>NC_134415.1:94183775-95464810 GCF_030867145.1 Opisthocomus hoazin
CTTAATAATGAAATAGCTGTTCATACAGGCTCTTTACCTCGCTGTTACTGTGGTAAGTATACTATTAATGCTGGTAGGGCATGAAGATCAAACTAGGAAGATAAGGAATATAAGGGGATATAATGCTAATTGACAAACACAGTACCAATTCATAATTCATTTTCATGTTTAATGTAAATTTTCATTTTAATGTATTGCAACAGCTTCTTTAGTTTTTGCTGGAGCTTTGGAAAGTGTGTCTTAATGAAAAGCATAAATTCAGCTATTCAGTTTGCTGTAGGGTTTGTGATCGGTCTTATAAATGCATCATGCTTTGTATATACTGTTGAGAAGTAATGTTATGTTGTGTTTTGAATGCAGTGTGGAAAACTGTTAAAAGCATGAGGGGTGGAATATCTGTGTATGCCACTAGTTCTGTTGTTCAGTTCATTGTGTTAGTTAACTGTAACATCAAACCGGGTAATGGTATGGTTGAAATAATTTTTGCCTTACTTCTAGGGATCAGATGATTGCCTCGTAAAAATCTGGGCAACAGATGATGGAAGGTTGTTGGCTACCCTGAGAGGGCATGCAGCTGAAATATCTGATATGGCAGTGAACTATGAAAACACCATGATAGCTGCTGGAAGCTGTGATAAAATGATCAGAGTTTGGTGCCTTCGAACTTGTGCGCCCTTAGCAGTTCTGCAGGGCCACAGTGCATCTATAACATCATTGCAGGTAAGTTTTTGCTTTGCAAAGTCAGCTAAGCAAGGAAATACATGATTTGACTGAAAAAAGAACCACCCAACAATGTTCTGTGTAATGAAAATGCATGCCTGGCAACTAAGCCGTGAAGTGAGAAGGAATTTTCACCATACACATTATGAAATAGCACATGTTTATTGTCAAAATGACTGACCCTTGAAAAACGCCAGAGAGAAGCCTTATTCAGAAAAATTGCATGGTGCATGTGGGCCGTTCTGTTTTGAAGTATGATTCCTTTGCAGGCTGTGATTCTGAGCGCAGGTGCACTGAGTAAGGACTGCAGTCACTGCTGAATACCTTGGTTTGTTTCTGATTAGGGTTGCATGCTGTTGCACAGCTTGGGTTGTGGGGAGGGAGAACCCAGAGTGCTTTGGCGAGTAACCCAGAAGGGTTGTTTTGAAGGAAGAGAGTGACTTTGAGCAGCATTTTGTTATTTTGGTGTTCATTGCAATTTATTTTCCTTAATACTTGATTTTATTTTTTTTTGTGAGAAGTCAATGACTTGAGGAACTTCTTACCACATCTGGAACAGATTAACAGGAGACCTTTTCTTTTTTTTCTTCCCCCTTCCCCCTAGTTCTCTCCACTGTGCAGTGGCTCAAAGAGGTACTTATCTTCAACCGGGGCAGATGGAACAATATGCTTTTGGCTGTGGGATGCTGGCACCCTTAAAATAAAGTTAGTTGCTATTTTATTTGTTGCTATTTCTTTTGGTTTTGGTTTTTTTTTTTTTTTGTAATTAAGACTGATGTACAAATGTTGGAGAAAAAATTGACTGAACCAAAACTTGTTACTGGCTAGTTCACTGTTCGATTGTTGGGTACGATTTATTTCTGATGTAGCTATAGCTTGCTTACTTACCTTTGAAGGACTAAGTTGATAATCCAGCATTTTGCGGGGTGAAGCAAGTAACTGTACACCTAGGTTTGCTGTCTGATAATTTAGTGAAAAAGCATAATGATTATTTTTTTGTGTGTGTGATATGATGTCAAAGTTGGTGCTTTTTGGTTCTCATATCTTAATCCCAAATGAAATGAAAATTATGTTGATAAAATGGTTACAATTTAGAATTGAAAGTACAATTTTCTTTTTTCATTAGGAGGCAGTAATGTCCTAGTAGAAGTTAGGATGGGGTATTTTTGATTTGTATTCTTTCCTTATCTGTATTACCTTTCCATAGTTACTCTTTTCTGCCTCCTGCCATGCTACAGCAGTCTTGGGCAGCTGTGTGTTGGTGGCTGAAGTTGAGCCTGAAGTTTATGCCTTCGAAGTATAAGAGAGTAAAAATATTGTCAGGACCCTCAAATAGAGATATTTTTAAAAAATTAACTTGGTCAGTGGCTTTCAGATGCTTTTTGCTGGTCCTTTTCCTTTATCGCAAAACACTTGTAGCTTAAAATTAGAAATGGTTGTGTTAGTAATCATTACTGATTTAGCTTTGGGAATGGGATGTGTTCTTAATGGATTCTTCTGCCCATCTCACCAGGGAGGGGGAGGAGCGAGAGAGTAACTGCGTGGTTCTTTGTTGCCAACTGAGGCTCAGCCACAACACCAGTGGGATGGGGAGGAGAATCAGAAGGAAAAGGCAAAACTGGTGGGTTGGGATGAGAACAGTTTAACAGAATGGCAAAGGGAGAAGAAAACAACAATCAATAGTACTGATGAAAAGAATATACAGCATGCAGTGTTCTCACCAGCCAATGCTCAGCTTGCTCCTGAGTAGCAAATCCCCCTCCTTCAGCCAGCTTCCCACTGAAATAGAGCATGATGTCACATGGTATAGAACATGCCATTTGATTGGCCGTTTGGGTCAGCCCAGCCAGCTTCTTGTGAAAATTAACCCTATCCCATCTGAACCCAGGATAGCAGGGCTTGTAGGTATGTTTGCTTAGGTACCACTCTGGTTGTCTGGACCTTAACTATTTTGGTATTTGGGCATTTTGGCTCTTTTTGATACTGTAGGTGAAGCTGCTTCTCAGGCTGGTAATCCTCTGCTTCCTGGTACATGCTGTAATCAGACTCTCCTTCTTACTGAGGAGAGGAGGAGATGGCTTACATGCTTATTTTTAATGTGTGAAGGAGAGGAGTTGCCACCACATTATTTTTCTTAGTGTCTCTTAAGTCTGAGCTCTTGTTGACAAGATGAAATCTTAATCTGCCTCATTTTGAGCCCACATTTATCTCTCTCTCTTACTTTTTTCCTTTCTTTTTTTCTCCTTTTCCTAAGCAAAGTTTGAGTCTGTGGGATTGAATGTTGAAACAAATTCTGTCACTAAAGGACAGCAGAATCCACGAGATTTAAGTGGGTTATACTATGTGAGCTGGGAAATGACTGTTTAGAAGTCATCAATGCTTGGATGAATCATGGAGTTGGATGGGGTTCGTCTTGAGGTGAAACTTAAGGAGTGAGAAAGCTGGAGTCAATTGTGGTAGGAGTTTCTCGAGTAATTCCTTTCCATGGTGATATGTAAATGCAGAATAAAAGTTTTCAGTGAGATGCACTCAGCAAATATTAAAGGAATGAAAGATTTTTCAGTAGTGCTTTCACGTATAAGTAGCTCCAGTAGATGTGATCAGACAGTGGCACAGAGAAAACAGATTAGTTCAGCTGTCTCGTGCAGCAGAGCAACGAAATGGTCTGGTAATCCAGGTTATTCCAGTGACTCATGTTGCTTAATGATAGAATACAGCCTAAATTTTGGGACTGGAATTTGTACCATCCTTACCTGCTGTTCTGAAATTATTTTATACATTGTGTTTGAGAAGGCAGAGGAACCCTTTAAGCTGTGTTTCTTCAGTCTGGAAAAAGATGAATGCATGAAGATGAGACATGTACAGTCATGAGTGTCTTGAGGAGGGCATATTACAATGAGTAATTGCTTATTGGCCCTTATTGTACTAGAGGGTAGCAAGTGAAGGTAGCCAATTCTAAGTTGGAAGGAGAGGATTCTTTACAAAACATGCAGTTAAGTTATGAAACTCCTTGCCACAGGGTATTACGCATTATGTGAAGATACTAAAAGGCATCAGTGTGTGCTTTTTCTGCTCTTACGCATCCAGTTTTGGCCACTTTGGAGGCTGAGTACTGGTCTTAGTACTGGTTATGCACTTGAAATAATTGATGCTTTTTGATCCAAGCTAAAACTTGATAAAAATATGGGAAAAGTCTAAATAAGAAATAGATACGTCTTTTAGGACTGAGATATAACTTTTGTCACTTACAGTATCGAAATAGTTGGACACTCAGAAAAGCCTGAATGTAGTTCTTCCTGAATTGAATAGTGTACTAGTTCAGGGGAATTTGTTAGTTACAGGAAGTTTTACTTCATGTGCTAAACTGCAGACTTTTCTAACTGTGGTTGTCATGCTTATTCCAGTAAAGCAGAATAACTGATACTGGGAAGCTAAAAGTCCGGTGTGATTTTCCACAAGGAGGCTGCATTGTGGGGACAGTGTGTCTCAATAAAGAGTGTATGTTGTCATACAGTTTTGCAGTTCCTTACCACTTTAGATCTGGCTCTGCTTGCAGAACTGCAGAAACATGACAGATTCCCTCCACATCCATTCAGTAATGAGTTCGGGGAAGACGAGCGCCAGGATTACAAGAGCATCAAAGGAAAGAAAGATTCCTGTTAAATTTTTTTCATAAGGCCCTTTGTGAGGTTATTTTTTTAAAAACATGATGTGTAGGCCGCCTGGAAGGGCGAGTAACTGGTGGGGTGGGAAGTTTGTCCTTCCTTTTGTCGCTATAGTAAAAAATACAGGCCTGCTTCTCTTCAGTATCTCTATAACGGAGGAAAGCTGGCAGAAAAAAAGATCTTTTACCATAGTTATTCAGTCTTTGAGCTTGCTGCCCTGTGTCTCAGTTCCAGCAGCACCCCTACCCCTGGAAGGAGATGTGGGAGCTTTCAAGCAAGACCAAAAGATCAGAGTAGTACAAGTGAAGGGTGCTGTCACATGCTTAACTCTGAACTTGAATTCATGCTTCTCCTGAGCTTGACTCCATCCTGTCCTTCAAGAATACAATTGCTGTCAGTGATTAAAGCGTGTTACTAAATTGTCCAATACTTTAAATGGGGACAGGTGGTGAAGTCTTGAAATTTCAGCTGCTTAAAAGAAAAAAAAACCCAACAAACACACAACCAAACATATACCCCACTCCCCTGCTTTTTGTACTCAGCACTACCTGAATCATCTGGTTATCAGTTAAGATTATGAGCTGTTGTGCAGCCTCATGATGATCGTGTGGTGGATTGTAGTTTCTAGTTGACTGGCACTGCCAGCAGTACTTTGCTGAACTTTTTAATGAAATACGAGAAAGGCAGCTTTTGGATATACTACTGTGTTCAGTGTGCTTTTGAATTAAAAATAATCAGTTTTGTTCTTAGCTACGCTGAAAACCGTTTCAGTGGAACCCAGCTTGGATCAAGTCTACTGGATCAACTCTTGTCCTTAACTGAAAATTAGACTTAGTCTCTCCTGGCAAGAACTCCCTCTGAAGGGAATCTCTCCTTAATGGCTTCTTCAGGAGATGAGGAAACCTGAAATCGTTCTTTACTCCCCACTTATAAACAAGACCAAAGTATAACGGAGCAATTATTTATCTCAACAGATTATGAAAAATTGGAAAACTGTAGTATTTGCCATTAAAATGGTTTTTGACATACTGTAGGCCTTCTAATGTCTAGTGCCCTATCCCAGTTCTGTTTTCTGTTTGTTTTTTTTATCTCTGCAAATGTTTGTTTCATTCTTAGATTGTGAAAATCCTTGTATTCAGCTTTTGCTGGCAGCTCTGCTGCAGTATTAATAGTGTCCCTGAAATTAGAGGCTTCCCATGTTGGTCTCCCAGTTCTAGGATAATCTCGTTAATTGAGGCATGTTCAGTATCTAGGTCACACATATGACCCAGGCAGGAGATGTTGGTGACAGAGCTCTGTTTTCATAAACTGCAAAAGGACACATTACAGTAGATTTGGTGCCATAGGATGAAACACAGATGCTGGCACGGATGACCACAAAATTCTTATGTTGTTCAAAAGACGGTGATCAGCCTTGATCACGTGCTTCTGTGATTAGTGTTGATGCATTTTATTCACTATTACAGAGCCTCCTGTGGGCTCCTTCTCTTTCAGTGAAGAGGTTTCTGACAAGGCAGTTATCATGTATGCCTAAAAGCAGTAACATTCCAGGTGGATTAATTTGGTTTCCAAACAGAGGAACAATAAAGTTGATTGTTGCTACAGGTAAGGAAGTTAAGGAATGTGGCCCAAACAAGATGGAAAAACAATTAAAATTTAGGCAATTAAGAGTTTCCCTGTATTTAGTCTCCTGTTACTATTCTGGATGGTGATAGAAAACACAAGTGTCAGATCCTGTATCAGTTTATGGTAGGGAGAACAGAGAAAAATAAGCCTTGGGTCATCAGAAATTGAAGAATAAACTGCCTCAAGTTTAAGGCAGAATTATTACAACTGGTCACTGCATCAAAGTTGAGTTAGTTGCTCTGCGATATATTTGCACATGTGTCTTCTCTGGGAAGGATACTGAGTTTTCTTGTTCTTGTTCTGCCACCTGTTTGGATCACAATTTTTCGGTGTTAGTCTGTTATTGGCAGATCATATGAATAAGGCAGCAGCACTGTCTCACAGATTTGGGTAGAGGAGCTTACCACGTTGCTTTTCTTCTTTTCTATTTTTTCGCCATAATTTTAAAAAGAGGAAAAAAAAAACTTAGGAAAAACACGTGCTGATGATTTTGATGTTCCTGTTTTGGACAAAATGTTGATTTCTCAATTGTCATCAGTGTGGTGTGATACTTCCCATCTGCTTTCTTAAGCAGAAGGCACTTCATGTTAAAGGGGCTGGTCGTGCGTCAGAATTCAGATATGATGAACCTTGTTTGTTAGCTTGTGAACGAAGACTAGATTTGGAGAGGTTATATCACACATACATTTTCTGGAAAGAAGTTTTGCTTGAGCAGCCTGGTCTAGTGGAAGGTGTCTCTGCCCGTGGCAGGGGGGCTGAAACTAGACGATCTGTAAGGTCCCTTCCAACCCAAACCATTCTGTGATTAAGCCAACTACATGTCCAGAGTGAGGTTAGTCTGCAGGGCTGGAATTAGGTCACCATTCGTGCACTATTGCTGCGTTTTCAAGAAGATGAACTTCTTGATGAACGTTTATGTGGGTAAGGGTGTCCTTAGTTTTGAGGCACATAGACCAAATTGCTTCTTTGCTGCTGAGTGCAGGTTATTTTTTGACTGCAGCCCCTCTCATTTCAGGATTTGTGTTGAACTTAGTACAGGTCTCTTTCAGGAGGAAAATAGTTTACCAGGATTTTTCTGGACATCTCTGTGAAATGTTTGTGAACGTATCTTATTGATTTCCAGCCACTTAATTGGATTGAGAATGTTTGTAAAGTGAAACAATTAGCTTGGTTTCTGTGTGTTGCAGAAATTATGCTTTTGTCCTCTTTCCTTGCTTCCCAAAAATACCATTTGCCTAGCTCATTTTGCGAAGACCCCAGTCTGCTCTAAGAGTGCCATAATCTTTTGTCTCCTAGTGCCTAAAATAACGCACGTTAGAGACATAAGTTGGAGAATTTAACTTGGCTATCCAAACTAGAACGTAAGTTCATACTTTATTTTGTAGCTGTCCTAGCTCCAAAGGCAGAGTTCACAAACCACAGTGGAATAAAACAGCAGCCTATTTATCTTTTTACACTTGCTCCAAATTATGTAAGCTGCATATTGAATCATCTGATAGTTCGTGTTAGTATCTCAGTTAAGAATGGTTTCAACTGTTTGGTAGACTAGATCTTTGTCTTTTTTTAGTGTGTCTTGTGAAGTTTCCTTGTCATGAGTCTGCAGGGAGTTAGCCTAAAACTCCTAAAGGAAGATTCACAGAAACAGCCTATAGTGAATGGACAATTTGGAGAAAGATTTCTTAACGGCTATTCCTTGTGTTTATTACTTTGTTTTATGCATAGGCACCACTAAGGTTTTATGCTTATTACTTCCTTTGAGATAGCAGTAGTTGATTAGTGGAGGAAGGTCTCTTATGCATCTGCCTTCAGCTGAAATTAATTATATGGAGCATTTTGCTTTTAAAAGAGAAAATTTTGGAGAAGTTGTGAATATGCATTCTTTTATGTTAAGACAGATCTTTAGTGATGACATTTGTGGGTGTAATGGTGCTGTTCTCTAGTAAGTTTATTCTTTGAGAGAAGATTGCAGATGGCATACTCTGCAAGACCACCTACTGATTTGAGATTGCTGCAGTGCATGAGCAGAACTGAAGTAATGATCGAAGAACCAGATCTGATTTGTTTTGGTTTTATACACTCCTAAAGTGCCAAGTCCATTGAAGCTTTAGGTCTGCTTGCACATCAGGTTCTGAAATGCCTTAAAGGAAGCACAGGCAATGAAGTAAAATGCTTACAAACTTCTAGCCATTGTCCTGACATTCTTGGGGTGCTGTTTGAAACTAGCCCACAAAGAATATGTCATCTGAAGAAACTGATGTATTCTAATCCTGTGAAAAACTCCAAATTTATTTACTACTTTTGTATCCTTTTCTGTAAAGAACTCCAAGCTCTGTTTCTCTCTTGCAAAAGCAGCCAGATGCTGCAGGAGAAAACTGGAGTTGCAGTACACCCAGTGATTTAAAACTGAACGTCATGGGCAGCTGACTGGTGTCTTCTGTTCTGCTTTGCCAGTGACTTAAGGGGAGAGTGTTTTGTATAGCAATATTAGAGGAGAGAGGGGAATGGGATTTAAGTTGTGATGCAGCTTTCCTTGATATGTGGATCGCTTAGTCCATCTGGATGTCTTGGTTTCCTAAAGATCAGATCATGAAGCATAGTCACACGAAATTGTTTATAGATGGGCAGCCATCTGTTCCTTCATATTTAATTTTATCTTTCTGCGCTTTATTTCTAAGATACTGACTTATTTTTTTGAAGCCCTATTTGGAAATTATTTAACTGTTTCTTTATTTGTAGTCCAAGGCCAACAAAGTTTACAGAACGCCCTCGGCCCGGAGTCCAAATGATCTGTTCTTCTTTTAGTGCTGGTAAAAGAGTTTTTTTTTTTCCTTTTCTTTTTCTGTCTTGTATCAATATTATTAAGAATTCATTTGGAGAGTAAAATGAAATATAATATAGTTACTGTAGTGTATTTCTTGTTAATAAGATGGAATTGAGTTAAAGTAGCCCTGAAAAAACCCCAGATATTTAAAACAGAAATTTAGAATCTATGCATTAACTCCTGGTGATACTGATACTGAAAACAGTTAAATATAAAATGTTGAAAGTAAGTCTCTTGTGACTGCAGGTCTTTTAAAAATGATGTGTACCTTTTTCTCTGAGCAAGAGTTGGCTTTATCCGAGATGGAATTTGTAGGAATTGGGACAAGAAGGTGTTGATTACCAGGTTCTCACAGTCTGAATGTCATTGATTCCAGAGTTGGCAATTGAAGAATGTAACATAAATGATTGGATAAAATATCAAAATGACAGAAACTTATTTTCAGAACATGTACTGGAGCTCTAGTTTCATTCAATTTTTGTTAAGATTGAGGTTTCTAAGGGCTCAGTTGCAAACAAATTACTGTAGTTAGCTAATCTTTCAGATGTGTCTGCAGATGCATATTTCTCTGACGGCAAATGTGAGGTAATTCAACTCCAGTTAAACTTTGAGTTTCTAAATCTTTTTTTTACTTACAGGTCAGTTACAGACATAGCTGAAATAAAATACAGCTATAAATTTAAGGGAATAAATTTAAAGTATTTGATGTTGCAGCCATTTGAAAATACTGTAATAACATTGGATTGCCCTTTTTTCTTAAGACTTATCTGTTTGTTTTTCTCAGGTGGAATGTTTTTGGCCACTGGGAGTACAGATCACATCATTAGGGTTTATTTCTTTGGATCAGGTCAGCCAGAGAAGATATCAGAGTTGGAGTTTCATACTGTAAATACTTTTTAAAATTACATATGTATTTGGTTAAAATAATAATTTGGATAAATTTGCAGAACGTGTAATCATATTTGATTTTTTTTCCCTTTTTCTACTCTTTTTTTTTTTTAATGTAGGACAAAGTTGACAGCATTCAGTTTTCTAATAGTAGTAGCAGGTAAGCACACTATTTATTCAGAGCTAGGTTTTTTGACCTTGTGGACATCAGTAAATACAGTTTCTGGAAGCAGTTATTGAAAAAAAAACCAAAAAACAAAAACTTTCTGTATTCGGTAAAATCATTTATGACTATTGTATTCTCACTGTTTTGTTTTAATAATAATACTATTTCTTCAGTTTTACAGTTGTTTTCATAGTAATGAATGTTTAAAGTATTTTGAATTTGCCGAAATTAAGGAGTATAACAATACTTGAAATTTCTTCTTAAGAAATTTATGTGTGTGTATATTCACATATAGAATATATGCATTTTTAGATATAGTTAAAAACTTGATTCTTTTTTCATAAAGTGACTGCTGGATACAGGAAAACTATCAACCTAGATCTTAACACTATCTTGTTTAGCTAGCCTAATGTTTTGTAATGTTTCAGTTTAAGTTCTGGATGTTGAATGTGAAGGATGCTAAAGAAAACTGCAGTTTATTATGAAGTTTCTGACACTTCATTTAATTGATGTTCTAATGTACACTTTTATTATGATACAAATAGTTGTAAACGAAGCTTCATTGTACTCCCCTCACCTCTTTCTCCTCCTTCTACCCCTGCACCCCAAAAACGGGTAAGAAAAAGGTGGGGGAGAAACTCAAGCTGGGAAGCACTTACTCAGATAAGTGTCATAATACTTACTCAACATACAGTGCTAGCTTACTGGGAGTAGGTTTTGTTTGTTTTAAATCATGTATGGACTTCTGCTTGCAGGGCTTTCCTGGCCCTTTAGCTATTTCTACTCCTTAAATTTCTTCCTTAGCTTTACCTGGCGTGATAGGGTCAGCTTCTTAGAATGCTCATTGGGTTATGGTGTCCCTGTGCCAGGGCAGTGTCAGAGCTGAGTGAGGTGCACCAAAAGTCAAAGTACAGTTAGTCTGAAAGGGGCTCAGGGGTAAGGAAGCAGGTTCCACTTTTTGCAGGCCTTCAATTTTTTTATTGGTACAGGAAGTGTTTTTCACCTTTGGACTTCTTACTTACAGCTTCCTTTTTTGACTTCTGAGTTCTGGAACTTGAATTTTCAAGTATCTTTTCTGCACAGATCTGCCTTTGATCTCTGAGTAATGTTTTTTTCCCCTTTTGTTAGATTTGTGAGTGGAAGCCGTGATGGAACAGCACGAATCTGGCAATTTAAACGAAGGGAATGGAAAAGTATTTTGTTAGATATGGCTACACGCCCAGCAGGGTGAGTGGTGTAAAATGTTCTGCTATCAGATAGCTACTTGAAGGCCATTGACATAATTTGCTGACGGGTTTTTTTGTTGTTGTTTTTTTTTTTTTTTTTTAAGGGGAGGAGGAGAGAAAGGGGAAAAAAGGGGAGGGGAAGGCCTTCTTCAATTATGATTGCTTAAATGCACAATATGCTTGTCTAGCTCTTGAAGTCCAATGAAAACAGATATATGACTACAGATTCAGCTGTAGAAACTAGCTTCTCCTGATGTTAGCTCCACTAGTATTTTGATTAGATTAAAAGAATAGAAGATAACTCAAAACCCATTAAAGGTCAAATTTATATGGCTTTTTACGTAGGTATTCATATCTGGAGCAGGAAAACCAGGTCAGATCTGTTGTTGAGACTGCTTCCATTTTAGTAAGCTTAAAGATACTGTGGAATCTGCATGTCCAGAAAAGCATACCACATACCAGAGCAAATAAGTTGCTAACTCTGTAACAGTTTCTCATTTGGTAAAACAATGTGAGAGTTTACAAGGCTTTGTGTGTATGGGAAACTTCTGTATGCTAGAACAAGCCACAAAAGAGGCCTGAAGGTGGAGAACAACTTAGTAGGAATTGTGGCTTGCACTTTTTATTTTGCCGTGGAAGAGATGATTTCCAACCGATATACATTAGAAAGATTTATAGGGGGTTTGAGGGGTAAACCTTTTTCCTTTACTGATCATACTGAGTGGTTTGAAGGATGATAGTTCATAGAAAAAAAAATTAAAATGGTTTCAGGACTAATCGTGTTGAAAGATGTCTGAAAAACCAAGAGAGAGATGGAAGAGAAGTCTAAATAAGCTGTAATTTAGTTAAATGTTTAGATCAGAGAGTATCTTGTCAGTTATGGGCAGGTACAACAAAACATGAACATTAAACTGTTGGACAAGAGTGTATAAAACACAGACACTTTGAGAATAGACTGAATTACTGTCTCTGGAAAATGCAGTCTGTAAAAGTTGTTAGTTTTAACTGATCCTGGGAAAAACAGGAATGGATTCCTCATTGTAGTCACAAATGCTGAAGTTCTTTGGGAAACTGAACTGCTCACTTCAGTAAAGCACCTTTAGCTGAATTCTGTTTTGTCCTTTTGACTAGAGGGATAAGTGCAGTTCCAAATTTGATCTTTTCTGCACAAGCACAATTTTATTTAAAAAAAAAAAAAATTGCTGCACTGAAAGGAAATAGTGAATTCAGCGTATAAAGCCTTCTGGGTTCTGCATTGAATCTAGAAAGGAACCTGGCTATAACTACATTTCCTATTACTGAGTTGTACAGTATATGCTATTGTATAGTGTATTGTAGTGCTTCCTATATGGAAGATACTGTTGCATTTGGTTGATGTTTTCCCAGAAATTAATGTGCTAGACATTTCACAGAATCACAGAACGGTAGGAGTTGGAAGGGACCTCTGTGGGTCATCTAGTCCAACCCCCCTGCCGAAGCAGGGTCACCTACAGCAGGCTGCACAGGACCTTGTCCAGGTGGGTCTTGAATATCTCCAGAGAAGGAGACTCCACAATCTCCCTGGGCAGCCTGTTCCAGTGGTGATTCATCTTTAAACCACAGTCACCAAAATGTTATTTTGGAATATTCTGATAGTTTATATTACAGATGGCTAGTGTTTGGTTTTCATAGGTATAAAAATAAAATACATACAAGATTAATCGCCATTATTACTGGTAGTAAAGTGATGTAAAGATATAGCCTGAGAATTTAATTAGTTTAAAGGTGTCAGAATACTTCATTCCATATTTAGAACTACTTATTACAGATACTCTACAGCACAAATTATTGTTTGCTGGTTGACTAGTTTAGATTTTTACTTTTCAAATGTCACAACAAATACTGCAGCTGTCAAATTTAATTGGGTTATGTCATGTATATCAGAGGACATTTTCTGGAAAAATAGATCAACATATTCCTTAAGATATTAAGAGAACCCTATAGTCCTTGTTTAAGCATCTATAACTCTTTGTGGTTGTATGTGCCATGTAATGGAAAACATATTTCTCCAGTTTCTTGAAGAAGTTACACTTCCATTCTTAATAATAAAGCAAAATACAGAAGTATTTTCACTTGTTAGCGACATAAAAATGGTTTGGCAATCCAGGATTGCTTTGAAACTTTTTTCTTTTTTTTTTTTCTTTTTTTTTTTCTTTAGACAAAGTTTACAAGGAGTTGAAGATAAAATCACAAAGCTGAAAGTGACCATGGTGGCATGGGACCGCCATGACAACTCTGTTATAACTGCAGTAAATAACATGACACTGAAAGTTTGGAATTCTTTCACTGGCCAACTCATTCATATTCTCATGGTAAGGTGTTCCATCTTGATTTATCAATTTTGAATGCAAAATTTATGTATACATCATCAAAATTCTTCCTTATGCATTTTGTTTCTGTCTGAAAACTGCCTTAACAAACGTTTTCACATAATTGAAGTGTAATGGAGATGTCTGTCAACTGCTTAGTAGAAAATAAAACTTTAGAGTAGCAAATAACCATTGCTGTTTGAGGGGTCCGAAACTAATTTTGGATTTTTTTTTTCTGAAAGTGCTATCTTGAAGGGGAGAAGGAAATAGTTTGTTTCTTTTTACCTTTATTTAATGTGGCAAATGTTTTGAAATACCATTAATGGATAAATTTACCCTGTTTAAACAGAGACACTTCTGCAACCTAATCATTCCATGAGTACAAAAAAATAGTCTTCTAGCTAGAATAAATCAAACAACCTTTTTACTGATGTCTGATACTTTTTTTTAACTGAGAAAGTAGGTAGCTCTAGGTAACTAGATGCTCTGCTAGAGGTGGAAATACTTCTTGCAAAGGTTTAAAATTTAGTATTAAATTTGGAGATGTTTTGTTATCTAACTTGATTATATGTTTGGTTCTTTATGGGTCTAAATTCTCTGCCTAAACAAACTGAAATCTGCAGAGCATGGAGGCCAAAAATACTGAATGTTGTGGACTCTAATTTCTTAGAATCATGGCAAAGGTATTGGGATATAGTTCTTGTGAAGGTGACATACTTGACATACCTCTTAGGAAGCAAAAATTGGAACTGGAAAGAATGTAATATACTGCTACAAAAAAAGAGAAATGCATTGTCAAAGTAGTTCTTTGCTGGACGCTTTCTTAGGTTAATGTTGCAGTTGCTAGTGTTATACTGAATTCCTGGGTAAGTATTTGGGATGAGCTTCTTGTTCATCTTGCTGTATCTTTATTTTCAGGGACATGAAGATGAAGTGTTTGTACTTGAACCTCATCCGTTTGATCCAAGAGTTCTCTTCTCTGCTGGACATGATGGAAATGTCATAGTTTGGGATTTGGCAAGAGGGGTCAAAATCCGGTCTTACTTCAACATGGTAATTATTGTGCTTTATGCAGATACGCCGAAGTGACCTTTCTAAACTTCTTGCTTTTAGTACATTCTTATGTAGGCCATCTTGAAGCATTTGTGTATAGGGCAAGATCCTGCATCCAGTGAAGTCAAGAGAAATTCCTATTCAGTTTAGTGGGGCAACGATTAAATCTGTAAAGTTGATTCTTTGGCTGTATTTCATAGTGTCATCTTTCTGTATGCTTCATCCACGTGAAACTGGAGTGTTAGTTTACATTGCCAGAGATCATGCGTAAGAGACAGGGTGACAGAGACTCTCCTTTAGTGCTCTGTTTCCTGCCTGGGGAGCCAAGGTGGAACTTGGTTTATTTTTGCGCTACTAATTCTTAATCTGGCTAAAGTTCTTCAGGAGTCACCTGAACTCATACAATGTTGTTGTACGCTGCCTTGGGCCATTGGACTGAATACTGTCAGCCTTTCTGTGTAGCGCTCCCCCATGTGCAGGTTTCAAATTTGGTCTGTTCTGCACTAAACTAATTCTTGTGGAAGATGGATGCAACATATACTTCCATCTGTTTCTTGACATTAAGTGGATCTTTGTACATATCTTCTCCTCAAGAAGGTAATGATGTGTTGTGCAATTCAGACTTTGTCTCCTGGAGAAAATTACAAAAGAATATGAACAATCATTGAGAACGCTGAGAGTAGGCAAATGGGCTTCAGCCAGCCTTAAGACATAGTGGAATGGCAGTCTTGGAGACCAGCATAAAGAAGATCATCTGAAGAAAAGACCTGCCATAGATGTACTTGCAAAAAAAAAAAAAAAAAAGGGCATTTATAGATGAAGTCAGGCTGGGAAGGTCACTCTGAACCTGAAGAAGGAATTTTGAGATGTGCAGCGTACAGTAGAGCTCATAAAGTCTCTGAGGAAATTCTGCCAAGCTTAATGGAAGAGACACCAGCCTAGATTCCTTCAGCAGTGACCTAGGTTCAATAATGTTCCCTCTGCATTGATTTCTGTAACTAAACTTATGAAGAATCCGAGACAATCATCTTGGAGCTGTGAGTACAGATCTTTGTTACTCAGTGCTATTCACTGTTACCAGTTGAGGTGTACGCTCTCATTGCATGGTTAGGTTGCCTTTCCAGTATTACTTAGGATGGATGTATGATAGTTTTCATGGAATTTAAGGTCAGAAGAGTTTGAGCTCATCTATTCTTTACAAGACAAGTCAATTTAAGAGCTATTGGAATCTAAATTACAGATGCCTGTGAAGTTAGGCAACCTCCTGAAAGACTGAAATACTTATTTCAAGAGTGCAATGCAGCACAGACATCTAAAAAGGGTAAAAATAACATTTTAAGAGCTTTGGAGTCAGAGAAGTGTGTAGACAGTCAGAAGATCTCAGCAGCTAGGAATCTATGGTTCATGCTAGAAATGAATGTGAGAAAGTCTGCCTGCTGTGTGAGGTGAGGAGAATTGTAAATCTGGCAATCACTTTGTCTCGGACCAGTGAATAAGTCAGATGAGCCAGGTATGCAGGAGAGGCATTTCTCTACAGTCTCTTGAATATGTCACCAGCCAGTCTTCCATGTCTGATGCTTCAAAAGACACGGGTGAAAATTAGAGGTTTTCTGAAATAGCAAGGGGAGATGCTTCTAGACCATGAGATTGATTGCATAGGCACCTCTGCAGAGGTACAAATGTTAAGTGTTCTGGTTTTCTTAAGGAGGGCATGAATATGTACAGAGCTGCCAATCTTCTCCCAGTTTCCTAACTGGCTTATTAGTTGGGAACATTGTTAGATTAGCCACTATTAAATTGTTCTGATAACTGCTGTGACCTTCATTGACTTGCTCAATATGTGATCTCAAACTTCTGAAAAGCAGTACTTGGATTCAGGAAATGGGAAACTTTTACGGGTTGAGTTCTGTTGGATCAGACAGGGAATATCATCTGGAGGAACCAAACCTGAGATTGGAATGATATATATGCTTTACCATTCAAGAATGTCTTATTATCATGGCCTGACAAAGCAGTGTCTGTGGTACCAGAACTAGCACTGGCTGACTTTGTCACAACAAAAACTCCTTAAAAAAATTGAAGGCCTTGGGGGTGTTGGTTGAATTAACAAAATCTTAGATAGCTGTTAGCTTAAGGATAGTCCAGTAGGGTATTCTCATGCTGCATGGATTCCTTGGTACATCTAAAGCTTTGTGGCAAATCCCTAAAGCAGAGTTGGGTATTTTTAAGTCATTCCCCCACCCCCAAATTCTTTCATTATCAGCATCAAAAAAACCAAAATACAAGGGATGCAAGTGGTGTCAAACAGTTAGGAACTTAATTCCTTTTATCCAGTCAGTGAATGTGAAATTGCAAAGCCATAGTAACCAAATACACTTCTTATATTTAACTGAAATGGGGGAATCAAAGTTTATTTGTGCCTGGCTGGTTCACTAGGAGAGTCTGGTAGTCCTACAGAACATTCTCTCCCAGGTTTTCAAACTGAAGATTTTCTATTAAGTCAGTTGGCACAGTCACAGTTAATTTGAAGCATCTTTGGTCTGTTTGCCAGATTTTGGCCTTTATAATTAATAGTAAACTGTCTGTGACTGTCTGCACACATGGATTTACTCTCAGTAAGTATGTATATATTTTATGTATTCCATGTTTTCACCTGTAGTCTTCACTTAATTTGATCTGGTTTTGTAAGTATCATGTAACTTGCTCTCAGAGTTCATGGGCATTCAGAACTGGCTTCGTTCAGTGACTTGGGTCAGCTAGACTCAAGGAATGTATTCACTACCCCAGGCAGTGGAAATTTGCCATAGAAATATCAGGAGTGTGAGAGGGTTAAAGCATTTTAGGCAATTTTGAGATGCAGCAAATAAGTCCTGGGATGGTTTTAAATTGCATGTGTGAATACAGGTACTTGTTGTTTTGTAGCCTGTGTAATATCCCTGCCAGTCTTGACTTAATACAGTTGCTAATGAAAAACGCATTCTCAGTGTATTTTCTCATTCATTTTTCCAAGGAATAAATGAGGTCGTGGCTTTTGTTTTGTAATATTAGGGCAGTTTCACATGCTGTATTTCCCAGGTACAAATAAGCATTTAGCAGACTTCTGAAAAAGAAGGTAATAAACCCTAAGTGGTTGCTGCAGCCAGCTCTTTCAGAGCTTATGTATTTCACGAAAATAGTGGTTTTACTACAGAAGGACAGCACAAACCCTTGTAAATGTTTAAATTGTGGGTCATTACGCAGGGCCTAGATTCACTGAAGAACTTTACTGTTGTGGCACCTAAGTGATTGCAGTCCAAGATCCTCAGTCTCCAAAGTGGAATGCAGTGTCCTACCAAATCCTCAGTTCACTGAGCTGTGTATGAGATTTAGGTGTCTTGGTGGATGATCCAGGAAAAAAAATGCACTGAATGGTGGGCTGCCTAGTGAAAAGCCACTGTGCGATAATATACGTAGAGATACGTATTGGAAATGCGGTTTCTTACTCAAAGCTTCAAGAAGACATCTGGATCCATTGTGTGGTAAGGCACCTTTCCAATAGCTGAGGGAGGTCCATGCTCCCCTAAAAGGAGGGCGCAGGAGCAGACAGGACTCACCTTTTGGGGTTGCCTTAACTATAATGTTCAGCTGTTGAGCTGGGGATTGGGAGACCTAGATTCTGTTCTGAGTGGCAAGGTGTTCAACGTCTGCTGCTTACCCAGGAGGGCGTCTTAATTATAACTATCTAGACAGGACTTTTCCCCAACTTTCTCTTGGAAGTTGTGCCACTGTGGAGAGGTATGGATGTGTAGCCTGTGAGTTCAGGCGCTTCTGATAGGCTTGTTTTTTGGGGTATGGAAATCAAGTTCTAGGTAAATTAGAAAGCAGTAGAAATGGCCTTTGGCTTCCAGCTTTGGGCAGGCTCTTGAACTTGTAGAATCCGTGGTTAGGTCATAAGTGACAACTGTACACCACTCAGTTGTTGCCATAGGATCTGTTTTCTTTCAGGTGTTTTCACTAAGCTACTTCTTAATAGGCCTGGTGCTGTTGGTTTGTTAGGAATCCCAGGGTTGGCACGCGGGTGGTGTGTGCTGCAGAAATTTCTCAATTCTGAGGATGTGTGATGGGAAAAAGAAAACTTCAGAATCTTCCAGGTCAAAAAGGAGGTGCCCAGTAATGTTAGGTGAATGCATGGATTTTTGTTTTGGTGACTGAGTTTTGTTGGTGTTGCAGTTTGGACATTAAGTACTGGTGTTCCTCAGGTCTGACCCCAAATAGGTTTGTGGTGTTACGGTGCTGCCCTTGATTGGTATTTTTTGGACTTAAATGGTTTTCTTTAGGCATATTTTCCTTTAAGCAGTACTTGTCAGGACTGAGCTCTGCTGATGGTAGACTGCTTGCAAAAGGCATTGTCTGGAGCCTTAGAGTGTAGGTTTCTCCTGTGGTAAAGCTGAGAATTCTTGTTCTGTGAGTGGGCTGCCCTGTAGAAGAGTATTTAAAAAAAGGTTTCCTAAAAGATATCAGGATATATGCAGGCCTGTAGCTCTGTTTTTTTTTCTCTGTTCCTTTTTTTTTTTCCTAAGAATTTGTTTTACAGCATAGCTTTATGAACAGTTGCAGGAACATATGGTGACTGCAGTTACTTAAAAGTATGCTGTTGAAAGTATGAAAACTGTACTACAGTAGCAAGAAGGAAAGTCTAGGGGAGAGCAGGCATTTTTACAATCTTTGTCACTGCAGAATATTGGATTTTTGTACTGTATCTTTGAATGTAATTGCTTTGCATGAATCTGGTACCTGACTCAGCAGATTTTGTATGTGGGCATTGCAGTTACTGCACTGGGAAGCTTGTCTGGTAGTTGATAAAGACTAGCCTTAAAGCATTGAAGAAATCCTTGTGTCATGTTGAAATTAATCAAGTGGGAATACTGATGCCTTTAAATAAAAAGCGGTTCTCCTGGTCAACAGATTAAAAAAAAAAAAAAAACCCAAATAAAACCAACAGATCTTTCATGATTGGGTGTTGCTCATCTGTCCTACTGGTTTGACTGTCATTGCGAGTTGCATATTTGAGAAATGAGGCTTTGCTGTAGCCAGTAGTTAGGCATTCTCATGTCTGAGGTGATTCATATGCCTCTGGCCTCCTGTGGGCCTGAAAGCCTGTTAAGGTCAGGCTTTTTGCTTTGTATAATCTTAATGTGTTCCTCCTGGTGGTTGTGAATAGTTCATTTGGACTAATTCTTGTTACATTACCTTAGCACCAAGACAGTCTTTCTGAGCACTGTCATGTATTACAGTGGGTTTGCAGCATACTTTGGGTGGGTGGTAGTTCTGAAACCTACTTTCAACTCAGTGCAAAGGTGGCCTTAGTCCTTTCATCGTATTCTGGAGAATGCTTTGAAATACTGATACAAAAAGAATGTTTTTACGATCTTGTATTAAATTCACAAATCCGAATACTTCAAAATCCTCCTACCTTTGTGACTTTATCTGAGTTGCTGCAAGGCTAAGCCACCATAGCCTTTGACACTTAAAGGTCACACTGTATATCTCTAGCTGTTGCAGATTTGATGATGAGTCTTTTTCTAAATGTCAAAGCACATTTCATCATAGCGTATAGAAATACCATGATTATATTTCGGAAATGCATTACAGCTGAAGCTCTGTAAACTAGTGATTTGAAGCAACCTTCTTTTTGAGGAGGAGGAAAAAAAAAATTTCCTCACTGAACCTGTTCTCCCCCCCCTCCCACTTTCAGTTTCTTCTGAAATGACAACTGACTCTGTTATATTTGTGAAAGAAAAGCTGAAATCTCTCCCAGAAACACGATTGTTCTCCTTTGTGTCACTGAGTAGATGTTGCTTGCCCTGGAAACTAGATTGGTACTTCAAGAATAGTGGGTGATTTCTTACGGAAGTGTGACTGTTACTGCTTGAAGTGGTGGTGGTTGTGCTTATGCCCTCTGTCCAGATTTTATGGAAACCATCTGAAGAAAGGGAAAAAAAAAAAACTTTAAAATTGTAAAAGCGGGGGACACACACACAGGATACACGGGACAGGACTGATCTGTCTGTTGGAGAAGATACAGGGTACAGCTGGATTTATAAAAAAAAAAAAAACAACCAAACAACAAAAAAAAAAACACGCAACACTGATCCTGGGGATAAGACATGTTTTTTCACTGAAACCTCGAAGGGCAACGATATCTTTGATAGGTGTAGTTGCTGCAAGGTAGGATAAAGCTTCTTTCAGGTTTTCAGGTGTCCTAGAAAAAATTGTGACTTTTTTAACTGGGGCATATTTGCATCTACATCACTGTTCCATAATCCTAGCTGTTTGCTTTCATTCTAGGCACTTTTCTGTTGGAAGCTCATAATGAATAGTCCCACACTTACAAGAAAAATACATTACTTACAATGCCTGTTGACATGAAATGTATCCAGAACTAGGAAGCTTGTGACTTGCATATATTCTTTCCAATATGCTTATTAATTAGCAACAGATGATGAAACTTAGACCTGAAATGACAACATTTTTTAAACAAAATAAGGACTTAAACACTTTTGTGTTTATTTCACAAAATGTTAAATAGCTTATTCAAAGATTTGATTAGTGTGATGAGCATGGTTTCTTCCATCTGTATTAAAAAGCATACGTTAAAACAGGTACAACGTAAGCAGCTGAATTGAAAAGTGTCAATTTTCTAAGAAGTTAAAGTTTTTGCAGTTGCAATTTTAATATCAATACGTGATTTTGTCCAACTTCATTTAAAACTGTCAGCTCAGTATCAAGTTACTTGAGATTTTAGGATAAAGTCTGGATTTAACTGCAATAATATATTTCTGTTCTGAGAAAATTTGTGACAGTTTAAAATGGGGGCAAAACTTCTTTCTTGGAGTTCAGAGATTAAAGGACATCTTACTGGAAGCTGAAGTAAATAGTTATGGATCCTTTCAGCAAGATAAAGTTATTTTGACTTTGCGTTACATTGACACATCAAAACTTAAATGTAATCATTCCCTTTAACAAGTATGTTAATAGGGAACAGTAACTGCAAAGTTCTTGGTACTGAAAAACTTTTCGAAGTACTGAAATATAAAATGTTGTTGAACATACAGTACCAACGGGCAGAAGCTACTTTATCAGTGGAGCTAACAAGCATGTAGGCTGATCTTCTGCTTATGATCTTGGTTGCAGTTAGGAAAGTACTGCAGAAGTTCATAATCTTTCCAAACCCAAAACAGCTTGTAGCCTTGCAGCAGGGTAAAAACATTAATGAAACTGTGGACTTTCTAGCTATATACTTGTTTGGGTTATGACTTATTTTGCACAGCATTGAATGTCTTATGCTGTCTTACCAAGTTGACCAGAAGCTTGGGTTGGCTCCTCTAATGAAGGCTCAAATTTGATGGGACAGTGCTTGTTACATGGAATATAAAAAGGAAGAGCTGTGCTTGAGAAAGCTGGTCAGGATTTCTTAGCAAGACTTAAAACCAGCTACTTAGCATGACCAACTTAACCTCTTATATATTCTACCACAAATTAAAGTGAAGTATCTGTAAAGGGAAAAAATACCACAGCTTGTTTATGTAGTTTTCAAGCAAACATGCATAGTGCCTTTCTCAGCATTATTTACTTTTTATAGAAAGGACTATATATTGTTACTTTAAAATTCAGTATAAATTATTTTTAAATTTCCTTTTTTAATCTCTAGATATGTCACATACATGAAGCGAGGCAATCATGTAAATAAAGCTTGATAGAAATTTTTGAAAAGCTGTAGTAGTTATGTCTGGGTATTCGTGAAGTAATAGTTGTGAAGAACAAAAGTTTTACTTCACTAGAAGACAAAACTCCAGCATCTGCTTTCCACACTTAAAGGGTTACAAAATGACCATGTTTCTGATAGTTACCACTAGAAAAGTTAGGCAGAAGAAAAGGTGTGTTGCAAAGATCTTGTGATGGTGCAGGACTGCTTGTTAAAATCTTATTTGCTTATTACTCTGCTGCAGTAGCTTTCATTAGATTATGTTCTAACTTTTTATGTGGGTGAAGTATGCAAGGCTTTCGTATGAGCAAAAGAATAGAACTTGTTTGTGAATGCTCACAAACTTATTTTTAAGTCCCTTGATTTCCTGACCAGTCTTAGTTAGACCCAAGCTCTTAGGACTGTGCTGTAGTAAAGAAAAAGATACGACTCTTTTTGGTCCTTAGTTTTCTTTTCCAAGTTGCTTCTTTCTTGAGAAGCCTTGTGCTGAGGAAACAAAAAATGGATTTGACATGCTTGTTTTGAAGGTGATCTCTGAAATTCCTGGTTTGGTTTGGTTGCCTTTGAAAACAAATGGTGTAGTAGAATCAACAAGCAGATAGTAACCTACCTTGTAAGGCCACCCTCTTCTGGTTATGTGAGAATTATAGTTGTATAGATCTAAAGTGCTGCTGCTATTTCAGATGGTTTCTTAATGCTCCTTGGAAATGCTGGCACAAAATCAGGAAGTGTAGTGGTATATACTATAACAAAGCGATAGCTGTATTTAAAACATGAAGTCGAGTTTTGAAATTGAAAATGAGTACCGTCACGCATCCAGTGAGAAAGCTTGAAGCAAGCGGATGCATTCATACTGGTTTTGCTTTACGTTCACCTTGTGAAGTTACCATGATGAATATGTGCCTTTTCATAGCCAGACACTAGTTAATCTGTGTAAATGCAGAGAAATGTTTTATATTAAAAAAAACAAACCAAACAAACAAAACCCAAACAAAAACAAAATAAACGAAAAAACCCCCACATGTTGATGCTAAGGTCAGAAGTTCCAGCCACATAGACATTAAGAAATAAGGACAAGATTGCTGAAGCTACTGTGCGAGTTTTTTGTCCCCAAGTCTGTAGCTAGTTGTTTGTCTAATTAATGTGAAATTGTCTGGTACTATTCATGGTTCCATTTCTTTTCATGTGAGTCCTTAACTACTTTTATAGGATGTATCGTAGTTGCATTGCATGGTCCTTTTTTCAAGCTTATACATTTTCCCCAACTTTCTGACACAATGTATCTTTTGAAAATTTTTGATAGAACCACTTTCTTAGCTTTGTGAGCTTTGGATATATTGTAGATTTATTTGATGCTATTATCATAAGCAGTGACTGAAATTGTCATATACAACACTTGACCATAAAAAAATCAAGTTCAGACAGCCTATGAGAATTCTCCTGATTTCTACAGTGGAAATTGTAGAGGGTGTAATTTTGACCCTACTTAAAGTTAATGGAGAGTCTGCTCTGCAGTTGAAGAATCAGACAATCTGGATGCAGTCACGTGTTGGTTGTTTCCCTCCCAAGTCTCTCTGCTCTCTTCCCACATCTTATGTTTTTATATAAATCAGTGAGAAAAATTGGGAACCCTCATGGGGCCGATAGTAGTAATGTATTTCATGATGGCAATGATGTCTAGTTTTTGTGAATTTGGACACACAGATCCCCTGTGAATGACTGTTTGAATGTTTTAGTACAGTTTAAGCCTTGTTTTGCTAAGATTTTACTGTTGGCGTTATGCATCAACTGATTCAGGTCAAAAGGGTTTCTTCCTGCAAATTGTCAATCAAGCAGAGACTACTAAGTTGCAATCAGATTTTCCTGCGTGCTCCTGCTCGTTCAGAGTGCTGGTTGTTGGCTCTGTCCTTCATTTTTGGCTTCGAGTGGACAGTTCATTACAGGCAATTCCTATGCTATGCCTCCTTTTGTCTGTGCATCTTAATGTTTTTCCTGCCCCATCTTCTAAGGTCTGATCTTTCACTGATCTGTGTGATGCGGTTCCTTACTTTCTAATGCTAGTTCTACTTTCAGTGCAACCTGATAAACTCTGAAGCCCAAATGGTATTATCATATTGCTTACAACATTGTTTCCTTCTTGTTAATCAGTAAACCTGCATGCCCCACCTAGATTTTGTTGGCAACTACATGATTAGTTTTAGCTTAAACGACGTATGAAAAAGATTTTTCAGAAGAACAGATCTTCCCTCTGGAAGATGAGATTCCATCTAGGACAGCTCAGAAGAATGTTCTCTGCATGGATTTTTTGTCGCATGAGGTGATTTTTTCGGACTAATGTCCAGAAGGCATGCTGCTTGCTCATATGGACAATGTATTGTAATCTCTAGTGTTAACTAGAGATTTAATAATGGTTATTTCTTATGTTGAGGCCTTTATCATAAAGTCTGAAGAGACTTCAAATTTAGCTGGGATTATATGTGATTGTATTTTTAGATCATGTTTTGTAGTCATCTGAAATACAGAGTGACTTAGAATAAGATTATAGATGCGTTATTTTTGAATCAGTCAGTGTGTAGTCCTACTGAAATGTTTTTGAAAACTTTGAGAGGTTCCACCTTTGAATAGTACGTGAGAGCACATCCTGAGGAGCAGATCTCTAAGAACAAAGCCAGCATAATGCTCTAGTAATCCAAGTAGAAGCCAGAACTGATTTGCGTGATGTTTACTAAGAAAAATTTTCTTGAATAAAAACAACGAAGCTGTAAATACTTTTTCTATAGCCTTATATAACTTCAGGCATCCACACTGGTGATCTGTCAAATCTCTTCAGTCATATGTTTATCTTTCAAGATAAATACAACATTCCTGAATGGAGAACTGACTTGGGTGGTAGGATGTTAGAAACATTTTTTATAAATGTTTTACTCTTAATTACTGCTTGTCTTCTTCCTACCATTTGATCCTTTCTTGCTGTTCTGGAAGCAGTGTAGAAACCCTGTTGTGTTTTTGTTTGTTTGTTTGTTTTTTTTTTTAAGCTGGCTTTAAGTGCTCTTTCCAGTCTTCCAAATCTGCAGCAACCTTTTCTAACTTTGCAGAAGGTCTGTAGTTATTTTCTGGCTTACCATGGAAGCATGCTGTGATTGGTGATTGTTCCTTAAGGCAAAAGAGAACATAAACCTGCAAAAAAACTTTAAATACTTGGAGACTGATTCGACTTTCATCACTTATGAAAGAGGCTATATGTTTTAATAACAATTAGTTAACTTTGCTTTTTTACTAGTTAAGTTGTTCTAACATACCATTGTCGTGATGATTACAATCTAAATTTCCATTTTCTGGTTTGAATGTTGCTTGTCACCAATTTCCATTTGTCCTTATGCATTTAAGTAGGGTAGTTCTCTTGCTGCTAAAGCTCTTTGTGTGTAGGCATACAAAATAATCTTCTTTCTTTAGTGTCTGTGTGAAGAAGCTGAGCTCTTAGGTTTTCTGTTATCATGATGAGTGGAAACATTTCTTAGTGGCTGTTCCACTTAGAGTTTACCTATCTGGAACACGGGAAGCAAAAATTATGTGTATTGCTTTGGAAGAGTTTGTTCTTATTGTTGTCTGTTTGTCTAGCATATATGTGCTTCCCCTTTCTCTTCTGGATATGATTCTGGTGTATTTTAGGATTATAGTTCTGGTATATTTTAGGATTATAGTTTTCTTTTTGTTGTTGCATTATATGTGGTGCATTGCAATGAATACACAGTGATCTTCCTCTCTGTTTCCAACTAATAGCCTCAGTCCCTTAATGTGAAGGATAGAAGAGAACGTTGTCTACCTCAGGCTAGTAGAGGCTTAGTTCACTGGCTTTTTAAATAGCACTGATGACTTGTATTGGATGGCGTGATAGAAATGCATAGTGTTATTGTGTGTAGGCTGAGTTCCACTGTATTTTCTGGCAGTGTGTTAGTAAGTTATTTCTTACAACCTTACTAGGCTTCTGGCCTATTGCATTTTAACATGTTGGCTTTTAATGGCTTCAGTCAGTATCATTTATGCTGTGTCACAAGTCTGTTGTCAGTGGATGATTTCCTAATGTTCATTTCAGCAGTGGGCTCTTATTTTTTATGTAGTTACTAACAGAAAGGCTTGGCTTGAGGAATTTCACTGATAGCATCCATTTAGCTCTGTATGTCTTTCCAAAACCAGTAACTGTTATCTTTTCCTTAGCGAGTTTACCTGCTCTGCATTTCTCCTTCTAATCACATTTTGTTCCATTTGAACGAAGTTTTCAGTGCCATATCATGGCTGTGAAACCTACCCAGGTTGAATGAATTATGTTTTCTTGGTATTAAAAAAATCAGTTATTTTACTGAAGAAAGTCTGCTAAGTTTGTCTGGTACTCCACTCTTGATTAATTTTCATTTTACTTGATTCTTCTTTCGTTTTTTTTGTCCCGTGTCTTTTACTTTTCTTAAAAAATACGTTTTAAATCTTTCCTAATATCTGTTGATAACATGTCAGAAAGCATTATTACTGAGCTCACTGTCTCTGTAGGGGGTACTGCTCTGTTTTCATACAACAGATTACTTGTGTGGACCTAAGACATGTTACTTTGTGTACTAGTTTCACACCTCTGTTCCCCCTGGTTTGGGGAAGAACAATAAGCTCTCCTCAAAACTGCGAGGAAAAGAGTAACTTCGCTTTTTCCTTCTCTTATTTCATCAACATTTGTCCCTTTGTGATGTACCAGTGTCCATCTGTTTCCTTGCTAGTGAAAATATGGGCAAATAGCTTAATTCTTGGGGTTGAGACTAAAAATAATCTTAACTTAGTCCTCATTGTATAGCGTCACTGGTTCTTCCCTGTTTGTGGCTGAAGAATCCTCGCTACTTAATTTGCTACCAGTAGTGTCTTAACAAGTTCACTCTTGGCAGACATTTGGGACAGCTCTAAATTGACGAGTGCTTTTTCTGTTCTGGTGAGCGCTCTCTTCCCTTCACCACTGATATCCTTTTATTCAGCAGGAGAAGGTTCCAGACAGAATAAACAGTTTCTCTTCTTTCGGATAGAGTCTTCATGTAGTTCTTGCATCTTTGATTTAAGAGGAATGGAGTGGGGAAAACAGTTTCTTTCTTGCTGAAGTTACGGCTTCGCTGATATACTACAGCTTACCCTTTTGCAACTTAACATTTAGTTTCTGTTCCAAACAACCAACTCCTCTGTGTTAGCTTTATTATTGAAGAAATGTCATTGTAAAGTGTCATTTATTAATCCAAATATATTTTTGTTTAAAAAAATTCTACTGGCTAGCACACTCTGGCAGGCTTTGCTCTTTCATTTGTAATAGTAATTATATCTTGGAAGCTTATCCCCAACAGTAATTTTTGTTCTCATAATATTAAGGATCTTTATCAGACTGGAGGGGTTGTACTGAAAGGTCTTACTGCTAAAAAGCACTTTTTAAACTAGATTCTGGCCACATTTAGAGTAAAACTATTTGCACTGTACCAATCACTGAATAGTAGATTGCTATTCTTTTCCTTTACATAAGGTAAAGAAGGTAAAGTCTTGCAACTAACACTCTGATTCCGAGGGGTTTCTTGAAAATGAGCCGTCAAAACCATTTCTTGCTGGGAAGTATTAAAAACCCCCATCATCTTAACAGTCTGATTTTTTTTCTTCTGCTGCTTACTTTTGCCCTCACCGTGGTTAGCAAATAGTTCTTCCCACAAAGTGCCTTGTTTTCATTGTAAATCAAAAAGTCTTCAAATTTTAGGCTCTAGGAGAACCCTGAAATTCTATTTATGAAGGAGTTGCGTGTTAGGAGGTGTGATACTTTGATATTTCCGTTGTTGGAGGAAGGGAAAGAGAAAAGAAATCTGTATGTAAGTACTCTTTTTCCAGGTTTTTACTATGTATCTGCAAAGCTTATTCTTGGGCTGAAGTTCCTTCCCCTTTCCACCTACCTCCCCAAACTGTCTCCATTTAATACAGTGAGCTTTCTACATACAAAAAGCAGCACAACGTTCTAACTTTGCCTTGGTTGTTGGATCTTGCTTAGCCTAAATTAATTCTGCATTCCTAGCTGTTGTGATGTTAGTGTCACTCGCTTGAAGCTCTGTTTTTATTTTCCATCTCTTTCTATAGGATACTTCTGTTCATTTCTTCTGGAATAATGGGCAAAATAGAACATAAAACTTGCATTGGTTTATGTTCCTCTTTTGCTAATCCAGAAACTCATTTGACTTTTATGGAAAGTACCTGTAGTGAGAAAGACCTTTATCAAATACCTGGAAGCACTAGTAGTAGGTGTAGCAGCCTCTGCCAGTGGGGGGGTGTGCAGGGGTGTGGGTGTGGATGTGTTGTAAGACCGTGGGCAAGAGATTTGGACTTCTTGCCTTTGTCTAAGCCTGTAAGATAGTGAGAACAGTACCTACCTCACAGCTTTTTTGAGGCTTGGTTTGTTAACTTTTTAAAATGATGGCCTCTGGAAGGTGTGCTGCGGAAGTGCATAGTGTTACTGCCAGTAGACTGAATACCATTGTTTTTGTCTGGCAGTGTACAGGCCTGCCACAGTTAGGGGAAGAATTTTGTTTGGTGTCTCTTTAAAGAAAATGCAAAAGTGCTTTGCTGGGGAGAATAGGAAGGGGCTTTCTGAAGAGGTGCTGAAGACGTGAAAATTCAGAGTGGTGATTGGTCACCTCTGCTTGATTGACAGGTTGCAGGGAAAAACAAAAACCCATTTGTTCTGGCTTAATGGAACTGGAAAACAGAAAATGAGTATCAGGTAAAAATTCCTTTTTTAAAATCTTTGCAGTTCTCCTTTAACAAGTGGAGTTTTTACACAAATCTACACCCCCCCAACTCCAATAAATTAGGAGTAGGAATTACAGAAACAGGCAGTTGCCAAGTTGTGTAATGTGGGTTGTCTATGTCAGTGCGGTTTCTAGTGGGCAGGTGTTCTGAAACACCGCAGCAGCCAATGCTACTGGGCTAGCTTAGCAAAAAGGCAGAGGATTGAAAGGAGGTAGTGACTAAGCCCTGAACTGGACCCAGCTCTCGTTAGGCTCATTAGCAGGACATTCAAGGGGAAGCTTTTATTTTCACTTCCTGTACTGTGCCTGCTTTGTGGATAAAGTCTGTCAGTTTCTACTACTATCAATTTGGCATCTTTCATGAGCATTATTACAAAATTCACTGAAAAGTGAATAGCTAAAAAGTAAACTATGTTTTAAAGTAACTTCCATCTAGCAGTATACTGTCTTACAGATTTTATGAAAAAATTCTACATCAGCACCACAGTTTTGAGAATCATAATTGAAAATCACTTATTTCTGATAACTTAATTATTTTGTATGTTGATGTATTTCAGATTGAAGGACAAGGACATGGTGCAGTTTTTGACTGCAAGTGCTCTCCTGATGGACAGCATTTTGCATGTACTGATTCTCACGGTCACCTTCTGATTTTTGGCTTTGGTTCCAGTAGCAAATATGACAAGGTACAGTGCAAGATGAAAATCAAAATGTTTGTGTTGAATGCATTCATGCAGACTTTCCTTCAGAGCTTCATTTCAAGAGGGTGTATCTTAACACAATTTTTAGCTGTTAATATGGGATTCCTGTTGTTGACATTGAGCTTTCTTTCACTGATTTTTTTTTTTTTTTTTTGAAACTATGTAAGCGTGCTGTTAAGCTACTGTTTACATGGGAAGTTAAAAATAATTAAAAAAAAATTTAATTACCCAGTCACTGTCTACTCTCCTAAGTGAAGAGGTTACAAGTGTCTAGTAGTGGATCCACATGGATAATTTGAATAAACTGCAATGGAATTTATAATAGTTAAACATTTTGCTTTAAATATTTTTGTGGCTCCTAACTAAGACCAAAAAAGGGGGGAGGGTGGAGTGTGTAATGGAACTAATTCCTGCTATCTGTGTTTAAACATTGCATAGCCTGGGAGACAATTATTTACAATAAATTCATTGTATGTTCTAGTGATATAATTTTATGTCTGCTAATGAAGTTCTGCTGTCATCGATGCCTTGGTGCTTACATAGCAATGTTCCACCATTACTGTGTGATTAAAATATTACATATTTATTCTAATGTCATAGTCTACGTTGTGTATCCTAAGTTTGGGTGTCTTGCCACAGACTCTCATGACTGTAAAGATAAGTGGTGTTACTTGCCCCCCTGCCCCCCCTTTGTGTATGAACATGCCCTATGAACCGTAGAATCACAGAATAGTTTGGGTTGGAAGGGACCTTTAAAAGTCGTTTAGCCCAACCCCCCTGCAATGACGAGGGGTATCTTCAACTACACCAGGTTGCTTGGAGCCCCATCCAACCTGGCCTTGCGTGTTTCCAGGCAAGAACCATACAGGTTACCTAGTTTGGAGGGCCCACAAGGTCCTAGTTCTTCTACCACCCAGGGAAGAGGTGAGGTGTGCCTCTTCTCCCTCTTTCTAAGGCTTAAGCAGACGTATCTGCTCGAGGATTTTCATGTCTGCTTCTGGTCACTGATAGTTGAAAGTTGTTGGTGAAGTGCTGGCTTCTGGATCTTGCCTCCTGCTGTGGATCTTTGGACTCAGGCTTGCTTTGAAAGCATTTTGCCAAATGCTTTCCAATGCAGAGGGGTCTGAAGGAGGGAGAGCAAAAAGAATTTTAGTTTTTGTCTTGTAAGCCACTGCATTTCTTTCTGTAGTCTTCTAGCTCTTATTTTGATGCTAGTTACAGCAGTATTTGCATATTGGGGATTTTTTTTTTTCTCCTTGTCTCTCAAATATGATTTGAAGTACACCCTACTTGGCGACTGTTGCTGTCCCTCAGCTATTACTAGCTGTACCTTTCCCCTTCCATTCCAAAGAAAACGAGTGAGCAGAGACCCAAGTAAGGAAAATCAGGATTATCATATCATTTTCAAGGTCTTTGTATTTCAGAGTTCTTAATTCTTCCAGACTTTAAAGCCTGTTCTAATAGAAACATTTTTCTCACTATGTCCATGGATTATTCCAGGTTTATTGTTCTCTCCAATAATTTTGTAAGAGTGTAGTCCTCTTCTACTTGGAGACATTGGAAATGAAACTGAGAACAAGAGTTTTTTTGTCTTTGCTGTTAGAGACCAGGAGTTTCCTTTACACTGCCATTCGAGAATTTACCTTGTGAGGGGTTAGATGTGTTTTCATTCTTCAAAGAATTGCTTTTCACTTCTTGAATTCTACAGACTCTTCAATCTCTTGGGCTTTTTGCTGCAGCCTATAAGAAAAGATTATGTTTAAAATTCTTCACTTAGTAGGTGATTTTAAATGATCCTGTTCAGCTGTTACTGTGCCAATGGTAATCTTGGCATTTTTGACCATAGAAGAAATGGAAGCAAATGGGACTTCCATTTGTTGTGTCTTTAATCTCAGTCTTCAACTCTCAGAAAACTCAGCTTGGAAGTTTCTGATATCTTTCTTGTCTGGCTCCATCTGCTCTTTCATTTTTGTCTGACCTGATTTATGGAAAAGTGTAACTACAGATAGGTGGGTGCTGGAGAGTAGGTGTTCTTTTTTTCTGTCCTCCCCAACTCAGATGCTTGGGGGTTTTTTTCCAACATCTTGTGAGAATGTGCTCTGGTAGGACCTGCATTTTTTTGGCTTTAAAGTGCTTTCCATCCGTCCTGGGGAATGATTTTTACAGAAGAAAGGAGTGTGGTAACTTGTCCTGTATTCCTGCATTTGTGAGTTGTGCTCAGGACAATGATTGTAGCTGAGATGGTGTTCACTCTGCTGAGAGAGCAAGCTCTTGGTTTTCCGCATGTATGTTTTTTCATGTTATGTTCAGATAGTATCTGTGTTTCCTAGTTGACTGGAACCACTGTCCAGGCTGGTGGATTTTTTTGGTGGTTCTCCCCATCAGTGTGATCTTGGCCACAGTGAAGGCGACGGGTTGTTTTCAGTTTGTTTCCTTTTTTTTTGATGATATATGTTTTTGTGGAGTAATTCTTCAGTGGGAAAAAAATGTATTTGCTGCTTGTTTACTGCTCCTTTGTTATTTGACCCAATCAATGGAACCTTGAGCCAATCTCAGCTGAGATTTCAGAGTGTGTAAAGGTCATCGGAGATGAGCTGAGCTCACTGTCAATGGGGCAGGTGCACTTCAGAAGTTCTTGCTTAGGTGGAAACTTGTCCAGGAATGCCTAGCTGTCCTAAAGCAAGCATAAGGTACCTTTCTGTTGATTTTAAATCTTAGATTTGGCTAGATCTCTGAGCTTTCTAAGGCTTTTGTTCCTGTAGACTGTTGCAATTTGACAGCTCCCGTGTGGTGGATTGGTGCAGTAGTGGACAAAATCTCTTTGCATTTGTGTAGGTGTGCTCCTTTGGAGAAACCGAGTGTTCTGCATAAGTAGTGTAGTTACTGAAGGAGAGTCTATAGAGCTCAGACCTTGTGGAAGACTTTCCCACTGAAATCCAAGCTGGGTTTGTGAAGTCATATGCACAGAGGACTCATACGCCCTAATGGTGGTGTACTATCTGCTTTTGTCATGAATTTGATCTCTAATGGTATATCGAGAAATAGGTCTTTTAGTATTTCTAACTGGTTGCCTGCTGAACAGCCATTTAAGATTCTGTAAAACATCTAATTCTTCTGATTTTTCTCACAACTTGGAATAGCTGAGGACAAGATTGTTGCCCCGGGTTCCGATAAGGGCATTCCACTGTTCTGCCTGAGAGTTGGTCTGAGCCTACGTTCTCCGTGAATGCCATTCTTATCTTGTGGAGTAGAAAATTGTTGTTTACTCTCTCTACTGTGCTTGACTGCAGTACACAGAGTACACAGAAGGGTAATTCCAAAGAAGGCCCTCATCATCTTGAATCAGAGGCTAGTCTGGTAGAGGAATCTAAGGAAGAATTTTCACATCTTCCCTTTGCTTACAAAACCTGGAATGCAGACAACACTGTACAGCCAAATTACAGCACATTAAAAATTCACAGTCTGTATGATCATGCCACTGGAAGCTCCTCTTTCTCAGTGTGCAAAGTACTTCATTGGAAAATTTACGCTAGGAAAGTACTGGGTACTCTGCTATTATGATTTGAGGAAAAATAGCACGTTCTCCTAGAGGACCTGTACGTTTATCATAATGAGCTATTTGAACTGAAAGGACGAAGTTGTTAAGCAGGTCTTGATTCTGTCAGTCAGACACATAAAAGTTCTTATCAGCCTCTGTTAAGTTAACAGAGAATCTGGCAAGACTTCATCCGATCGTGGCTTGTTGCTGCAGAGGGATGTCACCTTGTCCATATGGACTTTGTAAGGGTAACCTTTTGAATCCATGAAGAAAATTCTTTGCCATTACATTTTTCTATGCATCTTATCAATCTTTGTCCTGTTGTTACTTTTCTGAATGTTTTGGGGTCCAGATCCTATGATTCCTTTTTTTACACCTTATGTGGATGCATGTAGACACTTTCAGATGTTGTAGTTGACAGATGTTTGTTGTCTTCTTTCCTGCCTGGTCGTCTCACAGTCAGGACAGAACAGCTTTGTCACTGGGAGACCAGATCTCCCGAGTAGCCGCTACAACCTCTGCCTTACTGATTTCTGCATAGGTTACTGGGAACTGTCTGACAGATTGGTCATGATAGAGCATGCTCTTCAGAAGTCAGAGTAAATTCTGTGACAACTTGGGCATTCCTCTGTCTGTGCTCAAATACCTGGCTTTAACACCTAACACAGGATTCTTTTGAAATCTCTATGCCTATGAGTGTGGGAGCTGCCAAGGGTCAGCAGGTAGTTGTTGGGATGTGTACTACAGGCATCAGCTTGTCTTCTGTTCTCTTTTCTCTTTGTGGTTCAATATCTTTCTGAGTGCATGATACTGAGATGCGTGTGCCAGTGAGGGATGGAGCATAAGCCTTTTTACATAGTATTTGGACAAAAGAATTCCTCAGTCTTGAGTGTCTGTGGAAAGTCATCTAGAATAAATTATGAGCAGGTGGACTGAAATAAAAAAGAAAACTTTGAGCCTGAAGAGTTCAACTTCAGATCAGCTTTGTCTACTGAAACTTTTCCATATCTAGCATTATAATAAGAATATCTATGTTTGGCTGCTGGTGTTAAAATATTTGGCAATGACATATGATAAATATTTTCGTATTCCTCTTCTTCCTACACCATAGCTCATAAGTCTGTGACACAGTTTTCATTATCAGAATATATATTCACAGCATAGAAGAAAATTTGTAACCTGTTTAATATGTCCATGCTGTGTTCTGTCAAGTGTCTTCAAGTAGATTAATATTGCCCCATTCCCCTGTTCTTTAAATGCTCCCCACCCTCAAACAGGATTATTCTTGCACTATAAGATAGAAAAGGAGTACTGGGAGAAAATAATCATGGAGTCATTAAATTTTCCCCTTTATGCTGAGATGAACAGATCAGCTTATAACCTTGTTTTTGCAAGTGACCAGGAGTAACACTGTTAGAAATACTTTTGGCAGTTATCTTCTGTATGCTTTTTTTAATAGGTTCTTTAAAAAAATTACAAAATGACTTTGTTTACAGATAGCAGATCAGATGTTCTTTCATAGTGATTATCGGCCCCTTATCCGTGATGCCAACAACTTTGTCCTGGATGAACAGACACAGCAGGCTCCACACCTTATGCCTCCCCCATTTTTGGTTGATGTGGATGGCAACCCTCATCCTGCAAGGTATCAGAGGCTAGTTCCTGGTCGTGAGAACTGCAGGGAGGAACAGCTTATTCCTCAGATGGGAGTGACATCTTCAGGTATGGAAAATTTAAATTCAGTACGCAGTAGCCTATCTAGTTACCTCCAGGTGTTCTACAGTTTCCCTTCCACTTTGTCCTTTTTCTTCACTTCTGGGCATAGTAGTTCACGTAGTGTGGAAGAATTGCCATGCCCTTGGCACTGATTGCTTGTGACAATTTCACTTGCTTGTGACAATTTCACTTCCAGTATTGTCATCGATGAAGTCAGTACTAGCTGATGCTACAGTGCCAGTTATTTTGGAGCTTATTTCAATATTGGAACAGTGTATGATGCTGAGTGAGCTTTCAGTTGATCTCTTTGGGGTAAGATTTGCTACTTCAGAAAACCTAGGAAACAGACTGATCCTGTACAGATCGGTTGGAACAGGTAACACCTACAAGACGAGAAAAATGAGAGGACACCTGAAACATGCAAAATCCTCTGTAGATGAAAGCAGTCATTCAACTTAAGCTTTGATTGTTGGGTTAGAGAACTCTGAAGACTTGATGAGGATACAAAATCTAGGAAGTTTTTCGGAAGTTGTATTCTCCGTGCACACAACATGGGAGGAACGTGCATATTTTGGGCTGATGGCTGGCTGTTGGAGACTGCCTAAATGTGGCCCACATGGGTGGGGATGTAGAAATGATACCTACTAATTACGTGTCACTAGTTCGGTATTAGTATGAATGAGCAAACAGTGACTGGTGAAAGTAGCTTTAAATATTTTCAAGATAAGTGTAGTGAAGTATTCGGATATTCTTGAAAATATGGGAAAACTGACTGTGCCTGTAAATAGTGGCTTATATGTACACCATACTTAAGCCTGTGGTGTGTCAGACATTCCAGGAAGGTTAACTGACAGTGTTGTTACCTTCTTTATCCTCATTTGTGGACCTGTGGTTTACAAGCCACTGAATAATCAAATAATTTTTGAGGAGCATTTCAGATTTCCTCCAAAATTATAGGAAGAAATGCTGCCTGAGAGGCAAATGTAAGAAGGAAAAAATCCTTTCTGGTGAATGCTTGCCATGGTTTATCTTTGACTTTTTATCTAGTGGCTTTGAAGCTAAATTCGGTTTCCAAGGAAGGATGCGGTTTTACTTCATTGTTACAGTTACAGCATGGATCCATGACATTCTGAAATTCTTCAAATCTGAAAATGTCCTCGGCACGTTCTCTGATATAATACTTGAAACAAGTTAGACTATGCACACAGACCCAACAATATTAAATTTAATGATGTGGCTACATGACACATGAATGCCTATAGGAAGATGATGTCCTTAACATTTTGTTTAATAGTGAGAAGCCATCAACCAGGCTGACAGAGAGCCGGAGAGATTTTGGAGAGATGGAAGACATTTTTCTACATCTTTACAGTTTAGCAACCATATATGCAGTCTTACACAGAGCTAAACTATGTTTGTGTATTTTATGTGTTCCCTTCTATTAAGGAAGGTCCATTTCTTTCTGAAACTTGATTGTGGGATTTGATGGCTCTCCCTCAGAGCACCAACAGTTTATTTCTTGACAAGTTTTCTGCAGGAGCTTACAAGACTAGGGGGAATTCAGATAGTCATGCTTGATTTACTGCTTAGATGTACTTGAAGCTGCTTTAAACAAGATGTTTTGAAAAAAATCAAATATATAACGGTGTCTTTATTATTTCATTTTTTTAAAAGAAATCTTGCTGTTACTTGCGAAGGCAAAATCTCACAAGCTAGATACATAAAAAAATGTTCATTTCGTTTAGGCAGCAGTTTCCTTATTTAAGATCATTCTTGGGTTATTAGTAGTGTTTCCCATTGTTTTCGGCAGAGAGGGTGTCTGCTCATGAGATCACCAAGTAAATCTGACTGTCTCACTACATGAGTCGGAAAACATCCAGCTGTGGTTATACCAGACTTCATTCCATGATTCCAAGCTTCTGCTGCTTTAGTGAAGTTGACTTCAGCTACAACCACCTTGAAACCCTTAGAGTGCTATCTTAAATATTTATATGCTTTCTGCATACTGTCTTCTATTAAGAGATGGCTGCTTCTGTCTAGCCACACAATCAAAGCTCTTCATTTCATGGCACGATTACTATAATATCTTGTCTTAGATCTTGCAAAGTGCAGTTTATACTATACTGTGATAACTCTTTTGAGTCACACTGGAAAAACAATTTCTGTAGCTTGTTTCTTTGAACGTTGTCATCCCTCGTTACAAAGTTTTGCAAGTTCTGCTGCCTTGACCAGAGCTTCCCACCACTCTACTCCATCATCTAACTATTCCGTGTGGAGGTATCTGACTTCCTTTCCAAATCAGAACTGTAACCCTTGCCTTTTTCTCCATACCTCTCCATTTTTTTTGTGACCATTGTGAGTATGAATAGAGGCTTTGTGTTGTTTATGCTTACATGCTGTGTATTTTGCTTGCTGCACAGAAACAGTATTATCACCTTGTAATCACTTCTGTGAGAACTATTTTCTATCTTTTGTCCAAGAGACCTACCCAAAAGGAGCTTTCTTGGCTGTTGTACATACCAGAGAAAATTAGCATTACTTAAGCTATGTTGCCATTATGCCTGTGTGGAGCTCAGTCAAGCGCTTTTATTGCTTGGTGTTGTCAAGTATAGGTAATTCTTTTCTAATTCTATTAGACCTTCTTGATGTAGTTCTTTAGCTGAAGCTTATACTAAAGTGTTTTATAATGCATTTGAGGCAGGCTACACACGCATTTGAACAATTTACACTGAGGTGACAAACAACAGTTGTATTGAGCTTCTGTGACTTGGTGGCACTTGATCAAATGTAAACTTTTATTAGGAGCGGCATGTGATCGTTCTTGACCCTGCTGCAGAAAAGACAATGCTCTTTGTATATTAAAAGTTGTCCAGTTTAAAAAATGGTTGTTGCAAAAATGTGCATTAGCCCATACTTACATATGTGGTTATATACTGTTAGTTTCAAAGCTAAAACTTAGATGAGCTGTTGGTAACATTTGCTTCTTCATATCAACATTTATGTGTTGTTCTCTTGTATGTTTTACTTTGCAGGATTGAATCAAGTTCTTAGTCAACAAGCAAATCAAGAAGTTAGTCCCTTGGATAGCATGATTCAAAGACTGCAGCAAGAGCAGGACCAGAGACGTTCTGGGGAGGCAGGAACCAGTACTACCAGCCGGATAAGCAGAGGTAGATTACTGAGGATGGGTGTTGTGGCTTTGCTATTGAAACACCTGAGAGCTGGAAACCGTAAATCACATTATTATGCATGATTTGTGCATTTTGTTTAACTACTAGAAAGGAGGTATGGTACTATAGAAAATAATACAGCTTTCTCATCTTTTTTTACCTTCCTGCAAAATCTCGAGATTCTTAACATTACAAATTTATTTTGGTTGAAGTTACTATCTGCTCACTTGGGGAATTTGCATGAACTGTGTTCCCTTGGAAGTAAATACCTGACTGTTGAAACTGGAATTGGCCAACTACTTGATTGAAATCTGAGTTGTCTCAAATAAGGAAATAGCAGAAGGAAGGAGCTGCTTGTTTCTCGGTACGGCTGTTCCATGTTTCAGTGTCTCACACTAGATTACATGGTAGTTTTCAATGCTTAAGAACATGGTTGGCAATCCACCTGAGCAAGCAAGAATAGAAAGTGTGTGTAAAGATACGGGGAAATGTTAAAATTTTGCTACAGTGAAGGTATTTGAAGGCTCTTGTATGTCTCTGTGGTTTTGCTTCGTGTTTTTTTTTTCCCTTTTTTTTTTTTTTACTTGATTGATGATTTCAGTTTCTTGTTTGTAAATTTTACAGTTTGGATTCCTAATAATTTCCAGTGTTGTAGTTTCATTTTTTTTGAAGGTAGAAGACTGTTTAAGGAATACACTGATTCAGTGAGATAGCTCACTGTTTTATAATACGGATCTTCGGTGCTGTAGCAATAGTCAGTTTTGCATAAACATTTTCAAAAGGATTTTTAAAGAAAAGGAAATCAATTAAATATTTGCTTCACTTCAGATTATTGATACATCTGTTCCTTTTCAATGTGAATTTTAAAATGGAGTACTGCAGCCTAGTAGCTGTTCAAGTGTGTGTGTTGTGGTGACTATAGAAGTTGCTGTAATAGTTACAGTCAGTTAATACTTGATTTCTTTTGAAGTAATAGATTAAGTAAAATTCCTTTTTTCCTTTTCATTTGGAGTTTTTATTTTTAAATGCTTCCCTTAGAATTTCAGATCAAGTACAACTATCACCTTTTTGACTTTTTAGGATCTGCAAGTTCTACCTCAGAAGTACATTCCCCACCAAATATAGGATTAAGACGTAGTGGACAAATTGAAGGTGTGCGTCAGATGCATAGCAACGCACCAAGAAGTGAAATAGCTACTGAGCGGGACCTTGTGGCTTGGAGTCGAAGGGTTGTAGTGCCTGAACTGTCTTCTGGTGTGGCCAGGTAAACATAGGCCAAGTTTGCAATGAATTTGAGTTTGGTGAACTTAATTAAATTGAGCAGTTTTGGAATTCACATTGTCATAGAACTATTTATTTAGTATTTATCTGTTCTGTGGTCTCATTTCGTATAAAATCAGTTTCAGTTTGAAATCAGTTGTTGTTTGCATATCACTTGAAAAATCTTGGAATTACAGAAGTATTGTGAATAAAAAATGACCATGTAACAAGTGACGGAGTAATTTAACTTGTATATACTGCCTCAATGTTTTCTGACTTGTAGGGTAAGATTACAGTATGTTTGAACTCGATTTGTTCCTGCCATTATATGGCATTTTACGGGTGGGACACTGGCCTAATCCATTAGGTGTCTGAGGTGAATTTGATTTTCAACCTGGAACTTTATTTTGTGCAGTAATTAACTATTGCAATGAATACTTGTAAGTCAAGGAACCCTACTACCCACAGTCAAACATAAACTGCTCTAGCTTTTTGAAATAATATTGAAATCTTACTTTGTTCAGAAAGGGTAATTTTGAAGCCATATGCTGACTGTAAAGAGAACTACTGTTCAGAGAATGTTATAAATGATGAACATTTGTTCCTTGGTTTGGAATAGGTGCTCTCAATTGTAGTATTTTGCTTCAAAGTTAACATCTCAATTTTCTTTTTTCAGTAGGCAGGAAGAATGGAGAACAGCGAAGGGAGAAGAAGAAGTAAGGGTATATCGATCGGAAGAGAAAAGAAAACATGTAATGAGTCACATTCAAAGAGAAAACAAAATACCTACTTTCCCTAAGGTAAATACCCACTTGTACCTTATCATGGTAAGAAGCATAAAATTTAATGCAGTGTGTTAGGCCGCATAAATTTATATTCCTCTTCTCAGTTTTAAATTTAAAAACCAGGGGTACAGGAATTTGGTTACCTCCCCAGAATGAGGAAGTGTGTCTCTACTGATGTTTCACTGTGTTCTGAATAAACAACGGGTATTGCTTTTAGAGCCCGCTAAGTGAGAAGCCCTTCAAATCTGGTGTTAGGGACATGGTTTGCTGTAGGGAGTCTGTCGCTATTGATCAGTACATCCTGCTACTGTTGTCTATTGTTTGACATCCTGTTCTGTGGAAAGGTTCGATTAAAACTCAAGTCATTTAGTGCTTAACTGTAACACATTTAAATACATCTCCAAATACAGAATTGGGTATTTTCTGTCATAGTACCCTGATAATCATATTGCAGTTTTGTATGGGAAATTTCTAAGTCATGCTTTTTGCTAGAGCATTGTTCAGAAAAGAGGCAAACAGGATAGATTAAATAGAAGGGAATGGGTTGTACTGAAAGTGAAATTATCATTAACTGACTTCATGTTTCCATATAACTTGCAAAAAAATTTAATCTTATGCCTTTATGCTGTTAAGAAAACGTGAAGGATATATATTCTATATTTACAAAAATAATTTTATTACTTGTTTATTAGAAATTAGTTTTAGCTATGCATCTCACATGCTTATCTGTGTTTTATAGCTAAATAACCTACTGTATTTTGTAATAATAGAAGTAAATACTAAGCAACTGTAAGGGAAAACACATGTTTTGGGTTTTGTAGTACACCTATTCTAGGTGAGACTTTCTCTTTTAATCAAAAGCTTAGTAGTATATAGGCCTTCAAGAACGCCTGTGAATTGTTCACTGAATAGTAAACATCACATATAGGGTTCAAGATGGAAAAATGAAGAAATGGAATATGAAGAACAAGTATACAGCAGACCGTGTAGCTCTTAACTTTATCAGAGTACCATACTTAATGCCTGTGCTATGTTTATTATTCACTTTCTTGGGGAGGAAGGGACTGAGATTGAAAGCAATCTGAAAAGAAGTAAGTTTCAGATGCTTAGTAATGCTTCTGTATGTTTTAATAATGATTGGTTAACTTTATGTGCAGTAGAAACAGTAAATTTGAGACGGGAAGTTTGTGCTCCATAGTAATTTTGACTGTTCAGTTTTGCTTCTTGTTTCATACTCAACCAAAATAAAGCTTTCAAAAGAAGCGAGATGAACACTCCCCCACCTCCAAACAGTCCCCGAATCATTTTCAGTTTCTTTATTAAATTTCTTCATTTTTTCTTTAGTGTATTAAATTTCTATGTATTGCTATCTTAAGAAATGGGACTGATATGCTAATTTCAATGCTGCAGTCACCAGTATTGTGTTTGCCCAAGATAAAGTGAACAAAGAAGTTTTCAGTGTGTCTCCAGTTTTTGTACATAGAGGGAAGAAGCTGTATGCCACTTACGGTTTTGGTGGTGGCCATCGCAGGGCTCATTAATGAAATACCAGGACATCAGAAATCTTGGTAACTCCTGTTTTTGTCTCCGAAATAATAGACAATGGGCCTCACAAATTGAGATTTTTAACAGAATTATTTCTTCTCTTGGCAGGATGTATTTTGGTGCTGAATTATTGACTTTCTTTTAGCTGAGTTAAACGATTGCTTTGCTCAAGGGTTTCTTTTTTTTTGTTGTTCTTCTGCTACAGCTAGCCAGAAGATTCTTCCTGATAATGTGAATTCTTACCATCTTAACCTTAAATTTCTAATAGGGTTACAGTTTTCCTAAAGTATCACTAGGACATAAAAATAACAGAGCAGGCTAGTTGGTCCAGCATTTTGGTTTCAGCAGTTACTTCTATTACATCTTTGAAACAGAGAAACTGAATACGGATATTTTTTAAAATCTTCTTAGAGGAGAAATTTTTTAGTCTCCACACTTCAAAGGTAGCACTGGATCCTTGTGAGCCCCGTATTTTCATTGTGGATATTTATGCCCTTAAAATCCTTCAGAGCAAAAGCTAGCTTAAAAAACATTCTTCAATTTCATATATTTACCCAGAGGAGAATGTGTTCTTCATTTATCTTAGTCCCTAGAGGGTCTGTGATCTGGGTTCTGATGCCCAGAATGCAAGTGAGACATAACTTGGTAAATCCTTTAGTCACTTAGAATCATAGAATGATTTGGGTTGGAAGGGACCTTTAGAGGTCATCTAGCCCAACCCCCCTGCAGTGAGCAGGGGCATCTTCAACAAGACCAGGTTGCTCAGAGTCCCATCCAACCTGGCCTTGAATGTTTCCAGGGATGGGGCTTCCGCTACCTCTCTGGGGAACCTGTTCCAGGGTTTCACCACCCTTATCGTACAAAATTTCTTCCTTATATCCAGTCTAAGTCTACCGTCTCTTAGTTTAAAGCCATTACTCCTTGTCCTATCACAACAGGCCCTGCTGAAAAGATTTTCCACATCTTTCCTATAGGACCCTTTCAGGTACTGGAAGGCTGCTATTGGGTCTCACCACAGCCTTATCTTCTCCAAGCTGAACAGGCCCAACTCTCTCAGCTTTCATCCTGAGGAGATACGATAAAAAGCAGACAGTCATGGTGTCTGCACTTGAGTGTGTCAGTTTTCCATAAAGAAATTATTGCTCAATTCAATAACACTTTCAGAACATTTAAATAAATCTTTCTTAAACTCTACAGGATACTTTTTGATGGCATCTCAGGACAAAAAAACTCATATTCTTCCGTAGTTTATTCTTCAATAAATGTGTCTCCCTTTGGAGGACTCAAGTTCTTGAGAAGTATGCTAATTCAAATCCCTGGAGAGAAATCTCAGAGGATTCAGAAATTAGTAGGGTATCAAATAAGCAAATTTACAGGAAGGGAAGGGTGCTTGATCCTATGGGATTGAGTCTCCCAATTAAATGAACTGCTCAGATTTTAGCATTTTTTTGTTGTTGCTTGCGGTTAGCATGAGCAACAATTCTACTCAGTAGTGTCTGAGTAGTAGGAATGGTGAATTGGAATTGCAGTCTTCCGTAGTGTCCATGATAAAATCAAACAAACACCTGGAAGAGAAGGAAGACTGGCATTGGAATTTTTGAATTTTCAAAGTGGAACTGAATTTCTTTTTTTTTTTTTTTCCAGGAGCATGCCAAAGATGAGAAGCGAGATAAATGGCATGCTTAGGTAAATGTTCCCAGTCCAAGTAATTAGAGTATTAGTTTATTAAACTACTGAGATTTCAGAGCGTTTTAATAAGTATTAACGAGCATGAAATTGCTATACAGTAGAGGGTTGATGTGTTGTGTGTCCTAGGGAAAAAATGACAAAAATGGAAATATTTCTGGTTACCATTAAGTGGACATTATAAGCAGAAATTCCAAAGAATGGACAAAAGTAAGCATAGGCCTCTGTTGTGACATGTGCAAATGTTACTGAATTGTAAACTAACAGAAACCAGTGAGAAGAAATGCGTGCATTGTTTTGCTGAAGGTAGCTTAGTTGTGTTCCTCAAAAGTAGTAATTAATAATAAGCACTAATCGAGACTTGAGAATATGGAAGGATGCTGTTTAGCCAAAGCGAAAATGACAGGACAAGAGGCAGTGGGCATGAACTGCTGAAGCAAGGGAGAGTTTGCCTGAACGTAAGGAGGCTCTTCACTGTGAGGGTGACGGAGCGCTGGCACGGGATGCTCAGAGAGGCTGTGGAGCCTCCATCCTTGGAGGTATTTCAAAGCCATCTGGACGTGGTCTGGGACAGCTGGGTGTAGGTGTCCCTGCTTGAGCAGGGGGTTGGACCAGAAGACCTCCAGAGAGCCCTTCCAACCTCAAACATTCTATGAAACAAAAACTACTTTATACTATAGCTACTTGGGGGATTTGTTATATTTATCATCTGGGGAGCACTCGTGGTCATTGAAGAATGTTAAACTTGGACAATGGTGGTATATATTAGTGACCTCGGTAATGCAGAAGTATCCCTCTCCAGAAAAATACCTGAAATTCAGTAAGGACAAATGTAAGTTCGGAGATAAATTTTGGGTTGAAGAATTTATAGTGTATCTAGCCAAGAATGAGAAGTTATGTAGGCTGCTGACAAATTGATTTTTTTGAGCATAAGATTTCAAACGTAATCTCGTGAAAAGCATATGCAGACAAAAAACCCTGAGTTTAGATTCTTTCTCTTAAAAAGGCTGTGAGCATCTATTTAATGTTGGGGTTCTGATTCTGGACATGCACTTGTGCCCTGTCCCTGTTTAGCTTTCTAGTAGAGGCTAATTCCTTTTGTCTTCAGAAAGGAGGAACCATTTTCAGATAAAGAATAGATACTTCTGGTGAAGAAATACTATGAAATTGCTACAGCCAAAGCTTTCCAAAATTGCTGCAGCCTGTATGAAAGTGCAGCAAAGGTGTGCTTCCTGGTGGAGTCAGGGGTGTAAGGACAGTGGAATGCGTGGTCTGACTTGTCGGGACACCACTGAGTTTCCACTGTATCCTTCACAAATGGTGTTATGAAGACCCTCAGCAGTGTCCAGATGGCATGTTTGTGTCTACCCCTTGCAAGTACAGGAAATTCCATCATTTGCATTTCATGGAAAAACTGCTCTGGCAGCAACCGTAATTTCTAATGTATGGATGTGCTCTGATACTGACTGGAAGCCTTGGATATGATACCAGGTACTTGTCAGTGTATAATGACTGTTCGTCAAAGTGTATGGAGAGAGAAAGTAAGTGATGATTTAACCTCAAATCATAGGTTATCTTGGCTTTCTTTCCAAGCCTCCCATTAGAGCTGAGAGCCCAACTTCAAGCTCGCTCTTTAGGATATATATGGGGAGGGGGGTGGAGACCATCAGCTGTGTTTCCTTGGTTGTTGTTGAAAGTGTTAGTGATACATGCCATTTTGTCAGAAAAAGCTTGAAATACTTTATCTTTTTAGTCAGACCTTCACACTCGACCCCACCCCTCCCCCAAATCAATGAGGATCTGCCTGACCTGCACCTTCTCATCAGATTTTGGCAAAGCTGTGTTGAATAGGAGTGACGGTAAAATAGATTTTTTGGCAAGATACGGAAGATGGTGTACCTTGTTGTCCCTTTTCTGGTCCCTGTTGGAGCAGTGGGGTTGAACAGGGTGACGTTCAGAAGTCCCTTCCAACTTCAATCATTCTGTCATTCCATTATTTATGGATAACTACTTGTGGTTTTGTTTTCAGGTTTTTATTTCTCCATTCTTGTTTTGGCATTGCATCTTGCCCAAAGCAGTTTGTTACCCTTTGACATCACCATGGGCCAATATATGTACAGTGATCTTAACTTGCTTCCATGAAGGAATTACTTTCATAGGAGTTTTGGGATTTTTTTTTTTGCCCTCAAGCTTTGAACTGCAAAAAAAGAAGAACTCTTTCCAAAACCAGAGAGTAATGCAAAGCTCTTTGATTTTCCAAGAATATGTAGTTCTAGTATAAGTAGGGAAAAGCTGTTTATAATAACCTTTTGAGAAATCTCACCTCTGAATTAGACATGGGGATGTAAGTTTTTGGGACTTTTCTTTCTAGAGACAAGATGTGAGCATTGCAGTTGGGCTGTAATGTAACTTCTGCAAAACATGTCATTATTGTAAAGGATACTTGACTAATTGATTCTTTTGGCTTATGTGGTTCCGTTTCTGTTGTCCATGCCTCCTCATACTGTGTTTCATGATGCTAAGAGCCAGACGTGCTTTATTTTAAAAAAAAAAAAAAAAAAAAAAAAAAGTTACAATTCAGTACCAGAAGCAAGTTGCTGTAACGCTGGTTTTTGTGACCTCTCTGCTTCAGCAATGAATCTTGAGAGCTTGATGAGAAGTGAGCAACCCCAGAAGGCTGTGTGATGGGCACAGGCACTTTTCTTAGGGCTGCCTCGGAGCTGTTCTGGGTCAGGTCAGAGTGGCTTGTGGAGATCTGGTATGTGCTGCCAGTCTGAATCCAGAAGGAGGAATGCCCCAGGTCTCACAAGTATTGGGCAATGTTAGAATGTGGATTGCTGAGCAGTCCAGTTAGAAGTGTCTCCGGTAGATGTGCTGTCAATGGCAGCTTCCCCAGCTTGGATTCACTGGAGAGAGCAACAGAATCACAGTGCTCCCTGAATAGAGCATAGAGCAGTTTTGTGTTGGTCCTGTGTGCTTTGGTGGAAACTGTAACGCAATTGTACAGATCGGTGTGCTGGCCTACGCTACTGAACTGTTGCAGTCACGCCTGAAAAAGACATGCTTCTCCTAACACGGAGGGTAGGAGAAAAGCTCTAGCTACCAGAGTTCTGCATTTTAAGGAAAATTGTCGTGGCTAAGGAAACCCAGATCTTAGCTATTGCTGCTTAGCCAAGTTTTAGTACAGTTTTCACCAAAAAGTGTTTTTGGGTTTTTTCCTCAATGAGAAAATTTGACCTCATGAACCAACTTTTCCTCATACATGGCAAGAAAGATCATCTCTTTCCTACAAAAGTAAAAAATCCAACAGGAATAGGTACAAGAAGTCTGCCCTATTAGAAGGCTATGTTAATACTAGTACCTTTCTGTGATTCTCTCCAGTTCCGCTTTCTTCATCTTTGGGACTGTTTTATCAACCACATCAGCACCTAATAGATTAGATATCCGAGGTTTCTTTTATGGAAGAAAAAGAGCACTGGGGAAGTGTACCTCCTTCTGTGGCATCTAGGAATGTGTCTAGAAACTATTTCATTGGGTCTGAGCTAGGCTGAAGTTCGAATATGCACGCCAAAAAAATTGGCACAAAACTCTTGAAACTGAGATCGTAGCTCGATTCCCCCCCCCCCCTTCCTGGAGTTGGGGACTAATACAAGATTACAGGCTTCGTGTTGGGAGCAAAGTTTTGTGTAATGTGTATTCTACAGGAGGAACAAAATCTCTTCATGCTGGAGTGTGAAATGTTTCTTAATTATAACCGTGTTTCATTCTTTTAAGCCTCATAAGAACTCAGACTATTTCCAGCTGACTCATTCATTTGAACTCTTCCATATATCATCTTAGCATTTAAAGGCCTTTACTTGGTAACAGTCATCTCTGTATGCTAAGGGGTGTATCACTGTATGAGTCTCTTCTAATAGATCTCATCCCTCAGCTGCAAAATAACACTCTGGAGTTCTCTGTAACAGTAGTCTTTCCTCTGATGGCTGTTTTTAGTGCAATTTTGAGCTGTTACAGCCTGCCAGTAGTTAAAACCACTTACTTTCTACAAGGTACATATTGTTTAATAATTCAAGGTAAGAATTTTCTGTTATATCTGGGAAAAAGTTTGAATTATTTCCAGAATATACTGAACTGCTTGGTGCTTACATTCAACTGTGCATGTGGAGTGTTTTCTTCCGTGCTCTTTAGTTTTGCACTTGTGGCCTGTTTTGAATTTTGTGATGTTGAAACTTTTATCTTTTTGCTGCTGCAGAAGTTGCTTCCTGGAATACTATTATTAAAGAAAATGCTATGTGTTAATAAAACGTATACTCAAAAATTATGTATTTTGACTTTTGTGTCTTCACAGAACCATTCTCATGATCATTTACTAGACACTAGTGACTCAAGAAAACAGCAAGCTAATCAGCACAACTACCGTACGAGATACGCAGTGGAAGAAACTGCAAGGCCTGCTGAAGAGCTAGAAAATGGACACAGTTCTTCAGATGTAAGATCCTTATTCGTGAGGCAATCTTACATATTCTGTTTCTACTCACTGAGCTTCTGCTTCAGCTAATTAAATATTGTTTCTAGTAGACACTCAGGTTATGTTTTTCATTGTGTGTTTTCTTTACCTCTTTAAAATTTGATGTTGAGTTAGGTTTTCACATGCTGTTGTATGTGTCTAGTTTGGACTAAAAAGCAATAGACAAAAGGGATAAAAGCTCATTTGTAAAAGCATTTTGTAAAGTATGTGTGTGCAATGTTAGTTGTTCCCTATGTTTGTGAGCTTAATCAGTGTGGCCCGTATGGCCTGTCAGTATGGTCACTGGCTCCAGGAGGCCCTGCTTGAACAGGGACTTTGGACAATACAATCTCCAGAGGTCCCTTCCAGCCTCAGCCATTCTGTGCTTCTGTAGCTACAGTGAAGAAATGAATAATAAGAGTACATAAGGTTTGTACTGTGTTTTTGTTTGATATTAATTGAAAAAATACGGAAATACTATATTAAAAAGGGCTGGAAATCATTTTCAAAAAGGTAAGCTGGCCTTTTTAAATGGAGATTGAGAAGCACTCAGGTCTACACTGGCTATATGTTAAAAAAATGTTACCCTACACTGTGCATCTGTCCAGGCATAGATATTTTCTTACTTCTTTTCATTTAATTAATTCCATTAAAGTAAGTATCTGCAAACTAAAATGTCTTTTTAACAACATAAAGCTAGTGCTAGATGTTTGTAACACGTATAAAGCCTAGAAGAGTATTATAGCTTTCTTGAATTCCAAAGAAAATGTTTTCTTTTTCCTTGCCTCCTTCTCTGCCCCGTCTCCCTTGTTAGGAAGGGGAAGTAGTTGTTGCCAGTGGCGGAACATCAGAAGATGATGAAAGAGCATGGCACAGTGATGGCAGTTCTAGGTAAGTGACAGTATAGCTTACAGAAAGAAGTCCTGCTGATAAATTTTAAATAATCTTCTCTATAAGCAGTTAATTAGTAATAACTAAAACTATAGCACATTTAGAAGAAAAGATGAAAAAGAACTTAAAACTTTCAGGATTTCATTTTCAGCTATATTACAAATTAAAATTTAGGGAAGCTTTCATCCTTGTTTGCCAGAAGCAGAACGATTTCTGATTAGTTTTGCAGGAGGGTTATTCTTTGCAGGCACACACATGCTTCAGGCATGTGGTAGCCGTTTCCTTTGACTGTCAGTCTGAGCTGTGTGGCTGCCTCTGCTGACCCTTAGTTTGAAATCACAGAGCAAAGATTGAGGTATCTTCAACGCATCCTTTGTTTCCTCTTTAGCAGATTTTTTTTTTAACTTTTGTTCAAAGCTATTAAAAACCAGAAGCCCTGAGAACAATATCCAGACTTTTAATGTGTCATCTTGAATTGACCAGGTGAACAGTGGATTTACATCTAGCGATCCTAGAAGTTAAGCTTCTTACAAGACTGAATGATCTCAAAGCTTTTGGTTTACTACCTTTTAAACTGCAGATAGAATGTAGGGTTTTAGGCACTGGTTTTAACTATTAAAATATTTTAGTTATCTAGATTTGTTAACTATAATCTCATGTTGGGTTATATTCTATAATTCATTGCACTCTGAATTACTTTTTCCTTTTGTTTTTTTATTTCCTTTGGTATATCATTTGTAGTGACTACTCCAGTGATTATTCTGACTGGACGGCAGATGCAGGAATCAATCTGCAACCACCAAAGAAAATTCCTAAAATTAAAACAAAGAAAGCAGAAAGTAGTTCAGAGGATGAAGAAGGACCTGAAAAACAAAAGAAGCAAATTAAAAAGGAAAGGAAAAAAGGGATTGAGGAGAAAGATGGACCATCAACATCACCAAAGAAGAGGAAACCCAAAGAGAGAAAACAAAAGGTTAGACGTTCTTTGTATATTACAAGATGCTTGCTCCTGCAGTCTTAGAAAGAATGAGTGATTCAGTTACATATACTACTTAATATTGTCTAATTTGAAAACACATCATGACTTTTACTGGCAATAAATGATAATTACTGACTCTTGTAAGTCAAATGATAGATTGCTATCATGATATGCTTTCTAAATATGATGCATTTCACTTAAAAAACAGTTTTAATGTCCTTAATACCATCTTTGAGAAAAGATGGTATTATATAAAGTTTATATTTATTTATATATTATATAATATATAAAATATTATAAAAAGACCAGAAACTTCGTTTCTGTGGATGCGTTGAGTATTGGCGTGCGCCTGTATTTTTTTCAGGTGTACTGACTGTCTCCCCACTTAATTGCAATTTTTTTTAGGTCTGCACAATCATGTCTCTCTTTGCTATCAATTCCACAATGTATGATACTTGCATTATGCTTGCCACTATACTTCCATCTAGGGGAATTTCACTTGATCAGCATTTTGTTGTCTGTGTTTTGTTTGCTTTCTAGTATAACCATGTTGTTCCAGTTTAGATCAGTACATGGAAATTTTCAGTGACTTGTTTTCAATGCGTTATGGTTTGGGGGGGGTTGTTTGTTTGTTTTTTTAATTAATGGTTAGATCAGAAAATTTGGATTCTTCATTCTTTCTTTACAGAGACCAGAAGTGATATATCTGGTAGATGCTAATTGCTTTCCTGAGCTCATAGCTTCTATTTTTGCAGTACCCAAGGAAGTGAACTGTATCATCTAAGTAACTAAATAACTGCATTTTATGTATAAGATTAGGAGTCCTCAGCATTCCTTAAGATTATTATTTCAGCATTTTGGCCCTTGTTAGCAGGTAGACTGACAAAACAGCTGTTCTAATATGCAGGTTGGCTTAGTATCAGCTTTACTGTGAACCTTTGGTAAGACATATGCAGTATGTTAGGGGTTAGTCTTTGATTAGGCTACTTTTTGTTTATTGTATGCAGTCTTTAGCTGTAGTGTCAATACTAAGAGTATCTTGGTATTTACACAGTCTGAAAGCAGAAGAAGGTATGAGGTCAGGAAAATAGATGCTGAGGGATGTTTTAATCGTAGAAAGCTCTAGTTTAGCTTTTTATTATAAAATATAAGGCTGGCTGATAGCCGAGTATTTCTACTTAAGAGTAAAGCTGAATTGAGTGTTTTCGGAATCTTCCGTCTGTTTTGATCCCAGTTATTGAGATGCAGGAGGTCTTCGATTCCAAAAATATCAGACTTGGATATTTTGGATTTTAAAGGTGACCTCCAATTTTGAATCACAAGAAAAACACTAGGCTTGAAGAAATATCAGAAAATCATCCCTATTCCCTCTGCCCCTAGGTAGGACTAATTATACCTGTCATTCCTGACAGATGTTTGTCTTTTGAAGTTTCTTGTGGTGGAGATTCTGCCTCTTTACTGGGGAGAGAGCTCACAGAAGGTTCTTCCTGTTACCAGAACCTGAATTGAAATTAAGGGTTTCCGTTAAGGAAAGCAGTTTTGACCATCTTTGTAGCTAGGCACAGAATCTTAGGAATTAAGAAAGGAGTAGAGAAAGAATGTCATTCTTTTCTATTAATGCATGGGCTGTCAAGATCTGGAATGGTGCTTGCATTTCTAATCCCCCTCCACTACCAGGAATCAATCTAAAAAATGATGCAGCAGTGAAGAAGGGCAAGAAAGAAGCATCAAGAAGATCAAAGGATAAAGAACATTTTTTCTTCAGGGCGGACATAAAGAGGCTGACTCTTACAAGGGAGAGGGTTTGGAGGAGATAGGATAAAAAAGCTTTTCTAAAACATGAAGGGTTTAGAAATTAATAAATGCAGAATAGTTTCCTTCATTATTTTGTTACAGTGAGATCTAACACCCAATGACACAGACACGAAGCTCAAAAAAGAGCCTGTTCCCCATTCAACACCCACTGCCCGAAAGCAACCAAAAACCCCAAGCCACCTGGGCACGTAATCAGGTTGTGGAACTAATTACTAAAGGATTTAGCAAAGTTTCAGAAATGTTTAGACTAATTCACTGGGACTGGTTCTCTTGCTGATAATTAACTGTGATGGCCTGAGTTCAGGCTTGACTTCCAGAGGGTCTTAAACTGATTATTAATGTGTGAAGATTTTCTGTTCAAAGGCTTCCCGTAATTCGCCAGTGAGCTAGACAGACTTTGCCCTAATGTGGTGCATCAGTTTTTCACAAGACGGACTTGCTTGAACCTGAAAAATGCCCAAAGTCCTTCTATGTCAGTGATTTATTGCAGTGGAGAGGTTCTGTTTTGATTTTTTTGTTTGTTTTAAACTGTGTGTATGCTTTTTTGTGGCACACACCAGCACTCCAGTGGTAGACGCAAAGCAGTTTCCATCCTGGTGAAACCACATGTGAATTTGTGCAGCAGAGTTAGGCTTGGAGTATCCTGTTTGCAGTCGGGGGACACAGGGCCTTCCATCAGTGGCTATATGGAGTGGATTTCTGTACGACCATCCAAGGTTGCTTTCTATACATGCACAGGATGCTGTTGGTAATTTCAAAGCAACCTTGCTTGGATGGTTGTACAAAAACCTGCTCTATCTGGTCTGTTAGGCATAGACATGTAGTGTGCACCTAGGACTGGCAGCTGTGGTGAGCTTTGTTACTTACAAATATGTGATGCAGACAGACAATCTGAAAATGCAGTTCCACAGTGCGTTATAGTAAATATGCCAGTAAGTAATGTGGCTGTACCCAATCCACATTACTTACTGGCGTGTATTACATGCTTTACCTCTGTTTATGTATGTTAATCTTTTCCTCCTCATTTTGTGGGGTTTCTTAATTGGAGGCAGCTGTATCGTAATGTCTTAATGGCAAAGGCAACCATGTGAATTTGGTTGAAGAGAGTGCCATATTTCAGTTTTATCTTTCTGGGCATGAGACAGTTACTGGAGTCTTAATAAATTCAGTCCTTGTTAGAAGAGCCCTGCCAACCCAAAACCAACAAACTACAAAAAAACCCCCAAAAAAACCCACCAAAAAAAACCCAAAACAAAAAAACAAACCTAAAAAAACCACTCAGTTTTTCAGATTTGTTAATGTTTTTGGTCTTGGTGTTACTATAAGCCATTGAGTAATCTTTATGTTCACACTGGGAATAACTTTGTTTTTACATTAAATATACTTAAGAAATGGCAGTTGATTTTAATAGAACACTTCCCAATATACAAGACTTCCCCAAATGTCAGTTTATTCGTATTAATCTTCTGTGTGCATGTTCTTCAGAGGCTGGCTGTAGGCGTCCTGGCAGAAAATGGTTTGACACTGGAAGAATGGCTGCCTTCTGCATGGATTACAGACACCGTTCCTCGTCGGTGCCCCTTTGTGCCACAGATGGGGGATGAGGTATTGTAATTTTTCGCTCTGTGTTTTGCTTCTTTCAGCTTGCTTTTGCCTCTTCTTTATTTTCATCTGTGCATTTTTTCCAGAGATTTATTATCAGAATATTTTGGATTTTCTTCAAAACATTCTTTCATCTGGCTAAAATTTGTTTTCGCTTCCTTTAGTCTTTCCCATACTTAAAATATATTCTGCACAGTGTTGCTTTGACTTTCTTTTATTCCATGCGATTGCAGTAACGTTCTTTTTTAGGCTGTGTTCAATGTGTTAATTTCCTTATGACACTTGTATACAAGCTGTGTGAGATGCTTTATCTAGTGAAAACTAGTCCTTAGTTGTAGAGTGTCTTGTACGCTGAAGAAGAACTAAGATACGAAATATGAATTGAAGTTGTTCGGAAAACTTCAGTTTGGGACTTGAGGTAAAAACCAGGACTTAAACCTTTGGTGGGGGGGGGAGTGGGTTTTTTGTGGTTTGTGGGTTTTCTGTAATTTCATTTATTCTGAAGAAAAATGCTGATACTGTCCTTTCCACTTGTGTTTCTGATATCAAATAACTTCTGGTCTCTTACAACAGAAAACCACAGGAAAGGTTTTATATATATGCATTTTATGCAAACGAGACTGTAAACACTTTGTAAACGTGTCCCGGATGTCTCAAAATGCAGTGGCAAAAGGACACCCACCAATTTCTACTTTGGAATATTTAGCATGTGAACATATTACTATGAATTGTATGAATAAGTGGTATCAGATAGAAGGCAGTCTTGAAAACAAGAGGCTTTGCATGCTTCCTAAAATCCCCTCAGGTTAAAATACGAGGAAATAGCTGGCTCGTGCTGTCATGTGTAGTCTGTTGGCTCTTCAGGGAGCAACGTGTTTCTGAGGTACTAAACAGAGTTCTTGTGTAGCTCATACCTTCAGAAAGCAGTTGGAGAAATACTTGACATGGTGGCAAAGTTCACTTGCTTTGGTCCTGAGCTGGAGCTGTTTGTAGGTACCACCTCACAAGCTGAATCCGGAGCAGAGGTTGCGTGTGCAAGCAGTTTTGCTTTTGCTGGATCGCTTCGCTGATGCAGTTCACAGCACAGCTATGCAAAAATTACATCGGCATTGCTAGTGAATGGGGGAAGGAGCACTTCAAATCGAGAGCTGCAACTAGAGAAAATGCTTACTTACTCATACTTTCCAGCAAGCATGTTTCGGAGACTGTGCTACTCAAAAGATGAGGTCCAAATAAATATATTTGGTGCCTGATACCGTATGGATACAGTGAAGCTACCAAGGATTTATCTGTACCATATTACCTAGGAGACTTCAACATCATATTGGTTTAGTAAGATAAACTGGTGTGTTTGGTTTGGCACCTGCTGAATAGCTTGTGCAGTGCGTAGTAGGAATATTTAAGTGGGCTGCATTCTTTTGCTGAAAAATGTTTTATATTGGTGAACAGGAAATTTCCTGTCCTGTGCCTAGAAAGTAGGAGTAGTCGCACCGATAGAGAGTATGTTTGTAATCAGTCTGCTCTGTCTAAAATTCCATCTCTGATACTTGCCCTCCTCAGTTTTGCTTAAGATGTGAAAAGAAGCTGTTCATCTAGAAAGTTATTTTTGAGATGCACAGAAATAGAAGATCGGTTTAATTAGAGAAATAGGATGAGAAGAGATCTCGTGTGGCCTTGGAAAGTTTTGGTGGATGGTTAGTATGTTTGATAAGATTTGGGAGGAGAGATACTTCAAATTTGTTCGCTTACAGCTGTACAAACAAGTAAGAAAAAACAGTAGCGCTATGTTTAGTTATACTCAGTGCGTAAGAATAGCACATACCATCCCTTTTCCATTTTTGAATATACTGCCATTTACAGACCTTTGTCATGTCTTGAGGAACAGTGGAAACACGCCAGAGAGATGGGACTGCAATTTCCCTGTCTGATTATCAAAATACAATGCATGTTCTTCATAGTATTCAGATATTAACATGATAAAGAATGCTTGTGTCTGGGTACTACAGCAAACATGCCAAAGCAGGAATTTATCAAGATTAAAAATACAATTTCCTGGAAAAAGGCTGAGATTCTTTTTTCCACAGATACCTAATTTGTTCTTCTGACAGAAGACACAATGCTTAGAGCCATTTACAAAATAAAAATGTTACACTTCTGCAAGTGGTGGGTTGAATTTATGTAGAGGTTTAGTAGGGAGCAGTAAGTGTAGGAGGAATTGTTTGTAGCCTGTACCACTAAGTGGATTTTTGCTTGTTTTGATTCACTGGAAGGTACGGGAAACAATTGTCACAATGCTGAAAACATAATTTAAATTGACATTGTTTTAGATCTGTCTCTCAGTAGCCTCTGTTCCTTTTCCTGCCAGTTAGATTATGACAGTGCATAGGAGATTCTCATGGTTTTCATGCCTTGTCTAACTAGCCTGCATTTTTTCCTTTGCATGTGGAATACTCTGAAAAACAAACGTTTAAAAAAATTGTGATGCGGAGTGAAGCTGATGAGTCCTCCTCTGTTTAAAAGAAAAAAAAAATTGCCATGTGATGTTAAGGAAATTCAGTAACTGTTAATGTAGAAACGTGGCAGACATTTATAATGTTTTATGATACAACAGTTTTAGAAAGCATGTGGAAATACAAGTAGCAGTGTGTTTGTATAAATGTACTTTTAAAACTTACTGAGGGCTTTTCACTCTGCTTTATTTCTTGTGTTAGGCCTTTACATTTAAGCACTGTTCCCTCATTCTACTTGATGGAAATCCCACGTTTTATGGCTTCGGGCACCTTTAGAGGATTGGTTTTTTTTTGTGCGGGTTTTTTTTTTTTTTTTTTTTTTTGGAATGCACTGTACCTGGAATACAGCTATTTTTCGGGTCTTTGTTATTAGTTTGAGGAAGCTCTGTTTCGCATTGCAGATTCGTCATTGAATGTATGTGTAAGGTTTTCAGCTTACTGACTCATTACAATGATAGTTTATAACAAAAACATTCATCCACATGATATTATATACAGTGGAGTAAAAGAAAAACTAATAGACTCTGGATGTGTGAACCATGGCAATTTATAGTGGAAGGATTTGAAATTTTTTAATAAGCACTTGAAATGTTTGGGTATGGTTTGTTCCTGTCTTTGTTGGGGTGTTTGTTCGGCGGTATAGAAACCAACACCAAAATCTTACCAGAACAACAACAAACAGCTGAATTTTACTTCTAGAATATGTTTCTTGTTAAAAAGAGTGTGATTAGCCAGATGGTGAATTTAGTGATACTTGATCGTCATCTCAGGGCTGTCCTGTAGTGATGAATAATCAGGTGGATTAGTGGAATTCATGTTACTGTTACTGAATTGTTCTATAGTGCAACGATAAATAGATGTTTTTGTTACTGATTTGATTTTGGTCTCGTATGTGTAAATTAGGGTATTTTCCTTACTGGGAAAATGGTGTTCTGAATCTTTCTTGCTTTTTCTGTAAACATTTCTGATAGCTGCTTGAATTGTCCAACACTTAATTTTTTGAAAACCTGTGACTGTTGCAGGAAAACAGGAGAAAAGTTGATGATAAAATAGAAAGCACATGCCTTGTATGGCAGTGATATGCTGGCGTTTCAAATCCTTAGAGTCTTTGTTAGATAACTGTCTCATTTTACTTTTAGGTCTACTATTTCCGACAAGGTCATGAAGCATACGTTGTAATGGCTAAGAAGAACAAAATATATAATATTAATCCCAAAAAACAACCATGGCATAAAATGGAATTACGGGTAAGACTTCTTTTTCATTTTTGTTTGGTATCTTAATATTTTTAAAAGTGTGTACATAACTGAGAGAATATTCTTGATACAGATGTTTCAAATGTTGTACTCTTGATAATTTAAGATAAGGGGAAGAAGTTAACTTAATAAATAGTCAAATGGAATTAGACCTTAAACTGTACTTTTTTTTGCATCCGCTTGAGCCGATGAAGTGGTTACACTTCATAGCAAAATATTTTTCAAACAAGTTGCGTTGTGAAATAATTGCTTGTTTTGAAAGATTAAATTTCAGGTGCTTGATTTTGACATGTTCTGGCAGAAATTTCATCTTTTCAGTATATCCATATTTTCGTGTTTCAGAGAGTTGTTGTAGTCATCTTAACTTCAGTGGTGGTACACAACATTTTGTTTATTCCAGGAGCAAGAGCTGATGAAAATAGTTGGAATTAAATATGAAGTCGGATTGCCTACTCTCTGCTGTCTTAAACTAGCTTTTCTCGACCCTGATACGGGTAAACTAACTGGAGGATCATTCACCATGAAGTAAGGAAAGCAATATTGTGTTCAAATTGGGGGCGTTCTGGGGGTCAGGGGTTGGGGCGTGGTGGTGTTGAAAGGCAAGAGATACCTTTGATGTGGTGACTTGAGCTTTTTGCTTTTGAAGTGTTGAATTCAAAGTGTTAAATTTCTATGTAAGTGCTCTAACTTTGTGCTTTTGCTGTTTTATCGCTTAATAGTTGTGTGTTCTGTTGTAATTAGGTACCATGATATGCCAGATGTCATAGATTTCCTGGTTTTGAGGCAGCAGTTTGATGATGCGAAGCATAGGCGATGGAATATAGGTGAGTTGTGGGGGGAGTTTTTTTGGTGTGGTGTTCTGTTTGTTTTTCTAAATGTGTACCTATTTTTATGATGACTTATTAAAAAGTAGGTTATTGTAAATAAAGCCTCATACTGTGCCGAAATTGGAGAATAAGCTCTGTCCATATTTGGATGCAAAGTCCTACTTTGTCCTTGACTGAAGCTACAGCAAACAAACAAGATATGAAAGTGATCTGTAAAAGAAATTGCAAAGAATATCTCAGCTGTGTGTTTGCAGAGAGGAGTTAAGTACACTTTTTAGAAATACATTGTTTGTTGGTAACTGATAACCTACTGTAGCCTATTTATGGCTTGTCTCTTTTTGGATTGAAGGCCCTCTTACAACTGCATGGCTAGTAGAAAATTTTTTTTCTGGAATTTCTGCTGGAAATAATGGAAACACCTTCTCCACCATTTGAAGTCTATGATCTCTAGATTCTACAAAGAGAATGCCCTTCCTATCTGTTTTTACTTGTTTGAATTCTGTTCTAAACCCCATATAGTTCAGCTTCATTGAAGTGTATTTAATTACAATTCACTGCCGTGTGACACAGGGATGTTTTTGATTAATTTTACTTTGCCAGTGTTTAGTTTTTTCAAAGTGTTGGATGCTGGAGAATGTCCACGATGGGCATGTCCTCCAGTCAGATCTATTTCCTAGTCAGCTTTTCATACGATAACAAAAATCACCTTTTGAACAATGCAGCCTAACTAGGGGGGGAGAAAGCTGCATTATGACAAAATGATCCTCTAAGGCGGTGGGTTTTTTGAGGAGGTCAGGAAATACACATATTCTCATTCGTAAGAACAGCCTTAGATTGTCTCTGGAACTTAAAAGTTCAAGCAGTATTGCTGATTCTTCAGTGTTCAGGATGAACTCTGTTCCCCTAAGAGAGACATTTGTGTGTGATACTGTATTTACAGAATTACAGGCACCATTAAATCCTTTCCAGTATCTCAGTATCTTCTGTGAACTGACATTCTCCTGAAAGTGGTATCTTGATAGCCACCTTTTTTTTTTTTTTTTAAAGCAGGTCTCAATGTGAAACACTTTTTCTGTAAGGTAGCAGCAGTGGTTACTGTAACGGCTCAATTCCTGCAGTTCTTCCATTCAGGAGCCATGACATTCAGGAGCAAATACACAGCTGACTTGGCAGCGTTTCTTGCCACTTCAGGCAAAGCATCATATAGGAGAATGGAGGAATTTAATGCAAGAACGTGCGGATGTATCTGATTGCCTGTGTAGAAACAGCTGAAGTGACACACGTTTCTGCAAATACGCTGCTTCCCTAGTCTGCATGTGCCCTTTTCAAAGTGCTGTCCTCTTCCTAAGCTAACCTGAAGGAGGGGCACACCTGGATGTTAAAAGCTCTTTTTTGTTGTTCCTTACCTGATTTTTCTGCTAGGAAAAGATGTATTGATCTCCTGTCCTTTGAGGTACATCATGATATCCTTGCTTAGGATGTGTGCCTTAGCAGTAGATGTATAAATTACATGATGCCAATTCAATAAATTCCATGTCATCTCATACTTTATGTTATATTCTCCAAAAAGACAGCTGGCCTTCAGTTCTGCAGGGAATTTGGTAAAGACCCTAGGCTTGTGATTCAATAGGAAGTGTAAACCTTGATTTCTACTTTAAAGGTCATTTCAATTTAAAGATCCCTTAAGAGACAAGACTGGTCAACATCTACTAATATGTCACCAAGCTTTGCTCTTTACTGATGGTTATGGATCTGTGGTCTTGTCCTCCTCTGCTGTGCCACACATGTTTTCCGACAAGATCATGGCAGCAGAAGAATGCCATACGTTATATGTGAACAGCCTAACCAGAAGTCATCTGTCAGCTTGTAACTGACACGTGTGTGTTAGAGTTCATTCTTCAGTTCCTCTTTTGGGTGGTAAAAATAGTGGTAAAATAGTCTCCTATTTTGAGACTGTATGAAATGCTAAAGCAGAGTTAGCAAAGGCACTGCTGTTAAAACTGTTACAGCTCTTCCAGAAGCCTTCCAGAGTGCTGCCCTGCCCTCTACATGAATACTTTGGATGTTTTACTAGCGTATGCTGATGTACTTGGGAGAAATTGTGCACAGTTTTGTTGCACTGTGGAACACAATATTCAAAAGTTCTTTGAAAGTAGATTGTATTTTCTACCAGGGTAAGGAGAAATGCCTTAAAACTGTACGTGAAACTGTTCGTGGGTATTTAACCAGGCAAATCTGAAATCTCCAAGCTTTATCTGACATGCCCGAGTCTTCCGAACTTTCACCATAGCTCTTCATCAAAAAACTGTTAGTTTTTCATGCCATACAGTTGCTGGTTTGTCTTCTCAAGACTACTGTCTTCTTATTCCTGTATGATTTCTGGTACTTGGCCTACAATCAATCAGTATTTTTATAGTTACTGTTTGGTGAGTCACTGGACATTAAGTTTTCTGACTCCACCTTAAGTCATTAAAACACTTATCTTTTAATCCATAGTTTTGGTCATATGGTTTTTGTTTTAGTTTGGTTTTTTGTTTTGTTATTTGTTTTTGTTGTTTGGGTTTTGTTTGTTTTAGGGACGAATATTTGCTTATCTATGGTATATTCATATGAAATGTATATTAATGTGTGATCCTTTCAGAAAGAACCCACTTTAAAATTTTGAGAAGTGACAAGTTCTCATTTCTAGGCAGATTTATTGCATGACTTTGTCTTACAGTTTAACTACAAGATTAATACTTGAGCTAAAAAGCTATTCCAGTAGGATTCCTGCAGCTTTTGCTGTTATGTCTTGGACAGGTGTGCATACCTGTCTCCTACAGGTCCTGTGTTGAACTTAAAGTGCTGCTTAAAGCAACCACTTTAAGTTCAACGTATTTTATATTTTCATCAAGCTAACGTCATCTGGTGATACACAGTTCTGGAAAATTATGTTAAATCCTTCTTCTAATAAGAATTTTTGTTCTGCCATCCGCATAGAGGAGACGACACAGAGGACACTGGAAAAATAGTGATTCAAGAGATTGTTCTGTGGGCTTTTTCAGTGATGTTGTTTTCTGCTTTGGCATTCTGTCCACAGGAATGCTGTGGCTCTTGAGAAATAGGAAGTGGCTGCCAGTATACACTCCTTGAAGTGGTTTTGTTCTGCTTAATGAACAGCCACATGAAGGCACTCAGCTGTACCTACGCACATTTCTTTGTAAAACTGATCACTAGGGAATGCCATATTGGGAGACAGACTGTACTTCAGGAACACTTCAGAGTAGTATATTCCTGTAAAATAAAGCATCAGCCCATATTTGCATTTTTGATCCTGCATTTCAGATATTTCTGGTATACTTGGTTCTATTATATTCAGCACAATTGGGGCTATTAATGGAAGGTTTGTAATTGTCCAAGAATTACTTGCAATCCATTACATTAAAAAAAAATCAGTAAAGAAAGAGGACAATTTTTGACAATACATATACTTACTGTTAATTCAGGCAACTGCAGCAAGCATTTGGGCAGAACATGTATGTAGTGAGCAGAACAAACATTGCAGCAGTTGAGAAAAGTGTGTGTATATTCAAATCCCATGAAAACAAAAATATGTGGTTCTTGGAATCTCAGACTTAAATCACATTTGTTCTTGTATGGAGCGAACTGAATACTTCACTAAAAATTGTTTCTAAGTTCTGTGGCACGTGTTATAGAAAATGTTAGAGTTGATGATGGTGTGTATTACACATTTTCTTACATGTAATTTTTTTTAAGAACGCTTCTGACCTTTTTTCTCAGCTAGGCAAATGCTTTGCAGTACTGAAACCATTTCAAGTCTTAGTAAATTACTTTGCTAACCTTTTGAAGAAGCTTTAATAAATTTTATTCTTTCATCAGTCAGATTGCCTGCATAAAAAAAGGGATGAACCTCTGAGTTACGTTTGGGTTGCTGAAAAAGCAGTTCAGAAACTGAGGACGAGGAGCTCAGCAACATAGAAAAGATTCTACGTACAGAAGTGTCACAGTGCTCAGTTATTTTTCAGATAGCATGTAGTGTTTAATGCAAGTAAATTGAAGTCTTGAAGTTACAGTGTTGAGATGTCTTACATTTTATATGAAATTAAAAATTAAATTCATGTATAAAGAATGTGTATAGGTAGATTGGCAAATCATTAGTGTTTTTTTTAATGCCCTATTAACTTTCATTGTGGTGTAAAGGCAGCCTTAGAAAGAATAGTATTTTTTTTTTAAACTGAGTGACTCATTTTTGCCTGTTCATGCTGCAAGTGTTCAAAAGGATTTTTGTATTGAAGATCAACAGTATTTAAGAACTGCTTTTCTTGGGAGGAATTAGGTTCCTTGTATTGATGAAATTATTTTGTGTTCTTACCTAGGTGATCGTTTCAGGTCAGTGATAGATGATGCTTGGTGGTTTGGAACAATTGAAAGCCAGGAACCTCTTCAGCCTGATTATCCTGATAGCTTATTTCAGTGCTACAATGTCTGGTTAGCAAATTTATCTTCAATCTTTTATTTTAATTAGTTACTTCATTTGAAGTAGTGACTGATCAACTTCCATTAAATTCAGTCATACATTTCGCTGTACCAGTTTATTAGAATACTCTGGTATATAAACAAATTGTGTTACAAACACTAATTAATTACATTGTTGAAGCAATATTGGTAGATAATTTAAATGTGCTTATTTTTAAGCTGGGACAATGGTGATACTGAGAAGATGAGCCCTTGGGACATGGAGCTGATACCAAGCAATGGTATGGTACATTAATAATATAATTTGCTTTAAGGGTGTATTTAAAGAAGGAAAAAAGTGTTGTATGGTTTCTCCTAAATAATCCTGTTTGTCTTGGGAGTGGGGGAAGGCCCACAAACCAGTTGCATTTGAAGAACATCCTTAAATTAATTGTTAAACTAGAAGCAGATGAAGATAAATGAACTGTGAAAAAAAAAAACATACAGCCATACTTAAGACAAACTAAGTTAATGCTGGAAATAGAAATGTTACAAAAACTTACAACAGATGATGATAGTCATAGAATAGTTTGGGTTGGAAGGGACCTTTAATGGTCATCTAGTCCAGCCCCCCTGCAATGAGCAGGGACATTTTTTAACTAGATCAGGTTGCTCAGAGCCCCATCCAACCTGAACTTGAATGTTTCCAGGAATGCGGCATCTGCCACCTCTCTGGGCGACCAGTCCTGGTGTTTTACCACCCTCATTGTAAAAAACAATCCTTTCTTAAATCCAGTTTAAATTTACCTTCTTTTAGTTTAAAACCATTATCCCTTGTCCTGTCACAACAGGCCCTACTAAAATGTTTGTCCCCATGGTTCTCATAAGCCCCCATTAACTACTGGGTGCAATAAGCTCTTTGCGGATCGTTGTCTTCTCTGGGCTGAACAACCCCATCTCTCTCAGCCTTTCCTCTCAGGAGAGGTGCTCCAGCCCTTGGATCATCTTTGTGGCCCTCCTCTGGACCCTCTCCAACAGCTCCATGTCTGGAACAGGCTGCCCAGGGAGGTTGTGGAGTCTCCTTCTCTGGAGATATTCAAGACCCGCCTGGACAAGGTCCTGTGCAGCCTGCTGTAGGTGACCCTGCTTGGGCAGGGGGGTTGGACTAGATGACCCACAGAGGTCCCTTCCAACCCCTGCTATTCTGTGATTCTGTGATTCTTGTGCTGGGGGCTCTGAACGCAGGACTCCAGGTGGGCTCTCACCAGAGCAGAGGGGCAGAATCACCTCCTTCACCCTGCTGGCCATGCTTCTTTTGATGAAGCCCAGGATACAGTTGGCCTTCTGGGCTGCAAGTGCAGTGTTGGCTCATGTCCAGCCCTTCATCCACCAGTACCTCCAAGTCCTTGGCAGGGCTGCTCTCAGTCCCTTCATTCCCCAGCTTGTGTTGATAAGGGGGGGTTGCCCTGACCCAGGTGCAGGACGCTGCACTTGGCCTTGTTGTGTCTTGTTCACACAGACCCACCTCTCAAGCCTTCCAGGTCCCTCTGGATGGCATCCTGTCCTTCTGGTGTGTCAGCTGCACCTCTCGGTTTGGTGTCATCTGCAAACTTGCTGAGGATGCACTCGATTCCACTATGTCACTGATGACGATATTAAACAGCACCGGTCCCAGTATGAACCCCTGAGGGACACACTTGTCACTGGTGTCCATTTGGACATTGAGCTGTTGACCACTACCCTTTGGCTGCGACCTTCCAACCAATTCCTCATCCACTGAACAGTCCACCCATCAAATCCATATTTCTCCAGTTTAGACAGAAGGATGTTGTGAGCGACTGTGTCAAGGGCTTTACAAAAGTCCAGGTAGATCATGTCCGTAGCTCTTGCATGGTCCACTGATCTAGTCACTTCATCATGGAAGGCCACTATGTTGGTCAGGCAGGACTTGCCTTTGGTGAAGCCATGCTGGCTGTCTCAAATCACCTGCCTGTCCTCTGTGTGCATTAGCATAGCTTGTAGAGGATCTGCTCCATGACCTTCCCAGGCGCAGAGGTGAGGCTGATAGGTCAGTAGTTCCCAGGATCCTCCTTTCTACCCTTTTTAAAAATGGGTGCAGTGTTTCCCTTCTTCCAGTCACCAGGGACTTTGCTTGGCTGCCATGACCTTTCAAATATCATGGAGGGTGGCTTGGCGATGACTTCTGCCAATTCCTTCAGGACTCTGGGGTGCATCTCATCAGGTCCCATAGGCTTATGTATGTTCAGGTTCCTCAGGTGGTTACGAACCTGATCTTCCCTTACAGTGGGAGAGACTTTGCTCCCCCAGTCCTCCGTGATGCACAGTTAAAATTAACTTTGTGTACAGTTGGGGAGGATTGAAGATAAACCTGTGCCCCACATCAACTTTGAGGAAGCTGGCTGCTCTGAGACCTGTCAGCATACCTGCAGACGTTCAGAGCACTGAAGACACATGGGCCTGTTGGATGGTTTGGTAATAGTAGGATTTGCTTCATGTCTGGCCCAGCACGTGTGACAGATTGACATGCTGCAGAGTGGACTGCACAGCATTGGCACTAGTCACGGACAAGAGCAGACAGTTTGTTTTTACTCGTTAGGGGTTTTTGGATTCATAAAAGTCTGGTTAAAAACCAAAATAGAATCAGCATTTTTTCCTTGTGTTTTCTAGGAAACATTTGATAATATTGTCACTCATAAGCAACCATATTAATAACCACGAATAATTATTAATTCTTTTAAGTTGTAAATGTGTTCAACTTTTCATTTCTATTGAGCCCTTCTTTTAATGGATACCTTTTAGTCATAAGGAAAACGGAGAAGTTAGAGTGATAACATGATAAAAGTTATTAAGTAAAATAAGCAGATAACCAAACTTGAGCCTGATTTTTTGCTGTATCCACAAATACTGGCTTTAGTTATATCTTCCTTTAAAAAAGAAAAAATCTAAAAAGCAGCAATTTTCATCATACTCTGAAAATCTGCTGTTACGTTATGAATTGTCAAAGTTGGTAGGTCCTCAAGAACGCTAGGGTGATGGCACTTTTAATTTGCTTCCTCGGGAGCTGTGGTTTTAGCATTTGACCTCACAGAACTGTGGCAAGATGGTACCACTGTCTGGAGAATGTTTTAATGTCAACATCAAAGTCATTTTCTTAAACTCCATCTGAAAAACATCAACCATTCATTACCGAAATTATTTATTACCAAGAATTTTGGGGTTAAAAACCCCCCAAACAAACCCAAAAAAAACCCACAAACTTTAACTGTGATAAAGGAGTGTCTTAGTTGGTTCTAAAATAAGTTATAAAGTTAGCTATTTGGAAGAGGATAAATCTTGTTTCATGGAGGACTTGTACACCAAACTGCATTTTCAGGAATTAAATTTAACATATAACAATACACAGAAATTATAGTGGATGCATCCAGAATGTCTTTGAGCAAATCAAGGACTATGCATTTTTTTTGTTTAGTAAAATGATGTTCTGTATCTTTGAATTATAGTTATATGTGTTGCACACGATACAAAGTTTTATGTTTTATTTAATTTTCATGTTACATCCTAGCTGTATTTCCAGAAGAACTGGGAACTAGTGTTCCTTTAACAGATGATGAACGTAGAACGCTGCTCTACAAACCTCTGGATGGAGAGTGGGGTTCCAGGACCCGAGATGAGGAGTGCGACAGAATTATTGCAGGGATAAACCAGCTCATGACTCTAGGTAAGTCCTGAATAACGTGTGAAACGTTTTTGTATTATATTTTTCAGACCATGCTCATGTGTACTTCTGAAATTACCAAAATTAGTGTGATAAAATACACCATTTTATATCTTCATTAGCTGATACAAAACTTTCTTACTGCATATTTTTAATTTTTTCACATCTAGAACCTAAATTTTCTTCTGTTTTTTAAGGTAACTATCACTTTTTGGTATATAACTTGACATATGCTAGGGGTTTGGGTTTTACTTGCTAGAAACAAGTACTTGATTTTTTTTTTTTTACTTTAGCTACCAGAATCTCTTGTTGGGGTTAAAGTTGCAAACTTTATGATGAATGGAATATTAACTATATTACAGGCAGGTAAAAAAATTTCTCCCCCACATTGTCTTAGTTGTGCAAAATGTTAAGGGTGAAGTAACTCATTAACTTAGGAAAAAGCCGCTTGGTATTTGGTTGTAGAGCAGTTACTGTTCCCATCCGAAAATGTAATCGTTAAAACATTTAACACATCACTGTAACATTTACATGGTCGAAGATGGGTGTCTGAGATGAAGATCGATCAGTGAAATACAGGCTGAATCAAGTCTTCTGTGTGTTTCGTGATGAGCAAAGTGTGTTAAGTCAGCAGTCTTAGCCTTTTGCGTAACAGTGGTCATAAATTAAATATATAAATTGTCACAGATTATTTAACTGATTTTTTTTTTTTAAGTACGTGAAGCAAGAGAAGTCACTTGTGTTTCAAAAAACCCAGGAAACTCTTAACCCTTGAAATACTTCCGATACCTGAATGGCCCACATTATGGCTTCTTTGGTGACATCCTGCATAAGAAGCTTTCCTTTGCTTCCAAAAGAAAGGAAATATCCATACAGTGTAGTAATCCAAATTATAGAATTACATTTTAAAAAAACTCATGAGGAAGTGAAATTTTAGTTGTTTTCATTGTGTCATCTAAGAGTAATGGATTTACGTTTTGCATTACATTATGTGGCATGCTGCTTGGTTCGGGATTTAACGATAGCATATGTGATGCATATTGGTACGACGCAGCAGTTGCTAGAACATTCATAAGAATAAGTAAACAGCTTTTAGAAGAAGAGCAGTCTGTTTAGCAACAACATATTTTCTGTTTTTAAAGACTTTTGAGAGAGACTATAAAGGTATTTTTATGTTTTTGTGTTACTGTATTTTCCCTTGAGGTATAAAGTGTTAACACGATGTGTATAAGCGCTCGTGATGCTTCTAAGCATAGGAAGGAAAAGACAAGTTTGTGTAGGTGCACAGACTTAAATTGCTCATCAGTCTTCTGACATTATGGTGCATTGGTTTTAGAAGGCTCCTTTGCTGTTAGGTAGGGAGAGAAGGTTGTGCTCCTGTTTTATTTCGAGTGTGGATTTTCCCCATATCTTAATGAGACTCAAATAGTGCCGTAACTTTTATGGTAAAACTTTATTGAATTGCTTTGTTTGAAGATGGAACACTGGCAATATAAAACCAAATGAAATGAGCCTGTGTTGTAAATAACAATACTGAATTGCATGTCTTCATATATGTATAATTTATACAATTAAATCTGCTTTTCAAATGTGTATATTTTGCATGCACTTGTCATGTCTCTGAGGAGTGTGGTGCTTCATGCACAATGGAATGCGTAGTCACTGCAGTGATTGTGCTTGCAGTGTGCACCTCAGCAAGCGCTTTTATGTGTAAAACACCACAAATTGTTCAGAATATCTAGAGTAGTTACTGTTATTTTTGAGAAAGTGCTATGGATTTCAAACATGAAAAAATAGCATATGTTGCAGGGGGGTGGAGATCTTGAAACTGCTAAAGGACTTCTGTGGTATATAACTGATTTAATTTTTTTTTTTTTTTCCCTCTCCTATTCTATCTAGATATTGCTTCTGCGTTTGTGGCACCTGTGGATCTTCAAGCCTACCCAATGTATTGCACTGTTGTGGCATATCCCACAGACCTCAGTACCATTAAACAAAGACTGGAAAGCAGATTTTACAGGTTAGATCCAAGTCTCAGTTCCTGCTGTGAAATACTGCCAACCATATTTTTGGTAGCTATTTTGTCTTGTACTACCCAGCTAGGAGATGCATACAGGTGTATGCTTTCCATTTCTCCCATCTTCTGTTCTTGATCTAGGTTTCCATTTTATAAAACTTAAAAAAGTATTGAACATCTCCAAAATGTATTTTGGAATTAATGTGGCATTCAGATTCCTGCTTATGGAAATTACTTGCTTCAGGTGAGATTCAAACTACAGGACCAGAGACTAGGGCAGTAAAACGACCTTTAGTCAAAAGGGTTAAGTTTACACTTACTCATCGGAAAAAAAAATAAAAAAAAAAAAATCTTTTTTTTCATAACAAAAACCTTAGAAATATGTCAAGTGCTTTTGTCCTAATGCACTTAAAAAAACCAACTTGCATTATCATGTAAGAAGCTACACAGATAATAGCTTCTTGAATTACTGGCCTTGAAATCCTAATTGTTGGACAGCAACAAAAAGAAGTTTTAACTTTTTGACACCATTCTGACATTTTCCTCAATTATGATTGCAGTTGCTGTATTTCTTTGGAGTAAATATTATCTATGTAGCAATATGCTCCTGTAAGTCACTTCTGTTTCCTTTGTTTCTTGAGATATTTCTGGTTTGAAAATCAGTATCCCTTTAATACTTGTTTTGAATAAACATGGATAGTATTTTGATTTGAACCAAATTTCAAAGTTAATTTGTAATACAGTATGCATACTAACTGAAGATTGAATTCTAACTTAAAATAACTTTTTCATTTAAATAAAATCACCCTGTTTATTATACATTATAATACAATAATGCACATTTATTGTTCCTTGTTTGTGTGATACAAGGTAATCCAGCTTTGACTTCTATAATGCACTGCTTTGCAGTCAGAGGTGACGAGGACTTCTGACTGGAGTTTGTTTCTCTTGTCGAAAGAGTCAGCAGTTATTTTTAGTTATCAGCACACCTTCTTCAGTACATCTGGTTTTATTAGTTGTAGTATTGCCAAGGCTTGGTTAGGTAATAAGCAATTGCCTTCTGTTGTGCTTTCCAGTGAAAATTTTTTCTTTACCTTCTGCAGGAAGGACTGTTCAGGTTGCTTGTGATTTTGGTAGCTTTTCGTGAGGCTTGCCTTAGAACATATTTTTTTGGCTTCTGAACCAGGAGTCTTAACTTGCCTGTATGTTTTTAGAAAATACAGACCAGAAAAAACATGATGTTTCCTGGTCACTGCTGGCATTGTATAGCATTAAATGCTGGACCCATAAACGTGATTACATTGCATCTAAACACTTATGCTATGCTAAACATGTTAAATGATCCCCTGCTTCACTCTACAAAACACTTGTGCATTTTTCCTCGTGTTTTGCTAGAAAATAGACAACTGTATATATTTGTAACTTCCATTCTGTCGGACTTTTTATTTGAAATAGTATGTATTTTCTTTTATTGTATCTTTTTTTTATTTGGATCTGATTTCAGTTATTTTTGCTTTGTGCATCCTTTTTCATAATGTGGCTATTCTGTAGTTAGGTCATTAAATCAGAGCTATGCTAGGAATTCTGATCGTAGTCCATCTGTCAGAAAAACGTATACTTCTAATAATTTTTTTGTTACTATTTTGTTAATCCTCAGCTGTGACTTCAGAGGTGATAGTGGATAGGTTATGTATATCATAAAGGAAAAATGAGAGCTGAAGTGTCACAGATGAATTTTGCCGAGGAGTCTCAGCTGTGTATTCTTAAAGCTGTTTGTATAAATTAGGGCAGTACATAACACGAGCGCATGGAGCCTGAGGAAGCTGCCTTCTGCTGGCCACATAGGGCAACACATCGAAGTGTGCATGCCTTCTGGTTTAATGTAAAGAAATGATGAATGGGATAATGCATTGGAAGAAGGATGTAAGGCTTTTTGACCTGTTCCATATAGATTGCTAGAAATGAAGTCTGTTGTCTTCTCCCCTCCACTCCCCTTCCCCCCGTTTCATATACAGGCGCCTTTCGTCATTAATGTGGGAAGTCCGGTACATAGAACATAATACTCGCACATTTAATGAACCTGGAAGTCCTATTGTCAAATCTGCCAAATTTGTCACAGATCTTCTCCTACACTTCATAAAGTGAGTTGCTTCGTAGGTCTGTTGTTGTTCGTGTCTCGTACCAAGGTATTCAGCCTTTTCAGATCTGAATTTTAAAGTGAGATAGTTCCGCAGCTTGAGTAAGATTTTGTCTGCTGTTGGGGCAGAAAAAAATACAGCTTGTTTTGACGAAGAATATGTGAGTTTGCAAAACAAGATGAAGTTTTGCAGTATATCGATTTGCATAGATTGGCGTGGCATTTTATTTCAAGAGACTTTTTCTGCTACATGATAAAAATGGGTCTGAGTATCTTCACAGAAGGAGAGATGTATTTATAGGTAAGTTGGGAGTTCTAATTTTGAGTTTGAATAATGCCTATGTTAATATAATTGTGGGCATTTAATTCTAAAATCTTTACAATATATAATGTGATTGAAAATGGTGTTTGATATGCAAATTTAAAATTGGAGGCTTTTTAGACAACAGAAATAGTAGTTGTCTTCCAGATGTTCTTTTTTTTAATTGTTGTCTACAGAGGAACTCAGTGAGAAATGTTTCAGATTTCTCACAGTCAGTTGACAGGTCTGCAGTCCTAAAGTTTGTAAGAGCTGACTGCGTGTGTCCACGGCCTTGATTTGGTTGTACACAGTGAATGCTGCCTGTCCCGCCTTGTAGAAATAGCAAGATACTTCATTAGTTTAACAAAAATCATGACTTTTTAGTGAATTAGTTTCTCATTGTTAAATTGAGTCTTGTTCTTTATTTCGTGTGTTCTTAAGAACATTAGAATTGCATTGTGTATTTGGAAATGTAGGACTTTGACTCCATACTTAGATCTTTGATCAATCTTTAGTGCTTGTGATTTCTGATATTGGCTGGAGAGTGAAAAATACTTAACTGCTTCAGGTGTTAAAGGTTTTAGTGGAATACACATTAAGGAACACATATGTATCTAAAGGGCTTCTCTAGTACTAATTTTGTTCTTTAACATCTTTGTTCTATGTGGCTTTTTCTTCTGATTAATTAAGCAGCTCAGGCTTTTTGAAGTGTGTGTATTTAATTGGCTTAGCTAAATTAGTGCAATCAATGGATATTCTTATTTAATAATGGCCTATAGCTTGTGTCTATTAATAGACTCATTTAAGTGAACTAGCAATGCATATAAAGCCAAGACTTTTGGGGTTTTTAGGGTTCTAGCTGTAGGCTAGAAGGCTTAGACCATGGAAGGCAAACCCTGAGGTTCTAATGAGAGTGAAATATCTAGATGCCTCCGAGAGTCTGAAGGCTTAGTTGTTAAGTTACGTAAGTTTTTTAAAAAGCAGAAAATTGGGGAGGAAGGGGGGGGTTGCTCGGTTTGGTGGGGTTTTTTTGGTTTTTTTTTTTTTTTTTCTTCTCCTCACCTTCTCCCCCAGCTGTTCTAGTGATGATCGCAGTAGCCTGTATTATGGATTACAATTCCAGTGTAGAGGTGCTGAGTGTTTACTCCTCCTTTTTTCTGGTGATTTCTGTTGCTACATAGTAGAGCACCTTTGGGTTTTCTTTTGTGTAGGAGTTTGGTACGTGTGAAAATCAGTATTTGTTTTCCTGAGTTACTTATGCAGGTTTATGCAGTAACAGTGTTAGTCCTTTAAGACATGAATACCACATTTTAAATGTCTTGCATTGTGGGTGCTAATGTATTTAATTGCACTTATGTACGCTAAATCCACTGTAGTGTTTCTTACAAAGCGAGATGGGTCCCAAAGCACTTTATGCAGTATAGTATTTGATTTTTCCAGTGCTAATAAATTCCTGGGAAAGGATTATGATTTTTAGTTTTAAAACATTGACACTGTCAAGTGGTCTATATTTTACAGAGTGCTGATAATACTTCACAGCTTTTTTGAGCAGAAGATTAGCTTTTCTTATTCCTGTGCTCCTCTTAGTGTTCATATAGCACTAAACACTTTATCATTTTATTTGGGAATGGCTTCATAAACATTTTGCTTATGGTAGGCAAAATACATTTGATTCCATAGGTGAAGATGGAAAATAAATGTTAGTGTGTATTTCTTTTTACACAGAGACCAGAGTTGCTATGACATAATTCCATTATACAATGCAATGAAGAAGAAAGTGTTGTCTGACTCTGATGAGGTAAGTGGTTGTGCCTTAGACGTTGGCGTTGATAGACTGGAGAGACAGGGCCACTCTCTTCTGTCCTGCTGGATGTGAAAGCACTGCTTTCAGTCACTGTAAGGGGGTACTTTTCTGTCAATTAAATTTCTTTTTGTCAGCTGGGAAACTGGGTAAAAACGCAGCCTCCTCTCCTCCTTTAGTTCAAAGAGCTTTAATCGTTTACTGGAGAAGTTAGATGCTTCTTCAGACTTCTGAGAGGCTCTCAAAAGTGATGGTCACATGAAATGCTTCCCAGAGGGACACGGATAGAACTGTGAAGACTCAAATTATAAGTGAAGTATAAGAGAACTACCTACTCATATATGCTTATATTTTTTTAACCTTTTTATGCGACTCATTATCTTGCTCAAAGGAAGAAGAGAAAGATACAAATGTACCAGGAACTTCCACTAGAAAAAGAAAGGTAAATTTTTTTTAATGGTTTGTAGTGCTATAAATAATTAGAAATGCATTTGTAAACAAAGGAATGTAAAACTGAAAATGCTTTTATTGTTGCGTAATCTCAACTTTCAGAACCTCTTGAACTTAGTGACTGAAATGTTGTTCTTCTGAGCTGTTCAACGTAAAAGCATTTTTGTCTGTGCTGCTGCATGTTGTGATTTCTTTAATTAGAATTTTTATCCTCCAGGGTACCTTTTCCGTTAGATTTTGTAAAAACAGCTAGTTTATTTAATATATACTAGACGATACTGTCATTTCAGGATCATCAGCCGAAACGGCGGCTGCGTAATAGAGCCCAGTCGTATGACATTCAGTCATGGAAGAAGCAATGCCAGGAGCTGCTGAATCTCATTTTTCAGTGCGAAGACTCTGAACCATTTCGACAACCAGTGGATCTCCTTGAGTATCCAGTGAGTATTTTAGAACAGGAAGGCTGGTTATAATCCAGTAGTTAGGTGGTGGTTTGGTTTGGAGTTTTTGTGTTGTGAGGTGGTTTTTTTTGTGGTGTTTTTTTGGTTTTGGTGGGTTTTTTTTGGTTTTTTTTGGTTTTTTTGTGGTTTTTGTTTGTTCCCCCCCACCACCTCTTTTAATTGAAACTTCAGGCAGCTGTGTTGGCAGAAATTCTTTTCAGTACTTGGTTGTCACCTGATAATAATGTTTATTGTCTTTCTAAAGTAATTTTAAAAAAATTTTTACTTCTCTCTGAAATACTTCAGTTGCAAAACGTCTTGTATTCAGAGATGCTTTTGCAGTTAAGATCCATCTTTTGTTTTCTGGGTGAAAAATGGTCATTTGTGTAGTGCATATGTTTGGTTGTTGCATGTGTCAAATTTTTTCATGGATCATTTTTTGTTTTCATTTCAAAAGTATAAAAACTAAAAGTAATTTTTACATCACAGTCATTTGGGCTTGATGCGGAAAAAGTACCCACTGAAGAACTGTAGTGAACCATTAACTGTAGTAACAATGACTTACCCAGATTTTGCTTTCTGCCTGGGTTTGTGTAGCCGTGAACAGCCATTTGTAACTACAGAATATTTGTAACGCAGAAGTCTTGTTGCTCTGGATCTTTTTTTAACCTTTTATGCTAGTTTAAATAACAAAGCAAAGGTTTTGCGTGCTTTCCGTCTAGTGTCTCTTAAGATTTTCCTTAAAAAATATCACTCTAAGGTGATGAACTTGGGGGAAATTAATTGTTCCAATTAGAGAAAAGAAATGCATCTCTTTTGGAAGTCACCAGTAGGTCTGTCTTGACACTTCTGCAAGCCATTGGGCACCATAATGTTTGAAGTAACCTAAACTTTATGCCACGGCAACTTGCAAGTGGCCCTTTGTGTCTGAGATGCTCAGATGAGCTGATGGAGAGCACCTTACTAGGTTTGGGCATGAAACACTCTGCTCTCTGGTGTCACAAACCTGTTTAATGTTCAGAGGCACTCGCACATGTTCGATTTGCTCTGATGGATTAAGTTAACTATTTGGTTAATTTTGATATTTAAGCTTTTTGATGTATGGCTGTTCCTCTGTTTCTTCCATAGCCTAGAAAAAAGTTCTGTCTTTGGCTTAAATAGGACCCTGCTCAAGCCTGTGCAGTTTTCATTATTTTAATACTACTTTCCTAAATTGTTAGGTCTCTATTTGGGAAACTGCTCAGGTTCAGCAGGGATGTGCTAAGCTACTGTGATCACATTCAAATATTTAAACTTTGTATTTTAAAGCTAATAGGTAAAAACAGTATTAGGCTTAGAACCAAGTTTGAGCTGTTAAGCCGCCCAGAGAGCTTGTGGTGACATTGTCGTATCACAGTTATCGTTGTGACAATGTGTCAGTAACATAACCCTTAAGGCACAAAATTTTGAGCTCTGTATTTCAGTAAATCTGTTTACAAAATTAATTAAATCTTGTATCGGTTAACTTCTAACCGTGATCTTGCTGAGTAGTCTGTGAGGAGGTACATTGTGTATGAACAGAAAGAAGCAAAATGTCTTTAGCAGTCTTCCATACCTATTTAAAGGGGACAGTTGATTTAAACAGGTTTATCAAATGCATCCTAATAAAAATGGTGCATTAGGACTTGGGAAAAAATTTGTAATACATTACGTTGCTATTTCTTAACAGGATTATAGAGATATTATTGACACTCCGATGGATTTCGCTACTGTTAGAGAAACGCTGGAAGCTGGCAACTATGAGTCACCGATGGAGTTATGTAAAGACGTGAGACTTATTTTCAGCAATTCCAAGGCCTATACACCAAGTAAAAGGTCAAGGGTAAGAGTTTCTTTTTTTTGTTGTTGGAAAGATATCTGAAAAATACAGGACAGAAAAGGAGACAATGTAATTGACTACTTAAAAACAAGTTTAATTATTTCTTAATTATTACATCTTCAAACGTGAGTATTTCTGAGAAAGTAGTATAGCTTTGTATTTTAAAGGAAATGAATGTATGCTGTTTAAATGCCTACAGTTCTTAGGTGTTGCAGGTTGTTTCAAATGTAAATATTTGAAAGTGGATCTAAAGGGAGAGTCACATGGAAGGAAAGATCTGTAGAAACATGATTGTGGGTACAATAGTGGAATTTAACTGATATTTTGGGGAAGAAACTATATTTTCAAAAAACACACAGAGCCTCGAACTCCTCCGCTTTGGTGGTTGCCCCGAACAAATACCCGGGTATAGAGAGTAGAGGATAATGAAATTCTGTGCTGTTCACTGGTATGCAGTCAGACTGTAATGAAGCACTTTAGATTTCTGGGAAACAGAACTGTTTAGATTAAACATGAGCCTACAGAGCCATTCTTACCCAGCTGACACTGACATGCCCTGCCAGTGGTAGAGTTGATGTTTTCTCTCAAATTGACCTATAGGTGCAGTGTCAGGTAGCAGTGAAAGTTACAAACATACACTTACGCATGTTCAAGGCTTCTGTGTAGCTCTCCCTCTACTGATACGCATTAGGTGTTTGACTAGAATTATTAATAGCTTTTATGTTTGGCTGTTCTAAATAGCAAATTAATCATCAGGACTTTATTATCTTAAAATGCAGGGACAAATACCATAGTAGGTGACTAGCAAGGAGGACTGATGAGTGGCTGGTCTCTCTTCGGTCAGTAATAGATGTTCCCCCTCACTGTTCAGGCTGCCGGAGAATCAGTCTTTCAGTTGCAGCGAAGGGCAGGGCTTTTGGGGCGGGTCTGGATTGTTTTGTGGTTTTTGTTTCTCTTTGTGATCTCCTCAAACCAAGACAGGAGAATGCTTGGCTCGCTGTGGTTTCACAGATTCTTCTGACATTTGTGCTTTTTCCTGTTCCTTCCAAACAGACTAGTATAGTAGCAAACTTGTAGCTTTTTTTTTCTTTTACGTAGAAGTGGAAGGTTCTGATATCAAGAATTTTAATATTCCAGAACCTACGTACTTTTGGTTCATGCAGTGCATAGTTGTTGAATGGTTGATGTTTTTATTCTGACTTGTCTCATTCCGTGATATTTTTAGCATCTTACTTTACATCACCGATGCTTACTTGAAGAGTAAACCTAAACCTGTCAGCTTTTTTTTCTTCCTTAGCACATTAGATATACATTTTAATATAGGTTTTTACATATTTTCTTACGTGATGTCTTTGGATGTCCTCTCCAGTGATGCATGCAGAATCTCTCACGTTTGTAGCACTCAGTTTGTCTGGTGTGTCGTTACGTACGCAACTGTTTAATATTGTCTTAGTGTTTCATAACCTAAGAGGGTGCTGTGTCTCCTCTCAAAGCATCTGGACAGCTCACTTTCATGGTTCAGAATTAATAGCAACTGTGCTCAAATCATTAGTTGTGATCTAAACTGAGTTTGACTGGGTTTCTCTGTAAATCATCCAAGGCGGGGGGGGGGGGGGGGGGAAGAAAAATGTGCACCCTTACATAATTCTAATACATTTATTGTACCTGTTGCAACTAACTCACTGGTAGTATCAGTTCATCCGTAAGAGGGATAGACTGATGTCCAAATATAGGGTATAAGGATGCAACTTCATACAGAAGAAAATCAGATTTTTTGATCCAGTAAAATTCAGTTGAGGATCTCTCCATGTGGTTTCTGCTGAAGCTAGAAAGGGATGCGTTCTGGAAGGGCAGTTGAAAAGGTGGCTTTTCTGATTTTCCTTTTGTGTGTGATCTTCAGTTGTAATACACTTTTCAAAACCACGAAAATAGTTTAAGCAAAGCTACACATGGATTAGTGTAAATTTGTTGAGACAGACTGTAAATTTACTTAAAACATTTCCATATTAATGACTTTACTTTTCTAGCTATTGTTTAATGATAAATAAGTAAAATGATGCTTGGGAGAAGCATACAATTTGCTTGTTTACTGGCTTTTCCTTTTTAGATCTACAGCATGAGTTTGCGCCTTTCTGCTTTCTTTGAAGAACACATAAGTTCTATTTTGTCGGATTATAAATCTGCCCTGCGATTTCATAAAAGAAATACAATAAAGAAACGAAGGAAAAAAAGAAGTAGAAGCAGCTCGGTTTCCAGTAGTGTTGCATCCAGGTACATTAATTCCTTTACAGTATTCAGGAAATGCTGCACAAGTTTGACATACCTGAACAGTAGAACTTAGTGTGGTTTTTGCTTAATACATTCCTTACTATTCCTTATATCGCAGAATGATAGCTTTGGCATGCTATGATGTGGAAGAGTTTTAAACTGTACTTAGAGCTATCCTAGAGTAAGTGCTTAAAATTCAAATAACTGCTAAACATGTACAGTAAAACAGCATCTTTAGGATAGTGATGGGATCATGCTTTGTCATTTCACTGTAGCATTTATTGTAAAGATTCACTTTTCAGAGGCTCACAACTACATGAATTTCCACAGTAAATGTCATATTTTTAACATACTTCATACAGAGATGATTGTTTTACACCCATGATCTCAGACACTTATTTTTATTTATTCCTGTAAAATAAAAAAGTAGTCATCCAGGATCCAATTGTTACTCCTCTTGCAGCCCTGAAAGGAAGAGGAGATTCATAAAACCTCAGCTGAAGGCAGAAGCTTCTGCCAGCTCTTCGTCTTCTGCAGCTGCACGGTCAGCAGCGCTGAGACATCCTCCGCCTCAGATGAATGGAAAAGCAGCTGAAGCCTCTTCCCTTGTGCGGACTAGAAGCAATAGGGGGTTAACAGATGCGGCTGTTCCAGAGCAACCATCAACTTCTTCAGGAGCAAAGCCTTTAACCATAAAGCCTTTAATTACAAAGCCTAATACTGCTGCAGGGTCAGGAAAGTCAGGCAAGTGTGCTGGGGGGGGTTGTTTTTTGTTTTTTTTTCAAGGCTGTAAAAGTTTTAAACGTAAAACTTGCTTTTTGGAAATCTGTTTCAGTGAAGACTGGTTCTCTTTTCAAGCTGCTGGGCCTGTGACGTTCTTCAGGGGAAAACTGAATGAGTTAGACTGTTACTTTATCCAGGAAGCTTTCTCACTTCTAGATCTGTGATTCAAATTGTTTGTTCGTAGTAGAACATGAATTCCTTTTTAGCCAGGTAAGATTGAGTGTAGTATAAACTACTGAACTTGATTTTTTTTTTTTTTTCTTTTTTTGTCCTTCTAGTACTGGAGAATTCAACCAAACATTCCAAGAACCAGAGCATTGTATCCATCCCTAGTCAATCTGATTACAGTCATAACACTAGGAATAACTCCACAAGAGAAAATCCTGAGAAAGAGAAGCAAATCAAGCGCAAAGTAAAATCTTCCACTGTTAATCAACAAGGTACTGAGTTTCTCTGCAGCTTCCCCCCCCACCCAGTTATTGATGTAGTGGCTGTAGTGTTGTACTTCAGTTGTGATAATTTGGGGGTGGGGATATTTAATATGCATTATGATCTAGAAGAATAGGGAAGTCTAGTGGAACAATTCAGTCACAGTTACTTTCCTTCTTGATAAATTAGCGTGTTTTTAACTACTCTTAGCACCATTTCCATGGTGTGAGAACTGTGTTGTCTAGCCAATTTTGATACCTTAACATATCTGTAACTTCACTTAAATCATTACAAGGGTGGTGTTATGAGCTCTCAGATTCCAAAGCAGATTTCTGCAGGGTCACACTTTAAACCCTGTGGGTTTTAGCTAATAAAACTTCTGTGGGTTATATTTGGGTCAGTAAAGCTGAGTGTGACGACACTCTGCCCAACCACAAGCGTAAAGTTGAGAGCATCCCAGCTGCAACTTCGCTCTTTCATTTTTTGCCACGTCAAAACAGATCTATGCAGCGTTCACTGCTTCTGTTCAGTGTGTTTGTATTGATTGATCGGACCTAGTTTCACGTAGTCTTCTGACTGAACTTGCCTGGTCTTTTGATGTCTGGATACCTTAAAACTCCAAGCTTCTGTGGAGTTTGACCTAAGATCTCCTAGTCACAAAAGCTTTCCTGTTTATGAAGGAGCTTTGAACTGTTACGAAGCTGCTGTGAAGCAGCTAGGTACACTAAGCATCTTTACTCTGAAGATGGAGAAACAGTAGGCTGAAAATTTGGCCCCACCTAATTAATCTGGTTACTCCTTGTACTCCTCCTCTCCCTGAGGACTATTTGTCTGTCTTAATCTTCCGTGCTTCTGAAAAAGCAGATTGTGGCCTGTTAATTCATCTGCCCATTCCTTGCAAGCTTTCTCACAAAGACCTCAGCTGTTACCATATAGCGTGGCTAAGTACGCACCCGTAGTAGGCCTGGCTCTCTGGTCATGCCGGAGGTATCTGCATGTTGTTGAGGTGATCCTGTCTCTCCTGTGCATCAACTCGTACGACAGCGGAGGCCGGTGCTTCTCGTGCGTGAGGGGGCACATTTGAACACAGCAGGAGCTGTGTGTGGGTGTTCTGTCAAAGGACTGCATGAACTATTGCGATGGCTGCAAGTCTGTTCCTGGTAGTGTTTTAGGCAAGGGCTGTGGTATCAGAAGTGTCTGTCCACTGGTGTTGTGTAAGCCAAGAAAAACACTTGAGCTGTTCCTTTTGTTTCATTTTTTTCTGTTTTTTTCTTTTTTCTTCAAGCTACCTTGAGCTAAACCCAGCTAGAAGTTTGAAGCTCTTTGAGCACTGCTTTGGGTTTCTTAGATTCTGACAGATTGGCAATCGCTGTGAATCCATTCAGATATTTTAGTAAGAGTTTTACTAAGGCAGTGTGAAAACGAATGTAAATGCAAATCTGTTACTTGCTAAGTGCTCTCATCTCTTTACAGCAGATTGCAAGAATAATGCTTTGGCATCGGGAAGCATTCAGGTAAATGGACACGGAGGACAGCCTTCGAAACCTCCCGTGAAAAGAGGTCCCGGACGGAAACCGAAGGTGGAGACCAATAACAGTAGCTGTGAAGTGGTGCACAAGAAAAGAGGCAGAAAACCAAAAAAGCTACAAATTGTTGAACAGCAAAAGGCTGCAGAGCAGAATACAATCCAGACCACAAGGGATATACCAGAAGAAGCCTCTGCTTCTACTGCATGCAATTCTCTTTCTGAAAACAATATGAAGGAAGACTTGTTACAAAAAAAAGGCCGTGGGGGTAGAAAGCCAAAAAGGAAGATGAAGACCCATCAGCCAGGCTCGGACCTCGTAGTTCCTGCGAATGTTAAAATGCAAACAAGAAGCAGGAGGAAAAAGATAGATGAGCCTATGGAGGAAGGATCTGAAGAGCTTAAAGATTCTGAGCCTCACATGAGAACTAGAAACCAGGGTAGGAGGACAGCCTTTTACAATGAAGATGACTCTGAGGAAGAGCAAAGGCAGCTATTGTTCGAAGACACCTCCCTAACTTTTGGAACGTCTAGCAGAGGCAGAGTCCGAAAGTTGACTGAAAAAGCAAAAGCTAATTTAATCGGTTGGTAATTTTTACCAAGGGTTTTACTTCAGAATGCTATGAAGCAGGTACAGTTAAGGAACAGCAGAACAGACTTCTGCTTCCCTGCTGCTATTATGGGTTAGAAGAACACGTTCTGATTTGGGGAGAAAAATTTAGCAAAAAATAAACTGAAAGAACATTCTTTGAAAGAAATATATATTTTAAACTTTTGCTATTTATTGCCCTCCAAATAGGTTATGCATTTCAAGAGTCATTTTGTTCACGGTTGAGAATAATTGAAGCAATTTCTGACTGACATACGGAGTTGAGCACTACTCTGCTCAAGTAGTGCGTAGTATCTCCACACAATTAAAAAAAGGTGGTAGAACTTCTAATGCCACAAGCTGAAAACAGAAGTCTATTTTTGACCAAGCAAGGTACACTTTGATTGTAAAGTCAGGTTGCCCAGGAAGGCATATTTTGGCAAAAAGTGGCAGTAAATTCACTTACATTTCTATTAAATACAAAAATACCAAACTTTGCTAATCTGGAAACGCTTAATTTCAGTAGTGATGGAACGTTCAAGTGCAAAAGAAGCCTAGCACAGGCTGTTGGTTTATCCAAGTTCTGCCAAACATAGCAAAAATGTAATCACAAGTATATATATATCCACATTGGAAAAAGTTTGACTAATGTCTAATTTTTCAGACCTTGATTCTTGTATCAATCACTAAATCTCTGTTTATTGTGCCAAAGACTGAGAATCAGTGCAGTGGAAAGCCTTTTTTTCTTTTCGAGTGTCAGTACAGCATACCATTTGCAGTGATAAAAGCTGTGTATTGTTTTAAATAGTAAGTTGTTAACATTGTTCTGAAATGTATCCTTTTTGGTACTTTTGGTAGAAAATAATGCACTGGTGGGGTCCTTTGACAGAGATGTTTTAGACACAATGTATAATTGGTTAAAGGATTCAAGGAAATTACAGGACAGGTATGGAATTATGATGTTTACTTTCCGATCCAGATTGATTGTTGTTTCTACAACTTTAGACGTGCTTAGGAGGCTAAAATGACCTACAAAGAAGAGTGTATGTGTATATATTAATATATACATAAACACATACATATAAAATATTACCCAGGTATAAATTTTTTTCAGGATTTTTTAGATAGCACTAGAATTGAAAATAAATTTTAAAATGTCATACTTTATAGTTTAATTTTAAGGGGAAGATTGGTTATTTTCAATTATTAAGGTTAAAAGGCCAAATCACTTTTTATGCAATCATGTTTTATACAGTGGTCTCATTGCACATTGTGTTTTTCTGCACTTTTTATGGTATATCACGCTGACATAAGTCAATATACACCCTAAAGAAAAATTCCATTTAATGATTGTGCCTTGTATTCTATTATTTCTTGCATCCTTAGTAAAATTAAGTTGTCTATTGTAAATGATAACTATATGACTTAGGGGAATGTATTGTTATATGTACTGCTCTGGAAAAGACAAGCAGTTATTTATTTGTTTATGGTACCTTTAGTTATTTTATACCTTTGCAAACAAACTTTAATACCATTTTCTATCACTTAAAAAAGTATTGTCCAGTTTTAAGGAAAAAAATACATAAGTAGTCATTTTCTGAGATCTGGTATGGTACAAAAATGTAACCAAAATTTTCTGGTTATACATTATTTTAGAAGCTTGGGTAGTGTGAAAGATTTTTTTTGTGTGTGTGTGTGTGACCCTAACTTATCTGAAAAAAGAAACCTGAAATGAAACCTCAATTCTGTACACCCTTACTTTATAATTGGGTTTTTTTTTTTTACAAACATCATCTGCGATATCTGGAAGGAAGGGCATACAGAATTAAGACCTTAAATTTGCACAGATTCTGTATACTTATCTGAGGCCTGTTTCATCACTCTTTATTTCTGTTACAAAAGAGCTTCAATGGTTGAACAAAGAACATTGGTATCTGGCACCGAGAGGAGAACAGAAATACGCTACTGTGGATGGCAGCTTGGTATCCACCATACCTAGTTTTCTGTAGTTCATTATGCATTTTGCTGCAAAAAATGACTAAAATATTTTCCAGATCCTCATTGAGTTGTGATGGATATGAATTTGGGGAGCAGGGATTAGTTTGCATTTAATTTGTTGGCGTATGTATTTTTTTTTCTAACAAGTATTTATCGTTCAGTTAAAATGGAGTCACTAAACGTGTGGTAAGGTAACCAGCTATGGTCGTACAGTTGCAATACAGCTTCACAATTCAAAGCTAATTGATTCTACTTGTTCATTTTCTCAAATCTCACTGATGAAGGCAATCAATTGAAGATGTGTAATTTCCTGATGTTATCTGCATTATAATATATGAAATAGATTATATCTAAAATTCAACTTCTGTATTTACTCCATTTGTAATAATGTTTTATATGGCATGTTTATGTATATATTTATATATTGAAAATACCTTGTATGTAAGTTTCAGAGACTGAAATAATATGCGTTCCCTTAACAGTAGGTAGAAAATTGTACATCTTAATTTTAGGAGAATAGAAGGCCTTACCTGCATAACATGGGTACTGCTTCCCACCCAGTAACATCGGTGACTTTAGCCAGTAATTTTTTAATTCATGTTAGACACGTAAAGGTTTTTCCTTTTAAAGTAAATTGTGGATAACTTGGGTTAATTTTTTTATAGAAGCAACTCTAAAAATTTATTAGAAATTAACACCAGCTTTATTTAAAAGTTATATTTTTGTAATTTAATTTCACTAGGTTGCAAACTTTTATTTATGAGACTTTAGTCACCATCAGACTGTGCATTTTGATCGGGGAAAAATGTATAATTTGAGGTTGTTGTGACGTACTGTATCAACACAGAAAAAGAGCTTTTGATTACAAAGTCTTAAGTTTTTAAATGTGAGCAATAAACTATTGGTCGATGTTCTTGAAATAATTTAAGAACTATAGTTATATGCATGTTTTATAATGCCATCTCAAGTACCTAACAACTGGTATCAAAATCTCATGTGCTTGCTTCACATATGCGTTGTAAATATTCCATAGGTTCATAGTCACATACATGCAGACCATCTTACCGACCCGGCAGCAGTTAACACAGTTTGTTTTCACTGAATTCATTTATATTTGACATGGATATGAGGATACTGGTCTGGTATTTCTACTCTAATCTGGGAAATGTTAGCATTGGTATTTACCGCTGAGTGGTATCTTAATGGCAGTGTGTTCTCTAACTACCGATGAGGAAGTAACTTCTGTTCTGTGATAGCCGCCTGCTCCGAGTGTTTGAACAGAAATCACTGCACCTGCGCCTACACGCGTAACAACTCTTCAGCCGTTTTGTTTCTGTTGTTAGTGCGTGCTCTGGGAACTGAACTTCAATTCTGCCACTGTGGTGTTCACTACTGTCAATCCTGAACTAGAGCTCTTTGTCACTCGGCAATGCCCAGTGACACAGCTTTACAGAAAAATGTCTTCCTCCAGTGATGAGACTGCTGTGATATGTATTTGCAGATGTTTATTTGTACAGTGTCCGGTTTGTACGTGTGCTCAGTTTGTTGATAGACTTGTAAGATTGAGTTGGTTGAGTTAAATATTATTATGGCTTAATATTTGTAAAACTATTAATTGATAAAGGACCCTGATACAGCACGTAGGATCTATTAATATCTATTAAAAAGAATAAATTGTAGTGTAGAGACAACTTACTCGCTGTATTGCTGTACAAATATTTTTCAAATACCAGTTCTGATTCTGTGCCAGAGGCTTTTGTCTTACCAAAAAAAAGACTACTTACAACACAAAAAATAGTCTGTCCATTCAGTAACTTCAAGTTTGTTACGATTTTTACACCGCATTGTTAAATCTTTTGCTCACATTTGTTGGATCAAGGACTACAAGTAAATGCTTCAGCGTGTAATTTGGATTTAGGCACATGTTAAATGGTTGACTGGTTCTGTAAAAGCAACAGGCTTAACTGGACGGGACCCTTTCACCCCATACTGACGCAGTAGATTGCAGGTTAGTGTGTTGTAAGCTCACTTTCAGCAGCGTTCGCATTTAATTTGAAGCATGCGAATCTTGCTGAGGTAATTTTAACACATTGCTGGTCAATCAAGATGCAGCCATACCGCAGTCTTTACATTGTCTCCTGAGGCCTTGCCTTCCTCTGAAGTAACGTATTTTGTCCACGGTAGTTTTTCAAAGGTTTTTCTTTTTGCCTTTTCTTTTTTTAACACAGTGGAGTGTTTAACAAGACTTCAAATACAGCTCTGCAACAGTGCTGTGATACAGAAGGTAGAGGGCTTTATAACCTCGCCGAGGAACAGCAAAAGCTCATTTTCTGTCTACTACCTAATGAAGACAAATTAACTGTGTAAAATTACTATATAATATATTTTCTTTTATCCCTGGAGTTCTTGCAACGGGTTGGTTTCCAAGGGGACTTAGATATTCAACTGATAAAAGGGCTGTTAGTTTTCTGCTGTAAATTATTGTATATAAAGTGTATTAAATTTCATAAAACTGGCCAAGGCTTGATAGTGTGTTCCCAATAACAAATCTGGTATTGACAGCTTACATTGTTTCCTGTTTTTGAATCGGGAATACAGCTTGTACACTTCCTGCGGTTTCTGGGGGAAATAACAGGTACCTTTCCAGTTAGAGCTAACCTCTAGGTGCTCTTGCCTTTGTGCTAATTTTAATGTGGGAATTTGCCATGTCACTTTACAGTGTGTTAGTGGAGGAAACACTCCAGGAAAGCTAGATTAAAAGACATCTTAAATTGCGGAAAGAGGCCATTAGCTGGCTTTCCCCCCCACCCCTCCCCAAGGGTCTAACAGCCTCGAGGCGCTCTAGAAAGAAACCTTATATGCTGCAATAAAAATAAAGGTGAATAAATTTAGCTTTTAGGGAGTAGGAAGTGAGACAAGTAGGCATTTGGAGCCTTTTTAATGCAGATAAATACATCAGGAAATTCACTTCAAATAATGCAAACAGTACATTTTAGGGAGGGAAGGTAGTACCATACCGTGAGTTTCTACCCTGAAAGAACAAAGAATGAGGTCATACAAATTAGGAGTAGAAAGAAGCACAAGTACCTATCATGTACACAGGCCTGTATCACGTACGTGTACTACTTTGTGCTTACAACTGCGTGTGTTGGTTTGCTAATACGTGGAGACCGTACAGAAGTTACATTTTTGGACCATACTAAAACTGCAGAAGTGTGGCGGACAACTGGATAATGATCTTGCGTGAATAAAATTCTGTCATAATGTTTAAATATGTATAGAATGGAGCTCAACTTCGAGGAAATGACCTAGAAAGGTTAATTTTGAAACTGACACATTTTCAGATTAAAAATTATGCTTATTTTGTACAGAATTATGTAAAACACAAATCTGTTGTATGTAATGAGTAACAGTTTTGAAAACTATAATTCTTTAGCTTTATCAAGGTTTTTTTCCTTCCATAAATCTGGATTATCATGTTATAACCTGAAGTATCTCACCAGGATAACAGTGCCCTTTCTTTTTGTACATATGGATTGGAAATTTCTTTACTGTTATGTGGACACTTTCTATGTTAGTTTTGATGCATAATACTTTGAATCCTTTTATACAAACTAGAATGTATGTGTAAGAATTACTGTCACTGCAATGTAGTAACTACAAACTTATTTTTAAATAAATAGAAAACATGTTTTTCTAAGCTGTCCAATAGTGTGTGTTTCTGTCCAGCGAGTCGCTGTGTTGTGGGACAACGGCTTCTGTGTTCTTCAAAGCAGCCTGAAACCAGCTCGTTTTGATCCCTTGTGGAATACGGTATTAGAGGTACCTGGTGGTACAGTATAGTGTATTACGTGGGAACAGACAATAACCAAAGCACACACACTGATAAAAAAATTGCTACTTCGTAGGGTTTTTCACTAAAAAACGCAGTTCTGGAGGCAGTAGAAAGGCACGAACCTCTGGCCCTGAAGACACTACGTTGTCTGTCCTCTTAGCTCACTTCTGCTTGTGCTGCTTCAACCTCCAAGAAGCCATTCCTGTCCAGGCGACAGCTGGCTGTACCAGAGCCGCGTCCAGTCTGTGTCCAGTCTCTGCCTCCCAACAGCTCCAGAAGCAGCCAGAAACAACTAAGCAGAGAGAAGTCCCCCACCTCCCTGCAGGCAGAGGGTCGGTCCTCCAGCCTAGTTGTCCTGAAGGGGTGATGCGCAGGAAAGCCAGTGCAGGACGTGGCTTCTCCGTCCTGCAAGGTTGGTTTGCTTCTATCCACGCGTTTCTGCTGAATAGATGTGAAAAAAATGTTTGGTGTTTCAAGTACTGCACCATGTGGGTTCTGTTTAATTTCACGTGTTGCTTATCAGATGATCTTTTCCTCCCTTAGGTGGAATCACAAGGAAGCAATCGCAGAAACCCTTACTGGCCTCGCCGATGCAGGTACGTGCTGCCGAGCAGCGGGATCAGGGAGCGGCCAGAGCAGAACGAACAGAGTTCACTGCAGCTTCCCAGAGGTGTCCACTATGGAGTCTGCGGCAAAAGCAAGACTGGTTTTAGCACTTGAGGAAAAACCTCTGGTGTCTGAAGTATCTGTGTGCATTTTCGTAATTGGGGTGTTCTGCTTGGAGAGAAATAATTTTAGAATACTGAAAATGCAACATGCTTCTTCCGAGGTTTCTGTTAAGTGCTGGTGATGGTAGTTTTCCTGCGTACGCATCTTCAGTGTTACAGTATTGTAATAATAGCGGTGTGCTCTTCCAAAAACAAGCCACCCCAGGTGCAGGGTTTCAGTTTTAGGTCTGGTGGTAGTTTTGTTAATGTGAATAGTCTTAACCAGGTCACGATTGTTTATTTCTTCTAAGGGAGATTTTGTAAGAAGTCTGCAGTCTTTTCTTTTTAAAAGATCTTTTTCTGTGTAACTTCATACAGAATCCTTAAAATACCGTCATATCCCAGTTCTCTCTCCTCACTTGTGTGACAGTTGTCTTTTTGAAACCTACTGTGGTTATCTGAGTAGGAACCAAGACTTTGCTTAGGATTAACAGATGCTGTGAAATGTTGGTATCTGACAGCTAGATGATGAGTGTGCCAGTACTAATGCTTCATTACCTCGTTAATGCTATTTAGTCCTGTTAGATCATAATGCCCCTTAAATGAAGGAAGTGGTGTATGATTGTTGAAGCTGACCATCTTGTTCTCGAAGTGAGACGTTCTTGTACCAAAACTTGTGTTCTCCCCTGCTCTGGCAATCAACATGATCTTCAGAAAAGAGCGTGTTTGTCATTTTTCCAAAAGACAAATGAGCAAAGTGTAATGCCTTTAGAAATTAATCAGTGCTTCTGTTTGAAGCACATGTGAAAATAAAGCAAATGCCGGAAAACTAAAACCAGCAAGCAATGTGGAAGGTGACTGGAATTTAAATAGTGTATAGTTGAGTTATTGTATACAAAATTAGCATGCAAAATGTAATTTTTGTGGGTTTTACTAATGTGGACAGGAAACTCAAAGCCCAGACTGTCAGGTTGTTTCTCTAGCTCTGAGAAATCTTGTGTGTTAGACATCTGCACAACAGGCTTAACTGACTCTTTTGCACAAGAGTCTGTAGCGAGGACTTTCGAATCCTGTCTCATACTTTGAATTCTGTGTGTGCGCTGAAGGGAGGACAGGGTAGAGAATTTTGCAGTGCGGTTTCTGATCTGGTAACAGCCCTCCAAATTTCCTTCATGCTTCCTTGTCTCAGAAATGGGGAGGTTTTATCTAAACTTGGTCTTATCTCCTGTTTTACTTCAGCTTGTAGGCACATCAGTGAAAAAACAAGAGAAAGAGGAATCAAGAGCAGAGGCAGGTAACCAATTCATTCAGCATCACGTTTCTGCAGAGGGATATTCCTGAAGATACTGAGTTCAAACTAAATGTTAGTATTGGAGGGCCAGAGAGCCTTATCTGTTAATTTGTGCTTTACCTCAGGTCTCTGAATTTGAACAAGGATATTCAAGATAATAAAGGCTGTAACGTAAAATGCAATACCAGTTAGAATATGACTAAAATATTGGAAAAAATGCTTTATTCACATTCTACAGTAGAGCAGTCTAGTGAGGCTATTTTTCTCATATTTGAGCACCCTAATTCAAAATTTGAATTCTCTGTATTATTAAGGAGGGTGGTGTAAGCTTCCACGAACTGCTAAGAAAGGGAATACAGCTGTCAAAAACTTCCCATTGCCCAAGGTTTTATGTTGAGGACATTTACAGAACAGAATTACTTAAAACGGTCAAACTGATTCGTGATCAAGCCAGCATCCTTCAACACACTGCGTATTTTTACCCAACTAGAATCTCGGCACGAAGAGCTGGGTGCATGTGCACTCTCTGCTATTGCTGTCTTTCGGTGACATCGGCTAATCCAAATGCAGAAGTACTTTGGGAAGGATTAAAAATCTAGTACTAGAAACTTTTATTCTGTTTAATGGTTGTAAAGGGTTTGAGGTTGTAAAATGTGTGTTAATGCTGAACTCTTCTGACAGATATAAGGGAAATGAGAGGTTAAATTATTTAGGAAAATGTTTAGAAAATTCATGTAAGCTTTGCCTTAAGAAAGGCAGATCATCTGACATTGTCTTATGGACAGGATTTTCTTTGTGCATGCTGATTTATGAAGTTGTAATTTTCCTCTGGCTTTGGAAATGTTCCAAGAAAACGCTTCAGTCTGTGTAGCATTGCTTCTAGCCTTTTTACAAAACCTACATTCGTATAAAACTTCTTGTGAGCTTTGGACCTGATTTTTGTGCTTGTCTTGGTGCCCTTGTCTCCCTGTTAAGCCTCCTCTCCCCTCCTCAGCGGATTGTTGTTATCAAGGAAAACTCTCAGCAGAAATGCAGCTCGCTGAGTAACATTTCCCTTACCCGGGTTTCACAGACCTGCTGAGAATTCCAGTTTCTCTCTATGCCTGTGATTTGATTCTGCTGGGTTTATGGAGAACTCTGTCTTCACGAAAGAGGCTGTTTGGAATTTTGACAGGACAGAAGACATTTTTCCTAGTTCTCTATGGCTTGGTAATTGCTGTAGTTTCACAGTGCTCTGAAAATATGCCTGTCTTATCAAGTAACAGAAATTTGGTTCCTTTGTACATCTGGAAGTTCTTGCTTCTGCACGGAGAAAAAGAATAGTGGAAACCATGAGATTTTACACATGCAAGAAAATTTATGCAACTCAAATAGTTCCCTCAACTTGGTATCTTCCCCTGACTCAGAGCACCCCAAATGGATGGCAGCTCTTGACATGTGTCATTCTCCCGCCAGCTGTTCGAAGCACCCAAAAACCATCTGCTTTCTGAGCATTTGGTCTGAGGTTCCCTTTACACATCAGGAAAACTTGTCTGTTTTTTCCCCTCCCTAGGGTATTCTAATAAATAAAAACCTTTAGGAACTAAAAGTCCTTTAAGGTGTTTTACTTCCTGAAAGAGCTCATACCACAGCGGTGTTGCAGCTGGTCCCATCCAAGTCCAGGAATCTGTTAGGGAGCCAAAACGTCAGTGGGCAATGGGGCACAATCACTTTTTATAGTCGTTTCTCACTACCCTGACGCTGCCTGCTTTGGCCAAGAGTGAAGCTGCCCTTACTTTCAGGGACCTTACTTCTGGGGTTTTCCGTGGAAGAATGAGAGCTCAGTTTGAGTCCACTCCTGCCAGAAGCAGCTTGGACCACCGATGCCTTTCTCTCCTCGCAGGGGGTGTGTGTTGTGTGCCTCCATTCTGGGGGAGAGAAGAGTCTGTGTCAGTAACTGCAAAATGTCTGGCCCTGATATGTGCTGTCATATGCAAATGTATCTGGTTAAACTTGCGTGAAATTCAGTTGCACAGAACATTACCGTTCTTCACAGACACAGTGGCAGTGAAGACCCTGGGCTTGAAAAATGTCCGGCATGTCTCTTCGGGAGGATCTAATACAGACTGTACTGCACAGGCTGCTCCGCCGTGGGTTTGTAAGAAAGAGCATTCCCAGGGAAAGAAGAGACATTTAATATTTAACCACTGCAGCCCTCAGAGGTGTTTGAGTTACCAGTTAGTGACAGGTGGAGCTTGTGCTCAAAGCTTCCTTTAAGGATTCTGTGTTGGCTTCTGCGGGATGAAACAGAAGCGGTTCGGGAAGAGGCCTCTCCCCTCGCAAACGGCTGCGCTCATCGCACGGTTGCTGCTGGGCTGCCTCTTTTCCTGTGCTTACTCTGCCTGGGGCTGTTGGTCTCCCGGCTGCACGGTGGCCCACCGGCACTAGGAAAGCTGGGGAGTTCTCCTGCTGCGGTAACGGCTGCCTGCTAGGAAGGGAAACCACCCTGATCCTGTGCAGAATCCCAGTGCAGTCAGACCATGAAGATCCTTTTAGTCAGACCAGTACCAAGGCCTCACGCTTCCCCAGTGAATGAGGAGGAGCTCGGCCTCTTCTCTGCCCATGAGTCACGACCCAGCACACAGGGGGTTGGTTTTTCTCTGGCTCTTGCACCACAAACCTCTGCTCAAGCATATGGAGAGCAACCTGCTTCAGAACAGAAGCATCTTGCAATCTGATTTACTTTGTTTTTCTGGAAGGCGTCTTTAATGCCTGGGAATAAGTCATGCTTCGAGGCCTTCAGCCTCCCTGAGGCAGGATCAGGTGTTTATCTGGCTCCTGAGGTTTTGCCCAAGGGAGCGGTTAAGCACCTCTATTTACTGCAGCCTGCCTGGTGAGATGCAAACACAGCCACGATGGCCCCAAAGAACCTGTTCTCCTTGGGGTGGACTGTGTGGGGCAAATAGGAAATGGCTGTGGACCACAAGGCATCTAGAAAGGCTCCTTACTTTGCCTGCCTTAGGCTAACAGAGATCCAGCTGCAGTCTGAAAGCTCTTTGATGCAGAAGCTCATTTTTCAAAGTGCTCACAATTTGCATACCCACTTGGGTGCCACAGAAATCCACGTGTCTCATTGTGGCTTAAAGTTATGGCTGAGTTTTAAATCTGAGCTAACAATTTTTGAGATGCAAACCCCAGAAGCGAGGAAGAAACAGAAGACACAGGGTGCAGGAATACTTTTATCTTAAGGTTGATAGATGACCACGTGGTGACCAAATCACAGCACTGACTGCATCTCAGAACGGCCACAAGTCACTTCAGTAGAGAGGCGCTTCAGACAGCCCCTGTCTGCTACCAGGACAGAAAGGGAAAGTGTGACAGATGTAGGGATGGGGCTGGCTGAAGAAAAGATGAACAGCAAGCAAATCAGGCTTGTGCCTCATGTTCCTGCAGTGACAATCTAGTGAACTGCCAGCATCTTGGGACACAGCTGAGGTCTGTGTTCTTTTGCCAGGCCCACTAGCAGTTACATCACCCGAGGCATTCTAGCACATGTAATTTGCATTCTGCTAATGCAAAGAGGGCAAGCAGCATTTAGATACCATGCTTCACTTTTGCTTTGCACTGCACAGATTGTCTCCAGTGCAATCAATTTCAACAAAATGATCCCCGACTCTCTCCAGAAGCCACCTCCTCTTGCTCAAAAAACAGACTCTCACAAAAAAAAAATCAGCAGAAATCTTTGTCACAGGACCGTGGATGACACCTAGTAGCTGGGAGGGAGAGGGAGCAGACTTCTCCAGACCAGTAACCTCCAAGTGGAGGTACCGACTGCGGAGCCTCCCTCTAACTTCAGCAGTTTTCCAAGAGGCGACACACGTGCGTTCTCACTCAGCCTTTGGACTGGCTCTGCCTCCTCCCACCCTTCGCTTACTGACCAAGTAAGCACAGCATCTGCTGTGTTTTACAAGCCCTTCAGCTACTGGTGTAGAATGCCAGCTAGCACCATACCTATGCTTTCCCACCCTTAAGCCTCTGGTCCTTTATCACCTGACTCGTATCTTGTTGTGGGTGAAAGTTATGTGAAGTAATGCTGAAAGGAGGCACTTGAGGTGAGACAGCAGCCAAGCCTCACGGCTTGTCGTCTTCTGCAACCACAGCTCTGTCCATCTGCTCCAACTTGGCTTCTCTGCTGTGTGCTGCAGCTGGAGCCTTTTCAGGCAACTGTTCTGCTACTGGAGCTAAGCCTGTGTGGAATACGTACTTTAAATATCTCTTTCTGGTTTTCGAAGGTTTGAGTTTCACTCAATGTAATCTTCCGTCAGAAAAAACTTTAGCTCTGTATTAATGAAAATTGTTTTGCTGCTTAATCAGTATCGTAGTTAAATCTGTAAAACTTGGCCAGCAATTACAACTGTGAACTGCAATCAGCAGAGAAGCGAGACTGGAGGGATTGTAGATGTAATACTGCCTTGGCTTCGGGTGCCTCTAAGATGGTAAGGCTGGTACGGCTGGTACTGCTCTCACCGAGTCAGAAGTCTGGGTTTTGTTTTGGGTTGTTTGTTTTTTTTTTTTTTTTTTACTTGACTGACTGCTATTATAGCAAGTTATTTTCATTTTGTTTTCCCCAGTCTTTCTACTCTCTGTGTACAAGAACCCTACAAAACAGCATCTGATCTTTGTGGCAGTACAGGATATGTTTTGTTCTTATGCTGCAGGGGGGAAGGAAGAAAATGTTTTCTCTTTTGAAAAGGTACATATTTAATCCAGGATAATAAAAAGGTTGACCTAGCAACCTTAAATTCAAATTATATCATTGCCAAGAACAGATAAAGACTTGATGCTGGGAGAGACAAAAACTAGTTCAGCACCTCTTCACCCCTTCAGCTATCATTCACAAAAAGTGTGGAGTTAGACTGCTTTCCAACCACCTGACACCCTACTGATGCTGGCCGGTCACAGCTGTTTTTTTTCACCAGAAGCCAACAAAATACAATTCAGCCCATTACATGAGGTGATGTGCCTGTTCCTTAAAGGAAAAAGTATATAAGCATGTATATATAATGTAATAGGTACAGTGGAAGCCTTGCTCCTTCCCTGCTGGACAGACCCTTGTTGCCCAGAAGATGACTGCAGAGAACTCTAACATGAGCCCCAGAGACATGCAAAAGGATTGTAAATGCTCCTTTTTGAAGAACTTCCTCACCAGCTCACTGATAAATTTGAAATTTTTCATGTCATAAATGTATGGAGAGACTTTCCCACTGCACAGATAACCTTTCTGCCACTAGACAGGAACACGCTGTCTTGCCGGAAATTGTCTCTGTTCAAGCAGCAGCAAGAGTATTGCCTCAATCTCTCTGTCACTTCTTCCTCAAAGAGTTGCTACCTTCAAATCTCAGTAGTCCGTTTAAATGCTAGAAACATCATTCACAGCAGTCTGAGCACCAATCATCCACTTGGAGAAAGGCTTTCCAGACACCAAGTGTGTTTTTCTGTCCCTGTTTCTCTTCCTTCCTATTATTCAAAGTTGCTTTGCTTTTTGATGCTGACTGGGCTGGAAGGAAAGTGGGGCTCTGGGAAGAAACAGTCTTTCTATTTTTCCTAAACTCATTCTTCTGTTGCTGCAACGGCAATGCAGGGGGTAAACAGGCATCTGCTCTTGTGTTGATGTGGCCATGGTCTGTGACACCTCTGTCATAAGCTATTCCTAAATGCCTTCAGAAAACTCAAGGTGTTACATTCCGCCTATAATGAAATTTTAATTGGATTGAAGAATAATGCTTAAATTATCCAACTGAAGCTATTTCCGCTATATTTTATCTATAAACAAATAACTTCATAGATTATATTTTAAAAATATGTTTTTCTTAGGTTAAATCTGTATTTCTAGTCTAGATTAGTATTTATGTGAGTTTTCAACTGGGCATACCTGCCAGATTGCACAGGTTTAAATTCGTCAACAAACAAAACCCTAAAACTGGCTACTTAGTTTCCACATGATGTATTTTCTACCAATGCTGTCCTGAAATCACTATCGTAATTTTTGCCAGCCCCTCATCATCTTTGTACAACCTTACAACTGACAAATGCAGGCAGTTCCCAATGCAGAAACGTCTCTGGAGAGACCCTGAGACCGCGGGAGAAAGGAAGAACGTCAAGTGGCTACACAAGCAACGGAGAAGGGAAAGCAGTAGTGCCAAATCCTGATACTTTTTTTCCTTAGCTTCCTGCCTAACGAAGGCACAGGAATTCAAAGCACTTTCTGCACTAGAAAAATGGATTATCCCAGACTGATTGCATGCCCCAGGATGCTGCATGTAAGCCTCCTGATATCATGCTTGCTTTTCTTAATTATCTTTCACAGGCCCCTGTGCTCAAAACTACCACCAAGACAATTCAGTTCAGCCCAAGCAAGAAGTCAGACTGTTCCAGCCAACAATGTGCTCTACTTAAAAGCTAACCGCTCCTCTGCTCGGTCCAACATAGCGTAGGAGATGGCACACAATTTTCCCCGTCCATAGACTCACAGAATGCTTTGGGTTGAAAGGGACCTTTAAAGGTTGTCTAGTCCAACCCCCCTGCAGTGAGCAGAGACATCTTCAACTAGACCAGGTTGCTCAGAGCCCCGTCCAGCCTGACCCTGAATGTTTCCAGGGATGGGGCCTCCACCACCTCTCTGGGCAACCCGTTCCAGGGTTTCACCACTCTCATGGTAAAAAATTCCTTCCTTATATCTAGTTTAAAACCATTACGCCTTGTCCTATCGCAACAGGCACTGTTAATGAAGAAGAGACATCATGACTTGTTAGGTGTCTAATAATACTGTATATTAGGCCACTGTTTGTACTATACATTGTTGATGTTATCCACAACAGAAAGCAGGAGGTATTTTAGCCTGTATCATCACATGGCGTAGCTCCTGCATTCTTCAAATTATTTCTGAGACCAGTTTCGCTTTTAGCATGCACCTACTGGAAAAAGTACTTTCCAAAGTTTTTCATTTGAAAAGTGTAACTGTCGATATGTTACTGAAGAAACAACGAAAAGTAACTTACAATATTGACCTAGGTATGGCTCGGTAACATTTTTCCCTTGTTTCACGGTACTGCCCTTTACAGAGCTGTGCTCAGCGAGAAGAGACAGCTAATGATTTCCTCTCCCTTGGTGAGACCCAACATCTGCAACTGCTGCTGAACTTCCCCCGTTGTCTGTAGTGTTCCCGTTGCTCTAATCTCTCGGGGTTGTTTGCGGTTTGAGCCTATGCTCTTCTCTCTGCTCCCACTCTGATTTGGGCGTCATCAACAACTTTGGTTGCTGTTGAACTTACACCAAAGAAATCCCTGACAAAGCAGAGGCTGGTTAACAGGCTCTGACCCCCGTGCAGCTGCTGGGCAGGTGCAGGCCCAGGGGAAGGCTCTGCTTGAGGGCTGCCACGTGCACTACTGAAACCATGCAGGAGACTTTCATTTCGCCTACGCCTTCATCCATGTGTGACAGGACCAGGCCCAGGGACCACAGCCCAGCGCCCTCTGAGCTGCCGCCAGGGTGGTTAGAGGTGCGCTGTGAGGCTGGGTTAAAACATAGAATCATAGAATCATGAAGGTTGGAAAAGACCTTCAAGATCATCAGGTCCAACCATCCACCCAACACCACCCTGCCTGCTAAACCATGTCCCGAAGTGCCACATCCACACGTTGTTTGAACATTCCAGGGATGGGGACTCCACCACCTCCCCGGGCAGCCTGTGCCAATGTCTGACCACTCTTCCAGTAAAGAAAATTTTCCTAATATCCAACCTAAACCTCCCCTGATGCAACTTGACGCCTTTTGCATAAACTTCACACTGGAGAGTGTCCCCCTCACTTGTGTTCGTAGCAGGTTAAAGCGGCTTGTCCAGCTTCACGGTAAAAAATACATAAGGGAGTTGCAAATATCATTTACTTAAAATTAACCTGCAAAAATAAATAAAACCTTTTACGTTCTTTACAATCTTCTTAAAAATCGTAAGGGTGTGAAGCCTCCGCCTTCGCTTCAGGCGTCGGAACGGCCGCGCCGTCCCGCCGCTCCCCTCAGCCCGCACAAGATGTCCGCCGGCCGCTGACGGCCGCTACCTCGGCTCGCGCCCCGCCCCTACCTGGGAGCTCGGCCCCTCGGCGGCGGGGAGCGGAGCGGGCCCGGCACCCGGAGCTGCGGCCGCCGGCGGGTGAGGGGCTGCCGGGGGGCCGGGAGGGGAGGGAGGGGCGCGGGGGCGGCGCCCGCACCTGCCGCCGTCCAGCGCCGGGCCGCCGCCCCTCAGCCGCCGGGGCGAGGGCGGGGGGCCGGGGGTCCGGAGGAGGAGGGGGTTTGCGGGGCTGTCTCGGAGCGGGCAGCCCGCCCCGCCGCCTCAGCGCTTCGTGCCGCTGGCCCCGGGGCTTGCGGCAGGATTACCGGCCGGGGGCTCGGCGGCTTCCCCCGGCTGCGGTGGGCGCTGCCGCCCTGCGCTCGGCCGGGGGGGAGGCTCGGCTGGGCTGGGCTCTGGCGGGGTTCGGGCCCTTCAGAACGCGCGCAGAGGCGGTTCGGTTCGGTGCGGCTGCGGTGCGGGGCGGGCCCCGGGCGACTGGAGCGGCGCGGCCGCGGGCGGGCGCCCTGCGGAGGGTCCCCGCCGGCCCCGGGGGCTGCCGGCGGCGGCTGGGCCGGGCCGGGCCGGTGCTGTGTACCCCCCCCGGTACACCCGAGCGGAGCGGCACGGCTACCCGTACCGCCTGACATCGCGGGGAGGGGGGGGGGGGGATGTGTTGTTTCGGTGCGGGCTGTGAAGCAGGTGATGCAGAAGCGAAAAATTCAGCCTCTGATCACCGCTCATCACGCGCGCAGGGGTTTTCATGTTCCTGACAGTATTCTTCGGGCCTCCTTCAGTGCTGTTTTGTGACCTCCGCTGCCTTTCCCAGGCAGTTTTCATAAATCTAAACTTATAAAAGATTATTAAACTTATAATAAACTAATAATCTAAACTAACACGCGTGTGCTGGGCGTGTTACAGGAGCCCACGTTATTTTCTGAGTGCGGACAGCAGGAGCGAGGAGGGACTGAAACCCTTTGCTCGCGCCCGCGCGCCGAGCACCCTGCCAGAGAGCAGCGGCAGCGGCAACAGCCGCTGCTGGGGACCGATGGGGCAGAGCGGAGAGCGGGTGTAGGTGGCTCTTTGAAGGTTGCCGCAAACCTTCTGAGCCCGCTTGCGTGAGAGGTACAGATCTCAGATTTCAGCAGGTCCCAGTTCTGATCTGAAAAATCCTCGCAGGTGTAAAAAGACAGTGAACGTGCTCCTCGTCTGAAGGCCAATATCGGAACGTGAAGCGGCAGGAGCACCTTAATGCAGTGGTGCGGTGTGGCGGGTGCCTGTGGAATGAATGGCGATGCCAAATCCTCTTCCCGTCCAGCGATGGGGCTGTGGCACGTGCTGTTACCGTCCTGGTATGATGCTACGCGTGCCTTCGATCCGAAAGAAAAATGCCGCAGTTCTGTTGTGTGTGCAATAATCGCTGCAGCTAAATAGATTTTTCTTGAGGCCATCAATCTGATATGTCAGATGTGTTTAATACACTTAATTAGATGATAAAGCAGCACAATGAATTTTGTTCGTGGAGAGCAGCTTTTTATTGCAAATGGGACAACCATGCAACTTCCCGGTTCCTTTTTTCCTACTTCCAGGTGCAAGAGATGTCTGTATAACTCTTAACTAGGTTTTCGTTTTCTTTGTTTTGTGACGCTGTCTACTTTGGTCTTCTGTTAGTTTTTGTAAGTACCCTCAAATTTAATTCAGTTTGGTTTAATTTAGGTGTTCTCTGTATGTAACTGGAAGGCACATGTACAGATTGTATGTTACCTTGTGAACCAACAAAACAATCTGAAGGAAACTTTTAAGTACTACACAGCTAGCAAAGCTGACGGCTACATGTTTTTGTCTCCTGTTTTTTTTCCCCTTCCTCTTTTCAGAGTAGAGAGCTGGGAAGTGCCTTTGGAGAAGCTTGCCGTTGGAATGCCTCACATCAATGCGGCCACAGCTCTGCAGATCTGCGTGCTGCTGTCGGCGCTTCCTGCACAGTATTTGATATCCCAGTGGTATGGGGCGGACTCTGCTCAGCGCATCCGAATAACAGAAAGGTTGGAAGTCTCTCCTTCCCTACTGTGTTTGCTTGTACGAGGGTTCTCTTTCTCATCCCCAGTGACACTTTGCCCTGGAAAGCTGGAGTGTGGGTGGAACACACTGGCCATTCCTACATGAAAACAACATTCAAATCGTACCTTTTTGTGGCTTAATGTGACTGTATTTAGTTGTTTAAAGATGTTCTTCAAAACTTGAATAACAGCCATTGTTTTATTCACATGAAAATCTGCGTATAATCTGCGTGAGTGCACGACTGTGCCTTAATCTCATTCTGCTTTTGGACATTCCCATATATGTTACTGTACTAATGTATGTTAATAGTGTTAATATGTTACATACTACTGGGTTATGTCCCTTTAAAAAGAGGGAAATGAAGTGTTTGATTAGTTAGGCAGTTTCTAACTTTCCATTACGTTTTGACACGTACTGTTAAGATAGGTTTTTCTTGCATAGCATGACTCAGTACAGAGTCTTAACCAACACAAATTCATTCACAGTAAATTACTGAAGGCAGCCATAATGATAGAATTAAGTAGTGCTATTTTGTATGTGAATTAAGAAGTTACGTATTGACAGGGTCGCATGCATCTGCCTCCAAATGTGAAGTGGGGAATACTACATTGGGTCCAAGTATTCAATAGCGGTAACCTCTGGAAGATGTTGGTGTCTTGAAGATGAACCATATGAGAGAGAGACTTCTATGACTTCATTTTCGCAGTGCAGCCTGTGCAGTGCACTGGTCGTGTGGTTCATCTGTAGAACTTGAATACATGAAGTAATGAGACCAAAAGCTCAGGCTCATGAAAAAAGAACTAAATCTGACTTTGTGCATAAGGAACCAGATTTAAATAATTTTCAGGTTTCATGGCATGAGTCGACTACTAACTTTCAGATTTATGCAAAATCTTTTAGGCTATTTTTTAATAGTCTTGTGATTACATGTGCCATTTTTTAAATGTCTCATGCTCACTATTCTCAAGTAACAGCTGAAACTGCAGAATCTGATCCAATTTAGCAATTCCAATAGTCTGAGTACAGAAAGCAAGCCACGTTGTCATGAAAAATGGCATTTCCCCAAATTTACAGATGGTTTACTGGTACAAGTGGTGGTTGAAAGAATATTCCTTTGCAGTCTTGGTATTAATCTTGAGGAGAACTTGTTCCTGGTCACTGACTTTTTGTTCTTGTTTTCTACAGAAGCCTTAAAGTTTAAATATTAAAAAAAAAAAAAAATAAAAATACTAGAGAATGTTTTTAAAACAATGTGATGATTGTTTTTGCTACTGAAGGATAATTGCCTATTGGAGCAGCTTTACAAAATCTTATTTGAGTCTGGATGCATGGGCAGATCGTTTAAAGCTGTGGCTATCGAAGACAAGGTAGGATGTTACTTACTGTCTGCACTTCAGAATAAATTTCAAACATGGTCTGTTCTTAACGGGAGGGTATGCTGTAGGGGTGAAATAAGTGACAAAGAGGAAATGCCTCTCATTTGGTTGTTGAGACTGATTTGGAACTTTCTACCAGTTTTAAGAAAACCTTGTGCCTCTATTCTACACAAACATGCAATTTGAACTCCATGCAAAATTAAACATAAATCATGGCAGTAATTCTATATGTGTTATCCTCTACTTTCGGTTTACCTAGTTGTGAAGTCAGGGCGATGATCCATATTAATGATTGTAAGCAGCTACATGTTTGTAGGATCAGATCCTGCAACGTGGGATGGACATCTTGTGCTGTGTATGGGAGCTGAATAAAACTTGAATTAGAAAACGCAGATGGGAAATCTGTGGGTTTGGGAAGAAGGGGAAACTTGGTTATTGGACATGTGACAATGAGCTGGTGTAGAAAAAGTAAGATTATATCCATTTATATGTACACTATTTTAATTTAAGATGACTGTTGCTTGGACTTGTTTGGGGAGGCTAAAGGGCTTGTCTGTGAGATTTAATTCTTGTACAGTAGAAATACTCTAAAGGTTTTACCTTGTCTGGACCTTCAGAGGTCCTTTATTATTGATCCATGTACAGTAATCAAGGGTGTCAAGTCCTCTGAACTGTGGAAGATTCAGACTTAGTTTTGCCCCCAGGAAAAACTAGGGGAGTGATGTATGCATGGAAGCAGAAACTGTGTTTTTCTTAGGTTCACCATAAATTGGTTTGCAACTTTGTGGAAAGCTCCAGGCGTATCTGAAGGTAAAGCCTTCAAAGACCAGTGATCCTTTGATTATTTGTATATAGTTGGAGCTGCTTGTGTCTTCTGAATATCTTATGAAGAATTGGTTATCCTAAAAATACGGTGACATTTCAGACCTTCCAAATCTACTATATTAGCTGCTGTTTTCAACAATGCCGTCTGACAAGTCAGGATATTTGCCCATTCCTGTTTCTGTTAAAAGGTATTTGTCAGCCTGAAGTCTTTCTACAGATTTGAGCTAAACCAAGACTTTCAAAAAAAGCATTGTTTGCACAGTTGTGGAACCTGCTCTTACTTTTTTCCAGACAGGGTGAAGGGAGTAAGACTGAAAGAGGGAAAGTGGTGAACACCAAAAAAGAGGAAGGAGACTAGGACAACCTGTAGTTCTTTGGCACCAGCAGGTAGCTGACTGGTATGGATGGAGAATGTTAACCCAAATACATCTGTTCATAGACTGCTCCTGTTACATTGCCAGCAGGAAGAATATTTGAAAGCTCCCGGCCCCCCAGCTAAATGTTCAGTTTGCTCATTGTTTCTTCAGACTTTCTTTTCCACAATAACAATGAAAAAGATAAGCCATATCCCCTTTCTAAAGATGTCCCTCCCGTAGCCCGCGCCCTTTAAATTCAGGTGAGATTCAGCCTAGCACAGAAGGAAAAGCTACACTTACTGTATCAGGACGTGTTGCCAGACACCTTGTCCATACCAGTGTTAACCAGTCTTTAAGGGTTTTACAAAAGATACTGAAGAACCACTCTGTTAGAGTTCAGAATAATACTTGCTCACCTATGTAAAATAAATTGATTTCCTCTGTTATAAAAACCATAATGCAACTGTAGAGTTACATATCCAAAGAAATTTAATTCATACTCTTTTTTTCCTGTTGGAACAAATTCCTTTGTCTGGTGTATTCCTTAAAAGCAGTTTTAATGTAAAAAACTCATCTGGGCTTCAAATTGTGAAGAATTTTGTATCAAATGCTTTGCAGTATCTCTCTGTTCAGGCAAACGCTTAAGACGGTAATAATCAGAAGGCTGATTATCCTAAAACTCAGTTTCTAAAGAACTTGTTTCAATGTTGGGTTATTAATTTTGCATTTTAGGAATTGGTACTATGGAGAAAAGAAAACTAAAATTGGCCACAACCAAGCAGAAACCCATTCTTACTTTGCAGGTACCAGAGTCTTTGCAGTCCTTTTGGATTTTGCTTGTGTTACTGTCTTCTATAAGGTTTTGTACAGTGGATTTCTGTACTAGCTTTGTAAATGGTAGTCTCTTTTTTTTTTTCCTTCTTTCCAAACATTGATAATGTTCAGTAAGCAAAACAAAATGTAAAATCCAAGACCTTTTCACCCTGTGTTGTGTAACAATATCAGTATGATATGCAATATGTATGTATCTATTTTAGTGACTAGATCTGAGTGTGCCTATTTTGTATTGATGTATGAAACAGTGGTGTAGCTTTCGCTTGATTCAAATGAACTGATTTAGATCAACTTCATGACAGGAAAAAGAAACAGTGGATCGGTCTGTTCCTGGAAAAAAAAATTCCCTGTAGTCAGACTGAATAGAAGAAATCTGTCACCTAAACTGGAAAAAACTAATGGCAAAATCAGTTAGCGTGTGTAAGCACTGTACAATATTGTATGTGAGGCTTAAATAATTGTCAATACATACATGTGTGTATGCTTTCCAGAACTCTTAAGACCCCTGTGTAATATCAAAGGCATACAAATAGAAAAATGTCTTCTTTGGGGGATGCTGCTTTGTCAAATATCATAGTAATATTCGGGGGGGGGGGGGAAACAAGGTACCAGTTTCCTTGTTTACTTTGCCTGTTAATCTAATTATCACTTCTCTTCGGGTAGAAGTCAGAAGAATGTCTGTTTAAATGTTTAATACACTTGATCAAACACTTCTCCTTGCTAAGTCTCTTTCTCTCTTCAATTAGAATCAACTTATGTTCGCAGTCCAAAGCCTGAATATATTCAGTTCAGTGTGGGACAGGTAATGGTTCACAAAAGATTTGGCTATTCAGGAGTCATTGTTGGATGGGATGTAAAAGCTAAAGCTCCAGAAGAATGGCTACAACGTGAATATCCTCCAGCGAAACAGGTTTGAATGTGTTAGACTCTTGCTTTATTAATAGGTACACAGAATAACTCGGGTTAAAAAAACCCTCAGAAACACTGTTACAGACAGGCTTCCTGCTAACCTAATGGAAAATATCCAAGAGTCCCCATATCACCTCTGCCGCTGAGTGATACCTCTGCTGCTGCTGTGCTGATGTCCCAGCAGGGCTTTGCTTTTGCACCACTGATTGGTTAAGCTTTGCTGGTCAGGGTTGTACTGGACATGACTCGAATTAACATTACTCACTTTCAATACATAGTGCTGTATTTAAAGTAGCAGTGTCGACCTATAATGTTTGAACGGATTTCTCACGGTGTGCTACTACAGTTGAGAGGCTGTTAAAGCTGTTATCTGACCTTCCAGTGTGGGTATGATTGATACCATCTTCACTGCACCTGCGAAATGCAAATTATCCTTTGTGTTTAGTCAGGTTCAGCTGGAAAGCAATGTTTCTGGGGATATGGGAACTTGGAATGCAAACCTGTTTAACAGCGTGTTTTTGTTAGAATTCTTGAAGCTTTTGAAATTCTCTAGCCGACGTCCTTGTTGTACTTGAAAATCAGATGCTAGATCTTTGTTGACGGTGCTGGTCTGATAGTACAGTGCTGCACGCTATGTGGGATGGCCAGCTGATGTGCTGTGTAAGTGGCAAGAAGGCATTAAACATTAAGGGGAATAGGACTGAAAATGAGAAACTCTGCCTGTAGTAGAGAATTCCTCTTCACCTGGGAGCAGCCATTCAGTCCTGTTTGGTGTGTTGTTTGTTCCCTGCTGGAATTTTACCCGTCTGCCAGTCATCTTTGGCTTCTAAAACACCCACATCCTTGCTTTCTTTTCTCCTCTCCTTTTCTCTTCTCAGTATTGTTGTCACCACCTGAACACCCATGAATGTCCCATCAGGCGTTCTGACTCTTTTGATGTACTTATATTGCTCTGTTCTCCCTGTGACCTCATGCTCATCTTTATTGTTTTAATTCCAACAGTGATGACATGTGGTTTAAGTGTGTGGTTTTGGCTTGTTTTGATTGTTTTTAACTTGCCTTTGCCTATCATGTTACACACATCAGCTATGCAAAACGCCCTCTGACCTTTCTGAGGTAACTGCTAAGCTTGGTCCTTGCAAACCCCCTCTAAACGTTATCCAGGCTTTCAGCCCAACCTTTCCTTGCCTTTCTCTGACTTTCAGTTCTTTACTAAATTGCTGAGCGGAGGCTGCTGCCTGTCACGTTGATCGATGCTAACTGCTTCATGAACTCCAGTTCTCTGTCTATGTTCATCCATCACTTTTTTTGTGTTTAGACTGTGGGTTACTTTGGGCAGGAATGTTTATGGATAGCAGCGCGCATGGTGGGACCCTGGCCCATAGTTTGTTTTCATAGGCACTGTAATAGTAATAGTGAGCCACGCTTTTCCTTTCTTGGCTGGAAGATTTTTATGTATCTGGAGAAGTTGCCTTAGCTCTGTCCAGGATTGGGACCACGATTGTCAGAGGTGGTACTGTGCTCTGAATTTGCTTCTTTCTCTGTGGTGTCTCGGTTGCCACTTGTGAAGGAAGAAGGGTGACTAACTGTTATGGGTCCTATATACAAATAGGAGGGATATTCCAAGTCACGCTTCTTGCAAGATCTATGGGAGAAAAGGCTAATTAACACCTTGACGCTTAAAAAAATGTTTCAGATATGCCAAGAACTTCATGTATTACAGTTTTGGTTGCTTCGTATTTAATTTTCCAAAGTGACGTTGGTAAGATCATAAAAATGAACTTGCTGCGTGTATATATTGAGTGGGTTTAGGTTCTGTAAACCTAGCGAGAGTTACTGATTATGTAATGTAATCTTTAGTCATCATCTCCCCTTGAAGCTATTTATTTTACTTCTATTTTTACAGGATCTAAAATATACTCCTCACTATCGAATTCTAATTAACAAAGCAAATGGATTTGGCAAATCTACAGCTTACATTCCTGAGGAAGAGATAACAATTATTACAGGACTAGAGGTAGCATTTATTTTTATTCAGTTGCAACTTGTTATCCTGTACGTTTTAAAGATGGCTGAGCTTTGGCTTAATAGATGCTATCTATTTTGCAAAGTTTGTGGAAACTAATAGAGAAAGCAGATACACAAACTACTGTGGTACTTTCAAGTATGTGTTTTTGGAAGGTGAGAAATGACCAAACCCAGGTGCTGCCTACTTCAGAGTATCCAAATGCCTTGTTTTATAAGTGTTTTAGCGGCTTGACTGCTGTTATGTACAGGCTGTTGCAGACATGGACTTTTGTTTTAGGATTTCACTGACCTATCAAAGTTGGATGTGTCATTTAATCTCTTTCTACTGGATCTAGCAAAGTATACTGGTTTCTCAATTCCACTCTGAAAAATCTGCATTTCAAACAGCTCCTGCTCAGCAGCTGCCCAGACTGAATAACGTCTCCCTTCTTAAATGTGTTTTGTGTATCACAGTCTTGGTAGCTTTTGATTTGTAGCTTATGCAAGGTGCATCTGGTTCTTAAACTAGTCAGAGACTCTGATTCAGAAAACAGCCTTCAGGCACACATGCCACATGCAAAGGGCTTTTTGCAAGGGATCCAGTGCTATGGTGGGTGCGCCTTTCAAACAGTGGATAGTGCAGTATCTGTATTCAAAGTAACAGCAAGTGGCTGGACCATTCAAGGTGCTTGGTCCAGTCAAACAGAGGAGATCACATTGGCATCTTCTGCCTTTCAGAGAACCCCCCAAAGAATTGTGTAAGTTGGGCTGGCCTGAAGACTCTCCATGCTCGCCCTTGACACTGTGCCACTGCACATAAAGGAACCCCACAAGCCACGGGGCTGAGCAGCGTGACACCGTTACCTCTCGTATTTGGGAGAAGCCTTAGTTCCGGTCCTTGTTCCTGTTTTAGCCACCAACTATAATACAAAATGTGCTAACATGCCTGGATTTAGGAGCAGGAACTATGCTGTCCCAGATAAGCGTCAGAAGTATTTGAAATTGGGTTCTGACCGCTCTAACTTATGTGTCTAAAAAATGCATCTCTCATTATGTCAGTCAGGTGGCTATCTTCGGTTACCTTTAGGTCCCCAGGGAGAAACAGATAACCTCACCTTGAACACTTCCCTTGCGTAAACTAGCCTTTAAGATACCAGACTGCTTTATTCACCAGCATGACAGGCTCATTCTCCCCGCAGATTATTAGGGGAAGTGATGGTAACAATCTCACAAAGTCAGATATGTGAAAGTTGCCTAGTTGAGATTAATTACAAATGGCGAGTCATGACTGTACCTGAAATTCAAAAGGTCCGTGGGTTGCCCTCGCTTGCCTTTGCTGCAGCCCGATAGGCAGAGTTTAACTGCCTGGAGAGTTGAAACTGATGAGAAAATGCTTAGACTTGTCCTAACCCTTTCCTAGTTGACAGTTCTAAGCCCCTCACTGTAAGCTTTGTATATCATGGCAAGGCGAGGCATCTAACTTGGACTGCCCTGTGTGGATTTGCATCTTCGAGTTGCACACTGCGGTACCTAAGGCCACCAACTCGGCGTGTCTTCACCATTCCCTCGACTGCTTCTTTACCGCTTCTGCTGCCTGATCGGATTTAATAACTGAGCCAGCTGAAAAAAATAACAAAGAGCTCTGCCAGCAACAAATGAGTGGCAACTACTGCAGTAAGAAACAGCGCTGATTTTAGAACATCAATGCCGGTGTAGACCTATCGTGTAATATCTTGTGATATGTTCAAAGTTCGTAGAGCACTCTGGCAGTTTGAGAATGCCACTGTGGCGATGACATAAATTAGGTTAAGGTACATGGAAAAAATCCCACTGAAAGCATCTCTATGTACATTATGTATTTAAAAACTAATTGGGAGTTTTCAAAAAGTTAACTGTAGTAACTTTAATGATTCTTTTTAGTTTGTATTTATTGCTAATTCTGGTGCTTATTCAATTTGAAATATTATTTTCTCAGGTACATCACCCTGATATGAAAGCCTATTTCAGTGGATATGACGGATCAAAATACATTATGCAGCCATGGTTGAAAAAAATCTATCCTCATGACTGAAGTACTTAAGTGTTTGTACATGTAATGTACATGCAGACAACATATTTCTTTTTTAAACTTGAGCAAATAGACACCAGGATAAAAGTCATGTATATTTTTTCCTATGATGAAATAAAACATTGCTAAGTATGTTTTAAGTTGAAACATATATTTCATTAGAAGAGAACACAGTGCCTGTTCAGTTTACCACGACACGGGACAAAGCTTGATTTCCTTCCAGATTTGGGAGGAAAGGTTTAAATATAGCCCAGTTTCAGCTAGGCGTACCCAGGGCTTTGCACATCAATTATCTTGCCCTTTTACAGGGGGCAGATGAAGAAACTGAACAGTTAAGAACTGTACTTTCAGAATGAACCGTAAGCTTAAGTTTAGGCCATAGAGCTAAATAAAGGCCAAGAGGAACTGAAATACTTCTGGGGAGAGCTGTAGTAAGTAAATCCTGCAATACTTTGACTCCTTTCTTTACAAACGCATGTGTTGTGCTACTTTCAAACAATACATGCAAAGGAAGAGAGAATCTAGTTTTTTGCACCTGGACAGACCTGTTGAGAAACCTTCTACTCTGGCTTGCTACACAAACCGCATTCTTAATCTTCTCTCTCAACTCTACTTGCTGCCATAAGAATAAAGTACAAAAAAACCTCAAGAAAGCATAAAAAATTTATTTAGAAAATGTGTAGGATTTGAAAGTTTCTAGAGCAACTTGTTTCTTCTGTTTTCTTTTCCCTTTATCTCAAACACAGCAAACACCCTACAAGAAGCGTAAGCAGTAGCGTTCTGGATTCTTTCCTGCAGAGTCAGTGAATCGGGGGAGTTTGACAGATGACTGTCTATGTGGCCTCCCCATTCTTTTGTTTCTTCTTCTCTTATTAATAAAGGTTTTCCCAGTGACTGGCCAAACAGTCGACAGACTTCCTGAGCTTTCCAGCGTGTGTTTCCAACAGCAGCAACGCATACTTGACGGCTGAGAGGTAGAAAAAGAAGCACAGTAACAAGCAGGGCCAACTGATGTGCAAGTATTCCTGCCAAGCAGTGGTGTTTTTTTTTTTTTTTTTTTTTAATGCCTCAGCTTTTGTAGCTGCATAGATATCGGGCACGCCACCCTCCCCCAGCTTCTGGGTGATGGTTTAGGAGTTTGAGGAGGGGAGCATGCAGAGAAAACGTCAGCATCCTCCTCATCAGCTACGATCAAGCATTTCGAACACCAGGCAGCTGGGGGGCCCAGCTGGGAGGCGTACACATACTGTGAACTAGCTAGCACCTATTTAACCTCCCTGGCCTGATTTCCATACTCCTGCCTGGTACCTTTGAGATAGATACACTCTGACGTCTCCAGAACCAGGTGAGCTTGCTTCTTGGACCAGGCATGATTTTCTTTAAAGCGGCAAAACTCAAACCAAGATTAAACTTCTCCCAGCCCTGCCCCAATGTCAGTGGGAGAAGTAGGACTTCGAACAGTTAACACCTAAAATATCAAGACCATGAGCTTCAAAGTAGCATGTTTCGATGCTCAGCAAGCACCGTACGTGGTTCTTTTCAGATCACATCAGCAGCTAAGAGTAACCCAACTTGGCAAGGGTACTTCGAATTATCAACATCTGGTAACGTCCTTGTACCTTCATGAATAAATACAAATTAAATCTACACCTGCTGATGTAACCAAAGCCAAATTCTGTTGACCTAATATTCACAGCAGATTATAGTTCCAGTGGAAATCAGTGGGAAAATGTTTTTTATTACATTCTGCTTTTGCACAGCGACACTGTAGAAAGAACAAGCTGTATCTTCTAGGCTGAATGGCATTAATTTACAAGTTACATTTAAATACTGAAATCCTTGAACATAAATTTTAATAGGTGTGAAGGAAACTATTTGCTCCCATTACAAACAGTATAAATTATGTATTCATATTAACAGTTAACTGAGGCTGTAAAATGTGTGGCATGAGAGAGAACTTACCGAAGGGTGTCTACGGCTTCTGGTGTATGGTAGAAATGAGGTGGACTGATGGTAACGGAGCTTCCTAACTTCTCAATGAGTAGATTGCAAACATTCTGCATTTTTCCAAAATCGCTGAATGTCATACAGACCTGGGAGTGAACACAGGCATCACACAATAATTTTTTTTTCATTTTTCCCCTACGATTCCACACTTGAATTTAAATCATGGGACATGGCTTAGGGGCAGACTTGGCAGTGTTAGGTTATGGTTGGACTCTATGATCTTAAAGGTCCTTTCCAACCTGAACGATTCTATGACCAGCATAAAGCCAGGTATGTACAAACTAACTAAACATACTAGTCCTGTATGTAATTCCAACATTTGTTTAGTTAGAAGACTTTTATGCAGCCCTAGAGCCTATCACTGAGTTTGCAACAGAACAAAGTTCATAAAATGGTTTAAAATTGAGGATTAGGAAATGCTCTTTTGTGAGGAAGTACGGCATTCTTGGTATGTAGACAATGTGAAGAATGACTGTGCTCTTTGGGACACATGATTAGATGCATCCTGGTTCTTCCCTTTTTATATTACTAAATGTTAATTATGCAGAAGCCCAAGCAAAATGATGTGGAAAACATTGTGCAGGAAGGACTATTACATTTTAATTCCAAACATTAGGTTCAAGAAACCTAAACTATGAGACAACTAAGCCTAGCCCAGTCCAGCTTGCAGTGGGTTCAAAACCCTGTCTTGGCTGAACAGTCTCACTCCAGTGCCTGCACAGAACTGGGCACTTCAGACTTGGTTTAGTAACAATTTAAACATCTGGCTGCCTTGGCTTTGGCAATAAGAAGCATTAAATACAGATGCATCAGGAATTTGAGTGTCACTGTCAGCCTTGGATCCAGAGCCCTACAGCCTTCCCTGCCAGCCCGGCGGCAATTCTCCAGGCAGGAGCCAGCCTTCTTCTGTGGCAGAGCACAGCAGTCGCCAGGAGTGAAGCAATGACACTGAACTGCTATAGCATTCATGAATCAGAAATCCTGGCTCCCAAACTCTTTATTCAGAAGAACAAAACCCTCCGCTTCCCAGCACAGTGCTCTCACCACCAAGCCAGGCTCACCTTCTCTGATAGCCCTGACTCTTTGCATAGTAACGCAGCTTCAACAGGAGGGGAAGAAAAAAACTGTGGTAAAGAAAATTCTGCTGCCAACCTCTGTGACGTACAGCCACCCCGGTGATCACTGCAGTCCATGCAGCAGTCTATCCCAGTGATGGCATGCGGTACAGAAATCCAGCTTTTGGCACATCAGCTGTGCTGCAGTAACTCCCCATGCGCGTACCAGAGATTTACCTTGTGGTACATGAGATAATTCGAGGAAGCTGAAACTCTCAGTGGGAGAGGAGGGGGCTACTTCATATACAGGTGGTGTGGGTTTGCGTGGCAAGGTTTTGCTATTGGGGGGGCTACAGGGGTGGCTTCTGTGAGAAGCTGCCAGAAGCTTCCCCCACGTCTGATAAAGCCAGTGCTGCTGGCTCCAAGACAGACCCACCACTGGCCAAGGCCAAGCCCGTCAGCAACAGTGGTAGCGCCTCTGTGGTAACATGTTGAAGAAAGGGAAGAAAAAAAAACACCTCTGGCATGAAACGGCAGTTAAGAGAGAGGAGTGAGATGATTTGAGAGAAATGACTCTGCAGACACCAAGGTCAGTGAAGAAGGAGGGGGAGGAGGTGCTCCAGGCACCAGACCAGAATTTTCCCTTGGAGCTCATGATGAAGACCATGGTGAGGCAGGTTGTTCCCCTGCAGCCCATGGAGGTACACAGTGGAGCAGATCTCCACCTGCAGCCCATGGAAGGGACCCCATGCCAGAGCAGGTGGATGCCTGAAGGAGCCTGTGACCCCGTGGGGAACCTGCGCTGGAGCAGGTTCCTGCCAGGACCTGTGGCCCTGTGGAGAGAGGAGCCCACGCTGGAGCAGGTTTGCTGGCAGGGCTTGTGACCCCGTGGGGGACCCACACTGGAGCAGCCTGTTCCTGAAGGACTGCACCCCGTGGGAGGGACCCACGCTGGGGCAGTTTGTGAAGAGCTGCAGCCCCTGGGAAGGACTCATGTTGGAGAAGTTTGTGGAAAACTGTCTCCAGTGAGAGGGACCTCATGTTGTACCAGGGGCAGCGTGTGAGGAGTCCTCCCCTGAGGAGGAAGGAGCAGCAGAGACAGCGTATGATGAACTGACCATAACCCCCATTCCCTGTCCCCCTGCGCTGCTCAGGGGGAAGGGAGTAGATAGAGAACCGGGAGTGAAGCTGAGCCAGGGAAGAAGGGAGGGGTGGGGGGAAGGTGGTTTAAGATCTGGATTTATTTCTCATTATCCACCTCTGATTTGATTGGTGATGAATTAAACTCCCTTTTCTCCCCAAGTTCTGTCTGTTTTGTCCATGACAGTAACTGGTGAGTGATCTCTCCCCATCCTTGTCTGGACCCTCGAGCCTTTCATCACATTTCCTTTCCCCTGTCCAGCTGAGGAGGGAGAGTGACAGAGCGGTTTTGGTGGGCACCTGGCATTTATCCAGGCCAAACCTAAACAACAGAGTAAGGTAAAAAATGAATATTTCCAATTAGCACACAGTAATTAATGCACATGCCTTGTTACCCTTGGTAGCCTCCCCGTGCAGTACCTGTTCCTCACCCTGGCTTGAATCTTTGCACTGGCTCAGCAGCTCTTCACACAGCTGAGCCTAAGCTGGGCTTAGGGCCTTAAAAACTGACCACGATGGAGTGGCAGGGCAATTCCATCTCCTGCGAGGACAAAGGGTCACACCTATTGTGCAAAACTACACCCACTCTGCATCTTCACCTCAGCTGCGCACCCTTTATCTGTAACTTGGGGGTTGGGCCACTTTCTGGAAGGTGCAGTATCAACTTGAACAAAGACTGAAGATCTTTGCTGGGAGACCTTATAGCAGCCTTTCAGTACCTGAAGGGGGCCTGTAGGAAATACGGGGAAAACATTTTCAGCAGGGCTTGTTGCGATAGGACAAGGAGCAATGGCTTTAAACTAAGAGAGGGCAGATTTAGACCAGATATAAGGAAGAAATTTTCTACCACGAGGGTGGTGAAACACTGGCACAGATTGCCCAGAGAGGCAGTGAGGCCCCATCCCTGGAAACATTCCAGGCCAGGTTGGACGGGGCTCTGAGCAACCTGGTCTAGTTGAAGATGTCCCTGCTCACTGCATGGGGGTTGGGCAAGATGACCTCTAAAGGTCCCCTCCAACCCAAAGCATTCTATGATTCTATAAGAATAAATCTAGATTTTTTTCTTCAGTGTGAGTTCTTGCCAGATATAAAAAGCATACATCCTGTTGTGCTGTTTTGCCAGAAAACTGTCATAGTTGTATTTTGTGGAAAGTTGAAAGTCTCACCATGAAGACTGTCATAGCATTTTCCAGATTGCTATCAGTGTTTACAAGATTGGTTCCCTCAAGGGGATGAAACAAAAGAATGATCACACAAAAGAACTGTGGGTCTTCAGCAAGAGATAAGCTGCTCAGGCTGGGGCAATTCTGGGCACTCAGGAACCATATTGTTAAAAAAGCAGCATGTGATCAGGTACCCTCGGCAGAAAACAACTGAGCAATAACTGTTTCCCCCCCTAAAAATCACAGTTTTAATTTAGAGCTAGATGCAAAAAATTCCACTTACATTTACAGAGGATACCTGAGCATTAAAATGCAAAGCAGTGTTTCAATTTTTTCAATTATGATTAAGGTTAAAAAGTGTGAAAAAGTAATATGTGGGTATGCAAAACCATTATGGACAACATGAGGGTTGGATAAGGCTGTAAAGGACAAGAAGTTACAGTTTATAAGGAGTCAAGTATATTAAGGAATGCACAAAACCAACATAATCTTCATCCCATGAGATCATAATGCAATAAATGAACTATTATGATTAAGATATTATAGAGCTTTGTGATCTCATACACAACTTCGTTCTTCTGCATATTTTCCTTTGTTATAGCATGAATTAAAATTTATTTCCTTACAGTTGAAAGCGTGTCTTGAACTCTTAATTACATCTTAAAATAGCTATTTGTCTGGGAATTTCTTTAGTCTTCTGAAAACTCGTACAGCAGACAAAAGGTGAGAAGAGTTTATAGAGTGAGACAGTGCATGATTTCCAAGATTTTATGTATAACACAAATCTAACGGCAAACTCTTCAGCAAAGAAGCGAGTGGAAGTTAATTTTAAATTCATTTATATTGCTAAAGTACGCAAACACGCTGGTCAATGGGACTTCATTGGTTTATGAAGCTGCACTAATGAAACAAGTACATACATAAAGGGCGAAGCAAGGAGAAACTAATGTCTGCATAAAGAGTGACCATGCTGCTACTTCTGTGTACAGGGCAGCCAAAACTGCAGCGCTATGGCTGGATTTTTCAAGTTCTGACACCCAGGCCCTAGGCAACGACACAACTTTTGAACAGCAATTACAGCTGGTCCAAGCTGCCTACAAATGAACACTAAATCCATGTGATTTGCTTTCCACGTACAATCTTTGCTGTGTAAAAATTAATAGCAAAAGGGAGATGATTGGTTAAGTTGCCACTTAAGACTGAAGTTGTAATCCTAAACTTGTCTGTAGCCTAAATAATAGTCCAATATAGTTTTATAATTTTTAAGTATAGCTTATCTAAAAAACATGGTGATTTAAGGTCTCATGATAGTAGGTGTCAGTATACTAAGTTAAAGTCGTTCAGAACACACACTGATGCACACTATTTAAGTATCTGAAGACTCATTTTAAAATCCAAATTTTGTTCTCCAAATTCTCGGTTATTTCTGTCTTTATTGTGTTACTTACATGAGAATATGCCTTAAAGCAAGCAAACTAAAGAGGCTGAACCCTGTTTTAGGGGACTGTAAATAACAGCTCTATAAAACAGCTATCATTTTCTTGCAGACTTCCAGGTTTACTTCATAAGAATCTGTAAATTTGCTGGGTAGTGATTAAAGTTTGACGCTCTGAAAAGATTCACTGACTGAAAACATATCATTTCACTCAGTGAGTGTTTCCAGCACAGCATCGATTTCTTACTATAACACGAACGTGCAAAAACACACTCCCCTGAACTGTTCTTGAGGTAAATGTGATTATTCCCATAATATTTAGCTTTCACACAGGACTTTTTACCTACAGAATTCAAAGACAATTACCTAGCAAACAATTAGCTTTGCTTCACTTGCAGCAAGCTGATGGCAGAGTCGTGTAGAATAGACAGAAGTCCAGGTGCTGTTCAACTGTGGCTTAAGCAGATCTAGATTAGGGTTGCCGCACCACTGTTGCTCCCCATCCACTCCTGTCCTCTGCCTTGCATTGCCTCCAGTTCAGGGAGCTAAAATAATGGAAAAAATAAAAGCTAATCTGGAAAAAAAAAAGTTATGGACCAGAGCAGCTTTCTGAACTGACCTATCACCTGATCACCCAAGTACAACTCCTTGCAAAAAGCAGAGGGCAGGAAGGGCTAGGGGTGAAGGAGAGCATGGGTTTGCTTACACTGCCACAGAACGACAATGGCAGAGCCCCAGAATTAAATATTCGCTTCTGTTGCACTGTGTAATATTTAAAAAGCCCACATTCATCTGAGAAGAACATAATTCTATATTACAGTAGCAGAAAACAAGTTCTGCACACAGCAGAAGACTGCAGCTGAACTCTGCTTTGAACTGCAGTCCTTCAATAGTTTCTCTGGACTATGCTGCCTTTACTGGAGGGAGCATCTACCCCTCGGTATGAAGAAAGACAGTCTGCAAATACTCACTGGTCCTTGCTGCATTTCTTTTTTAATTATCATTTTTGGTTAGGTTGAATACGTACCTCTGCTTCCATTTGGTAAGTATTTTCTACTCTAGTAAAATCCTCTGTTACAGTCATATTTTCTTCCTAAAACAAAGTACAAGAATATAATCTTAAAAGACAGAAATTAAGCATCTGTTGGAAATGTATGTACATTGTGTCCTGTAAAAGTTGAACTGTTTTGGCTTATTACTTATGACTCATGACAGAAATTTGGAATTTTCCATGCAAATCTCTTCAGTTAAAAACCAGCTGGATATTAAAGACTTCTTGACATTATTTAAAGTAAATTATACAGTAGCTCTCTAATGCAATTTCACTGCTATTCACTTGAAGAGAACAATTAGGTCTTGAAAGTCACTGCTAGCTAGAAACTGCGTGTATTGGTGTGTAACTGCAAGTTCACCTGGTTCAAAAAAATAGAAGCTTCAAGTGTTTTCAGAAAGTTAATATGTGAAAAGTCCTCTTCAGGCCCCTATTTTAAGATATTTTAACAGCAGCGTCTTGTACCAAGGTGATCTGAACACTGACTGAGCACTGGTTATACTGGTAGAACGGTAACCCTCGCCAGAGGCTACGCCACCATTGACACTTTTGCATGAACAGCAGCTACGTTATTCAACAGAATGGCTGCACAGAGCACTAGCAAACCCTGTAAGACTTCTAAATAAGATACCAAACTAAGATACAGAATAACTCCAGTCACATCTCAATATCTGACCAGCTTGCTAGCGGTCCAACCATCACATTTCTTTCACCCACCTCCCTCTTTGGTAAACAGTTTGGATGAACAATTTATTGTAACGTTACTACAACACAACAAAAAGCACAGTTTACAATTTAATTGTAAATATAACTGCATTTAATACCCAGGAATTGTAGGGACGCAGATACTAAGCCTTCCAATTACTGAGAAAGTTTTACTTATTAAATTTGTTTGCATTAGGAAAACAGTATTTGCTTTCAGTGTTGACACATTTCAAGAGATGCTTTGTGTCAGAGTATTTCCTACACAGACTCAAATCTTCAGGTTTATCATGTAGCATGCATGCATAACTTTATATAAGTGACATTAATCATGAGAAGCATTTTCCTTTTAAAATGTCAGATGGAAATTAGATCCATAATTACTACTGCACAGTAGCCTACAAGAAACAAATTTTGAAATTTCAATTTTGTGATTGACTGGCAGTGCTCAAAGACAAACACAATGGTCCTATTTGTTGGAGAATCTCTTCCAGTAAGGGCAAGGACCAGGGCCAGTTAGTACTTAAAAAGAGTATTTCCCATTTTGCAGTCACAGGTTTGAGGTACTTTGGCAGCGTGGCTGGCTGTGGTTTGCTAAAAAGTGCTCAAGTCCATCTAGCACCAGCAACTCATTTAATTTACATAATGGAGCAAATCTTACTATTTATGACACAATCCAATTACAACTGACAAGAAAGATTTTTTTCTAGAGCTCTTGCTGATCTTATACAAATAACCACACAGACAAGCTTTCTTCTACAATTCATAATTTACAGAAATAACTATACTGTAATAACACTTTAGAGTCAACACAGAAAAAGTGCATTTGTTTTTCCTTGTCCCAGCTCCTTAATCTTTTTTTAAACAAGTTCTCTTTCCTGCTGAATGGATTAAAGTCTTCTAATTTGGTTTTGCCCTCCTCAAGGTTGCTGTGTATTTAAGGACAGTGCCATCATGTGGCTCCAGGCACTATTGCAAGATCAACGCAATCGGGAGTGAAAGATCATTTTGTGCCACCCATTACAAAATTTCCCTTGCAGCTAAATTTTAACCCACCAGATTCGACAGTAGCCATATGTGTTATTGAAGATAAATGGACGAAATAATTGCTGAAGTCATAACAAGGTGGCCTCCTGTGATACATCTTCTGTTAGATACTTTGCTCCTGGTCAGGAGTCTGTCCGGACACAGATACGGAAAAGACAGGTAGGTGACGACAGAATTTTAAATTGGAATCAGGACTTGGGCTACATCAAAAGCAGAAGGCGTTTTTTTTTTTTTTCCTACTGCTTATGTCTGCTGTTCATATTTTGGCTGAGGACCTATCCATTTGATTGCAACAGTGTTCACTGTGACTCAGGGAAAGCTACACTTCTGAGGTGTTGGGTATTCTGGACTTCTGGACGAACTTTCTCCATTTGCTAAATCTGTGGGCCAAGAATCACAGCAGAAAAATTAAATGAATAGAACACTACTGTTATGTGATAACTCCATTACCCCAGAAGCCATTGAACAATTCTGAACAGAATCGCACGTGCATTCTGCTTATACGGCCTGGTTTTTGAGCCAGAAGTGACATAAATCACCACTGTTGCAGGTGCTGTAAACACAAAAATGAAAAAGACGGTCAATATCCCATTGAGCTTCTCAAGCATAGAACTGTGCTTTGCCTTATATTTTCCCTCTTTTCAACAAGAAAAAAACCACCAAATTACATAGCCCTTCCTCCTACCTATCTGCTACTTCTGAACAGTTCTTTCTTCACAGGACCATTGCGTCCACCCTCACAACACTGTCACTGTTTACAGGAATGACTGTTCCTCTCCCCAAAAGAGAATAGGGAAAAAACTAAACAATAAGTGAAGGCACGCTGCAAGGAGACAGCTATGTAACAATACAGTAGGAGAAAAGCCTACCTGCAGACACAAGTTACGTGTTCTGCTCCTGGTTACTAAGTTAACAACACTGTGAGAACGTTTTATGAAACACACCACCAGTCTCGGTATGGGAAAATGTTTATAGTTTGGAAATGTATGCTAACACCGTTGTGGTAAGCTACACTGATACGTGCAGTTACAAATAAAAAAATCTGGAGACACCTGGAAACGTCTCTTAAAATTTCCTCGTACATTTGCACCGACACATCCTATATAACTTTACATTATGAAAAATGAAGATACTTAGACAATCAAAAGAATTAGCTTCTTCCACCTGAACACAGCATTTTTGTGCTTAGTACTGAAGAAAAGCTTAATGAGAGTCTTGATGCATGCTCGTATCTCCTAACGGTCCATCCATCAGAGTGTCCCCGGACAGCAAGGGATGACGAGCATCTACGGTCAGCGCGTACCCAGCTACGCATCTGGTGCCCGTGTGCCAGCCTCTCGTCCCCTCACGCTCTCTGTTCTGTTTAGCATCAGACGGACAGAACGACAAAACTAAACGGTGAAGAAGTTTCTGCTGCTTAACGTCCATTCAAGAAACTTCAGAAGTATATGTAAGAGTTATTTTAAGAAAGGTAAGAATCAGATTCGTACTCAGCAAATGTAAGGACACTTTGGAGATATTTCTTAAAATATGCAGTAGTCTAAAAAAGGTGATGCTTTATGCAGGGTTCTACGTTTCTTATTCAAGAATTTCTTGAAATCAGAAGATTTGGTAACTGAGTGAGCAAAACTTCAAAATCTTTTTTTTCTACTGACTATATGGATGTGCATCCATAACTGTGACTCCTAAATAACAGGTTCAAAATATGAAGAATATTGCACATATAACCAAGGATATATCCCAGCACAGACAAACTCTAAGCCAGAGCCCACTGATTATATAGTTCATGAGCTGGTTGGTTTGTTTCGTTAAATAACACTCTGACCAGCACAGCAAATATTACCCCTGTTATTTTTAAACAAGATGGCCAATGTCAGTTGTTAGATACAGTGATTAAAGAAGTGTGCTCCCCAAGCACATCATAGATGGTAAATACAAAATCAGTTTGCTTCTAGAGAAAGAAAAAAAAACATTACTTTTGAGCAGCTGGGTTGAGTAAGAGAGATTGGTTTCCCCACTGATTTTACTTTCCCTGCAGCCTTCAAAGCAGATTCTGTGCCCTGAAGTGCTGCATATACTTACGGCACTCTATAAATAAATGCTGCTCTGTGCCTCTATTTCTGATTAAAATCCTGTGTAAATATATATGGAAATTAGGTGCTGCCCCCAGGCATCCTGACAAGCTGCTAATGTAAGCTCCTGATGCCGCAAAGGTTACGCACCTCTGATCTCACAGACTTCCTATGATAGCAATAACAACAGTTAAGGAAATTGTTCTATGGATTAATTAAAAATAAATACATAGAATAGCCAGCTGATTTCTAAAGAGGCCTTAGATAAGCTTGCAACAACTACAACCGTATGGAAACTGCGAAGAGACATTAATTTTACAATGGTCTAGAATGGTATTAGCTACAAGTGATGTAAGCAAATGCAGTTAAGAACAAATTGCCAGCAGTGAGAGTTGTTAGCAGAAAAGCTACAAGGCAAATAAAAGCTCCAGCAGTGGAGCGATTTAAAATTGTATGGAACAAAGCACTAAAAATTATACCGCAGGGAACTGCTCTGCAAAAAAAATAACTTCATGTTGTTTTTCTCAGAGTTCCCTAGAGCTAACACTTTGCCAGCACCGAGAAACCCACAACCTAAGCAGCGTTTCACAGTCCCTCAAGTAAGTACAAAAAAACTAACATCACCATTCTCCAACGTGTGGTATCTCCGAAACAGCAGAAGATTACTGTGGAATTATTATAACTATAATAAGACACTGAATGCTCAGCTCTCACGGTGTAAAAACGGTCCACTCTCCACCTAGGTTACACCCCCGCTGCTTACCTGGTCCCATGACATTTCTGAATCCAACTGCGTACGCCCAAACATAACCATTTGTTTGTCCAGGTCACACTTCTTTTTGCAGTTATTTTTTCTAGCCTGCAGTAGTGCGTGCAACCCCTCTCCAGCACACTGACTCATTTAACATCCTGCCTACTCCTTTCAAGCACCGTCCGCCACGCGTGGAATGCTCCACGCTATCCTAATTCAGTCAGGCTTGTGTCAAAACCGGCTGTCAGTCATTCAGATTCACTGTAGGGTAAATGCCTGCAACTACCTTTTCTAACCTATCCACTCTTTGAAAAGCTATTTAATTGCAGCCAGGATGGAAATACCTCATGATCTGACAGGTTGCCACTGTGGTGGGTACACCCCATATGATTTTCTCTACTAATAAAAAGGAATGCATCATGAATTACCTTGTCTTCTCCTGTTCCTCTTAAAATCCACCAGATTTTAAACTACTCTTAACTCACTAAATAGAAACTGAAGGCATTCAGCCTGGAACCCCATACAAAACTGCACCATTTCTGACTGACCAAGTCATTCTGATGGCAATGGAATCACGCTCCTCGTGACAGACGTGCACCCAGCCGTGTGTTCGGGAAAAACGTGGGGAGCGGGGTGATGTATCTGGCCCACAGCAGCCTGCACGCCTCCTTGCCATCTAGTCCCACGGCTGCAGTATGACCTTCTCCTAAAGCAAGGGTTAAGGGGCCTTTTTTACGGCCTTCTTTATCCCTGGACAAATGCTTTATTTAGCTACGACAGAAACAAAGACAGCATCGCTATCAGTTTTAAAACAAAACAGTAAATCCTATTTTTTTGAGGAAAAAAAAGAGTTGGGAGCCAGCACTTCAAACGCGTGCAGCATCTGAGAGGCGGGCATGCCATTTCACTGTAAGTACGTCACCGTTTCGGCCAAGTAACTTACTCTGCGTTTACTAACACTGAATTCCACTGTAACATCAGGCAGTATCACAAAACTCTTCTGCAATTCTTTCTTTTTTTGCCGCATCGAATAATTTGGTGTTGATAGCAAACTCTGCCATCTCCCTTTTCCCCAGCTTATTTGTGAATACACTAAAAAGGCACAAACTTCAATAGCACGCAACTTGCAAAAGCAACCACTTACTCCACCAAAGATCAGCTTTGCTCTGCAGAGTCCCAGGTGTGGACACTGTCCAAAACCGTTAGCAGCCTTCCAGTACCTGAAGGGGCCTACAGGAAGGATGGAGAGGGACTTTTCTCAAGGGTGTGTAGGAACAGGACAAGGGGGAATGGCTTTAAGCTAAAAGAGGGCAGATTTAGGTTAGATATTAGGAAGAAATTCTTCACCATGAGGGTGGTGAGGCACTGGAACAGGTTGCCCAGAGAAGCTGTGGCTGCCCCCTCCCTGGCAGTGTTCAAGGCCAGGTTGGATGGAGCTCTGAGCAACCTGGTCTGGTGGAAGGTGTCCCTGCTCATGGCAGGGGAATTGGACCTAGGTGATCTTTAAGGTCCCTTCCAACCCTTACCATTCTGTGATTCTACGATAAAAACCAGAAACAGGACAAAAATGTCCCTTTAAAGGGGAATTTACAGCGCGGACAAAGCTTTCCGGGCAGGACTGCGCTCTCCTTGCTGCCGTGAGGGGACCTCCCGAGGCCAACCAACGCCTCAGGCCAAAGGCACTTCTCGCGCCCGCCCGCGCCCCGCTCCCTTCAGGCCTCTCCGCCGCGCCCCACCCCTCCGCCCACCCGGGGCACGAACACGCGCGCAGCGCCCCATGCACCAGGCCCGCGCCCGGCCCCCGGCGCTGCGGCAGGCGGCGGCGGCCCTCACCGACAGGCCGCGCTGGCGGGCGCTCTGGGCGATGTACTCCAGCCGGCGGGACACGCTGCTCCGCGCCGCCCCGGCCGCCGCTTTCCGGCTGCCCAGCCGCAGCGACACCCGCGCCCGGTCCGGGACGGCGCTCAGCTCCGCGCTGCCGCTCACGTGTACCTCCCGCCCGGGCGGCGGCGGCGGGGGAGGGGGGTCCCCGCGTCCCACCGGGGCCAGGACGAGCTCGGCGAAGAGGCGGGCGGGCGGCGGCGCGGGCAGCGCCATGGCGGCGGGGCCCCTCGCGGCACCATGGCAACCAACGCCAGCGCGCGCTGCACCCTGGGAGGCGCCGCGGGTCGCCCGCCCTCCCGCTGCCCGCCGCCCGCCGCCATCGCCCGGCCCTGCCGCCATGGCGGGCAGCGGGGCGGCGCGGCTGCGTGGAGAGCCACAGGCTGCTCGGGGTGGAAGGAGACCTCCCGGGAGGGGTCAGGCCCCAGGCCCGAGCAGGGTCAGCCGGAGCAGGATGCCCAGGACCCACATCCACCTGGGTTCTGAGTATTTGAAGGAGTGGAGACTCCAGAACCTCTTTAGGCAACCCACGCCGGTGTTTGGCCACACACACAGTAAACGTGAAGTGTTCTGTTGTGTTCGCGTGGAGTTTTATGTGTTTTACTCTGCGTCCTGTCGCTGGGCTCCGCTGAGAAGAGCCTGGCTCCCTCGTCTGCATTGCTTCCCCTCACGCGTTGATCTACATCGAGAAGGTCCCCCTGAGGATTCTGAACTGTCCCAGCTCTTTTGGCTCTTCCTCACAGGAGAGATGCTCCCGTGCCTTCATCATCTCCGTGGCCTTTTTCTGCACTCTCTCCAGTATGTCTGTGTCTCCCTCATACTGGGGAGCCCACAAGATGACACAGCACTCCAGGTGCCATCCACTCCATTGATGACACAAAACTGGGAGGAGTGGTAGATACACCAGAAGGCTGTGCTGCCATTCAGCGTGACCTGGACAGGCTGGAAAGCTGGGCAGAGAGGAACCTGATGAGGTTCAACAAAGGCAAATGCAGGGTCCTGCACATGGGGAGGAACTACCCCATGCACCAGTACAGGCTTGGGGCGGACCTGCTGGAGAGCAGCTCTGTGGAGAGGGACCTGGGTGTCATAGTGGACGACAGGTTAACCATGAGCCAGCAGTGTGCCCTGGTTGCCAAGAAGGCCAATGGTATCCTGGGGTGCATTAGGAGGAGTGTGGCCAGTAGGTCGAGGGAGGTTCTCCTTCCCCTCTACACTGCCCTAGTGAGGCCCCATTTGGAGTACTGTGTCCAGTTCTGGGCTCCCCACTTCAAGAAAGATGAAGAGCTACTGGAGAGAGTCCAGTGGAGGGCTACGAGGATGGTGAGGGGACTGGAACATCTCCCCTACGAGGAGAGGCTGAGGGAGCTGGGCTTGTTCAGCCTGAAGAAGAGAAGGCTGAGAGGGGACCTAATAAATGCTTATAAATATCTGAAGGGTGGGTGTCAGGAGGATGGGGCCAAGCTCTTTTCAGTGGTGCCCAGTGACAGGACAAGGGGCAATGGGCACAAACTGAAGCAGAGGAAGTTCCGTCTGAACATGAGGAAGAACTTCTTCCCTCTGAGGGTGACGGAGCACTGGAACAGGCTGCCCAGGGAGGTTGTGGAGTCTCCTTCTCTGGAGATATTCAAGACCTGCCTGGACAAGGTCCTGTGCAGCCTGCTGTAGGTGACCCTGCTTCGGCAGGGGGTTTGGACTAGATGACCCACAGATGTCCCTTCCAACCCTGAACATTCTGTGATTCTGTGTGCCACACCAGTGCTGAGCAAAGGGGAAGAGTCACCTCACTTGACCTGCTGGCAACGCTTCTCCTAATCCAGCCCAGGGTGCTGTTGGTCTGCTTTGCTACGCTGGGTGCAGGATCCCCTCATTCACCAGGACCCCCAAGTCCTTTTCTGCTATCTATCCAGTCAGGGTCCAGCTGGTGCATGGGCTTGTTCCTCTCCAGACGTGGGATTTGGCGTTTCCCCTTGCTGAACTTTGCGAGGTGCCTCTCAGCTCAGTTCTCCAGCCTGTTCGAGTGACGATGAGATGACTAGCTCTGTATGTCTTATTTGTATGAGGAATTTTGGGAAGGACTCTGGATATGTCATCACTGCTCATGTTTGCGGTACCTTGTGTTTTGATTACCTGAAATCTGGAACCTGACGCAGAGGCTGGAAGCTGGTGGTACTGCATGTTTATATAAGGTCTTGGCAGCCTTCAGAATTCACGTTGCAAACGTTGGAAAGTCTGAGTGACATGATACGGATAAATATTGCTATACTCTCCTTCTAGATAAAAACATGACGTGTAAAGACATCACGACCAGGTTTTACACTCAGATGCAGATTCCTTGGAGGGGGCAGGAGGGAGAAATCTTAAGGAATTGAAGCCCTGTCTTTTTTCCCCTCATTAATCTGCTTGGTGTGGTGTGTGCTTCGTGTCCCATCATTAGGGAGATTCTGCACAAACTTCCTTTCCTATCATTAATATCACATCTGCCTTATGAGGTATCAGTGACTTTTGCATGCCTCATGACTTTTTGAGTCTTTTGCCTTTGAATCTAGTTTTCTCTGCAGATTTGCTGATCACTTAAAGCTTCAAATGAAATGGATTGAACCTGTTAGGTATTCATTACCTCTGGAGATGACACTCCATGTTTCTCAGCATGAATAACCAAGAGTAGAGACACCTAAAATTTTTGAGTGTAACTGACTTTGATCGAAGTTATATGACAAGACAAGGAAGAAACATGTAACAGAATCCAGAAATATTGGTGCCTAGTGCCTTAACATAAATCAATTCGAGAGCTTACATGAATAAATTCTGGGCACTGCTGACTTTGAAAAATAAAATATAAAAGGGAAAATGATTACAGAGGAAATTATAGATGTATATTCCTCGGAAATAAATTCTTTCATTAAACAGGGAGTTAAAAATGCTTTTGAAAGTAGTCTGTCACAGCACCACTTTTTTTTTGTTGTTTAGCCAAGGTGTTCGTAGAGGATTTGCTTAAATATGTAACAGTATCAATAGATATGCTCTATTGAATGCTGGTTATCAAGAAATCATCAATAAAGCTTTTAAAGAAGTGTTGGGTAATGTAATGAAGCCAAATTGTGTACTCTGCAAGTAGTTTTTGTGTGTTCAAGATTATTCCAATTTAACTGTTGATTAAAAGCGATTATTTGCCTTCTTATGGATAACAGCCTGGATCAGACAAAATCTGTTGGTGTAGTTACACTCGTATATGTAGATGTGCAGTGAAAACTCATACGTGTTATGCACTTTGTAATTCAGTGCTGTATGATCATTAACTTTCTGGGAACACAGGGAGTGTGTCTTGTAGAAATATTACAAAAAGGTATCATAATGAAGAGCTTAAATGGATGAATTCTGGAAGACATTTTCTAAGGCCAGTTATAAAATTGCCTTAGATGCAAATTAATCTATGGAAAAATATTTTTCTGTGAAATAAGGTCAGGCGTTATTGAGTAGTTAGCATGCACTGTGAGAACATCATAGGATAATTTGATCCCTGTAGGCACATCTTTACTTTGCACTCTTAAAGGGTACTTTGCAAAGCTCCAGTTTAAGTATATTGAGAGTCTGTCACTCAGAATTTGACTATAAAGCGAAATCTATGGTAATAAGCTTTTTCTGACTTGCAGTTTGAGTAGGAGGCATTTTTGAAAATCATGGATTAAACTGTTGTTTCAGACTTGTAAAAGCTAATTTAATTGTGAATATTGTTCTGTTAACTTATAGTTGAATTAAAAAATTGGAAACTTGACTACAGACTATGAAGAGATGGAGGCGGTGTGAAATTGTGTGTGGGATTTGTTTTTTTCCATAGGAAACAGATGGTTCTATGTTTGGATCTATTTCTGTATGGTAGCAGTGAAGTGCTATGTTGCTTATGACTTTTAGCAATGGAGCTGGGTTTATTTAGTGAGGTAAGATTCGTGAGGTTTGGAATATGTGTGACAAGGAAATCTCTGTTAAAACTGCTGCCAAATGCTTTTTTTTGTGAAAGGACAATTTGCAGTAACCGTGTTGGCTGATGTCTTTCTGTCATGTGTCTTAGATGCTGACTTGCTGTACTGTAAAACATTTAATGAATGGAGGCCCTATGTCCTATCTATGTATTACTTGCTTATTCCTTACAATGTTTTTATGCAAAGTCGGTTGGTCACCCGCTTCTTACGTGGTGTTGACAATCACTTTGCAGGGTAAATAAGTAACCACAGTATTGTCAACAGTATTGCTGGAAAATATGAATGGATTCGTCACCTTTTTACTTTCCTTTAAACATCTCAGCATCTCACGGGTTCAGAAAAGACATCTGTAATTTGTTTTCCTCCCAGGCTTCCTCCTAGTGATTTGACAAGATAAAGTGGTTTTAGAGGTAATTCCGTACAAAACCACCGACTCAAGTTGGGCTCAGATGTGATGTGTCTTTTTCTAGTTTTAAAATGGTCCTGTTGATGGAAGTGGGGATTTCTTTGTTTTTCTAAGTCAGCTTTAACATATAATGTGAGCAATGAAGTTGTTCTCTGACTGTAGCTAACTGTTGATGAAGTGAGCTGGTAGGTTTAGTCTACTGGTTGAAAGCGCACAGTACAGAAGACCCATTGGAATATCATTACTGACCGGTTTTGTAAAACCGTGAAGAACTGAATACAGTTGCTACTGATATCAGTTAAGAGACTGTGGTTGTCTTCGGTCACAACTGAATGAAGCCCTAAATCATGGAACATACTGATATTAATAATGCTGTCAGAGAGTAAGTTACGTTAAGACTAGTTGAAATAAGATTTAAATCTGGTCACTGTGGTACATGTCACTGAAAAGTTTTGTGTTCTGTGCTCAGCAGAACCCAAAAGTGAAAAAAGTCACATTCTCTGTTCAAGGGTATGAACATTACAGAAAGGCTAAATGACTCCTTGAAGCAGTCTTCAGTATTGCATTTGTAAGGAAATGGCCTGGAATTATTCTCTCAAAGCAAGAAATCTTTGCCAAAAATTTATGTGTCAATAGAAGCAATCTTTAAAAAATAAATTTTGAATAAATTAATAGCTTAAAGATAGTAGTCCTGCGGAATGTGATAATTAAAGTGTATTTTAAGATACTATAAACAACTGTTAATTAGAATTTACATGCTTAACAGTGTTGATACTAGGTCTCGGTTTGTTGTTATTTAAAGTGTCATCTGAGCTTTTGTGAGCTATGAAGGAAATAGTATATACTTTCTCCAGTTTATAATTTTATATTTTTTTAGAAGTTCACGATAACTGTGATTGAACATACATGTATATTTCTTGTATATAAGTGCTGCTAAACATCCTGATGTTAACTGCCCGCAAATACTCCTTTTTAGCAAGGCAACATACCTCTGTAATTTTACCACCATGAACCTGACAGTTATGGCAATTACACGTTCATCAGGAACGCTTTAAAGGAGCTTTGTGGAGGCAACCATGCAAATGGGGAGAATTACGGAATGCTGGATTTTAGGAGCAAAAGAAACCTCTGTGTCCTGACCTCCGTCAGAGGCCATGCAACTTTCAGAAGTTCAGAAGTGAGCTGACCGAACCTTTAGAGAACTGTGTTGTCTCGATGGAAAGATTTCATATGATGGAGAGCCTCTTGCTGTTCTGGGGAAGATATTTATTGATTAATTATTCTGATTGCTAAAAAGAAGGTGAAGTTATATGCCACCTAGATTAACAGAAAATGCAGTTTAGAAGATGCTAGAAATTAACAAGTCTATTCTTTTCCAAGCAGTCCTTGGCAGATTTTAGGCTACTCACTTCTAAAAAGACTCTGATATTTGTGATTTTTTTTCACTTCCCGGTCCCTTAGCTGTCCTCACTGTTGCTTGTTTGCTTATATCCTTTTTGTCAGGAGGTTCAAGGGACACACTAACTCAGCACTTATTTATAATCAGCAGCAACAAAGAAACACTGCTTGAAGAAACCGTAGTCTCCCTCTTCCCACAAGCACCGTTCCCTCATTTCAGATGAGGTTCCCCATGCGCCATCTCTTTAACTTCCCTCTCTCACAACTGATTGCAGAGGCCTTCGTCCCAGCTTCAAAATGCAAAGGAAAGGGGTTTTTATCCCAAGTGGATTACTTTCTGGGGCTCGGTTCTTAGACTCTATTCTTTACTCATGGATATGTTCTGATTTGTCAACAAACCTTGACCTCTTAAGTGTGAGGGCCCAGGGCTGTGTTTTCCCCGAGCAGTTTTTGTGCGTCCTATTCCTGGAATTAGTCTGCTCGCTTGCACTTTTGTTAATATAATGGAAATTATACAATGGAAAATAAATGACTGTTAAAAATCAATATTTAAAAACTGTCTGTCTAAGCTTGAAGTATTTTTTTTTTAAATTAAAGAATACTCTTTCCCTTACATATTCTTTATTTGTTTAACTCTATTTAACCTATCCCAGTGTCACAACACAATGATGTGGAGACAAAACAGCTCCTTTTTCAGCAGGACAAGTTACCGTTTAATGCCTTGAAGCACAAGATTAATTGGGTATGAGATGCAATAAATGTTAGCTTTCATAAAATTGCCACGGCAGTCATTTTTAGACCTGACCCTACAATTTGACTCGCCTGCATCAAGGAAATCCATAGTTTGACTATACACAGACTGAAGATTTCCTTTCCTTCGTCTTTCATTCCCAAACTGTCAATTCAGATGAGACCTTGCTATTGCACAGTTGGTGGAGCAAAAGGTAAAGAACTGATCGCTTTAAATCTGGGCCGGTCATTGGATGATCTTCGTCTTTTTGAAAAGAAAAAAATTCCAGTACATTACGTCTTTTAAATATGTGCAGCAAGGTGTGACTTTGGCTTTGTTATGGATCTTCTTAATGACTTCAATATTATTGTTAATTATGCCTGTTTATCTGAAGTGATGAATATACAAAGCAACTGTAAAGGTGCATGTAACAGATGTTTGTTTTAAATATACACATCCAAAGATTACGCTGCAGATGCTGGAAGCAAGAGATGTAAGAATAGCTATGGGAGGATGTGACAATTCAGAAATTAGCTGAAATAACGATGTGCAAGAATTTGGGTGAGAAGAGGAAAGAGAGGTGGGAGACTCAGACCAGGGCAGCTGGCAGAAAGAGACTGCGTGTGCTTTTGTGTTCTCAGGGGAATCAAAGTTAGAAAGAAGCAGATAGTGACACGGTGACAACCTTAAAAGAGTAAATGTCTCCCTGACTTTTGTGCCAAGACTTTTTTTTCATACAGAAGAAGTGGTGGAAAAGGCAACAGGAACTGATATTTTCTCTCTGTTTTTAGCAAGCTTTCATTTGTAACCTCTCAGATTTTCCATGATGACAGCTCAAATTCTTGCCATGGAAGACCTCGGGTTTTGGCTGTATCCTGTGGGTTTTGCTTCCCTCCTTTTCCCAGCTCACTCTACTCAATCCAACTGATGTGTTTTTCACCTTCTTCTCTACCTTTTACAAACTTCCCCCACATTTCTGGAATTCCTTGGAGGACTAAATTTACCCCTCTCTTCTTCATGTCCTTCCTCAGAAAAGGTTTACCTAGAAACCCTAACCCTGTTCCCTATGAAAAGTTAAGCCCAGTATTAAAGACTTAGAATAGCGCTCAGGCTATACCCAGTGGTGTGGTTTGGAGTGAAACCCTGGGGAGTAATAACACCAGTGTTCACTGCCTAATATTCATCTTCCTGAATATTTTTTAGGTATGTTTTGGAGGCAAATTGGTGTGAAAGGCAGTTCAGCATGGTTTCTAAATGCAAGGGGAATTGAGGTGCCTGCCACCCAAAGCTTTTCTCCCTGAACCCATAGGGTCTCTGCAGGAGACCATGGCTCCCGTCCTGAGCACCTGCCCCAAGTACCACCCTACAGGACATGAATGAAGAGCTGATGTTCCTGTTGTCAAAGGGTGTCTGAGGCATCTTTTACGTTCCTGATTCCAGAGCAGACTCTTGGCACAGCAGTGTGGTTACTCCCAAGTACAAATGGTTGTTACAGCAGTTACCGGTCGCTGGGGCACCTTGATCAGGCAGCATACTCACCAGTCCTCAGACTGTGGAGCTGCCAATGGGTGGAAGAGTTAGGAACTGTGTCTCCTGATCTTGTTTTTGGTTAGTGGAGAAGATTTTTCTAGGGTTTGAAACAAACGAAGACATATAATGTGGCTTGGGAATGAGTAACTAAACACACAAAGCAGATCACTTAGTAACTGAGATTTAAAGAAAAGGTATCTCAATATTTTTGCAGGAATGTCTGAGACAGACAGTTTTGGAATAGCCACTGCAGTTGCAACAGCAACTGGGTTGGTGGAAATATAAGTGACAGCAGGAAAAAAGCCAAATCATGGTTCAAAGATCAGCCACGAGAAAATGTTCTCAGGAAAAATTGCCCATAAGAATGCTTTTGAAGAGCTCTGGAGGCTCCCTAATCAAAAATGGCTAAGCACCAGAGAGAGAATGGAACAGGTGAGACCTGCAGGGACAGTAGGACAGTGAATAGCAAATGCCAGAAAAAGGCATGACAGAAGAACTGTCAAAGCAGATGGTATCAGGGTGATAGTTTTAGCAAGGTAGGGGGGTCTATTATCTGAAAGCTGTATCTCATGAGAGTTTATGCACATGCTTGGACTATGAATGTGGAGATTTGCAGTATTGCTCTTGGGTGTAAAATTAATGCAGAAGTAGAGGCGACTGGTTTGTAAAGAAACTTCTGAGCAGTTGTGAAGTGGAGCAGACTGGCATGGCAGTCAGCGACGCTGAGGGACTAACATTTTTAAACATTTGCGTAAAATAACAAATAATCAGGATCAGTTCAAAAGCCTTGCAAGATACATAGAAAAATACTTGGGTGCTTTATTCTTTTTTTCAAACAATAAATTGTATTTTTTAAAGTGCAATAGAGAGACTTCTTTATATTTCTCTGTGCTATGAAACTTTTTTTTTTACCAAAAATTTCCACAGGCACTTTATGCGTACCTAGGGATGTGTGTAATACTCTTCAGCCTTACAAATGCATCATCTTGGGTTTAGAGTATGTGTTTGCTTGCTATTAAGATAAGCTAGAAAGTTATTTTATTGTAGGTCTCTGTACTATGATGTCTGTAGTCCTAGCTTGAAGTTGAATTCCCCTATGAATCACCTGTCTCCTCTGTGCATAAAACTATATTGTATATATCGTATAAGGCAGAGAGAGTTGAGGCTGCTCAGCCTGGAGAAGAGAAGGCTCCCAGGAGACCTTATGGCAGCCTTCCAGTACCTGAACAGGGATTATAGGAAAGATGGGGACAAATGTTTTAGCAGTGCCTGTTGCGATAGGACAAGGGGTAGTGTTTTTAAACTAAAAGAGGATAGATTTAGACTAGATAAAAGGAAGAAATTTTTGACTGTGAGGGTGGTGAAACACTGGAACAGGTTGCCCAGAGACACTGTAGATGCACCATCCCTGGAAACATTCAAGGGGCTCTGAGCAGTCCAGACTGGTTGAAGATGTCCCTGCTCGCTGCAGGGGGGGTGGACTAAATGACCTTTAAAGGTCACTTCCAACCCAAACCATTCTGTGATTCTATGATTTTATGATATTACGTTTTATTTAAAAAAATGAAGTATTTATTGCTTTTTTAATATTAACTGAACTTCACATCAGTGTTATCAGTAAGAAATAGGTTGGCCTTGTTAATCCACACTACTTCTCTCTATATTTACTCTTCCTCTTTTTGTAGTAATAAGACCTTTAATTAACTAGATTTAGATTGGGGGGAAAAAAAAAGTGCCAATACTTTTAATGACCTTGAGTATGACTCTAGTATCCCTTTTTTTACAGTAGGGGCCCTGTTTTGCACCTGAAAGGTGAGTTAGATCTCTTATGTTTAAAAATACAGACCTCAGGGAGTTATACAAATACTAAGGAAAATAGATACCTGCAAGATTAACCATATGGTTCTGTTTATACCGAGCTTGTGTGTTTTGGGAGTTTTCAAGGTTAGATTCTGCACTCTTTCTACTTGCAAGTTAACAGAAAGTGGCGACTTCGAACTATTTATATTTCCCCACACTGGAGTACGCCACAGAGCAGAGGGTTGTGACAAGGGCCAAATGATGTCTAAGAGTGGACAACATCACATCAATTTCTCCCTTTTTGGGTAACATTAGTCTCTCAGGACACAGCACAGAAGATGATTTTGCTTTTTGATGGTATGGTCCTACTGCATTAGTTGATTCCCCTGTGAATATATTAAAAAGTGAGATACAGGAATTGCTCCAGCGTTAGGGAAAGCCAATGAAATACTTTGCAGCTCTCATTTGATTGCATTGTCATTGAGAGTGATCACTGAAGTGTGTTTAAAAGGCGTTATTGCAGCACATATTGAAAGATCAATACAAATGTTTGTTGTCTTGCAAAATTGTGCTTTGGGATTACAATAGATGGGAACGGTTGAAGTCAATACATTTTACGAAAATGGAGTTTATGTGGCATAAAATGTGATTGCAGAATTTGCTGTGAATTGGAAGGTTTGTTTACATTGGGTGCATTGAGAAGCTGATCTCTGTTTTAATTTTCATCAGCGCAGCAACAAGGAGAATAAAATCACAACTGAGTGGGAGAAGGGAACGGGAGAGAAATGAATCTATTTGCTCTAATATATCAGCCGCAAGATACTTTCTTTACTAAGCTCTAATCATCAACATCTAGAGCAGAACTAAAACGGAGTGGTTGTAGAGATAGTGCTAGGGAAATATCTTGGCTAGTGGAAAATTTGTTAAGAGTCGATGGGAGCAGAAATGGAGGAAACCCACTTTAACTCTTAGAGTTTAGGTTGAGTCTTTATGCTTTGCTGGTAAGGCTCCCAGCAGTCTTCCTTTACCCATAAACTGGAAATTTGATGTGGAATTCAAGAAAGAATACACACATAGAAGTCCAAAATGTTATTTACAGCACTCTTTGAGAGAAAAAAACCCAGCTTTTTTAAAAGTAAAGCTCATTATGGACCACTGTTTTTTTCTTATGCCTCACTCTTTTTGGTGTTCTGTCATTTAATGTGGTTTAAATCAGCAATTTTTGCAAATTATTTTTGCACGAATAATGTATACTGTGAATCTGTTTTCACCATTTATAGGCATCTTTTTTACAGAAGGAAAACTACAGGCCTGTGTTCATTTACTTTGTAGTCCCTGCGCAGTGCTGGAATGGGAAACGTGGAGTCAATCAGTGCAAATGAGAATCAAGCCACATGTTTGAAAAGCAATGGGTGACTGAAGAAATGGTTTTGAAGGAGAGAGCTCATTATTAGCCTTTCTAACACAATCCTTAAAGGTGCTGGGGGTTCTCAGTTCTCATCGACTTCAAAGAGAATTCACTGTTCAATCTTTCCTTGCAGAATTATGGATGTAGAAATGAGGGCCAGATGATAATGAGCTGATAGGATGACAAACACTTATGAAAGGAAGTGCTCTACGTGAGAAAGCATTGCTATGACAATTTTTAGTGTGTTATAGGTGTTGCAGTGACAAAAAATGGCATAAGATGGCAGTAAGAGATTGCAAAATATGGTGGTTTGGAGTGACACGTTCCGGTGAATCAACCCACTGGCTTGCAATAAACATGATTGTATAACAAGTGACAAAATGGGGGTTGCTGAGCTCCATCTAGGCTCTGGTTTCTAACTTTTTTGCATTTTTCTTTTCCTCAGAGGAAAATCTCCAGTTTATTTGACATTTATACTTTCTTCTCGGAGTGTGGAAAAATGGAATACTGTTTCGCACTGCATTGCCATCTGTGTGAAAGCACTTGAAATTCATACTCATTCATGCTCATACTTTTTTATCTGTGCTGTATGAAAATGGCTCCAAATTTAGAGTCATATTAAATATGGCATCATGTGCTGATAGAACAAACCAAGTCAGTAATGCACACGCAGCTTTACAGCCTTCCTGGTGAAGCACAGGCAAAGTGAACAAGAGGTGATGAAGATCATCCACTGCTAAGCTCCAGCGTGGAGCACAGGTTGCTGTGGGCCTCGACCCGTGCCAGCAGCTCTGGCCGAAGCCCAGGGGCTGTGCTTGGCCCAAGGAGGGCAGAGCTGGTGAGCCCTGGGGAAAGTTTTGTTGGATGCTGCAGTGGCACCTTAGGCTGTAAGGTCTTCTTGTAATCTTTCTGTCCAGGGTTATGACCTGGAGACACACAACTGCCTTTTCTCGGCCAGAGAAATGAGCTTTGAATATTAAAATAATTACTGTTTGTGATAACTATATAAAAATAAGCTGGAGAAAAAGAGAGGGCTGTATTTCTAGAGACTGATTCCAGTAGGATTTCTCCAAAATAAGCATTGCTGAAAAAGAGGATGTATGGGTTACTTGCAAAATACAGGTGTGCAGTCTCTTGGTGTCGATGATTTCATTAGATTGGTGTTGAAATTTTCAGTGATGACTTTACATTAGTATTTAAAGCTATGTTCTGTAGCCCCAGTGTGTACTTTATGTTCCTCTCAAAAAGATTCACATTTTCTGAAACCTTTGCAGTGGAAATGATGATAGCATTTTTAGCTAATGCTTTTCATCCTTAGATCTGAAAGTGCCTTATAAATGTGCATATCACTTACCAAAAAGGGCTTTATGTGATCAAAGAAAGTAAAATTAACATAAAGCAACAATGAGCAATAAACATTTTCTAAAGTGACTAGCAATGTATTGCCTAAGCTCTGTTTTAGAAGGGAAAGATAGATGCGGAAGAAATTTTTAAGTTTGCCTAAATTCGTGATGACTTTCGCTCAAAAAACTGATTCTTTTCAGCATCTACATTAATGTAATTGCTAGAGAATTGTGTGGGTATGTGTGATTTTTAACTGATATCTAAGCCAGAGGTCAAAATTGGCATTTAGAAAGATGATGTGGATTTGTCCTGCTCCCTGATGGTCTTGGTCTGTAAGCCAGGAGATGGATTACATTCAAATATGAATATTTTCATCTTTGAAGTATAGGATCTTGTTTCACTGTAGTTCATATGTACCTGATTCCTTCCAACCAAGATTTTACCATTTCAGCAAGTAAAAAGCAAAAGTCACTTGATATTTCTTCAGCATTTTTTTAACAGTGGTGCTTCTGGGAAGGTCAAGTGGGCATTTTATCATAAGTCTTTTCAGTACAGTGTTTGATCACATGTGGCATAGACAGCTTCTCTGCAGCGTAGACCTCAATGCAGCATTTGTGGGCTCTGTATCAGTAATGCCAATCATGCATACGGCTGTAGTAAGCGTCATCCCAGTGTTCCGAGGGAAGACTAGCAGCAATCCATAAAGTCTAAGAATGGATTATGCTCTCATTTCACTGATAAAAAGAAGGGCTTCAGCTCCTAGGTGCTTAAGATTGCAGTCAGAAATATTATCAGTGTTGGACTGTGTGATCCATTATTTAAAATTCCCTGTATAATGTTTTGTAATGGGATCTGAAACTGGCCAGAGCTTGGGAATGGATCTGCTGAGGATTTTTCTGTATAGTGGGCTTCCCAGAAGGACAAAAGGGCTTTTAAACTGAAAAAAAGACATTTTTTTTGAGAATAAAACTAGATGAATTGATTTATTTTAATAAACTAAATTGACTAGGTGGAACAGAATAGAAAAAATACCTTAAGAAAAAAATCTTCCACTGCCCAGTGCAGTGTTGAAGGCAGGTTCTGGCTTCCAGGCACAGTTTCAGTGAACTCAGAGGCATTTTGGGTTACAGCATCGTCTGCACAGTCCTTTCTGGTCACCCTGTCACCTTTAAGGGCTGGCTGTGACAGCCTCTGCTCCACTCAGGAGTTTTTCAGACTACATCTTTGTAGGCAAGTAGTGGGAGCCACTAGCTGTATTGCTGCTCAGTTGCTGCTCCGCACCCAGTGCCCCTGCTATGGACATGTACTTTAGACTAAGGCTGCTACAGTCCTGTACGTTGAATGCTCCTCTGAGGCTGGGGTTACAGTCCTGGAAGGCATCTTTCAATTCATTTTCATCCAAAGGGAATCCACTTAGTATGCTCAGAGACCGCTCCACGATGCGAACCAAAGCACGCCAAGTGGCAAAGAATTGGAAGATTTTCTTGAAAGCATGCGTCTGGCCTGTCCTGACACCCTAACTTAGACTTGTCCTCAGTCCTTCTGCTGTGCCATGGCCTCCCCTTGCTGAGCATTCGTTCTTTTGTTGTTGTTCCTTTGTGTTCTTGTTCACTTTCTTCTCCTTTCTCCTTTCTCCGTTCTTGTGCTTTTTCTTTCTTCTTTCATGTTCTTCCACCCTGCAGTCTCCTCTCCCTCAGTGGCATACCAGTGTGGGAGCAGTCTCCCTCTCTAAACAAGTTCACCTCACCCACTCCTTCTCTAGAGGTGTGCTGCATTAACACGAGTTAAGCAGCAAAAGTTAAACAAAACGTACGGAATCTGCCACACCTGTTATCTGCATTTACACTAGGATAAATGGATTCATAAATGGGTTAATAACTCCTTTTACGATAAATTAATGGAGGACAGGATCTAGATATGCCATTCTGCAGAGGAAGTCTCAAGAACTCTGCTGGTTGCTTGGGAGGTGTAGCAATCTCTCTATTCATGCCCTGTATTTTTGGTTTTTTCTCTAAACGGTTGCTACGGGACGCTGTTAGAGTGAGATCTTTAAGCTGGATGAACTGTCCTAGGATGACAGAATCTGCTGAAAGTACGTGGACTATTCTATTGACAAAAGCTGTGCAAGACTTTTTTAACTCAACTACATGGCACTGAGTGACACAATATTGCAGTAACATAATTAGCCTTCATACTAAAAATGCGCCTGAGTAGTATTACAGTGATATATATATGTAGGAGAGCAAAGGCAATAAATATGTCGGAAGAAGTACTTTGCAGTTATTTGACTACGTTTAAAACATCAATGTTCATTACAAGAGTGTTAGTAGGAAAAATGGAGTCCAGTTTGAGATTTAAATCATATGTTTACTCCATGTTTGTGAGAAAGACAGAGTAGCTTTAGAAATAGCTTACTGCTTTCCATTCCTTTTGCTAATATTTTTTATTTGGTGTTAATATCTGTGCTGGACCAAGAGATTTGAATGTTATTTTACATTATAATAGTAAACACAAGGCACTGCATAATAATGAAATTCCAATAATGGTACATTTTGCTGTGGCTGTATCCTGTCAATTCTGATAAGAAAGTGATAAAGATCCCTGGATTTTGATTGAATTATGTAAAGAAAGTCAAAGTTTGATTTAATGAAGTTTGCATTGGTGTGTTTAACTCGCATAGATTCATATAGATAAATGGATAGGAGCAGGCATTGGTAGATACACCTGAACTAAAAGTGTGAATTGTTTCTCTTTGGTCTGCTTAGAAATCATTTTAGACTGTGGATGGGGTTTGTACACAAACTTTTTGTTCCTATTCTTAGCTTTTTGAATCTGAAAAGTTGGCAGCTCTCAGGTAGGCTTCCATAGTTTTTGAGGATGTCAGTATTTATACAACTTTACCCATTCACTTCAGGTTGGGTCACTTTTGACCATAACTTACAAAAAAGTTTCCAGATTTCAGGTTCCTGTGCTGATAAAAGCTGCCTTTCAATGAGAATTCTGTTAATACAAGCAAATAAGTAAATTATCTGTATAACAGCTTTGTTTTTCTCATATACGCAGAGAGAGTTGATGCTCTTAAGTCAGGGTCCAATTTTTTGCCATTTTTATAACATACAGTGCAGTAGCATGATTGACAGCTTCTGTTTGTTGATAACAAGTTTTCCAGATTGTTTTGTCTTCTGGCTCCCCTTCCCCACAATTGTGAATAATACAAGCTATTGTGGTGCACAGCATAAACTATTTTTGATTTCAGCGTAAAGTCTTTACTATTAATCTTACAGTGGAAAATCTGAGAAAATTTTCATACATTGTCACTGAATGCAACCTCTACTGTATTTGCTTTCTTGTGATATTGCTGTATGATACTAGAAATAGTTGACTGTTCCTGTGCTCAGCTGGTCCTCTTGTCATGAGAAAAGATATCACTTAGTTAATCATGTGATTCTGCCACAATGACAAGAATGGACCCATTTAAAAGACAATATTTTTATATGTTGCCTAAATCTAACAAAATTCTGATTAACTTGAGAATACAGGCAATTCTAGAATTCAGGCTGGAAGTCCATTTTTATCAGCCTGTTGCAGAAAGACTCTTGCTATGCAGATTTCTGAGAGTCTTACACCTCATTGTCCTTTCTAACTGGCCAGAAGTGAACAACCACCACATGGAGCAATTTTGATGCAGTTTATCAAGTTATGTATGACAGCACAAGATATGAGGTCAAAAAACTGCTAACCTTCTGGACCGAAGTGGGCTAATCAATACACTGGCTCTGTCTTAAAGATTCAAGGGAGACTTTCCCTGCAGAGACTGGAGTAAACCAACTTGCTGTTCTGTAATAATCTTGAGGAGCGCCTTTGCCCTTGTACTGCTTTTCCCTTAAGGACTGATCCAAAGATCGTTCACAGCGAAGAGGATCTTCCAGTGGGCTTTGACTCAGGTCGGTGAGTAAGGTCAGGTCAGGCATCATGAAGCTTGGCAGCAGTGGCAAGAAAGGGAACCAAGACACAAAGTTGAAGAAAATCCAAAAGGGAAATTTCAGAGCAAAGTGAAAAATGACGCTAGGATGGGATTCATCTTACCAAACTCAGGCATCTAAAAGTTACTTGTCACATTCCCTTCATAGCCATAGGATAAGAGAGAAATGAGATAGTGATTCATTGAACCTGTCTTAGATATCTACTTTAGGACGAGACGAATTGCCTTCTGGAGGTGCCTCTTTCTCTCCTTCAACTATAAGGGACCCCAGGGGACTAGCTGACATTTAGGCAGCTGACTTTTAGATTATGAAGTTAGAAAAATCCCTGTCAGGGGAATCTGTGGAAGTAGCTGTTGCTACTGCTCTCTGCTTTCCTCCTCCTAGCCTTTAAGACAGTATTGTAGGTAGGTCTGCTGGCTTGAAAAGGCACCCTTCTGATTCTCTGGTAGGTCTACACTATGCTTTCCTCTAGGAAGTATAAGATAGAAAACAGATATCTAATAATTTTACCTGAAATAAGTTCTTTCTCTGAAAAATCAGGATTTTCTGATTCAAGAGTAGTAATTCCAGTTGCATAAGGTGCTTAGTGACATTATCTGCAGTGAGAACACAGCTCAAAGTTCAATTGCACCTATTTTCCTCCTCATTATCATTTAGATATCTCCTACTATTCCTTCCACCTCTTCTAACAATAAGTTAGCATTAATTCAGATACGGTTTTCCTGTATCCCAGCTGCTGCTCTTAAGACTGGATTAAAGAAGTTGTCCAGGTAACACTTTCTTGTTGAAATCAAAGTCTGACAAATTTGACTTGGGTTTAGTGTGTATCTTTAGAAATCTGGCCTAACATTTATTCAGGAGAACAGGTACAGAAATAACTTCATTTCTTTCCTCATGTTATTATACAGAAAAGAGTAGTTGTGTCCTTCATGCAGAAGTAAAGCATTTCAGAACAAAAGGTACCCTCTATTTACCGCTATAGCAAAGAAGAACCGACACTTCATTTGTTCCGACAGCTTGGTTACTGAGTTGGTCTGGGTTCACTTTTCTCACATTTTCAAAGGAGATTTTTTTACTGGTAGCTGGATTCTTAAAGGTATTTGGTTTCTAAAAATGTGTGTGGTTACATAGTGGGGTTTTCCTTAATACTGCATTTTTAAGGACAAAAATCTTCATACTAGAGCCTCAATCTTGTTGATAATCAATGACATTTAAGCTTCTAAATTTAATTTGATAATAAGTTTGTGATACTAAGGTAGTTAATATTTAGATGCTTTTGAAAATTTAAAATTGGATGTTGAATTAATTTATGATTTTGTACTCAGTTTTGAAATAAAGTCATTTGATTAGAATAGAAGTACTATTCAGTAAAAGTACTGAAGAAGTAGTTGGTCAGTTGCCTAACCAACTTGGTATCCTTCTATGACGGGGTTACAATGTTGGTGGACACAGGGCGGGCAACTGACATCATCTACCTGGACTTGTGCAAGGCATTCGACACTGTCCTGCATGATGTCTATGTCTCTAAATTGGAAGGACATGGATTTGACAGATGGACCACTCATTGGATAAGGAAATGGCTCAATGGACGCGCTCAAAGAGTTACAGTCAATGGCTCGATGACCAGGTGGAGACCAGTGATGAGTGGTGTGCCTCAGAGGTCGGTACTGGGGCCGGTGCTGTTTAATATCTTCGTTGGCGACATGGACAGTGGGACTGAGCGCACCCTCAGCCAGTTTGCTGACAACACCAAGCTGTGTGGAGTGGTTGACACGCTGGAGGGAAGGGATGACATTCAGAGGGAACTGGACAGGCTGGAGAGGTGGGCCTGTGTGAACTGCGTGAAATTCAACAATGCCAAGTGTAAGGTCCTGCATGTGGGTTGGGGCAATCCCAAACACAAATACAGGCTGGGCGGAGAGTGGCTCGAGAGCAGCCCTGAGGAGAAGGACTTGGGGTTGCTGGTGGATGAGAAGCTCAACATGAGCCGGCAATGTACGCCTGCAGCCCAGAAAGCCAACTGTACTCTGGGCTCCATCAAGAGAAGTGTGGCCAGCAGGGCAAGGGAGGGGCTTCTGCCCCTTTACTCCGCTCTCGTGAGACCACACCTGGAGTACTGCATCCAGCTCTGGAGCTCCCAACATAAGAAGGACATGGATGTGTTGGAATGGGTCCAGAGGAGGGCCACGAAGATGATCAGAGGGCTGGAGTACCTCTCCTAGGAGGACAGGCTGAGGGAGCTGGGGCTGTTCAGCCTGGAGAAGAGAAGGCTCCGGGGTGACCTTCTAGCAGCCTTCCAGTACCTGAAGGGGCCTACAGGAAGGATGGAGAGGGACTTTTCACAAGGGTGTGTAGTGATAGGACAAGGGGGAACAGCTCTAAACTGAAAGGGGGCAGAATTAGATTAGATATGAGGAAGAAATTCTTCACCAGGAGGGTGGTGAAACACTGGCACAGGTTGCCCAGAGAAGCTGTGGCTGCCCCCTCCCTGGCAGTGTTCAAGGCCAGGTTGGATGGAGCTCTGAGCAACCTGGTCTAGTGGAAGACGTCCCTGCTGATGGCATGGGGGTTGGAACCAGATGATCTTCAAGGTTCCTTCCAACCCTTACCATTCTATGATTCTATACTATTATTTTTAGTGGACCATATCTCTTCATAAAAGCGCTACAGTTTGGTTCTTTGAAAACAAAAATTCTCAGGAAATTAGTAGTCCAAATGGAGGTATCTCTGATAAGACACACGTGAGCTGTTTTGGAGATGATCATCACTTGAGATACAGACTTTAGCTTATCTACTTTTTTCAATTTTTTTTTTTCACTGAGAGAAAACAAAGTGTTTGTTACAGCAAGGCAAGAAAAGTGAAGAAGTAACTACAAATACAGTAGATCTGCTCGTGAAATACTGTAAACATTCTGGTGAGACGTAATGACAGTTGTTTAAATATATATGGAGCCAGATTCTTCTCTGGAATCAGACAGATAAATTAAAGTCACTTTTGTTGTAGCAAGTCGAGTTGAATCCTACCTATGCTATGTATTAAAAAAAGTCAGCTCTATGACAAATAGAAATATTACACTGATTTTAGTTATACAGTTAATGTTTGATTCTGCACATGTGAGTATTTCAAAAAAATACAGTAGGCCATTTGGTATGATTGTACATGCTTCTTACCGAAGTCATATAAGCTGCCAGAAAAATGTGAAAGTGATACCTAAAATAATAAAATAGTCCACTGTGTGTTGTAAAATATGTTAAAAGATTATTATTAAAAATGTAAATGCATATTAGTGAAAACATTTGCTGAGTATAAAAGTAAGTTAGTTTATTTTCCATGAAATTCTCTGTTGGGTTAGCCAGAATTTAAGCACCTGTGGGAACACTTCAGTGTTAAAATTTATGAAAGTAAATTTTTCTCTATCTGTTTCATTGTCTTAAGAAAATGCCTACGTTTCTGGTCTTCGGAATTACTTTGACTGGTACTCATCAAAACAGTCTTTCATTAACCTTTCTGAATCCCTGCACTAATTCCTCCAAAGCTTTAGGATTAGCTGGATAATAAACTCAGTTCTGAATAACGTTAACATTGTTCTTCATTGCTTTTAAACATATCTGTGTACAGCAATGAATCAGCCAAAAGCAAAAATGCCAGAGAAAAATTGAAATCCTGTTTTGTGTGTTTTCAAGAAGGAATAATCTTTACCCCTCTCTCTTAGATCGGTTTTGAGGCTAATGCTTGAGAAAGGGCTAACGATTCTCCTCGGTGAGCAAGCTCTTCCCCGTAATCCGTGTGGCTTCTGAGACTGAGAAATACAGAGGAAAGAAGAACACATTTCAGAAATTTAACTCTGCAAATTGCATACACATTTTCCTCCTCAGGTTTAAACAGGAGGCCAGAAATACTTTTATGTGAAACAGTTATATACATTCCTGGGTTGATTTGACACACTTTACCTTTGGTTTAGCTACAGCCTCTGGTTCATGTTGGGCCCAATGAAAGGATTTAATGAGTTTGCAGAAGAACGACTGTGGTTGCTTGTCTTTGTGCCTTTGTGGATTTGGAGCACAGTTACGAACGTGTGATTCAAACATAGACCTGGCACATATCCCCTGCGCAAAGAAAATGCAGTTGAATGTTTTATTAATAATGGCAATACACAAAGTAGAACTGATCCCAGATGGTTTTGTAAACTCTGGTAATTCAGCAAACATGTTAAATAAAGTGTGCTGTTCATCAGTCTCAGTAGATGAACTAAGTTATTAAATGTGAATATATAAGTAAAAACCCCCTTTTATATATATAATTTTGATCTGTTCAGAATTTTAGGCCATCTCTTATGCTAAGCCATTATTTTAATGCAGATGCAATGCTGTGGCAGGGTGGATATAAGACCGGCTCTGCCGACTCAGTTTTGGATCTCAGACTGCATACAAACAGCCCTGGTCCGTAAGGGTTAATACCTGGGAGTAAAAGTCACAAAACAAGGTATCTGAAGATTGAAGTTATAAACTCTCACAAAACACACCAGTTTTCTTGATGTTTACAAAAGCTGGGAGGGAGTTTGCTGGATACAATTTGCATGAGCGAACATAGTCACCCAGACACTGAACACAGGTTCCTGTGCTTTTGTGTCCTGAGTCCAATGCTTTATATAACTCCAGCAGTGGCTTCACAGATGAAAGGTTTCAGCATAAACAAATGCTTCACTTTCTGAAGGTGAAAGGAGCCGTGATGCCTTGTGCTAGGAGCACATTCGGGCCTTTGAAATGCAATTCTCATCTTCTGAATGCATACTATCAAAACCATCCCTTTTTTCTTTGGGGATGTAATTTTTCCCTTTCATAGGCTGTAGGTTGAGGAATGCTGTCCTGTGGGGATTTCTAGATGCCAACGTAGGTGCCCGATTTCAGCCACATTATGCTATTCATTTGTAGATTGTAAAATTCAGATGTTTGAATAAAGATTTGTGTGTTTGGTCTATTACACCGATCACTCTTGAGCTGTGTCCCGGGTTAATAAAAGTGACGCTATATCAAGTTTGCAGGAGCGAGAGAAAGCTCAAGTAAGGAGAACCTGGTAAGGGGCTGTGTCATTTACAGCAAGTGATGCTGGCTGGTTCTGCCCTTGCCTGCCCAGGAGATACCTCCAGGAAGATTTCCTCCTGTCTGTGCAGCTTTTTTAGGACCTCTTGTTCTCTGCTGTCAAGTAAGAGAGCTTGTGGTGGGCTGGCAGCTTGTTCTGGGATGGTGTTGTTTCCCCTTCCCTTGTGACTGTCTGTACTTCCAGCGATGCTTAGGGTCTGTGCACAGGGCATAGAGCAGTGTTGTGCCGGGTAGCCTGGGTGAAGGGCTGCAGCTTCCCGAGCGGGGTGGCTGGGACGATGCGGGAGCTGTTCTTGTTGAGGAGCAGAATGTCTGGGCTGTGGTAATGACGATATGATCTCGCTGTCACCAGCAAAGAGGCTAGGCTGATAATTTGGGTGCTGCTGTACTGAATTGCGCTGTAGATGTACCCACCAGGCAGGAGGGAGGAAAACCTTGTGTCTGGCGCAGTAGGGTCCTCAAAAAAGTTACCTGTGTTAAAGGTTATTTCCTGCCTTAAGCTCATCCAGCCCCATTCTCCATTAGATTGTATTGCAATAAGCTCTGGTTGTAGGGAGGGTTTATTACCACTGTTTTGTAGGTCTCTCATGAATCTTTGCCTGTAGGCTGTCTGGAAGAGTGATCAGAATTATTTTCCCTCTCTCTGCCAATAGACCTTCAGTCAGCAGACCCTCCGAATTCCTTTCTTAATAGCGATGCTAAGTTAAAAAGTGAAGAAATTCACTTACATGGTATGAGTCTATTGCAGGGCAGTGAGCAAATCCATCTCAATTTGGATGCTTATGCGATTTCTTTACAATGGCTGAAGGAAATTCCTCTTTAAAAATCTGAAGATCAGTAGATTGCCTACACAATAATACATCTAAAGAAATGTTTTATCTAACTACCAAAGTCAATGCATTGAAAACATGGTTGCTATGGCTTCTTTCATGAATTTTGCGCTTACTGTCTCTAAAAGGGATCATCAGTACCTATCTGTGCTCTTCACACAAGGTGTCTCCAGACTCCTAGGGAAGTGTATCTAGCAGTTCAGAAATGGGCCAGGCACCCAAATTCTGTACTATATTTTACACTGGACCTTAAGTTAAGGAACTTTTCTGGAAACACAAATTTTAAGCTCATGTCAAATACTTAATTTCCTTCTGAATTTAATAGGGACTCTTAGGCACCTCCAACTGGTGTTAGCAATAGACAGCCCATGGGGTACATTGAAACAGCCTGTGGAAGCAGAACTGTCTCACTGCCTCCCCATCCTCCTGATGTTTAGGTGAGAGTGGGATCTGCAGCCTAAAACTGTTTCGTGGACTCAGGTGATGAGCCTTTGCATAGGAGGCTGATGTTCTTATTGGGGAGTTATAGAGATGCTTTTCCTTTCGGTAATAATTCAGCTTGCAGCCAGGCAAAATAGCAAGTGCCTTTCTGCTGGGCCAGCAGCCACTCTAAGCAAATGCTGTCTGCAGTTGTTCCATTGCAGCTGGACCACTGGGCAGCCAGGACTGGAAGCTTCCAGGGACACAGGGAAAAAGGGACCTGACACTGTTGGGTAGTGGCAAGAGCCACAGTTTGGCAGAAAGGTGTCATTCCTATCACTATTCATGCATTTGATCTAATTGCTTTCTAGTTAGAAGTGCATAAATGGTGTTGAAGTGGAGATTAACACCTAAGATTCTTGGACCCTTGACTCTCAGAGGAGTGTTACTTTACCTAGGTTCCTCGGGGTTTATGTCATAGTGTGATTCGTGACATAAAAACAACATTTTAACTGGGGGTGAGATCCATCTGTCTTAACATTAACTGCTTTGAAGTTACCTGTTTAGTGTAAGAAAGTGATCTAGGCTCTTAATCAGTGGGCAGAGAAAGAGATGTCCAGAAAATAACTCAGCCCATGCTGAAACAGGAGATGCCAAATGTGGAGGGTTGACCCTGGCTGGATGCCAGATGCCCACCAAAGCTGCTCTATCACTCCCCCTCCTCAGCTGGACAGGGGAGAGAAACTATGATGAAAGGCTCGAGAGTCAAGACAAGGATGGGGAGAGCTCACTCACCAGTTACTGTCACGGACAAAACAGACAGAACTTGGGGAGAAAACGGAGTTTAATTCATCACCAATCAAATCAGAGTAGGATAGTGAGAAATAAATCCAGATCTTAAAACACCTTCCCCCCACCCCTCCCTTCTTCCTGGGCTCAGCTTCACTCCCGGTTCTCTCCCTCCTCCCCCCCGAGCGGCACAGGGGTACAGGGAACAGGGGTTACAGTCAGTCATCACACGCTGTCTCTGCCACTCCTTCCTCCTCAGCAGGAGGGCTCCTCACACTCTTTCCCTGCTCCAGCGTGAGGCCCCTCCCATGGGAGACAGTTCTCCACAAACTTCTCCAACGTGAGTCCTTCCCATGGGCTGCAGCTCTTCAACAACTGCCCCAGCGTGGGTCCCTCCCACGGGGTGCAGTCCTTCAGGAACAGGCTGCTCCAGCGTGGGTCCCCCACGGGGACACAAGCCCTGCCAGCAAACCTGCTCCGGTGTGGGCTCCTTCCTCCACGAGGCCACAGGTCCTGGCAGGAACCTGCTCCAGCGCAGGCTCCCCATGGGGTCACAGCCTCCTTCAGGCATCCCCCTACTCCGGCGTGGGGTCCCTTCCATGGGCTGCAGGTGGAGATCTGCTCCACCGTGTACCTCCATGGGCTGCAGGGGAACAACCTGCCTTACCATGGTCTTCATCATGAGCTGCAGGGGAACCTCTGCCCTAGCGCCTGAAGCACCTCCTCCCCCTCCTTCTTCACTGACCTTGATGTCTGCAGAGTTGTTCCTCTCACAGATTCTCATTCCTCTTTCTGGCTGCAGTTGCGCAGGTTTTTTCCCCCTTCTTAAATATGTTATCCCAGAGGTGCTACCATTGTTGCTGATGGGCTCAGCCTTGGCTAGCGGCAGGTCTGTCTGGGAGCAGGTGGCATTGTCTCTGTTGGACATGGGGGAAGCTTCTGGCAGCTTCTCAGAGAAGCCATCCCTGTAGCCCTCCTACTACCAAAGCCTTGCCACACAAACCCAAGACACTGATGAACCACTGCACAGAAAGATACCTATAGCAAAAAATACTCCTTTGAGTACGGAGGGAATAGAGAAGACTTCCTTACCCTAAGTGTTGAGCTTGTGGACAGCTGAAGTGGCGGGAGGCAAATTGCACTTTAGGGCTGCTGTAAATCAGGTTTTGGGTTCACTGTGAATCACACTGGGAGTTCCTTAATATGATTGATTTTGAAGCACAGATGGGAGCTCAAAGGAGGAGTCCATTATTATTATTATTATTATTATGTGAACATAGATGTCTGTCTAGTTTTCCTCCTGCATGTGTGAAAATTAAATGATTACATATGTAGGGAGGTAGACATCAAAATCGCCTGAACAACATGGTAAACAGTAACTTTTTTTTTGTGTACAAGGAAGCTGCAACCAAAAGCATAGGTGGCTTTCAGAGATCTGGAGAGTCTTCTGAAATGTTAGCACTTCATGTCAATTCAGTATATATGTTCGAGGTGAAGTAAGCCATTATGGACATGTTTTATTTATATTTCTCTTATGCAGAAAGGTAGCAGAATTTTGGGAAATGGGACATGCTGTGCCCACAGGGGAAAATCTTCTTGTAGATATGTCCCGTACAGGCAAGAACAGAGCAAGTCATCTGGCAGGCATATTGCATATGTGCCTTGCTCCGTGGAAAACTGCAAGTTTAATTGGATTTTTCTCATGCTATTTTTTAACAATACTGAACCTGTCACTATGCAGGGAACTTTGTATATGAAAAATGACAAAACAAGATTAAGATAAGTGGCATCCCAGTGAGTTCCTTAATACTTAGGGCAGAGATGGCAAATCTCAAAAGACTAGGGTAACAATAGAAATAAGAAAACAAAGCAAACTTCACGGCACAATATGGTTTAGTTATATGCAAATCAAGGAGAATTTAATGTCAGTATCCTAATATTTTTTAAGGAAGAAAACAGAGTGTTCACAAAGATTGCAAAACTGCCTGGCCCCAGTGGTGACAGAAATCCTTTCAGTCCCCGTGTGGCACCAGCAGCAGTAACGTAGGTTTCTGTATCCTCTACTCATTGTGTGTCACTGCCAGCCAGAGGGGTTCTCCAGGAGACACAACACAGTGACATGAGCCTAGGTCCACCAACAGGTTTGGGTGCTGGTGAGCTGAGTGTCTCTGTAGTCTAGCTTCAAAGCTCCTGCTGCTGCATGGGAATCCACAGCAGAGCATCTTACGCTGCCTGTCCTCTGCCCTGCAGGGCATGGACGCCTTGCAAGGGATTCATGGTGGATGCTTGGAGGTGAAAGTTGTCTTGAATCACTGTGAGGAGCAACTGGGAATAAGCTTCCATCTCATGTCCTCATCCTTGCCTGGATTTGTAGTCATCTGACCTGTGTCTCCAGAAAGGTGCTTCCCTCCAAACTGGCTGGGGTAAGTTGTTTGCCCAGAAATTTTCTTCGGAAGTGGAGCAGCAGTCAGCTGTAAGACACAACCAGAGACAGCACTAGTGTCTTCTTTATTTACAGTCTTTACTGTGTAATTCTGAGTGGGCAGAGTACTCCATGTTGGATGCAATTCCATTCCCTTTTCCACCTGAAAGGATCTGAACCACCTGGGTGAGTGTCCCAGCCAGCAAGGCATAGATGCTGTAGGCACACACGAAGGGGAGAAGAAGGAGGAGAACAGAAGGAAAAAGGCTGTTATTTAAGTCTCTTTTAAAGTTTGCCTAAAAGTGAATGGGACCAACTTAATCATGAAGATATTTCTGTAGGATGGGGGTCCTGGGAATGAGGAAAACTACTTGCCCACCCCTGGCATTCACCACCCAGGAGTGTGACTTTTGCATGGAAGGCAGAGTTCCTCCACACTGTAGTTTCATCTGCTCAAATTAACCGAAAACTTGTGAAACACGTCCACTACTTCATAGCTAGAGGCTGTCAGAATTAAGCCTCTCCTTTGACATCTTTCCATTTTTCCAGCATGCGTTACTTGGAGATACATGCTGTTTAAATCTCTTCCATATCCTTTCTTCCCCCCTTTTCAGAGTGTATCTGCTGAAGCTTTTAGCTGTTCTTCCATTCATGGTGCTGTCTTTGATTTCTGTTTATTCCTGGTACCTCATGGAGTCACATAATGAGACTGCAACAGTGTCACTGAACAAATCCTTCCTTCCACGCAGCGAATGTATCGTGCCATTGGACTGAGATTTCCAGTGTCATGTCTGGGCAGCTAATCCCGTAAGGTAAATTCCAGTCACCACAGGAGTCGTGGAAATAGCCCCAGATCATTTCTTTGTTCTGAAGTGCCAGCACCCTTAAAAAAAAATTTTTTTGCAAGTCTAACGCTGCACTAAAGGAAGAGGTGCTAGAGACAGAAATAAAGTTTACAACAATTGTTTTCGGTTTTTTTATCTATCAAAAATTGACGGTTCCTTTACACTTTTATCTTTATGTGTTTGACTGCTGAGTATGAAAATGTTCTTATTTAGCATTTAAATAGATGCTATGGGTCTCTTGATGACTTTGTGCCTTTGACTTATCCACAAACCAGGGCTTAGTGGTATAAAATGACAGAAGATGTCGTGAGCAACCCGAAGTTTCTGTTTTGCTCCAGAGAGCTGTTAACTAACGCCATGTTTTGTCCATGCATTCTGCACAAAATTAAGAATGTATTTTGTGAGTCACCTGCAAAGCACCTACGTGTTTGGAAAGCTCTAGCGTTCACAAAGTGCTCTGCAGTGGGTACAAACATGCAAGAAAAATGGATATAGGGATATGGTGTAAATTTTGTATGAAATTCACTTCTGTGTAGCAGCCTAATGAAAAGTCTATACCCCACTTTGTGTCTGATTTTAAGGAGAACTTGTGCTTGAGGTTTTCTATGTGCTTGCAATTTTAAGTTTAGCTAAGTTAATACACCTACCGCATGCAATATCACAGTAATGTTAAAATGCCAAGAATTTTCTTCTGCTGGTATCCCTCACTGCCTGACTGTATGTTTATACTCATATGGTTCAGTTATCTGGCTGATCTATTTACCTCTGCTTTTTGTTTTGTAGACAGCATGGGTTAAGTTTGGAATTTTACTTCCTCCTCCATCTAGTGCTGTTTTCAGATGATGAGGCAGCATCTGGCAGGTGCTGACAGCACGTGCATCCTATTTCAAATGTCCCAGCATGAATGTAACCACACTTTGGTTTAAGAGGGAACTTGTACAAATGCTTGGATGACTTGCTATTTCTTTATATATAACCCATGAAACAGGATGCTAATTAATGGATTTTTTTTTTCCTTATTATTGCACTGCTTTCGTATGTATTTTTGTCCACTTGTTCTCTTATATATCAGCTACAGTCTCTGTAAGGCAGGGACTAGTAATTTTTTTAGGCTGTGCACGTCTTGAGATCTTTATCTGTGACTGTATTTTTGTAACCCTCAAAATAATAAGTATAATTAACAGCGCTTCCTGTTTTGTTACGTTGAGTTATTCAATCAGATCTCAATGTGAAAAGTTGCTTCAAAGGGAAGCTACTGGGTATGAACACAGAAAGTTGTCAACTTGCGAAGTAGTTTGACTCCTGAAGAGAAGAGTCCTGGTTACTTACATCCTTCTGTAGCAGTTTTTGATCTTACGTTGAAGATTTTAAATTGGCTTTCAGGCCTGTGTTCTGCATATTATAAAGTTGAATTAATTTTGAACTTTGTGGGGTTCTTTTCTTGAAAGATCATTGAGTTCCATTTTTTTCTTAGAAAAATATCATAGGAGGCTCCTTTGAACCCACGAGAGAAAATGAAAGCTTACAATTAATAAAACACATTTACCTGTGTGTAAGCTGTGACTGGCTGAACTGAACTTCCCCCAGCACCACTGTTGTTATACACCATAGGTCTCCCACAGATATACAAGACTCAAGGTCAGTGGAGAACAAATTTTTTTTGTATAAATGCTGGTATGCGAGACTCCTTCGTCTTCTGAAGCCGTTGTACCCGAAGAAGTGTGAAATAGCAATGAGAAAATTTGCTAAGAGAACTATTGATTGCCTTTACCCTCAGCTGCTTCTCCCAGATCAACACTTGCAGCTGCAACGAGTTTCTCTGAACAGATGCACCATGGTTGTGGTCCAGCCCACACAGATTTTATAGCAAAGGGAATAGAGGGAAAAAGGGATGAAGGGAGGAAAAACTCCAGTGTCCTTGTGCGCTGAGAAGGATGCAAGAAGATACCTTGTTGTCTCTACTGCACTTCAGGACAGTTGTGTGCTGTGACCCATTTCCCCTTCTGGCAGCTCCTACACAAGCTCCGATTTGAAACAAGCACATGGCTTAGAGGTTTGCTTCTGTTTTGTACCTCAGGCCACATGAAGAGTTTGGTGGCAATGCTGAGAATCCTCTGCTGGAGAACACTTGTGACTTAGCAACAGTCTCAGGTAAGAGTTGTGGGTGTCCTGGTGGTGGGCTTGCACTAGCTCTAATGATGTATTTGGAATGTGACAGTCAATTTTATTATATTTGTGGTTTTGGAGCCCATCTAAACAACTTCTTTGGAGTATTCTATCTCTCATAAGTGAAAGAATGCCACTTTCTGGAAGAAGAAAAAGGACAAAGCAAAGCGAGAGGAGTTGTGAATACTGTTACAATGCAGCCAGCATAGATAGAATAAACTGAAACTTTCAGCGGCCAATCCATTTAGTTGAGTTGTCACCTCTGAATTAATCAGCAAGGTTATATGGTGTATAAATAGCTGCAAAACAGGTGTCATCATGACAAGCAGTATTGTTGTGTTGCACAGACACTCACAGATTGTTTATTAAAAAAATCCCTAATTTATTGGGATCTTGCATTAGGGCAATGCTGTCATGGAGAATGATGTCTCTCGAACAGGGGTTGGTTGTTGCCCAGTGGTGACAGGAGCCTCCATTGCAAAGGTCTTTGCAGCAGTGTCTTCAGCTGGATGGGGTGAGACTCTCCGGACTGCAGTTCTGCTCAGTTCTTTTTAACCCAGCTGACCCATGGTCCTACATGACCACTCCAGCACATGCATGATCCATCACTATGATCTTAACAATGTACAGGAGACTGTCCTATGTGACCATTTCTGCATCTGCAGGAGCAGTTTTTGGGAATTACTTCCCATGTGGACAATACAATCCCCTCTGCAGCAGGAATTGCCTGGTAGTTGTGAGGTCACCCCATCCAGGAGATCAGGTACACAAAATGGACTAGGCAGAGCAGGAGCTGTCTAGGACTTGCAGTTCTGCTTCCAGAGGTGTCCAAGAGCCCCAGCTGGAGGACTCCTTACAGCAGTCAGTTGAATGCTTAGCTGTGAGGGCATTGGGAGTTCAGTCAGTCACCCAGTTTCAAGTCGGTCCCTTGTCTAAAGCCAGTCCAGTATCTCTTCTCTGTGGGTGACTAGCTGGGGAGTTCATGAACCACGCAGGGAGTTAATGACTAAATACATAGTGCTGGGCATGACTGGGTGGGCATACAGGCACAGCCTGATCCCCACCTATGGCACACTTATAAATAAAGAAGAAACTTGGTGTTTCATACTCGTAACTCACATAGAACTTAAGTTCTGTAGCTTCTTCCACAATTACTTGTCCATGAAATGTCCAGTACTGCCTCTTGCACTGTTACTTTTGGGACATGCTTTTGGGCCTCCTATATCTTCAGTCTGAATACTTGGCTAGAGGCCAACATGACTTGCTTCTGACTCATACAACTGGGTTTCACCTATGTGGAAATCAGCTTGTGAGGAGGCATCAGTGTGCACTGTGATCACTGTGTCACTGACTCCACAGCTCAGATGCTTCCCTGAGAACTCCTCCCTTTACTCCTTGCCGGCAGGGTACCCCTGCAGAGACATAATCTGTCAGAATAAATACCTGGGTAGCACTTGTGTGTTAAAAAGTAAACCAAGCCAAGATGACCATGTTCATAGCATCACAGAACAGTTTGGGTTGGAAGGGACTTAAAGATCATCCAGCTCCAACCCCCCTACCAAGGGCAGGGACACCTTCCACTAGACAAGGTTGCTCAAAGCCCCATCCACCCTGGCCTTGAACACTGCCAGGGAGGGGGCAGCCACAGCTTCTCTGGGAAACCTGTTCCAGTGCCTCACAACTCTCATAGTAAAGAATTTCTTCCTTATGTCCACTTTAAATCCTAAAAAGGATTCCTGCCCCACAGCCAACCCCCATTTATATACTGAGCATGACGTCTGTAGTATGGAGTATTTCCATTCCCTAGCTTGGGCTAGCTGCCTGGCCGTGCTCGTTCCCAGCTCCTGCACGCCTGCTCTTCAGCTGAATACGAGAAACTGAAAAAAAAAATCCTTGATTTCTTAGCAACAACTAAAAACATCAGTGTTATTGACATTCTTCTCATACCGAATCCAAAACACAGCAGCTACTGGAAGGAAAGTTAACTCTATCCCAGCTGAAACCAGGACACATCCTTTTTAATTCCTCAAACATCTTTCAGACTTGATGCACCTCAGCATTTTTGTGTCATCCAAATAGACTCCCAGCAAATCATCCCGATTGTTTACTAATGACTTAAATATACCAAATAATAGTGACCCTCTACAGCTACTTTTAAATTATCAACATTTTCATGCCTGAATTCTCTACCTTTGTATCTTTTAATCAGTTTCAAATCCCAGGACAGAGGTTTGACATTTAACCCATGACTGATTAGTTTCCTTAATAACCTTAAAAAGAACTTAATGAGAATCCAAAGAAATTATACCTTACCAGCCTATTTTATCTATTAGTCTGCTGACTTTCACATTGTAATATGTTAGTGAAGACACAATTTTCTCATACAAAACCTTTGTCTCTATTACCTTCCCTCTAAAACACACAAATAGTAGGAGCCAGACCTTCAGTGTCACTTAACTAATTTCTTCGAAGCTGTGCTAATTTACATCAGTTGATGACTTGACCAGAAACATGCAAGTCTAAGAATCTCATCAAGCAATCCCTTCTCATGCAATTAGTCCTTAATTGTGTAAGTAGTTCTGCTGAGGTTAGTGGTGAGAAAGGATAATAGATTTTGGCAGCTAGGGGCTTTTGTATTGAGGTGAGTCATAGAAAGGTGCCCACATCTGCAGGAGCCTTTACTCTGGTGCGACATCTCGGCACGGCTGCTTCCCCAGTGCTGGTCCATGTGGTAGCTCTATGGCCTCTCAAAACTTTGCCAGCTCAGTTGTCGTCTGTCCGTGCTGCTGAGGGGTGAGATCCTGAGAACGGGTGCCCTGCTTCTCCCCACCTTTGGCCTTTCTGCTGGAGGTTTATCTCAGTCATGAGGTTATGCCAACATTCTTTGTAAAGAAAATGAGATTCTCCTCCCCAAATACCAACAGCTGGGTAGCTCTCAGTATGCACGCAGCCTACGGCAAGTCTCTGACCCGTATCAGGTGCAGTGTGCACTTGAACCTGTGTCCTCATAATGCCAAGTGCAGGCACTCTTTCCATATAAACCTGCTGACATTCACATTGGTGTTGTGCTGCTGTTTTGTGATTTTCCTGTGAGCTGCCTCAGAAAGCATGCAGGCACGCACTAGTTATTAGTGGTGACCAGGCTGTGCTTGCTTTCAAGATAGCTTCTCCCTATAATAATCGAGAAAATCTTCAGGGCTTCAGCTTGGGCAAACCTGCAAGCAGCATGTTAGTTGTTGGGTTGTGAGAATGATATACATATACATGCATATATATGTGTGCCTATACATGCTTTTTTTTCACTGCTGTTGTCAGATACTTGTTGTATCGGGTTGTGTGCAATGTAAGAGATGAGCAGAACTGTAGTTTAGAGTTGCTGATAGCTGGGTGGTGGCCCAGGTGGTTAAGCAGCTCGGTGGTGGTGTGCCTGAGGCAGGCGAGGCAAGGAGCAGCCGGGCAGCTCAGAGTCAGCACAACCCCACAAGGACTTCTTGAGGGGGACCCCAGTTGGAAAACGTTTTGTATTATACAACAATATATCCTACAAAATACCAATGTAGGCCTGTTTAGAGCCAGAAGTTTCTCAATAGATACTCATAAATATGTCTGAAAAGCTCACCATCATATTTGTTAAAAAGGCCTGGATAAGATTGCCTTTGGAGTTTAATAGGTCTAGACATAATGCTGCTAGAAAATATTTACTTAGAAGTAATGAGAAGCAAAGGCTGCTCACAAGTGTTTGGGGATGCTGAATTGTGAATAGGGATAATTTGTCAGCTTCATCATGAAAGTAATATCCAGTGTTCGTAACTTGTGAAAGAAAAAGTATTGTTGGAGAGAGAGAATGCAGCGTTGCCTTTTTGTAAGCGGAAGTGGTGATGTTTGTTTCAGCCAGGGTGTTTTGTGTGATTTTAGAAGGACAGTTCAGTGCTTTCATTCCCTTCTACTGGTTCGCTGTACAAATCGCAGCTTAAATACTTTCACAACTGCAGATGAGCAGAGGACATATTCCCTGCAGTCTCTCAGGCAGGAGAAATCACAGCACGTGGCAGTGTAAATATGACGCTGAACATTTGCTCTGTGTTCGGAGACCTATGATAAACCCAGAGCAGAAGCATAAATCTTCCTTTCACATTTAAGACTGTGCCTAAGTAATATAGTCTAGCCTTCTAATTGAAATGCAATCTATTTTGAGGGGATGGGACACCAACTAATTTACAGAAGCGTAGAAGTGCTGTCTGTCTTGAATTTATTCTTTGTGCTTGTATCTTTCGTTGCTGGGGTTGTTAGATCTTCTGGGATGGAGTATTTCCCACACTTATGTATAGTATGCTATAAAACATGAGGCTGTGTAACTGAGCATGTGTGGATAAATAAGGTCCCTGTTTTCACTGCCTGTTATTAGAAAAATTAAAATCTGTTTAAGCATAAGACACAGAAATAGACAGTTTGACCAAGTCTATATATACTGGAAAAACTCATATGAATGTGAGTACTTTTCTGCCAGTAACAGAAGTCTAAAAATGAAGGAGTATGAACTAGACTAGCTGATTTTAAGTGAAGATAGTGACATCTCAGACTCAGCAGAACGGAATTACAGGGACCCCAGCAAAAGTAGGGAACTAAACCTAAAATTCTTTTCATTGACATTCGCTGGGGAACGTGTCCTACCATAAAACCTTCCTTTATAGGAAGTGAGTCAGAGGAGCTCTCTCAATGTGAAATGTCACCAGAAGTGTCTGTAGAAAAGTCAGTGGAAAGAGAAGAATCAAACTGGTGATATCAGACAGCGTGAGCCCAGTATGTACCTGTTGACCTCAGGGCTGAATTTGCTGAACAATTAATTGCAGCTTCCATCCTATTTTTAATTTTTTTTTTGTTTTTTCTTTTAGATGGTTGGGAAGTGGCAAATGTAACACCATTTTTTATCAAAGGGCTGCAGAGAAAATTTGAGGAACCACAGAACAGTACCTGACTTCTGTGCTGGACAAGGCAGTAGAAGCTGTAACAAATGACAGAATCAGTAGACGTGAAATACAACATAAGTGAGAAGAGTGAAAGAAGATTTCATAGGCTAAAATATTTCCTCACAGATCTTTTCTAGTTCTTTGAAGAATATGTGTGTAAAATTGATGCAGTTAATAACAAATTTCAAAAAAACTTTCAACAATGTCTTTTACCAAAGGCTTTTGATTAGATTAAGGTGTCAGGGATTAATAATCAGTTGAAAGCAAAGAGCTACAGGGTAGGAGTAAATGGTCTCTATTTCACAATGGAGGGGAGTGTCCACAGTCCCAGACTCTGTGCTGTTTGGTGTATTCGTAAATGATCCGAGAAAGAAAGAGGGTGAGTGATGTGGTGACAACTTTTGCTTGATCAAACAAAATATTTCAGAATAGCCAAAACTCAAACCAACTGCACGGAGCATCGGAAGGATTTGTTGGTGTCGATTGACTGTAAAATAAAAATGGCAGATGAAATCTTTAAGTAATGCACCTGGGAAAACCAATCCCAACTATACAAACAAAATTATAGTTTTTCTATTAGATGTAGAAATTTAAAGTTATTATACATTGTTTAAAAAAAAATCCTTATAATGATGATGATAAATGAAAGGCAAATTGAATGTTAGAAGTTATAAGGAAAGGAACGGAGAATGAAATGTCACTTCGTCACTGCACATATGCGCAGGGTGTTGAACAGGGAGCTCATTTCCAATCCCTCAATTTCAAAAAGATATAGTAGAGCTAGAAAAGATACAGAGAAGGACAATGAGGTTAACCAGAAATCTGAAATGGCTTCTGCACATGGAGAGATTAAATGAGTTATGGCATTTAACCTGGGAAAGAGACTACTGAGATATATGTGGTGAAGTTCAGCTGGGGATGATCATTCCCTGTACCTCATAGCCTGTGCAGTATGGGCAGTGTGATGGTGCTATTAGACATCTGCCTTAAAACAACCAGGAGGAAGTACTTTTCTGCAAAGCCTGTAATACAGCTCAGGAGCTCATTGCCGTATGGTGTGTCAGATGTAAAAGCAGAAATGCGCTGAGTGGATTGGGTGGATTTGGAGAAGAAAAGCCATCAGGAACAAACTCTGACACAGAGCAGCCTCAGACACCTGCTTGCTGGGAAGATCAGCTGTGGTCAACAGGGCCCTCTGTCTGCCATGTTTTCTGGCAGTAGCATCTGCTGAAGGCTACTGCCAGAGACCGCCTACAGGAACAAATGGTCCTTTAGACAGACCAAAGTGTCTTAAAATATTTATGCCTGTATCCATTCTGTTGGTTACATGGATTTAACCCTGTTCTTCACTACTGACTGAGTGACCAAAGGCTGGCCTGTGCCAGAGGACTCAGGTGGCTGCTGTGACTCGGATCTTCTGCCAGTTGGAGGATATGGCTCTGTTGAGCTGTCAGCCAGCTCTGCTTTCAGGCTTCACCAGCTCTTCTGCTTCTGTCACTGTCCTGGACTTTCTTTTTGCCTCCCTAGCCTTGATTTCCTTAAAAGCTGGGTTTTAACTTCTGTCCTTTGCAAGGAATGTGAATACAATGTGGTATCTTGAGGAAGTACACAGGTACTCATTCCAACACATCTGTATGCTGGTCTCATAGCAGAGTCTTGTTGTGTTGTTAGCCAGTATGTAGTAAGCAGTACCAGCTCTGCTGTCAGGAGCTTTCTCTGTGTGCTTGGCATGGTGGAAGGAAAGGTGTCCGCTAATGAGGCAGGTGATTCATTACGGTAGGGAACAGGCTGGATATGACGCCTTCTTTGTAAATAACTTCTGGCTGTGTTTCCTATCAGACAGGTGGAAGCTCCTTATTCATAGGCATTTATGACACATGATTATCAGAGAGTGACAGTGCAATGGACTAACAAATGACATTTCCAGTATTAATATGTAAACTACATGCTAAGAAGAAATGATCAAGGACTCCTGAAATATAGCAGGAAACACTAATTGCATTCCTTGCCCTTTAATACGCTGGGCACTGTAGATAGCTTTTTCCCTAAGTGAAAATTTAAAGCTTTGATTTTGTGTGGTTCCTCATGCTTAAATATTTCAGATACATTTTTTCCTAGGTACATTGCACTCTTTGCATGTAATGCTTTATTACACCTCATAGGAGGCTGATGTGACCAACAGTTTGCTGGAACAGCCTTCGGGTGCTCTGATTCCCTAGAAATATCTATCTTAATGATCTGGATGAAGGGACTAAGTGCTCCCTCAGTGAGTTTGCAGATGACACCAAACTGGGCGGGAGTGTTGATCTGCTGGAGGGTAGTGTTGTCCGAAAAGCAGATTCTTTTACCCGGTGTGCAATAAGCCAATTCTCACACACTCAGGAAAGATATTGTTTTATTCAGGTCTGGGTGCTCGATGGACTTTCCACAAATCAAGCACACCCAATGCCAGCTTCTTCGTTACATTTATACATTAAATTCATGTGTATTTTATCTATCTAATACATATTCATTCTAATATACATAAGTTGTGCAATGACGTGGTGTCCTTCTTCTTGCCTCCTTTTCAGACCCCTCTGTGCATGTCTTTCTCCTTTTTGGGGGTCTCTGATGGTCTTTGGTGGTCCTCCTGGATGAAGTACCTTAACTCCTTTTATCCATATAAGGTCACACATCACCTAAGGACAGCTTAAGGCTACTTTCTTTTGCCAACTGTCTTTTGTTCCTTCAAGAAGGAGAATTTGTCTTTGATTAAGAGGATAGTGTAGATGGCCAAGATATTCTGTCTCTAAGCTTAGGTTAAACGTTAACATGATTCTGGTCATGCACTACTTGATTAAAGAAATGCTGCTTAAACACAAGCAATACCCCTTCTTTCCAAGGGAAGAACTTGTTCTGTTACAATCTCCCCCCTTTTTGAGGCTTAATGTGTTTTAACACCTTTAAGTCTCAACTCATTCTTTTATATCTCCCTGGGATACAAAGAGGTACACATTGAATCAGCAATCAACCGTTTCATTTTTCATTTCTCAAATAATATTTACAATGTCCCTTTGGTGTGGAGATCTGCGGTGGGGAATGCATTTTCTTTATCCTGATATAATGGATCCAGGATTCAATCCCTCGAAATTTCACTGCTGTGTTCGTAGTCAGCAACACCTGCTAAGGTCCTTTCCATTTTTCTGCGAGTGGTTTGTCTTTCCATGTGCATAGATATACTGAGTCTCCGGCTTGAAGGGGTGTGCTAGTAAGTGCAAAGGCACAGGAGCTTTAACCTGGATGTACCTATAGAGAGAATTGAAAACCTTGCCCAGAGAGATTAAGTATTCTTTCAAAATTTGTCCCCTATTTATGTGCATTTGACTGTCTTTCCCTGTTAAATTTAGAACATACGGTCTCCCATGTAATATTTCAAATGGGCTAATGTTTTCTCTGGTTCGTGGTGCAATTCTAATTCTGAGTAGTGCTAGGGACAAAACCTTAGTCCATTTCGTCTGAGTTTCCTGACATAATTCCCTAATCTGTGGTTTAATTGTTTGATTCATTCTTTCTGCTTTCCCACCAGATTGTGGTCTCCATAGAGTGTGTAAATCCCATTTAACCTGTAAGAATTTTGAAAGCTCTTGAATAATTTCTGCTACAAAATGGGATCCCCTATTTGACGAAAGTCTCTCAGGATTCCAAATCCAGGTATTCTTTGTTTTAATAGTACTTTAACTATTTCCCTAGCTTTGTTGGTGTGCCACAGGAAAGCTTCTGGCCAACCTGAAAAGGTATCAACAATTGCTAACAAATACCTATACCCTTTACACTTAGGTAATTCTGAAAAGTCGATTTGCCAATAACTGTCAGGTAGAGCCTCTTTTTACCTCTCCTGGAGAGGGTATTTTATGAATTTTGGGGTTGTTTTTCAAAGAAGTTTCACATCCCTGCGCAATACCTTTGGCAATTTTCAACATATTAATGCCAATTGCATGTTCTTATCATTTCCACTAGAGCTTCAGCTCCCATATGAGTGGTACCATGCGTCTTTTTCATGAGTTCTCTCATTACTTCAGGAGTGACTACACATTGTCCATCTGGAGTTTTCCACCATCCTTCAGAAGTCTTGCTACATTTGAAGAATTCATCCAATTTGTCGTCTTTTTCTGTGTATTCAGGAACGTTGATATCAAATGTTCTTTCTGGAACTAAAATTGCTATTTTTGCAAAAAAACATTCGCTCAATAGTCTGTAAACAGTCATGTGTTAATTCCTCTTCATGTAAAAGTAACAGAGATGCCGGGTTCAAGGTACTAGATACTTTCATTATTTTATCCTCTCGTTCAAGCAGTGTTGCTTGATACTGTACCGTCCTGCTCGGAGACAGTCAGTAATGTTCTTTCTGTTCCAACACTGCTGCGACAGCATGTGGTACATAGACGGTGATTATCTGCCCCAAGGTTAGCTTTCGTGCCTCTTGCATAAACAGTACAGCAGCTGCCACTGCCCTCAGGCACCCTGGCCGTCCAGCGTCCAGTGCTTACTTTGTCTAGTTGTTTTGAGAAGTGAGCCAAAGGCCTTTTCCAGCTTCCCAGGGGCTGCACAAGTATCCTCAAAGCTTGATGTTCTCTCTCATGTACGTAGAGTTGAAACTCTATATCCAGCCAGCCTCAAAAAGCTGAGTAAACTTATGGTTGTTTCTTTGCATTCTTCAGCTAGCTGTGTCTGCCCCTAACAGTATATCGTCTACGTACTGCAATAAGGTAATGTTAGTTTCTTTACCTTGCCATTGTTCCAGGTCTTTCACAAGTACATTATCAAAAATTGTAAGGCTGTTCTTGAATCCCTGGGGGAGTACCGTCCAGCACAACTGCATTTTCCTTCCTGTAGTGGGGCTTTCCCATTCAAAGGCAAACAGCTTCTGGCTTTGTTCTTCTATGGGGATGCAGAAGAAAGCATTTTTCAGGTCTACTACTGTAAAATAAACATTGAAATCAATTATGGTAGTTAACAAGGTGTAAGGGTTAAGTACCACTGGATGAATGTCCATTACTATTTGGCTGACACTTCCCAGATCTTGTATGAATCTGTATTCTTGTGAATGTGGTTTCTTAAGAGGTGAAATTGGAGTGTTATATTCCAGCTGGCATTCCTGTAATATCCATTCTTGAGAAAATTGTTTATAATAGGTTTCAATCTGATACAGGCCACTAATTACATAGGATACTGGTTTTGTCTTACCAGTTTAACTCCTGGCTTGAATTAAATTTTTACTGGTTCAGTCAGTTTGGCTTTTGCAGGTTTCTTGGTTGCCCATACAAAAGGGGTTACAACATCCTCTGTCTCGGGGAGAAGGTTGCTCGGTGCTTCTTTTTTGTCTTCTGTTGTCTCAAATAATTCCTGTAATACATGTATTTGCCCTTCCCAGGCATTACTTTGCGGCATGTGAACTCTGATTTTATTTGATTTCTACCCCTAGTTTTTTCAAGAAGTCCCTCCCCATTAGAGGTGTTGGGCATTCTGGCATATATAAAAACTCATGTACCAACATTTTGCTGCCAATTTTACATGTAATTAGTTGGAAAAAGGATCTAACCTCCCGCTTTCCCATTGCACCAAATACAGTTGTAGAATATTTACTCATGGGTCCCTTACGACTATTCAATACAGAGTATGTTGCCCCTGTGTCAACTAGGAATGTGACTACATTCTTTCCTATCTTAACATCAACCAGGGGTTCAGCTGGCGATGCTATTCCCTCAAATCCTGGTCCCTGTCATTGAGTCCTCCTCCCCAATCCAAATCAATTCTCCAGGTATCGGGGTTGTAGTTGGGATGGGACACGAATTAGGCTATCTTTTTGGGCACTCATTTTTCCAGTGTCCGTTTTCCTTATACAGGGTGCACTGATCTCTCTCTAATGAAATCGGAACTCCTGATTCTCTGCTTCTCCCTTGCCACGGTCCCTAGATGGAGCCTGAGCCCTTGCAAAGGCAGCTGCCAATATTGCCACATTCTGGTTCCTAGCTCTTAATATCTTGCCAATCTGGTTATGATTCTCAATAATAATCCTAAAAGATCGATACATTTTATCAGGATTGTCTTGGTAGGATCCTGCAGATTCCTTCCAATTCATTAAATCTGATGTTGTAAATGGTACTTTTACATACAGCAGCATACCGTCTGGACCTACAGCTTGACAAAGGGGGGGCTTGGATTTACAGGGTGCTGCTGTGCTGGCGTTCTTCCTCCTACTGGAATAGAAGTTTAATTACCCCTGTCTCTACTTTCCATCCCACTTGTAACACTTTCCCTGTCTGGAGCTACAAATATCTTCCATTTCATCCTCTAGCTTTAAACATCTTTCCTACACTGCAAGCAGAACAACATCCCAAGGGCTTTTTCATATCATCATCATATTAGAATCCGAAGTTAACAGTTTACACTTTTTCTGAGTCTCACGATCATTTCTCAGAGCAAAGAATATATCCACAAAAGGTACCTCATCCCATTTATATAACCTTCTGCAAAACAACATTAACTGTAAAAAAGCTATTGTAGTTCAAAGTGCCATTCTCTGGCCACTTTTCCTCATTATCCAGTTTATACTTCGTCTACCAGGTGTTACAGTATTCAACCATTTTTCCTTTTGTCAGGGGATCCCCTCCAAACTTGTCCCAATATTTTAAAACAAAACTCAAGGGGGAACAAGGAGGTATTTTAGACCCCCGGGCACCCATATTTTTACCCAAAAATAACTTATTAAACCAAGACTTCATATACTCCAGTCACTGCTGTCAAACGTATATGACCTGTTTCAAATATACCCAGTTTCCAATATACACCAATGCATGCATATACCTTTATATTGTATACTCCAGTTGTCACTGTCAAGCACGTATACCAACCAAAAGAACCAGACAATATCTCTTTCAATAAGCATTGCACTGTTGTGTTGCTGACTCGGTCTGGCCAGGGAGAATACTCACGGAGTCCCCGATCAAAAGGTCAGTGCGCGCTGGAGTCTGGAGAGCAGTGTCTCGTCCACACCTGTAGCAGGCAAGTTGATCCGGGGACGGCATCACGGCCGTCCCATCTGGGTCGCCAAAACTGTTGTCCGAAAAGTGGATTCTTTTACCCGGTGTGCAATAAGCCAGTTCTCACACACTCAGGAAAGATATTGTTTTATTCAGGTCTGGGTGCTCGATGGACTTTCCACAAATCAAGCACACCCAATGTCAGCTTCTTCGTTACATTTATACATTAAATTCATGCATATTTTATCTATCTAATACATATTCATTCTAATATACAAGTGCTGTGCAACTATGTGGCGTCATTCTTCTTGCCTCCTTTTCAGACCCCTCTGTGCATGTCTTTCTCCTTTTTGGGGGTCTCTGATGGTCTTTGGTGGTCCTCCTGGATGAAGTACCTTAACTCCTTTTATCCATATATGGTCACACATCACCTAAGGACAGCTTAAGGCTACTTTCTTTTGCCAACTGTCTTTTGTTCCTTCAAGAAGGAGAATTTGTCTTTGATTAAGAGGATAGTGTAGATGGCCAAGATATTCTGTCTCTAAGCTTAGGTTAAACGTTAACATGATTCTGGTCATGCACTACTTGATTAAAGAAATGCTGCTTAAACACAAGCAATACCCCTTTTTTCCAAGGGAAGAACTTCTGCTGTTACAGTAGGAAGGCTTTGCAGAGGAATCTGGACAGGCTGGATCGATGGGCTGAGGCCAGCTGTATGAGGTTCAACAAGGCCAAGTGCTGGGTGCTGCACTTGGGTCACAACAACCCCATGCAATGCTACAGGCTTGGGGAAGAGTGGCTTAACCCAGCAATGCTGCTTCTCTGCTGTCTGTATAGGAAGTGGGATGACTATGGAGACTTGTACAAAATATCCTTCCGGATTCAGCATCTCCATGTGAAAACACCCTGGTGGAACAGAATAGAATACCTCAATGTTCAAAATAAGCTACATGAAGAATAGCTAGAGTGGTGCCCAGTGAACCCTGGGAACTTCTGTAGGATACTTCAGGTTCATCCTTGCTCCTGTCCAAGAAAATTCTGCGAGCCCAGCCCCTGGCCGCCTGGCATAGTGCTTTTTTGTGTGCCTCATGGCTGGGAGTGTGCAGTATTTAGGATTCCTTTTCCTTCCTGGAACTATGCAGAAGGATTACAACAAGGGAAGATCCTATTCACATGCTTTTTTAACAGCTGTATCTGGTGGCTGAAGAAGTAAATTGCAAGTGATTTCCGAGCTCCAGTTCTCCTTTGCCTGCGTATCTGAATTTACTAAGAAGAACTAACAGATACTGGAGAAGGAAGTGCCTGTTGGGAAGGACTCAGCAGGAATCTCTCCTGTCCAGAGAGGGAGGTTTATACTGAAATCCCTTTGGAATTGGCTTTATTGAAGTTTTTAGATGATACTTTGCAGTGTCTAGCATTGGAAGTAGAAGTTAGTTGTAGAGAGAGGATTTCTACATACAAGTAGGAATGGCAGTTAGCCATTGGCAATAGCAAGCACCAGCCCCTACATGTAAGACACCTGAAACGCTATGGCAGCCTTCACTTTCTGAAAATGTGAGGTACTATTTGTTCTCACTTGCAGCAGGCACGGTGGTGCTATGTAGTAGTAGCTGTTCAGAGGAGCAGATTGGATACACTTGGTTTGAGATTGTTGACTAAGCTTTAAACAGCTTTAAAAGTGAAACTAACTCGTCTCTACTCAATGCACTTATGTTTACTCTCTTAGTTTTTCAAAGACATCCTCTAGACTGAGACGCAAATAATTTCTTTTTCTTTAAAGTCCCACTTCTGAGAGTAGCGGCAAGATGCTGGAGAGGGCTGAGGAGTGTGTTTTATTCATCAAGAAGCTAGAGGGAGGCTTGAGGTGATCTCTCTGCCTCTGATGAAATTCATTGCTTTATCTGGAAACTCTTAAATCATTCCTGGCAGAGGTGACATTATAAAAATAATTCTGAAGAACAAAAGTTCTTGCCCTTGGAATACACTGCATTGCACCAAATGGCAGGCATTTATTGCATTTTTTTTTTTCTCAGGTAGGCTACAAGAGTTGACACATGGAAACTTTAGCTTCCTTTAAATTTCTTTAATTACTTTTTGCAAGTTGATATTTTTTTTTTTCCTCAAATGAATACCTTGTAAAAAAAGCTACACAAAGGATAGCCAGAGCGATGACTGATGAACCCCAGGGACTTGCTCAAGACACTTTGGGTTCATCCCTGTCTCAGTTTAAGGGATTTTAGTGAACTCCACCCCAGCTTGCCATTCGCCTCTTCTGTGGCAATATGTGCCCTGGGAGCACTGTGCTGCTCTTCCCATGTACTTGGTTGCAGCAAAGTGTGGCATGTATTTATTTAATTGTGCATGAATATTTAAATGGGGATAAAATAAATCCTTTTCGTGTGGCTTACTCCTTTGGCAGGCAGATGCACTCTGGGGATGCAGACTTCCCTGTAAGATGGTAGAGAGAGAATTTTGTGGGAGTCCATTTTACTCAGAAATGCCTAACATCCCTCAAATTCCCCGCGAGCAAAGGAGAATCTGTGGGCGTAAGGATATATGGAAAGCCTGCTAGTTAGGACACTAACATTGGTCTCTTTCTGTAGATTATTTGAAAAAGTAAGTACCCAAACTCCAGGAGATAGCAAATAAAGGATGAAGGTGGTGAGTCTATGCCATTATATTCAATGGGACCTAATTCAGATTGAATAGAGTGACAATCTAAATGCACAGATAATGTAATTTGGAAGTAATTCCTGTTGGTCATAGTGATTTTTCAGGACATAGTTTAGAATATCGTTTGGTTTATGTTGTTCTGGAGGCATGTCAAGTCTGGTTTAATAAGCTTGTTTAAATTCTGCTCAGGAGCCCTACTACTACATTGTAACAGAGTATTTGAACTCTTGTATTACGGAGAACGTTTAGTGCGTGCATGAAAACTTGGACTTCGTCTGCAGTTCAGCAACAGTGCTAAGTAGTTTACTGGACAGCATCTCTTTTCTCTGTCACTAGAGACGGCAATGGGCACTTGGGTGGCTTACGGCTCAGGGACTCCAAGGTGCCAGCTCAGATTTTATTCAGGGAGATGAGACATTCTTTAGAGAAAATCCACAGCTTAGCCAGGAGATTCGGCCACAAACACACTGTGTGGTCCAAGAAGCAAGTAGACAACTAGAATAAAGACAGATGGAAAGAAGTGAGCTTTGACCTTTCTCTATGCAGCTTTTGTAAGCTTCACAGACTTTAACTCTTGAGTTCTATAGCTTTTATATATTTTAATTTTACATATTTTAAATCATCAGCTTGGTGCGGCTGTTCCAGTTTTTATTTATCTTGGAGCATACTGCAATGATTTCCACTGTGTACTTTTGATACTGTTTTCCAGGATACCACAAATGGCTTGAAACGGGAGCTGAGAATGACAGTGCTCAGCCACAGACATCCTCTGAGCAGCTGCTCAATCTATGTGACAACTGAGGGCTTCTAATAAAAAGCCATTTTACTGTGTACACCTGATTTGTTAGCCTGAATTACAGAAGGTGATGAGTAACCCTCACCTTCAGATCAGTTCTGAGACATAATAAGATGTCTGGAGGCTTTCCAGCAGCAAAGGTTTTAGTATAATATTCTAATTTATTGTATAGTCTTCTGTTTAGCATAATTCAGCTTTACAAATTGGCTGTCTCTGACCTTCATATTCTCTCATATGGGCATTCTCATATGAATTCTGAGAATGCTCCTTGTTACCTGATAAGGGAAATGCTATTTGGGAATCTGAAGGGCAGCACAGAACAGAGCTCTCTCCTCCAGGAGACAGCTTCATGCTGCCCGAACAGTGTGAAACTCGCTTGCATTTTTTTTTTTTTTTCAGTCATTAAGGAATTCATCTTTGTTGAGTAAACTTCCATATAGTATGAAAGCACTGCATCAGCTTTTACCTCTCCTGCTTGCTGGTATGTGGCTGGAAGTCCTATGGGTAGGCAAAGTCCCGGCGTGCCAGGGTGGCTTCAGAAGTGGTGAGCAGTCAGGCTGCTCCAACGTGTGCAGGGTTGTGAGCAGGCAGTTCCAACGACTTTCTGAATCTCTGTTGTAACCCCCAGACCGTACTCTTTTCAGCTCCACTCTTCTCCTCCTTTTATTGAGTGATCTGCCACCGGGGTAGCATTCAGCTGGATGTGAAAGGTTGAAAGAGCTTTCAGGTGGGCAGGGAAAGCAGCACCATGCTCAAAGCTGGGGCCAGAGTCTATCAAGCAGCCACCTGAATTCTTAATGGGACTGGAACTGTGCTGCTCTGCCCTGTCTGTTCATGGCCAAAGCAGGAATATCAGCCAATGTTACTCAGCACTGGAGAAAAGTCGTTGACAGCCTCTTAAAGAAGCGTGTGAAGTTGGGCATCCAAACAGAGAAGTTTATAGTCTCAGCTGTAAGAGGCTCTATGCAGGGAGGAGCCCATGGAAGGTGTATTGTACTTGGGGGTGAACTGGGAGCTTGCTGCATCCTCAGTAAAGCTGCTCTCATATACACTGGTGACTTTGTTGGGGTCACCTGTATAAATGGGGCCAGAATCCATCTGTACCCACTCATGTAAACTTGCCAGGATACTGAAAGATTTCTGTCCTAAATATGATAATGAGGTGACATTTCATTATTGCTTATGTTTAATTTTTCCATGCACCAGTATTACTGGTTGAAGTAGTGAAGCCAGATAATCAAACCGAGACCCTGGTCTGTGTCCCAGCACAGTGGCCTGGATGAAGTGACAGTGGCAAAGCTCTAAGTGATTTCAAAGAGGGCTGGCTGTCATCCACAGCAATAAACAACCCCTGTCCTTAGCACTAATAGCCTAAAAGCATTTGCAGCTTAGCTTGTCATGCTTTACCTACCACTTTATTGGCAAACATCCTTCATATTGTAAGCAATTCTACAATGTATATAGAAGCAGTAAAACAAGCAGTGATTCTGTACCTCTTAAAATTCGCTTAGAATGACGACACATTTGGTTTTATCTTGTATGACTTCCAAGGGAAAAATGTATTAAAAGTTTTGTGTTTGAACCTTTTCCTTAAAGATAGTTCTTCTGACAGTACTCTTATTTGATACAGCTAAGTATATTTAATTTTTCAAGTGATGTAATTAGGTATATTTAAGGGAACTAATTCATATCCCTTAAAAAACAAATATTCTTCCCATCAGATACTAAAAATTTACTTAAGATAATTTTGTCTTGTTTACTTTTGATTTTTAAGATTTTAAAAGGTAAATAAAGCATGAATCATTTTGTGTTTGGAAGCTCTACTGTAGGGAGCTCCAGGTAATTTTTCTGAGAATGGAGAAAGCACATGTGAAGGTGTGTGGGGGTGTGTGTATATGCATATGTACACACACACTTGCCTGTGAGCATTTATACATGCATATAAGTATGTGTACATAGACACCCACACAGATACCAGTGCAGAACTTCAGCTGTGGGATTAGTGACATCTGACTAGCATCTCGTGCTGCCCCAACAGCAGACGAGCACAAGGTCTTGTAAGAAAATGTAAGAAATAAGTTTAAAGAGGAAGGAGGTATTAAGGAAGGAAAGAAGGTGAAGATGATACCACAAGACTATACAAATTATCTTTGGGGCCCAGAATGGTGTTTCTAAATCATTAGAAAACACATTTCATAAGGAATGTGGGTTGTCCCTGACTGCCGTTAACACGTAAGGATCCTTGTTTGGCTGATGGATGTTGCAGCAGAAGCAGGTCTTGAGGAGTGGTTTAAAAGAGAAGATTCCCATCAGATCTTTTTCAAAGGGTACATTTTCTCCTTCAAATCAGTTGGGGTTCCCAGAGCTAAATCATTAATAAGCATCTTTTCTGATGAAGTTCAGGGCCCCACAGCACTAGTAGCAGGATGAAATTAAAGCTTGAGAGATTTGCCATACACTCAACCATACAAAGGCTCACTCTTCCAGAAGTTGCCGCATGTTTTCTGGTGAGCAGTTGTGTGTAAATGGCAGATGGCTGTGCAGAGTAATTTACCCGCTCAGCATTTTCTGGGTATGTTTTTCAGGATTACGTGGGGCAGGCTACAGTCAGGGGAGTGACCTGAGGATGTCGGTGCTGCTGATCCTGGCAAGCAGAGGACTGAGTAGGTGCAAGTCCTGCAGCAGCTTGCCCAATTCTCGATCTGGGGCAAAGCCTCTGAAGTACTTTAAGAGGGAAAACACTGTGTTGCTAAGTCTGATGTCTCAGCTCTGTAAAAAAACCTTTCAGAATATTCATACACTGCACAGAACCAAATGACACTGTTCTTACTGGATTATATCATGGGAAGAAAAGTTAATTTAGTTCAATCTTCAAATTCCTGTTAAAACCTTGACTTTAATATCAAGGTAGTAAATATTAGAGATGGATGCAGCATTGTTTGCTTGTTTTTTTTTTAAATAGGGTCCGTGGTTTTATCTAATTTTAAATCCAGAGTCTAAACCAAGTTAGTCTTCACTACGGGACAATACAGGATCTCATTTGTACAGCTGTAGGGATTAGAATCTCAAAGGCAAACAACTGCATAACTTCTGCTGAGTCTGGGTCAAGGCAAGTGCTTACGTGTTGTTGAGGACATGAATGGAACTACTGCCTTCATGCCTTTCTGTGGGCAAAGCCAGGAGATCTGCTTGGGTTCGTGTGAAGCCTTTCATACCTTCACCAATGTCTGCTCAGGCTGCTGAAGGAAGGATTTATGAGCGCCTTTTTTGTCATCACAGCAATCACATAGTGAAAGTGGAGCCTTTTTCTTACACTCTCCTCCATGGGAAGAGGGCTGAATTCAATTTTTCTGTCCGAATGGAAATGGGTCTCCTATGTTTGGACGTGCCTTACCAGGACTCACTTGGAAGAGAATTACTCATCTGCTGCTGCAAAGTGTCAATGAGGCCAGTGTGGATTTGTGCCTCAAAATTCAACCCACTAAAATCTTATGTGATGCAGAATTTGGCACTAGTTTGGCCTTTTTCTAACTAGGGTGGTACTCCGATTTACATGTTATTCAAACACCCAGCTAGATGAGATGGAGCTTAATTATTATAGAGATAATGAAATGTTATGGAGACAAATTAATTTCATATAGGCCAGCAGCTGGACACTACCACAAGCTGGATTAGAGTCAGTCACTTAGCAGTCCTCCACGACCTTCTCCATTGCTCTGCTTCAAGTGCAACAAACACAGGTAAACACAGTGCAGTAACGAGAGAGAAATTTGCAGCTCTGGAGCATCACAGCCCAGGGTGGCAGAGGTTCCACCTGCACCATGAAGAGTGGTAGCATTCAAACACACTTATACCCCATACAGAAAGTCCATTACCTCAGAAGAGTGCATGCTCATAAAAATTGTTTGTTACTTTCTTCACTCACAGTAGTTTATTGGTAAGTGAAAGCAGACAGCTCTTTCTGTGTCTTCTTGCATTGGAGTAGCTCAAATAAAGAGAGATGGTATCTAAATGGCAAATGCCATTGCATCTTTTCATTTCTTTTTGCTTGGTGAGCTTCAGAAGTTTTCTGAGAATCATTCAGATGAAAATTGTACCAACAGATGAGTCACAGAAGACACTGGGGGTAAGCAGCACCTATTGTGCCTGCAACTCCTTTCTTTGCTCTCAGCAATGTGATTCAGACCATTTCTGGGGTGGACATAGCAGAGTTTTGCTTTCAGGCTGTTGGAAAGCAGACTTTTCCAAGGAACTGTTTTTCTCATGGCAATGGCTTTTTCCATTAGATGTGCAGCTTTTCCTCTTTTCCAGCTCTCAGGTGTGGAGCAAGAGGTTCCCTCCCTGGTTTCTGGCCATCCCCTCTCAGTATTCTCCCATAGCATGTCATGACCACCATTTGTGGACATGCGAGCTGATTTCATCCAAAATTGTCAGAAAGGTAAAGATGTAAAAACAATAATAAACCTCTACAAGCTTTGTGGAGATAGTTGGTCAGGAGGAGGCAGAAAATTCAAGGTCTATCAGGGGAGAAGCTGATGTGCAGTCATGTTGCTTAGACATCAGAGATTCCAGAGGAGAGCAGAGTCTTCAGATACAGATCTGCAGGAAACCAAGTTTCATCATCTCTGCTGCTCGTAGAGCTAGGCATGTAATTTCTCTCTGCTGAGAGAAACATTGAACTATTCTTCTTTACCCCCAGTGTGTCATTGTTTTGTTTGAAACTTTTTTTTATTTATTGTATTGCATTGCACTGTCAGTTATGATTAATTTAGGTTTTGTTGATGCTGCTTATTGCATAGAAGACTTCTATGACCTCTACAATGTGGAGTCTGTCACCTGAGTTTTCTTCATTGTCCATTTTTATGCCTGTTCATGTATCAGAGGGGAAACAATGGCTGTGGTCCTAAGTGGGAAAATAACTGCTAATGGATTAGGTGGTATCAAATGGATTGTGAGACTGAGATAAGCAGCCATAACAGGGTTGAGGTTGCCAGCTGTAACCACAGTAAACCTTCTGATATTTATTAGGGATAGAAATGAAAGTCATAACCCAGAGAGGAAGGTAACGGTTAGATAGACTCAGATTGACTATGGGATAATAGTCCCATTCTTTTTTTTATTTTTGTTCGTCTCTCAGCTGTGAAATACACCTTTAACATAAAATCTTTTTCAAGACATCATCTGAAGATAAAAATAAGTGATTTTGTTGACATAAAGTCTATTTCCACTGAGAGCAATATAAAAAAAGATCAAGTAGATATCTTCCTTCTGGAAAACCCAGATTAAAATCTACTGGCTGCCAGTGTCCTTCCAAGTGGCAGAACGTGTTAAAGAGGAAGGCTTGTTTTATTCCTTTATAAGTAACTGAAGTAAGTTATGAATTTATGTGCTTCCTTTAATAAGGTGCCTGACTTGCGCTTTGGAGAAAGGTGGCAGTAAAGCTGTACTATATCAGAGTTATGGGGACGCATCTCTCTGGTTCTCACTGGACAAACTTTCGGCCTGCATGCTCTCAGATTTAGTAGGAGCAATAACATTTAATATCTACAGTTTTCATGAAGTTTTGTGGCTTTAAAGTGCTACGGTAATTACTTTTTTTCTGTCTCCAGATATTCATGGTAAGTTTGCAATATATTGTCCATGGAAACAATTCAGTGAGAGGAGCATTGTGACATTGTGTAGCAACTTACTAATGAGCTGTGTTTGTCTTTTACTCAGATATTTGACTTCTTTCATGTAGTATTTTTGTAGCCAAGCTTTTTTAGCAGGCCTGGAGAGATCAAAATAGAGATAGGAAATGAGCAGTATGTTACTGGAAGAAAAGGTAAATAACATGGTAAAAGCTGATAAGAGAAATTAGATGGAATAGTTTCACTGTCTTATGAAATATTATTTATTTTGCTGAGAATTAATTTTTGAGAAAACAGATGAGATCATGTTGAAACATCCTACTAACAGTTGTCTCCACCTGTGACTTCTATGTCCATTGAACCAAATTATTCGAAACTCAGTTGTCAGAGAGGAAAAAGAGAGAGGCAAGTGGGAGAATTTTCAAGCTACAAAAATGTTCCTTTTGGTTGCAATGAAAAATTAAAATCTCAAAAGTGTGATTAAAAATCTTTAAAGCACATGGTTCAGGTGAAAATCTATGGTGTTTTTGCTTGAATTTCAAAACAAAATATCTTGAATACACAAATTGTAACTTCCTCAAATAAAACCTTACAACAGTATGAAAACTTGCATATTTTTTTTTAATATGAAGAAATCTATCATGGCTAAGTTTTTTCTACAAAAACTTTTTGCAAGTCAAGATTTGCCACTGAGTAGGTGGAACCATTAATTGAAAAATTTCTCTCCTACTCTACAAAGAAGTCTTAGATGGCTTTGATTGCAGTTAAGAAAAGCATTCTCTGAAATGTGTGAGCTGTGCCCGCCACTCCTCCTTTCATCATGACCAGGATGGTTACTGCATACTCAGAGCTTCAAACAGCCACTGCTGTCGGTCTTAAGAAAATACAACCAAACTAACTGCATAATTTATCAAGATGTTATAAAAATTTCAGTATCAAATTTTTGAAGAACGCTTTGACATATGGCCTTTCTATTACAAGCTAAGTTTAATATGGTATTGAATACATGTTAAACTATTTGGTGACAAGGTAATAAAAAATTATGGATTACTCAGGACTCTGCATGGCTGGATACATTTCCCTTTTAGATAATGCTTGACAGTTTCATTATCAACTGATAATTGCCAACTCTGCTGTAATATATCCATCTATTTATTGGTTATTTCACACCATTGTGAGCCGACCCCCCACTGCCCTAGTGCTGCCCAAAGATGGAACAAAAAGGCAGACACACTTTTTTTTTGTTCTGCTTGGAAAAAAAAAAAAAAAAAAAAAGAAATTATCTCTAAAAGAAGGGAGACAGGACCAAGCAATATCATAATGGTTGCAGTCAAAGTGGAACCACTGAATGTGTCATTTTGTCAGTGTGCACTGTCTGAAATTTGTCTAGCTCTGGAGTTAAAATAAATCCACCAGCAAAATATCATTTTTTACTCTTAAAAAGTTTTCTGGTTGTTAGGAGGCTTTAGTTCATAAGAAGCCTGGAGGACATTTTTCATCTCAACTTTCGCAGTCACACCAAGCTGACAGAAAACTTTACCAACTAGTGTGCATGGTTGCTATAGCTATGGTTTATTCAGAAGTTTTGCCTCTACTCTGTTTGCGGGAGGAGTATAAATGTATTTAAATCTGTATAACCACTATGTTGATGTGAGTATTAGCTGATACCACCTATAAATATACTAACAACTTTATATTGATGTAACTGTGTCTGCCTGTGCAGGCTGCAATCATTCATTTGCTATCAAGATAGTTAAACGAGGAGGAGGGGGAAAGCAAATGCTAGAAACAGTGAAGGGCAGGTAATTTCTGTCACTACTTTGAAAACTTCTAGCTTTTTCAGCCAACAGCATATTTCTGTGAACAGAATAGGCACTCTCACAAAAACTGCGGTAAATGAAATGTTATTTTTATTGACAATGATGCTATTTGCTCTAGAGAACTCTCCACTGTATCACGAGCTGGTTGAGAACTTGCTGATCGTGTCCCTGTTAGCCTTACATTTCTCTGCAGCAAAGACATTAACTGAGTTCTATAAAGTTAATATTTAAGAATCTTGGGGATCATTCCTTCAGAAGTTTTCATGAGCTTTTATCAGTAGCAGCATTCTTTGTCAAGATGTACTCGCAGTACAAGACAGGGATGATTTTCCCATTGGAAACAATGAATCCTTAAATTCTTTTTTATTCCACCCTTGATAAAGCACAAGATTGCCTAGTCTTTGTGTAGGCTACATTTTCACCCTCTGGGAGCACCTCGACCGGCAAAAGAGAAAAAGTATGACACTAATTGAGTTATCTTGTTTCCCTTCAAGTTTCAGCATCGTGACTCTGCTTGGGCATCTGGACGGGAGTGTTCATTCTCTCTCCTGCCAGGGGACCAACTCCAGTGTGCCAGTTCCCCCTTTGCCCCCGCCCGCGTCATCTTCGCCTCCCTCCCAGAAGTCGCTTTCCTTGAGGCACGAGAAAGCCATCAGCATGTCCTGCTGCTCCGAGGGCCGTTTGCCGGCTGTCTTTGCTCTTGGAGGTGGGCGGCATGTGCTTGCTTTCGCAGGCTGGACAGAAAGCGGCGGCCAGAGCTGGCGTCTTCCAGCCGAGTCCTCCATGCTGTGTAGGCAACACGCACGCATGGCCGTGGAGGAGACAGTGCTGACAGGAGGTGGTGGATGATGAAGCAGCTGGGGCAGAGTTAAGGGCCACCCACAACCAGCCTGCTCAGCAGTGATGGGGCATTGGAAGGCTGTGGGGTCTCACGTCATTGGTGAACGCTGGTGGAGAAGGGGAAAGGCATCCAGCTGGCATGGCTGTTCCCTCCCTGAAGAAAAGAGTATAAATTAAGGTTATGCTTTGAGAATTACTTATTGTTACCCTGTTTATCTGCCTGTTAGAGGCATTTTGGTTTTCTGCCTTTAATAAAAATATTCCTTGTTAAGCCATTTGTTTCCTGTTTGCCAGTGGGGACAGTTTGCTCACTGAGTCATTTGCACTGCTCATCATTGCACCAGGATAATTTTCCCTGGTTTCTGGGTGAGAACTTGAGTGGTGCTCTAGAGGTGATTTTCCCTTAAATGTGAACCCACCTATTACTGTTTCCACTCTGGCCCTGGTAGAAGGGTTACAAAATGGCTCATACCAATGACAGTCTGGCCTGCGGTGTTTATCCAGTACCTGTTTAAGGGGCGATGGTTATTGTCGACTGCCAAACTCACCCAGATTCAAAGTGACAACTGGAAGGAGAAAGACTCTGTATCCTGCTACCAAACTGAGGATGTCAGTCCGTGCCAGAGGAAGGTGTTCAGGAGATGACCAGACCCAGCACCTTGGAAGGAGAGCTTCCTCTTCTGCCTAGCCCTCATTTACCTGCAGAAAGGCTTTCCATGAAACAGCTGTGAAGAGTATGTTAATGCCCTTGCACAGTATGACAGAGATTTAAATCACCAATATTTTTTTTTTATTAAATAAACAGAAGGTTGTTAATTTCTATCAGAACTTCTAAACCTGCTTAGAATTCCAAAGCCAGTTTTAGATTGAAGAAAACAAATCCAACAATGAAGGAAAATATTCAAATCCTCCCCTACCCCCCCCCCCCCAAATAAAAGGAAAGAGGAATAAAGTGATATGTCACTTCAATATTAAAGTTAAAAGGCTTTGATAGTGAGCAGAACTTTGTAGAAGAGAAAATGATGGGGGTGACAAATCTTTAAAGAAGGGAAAATGGAATGCTATTTTTAAAAATCTTTTATTCTTTTCAGATTGTGGTATTTTATAGAGCCTTACAGATGATAAAGCAGATGCTTCCCCTGTGCTTGACTGAATGCTTTCTCCACACACCACTGGGTTGGGATTTTTTTCCTTTTTGTGTCACATTGATCTTTGCTTGTTGTGCTGCCTTTAACATGCCATTAGGCACCTCTGGCTGCCAATAGTGAGGGAGAAGATCAAGTTCTGGTGGTAAACCACAATTAGGCCTTCCTGACATGACTTATAATATTATGGCCTGTGTCTATTTGAAGATATTTTGAGAGGTAGACTAATTTTGTTAGTATTGTTTTTACTACATGTACTGAAGGAGTTTCTAGGGCCCCTTTTCCAGATCTGTTGTACAGATGTGTTGTGGTTTAACCTGGCAGTTGGCAGCTAAGCACCAGGCAGACACTTGCTCACTCCCCACCTCCCCAGTGGGATGGGGAGGAGAATGGACAAAAAGTAAAACTTGTGGGTTGAGATAAAGATAGTTTAATAAGACAACAAAGGAAACAATAATAAGAAAAAAAATGCAAAAGAAGCGACACACAACGCAATTTTTCTTAACACCTCCCAACTGATTGTGCAGCCAGTTCCCAAGCAGTGATGGCAGAACTTGCGGATTTCACAGAACTTGTAGATTTTGCCAAATTCGCTGAACTTGCCGAACTCATGGAAAAGTTTTCTGCCCCACAGCCAACCCCGATTTATAAACTGAACATGATGTCTGTGGTATGGAATATTTCCATAGGCCAGCTTGGGCTAGCTGCCTGGCTGTGCTCCCTCCCAGCTCCTGCACACCTGCTCTGTAGCCGAACAAGGGAGAGTGAAAGAAGTCCTTGATTTCTTAGCAACAACTGAAAACATCAGTGTATTATCAGCACTCTTCTCATACTAAATCCAAAACACAGCAGCTACTGGGAGGAAAATTAACTCCATCTCAGCTGAAACCAGGATAAGGTGTTCCACAAATGGATATTAAAAGACAACACCTGCCTCTCAGAGCTTGCCTGCAAACAGGTGAGTGAGAAAAAAGGCAATTATTATCCCCAGTTTGCAGCAGGTACCTAAAGTTCTCCAGTGCTGCACCTAAAAGAGCTGAGCAAGCTCTGAACAGAAGTAATATGTGCAAAGGAGAATGATACTACATCTGTGCTAAAATAACCACCTTCTCACAACCTCTAAGGTGAAGTGGTGTGTTAAAGCAGTAATACAAGGTACCTACAGTGGCTAACACCTGAAAACAGAGTTAATCATTCATATCAGCCAGTCTGACATCTCTCATTGATACTAAAGGTGATGGTTGCTGCCCCCAATCACCCCAGAAAGTCAAGGTTACCTGCTCACCAGTTTTCAGGGGTACACCAATAAAGTTCATGATGCCCAATGCACTGCAGAGCAACTTCTGTAAACATGTGAAAAACAGATTCGTGTCCGTCGTGTCCCCCCGTCCCCCCCCCCCTTGGATCTTCCCTTAAAATAGCTCTCTGTCTCAGTAATTTCTACCAGGACGTGGTGATGATGAGTCTGCTGACGTGTGGATGTTGTTGTCTGTCACACCAATCAATACTGTCTGATGGGTTCCTATTTGCCTGTAATGGTCTGTTATCTCTTCACTAAGGCTGTGGTGGCTAGGGCAGTATTTCCAAACTGTAGAGCACTTCACACAGCAGAAATTTAGTAAATGTTGGGTTTCTTGTTCCTGGGATAACACTAGTTTTAATAACAAATAATAATAATATGCAACACGAAATCTTTCTCCAACTGCATCCCTACGCTTGCATGTTCGAATACCCTTGCCCTGCCCCCCGCTTTCTGCCACCCCCAAACACACTCAACACAGCTTCCCGTATGTGGGAGCAATTTGCAGCCATTGATATCAAGGATGCCTGTCTTTAATAACTGAAAAGAATTAGCATAATGCTTGACTTGTTGAGTTTCTGTGGGGAAACAGTATCCTCCGGTGGTCGTTTAGAGTCCAGTCATGTTCTAACAGACTTCAGTGAGAACAGTATCAGGTCCTTACTTTATACCTGGCTTTAAAATTTTCCTTGAAGCCTTAAATTATACATTCATAACCAATTTCTCATACAACACATAGCTGCTAGAACTGCGTTCCTTCAAAGGTTTGTTTTGCAGTTATTTACCTTTGCCAAGGGCCTTGAGATCCAGAAATAAAAAATCCCTTTGAAAATGGAAAGTAATACCAATTTTCAGTGAAAACTACCAGAGCTATAACTTTTTTAAGGAAACAGTGCAATTTCTGTAATGTCTAAACTTGGCTTAGGAATGTCACCTAAGTGCTAAGTTAATAGATCTTTTCTTCTTTTAAAAGTGGGAGACATCCTCCAGTTAAAGGGAAGGCTAAGACTATTTTCTTATCTATTTTAAACTGTTTTTTTTTAAGACGTTAGAGTCTGAAGTTAGACATGCATTTAGGAGTTGCTCTGCTTTGACTAGTCAGCAATCATTGGGAACAGGGATGGAAGGGACTTCGGGAGGACTCCCAGCCTGCCTCCTTCAAGGCCAGGCTAGCTCTAGCTAAACAGTTTCACCCCTCAACTTCCTTCCTGCTTTCCTTCCACAATACAGAGGGACAGGGAAGGCTGGCAAAGTTTTACGTCTCTTTGTGATTCCTATTTAAATTAAAGACTGAATCTGGTGTACTGGAGCTGCTGTATGTTGCTGATAGTGGAATGGTTGCAGAGACCAGCATGACTTTTCCCTTTCCTTCAGGGGACTGCAATTACTGCCTGAGAGCTCAGAAGCTAAATTTTCAGAGTGCTGCCTGGGGCTGCAACACATTTATCTGGACAAGCACAGAACAATTAGCCTTTCTGTCACTGGGTTTGTGAGGGGGTTGAGCGTACGCCACTGAATATGACTTGGGGGATCACAAGTCCTCCCCTGAGGTTTTTAATTTTTATTGTCCTCTGGGTGAAGTAAATTATTACCTTGTTTGATTACCGAGTGCTGTGCGAGTGTGTCTGTTTATATTTATGCTCCTGGGTGGTTACTGTCAACAAAAGTACTGGAGACTGCTCAGAGCTTTGAGTGGGTCCAATCTGTCAAAGTGGGAATCAAATAGATTAAGCCTTTGTCTTCCTCTGTGGGTAATTTTTTGAGAATGTGCCACTGACAATGTTTGGAGCTGGGAGGAGGTTATGGCTGGGTGCGGAGGAGTTTGATTTAGAGCTAAAGTGGCTGTGACACATGAAAAAGAGAAGGGGGAAAAGTCTTGATGTGCCTCAGGGCCGTAATAGCATTGAAAGCTGCACAGGAGCATCCCACTCTCCTGTGAAATGGCCAGTGGAGCCAGCTGTACTGATTCTTCAGATGCCTCGTGCCTAGTTAGTCCCAAGGCTGCATGAGGACTGACTGTATATTTCCTCCTATACCCCACATACACCAGCGTGGGCTGGTTTGGGGCCCAATGTGATGCCCCGCATGGCCATGAGTGTGGGAAATGGATAGCAAAACTCTGTGTGGCACTGGACATCTGTGATGAGAGAGCAAGTAATGTCCTTGAACTTACCAGAGAGATTCAGCTGGAAGTGGGCACGCAGGGGGCTGGAAAGGCAAAAGGAGAGCAATAAGAAAGAGAAGATCTTGTCTGATGGTGGATAGGCAAGATGTCTGCTCTGTATATGCCTTTCTTGGTAGGACTAGCTCTGTTAGCTTATCCCCACCTCCTGCTCAGACAGTCATCTACTCCTGCTTTTTGAGTGGTCTCAAGCTCCTTCCTGAAGCCCACAGGCTCATTCTTGTTGCTGATGTCTCCCCTTTCTCCACCCACAGTGAAGCTGGTCTGCCTCTGCTGTGAAACCAAATTCTGCTTATGCTGGAGAGACCACTTGGACTGAGGGCATGCGTCAGAGCTCACACCTAAATGAGGTGGTCCTTAGCCAAAGCAGGAAAAAGAAAGCACTACAGAATGAAATTAAAGAGGAGACAGCAGATGAAAATAAAAAAATAAATAGGTGGCAAGCTGTGGTTAATATGGGAAAACAGATAATGAAAAGAGAAGAGTTAAAATATGAGTAATTAAAAAAAAGACCATAGGCAACAATTAGACCATGAAAGATGACCACAACCAACACAGCCAACGTTAGTTATGCCGCAGGTGACTTGTGGTCAGGGAGAAAGCAGAGCCGAAACAGATGAACTGATAGTGCTGGTCTCCGAGTCCTGCTTTCTTTCAATTAAGGATTATTTCTTATCATTGTTTCTTCTAATGAGGACTGCAAAACCCAGCTGGGGATTTACTGACTGTTTCCCTTGATTTTTGTTGTTTCTCTTGTCTTTTTTTCTCAATGACATTGTGGCAGTTATCATCATTGGCTCTCCTTAAATGGCTCATTTGCAGGAAAATTACAGTATATGACTATCTAAGATACCAGCTAATTGAACACTCAGCATACAATCAGAGATGCTCTCCTGCAAGTCAGACTATGTACTAAAGAAAGTGAAAGATATACTGGTGAGATTCATGGGGCAGGTGAGGACATGTTGCAAATTAGAGACTAGTGTCAACAAGAGGTGATGCACTGGACAAGTGATACTGTTTTTTTTAAAGTAGACGTGTAGTTCTCATTTGTTTTTAAAGTATAAAAATTGCTATGTCATCCTACAGGAAATTTAGGTTTCAATTCTGCAAATGTAGTAAAGATATGAGCAGATCACTGCATCAGGGAAAATCATGTGTGCTTCAGCCAGTCTTCACATAGATTACCTGTATCTGTAATGTCAGGGCAAGATAAGATATTATTAACATTTTTTAATGTAATATTGTCCTGAAGTCTCAATCAGGTCTGCATTGAGGTTCCATGCTACTAGATGTTGCATGAACACTGGAAATATGCGTTCATACAGGTGGTCTTTTCCTAAATTATATACATGTCGGAAACAGGCCATTGTGGAAAGAGCTGCTCAGTACAGTTGTACCAAGTACTATACAACTCAGTTGCAAATGGGAAAAAAGCTCTGAGAATCAGCCTTTCTACACTGTACGGTAAGTAATATCAATCTTCTTCAAGATTGATCTGGAAATGTACCAAAACAAACTGATTATATTTGTGTCCTGGGAAGATGTCCTGGCAGTGTCCGTGAAATCCAGTAAAAGTTGTAGTGGTTACAAAGCTGCATGTGAAAATCTCTTTGGACTTCCATAGGGGTGCTATAGGTTTATCAAGGCTCACACTCTCTTTTTTAAGAAAACAACAACCAAAAACTGACTTCAGAATGTAGTTTCTGTATATTAATGGTCTATGTGGAATTGATGGAAATCAGTGTGGTATTATTGTGTACAAGGACATACATAAATATTATTTTCTCCATGGTTAGTAAAGATTTATGTCTTTTCAGTCTCCCATCTTCCTGCTCCCTGCAAGGCCCAGTGGTAACATAAATAATATTAAAACAATTCACTGACTCACTTTTGTCCATGTTTCTGGTTAGTTAAATTATTAATAAACACTCGGTTTAAGATGGATTTCAGCTAACTTTAGCAGTCTGCAGTGCATACATTTATATCTGATTTAGCTTTTTAGGGGTCTCTTTATAGTCAGTGTGGGAAAAACTATCCCAAGGAGTGATGCACATCATGAGTTTTAGGTACATTACTTAAATGAGATGAATTATGCCCTAAAACCACTCGTCTTTCTCCAGCTAGCTCTGAAGCAGATGTCTTAATTTGGAGAGATTAATTTTATCCTTTGCTCAGTTTGTGTAATTTCTGTGTGTACCTGGATTATTACTTAAGATCATGTTTAGCCTGAGGTAGCTGAGGGCACTATTCTTCTCTGGCTGGACGTGCTGCAGGGAGCCATCTCCCTTCATGAGCACCCACTGACTGCTAAAATAGCTTCTGTTTTTTTAGGAGTGTCCTCGGATGATTTTTGTGAAGGCATCTAATTCTGCTCATGCTGTGTTAAATGCCTATCAGATTCAATCTTTCCAAAAACGTGGCAGAAGGATGCTTAATGTCGTGACTGGTTTCTCTAAGGTGGGAAAAGGGTTCGAGAAGCTCAGACAGTTCCTGCTGAGCAGAAGCCAAAGCAGCACCCCTGGCACCAAATGGACGAGAGTTAGATGACAAGGTGCCTCGTGACTGTAAATGTGTCCAGGGTTAGCAATAGCTGGGAGGGGATTTTTTTAAATTTTTTTTTTTAAATGATGATTTGGTTGGAGGTCTGTTAGTTCTGCCTCAGCCCCATACCAGTGGTCCAAGTAGCTGGTAGTAATATTTGCAACACATGGATTTATAGACACATTTATTCTGCAGGAATCTAATCACTGCATTGCTTTCGCAAATGTAGCTATATCAGAAGCAAACAGTGCATGAATTATATGTCTCAGCAGGATTGATTGTGCCCTTAGGAGCTATCAGCAGCACCCAGAGAACAATTACATTCTCCTGCTCCCAATAAAGAAGTACTATTTAGAAACAGAAAGTCATTATGTAAAACTTTGAGAAATGATACAATTACATTACATTACACGTACTTTCATAGGCCTTGCTTATTACATAAAATTTAAATATCTTCCGAGAGGGAATTCTGTACTGCTGGTTTTCCTGCTCTTGTGCTCCAAGGCACTTTGCCTTTCTGCTTGATGATGAGAGTGAGCTGTTGAAGGTTGGAAATAGCATATAACTTGAAAATTCAAAAAGCTTGCTTATAAAAAGAACTAGTGTCTGAAAACAAGCAGTTATTGTATTAATTATAAGTTAATTTAATATTAAATAACCCGTTAATTTGCCAGTATCTATTTAATATTGTGGTTTATCTGGTTATCACAGCAAGATGTAGCTCAAAGAAGTAAACACAGGCATCATACTTCTAAGATTATTCATCCTGTGTAGTCAGTCTGATTTTGCTGCAATTGTTTACAGATTTAAATTTAAGCCTTGTATTTGCTTTTCTTTCTTTTACATAATAGTTGGTCTCTGTTTTGCGCTCTGGTTTCAACTGATGCTTGACTGAAGCTGTGTGATGGGAAGAAAAATGAGCTGTATCAGTCTAGTTTGTGCAGCGGTCAGTGCAAAAGGTCCCAAGACAGCGCTCTGGCCAAAACGTGGGGCTGGGCCAGGTGCCACCCCCTTGTATGGAGGCAAAACTGGGAGCTGGTAGCACCACAAATGGTCAGGAGAGATCTGCTCTTACACAGTCTCTCCTGCTTCATCTATAGAAAGCAAGACCTGGGGAGACAAGCTGGTAGGAAATGCTAACATGGCATTTCCAAAAAACTCGACGACACTCCTAAATCTTACTGACTTTTACCTGAGGCTGGAACCGCCGCAAACATGCGTTAGTGCCTGAGCAATGTGGCGTCGTCCTTATGCATCTCATTGCTTTCACTTGCAGTTCTCAGTTAAACAAGATTTTCCTTGAAGGAGAGATGTTAGGCATATTTCATATCAATCCTTCTATACCTTCAAGGACTTCTATTTAACCAGGACTTTGCCACAGCATGAAAAGTGATCAGTGTTGGTTCTTAAAGAAGCCCCCAGGACCCCATAGGAAATAGGGTGCTAATTATGTATGAACGAGTTGAAAAGGCTCTGTCCTCTGGAATAAAAAGTAAGGAACAGTTTTAAGTGCATAAACAGTCTGTTATTTCAAGGCAGTTGCTTTCCACACTTCTATTTCTGTCGCAGTAATTGGCTATGGATGGTTCTGGCAAATGTGTTGCATCAAGGACTCACTAAAATTAGTGGCTTGAACTGGGGTTGAGTTTTTCCCCCACCATCTCTTAGTATTTTCTAATGGGCTGTGTTGCATGTTGCTTTTTAAAATCAATTCTGTGACAACTATGTTATGACAACTCTGTGTGTGTGTGTGTGTGTGTGTGTATTTGCGTGCTGGGACAGTGGGGCTCCACAGGAAAACCTGGGAGAAGCATGGCAGTCCAAGGAGAGCTGACAAGACCTGGTTAATCATTTATATGTTTAAGATTTCGTACCTAAGTCTTATGGCACAGAAGCGCTGAAGTAGTTCCCACAGACTTTCCAGTGCTGTGGGCATTTAGCAAGTTCCTGAAGTAATTAATTATGGTTTTGGTTTGACTGGAGTTAAGACTCTTGAGATGTTGTTAGCGTTCAGCTCATGTATCATGAGAGATAAAATTATATCTCCATTTAGACAATTTCATATTACAACTTTATTTTCACTATTGTTCTTGTTCATAGCAGAAGCTATCAAAAGCTTAAAGAAAGAGACAATTCCTTTTATTTGAATTTCACTGAGGCAGGTAGCTTTATACGTACAGAGAGATGAGGCTAGGAGGTCTGCGTTTCTTTGTTAGCCTTGCACATGACGATGTAAAAGGATGCTCTTCTTTCCAGGTGCTTTAGCATGTCACAGACCCACGGTAGGGGCTGACTTGTAAACAGAAAAGGATGGTGCTAGAGGGGCTGAGGAGGTGACTGCCTGTTGTTGTCCACTCCACCTTTTCCTCAACAATTGCGACCATGCTGTCATATTGTTCATGAATGAGCTCCTCTCTATCATCTCCAGCCTCCTGTGTTACCTGATGTTGAGTTTTCTTCTCATGCTGTTTTTGTTCAGCACCTGAGTGATGCTGAAGCCATCGTTGCTGTGCCATCCGTCCCAGTTTCGGTGTCTGTTTCATGGGAGTAAGCCATGTCGCTGCCATGAAGATGTGTGCAAGGATGGCCCAGATCTCCTCCTGTGTCTGCTGAGATGGTTTTGGGGTCCCCACCTGGAGAAAGCTGCTGCACGCTCAGGAATCAGCTCTTCTCCTGCTCTGGGGGCAAAAAGCTGCCTGGGATGTGGAAAGCTCACTCCTGTGAAATACCCAAGCCTTTCCACATGAAAATGTTTCAGACCTAGGGGAACAGAAAGATTTTTAGTACCATGCAAGAACCCTCTGCATAGGCTCCCTAGTGCCAGCACTATCTCTTGTGGGTACTGGAGATCATTTTAAGCCTGTAACAAGCTAGGAAGAACCATTGCTGTGCATTGCTTTCTGAGTGTATCGAGTATATTTTCTCTCTAAATATGCTTTGATTGCATAGCAGGATAAAGTCCTGATGTAAATTGTAGTGGATAAGGAAGGCAAGTATTAGCTCTGTATCTGCAAGCTGCATCCCATGATGGGAAAAAATGCTACTGTGCCTGGAGGAGCAACAGATCTCTTTGTTGTCTTCCTGCATTGTTACCTTGCCACTTTTATGTCCTAGGAGCCATTTTCCAATGTTTGTTGTCACTAGTACTGCTTAGAGCTCTGGAAAGTATTGACATTTTAGATAGGTGGAAGCCCCCACAGATTGGTTGTGAAAACAACATGGTTGTATTTTGATGGTATTTCTCCTTTATTTCAATATATTCTCATGAGTAAAGTGCCTTCTGCCCTACTTGATTCTGTCCAAGCTAATAAACTGTTGAAAGCACTGAATTGCAGAAGCCTGTCATTAGCATCTCGCAAGAGCTGCATTTTTATGTGGCAGTCAAACAGAATTAAACTCCATCATGCACAGACACAAGGTAATAGCTCAGGGACTGCCCGCTTCCTTGTCATCCCAGGTGGTGACCTTGCATGAAACTCCGTGCTATAGAGATGCTGGGAGGTGACAATCGTACAGGTCCCCCCCTGCTCCCCTTATGCAGTACCCCCCCATCCAGTACCTTCAGTAAACCCCGCTTTCTATTTAGCTTGTAGAAGAAAGGTGGTAGTAAAACTTGTCAGAAACTATGGATGCTTAAAAGACCATTAGGCTAGGTTTTGACTTTTGTTTTGAAGGGGTATGAACATGTAGCTAGTGATGTAGAGAGCCAATTAAATGTCTTCTTTTTATAAGCTTTGAAATTTTGTGTGTCTCAGCAGGAGCTCCTGAAATCTCCTGATTCGTTTTTAATCCAACCCTTTCTGAGATCCCTAGGCATAGAGATGAGAGCTCCCTAGGCATAAAGATGAGAGCTTAATATGCAACCTTGTTTCTGCTGTGTTGGCTCTCTCCATCCATGTCTTTGTTCCAAAATTTCTGAGAGCCAGGATATATTAGAAAATCCTCAGGTCCAGCACTGCAGGTGAATAACCATGACATGCAGAGCAGCTCCAGACACTGGACAGCCCTGAAACTCAGAAACTGGTTTCAGTCCTTCAGCTACCAAGTGACGCCTGATCTCCTCTGCACCTGCTAAGAAGTGTGAGATGGCTTTTGTTTTTTTTCGTGTTATCTGATAAAACATCTATGTAGTTCCAGCTTCCCACTTCTTTCTGGAAAGCTGCACTGCGTTTCAAAATTGCCAGCTCTTTTATGAGGAATGATAGTTTTCAAATTATGCAGTGGTTTATTTTTCAGTTAGAGCCTTGACTCCTGGAAACAAGTCATTACAAGAGATGTTTCTGTTATTTTATAGAGAAAAAAACCCCCCAAAACAGTTATTACTTTTAGTGGCTGCAGTGAAAGACTCCAAGTCATGACTCAGATTTACTCCGAAGGCAAATTAGAACCTAAGTAAAAATAATCCAGAATTTATTTTTTTGAAGTCCAAATTCTAACACAACTTTATAAAAACGGTTCTTTGTCTGCCTTGTAGTTTTTTGAACATCTGTAATGGGAGTAGCTGAAGTTTTTATGACAGCGCTACACAGAGCCACACACTCCCTGTGGATTGTGATCCTAATTTTAACCCCGTCATCCATCTGTCTCTCCTAGTGAAACACATTGTGTCTGGCTTAAACCTGTGGTTTCATTTCATGTTGCAGAAGCTCCAGATTCAAGAAAAAAGAAAAAGGATGGATTGAAAGATTCCTGAGGTGAAGAGTGGGGATATTAGCTCGTGTAGAAAAGATTGAGAAAACTTGGATAGAAATGACATAGAAGATCTGAAGGAATCTCCATCATGAAAGGTTTTAATAACAAGTTTGACAAACCCCTTTCAGGAAGACGATGAGACAGTGAAGAATTTTGGTAGGGCATAGACGAAATGACATCTTCAAATATTTTTCAGTTCTATCTTTATTTTCTGCTCTTGGAGTTTGTGAATGAGTTGTGAGTGACCCTCTGAATCTGTTTTTTTCCCCATCTCAAGATAATATTAAATTACAGACAATAATAAGATTAAAATATTTCATGTTTGTGTAATTACTTTCATCTGCTAATCATGCAAGTCATTTGAAAAGTAAAACTGGTTTTGATAGTGAGCTGTTTTCCATAAAAGCATCTTGATGGGCTGTCCTGGGTTCAGCTGGGATAGAATTAATTTTCACAACAAGCTGGTTGGGCTGACCCAAACAGCTAGTCAAATGGGATGTTCTATACCCTGTGATGTCATGCTCAGTATTTAAGTGGGGAGCTAGCTGAAGGAGAGGCTTTTGCTACTCAGGAGCAAGTTGAGCATCAGGTAGTGAGAACATTGGATGTAGTATATGCTTTTTATCAGTACTATTGATCGTTGTTTTCTTCTCCCTTTGCTATTCAGTTAAACTGTTCTTGTCCTAACCTATGAGTTTTTGCCTTTTTCCTTTGGATTCTCCTCCCCATCTTGCTGGGGAGGGGAAGGAGTGAGAGAGTAACTGCGTGGTTCTTCTGTTGCAAAAAAAAAAAACCAAACCACAACAGTTCTTGGTGCCCAATGTGGGGCTCGAATACAAAGGCAGCTTTGTACTAAATGTGCTATAGCTATAGTTGTTATTAAGTGGCAAGCTCCTGTGTGCGTCGCGGAAATGGTTGTTTGCGCTGCTTATCTCTTTATTTTGCTGAGCTTTGGAGGACGTTAGTACAAACAATGGCTATGTGCTTTGTTCTGGTGTTGACAGCCTTGCTGTATTGCGGAAGCTATCCTGTAGAGACAATGAGTGAATACATCTCCCTCTCCCTACCTGGGATTTCTGTGGGTGATTTTATTAGGCAGGCTCCCAAAGTCCTTGTTCACCCTCATGTGAGCTGTCTAATACTACTAGTTAATACTATTGGCATATTATGGGTTTTGTGGAATGTGGTCTCTTCCTGGTGTAAGAGAAAACACATTCTGGGTGAGGCAATACTGAAACGTGCCCTAAAACAACCAGTCCCTGGGTGGCAGGGTGTGTGGAAGGATCTGGGCAGGTTCCTAGGACGATTATCACCTCCCATAGCCAGGCAAACAACCCAGGCAAATTGGTGTGCCACCTGATAGAAGGCTGCCTTGTTTACCCCGATGAAAACCAGCAGCTTCTAGCACTGTACTGGGGTCTGGCCTGTGCCTATTGAGCCACAGTTCAGTACTCAGAAGACTGTGGCTGAGGCAGGGACCCAGACTGTATCTGAGGACAGAAGAGTTGAGGTAGGGACCCAAACAACAATAACTAGAGTAATTGCCCCACTAGTGAATGACAAAAAGCAGTGGACAAGGAAAGCAACGGGTCCACATCCTCCATTAGTAAGAGAGGAGGAGGAAAAGGAAAGATTTGATCAAGAAGTTGGTCCTTTGACAACAGAATTGGAGAGTCAGAGAGCTCAAACAGGAAGACGAAATTACCTGGTCCCTGACCTCAGCAGAACTTTGAGACTTACGAAACAATTACAGCTGCAAGCCAGGTGAGGGAATGGCTGCCTGGCTGCTTTGATGCTGGGATAATGGGGCTGATAGTCAGCAACTGGAAGGGAATGAAGCCCAACAGCTGGGATTCCTTGCTAGAAACTGGGGAATTGAGAGAGGACTTGGAAAAGAGACAGAAATTTGCAGTCTTTGGAGATTGCTCCTCTCAAGTGTGAGGGCAAGACACCCATTCAAGGAAGACCTTGCAAACTCCCCAGAAAAGTGGAATACTGCAGATGAAGGCGTCCAGTACCTGAGAGAATCAGCAATGCTAGAAGTCATCTACAGTGATCTGGATGATGATGAGGTCTCCAAAGATCCAGAGGATATCCTGTGTACACAGGCCATGTCAAGGAAGGTGTTCAAGGTGCCCCAACATCGTACACTAAACGAACTCAATAGACATTTTAGAGGGATGGTCTGTAAACTAAGGAAATGACATTTGTGTGTGTATATATATAAACATATAAAATCTGAAGAAGTGATAGTAAAGTGTGGACCCAGATCATGACATAGATGGTATAGAATAAGGGGTGGATAATGTCCTGGGTTCAGCTGGGATGGAGTTAATTTTCACAACAAGCTGGTTGGGCTGACCCAAACAGCCAGTCAAATGGGATGTTCTATACCCTGTGATGTCATGCTCAGTATTTAAGTGGGGAGCTGGCTGAAGGAGAGGCTTTTGCTACTCAGGAGCAAGTTGAGCATCAGGTGGTGAGAACATTGGATGTTGTATATGCTTTTTATCAGTACTAATGATTGCTATTTTCTTCTCCCTTTGCCATTCTGTTAAACTGTTCTTGTCCTAACCTATGAGCTTTTGCCTTTTTCCTTTGGATTCTGCTCCCCATCTCGCTGGGGAGGGGAAAGGAGTGAGAGAGTAACTGCGTGATTCTTCTGTTGCAAATTGAGGCAAAACCACAACACGGGCATTACTTCTGCTTCTGGTTTTAGATTATCTAATTCCTTCCTAGATTATACTATCTTTTTACTGAATATGACATCATTCCTGTGTTTCTGATTACCCTTTGGGATAATCGTGTACAATTAGTGAATTTCCAGTCTTCTGGAAAGTCCTCCAGTGTTCCAAATTATATCAAATTCATATCCATGTTCCAGCTTCATGGCTGGTTCTCTAACATTTGTTTGGAGGCTACAGTGCTGGTCAAAGTAAACCTAAATAAATCTGTAAAAATCCTGGGTTTAACTCCAGAAAAACAAAATTGTATAACTTGAAGATGGAGCTGTTTCTATGCACACAAGTGGACTGCCATGTTCAGAAGTATCTTAAACTCTGTGGTAATGTAGGAACTTAAAACATCAGTGAATTAAGTGCGAATTTACAAGTCCAACAGAAAAGGCAGCTTAAAATTTTGTGTTTCCCTTGGCATCTGTTAATGCTGATTCAAAAAATGGCAAATGCAAACATTTCTGTTTTATTTTATGGAAGTGATGGTCTTGAAATTTAAGTGTGGAAATACCAGAGAAATAGTTTTCATTTTCTATATTGTTGAAGGGGATGGCCATAGTGAAATAGCAGAGATCAGTTACAAGAGCTGTTTTGATTGAAATGGTATTTACCTTGCTGCTCTTTCATCCACCATCAATCTTAACTGGTTTAAAACCAATATCCAGTGGCAACTATTCATTATTAAAGTGATTTTGCAAGTATGTTTAGTGAAATGAGCAATCATATTTGTACCATGCCTTCTTTGACAGTAAAAATCGTCTAAGAATGTATATTGTTAATTACATCCCTTTTACTAGTGAGCTGGTATTTAAGGGAAAAAAATGTATTTTTTTCTGCCCTGTATGAAGACTGAGAAGTCTATTATTTCTCAAGAGGAATCAGCACAGTATTGTAACAAAGGAACTGTTTGACAAAAAGAAAGTTTTAAGATAGATAAAATTTGCAATCTGTGAATCTTCAAGTCAGTTTTCCTCATCTGAGGGACTGAAGTCACGTATCTTTTTATAGCCATATGGATGCATCTTTATCAGTGGGCATCTTTTATGCACTCTGAAAACCCACAAACATCCAGTGAACATGAACTTTGCTTACTCAGCCCTTGTGAAAACCATGGAGAAATTGGCCTTCTGTCCTGTGGGTTTGTGTAGCTAAACCGATAGTGCAACTGTGTATGTGTGAAATGGTATTAGAAAAGAAACTGCAATATTCTGGGAGATTAACAAAAGATAGCATTATTTAAAAGAGTTTCATGTTTATATTCTTATCGTCTTTGTTTTAAATGGTGAAAAGACTGAAACAGTGAAAGATCTAAAAGTGACGAGTTTGAAGAGCGGCTGTTTGCAGCTGCTGTGTAGAGAAGAATGGTGGCAAATATTGGATTTAGACATCAGAAAGATTGCATCCTCTTCTGCTCCTAGCAGGAATTTTTTGATTGATCTCAGTGCTAATAGGATCAAACAGAAAGACAAAATGCATGTAGCAGTGGATGAAAGCAGAGAGGTAAAAGGACCAGACTGGCAAAATACTGACTGCACTGATAAAAAGGCATGGCAGTCCTTAGAATTAGACCTCATGTTGAAAAATGCAACATCTCTGCTCAAAATGTAGGAATTATCTGCAAAAGGCTTGATGTGTAAGTGTTCTACTTGCCTCATGAATGTATTAATAACTGGGTTATCTAGGTATGTATATGGCTATAGCTTGTTTGGTATGCTGCATAAAATAATGGCATATCAGTAGCCTTTCTAGCAAATAAAAAAGATAAGTTGAATTATTCTGCAATAAAATAGACCAGACCATACCTAATCCAGGAAAATCTGTCCTAGGCTCAATGTGAAACAAGAAGTTCCACTCATGAGATATTTTTTAATTTATCCTTTGGTTGCACACAAGCACATCATTAACATTATTCAGCATTATAAGAGCAATAGTAACAACAATAAAAGATAATGCAATAGGATTTTTATTTAAATTTAGATTTGATTAACGGCCTTGCAGTAAAATTTTACCGGAGAGGAATAGAAATCAGGTGGAAATAAAAGCAAATAAAAAAAATCTTTGTTCGGTCCGTATAGAATCACAGAATCATAGAATTGCAGAATGTCAGGGGTTGGAATGGACCTCTGGGGATCATCTAGGCCAACACCCTGCCAAAGCAGGGTCACCTAGAGCAGGTTGCACAGGACCTTGTCCAGGTGGGTTTTGAATATCTCGAGAGAAAGAGACTTACTATGCTTTCAGGCAGCCTGTTCCAGTGCTCTGTCACCCTCAAAGCAAAGATGTTTTTCCTCATGTTCAGGTGGAACTTCCTATGCTTCTGTTTGTGCCCGTTGCCCCTTGTCCTGTTGATGGGCACCACTGAAAAGAGTCTGGCCCCATCCTCCTGACACCCATCCTTAACATATTTATAGGCATTTCTAAGGTCCCCTCTCAGTCTTCTCTTCTTCAGGCTGAACAAGCCCAGCTCCCTCAGCCTCTCCTCATAGGGGACATGCTCCAGTCCCCTCACCATCCTCGTAGCCCTCCGCTGGACTCTCTCCAGTAGCTCCTCGTCTTTCCTGAAGTGGGAAGCCCAGAACTGGACACAGTACTCCAGATGGGGCCTCACTAGGGCAGAGTAGAGGGGAAGGAGAACCTCCCTTGTCCTGCTGGCCACACTCTTCTTGATGCACCCCAGGATGCCATTGGCCTTCTTGGCAATCAGGACACACTGCTGGCTCATGGTTAACTTGTCGTCCACCAGGACACCCAGGTTCCTCTCTGCAGAGCTTCTCTCCAGCAGGTCCGCCCCAAGCCTGTACAGATGCATGGGATTGTTCCTTCCCAGGTGCAAGACCCTACTCTTGCCCTTGTTGGACTTCATCAGGTTCCTCTCTGCCCAACTTTCCAGCCTGTCCAGGTCTTGCTGAATGGCAGCACAGACTTCCGGTGTGTCAGCCACTCCTCCCAGTTTTGTCATCAACAAACTTGCTGAGGCTATGCTTTGTCCCTTTGTCCAGGTCGTTGATGAAGTTGAACAAGACTGGGCTGAGTACTTACCCCTGGGGAACCCCACTAGGTGCAGGCCTCCAACTAGTTTCTGCGCCACTGATGACAACCCTCTGAACTCTACCATTCTTCCCATTCTCAATCCAACTCACTGTCCACTGATCTAGCCCACACTTCTTGAGCTTGCCTATGAGGATGTTATGGGAGATGGTGTCAAAAGCCATTCTGAAGTCGAGGAAGACAACATCCACTGCTCTCCCCTTATCTACTCAGCCAGTTATGCCATCATAGAAAGCTATCATTTTGAGAGAAGACTGAAGGAGACTTCAGTGAAAGGGTTTTGAATAAGAAGTGCTGTTGTTTGGATATGATGTTTCCCAGTGCGGAAGAGAACCTGTAGGCAGACTTTCTTCTGTCTTGAATCTTAGAGGAAAACTCATGTGAAAGATGTGGCAGTCCGTACTGGGGAAGAGCCTATGTCCCTCCATGTGTCCATCCGGTGTAACTCCAACCCCCTAGACATCTGTGGCCAGCTTCAGTACTTTCCAGGCTCTTGCTCTAGCTGATGCAGGGATGAGTAGTAATTCCACTTACTTTAGAAACTTACTCTGGGATGAGTATTAGGCTCTAAGGAACCCAGCTGTCCCCATCAGAGGGAGCTTTGGCAACTAGCTTAGACTAAATGTCAGCCTGAAACTTTCCGCCTGCTAAAGTTAGTGTTTCTCAATATAATTTAATGTTATTCACTCTAGTGTTAATTTATGCCTCACAGCCACATTTTCTTCTTGCAGCATAGCTCCAAGTAGTGTGTCACTGCCTGGCTCCCTCATCAGACCCTCTAAATGTGGGAAAGGGAGAAGCCTTCACCACCCTAGGGCACAGAGACACCAGATGCCATGTTTGACTGGAAGCTGTTTTCATGGGATTTGTTGTCTCATACTCACTGCTTTCTGTAATTGAATATTAGCCTCACATTTTTTGTAGAATTCTGGTAGCTCCCACTTATTTTGTCTCCATACAAGAAAAAACATTGCTTTGAAATTTAGGGGAGAGGCTATGTATGCAGAATGGTTTTATGAATGATCTATTTTGGGAACCACAGCCAGAATGGCAGCCCTAGACCGGAGTAGTGAGGACACTTACAAGGCTGGATGCCTTAGTCTTAAGTACAGAAAAAGCTAATGCAACTCCGGGTGCCCCTCTGATATCTTTGGAACTGGTTTGGATTTCTTTGTGTGGCACTGCATTGGTATATTGGTACAGTTAATATGTGCCCCAAAAGTGCATATGATCAGTGAAGAAAGGTTGGATAATTTTGTGCAGAGAAGTATCTTAGAAGAGCTGAGGAGCTTGTGACAGAATCAGTTAGCTGGCTGAAAAATTGTGTCTGAAAAGGCACAGCATGTGTTTGCAAAGGGGTGTTCAAACTGTGTTACTTAATCAGACACTGTGAAATGATTATTTTTGAAAATATTTTGGCAAGATTTCCTGATGATTTGCAATTCCTATTGCATGCAGTCCAGTAATAGTTCTGAAAAAATATTCTGGCTTAATTACTGAAGTTCAATTTCTTTGGAAATCCACTTTTTCCTGGGTGGCAAGAGAGATGACGAACTGCGCCTAAATAAATGTGTCCAAATTACTGAGCCAAAATACAGTTTCCTTCCTCACGTTAGGGAAAGGATTGCTGTCTGTAGGTTGGCCACAGACCCAAGAATAGCACTTGTGAAGACTAACTGAAGCTACTGAAGGTGTTTACAACTACCTAATTTAGGAGTCATGCCTAGGTGCAAGATTAAGGAGGATGGTCACCCAAAACTCCTCCTGTGGTTGGTGGAGAAATGAGCATCGTCTGAAGGTAAGTCAGAGCTGGAGGCTAACACATTCTCTGAATCATCAGCTGGAAGTAGCTGTAGAAGAAACTTAGCCTAAGCCTTACCTCAGCTAGCTTTTAACCTCAGTGGGTTAGGAACTGTGCCTATCTCCCTTCTCTCCTCTACGTCAACATGCTTTCTCCATAGGTAGGCTGTCTTCTAGATCTGCTGCTGATGCAGTGATCCTTTCCTTTGTCATTCATAATTCAGGTACTAAATTAACTTTCTAAGCCTAAATCCAGATTTGCTGCTGAGAAAAACCCGTAGAAAAGGCTAGTTTGAAAAACTCAGGAATCAGAGGGGAGTGAGTTACTGGAGCTAATTGCGTGCGCCTTCCAAGAGTTGCTGAATAAGAAATGATGTCAAAGCAGTAAGCTGAGTGTGCAGGGTCTCTCCTGCATCTTTTTCTTATACAATGGCAGGAATGTGGAAGTCAGGATCCGTCCTGTATGTTTCTGAGCCTGCTGCTTGTGCTGTTGCAAGCAGTACAAATACTCCATTTGTACTGCTAAGCAAAGGAATAATTATGCAGCTGAGTAGAAAAGTGCAAGTAACTGAGTAACAAAACTCTTTCATAGTTAGGCATCCAAAGGACAGATGAGTCTTCTGGCCTTTAAAAGGATGTTTAATTTTACTTACGCTAAGGAAATTTTACAGAACTTACATTTCTTTTCCCTTCTACAATGCAGAACTTCTCCCTGATGTATCTATGTACTTGCGTCCTTTTAAAGCCGAAAATACATATCTGTTTGCTTGCATTGCCTTTCTCCACTTCTTCCCTCTCCATATCTCTTCAAAATCCAGTAGACAGAAGTTTGGAACTCATATATTGCTCCTTGCATAGCCACATATTATGGGTGTCAAAACTGTACACCGTATTTCGTTTTAAAAGTATTACCAGCATGTTTGGAACAACGTTTGGGTATTACTATACTGTAACAGTGTTTGCAAGTTCAGGTTATAAGAGACTCCCAGAAGTTTCTGTGGCACTTCCAGAACTGAGATACAAAAGAACTTTTAGACTATATTGAAGAGAAGGTTATGGACATTTGGACGTGATCTCGTTAGGGAAGTCCAGTTAATGGTAGGCTAGGTGAGAGATGGGGTCTTCCTTTGAGAAGCTTGAATCTTCCTCTAAATGGCACCTTCCAAGGACTCCCGACGTGCTGGCCTTCAATAGGTCTGGAAGTAATTTTGATTGAAGTTGCTTATTACATATGTTTCTACAGATCTCGAGAAGGATGAGAAGAATCTGGAACAGACCTTTTAGTTTTTATTCTCTCTTCTCCTATGCCATGCCCTCCTTCTCCTGTGAGTTCTTAATTTTAAAAGCAACATTCCTACTAGGCATTGGTTTATTTACTGTGAAACCTAGCATGTACCTCTCTGAGGTAAGAAAGTGATCTAAGGATAGATAGCTGAAATCCTCATCGTCATTAGATTTACATCCATACTAGCCTTCTGGAAACTTCTGTTCAAATGATGCATAGCTTGGAGATGTTGAAAAGTCCGACAGTAGTGTAAGGACAAATCTCCTGTAGTTTGATCTCTCCTCTGCTCTACCAGCTTGTGAACAGCACAGAGCCCTACCTCTGGCCAAAGCCCTGAAACCTCTGAGAAGACTCTCATGAGAAGTTTTGCTCTCCCCTGCCTTTGCAGTGGACTTGGAAGCTGATCCCTTGGGTATGTGCCAGGGTGCATTCACACTTAGATCATGGGGTATGGGATACTGTGATCCAGAGCAAGGATCCAAGTTTGCCCCTGAAGGACTGGTCTGGGTAAGCGGCGTGAAGTTTGCTTATCTGTTAGAAGGAGGACATGAACTACTGCACGTTTCCATCCTAGATGAAATACTGGTTGTAGGTCTGCCCATTTTGTGGTGTCAGAGAAGGGGCAGCTACACAGGGAGTTTGCAAGGCATGCTAATGGGGCAAACAGCCCACCACACACTTGTGGTGCAAAGGGACAGGTAGAAGAAACACAGGACTGGGATGTTCACAACAGCTTAAAAGGAGTCCAGCTAGGAGGTAATCAAACAAGCCTGCAGCACAAGGTGTTTGGTGCTGAATTGGAACACACAGAGTGTATTTCACCCATCAAAGGCAATTTTCTTCTGTGAGGGAATATGTAGGTTTCCTGTATTTCATCTTGGAAGGAAAGCTTTAAGGTAACCTGACTTAAGCTATTAACTTCTAATCAGGCTCCCGCAGCCTTTTCAGTGTCTTTGTATTCATTTAGTGAGGGCAGCTGGTACAATGTGTGTGTTTACATGTTCACTGTCATGGGAAACAAACTGTGCAGTAATGTGAGGGCCAAGGCAAGCTGTGACCATGCTGAGATGTCTGTTGTGCAGCTAAAGAATGGCTTGTTAATTGACTAAGGTGGTATTTAGCAACTCATTCACAAGAATTCAGAAACTATTTTTTTCATCTGGTATATTTGCTGCTCCCAATGTAGAGTTTGGTTTGTCATCAATTTGCCTCTGATTTTTTCAGCATTCTTGATTTTTTTCAGACCAGCCAAAGCTGACAGTTGTTTTAAACAGGTGGGAAACCAACTTCATTACTTCTGTGCTGTCAGCACTGGAATCTATGTGCTTAAGAGTGTTTGCATACATAAATTTATTTATATACACACATTTCATTTTACAGCATGAAATTATAAGGCAGGAACTGTTCACTTAATATATCAAAGTGCTATGCACAACTATTGCACTATATCATAAAAGCAATACACAGTAAATCACATATATTTCCTTGTGTATGACGAAATATTTAAAGTTGGAGTCTAACCTACTTCAGTTTCAAACTAATTGAAAGTTATCACTGAAAACTACTGAACTTGTGTTTTGTCTCTGTAGTAAATCAGACTTTCAAGGTTCTGCAACTTTGACTAGCACAGAGCGTGAAGTCTTATGGAACTTACACACAGAAAGAAAAGCAAAAATAAGCAGAAATGTTCTGCAATAATCACAGAATCACAGAACGGTAGGGGCTGGAAGGGACATCCAGGGATTATCTAGGCCAAACCCCTTGCCAAAGCAGGGTCACCTGGAGCAGGCTGCACAGGACCGTGTCCAGGCAGGTTTTGATTATGTCCAGAGAAGATGAATCCACAACCCTTTCGGGCAGCCTGTTCCAGTGCTCTGTCACCCTCAAAGCAAAGAAGCTCTTCCTTGTGTTCAGATGGAACTTCCTATGCTTCAGTTTGTGCCCGTTGCCCCTTGTCCTGTCGCTGGGCACCACTGAAAAGAGTCTGGCCCCGTTCTCTTGACACCCACCTGTAAGATATTTATAGGCATTTCTAAGGTCCCCTCTTAGTCTTCTCTTCTTGAGGCTAAACAAGCCCAGCTCCCTCAGCCTCTCCTCGTAGGAGAGATGCTCCAGTCCCCTCATCATCCTCATAGCCCTCCGCTGGACTCTCCAGTAGTTCTTTGTCTTTCTTGAAGTGGGGAGCCCAGAACTGGACACAGTACTCCTGATGAGGCCTCACTAGTGCAGAGTAGAGGGTGAGAAGAACCTCGACCTGCTGGCCACACTCTTCTCAATGCACCCCAGAATCCCATTGGCCCTCTTGGCAGCCAGGACACACTGCTGGCTCATGGTTAACTTGTTGCCCACCAGGACACCCAGGTCCCTCTCCGCAGAGCTGTTTTCCAGCAGGTCCGCCCCAAGCCTGTACTGGTGCATGGGGTTGTTGTTCCCCAGGTGCAAGACCCTGCACTTGCCCTTGTTGGACTTCATCAGGTTCCTCTCTGCCCAACTCTCCTTCATAGCTCTTTTGTCTTCTCTCACACTTTAACGCTTTGGACTCTGAGATGCTTCTAGACTCCAGACTTAGTTACTGCTCCTATGTGCAAATAAATACAGTCATAGTGTGGACTAAACCGTAACTTCCCTTTTACTGGCAAAGGAAGTTCTGAGCTGTGCTCCGAGCCTTTGCTGTGCCATGACTGCTTCCCACCCTGCAGTGAGGAAGGAGAGGGGTGCAGGAGATCCTGCGGCTACCCCCCCCCACCATGCATTGGCCGGTGATGAGCGCCAGGGAGAAGAGGTCTCTGCACCTCCCAGATCTTCTCTGTGTTATGTCTTCTCCATCTGATGAAAAGGTGGTGCTTTATTTGGGGTATTATTCAGCCCACTTGTTGTGTTTTCTTTACTGATGGCAGGGGAGTCACTTCCAGCACCAGATGCCATCCTCTTCCAGCTTTTGGCTGGGTGCTACTACGGAGCCCACAGCAACATGTTGAGTGAGTCCATCTACTGGTCTTGCTGCTGGGATGCCAAATTAATTCATACTAAGCATTTGAGTCTTTTTGGTAGGCTTGTTTCAAGCATCTTATTTTCAGCTCTGCTTTTCAAACGTGTTCATTATGTTTTGACAATGCATAATTGCCCAAAATATCACCCCTTAACTTTACCTTCCTCAAATACATCTGACACACCAGGTGATACCTTCATTATCTATAAGATGATAGTCACAGTCAGTTACTCTTTTTTTCTTTTGGACTGGAGGGATCAGTGATTGGAGACAGTTTCCATCTAAGGGATAAAGGTCACCGGAGGAAGAGAAGGTCTTTGCCGATGGGCTTCTGATAAAATATTTCAGCTTCACTGGGTTCAGGCATGTGCTCTGAGCTCCTGCACTGCCTGACTTTGAAAGCTCTTGTAAAGTGTACCCGTGCCTCCGCATTTCTGTGCCAATTCTCTAGCCGTTCTGCAGGTCAGAAGGGCAAGTTTCAGATGTTCTGCTCTCCGTGTGCAGAGTTGTAATTCATAGCATGGCCAAGTTAATAACCTGATTAATTTATTTATACCTGGCCTGCTGCCACAGAGTGCAAACCAAGAATCCTGAAGCAAGTGTCAGTCAATGCATTTGCTTATCTTAGAATGAAACACAAGGCACAAGCTGGCAATTTTTTTGAACCTAAATTTGACATCAGTATTGATGGGGGTGAATGCTCAATGGCTACATATATTTAATAATTAGTGTAGCACTACAGAAGCAGTCTCAAGTGAAAAGCCATCATTGCTTAACTAATTTCTTGAAAAATTAGATAGGAATAGAAATATGTTTTGTGGGTTTTAATGCCTGGTTCTGCAATTATGGTGAAATCTGAAGAAAAAAAACCAACTTCAACAATTTTGTACATCAAAAGTTAGCTTAAGTGTTTCCTTTGCTTGTGAATAATTTTATTTTCTTTCAAGGCTGGTCCTTTGTTGGTCCGAGGCTATTCATTACTATTGTGACTTTCAATGATGTGTGTCCTTTAAGACCTGTAAAACAAATCTCTGCTCCCAAGAAAAAGTGTCTTAAAATCCACATTTTCAAAGTATTTCACCCCCTTGAATTGGCATATACATGCATATATGCATACATACAAACCCCTAAATCCTTTTTGACATCCTTTTATTTTTCGTCTTGACTACTTCTTCCTATGCAACAAATATTGTGAAGGCACTGGCTAGAAATACTTTTTCAGTAGGTCTTCAGTTTATCTCAAAGAAATCTGAACATTTTAGAGCTAAAAATATAAAAGGTGATTGCTTCCATGACCAATGGGCTATGCGTAAAACATAGCAACAGGCTAATTTTCTCTGTCATCAACAAGCTCTCCAAACCGGTTTGGAGCCAGAGGGACTGGCTTCTTGAGGCATGCTGAGCTACCACCTGTCTGCTGAGTTCATTTAGCTTGTAAAGTCAAGCATATTAGTCTAAATGACCACAAACATGGTAAAAACACAGAACAAGACAGGCTTCATTTCCAAACCTTAGCTTGCTGTTTGATTCAGGACCACAGGGGCTCAAACTCCTCAGAAACTGGTAAGCAGGGTTGATTCCTGTAAAGTGGCAACAGATACTGCTAAAAGACACTGCACCTTATGTACTTCCAGATTATGAATGATATGCATAAAAATGTTGTAGAGTGAGTGATTAAGACTTACAGAGCAAATTTCAAGCTTTCTGTTGTAAATATGAAGACAGGATGAGGATACTTCCCATCTTACCCTAACGCACTGAGTATCGTCAGGTATTGACTACAAAAGGAAAAACATCATTTTGCAGCTATGCAGAGCCTTAGAGCACCCATAACTTGAATACTATTGGCAAATTTCATGTTTGCATCCCAAAAAGGACAAAAGGACAGAGTGGACTTTAGAAAAAGTGCAGGGAAAGCCACTAAAATGAGTAAGGGTATGAAGGACCTGCAGACAAGCTTAGGACTTCAGTTTGGGGAGGCTTTGGGGCATATGGCTGAGGTTACAAAATCATGAAGGTAGTGGTTAAGGTGAGTGCAGAACCATTATTCTCCTTCAAAACAAGAACTTGGGGAAGTCACTGAAACTGGTGAGAGACTAGTTTAAAGCACATAAGAGAAAATATATGTTTATATACTGGGCAAATACAGTGACAGAAGAACTGTCCCAAAACTAGGGCTGCATCCCTGCCGCTTGCTGTGGGACAGGTTAGTTTTACCATGTGGCAGCCGTGTGCGAGTGTGTGTTGTGGGGAGACAGTCTGTTACCTGAATCTACCCCAACTTAAGTCGCTTGTTGGCTTGCAGCATGCAACTAAAAGAAGAAAGTGAGCTGAGGAGCGGGCCCAGGAGCCAGGCAGGAGGCCATGGGCACTGGGCATGTCTGGATTCCAGGTGATGAGCTGGACCTGTTTCCAAAGCTCGTTTTTCTGTCTTGTTGGTGGCAGGACTTTGTGAATGCCTGAAACTTCTCCTCCCCATGAAATTTTATGAAGGGAGAAACAGTTTTTCTGTTTGGCTTTTGTTTTCCCTTGGCTCAGATTTGTTGTGCTCACAGGTGTTTTATGAACAGCCTTGATAACAGCTTGCTGACAATGTGCAGAGAGCCAGAATCTCGCTGAATTTGTGCAAAGTTGGAAGCACTGCGTAAGACATCTAAAATCTGAATCCGGAGAACAAAACACAAATTCTTCCCCCTGCTGCCTTCTGGCTGTGGGGGACAAGTGCCAGAACAGCGTCGTTGCACAGGGTGCCTGTGGACAGCCTCATCCCGGGGACAACGAATGTCCATTTACAGCACAGGATGAAAACCAGCAGCAGGAGAAGCACTTAGAAGCCATGACAACATATATAAGGATGATCTGTAGCCTCCGGGGAAATGAAACAGGATTTCACCCACTTGATCTCCTTTAATCACATAACATCTGTAATACAGTCTAGAAATGAAAGACAAATGACAACTCCCGTGTCGTGCTGCTCATCTCATAGTGAAGGCAACACTGAACAGCAGCTGAAATTTGATGGACAGATTTCCCAGAAATAAAAGGATAGGAAAGCAAACTAATAGCTGCTGCTTTTCTTTTTTTTTTTTTTTTGTTATATTGGATTAAGCATGGCTGTGAGTATTTTGTCATCTGAGCTCAGCTTTCTGTGGGTGAATATGATCATTCCAATATTTGAGGCTTGTATCGTTCATATTAGCAGCAGATTGAAATCAAGCAGGTCATTGAAGTGGCCAGGCAGAATGAGGTAAATTATTTCAGGTTAACAGCTGATGACTGTGTCTTTCTTATATTCCCAAAGGTCTGGGAAAGAAACCCTGTGAACTTTTCGACTGTATTTGTCAAAGATTATTTGTGAGTCTCCACTGGGCCTGAAATATTTGAAGAGTGCTTATAAGGTATTTTCGAAATGAAAAGTAATGTACTACAGTGTTTAATGCTGCAGATCACATGGCATTATTTCTGATGCCCAGCTGACTGATGTGTAGAATTAACTTGCAGCAAGAGCACCAATGTCAAACTGCAGACAGAAGGGGGTTTTTTTAGGAATATAGGCTGAGGTAAGCTTAGATGTTACATTTTCTTGTATGTATTTTTTGAAATACCCAGGTTGAGCTAAATTTAGAGGGACTCACACAAAATTAAAGTGCATGTAAGTGAGGGTATACATATGGGGAAATTTGACATGTCTACCTAGGGTCTGACAGTGGTGACTGATACGTTGTAGTGTAAACATCCCACAGAGAACACCAGCAACAGTGCATTTTACCAGTGCTATTAAAAACATTGATTTGGTGACCCCTTATTTTCTTGAAGTTTTTTTTCTCCCTTGCTTTCTCTCCTTCCTATGATCTAAGGTGTCAAAATTTTCTCTGAGATAATGCCTGGTGGACAGATGCAGGGGGGACTGGCGCAGATTGAGGTGGATTGGGTTTGCTCGATTTAGCTGCAAGGGGGAGAGACGGTGGCACACCTAGTGCCAGCAGTCTCTGAGGGCTACCTGTGCAGCATGGGGAGGGGGGATGCAGGTGGATGTGAGGCTACTGAGCCTGAAGACACAGGGTCTGCAGCGGCTTCAAGCCAAAACGCTGAATGTGAAGACCTGGAACTGACCATGTATCTCAGCTCTTGGTACTCACCTCTTGGTGAAGGAGCTGTTCTACCACAGCAGCTGCCGTGCCAGACAGCGCAGTGATTTATTCCTTCCTGCTGGCAATATTGTCACACTGTGCAGCAGTGTGCACCAGCAGCTGCTCGCTGTGTGCTCAGTTCTACCTCTTCATCCTGTCAATTTGATGCAACAGTTCCTGCGTCTAAAAAAGCCCTGAGCTAAGAGGCTTAGTGGCGAAGCCTGCGGCAGATGGAGAAACTATGAACACCATCTATGCCCTGAATCTGGCAAACCTGTGCTTCCTGGCTTGTGTGTCCCTGTGGCAGTGATGTTGTTCTCGACAGGGGTCAGTATCCTCCTCACATCGTGCCTAACTGCCATGAAACTACACCCTGTTTTGCAATAGTTTTGCACAGCAGTCTCAGTTGTACTCCATGATCTGTCAGTACTCCATAATCTGTCAGTCAAACCCGCTGGACAACATCAAATGTACAGCTTTGCCAGTCTAAACGATGGCTTATAATTTGTTCTGGAGTTGTTGTATTTGCTGGCTCTGGTGCTGACAATCTTTTCCCCAAACTTTTCTCTCTTGCACCAAAGATGGGAGAAGGACAAGGAATATGTTGACAGGCTGGGAGGTGTGCTCTGAGAAGACCATAGCATAGGCTGAAAGGCATTTCTGTTCAAATATCTATTGGTTGTTATCACTCTAAGTGGTGTTTTCAGAGGGAGGTTTTCAAAGGTGAGGTATTTTGGGCTCCTTTTCAAGGCATCTATCTTTCCAGTTTGTGCAGTTTATTTCTGCCATGGCTCTGTCTCTTCCCCATCCATCTTCTGGAGTGCATGTCTAGAGTTTCTGCTCAGCTCTTACAATAGATAGATTGGTAAGTGAAATTGTGTTCAGTTGCCAATGAACTCTTCTTGGTAGTACCAGACAGTGCAGCAAGGGGTGATAGCCATAGATTGTGGTTCAGAGGTGCAGGTTGGACTGCGAGAAAAATTACTTCACCAGAAGTATAGTGAAGTGGCTCACAGAGGCTGTCAGATATCCAACCCTGGATCTTTTCAAGACATGGCGGGACAGAGACATGGCAAATCTGAACTAGTGATGGTCTTGGTCCAGTTTCAAGCAGAAAGTTGGATTAAGTCCTCTTCAAACAGTATTTCTATGGTTTTGTGACTGTCTATGTTCTTAAATTTTCAGAATGGTCTTTCTAATGGATTTGGCCTGAGGCAAGTATCAGTTTCATGAACCGTCCCCAGGCACCACTTCGGAATTAGCCTAACCCATTCCCCATAAGCAGTTTGAGTGATGCCACCTTGTTTATAAGGCTAAAAGAATTTTATAGCATGGTAACAAGGCATTCTGTACCAGTTGGCCTCAGTGTCAGAGTGGCCAGGAAACATATAACTAACTAAATTTCCTAGGACAGATGTATCTTCTCAAGAAATGTAAAGTGGCAACCAGTGCAGATGTTCTTAGTGCACGGCTCTGTCTCTGGTAAAGGTAATCTCAGTGTGGCCATTTTTTTAGCTTTGACAGATGGCTAACAAAATGTACACTTATTTACTGGAGCACTAGGATCACTAGTTTATTACTTTAAAAGTTCTTTAAAGGATGAAAATGACAATCATTTATCACTGCTGTCAAGAGAGTAATCTAGTTGTGATCTTGCAGATATGTTTGAGTATTCTATAGCAAAATAAAATTTGTCATTGTCTTTCTTTATGGAGATGTAGTGTGATGTTAAATTCAATTAGGATATACAATAAGAGGGGGTGTTGACACATAATAACCTGATTTTTAAGACCTGAAGTTTGTCTTGAATTCTTGGTGAGGGTTTTCCAATCAAATAAACATGAGACTCTGGTAGTCTTTGTCTCCTGGCTAAGCGTGTCTATAAGTAAGGTGGTAATTCAGTGCTTTGCCCTGATGAATTTAAGTATTGTTATCATTTTACTTCTAGGGTGGGTCACAAGAATTCTCTTTCTGGATCAGACCAGGAGGAAAGTCATCCATTTTATCACAGGCACTGCCTGGGCTCAGCATCAGTGGGAGCCTGAGATTCTGGAAACCAGTGGACACAATGTTTGGTACCAGATGGCGAAGAAACAAACTGCAAATAGCCCTGCAGCAAGGGGTCTGGAGTTGAGAGATCAGGGAAATTCACAATAACCATATTTAGACCTTGTTTTTCTGACCTTTACCAGTGGGTTTACATTGCATCCAAAAAGTCTTCTCTATTTTTGTTGATGTTCACCATCAGCAAATGCAGAATGCAGATGAGCTCTGTCTCCAGGGCGCTGTGCTCAGGCTGAGAGGAAGAAGAGCACAGTGTCTTTGGGCACAGCTGGCCTGCATCCCTGTCCCGGGGAAGGAAGGCAGAGCAAGCTTGGCCCTGGGCAAAAGGTCATGCAGAGAGGCTGGTGCTTAAAGCTGCAGGTAAAGTCTGCAGGCAATCCTGCCTCAAAAGATTCTCAAATTACCCTTTGAGGCTGAAACTGGGGAAAGTGGGTGTTTATGCAAGCACAGGATTAGCTAGCTCTTCCTCCTAACACCCTTCTGAAGAAGAAACTTTTATTTCCATTCCGTAACTGGTGATCTCAGAGCAGTGAGGTTACGCTTTCTTCAAAGGCACACGGGGAACGGGCGAGAGGGTTTAAATTATGACCTCTTCTGCCTCCAGCCCTGAGCTTGGCCCTGCAGAGCGTGTTGCCTCTCTTTGTTTCCCATTTTCTTTGTCCCACTACATCTGCTTGGAGAATGGGGAAAGCTGGTCATGGGGTCCCCTCTCCAAGTTCAATCCCATAGATCTTTTGTATTAGCCACATTTATCATGCTGTATATTCATTTGATTAGTGACAGTTTTACTTTTGGTTGTAATGCAGCATTTAGCTCAGCAGGGCTTTTTTTTGAGGTGTTTTAGTCCTTTATAATAATTTTTTTGTAGTGGCATTTCGCAAAAGAAACATTTTCAAGTAACATATAATTATACTCTACAGTTGTCAAACAGAGCAGTGGTTAAGTGACTGTTCAATAACATGCAGCAGCAATGTTAGATCAGGTACTAACACTGCTTACCTTTTAGCTACAATGTAATGACTGGTATTTTAGGCAAAGTACCACGTTTACCACAGAAAAGTGCTGCTGTAATGTGGGAAAGTATTCTTATATAATAATGCTTATCAAAGTTCATATGCCTGTGAGTGAAAATGAACATGTCAATCACCCTAGAAAGAAAATGGAGAATTGCTCATCCTTTCTAAAATCAGTAGTTTTAAAAAAGGTATGAGTGTGTTAGAGGCACCTGACTCTTGTGTGCTCTGAAGAAGTTCTGAAAACATATTGTCTTCCCTCACAGTATAGAGTAACAGGAGGGCTATAAAAGATGATGCTTGAATGTAGAGGGCAGCAGAACATAATAAAGGCTGTTCAACATCACTCAAACTGGTATGTGGCTGATAGTGCTAAGGTCAACATGTTTTTTATAACACCCTGAATTAAACATCCAAAATTTTTGGAACACTGTTTGAACCTAGAAAAAAATACACTGGAAGAGCTAAATAATCTCTTAAATTCTTGAGGTCAAGGTGTGTTTTCTGTAGTGTTTTGAAACCTGGATGTACTGAGAAGGCTTAGCAAAGAAAGCTCCACGTGTTTTGTGCATCTTAAGTATGAGTTTCTATAGGTATTGACTTCCTTCATGGTCTACAAGGATGATGGTGAGGGAATTTTGAGAGTGTAGTACTCTCCTCAGACACTGTGCACACTCACACCCTTGTCACTTCTCGGCACCAGCAGCCTGATAAGCTCAAACAGGCAGAAATGGTAAGGTATCTGACACCCTGCCCTACCTTATTACACAACAGCAGAGATGCAAGTGCATGGCTACTATGATAGCCATTTAAAATGTGTGTTACTAGAAGTACAGGGAAAATATTATGAACATTAATTAGAATTTTGAATGGCTGCTCACAGAAAATATTTCTTTACTAAGCGTTTCAGTGAAAATATGTTTGCAAAATGAAGTGTTTTCTATGTCTGAATACTTTTATTCATGTAAAAAAATGTGGTAGCTGCAGAGGAACAAGGATGCTGGCTGTTTTTAGGTGGTTACTGTTTGTCTACTGTTGTTATGCTTGAATCTCTAAAAAGATCTGTCTGGAGAGAAGCAGCAGTATCACATGAAACCTAACCAGTCACATGCCAAACAGATTAGCTGCCTGTTTATGGATTACCTGAAACAGACATTTCATTATGTATTCTTCTCTTATTCTCAGGAATAACTGAGACTTTCATACAAGACAAGATCATATGCAAAGAGGTTAATGGTTAAATTTATCAGATTTATTCACAGTGAATCATTCAAAACAACCTTACTGAGAAATTTTTTTCTCTTGGAATAAAGAGCTGCTAATAGATGAAAAGGAAGCATTGAATGTCAGCTGCCTGCCTTGCTATCCTGTGTATAGAAATAATATTATCTGTGAACCTCGATTGTGGCCTGTGTATTCTTAACAAAATAGGTACTTTTTCATAGCTTCAGTAAAATGTGGCAAGTATTCCACACCAGAAAGCGAGCTGATGACTTACTGGGTAGTGGCAAGCAAATCTTCTTTGGTGTTAATTCTTTTAAGTCCAAACATTAGGTAAAATCAGAAGCTAAGCTAGAAACAGAGTGCTGTCACTTACTGAGTCAGCTGGTAGCTGGTGACAGAATGATCTCTATATGGAATGAGCAAATTCTTTCTCCCAGGCTTCAGTCTGAATCGTTAGGTTGGATATCACAAACAGCACAGCATCCACAGGCTCACACTCATCCTGTCAATGACGGAAGAATAAGAGATTTGAGACTCACAGAGAACAGAAAACTTTCTGGCCGATTCTTCCTTCCCTTGAAGCTCACAAGGTAGTTGCTGAATGGGCTCCTGCAGTCGGGCACTCGACTTTAAATAAGTATGAACATCCCACCAGTTTTTCCACACCTATGACATATTCACAGCAAAACTCCCTGGTGAGAATCACTGGTAACTTCAGCTTGGCTTCCATTTTCCCCTGAGGAGTGTTTAAAAATTCCAAATTGCCTGGGGTTTTCTGGGAGCCCTATTTGCAGAAAGAGAGCAGAGTCACTATTAACCCTTTGACATCAATTCTCTCTTCCTTCTCTCCACCCCTGGCACTCTGCTCATTTAATTACTTTGCTCCTCAGCTAGGAATAGTGAGCATTTGGCACCAGAATGGCGAAGTGCTCCCAAAGTGCCGTCTGTCAGCTCTGAGGCTGATGGACAATGGAAGACTGAAGGCCTTGGGGAAAGAGGTCTTTCTGCTCTGTAGCTCTGATCTGAGGCTGGCTCAGTTCTGTAGAGACAGAAGCTGACACAGCAACGTGCAGACTGTTGTCTCTGGCAGTGTTGCCCCTGAAGTATTAAGTGCAATCAAACATAACTCAGCAGGGCTCTATAGCTGTGATATTCTACTCAATCACATGCTTAATTTTTTGACATGTATCAGAAGCATGGTAATAAAGACATATATCTGTATAACACCATCTTCCACTTCTTTGAATACAGCCCCTCTAAGCAAATTCAGCAGCATATGTCCAAAATAAAACATAAAGCAAAAGCAAACACCTCAAAACCAGAAAGATAAATCATTTAAACACTAAGTGAGGCATAATTCTGAGTTTGGGCTGATAAATCCACATACTTTGCCCATTAGTTACTTCAATATGTGATCCAAAGATGAAGAAGGCCATGACCTGAGGCTGTTTAAAAATAGTGAATTAGTTTCACAAGCATGCTATTAACTGCTTGGGCTTTCATATAATCAATGATTAATTAAAAATATATATGTAGTTGTCCTAGTTTCAGCTGGGATAGAGTTAATTTTCCTCCCAGTAGCTGCTGTGTTTTGGATTTAGTATGAGAAGAATGCTGATGACACCAATGTTTTTAGTTGTTGCTAAGGAATCAAGGACTTTTTTTCCAGTCTCCTGTGTTCAGCTAATGAGCAGGTGTGCAGGAGCTGGGAGGGAGCACAGCCAGGTAGCTAGCCCAAGCTGGGCCGTGGAAATATTCCATACCACACGTTTTATACTGAGTTTATAAATGGGAGTTCAGCACGGGGCAGAAATATAATTTTTTTATCTTCTGTTTTCTATGAGTTCAAATCCTCTCTTGTCCAGGAGTTCAAACTTTTCCAGGAGGTCAGTCTTTTTTTGGAATTTCATGAAATTAACAAAATCTGTGAGATCTGGTTCTGTGAATGCTGCTTGGGGAGTGGCTGTGAATTGGGCATTGGGTGATAAGAAAATTGTATTGTATGTAGCTAGTTTTGCATATTAATTATTATTATTACTGTTAGTATTAGTATTTATTTTGTTGTCTTATTAAACTGTCTTTATCTCAACCCATGAGTTTTACCTTTTGTCCATTTCTCCTCCTCATCCCACTGGGGAGGAAAGCCAGGAGTGAGTGAGTGGTGGTCTGGTGCTTAGTTGCCAGCTGCTGGGTTAAACCACAACAATAGTAAAAAATCAATGATTTAAAACTATATTTTCTTAATGACTGATCTGTATTTTTTTCATCTTCTAAGATTGTTTATTGGCCTGACTTGATTTTTGTTTGCTGAGGTTTGAAAATGTCCTCTTTATATTGGCTCTGGTAAGAATTTTCTGTGTGGTGAAATCTAAAATTTCCCCCATTAAATATAGTGCTGAAACTCGTAGGTATTTCAGTAATCAGGGCTTTGGGGTAACAGTCAATGTGGTGACAATAGTCTCAAGTGCCTGGTGCTAATGTGCATCTGTGTCCGTAGATTCAGGCCCTGGAGGAACACAAATGGCTATACCATAGAGTTATCAAAACAAGAACAACATGCATTATTTATCTACTAGAGTGGAACTGGAAGGAGTTACAGTAAGGCTGGATATGCCTGAAAAACGTGCTTAGTACCTAAGCTTAATCTAAATTGTACTTGCATCTGTCCCATCTGAGGAGCCAGATTTGAACCACAATTCAACAGCAGAAACATGTTCCTAAATAAGCGTGTTTTTCTTTCCTGTAGACTGCATATCAAGGACTCTTGCCGTAGTGATTTTACAAACATACTGGCTTAACACAAACATTGTGGGGATGTCCCGTATCTTTGCTGTGACTCCTTCCATGCAAAAAATCTTGGTCAAAATTTTGGGCCTTATTTTTAAAATGTCCCTCAGAAGTTTGGACTTGAGCTGATTGGAAAGATGGTGTGAACAAGAAAGATGAAATGTGGTTGGGAACACAGGTCCTTTAGCATATTGGTATCTGTGGAGCGGGCAGCTCCTTTGCTGGGTTTTTCCATGTCTTAATGTAAGGTCCATTATGTGCCTTGAGTGCACAGCTAATTGTTGTCTTAGGCACACAGTTTTGTCTTCTGCCTGGAGTGAGGTTGAACAAACACCAACTGGTGTGTTGCTTAATGCAGTAGCAGAAGGGACTTTGACATTCTGGGAATGAGAAATCTGCAAGGATTTCTGTGGAAGAGAATGAGTGGCTGAGCACTGCTCCCAAATCCCTCCGAGCTTTGTGCATCCAGCTGCTGAGGTTATGATGATGAGGCTGGTCCATTAAGAAAGGTTTTCAGAAATGTCAGTCAGCTTTGTTTAACAAACAGAGCCTACTGGCAAGTCTCGTGGCATAATAGAATGGGAGGAGGCTGAATATGACCCACGTGAAAGGCTTTTGGTCTGAAATCTGGGATAAACAACAGCAAGACAGAGAGCATTTGTGTGATTGGGAACTCGCTCCACTCCAAACCATACAACCAACTTACTTGGCACTACTCTCTCGACAGCAAATGGCCAGGCTAGCAGTGACAGCCCAGCTGGTGCTTGGAGTTCAGATGCCCCTTAAGACTGATCCCAGAAGCAACAGCCAAGAGGTCTGACCTAGCTGAAAGCGCTAGCAAGCACTTGGGCTTGGCTGGCTTCACCCAGAGTTTGTTTCAGCTGGAGACAGGCAGGACTTATGATTTTACTCTGCAGATTTTATGCACTAATGTTGCCATTTAGTGTCCTGGGATTTTGGATGCAGACCCACAGCTGAACTGAGCTTTTTCTGCAACTTTTCAAGCAATAGCTGTTTCACATTTGTGACTCTTCTTTCACCAAAAAGGGAGTGAGATCTGCCATCTGTTACTTTAGCACCAGCAGCACAGAGACCTGTTCTCATCGCTTGTCACTCTGTGTTGCAAGCTCTCTGGTGAGAGCTGCCTGGCTGGTGTTTGTCTAGCTGACTAGAGATGTGATAAAAGATTAGTCTTCACCCCTGCTGAAGGGTAAATACAGGACCCTGGTGGAAATCAGAAAGAGAAAGCAAGCCCCTCTTTGTTCTCCTTTCTGCTTGGATGCAATAAGGAGAAAAAGTGATAGGTAAAAGCACATATCATGGAGATGAGGAGCAGCTTGTGTCATTACTGACCTTCTGCTCTGGTGCAGTGCAAGTTTCCTTCCTGTTACTCAGTGCTAGGGTGGAGAAATAAAATGCCAATTTATAATGGCTAGGGAGAGGTCAGGCCAAAACTCGTAACCTCATTGCGAGGTCTGGGCTGAGACTGCATGGGGGTCCCCAAGCCTGCTCAGTTAGTGCTTATACACACTTCATACATCACTTTATAGACAGTAGTACAGAGGAGGGTTGAGTGTTACCGGTGTTTTTTAAGACCCTCTCTGGGAGGTGGCAGAGCTGTACCCCAGTATTTGCTATGAACTAGGCGGAGCAGATGGTGGAAGCTCTATTTCCCACAACTGGAATGCTTTTGCTATCCGGCTGCTGATGTTGACAGGGAGGCAAACGCCCACTGCTGTTTGAGTGGTCCCCATGTATGCTGCTGCAGCCATCTGCAGCCTGGTGTGGACTTAGCCTGCATAGCTTGTCCTAAGGGACCTAAATACTTAAAGCAGGTATGTGGTGGCAGGGCATGTGTCACTGTGGTCACCTTCTTCTGGGGAGAGTGAACCGACTACTCCAGAGCTCCGCGTTGTTGAAACCAGGCTGGTTCAAGCCTGAGGCTCTCTCTGTAGTCTCTGCACTACCTGGCAGCTTGCATGAAAGTGCTCCTTTTTAGTTTACTGTGATTACTTCAGAGAAATTAATTCCTAATTAGATAACTGACTAGTTCCCAAACTTGGCTTATGCCCACACACAGGTGCATACCTTTGGGGTTGGATTTTCTTTTTATAAACACTGCTAAAAACACGCTGAAATACTTTTCCCTCTTATTCATGCTAGCAATATGGTATTGCTATTTTCTCTTTTATTCCCTGGCCGTCCATTACCGCTCTGTTGTTTGACACTCCCAATATACACAGTAAGCAAAAACAGTGGGACCAGTTTAAGCACAGGCAGAGAGGCAGCTGTCTGTGTTAACAGGCTGTAAGTGGTGCTAAAACAGTGGTGGTAAAACCATGGTGGCAAAGGAATGCCAGCATCCTGCTGCTGACTTTGCCAGAGCTGGAGCCTGGGAGAACCTGGCTTGCTCTTGAACGAGACAGGAGGGCTATGGAGGCAAAGGCATCTGCTAGGAAAAAGGAGTCTATACCCTAGACAAGACTTTTCAGTTGGTGAGAGGAGAGACATCCCTGCCCTCTAACCATCTTACTTACCCCAAAATGCACTAAGCCCTGTCACAAAATCATAGATTGGGTTGTCCTCCAGCCTGGCCCTGCTCTGCCGCTCTGTTGTTCTGTCCCAATTAATTTTGTCCTGAGAAGCCAAGGGCCAGCTTTGAGAAATAACAAGATCATCTAACTATATTCCTTGTTATGTTCTTTGATCTTCAATAAAAATACCTCAACATTAAAAGCTCAGTCCTGTTCTTCCTGAGTCTGTGGTGAGAGGAGCCTGGCACTGCTCTCAGGACGTGGTCTGCATCTCAGATGACTGAGAGCATATCTATTAAGAGCAGGAGAAAGAAAATACAACTCATCACTGCACTGTACTAACAAGCTATTAAAGACTGTATTTTCCTTGATTTTCATCGGTAACATTAATGTGATGCAAGTATGAGCTAACGGAAAGAAGATCAAAAGTATGGATTCTCAAAGTCATTGTGGATGCTGGCTTTGCTAGTGAAGAGTTACTTCTGTCTCTGGCTTCATAGTAATTTTTCTGGCTCCTGCAGTACAGGATGCTTTTTAAATATCTACCACAAATCCATACAGAAAAATATTTATAGCGCTTGTGGTAGGTAATAATTTCAGATATTTATTAAAAAACAAAAGCCCGTGCAATTCTTCTTCTTCTAAAAAAATAAATTTCAGCCCTATATTTTTAAAGACTAAGCAGCATCACAGGGAATTTTGGTGTTTAATATTCTGTGTTCATAGTACTCTAAAATCATCTAACATTTAAAAAAGTGGCACTGCACAATGAGGCACCAATGCACATTTTTAAGGCTTGTCAGGTTTTTGAGGAAATACATCAGTCTGATTTTGAGAGCTTTTTATAGTGATAGGGCAGTTTTCACAGAGTTTACAGAGTTTGTTCCACCTTGGAGTTTAGCTGGAACTTAATCTCGAAACATAATTTTACAAATTTTTTCCTGGGTCTGGAGGTTTTCAGAAAGTTTTTAAAGAAGAATGGGGACATCCACAAGTTTATCTGAGAAAAACACAGCCAATTTGAAAATCAGAAGAAATATGTACAGTTGTACTCTCTGGATAGTTTTAAGAGATCTGAAACATTATATTTTCTGTGGGTTATTTTTGCACCTCTGATTACCAACATGGGAACATTTCCTGAAGTTTACCCATCGTGGCACAAGCTTATGTGGAATGACAGAACGTAAAGACATTGTTGAATTAGCGTTATAATTGCTATACAGATTTTTATAGGCTTGGTACATCTGTAGTCTGAAGGAAATGGATTTAAAAGACAATTTTTGTTGCTTAATGCATAACTCCACTTTGAAAGAATGTAGATAACAAGTTCTGGTTCAGATTAATTTTACCTAGTCCAAAACTGGAGTTAGAAGACCTAAAACTACGTAAAATGGCTGGACTGGCCTATAGTAGAGTGTGTGTGCCCCAGTCCCTGTGCAGAAGATGGGTACTTGCCTGGAGATGCTATGAATAAGCAGTGTTTTCCTTTGTGGCAGCAGAATTGCCATTTTTTAATCCTGCTGTTCTCTCTGAGAGGACCAAGTGTGAGTGCTGGACTGATCACGGACCTGCTGCGCCTTGCATTGTCATTAACATTGCCACCCTCAGGTGGTGCCAGTTTGGTGTTACAACCTCCAGACCTTGCTCTCACAGTTGGTCCATCACTACAGGGTTATCACAGCAGAAATGTAATCCCTAAAATTTTTTGGGACTGTATAGCTCACTGCATTTGGACCTTAGCATGTAACTGAGATGCCATTGCTAATTACTTATTTTGATCTTGATGGGAAAAATGTTGCCACATGGTCAATCAAACTCTGACTCTTAAGGGGAAAAAAGCAAAACTTTGGCTTCTACAGGTAAGTGGGCTTTCATTTCAAGAAAGAGAGCATTTATAAATTCTCATTTCATTACCGATTTCTTCCCTTTGCAAATACCTGCTAACAGATTAAAAAAAAAAATCTACCAAAAGCCACTGGCAGAAAGTACACATAAGAAATTCTGACCTTTGTTATGACTGTGGCAACTCCATCTGGGTAGTTGAATTAATCAGAAAATACACCCTTCTCAAACCCCCACACTTACCTGTCTTGCCACTGAGCATTTTTGAGTTCATATGCTTAACCTTGGATGATGGTGACTCCTTGAGCAGAAGATGGTGCAGGAATGCCTCAGGGTACTGAAGTGGCTAGGGAAGGACACGGGACGTGGGTGGAAGAGCCCAAACACCTGCTCAGCCGTACCTACATTTTTTCTGATAAAAAAGTATCACAAAGGGGTTTGCTGAGATATGAAATGTTTTGGGGAAGCAGAGGCAGTGTGAGATCCTTCACATCTGGAAATCGTCGCATAAACAGTATCTTCTACATAGGTATTTCACTCTTAACAAACAAGTAATATTCATGTAGATGAATAATAAAAACTACCTTTCTAGTTCTTTAATATTTCCTTTCTGCTTTGCGATTTTTCATCAAAGCAAGTGAATCTGTGAAGATGCTGCTGGTGTTGTGGGGTGACTAGGTTGACAACAACAGCTACCAACGTACTTTATTTTTCTCTGAGACCTTCTGAGGCTCAGCTGGGCAACAAGAATGGGATTTGGTACAAGCTGTACCTGCTTATGTTATTTTGTCAGTTTTTATAGTTATTTTTGAAAGTGTGACCTGCAAAAGAATATGATGCGCCAAGGCAACTCTGGAACATACATAGATCTGAGTATCTCCCTCTCCATATGCCTGTCTGGACCCACATTGTACCTCTGACTTAGTTTTAATGAAAAGGGAGTTTAAGTTCTACAGAATTTAAATTATTTTTGTAATTAAATTTAATTTCTTCTATACAAATTTGATTTGTATACAAATGTGTGGTCTGTGATACTGAGACTTGTGGCCAAATAAGTAATGCTGAAGAATGAATCCATTTTCTGTGCCTGCACAAAGCAGGGATGTGCACAAAGCAGCAGAAGAGAAGGAAGGCGATGAGGTGTGGACAGTGGCCATAAGGTCTATGAGAGCCGTCACAACCCCTCCTCAGACCCTCAGAAGTTTTGTTGAGATGAGCTCCAAGAGCACGGAAACAGAGTTTGCATGATACACAGGACACCCTTTCTTTCAAAAGCTGCTGCAAAACCAAGCCCTGATACTTCAGCATATTTTGAATGTCAGATATGATTTATGAAATGAGACTTCAAGCCTTATTTCCTTTTATTACCGAATAAAAGTTTTTGAAATGCTTATTAAGATAACCTGAGAATCAAGGAGGAAAACAATGAATCACTCGCAAAGAAGAAATGAATTTTCAAGAGAATACTAAAAAAGAAGCATTTATCATTCATGCTTCTTCATTTATCTCCCCAGGCTGAGTTACAGTCCCATCTGTGTGACTGATGCTGCCTCTGGACAACCTTCTTCCCCACCTCCTGCCTTGCCTTTCCCAGGTTAGTCGCGCCACCTGCCCAGAGAAGTCGAGGAGCTGGAGCTCCTTTGAGGTGATGTGACAGAATTTCTCTCTCTTCCCCCTTTGCCATCATATTGCAGCCCGTTCAAAGAGTGAACGCAAATCAGTACGCTCATCTGCTGAAATCAAGCAAATCTTACAGGCTGTTCTGCACTGTCGTTCATGATGAAGTCATTTTCTGACTGTGGATTCTTAGACTGCCGTTACAACATGAAAAAGAGCAATTTCTCCAAGTGAGGAGCTGGAAGACTAAAGCCAGAGATGTTCAGTGTGATCCTGGTCTTCACCCAGAAACACTTGACTGTAGCAGCTGCAAGCTAAAAAATATTCAGCCCTTCTTAGGCAGTGTTGTTTGCATGCTAGGCCAGGGGACATGTAGGGTACCTATTCCCGTCACCCAGGTACCGCCTGGTCAATGATCATCATCTGCTCAATCTGTTTAATCTCCTCTCTAGTTTAGAACTATTTTGTTCCTGTGAATCTTCTGTCTGTCATTACAAAAGCACTATAGAAAAATAAATTGCTTGCTGTGCTCATCTGTATGTTAGCTCAGAGATTGATTTTTCCAGCTCACAGCATCAGTAACAAACTGAAAAGTTTGGAAGTGGTTCTGCAATGCACTAACAGATAAGCTTCTGCTCTTCATCCCACTCAGTGCAGGACTGGACTAGCTGGTAATTAATATAGGGCTGTGTTCGAAAAAGTCAAAAAGAGAAGTGAGGCTCTAAAAAGTTGGCTCCTCACCTTCAAAAGTGTTACCTTCAGTTTCTGTAAGTAATAGCGGCTCCAGCACTGGACTCCCTCCATTCAGTAAGGCACTTGGAAAAGAGCTATCAAAGGCAACTGGAGCTCCTCCTCTGCACTAAAAGTCCAAGGCATTTGTGAGACTCCATGTTTATTCCCAGTCTTCATTAATAATGGAAACCTGCAGAAAAGAGGAAGGACACCTATAACCTGTCACAGGTGTGACGCAGGCTGGCTGTTTATTTACTGCTGATGTTGGACACAGGGATGTGTACGGTCAGGGAGGCATTGGGACCCTGGGGTTGCTGTGAATGCTCTTTGGAGAGGAGAGGCCTCCCAAGTATTCTGCTCAGTTTGGAAAATATAATCAGCAATTAAATTGCATTAAATCTGAAAATAAGGATTAAACTCCAAGTTCAGGAGGTCTTAGTTCGGGGAAGAGCAGTTCAGCACTTGTCTGAGTGTCCGTGTAAGAGTTAGAGCTTAGATGTCTAAACATGGCCTGGTGGAGTTTTTGGGATTAATCATCTACCAGACTGCACTGGTTACTCTTTTTTCTTCAAGAGCTTTGATATCGCACATTGGCATCTACTTCCTGTACAGTGCACGTGCACAAACACACACAGAGGCACATCTCTTTTGTCTCCATAATATAATGAAGATGTCTCCCTGTTTTTGACAAAGGTTGCTCTGAACTTCTTGTTCGACCTGTTGAGCCGTCTATCTTGAATACCTCCCGTATCGTGGCCTGGCTTCTGCTGTCAATATGTGATTACCCATTGAAAAGTGTTTCTTTTTAGAGTTGTCAGAGAGAACAACAGGGCCAACATCCACATCTTTGCCCAAGACCGTAGGTGAAATACTGATGAGAAGCAAAATTTACCATGAGAATTCATGAAAACTGAAGAAATATTCCTTTGAAAAAGCCCAACAACTGACTTTATTGCTGAGATCAAAACTAATTCTTTACTATCTATACTCCTTATTTAAACCTTAGTCTTGAAGTAAGCGTATGCCAAACTTACCACTGAAACTAGTGGTGACTTAGACATGTAAAACTGCAACGCTGTAGCAGCTAGCAAGACTCCAGTGCAGCAGCATACATTCTTCCTCTTGTGATTTTAGATATTATTGACAGTGCTGCTGTGAATTAAAATCTCCTGAGGCTGGTTCCGGGCTATGGACCTATTCTATGGCCCATTTCACAATGACTTTAGAGATCCCACGTACAGAGACAGAGGGACAGAAACTCCTGTGAAGTATGCAAATTATCTAGAGATATGTTCTATTGTCATTAAGTTAGCAATAACACTACTGGTGATTTACTGGTACAGGAGTGAGACCTTAGGAATTCCTGGTTTTAAGGTTATATACAAATAAGAGATATTTTTATTATATCACTATAAATTCGGTTGAAAAGGCAGACTAAATGGCATGTGACCACAATTATTAATAAAAGACCCCGAACAGTAAGTAAATAGCCAAATAGTAAATAATATTTAAAAGCATATCGATTATATTGATTGGACAGAAATGGAGAGGACGGCAGAAACTCCATGTCTTCAAATAGAAGAAAACCAAATTATGACAGTTTTCACTGCATACTCTGCAAAGGACCAGCTGTACTTCAATTTAATTAGTTTTTGCCATATTTTTATCGTACTGAGACACGTATAAAGACCTGGGGAGATGATCTAAGTTCAGATTATGTCCATATAGATTTTATACCTATACTGTTGCCATCATACAGTACAATATGATACAATACAACACAATACAATGATAGTACAATATTGTTCCCCAGACTATCACAGATTAGATCCTCTTCCTTATAGCACCATTTTTCCCCCTAAAATGAAAGGACAGAAAAAAGCAGTTGATTTCTTCGAATCAATGAAGCTGTCTCATCTACTTGCCGAGCACTACCATGTGCATTTGTATCTATGTGCGTTTATGTGACGTATTACTGGAAAGGGACTGTCAGAAGGCAATGTTTGCAGGGGCGAAGAAGAGAGGTTTTAGGGGTATGAAATCACAGCAGACATTCCAGTTATCCCATTAAAACTAGTTGTGACCTTTAAATAGAAGAGTGATACTTTGGAGGTTGACGTTTGATTTCCCAGTGTGCTCCCAGCGTGTTTTAATTTGCTACAAAACGATGAGTAGCATTCGTCTGAGGCTAAAAGTTTCTTCTGGAAGAGCACAATATGCTGTGAAAACTGCAATTGCATTTTATGACTTGCCAGGAAGTCTTTCAACGTGCTAGTCAAATTATCAGAAAAGGAATGGGAATGGGTTTATAAATATTGCATGAGAGGAGCTGTATAAACAAACAAAAAAAACCCCTATGGTCACGGACATATTACTCCTTTTATTAAAACAGTATTTATTCATACATTAAAAAATCAGATTGAAATATTAAAGAGTTTGGTCTAAGCTCAGAAAACTGAAACAATAGCTGTTTCGGTCTCTGTTTTCAGTGTCCTTTCCCTCATCATCATACAGTTCATACACTGCTGTGAGCATAACTCTCCCTCTGGACATGGCTTTTCGTGTTGTGGGAAATCTTTATAAACACTCTGCCTTGCCTCAGCTCAGGCAAGGAGCTGTTACTTGCAGGATACGTCAATTCCTACAAATGATGGATGCTCAAAGCTCAAGAGAAAGGTGGGAAAAGCCCCAGGGCCAAGAGCTTGGTTGCTCTTGGAGGTGAGCAAACGTGAGGTTTTTGCCTTGCAGAGCCGTTTCCCACTCAGCGGACTTTGTTCTTACGCTTCCACTGCCTCTTCTGTTGTGCTTTTGGGGAAGAAAATGGAATTTCCCTGCAGCGATGCTGCTGTGGTTGGATGCGTGCATCGCCATTGCATTTTGGTTTTTTCACCTGATTTCAGCGAGGCTCTGTGGGCAGATGACCACCATATTCTACCTGCAGCCTCACCAGGGAGCAGCCCATCCCCAGCAAGTCCCGCAGTGCCAGCACCCTACGAGCATGGCAGCCCTCTCCCTGGGTTCACAGCCTCCAGGGTCACACCTTCACAAGCTTCTCCTTCACCATTCTGAGACAATGGTGCTGCTATGAGGTATTCTTGATTCCACCACCAGTAGCTCGTTTTCAGAAATTTGAAACAGAGGATTGAAGGTTTTACCCCATTTACTATTTGTTTTTTTTATGGAGCAAGCTCTGGAAGAGTCAGGTCGTCTGACCTGTGAGAAACAGAACAGGCTGTGTTTTAACCCCACGTTCCTGTGATTGTCACTGCGGACTGCAAGGCGATGCTCCTCTGCTTGGAGTTTGTTTCCTGAGCTTCTCTCCCAAAATTAGCCATTTGCACTAGCTCTCCTCCCCAGAAGGTGCAGCTGATGTTCTGCCCAGTAATTCCTTTACCTGGTATCTGAGTTACTAGGAACTGGCAAAATGCTCAGTGATGAACAGAAGGTGTTTGGTAGAGGCTATCTCATTTGGGGTTCAGCACTGTTTGTGCCCCCCCAGAGCAGCTGCAGAGCCCGCAGGCTCTGGGGTGTCCCCTGGCCTTGAACAGGAGCTAGGGGAACAAAAGTAACAGCATATGGCTGCTGAGGGCAGGTAAATGGAAAGAGAGCAGGATGGAGGTGCTCTGTGCACACTCCATGCTGGAAGTGCTGCAGGTGGACCCAGGGAGAAATGTAGGTTACTGGGACCACAGCTAAATCCACACTGGGGCTGTAAAGGAGCTGGTGACTATTTGTGTTGGTGACAGCTGTAGGGACCACAGGAAAATAGAAAGGGTTTCACTGAATTCTACACCGAGTTTCGGTTTTTGTATCTTTTCCTTTTTTTGGGCTTGTTTCAGGAACTTTTGGGGAAGTCAGAAAACTGTCAGATTTCAGCTATGACATGTAAGTGTTCATCACTAGTGTTTTACATCTTTGTCTTGCAGGGTGCTAAACGGGCGGTGAAAGTGTCAGCTCCAGAACAGTGGGTTTGTTGTTTGCAGTTGCTGGCTTGGGCAGGTTTTTCCAGCTTTATCCACTGAGACCTTGAAAATATAGCAGGTCTACGGATATGAAGTGAACTAGCATGTCGTACCTTCTCAGGCCATTAGTACCTCTGGGCTTTCGACAGCCAGGATTGTTGTGTAATTGTTTTCCTTCTCTATGTGGTTGTTAAATGCTGTTATTCAATACAAAATGTTTCTGGACTGTTTCATTAGTAATAATAGATTATTTTCCCAAACAAGCAAAGCAGAAGTGAGCTTCAGTGTCTCTGAAATTATTACAAAGGTAATTATATTAGTTCCACTACTGCCAAATAGCATTTATAGTTATTTTTTTGTGTTCAATCCAGTTATTCATTTTCTTTAATAATTTACAATTTGACTGTCGCCATGGCACCGCTTTGCTTTGTACCTAGCAATAATGGTACTGTAGGCAGGAAGCCGGCCAGGGAGTGAACAATAACACCTAATATCTGAAGTCATGACTGAGAAGAGAATTTTGAATGAAGAAAAACAAACTTTGCCAGGCCAGACTGCCAGGAGGTTGAGACCAAATGCTGGAGGCAGGGCTTCCCTTCACTGCACTGTTTTGCTGGCTCCAAAACCACTGTATTTAGGGGATGCAAAAATGACTAGATCATCTAAGCCTTAAACATGCTAAGTAGAAAAAAGTAGTGTTGTCCTTTGTAATATTGTTTAGTCTTTAACAACACATTTTAGATAGAAGATTGACAACTCATAGTGAATCTCCTCTATTCTGTTTGTACTACTGAGACTAGGAAAGAAGTTGAAGTTACTTTCAAACCCCTACCCTCACATGTTTTTTAAGTGAATTGTTCAGTTATCTTCTCAGTAGACAGTGTTGAATGATCTGTTATTAACTACTTGCTCTTCTCTTCATTATTATTATATCCTGTCTTAAATCTTTGGCGTCAGTATATTTTTTTTCTTTGGTTTTAATAATTAAAAGGAGAATGATTACAGACTCAATCTGTTAAAGTGTCTTCTCTGTAGAAGTGAAACACTGTGCATTATTTGCACTACAATGAAAAAAAGGATCAGAGAAAAAGAAAAAAGGAAAAGGAATAGAAAAAGAAAGTTTTGAATTTTCAATCTAGACAAACTTACATGGTGCCCAAACCATTTCCTGATTATGATTTTACTGATGGGAAGGGAAAACTCTTTAAGCTTTCTTTAAATTGTTTATCAATGCCGACTGCACATCTTATACAATGTCAGTAGAGAATGAGTAAGCTACCCGTGGGAAAGACGTGATGCAGGACACAGATTTTTTTTCCAGTAGAGGGCACTGAAGAAATATAACCAGATCACTGCTTATTACCATGGTGCTCTGAATTGGAAGCACGAAGGGCTGGTTATTTCAGAGCAATGCCTATTCTCTGAGGCTTTATAATCTGAATGCATATCAAAGAAGTCTGTACGGGCTGTTAATAAACATCTGAACGTTGTTATCTAGATGCTTTGTTAAATTTCTCTTTTGAAAGGGTTTAACTAAACTCTGTAGGCTTGCTACTGTTGAGCACCCTTTCTGTATTCTGAGTGCTAAACTACCTCTTTCTTATTGTTTCTCAGTCCCAGCTTTAATGAATACGCTTATTATGGAGGGATGCTGCACAGGAAGGCACTAGTTCTGATGTGCCTGGTTCACAGGGGACTTTAGCTTGTCTCTGTTAAAAGGGCCAATTTACATTGCTTTTCTGTACATACAATGGCAATAAAATTTTATATGAAATTATTAGGGGGAAATGTTGTGTTACCTAAAATAATCTAAATATTAATTTTACTTTGGGACTGATTAAAACATATGCATTACACAAAGTTTAGCAGTTTTCTTTGAAACAAAAGAACAGTCAGAGAGAAAGGGAGATAGAAAAGTGCAGTGAAAATTATCCAGCCTATCACTTATAAGAAGCCCGAATTTTATTTACTAGGTGTGTGACTGTCTTGCTTACCTTCTGCCTTTTGGCAGCTGTATCGAGGATAGTTTTTGACACCAAATTTCAAGTTCTGGTCAGATTTGAATGATATTTCAGTTTAATCCCCAATCATTTATTTTCTGGTGGCATATGTGTATTAATTTGTTATTAGACAGCACCAAAACCAAGGGTTTTTTTTAATTTTGAATGCTTCTTTTCTTAATTGTTGGTGATGTGTCCCTTACATTGTTAACTTTGAACGCAACTTTTGGTGAACTCCTTCCTATTTGTGAGACATGTTTTGCAAGTTGATTTTAGGCTAGACCTTCATTCCCCATCCCCTACTCCATGGAGGGTTGAGTCTAACCTTGTACCTGGAGTCTAATGTGAGATGTTGCTTAGCCCACATGGCTACAGGGCAAGAGAATAACAGCTACTGAGATGTATGTTTGAACTCATTTTACAAACTGAATATTGATCTGGTTAAGCACAAACAAGTCCCTCTTGCTGAGCTAACACAGAAGGTGATCATTCAAGGTAAGCACTATTTCTCCTCTATCCATTTCCTTTTGCAGGAGATAGGTAACAAACATAATTAATTAGGCATTTCTTTCCTTGCTTTGCAAAAGCAGCCAATGCTGCAGGCACAAACAAACAGCTTCTCTTTCGAAAGAGCTGACTAGTTTGGAAACATTATCTATAGTTAGTGTGAAGAATGTCACACGGACCAGTAATGTGGGTTGCTTTTAATGGAGACCAGTGTTTATATTTAACGGATTAATTCATAACTTAATAAAAGAGGGGTTTGGGTTTCAAATGAAAATGGATCTAAAGGAATACCGTAATGCATCTTCCTCCTACCTTCCCTCCGCCTGTGGAAATACCCTCAGTTCTCCATGTTCCCTCTCAGGGTACTCTTTGCCCCTCAGTGTTTTTTGACCTCCATACTCTTGTTCCTTCCATGTAGCCTATTGCCACCACTATAATTTCAGCGCTGCCATGTCCTAAGCAGCCTTCACCATCATGCCTCTAGATCTGTCAGTGAGGGTCCTTCTCATAGTTGATCCAATCCCGCTTATAACTTCTTCCAGTAAAATTGCCAAATTGCTGTAGTTTCCCCTGCCATCTCAGCCTACCCCGTGGTCCTTCCCATTCCCCACCGCCAGCCCCTGGCTTTTCCATGTTCTCACTACAGGGTGACAAATTTCCCTGTTCCTCATTGACCGCTGTTGGCTGCTGGTCAAGAAGAGCTAGCTCTTTGTAATTAGTGACTCTCCGGAGAACCTACATACGTTCTTTGACCTGCCAGCCAGCTGGCTGCCAATACAGAAGCGATGCACATTTTTATCAGCCCACTGGCCAGGAAACCCTGCCTTCTGGCTGGGAATTACCGGTGCTCTGCCTGACACCCCAGCAGAGCAGATGCACACGCAAGCTTTTCCTCAGGGCTTGCTTGGCAGCAACAAGGACGAATTCAGGTTGAAGGGGTTCACCACAGAAGTATCATCTAAATGCTCACCGAAAGTGTGGGAAGATTACACGAATACTCTGATGATGAGTGAACTAATTTTATTCACTTGCAAATGCAAGTCAAATGCATTAACAAGCAATATTTTTATTACTGGATGGAAAACTTTAATCTAATTCACAGATAAGCAGGGTGACAGTGAGTATTACGGTGTTAGATTAACAGCCATTTACACTCTTTCCTCCATGGGGCAGGCCAGCAGGCGGTCTTCCCCCATCTGCAGCAACTTTTTTACAATTTCAAGTCTTGCTGCGTAGGAAGACTTGATATTAAGGAGAGCTAATATGGCAGTGTTCCTGCTCGCTGCTCCTCCTCCTGTGGGCTGCCCGGGTGTGACCCCCTTTGCTCTCTTTTGGCCTGTGAACTTTGCTGCCTTTCTCTATCCCCTAGTTTCTCCCAGTAGCCATGTTCATTCCATGCCATGCTCTCCTCTGATGCCCTCTCCCATAGCTTTAATATCCATCCTTTACATCCCATGCAAGAAACACTTACAGTGAACTTTCCCACCGTCCTCCTGTTTCTCAGGTTATAACCTATGTGTCCCAGTTTTGGGAGCTATTGCTTTAGGTTAGCAGGGCTACAAAAATCAGGGCTGTTCAGACACCAGCAATAGGCCTGGGGGGTCAATATGTTATTACACCTGACATTTTCTGTGCTCTCGTTTGGGAGGAAAACCAGCTCCTCAGTAAAAAAGGGGAGAGAAATAAAGATGTGCCTGGTCTGAGCTCAATATGCTCAAAAAACTTGCCAGTACTGAGGACTGCAAAGCAGATCGGTGTATGGAAGGCAGCTTATTTAGGGCTAAAATCTTCTCCCTCTGTATCTTTTGGGAAGGCAGCTGGGACAGTTTGGTATTTTTGGCCATTCAGACCCAACAAGGTCATGTAACCTTTGGTCTGGTTTTCCTATGTGATCTGCCTTTGCATCAGGATGTTTTGTTACAGCTGGCTAGCATGCTCTGGCTGGTGTCGGTCATGTAGGACCTTACTGTTGCACACTTGCATTAATACAGTAAAACAAGCCCCAAACAGCAAAAAAATCATGCGCATTCACTAATAAGACTTTAAGGGAGAAAACAGGCCCTTTATTCCTTTTGGGGTTTTTTTGTTTTTTTTTTTTTCTTAATTGAGGCTGCACTGTCGCAGAAAAAAATTGTTTAAACTGAGACATAACTAAAGTTGCAAAAGGACAAGCATTTTGAATTAACTCTGTTGATCAGCCTCATTTCAATGAAACACTAACCTGCATTATTCTTCTCTCTCCAGTCCTATAAGCTCTCCCTGGCATTTAAATAACAGATCAATCACTTCAGCTCCAGGCTAAGAAATCCTTCCTGCAATATTACGGGGCAGGTAGGCTTTCAGCTCGGCATACTTTTCAGCACAATGATCGCAACTTGCAATTAGAAATTTCATCTTGCCTTATGAAACTGTAAGAGCCTGTTCTGATGTGAAGACTACATGCTACAGATTTGCACTTTCTTGTGAAATACCTGAATTCCTAAGCAATGCAGCTCTTTACTGATAAGCAAAACTGTCCTGGTGAGACGTGATTAATTTCATAGCTGGAATAGGGTGACTTCTCTGTAAAAAAGAACATGCGACATGTCTTCCCTTTATGTTCATGGAATACAATTTTGAGCATATCCTAATTTCTTTGCCTTGACTCGTTATTCCAAAAAGTTCAACCTTAGATTTAGTTCTGTTGATCTGCCTGGGATCTATGCCTAGATCTGGGAGGTCTAGGAGCGATGCTGCTGCTGGGGATACGCTAATGACTTACGACTGCTCAGTGAACTGAAAGGAGCTTTCTTTGCTTCTTGTGAGATCCATACCAGTACTTCCAGCAGTAGGACTCACAATTGCCAGTCTCTACCCTTGTTTGCTTGACTGGTCGTGAAATTCTTTGCTTTGGATTGCGCTGCTAGGAACATTTGTGGTTTTAAGTTCTGTTACACTGGTTCTCCCTGTGACTCTTGCAGGTAGCCAGTGTCTCGGGCTTGTGGGCAGCTACCACTGGAAGGAGGAAAGGCTTAGACCTCTTTCTTGAGAAAGAGGATTCAAAAAACCTCACCTGAACAGGGAAGAAATAAAAGTGAAATAAAAAAAATTTTTTTGAAAGCCTTTCTGTTGCTGTTTCTGTTTGCAGATGCACACAGCGCTCTCTAACAGGGCCCAGCTCATGCAGCTCAGTTTCTGAGCAGCTGTGTGCAGGTTTGTTTTGGATTGCTGTCCCCTGCTGCGAGCGAAATCGTAGCTTCTACCTAAACCTGCATTAAGGAGAGGTGTCCAGCAGTTATCTCTCGCTCCCCAAGGGAATAAAGCAAACAAATATTTTTGACAAACTAAAAGAAAATGGTTCAGACCATGACCAAAACAAATTAATTCAGTCTTTGCCAGCAAATTCATTCAGTATTCAGATGGTGCTATTAATTGCTACTGTAGGAGAACATAATTTTCGTGTTATTTGTGTGATGCTGAATAGAAGAATAAAAATGAAAAACAAATCAGAACAGTAAAAAGAAAATATTCAGAAAATGTAATGGTACTGAATAAAAAAATTAAAAAGCAAATAAAAACAATGAAAAGCAAATATTCAGAAAATGTAAAGCATGTTCATCTGCTTAGGAATCCTACAGTCCAGCCCAATCCAGTGCAATCCAAACTATTCACATAGTGAGGCTGTGCTCTGTAGCAGGTAGTTCTGCACTCCTTGTAGACCAATGTTTCCATGTTGATTACAGACAACAGTGAATTGCTTAGGAAACTCAGAAAGTCCTGCTTAGAGCATTTTATCTTAACATATCCAATTTAGGAGAAAATTTGTATTTTTACAGGAGGGAATTAAAGAAAAAAGTAAAAGAAAAATGCAAGGAGTCAAGTTAAATTGATTGTTTTTCTTCAGCTATCATCAATCAGCTCCAGTAGGAATCAAAAGAGACATTTTGGTGTTAAATTAAACACTTCTATAAGTTTACTTTTGTACATATTTATGAACCTGCTTTTAATAATGAAATCTTACAGATTTTTTTTGAATAATACACAGAGTAGCACCTATATCCTCAAAGTCGCAGTATTTTACAGACTAAAGCTGACAGGAATTCCACAGACTGACTGTGGAGCAATACGGCTGAATTTTCTTTTGCATGGATAGACCAGTGTTTGTTTATGCAAACTTCACATGGGCTACTCTGGCATCATGGCAGAGTGTCTTGTCTTAGATTTGAGAAAGGCTATTCAAGAAGAAATATAATCCCAACTACCCCAGGTGTGTGTGCAGGTACCTCCCATCAAGGGATCCTTCTACAGTCAATGCCAATAAAAATAATTTGCCCTATACAATAGAGAGGCTTGAGCTGTAAAAAATGAAATCACGGATTTTATAAGAAAAATGACTAAATACTAAAGTCCCAGTTCAACATTAGGTTTCATGTCTGAAGTGATTTTTCAAGGCAATTTCCAAGGTTGACTTAAGCAGGTATTCAAGCAGATAAGGGGAGAGGATGGAACTGTGGTTTGGGTTGTAGTCCAAAGGTCCTAATGTGATATACTTTCCATGTAAGATTTGCAAGCCACTTGCTTTCTTTGTGTCTCAATTACCATTTGAGTAACTTGCTGCCCTGTCTAGTGTGGTGATAAAGATTTGATACATAGAAAGACACTGTAAGCATCTGCTCCATGATAAATGTTACATAGATGGAATTACATAATAACTCTCCCAGCTAGCAGCTGGTCTACTATAAAAATCGAGACTTTTTCTGAGGATGGACAGCAAACTGCTGTGAAGGTAGAGCTCTTCCAACTTTTTTTTTTCTTTTGTCAGAATAAAGCATTGGCTTCCCATCCACTTACAAAGACAGGGAGGAGTTTCTATGGGATCTATCTTTTTTGTCTTTAATTATTGTTACTGGAGGTCTTAGGCTGGGAATTTAAATTTGAAGCTGAATTCTCACAGCAATGGCTTTGTCTCTGTTTTTTTACTTGCATTTCTTGTTTTGTTGTTTTTTGTCTGTGAAGATTTTTAGCGACGAAGACATCAGATCCTTAGCTATAAGAGAGGGCTTAAACTAGTCCATATAGAATGGGACATCAGTAATGCCAGGATGTAATCTATACTAATTAAAGATTACTGCAGATGATGCATTCATGAAGCAGCACAGACTTAATTTAAGGAGCAGCAGGGCTAAGTGGTATGTCCACACGGATGGTCCCAGCAGCAGGTAATGAGATGGAATCCCCAGCAAGTACACATGCACATCCGTGTGAGAAGGAAAAGGTCAGGAAAGTCTTAAGAGGACACTGTAATTTTTTTAAGTCAGAAGCCTTTAATCTGAACATTTAAATTTTAGAGGCTGATAATGCTGGGACAAAACAGGCTTATGGTACAGTTTCCCCTAGAGACCTCTTCCTCTCTCCTCATGCAAGCTGAGTATTGTCCTACTTAGAAGAAAAGACTGCTGTGCGGTAAAAGGCAGATTGCAATTGATGGTTCCTGCAACTTTACCGGTGGCTTGATGCTGGTTAAGGACCACCAGAAACTTATTTTAGCAAAGTCCCGAACAATTTTGAATTGGCTGAGCCCACAACTGGCTGTGGCCATATGACGGACAAGGAGTCAAGAGACAAGGATGGCACACCGGGGTTTCTCAGGGGCCACAATAATTTTGAAGTTAAGCATGCTGCACATGTGAGAGAGAACCAGTGGGAATTACATAAGCAGCATTGCTTGAGGGCCGTTTCAGGACTAGTTGCATCTACAGTAGAAGTGGTTGGAAAGGAAAGACAGCAGCATGGCCATTCCGCGTTTGTGACCCAAGGTGTTTGTCGGGCTGCATTAGCAAGTTACCCTTCATATCTCCTGTAAATCTGCCATTAATTTTCACTGTCCTTATCTTTTAAAACAAAGTTCCTTATAGCTGGTATGAACCTAACTATAGGGTTTTGAAAGTAAACCATAAAAATCTCTAGGAGTAACCTCAAGTAACTCTTCTGGACGTAAAATTTTTCACTTTTTAGTCTGATATCTCAAGGGATTTTAAGTCCAACATTCTCGCCATGAAATAAAATTTCTGCTTGTGGGACCAGCTTTGATGGGATGTAAAGCAAAGTCTGAAGTTTTATTTATGTTACTGAGATTTACAACAAACCCGAAAAACATGGGTCAGGGCTAGAAGGAGGTGAGGAATCTGGGTGATAATTACACTGGTTATTACAAGGTACTGCAGTTCAGTCCGGCAGGGATGGAAAGTTATTAGCAGATGTCTCTGGAAAGGCCAATGTGTTTGTTGCCCTTTTTTCCCCAGGCTTCACTGAAAATGGCAGCTGAGGTCAGGCAGCTAACACAATTACCACTAAAAGCACAGCGTAAATTTTCAGGTTAGGAAAAGACAGAAAGTGTGTGGACAAATTTGAAGTTTGCTGTTCACCTTGGCCTGATGATCTGTACACTGTAGCTTTCTGAGGCTGGATGAGATGCATCTGACCAACCCCAAGTGTCGGTTACAATCAAACTGGCATTGTTTATGCCCATATGTGCATGTACACTTACACACGTGTTTGGTGCTGATGAAGGACCAGAATAAGCTATATAGATGAAGGAAAACTGCTGAAAACTAGGAAACAGTGGCAGATTGAATAGGGTATGGTGGTGGTGGTAGTTAAAAACCAATGTGGAAGAAAAACATATATTCTGGGTGTTCAAAATCAAACATCCCATATTAATATTGACTTGATTGCTCTTTACAGAAATGGAACATTTGAAGCGATTCTAGTTTTGATCATTATTTCTGTCTTCTGAGGGCAGTAATATGGTGCAACTACCTTTACCAAAGGATTACTGGACAAAGACAGACCACAACACAAAGTATTTTTAAAAAATTTATAAACTAATGAGAAGATAGTTAAGTCAAGAAGTTGCCACTGAAAAGCCAACATTTGCCAACATCTTCTGTTCCCCATATTTTGGATGCTGCAGGAAGAGAACTGTCAGTAAGTACAGACTTATAAAAATAATGACCACTGTAAAATGATTTTCTGTTTCACTTGATTCTATAAGGCCAGTAATGTGTTGCTAATGAAGCAACCAGGGTGCATAGTGTTGCCTTTTCTGGGACTGTGAGAAACAACCAGCCATATGTACAGCAAATGTCTTTGGCAACACTGTGTGGCCTTAAATGGAATTTCTGTGCTGTTGTAGTTTTATGACTCAATCCTAATGTTATTTAAACATCATTTTTCTGTGTTTAATTTATTTATTGTCTCTAGTGGTAGACACAGAGACTGGTGAGCTAGATTATATTAACATTTCAGGGTAATAATAGAAGAAAGCAATTATCTTTGGGCATAAAAATCATTTTAATTAGGCAGTCAGTAAAGTGGGAATGGACAGACAATGATGAATCATTATACTGTGGTTTAATCAGACAGTCAGAGAGCTGGTTTGCAAGAGGAGCTCGAGAAAGTGTTTTGGCTGATTGAATGAAACGTGGACAGTAAGTAGAAATGGTCTACTTCCTTGAGCATCTTTGCATCACCAATGAAATAAATATGTTATCCCATCATGTCTTTGAAGTCACTGGAAGACTTGGAGTTTCCTAAAAGCTAATGGAAATATTTTCTTTACTCTGTCTTAAGATCCTATCAAACCAACAGTAATGTAATACCTGTGGACCATTCCTCTGAGCCTTCACTGTCATTTCCATCTTCCTCAAGCCACCGTATATCGGCCTTTCTCTGTCACATGAGAAAATTTGAATGAAAGTCACCCAGTAAGGAGGTGTCATATGACATTTCTTCCAGATAAACCTGTGCATGATGTTAGATGGTGGCAGTGGCCTTCTTGGTACTTCCTGTTTTCCAGACCTGAAGATGGGAAAAGAGATTTATGTCTGAGACCCAGTTGTCTCACGTGAACGAGCAGAGCTTTTCACCACTGCGAACTGCATCCATGGCCCTGCTTTATTCCTGTGCCAATTTTCAGGTCAAATATAACAAAATGATCCCCTAACGTAATGAAAAATGAAACCAGATGGTATTGTTAACTCAGTGTAATTTAGGTGCTGCGTTATACAGTATTTATCATATGATAAACAAGACCCATTTGCGTACTGAGACTCTTGATAGCTCTGCACAGAGCCAAAATGGACTGGATAATCCATCATGATTTTTTATCAGCATGCAGAGAGGTGCAGGCTAATGCAGTTCCAGTGTATACGTGCTGCTCAGTCCAACAAAGGCAAAACCACAGCTCAAAGGCAGCTCTTGGATGCCGGCACTTTGAGGCTGTATGCCAGGGTGCAGCGAGGCTGGGGGCTCCCCAGGGGCTGGGAGAGGCAGGGGGGTCCCCGGGGCTGGCAGGACAGGGCAATTCCTGATTTTTAGATGTGCTGACACCTACTGGGATGCTTTTTCTCCCCTGCATGAGGTGCCTGGGCACCTTGCCATAACACATGATGAAGCCAGGTACCTGAAAATGGGATTCAGAAAAATGCGCATGCTGAGTTGAAGCTCTCCTTGGTTAGTCAATAAGAAGACCTGACCGGAGTAGTTGGGGAATATCTGCATCTCACTGTGGTTTGCAATGTGAAACTCCTGCCAAAGCTGGTCACCTGAAAGACACCTTTCCAAAAATTGGTGGTTCTTTCTCCAAGTTCCTTTCCAGAGAAAATCTAGACATCTGTCCTGAAAGCCGGGCTTAGGATTTGCTAGTTGATGCTGGTAGCCACCAGACCAGTAAGTATTTTTGGACTCGTATTCTCCATCTCTGCTGGATGATGCCATTTCATTTTCCAGTCAATTTTCAGTGGGCTAAAGAGATCGCAAGAGCAGCTGGAGTGGAGATGTCAGCCCTATCTGAGGGGAATGGTGGCTTCCTTACAGTGTGACATGCAGGGTGAAAGTGTTAGGAGTCAAAGGGGGATAAAAATGACCATCAGGAGATGCCCACTGGTCTCTGTACTTGATGGCACCACTAGTCATTTGGATGGAGTAGAGCAATCCTGTGAGAAAAATGTAATTAAATCCCAGTCAAAAAACACATGGTTTTTGGCTTTCCATACCTGGTGTTTGAAGATCCATGTTAAGTACATGGGTACCCTCTCTGGAGCTTATCCGCAGGTACCAAAGTCCTGTAGAGATCAAGACTCTCCTACCAGTACCATGGTGGCAGTTTTCCCCTCTCCTTATGTTTTGCAAATTAAATCCCCAGGAGAAACTCTCAGAGGCAGAGAAGGGCAGGGTGGCAGCTGACAGAGCAGGCGTCTGAAGGCATATGGTGAGTTCCACAAAGGGCTGATCTGAGAGATAAAAATTGTCTCCCAAAGCAGAGGAGACATGAAGCATGGAAAAGAGTGTAATTATGCAGCTTTGAAAGAGAGCAATTGGCATATTAGTCATTAACTCCTAGGGGAGGTACTGGAGTTTGGAGGAAAACTGAACTCCCTTTTCAGTGGCATAAAGTGGTATAGATATAATCAATATTATTAAGGACACCAAAACAGGTTAAGCAATGGCTGACTTTGAGACAAAGTGGATAGCTTCATTCAATGTTGAGACTATTCTGGCCAAATACAGTTCTTCTCATGTGACTCCAAGCAGGGCAGTTAGTAGCCCCCAAAGTCTAACTCACCTGGGTATACGAAGCAGATCACGCCAGCCAAGTCTCCAGCTGATCTAAGAAGAACAAATGAATTCCAGCTGTGTTTCTCAATGAGTTTGTGAGAAATCTACAAATCAATAGCTTACATCCTGTGGCTGATGACCATGTGGTGGCCCTGGGGTTTGGGCTAACTCTGTTGCCACTCCAGTCTGGCCCTGATAGTCTCCTGGGGCTTCTGGGGATGGGTCTTGCTGGTGAAGCCCTGTGGGTCCCACTGTTGTCACCATTCTCTACAGGGCAGCTGGCTTGCATTGCCTGTCCACAGTGACTATTGGGGTCTGATGGCTGTTGAAGAGCTCCTCAGGGACACAACAGTAGCTGTGACAAGGTCTCTGGAGACGGTGGGAGACTCAGTTACTGTATTTGAAACAGACACCAACTCTTCTGAGGTCACAACTGCTAGGGATAGCTGATGGCTAATGAGTCATTGGATTCTGTTTTCTCTTTGTTAATTATCTAATTTCTTTTAATTTATTCCTTATGCATTGAATAATTTCTACACGTTCTTAGTCTATATCTTGCCTGAGCATTTGCTGTTTCAGCAAATGCTCCTGCATAAACTGCTGCCTGGACAGACACAGAAAATGAAGGCAAAATGAGTGTGAAAATACCAGCAGAGGAGAAAAATTATTTTCTCAGATGGCATTTGTGTTTGTTACACCCTCCCAGGCCAATCTGTCAGGAAGCAAGACAAGGGCTGGGACAGTGGGAGTGCAGCACTGAGCTGCTGCAGGGCTGCCATGTAGACTTTGCTGCTGCTAGAGTTTCCTAGAACACCAAAAAAACTGCCTTGCTCATGGACCTGGACAAATGGCTGCTGAGTACTGGCAAATACTGGCCCCTCAATTACTTCCGGTCCCACTTTATTCTGGATTCCTCTCCAATATGGTCAAGTTTGAGCGACCTGTTAGTTCTGGCAGCACCTGAAATTCCTCACTAGCGTTCAGTGCCGGTGAGGGTCTCTCATTCCGAGCAGCTCAAGCTGGGCATGCCAACCTCCCCCTGCTCTGCAGGACTCAGCATGGAGGCTGCACAAACTTGGCTGTATCGCCAGTCACTATTTTCTTTCTCTCTCTGCCGTTGCTCTCCCTGTTACCGAGCTTCACTGACCAGGCACTAAACAAACACAGAGTATTCAGCACCAGCCTTTGGTTTCTGCACTAGCAGCACATAACTGCCTGTGGGATCAAGCCCTAATTGAAAGAGTAATCAGGCATGTCTTCTTGGTGATTGCTTTTAATGACCTCATCCTAAGCCCCTCCAGAAGACAAAGGCAGCTGAGGGCATTAAGCGTCAAGGATGATGCTTGGTGTCTCACAGATTTGGATCTTACGTGACTAGGCTTTCTGACAGTAGGTGTTTAAACCAAGTGACAAAAGCAGCCTGGAAGTTGAACAGTGATTAACTCTCTGCTCCCATATCTGAGGAGGCTAAAGAACTCTATTAATAAGTACTTTGAAATTAATTTTAACTTTCGCTTCTACACACAGGGGGAGACGAGAAGCAGGGAATGCATTTTGGAGAGGTTATTTACTGTACTTTCACACTTATAGCTACTAGGATAGCTGGGAGAAAAAATACCTTTTTATTAATCCATTCAAGTTATAAATGAGTGTGGGCAATACAAAGAGAATGACTGAAGCATCCTCTCTTCTCCCTTAGCCCCTCAGGGCTGCTCTCTACCATGCTGCCCTTCTTCCCTCTTATTTGCCTCTGTCTCTTATTCTGATCTTTGTTAGTCCCTGCCTTATTCCCTTCTACCCCCAATTTTGTGTGCATGTCATCTAAGCTCTAACTTGTATGTATAACTATCAATTTACAGTTCTCAGATGTTGTAAGTTACGTGCAAGGCAAAGCGGTAAGGAAGGTGGACAGTGCTGGGTACTTAATGTACGGGACCAGACTGGTGCATGCAGATTGGAGGTTAATATTACTTGTCACAGCTGACTATAAACTACTGGTATTTATTATAGCTACAGGATTTAGAAAACATAAATAAAGAATAATAAACCTTAACGAGATCTCTGCCTGACAGAGCTTTGTTAACAGAAATGAAAAATTCTGCGTGGGCATGTAGCTTAGACAACCCTACCGCAGTTAAGAAAACTGAAATGTTTGACGTACTAAGGACTGTGGCACATCACTGACTTTACTGCCAGAAGTTAGTCAGCGCCGTACCTGCTGTTTGTGCTTCTCAGATCACTTAGGTGTAAATAGTTTTGGACAGAACCGAATGGTAATATTTATTGTGTCACGTCTACTTGCTTCTAAGAACAGTTTAACTGGACGTATGCAATGATGTATGCACACTCCAAAGCCAAAACAATAATAACTGGTGCTTTGCCCGGTCAGACTCAGCTAATGAATCTCATGAAGATGCTTTTCTCCCAGCCCCTAACTACTCCTCAACAGCATATCTGTAGGAATCACAGCAGAGATGGAAACAGATTTCAGTGATAGTCACAGAAAATATGTTAAAAGTGAAATTCTGTTATAGGCAGGTGATAACATATTGTTGAGAACAGCCAAAAGAACCCATGCTTCATTTTATGCTTCATTTAATGCATGTTATCAAACCATTCTGCACAACTTTATGAGCTAACTTTACAAATCAACAGAAGTTTGTGATTGAATTTTATGCTAGGCTTTGAGGATTCATTTTCCTGAAGTGTGCAGATACCTCTGTCTCTAAAAACATACCTTTTCCATAATGTCTAGTGGTGAAAGTATGTGCTTGAGGAGTGGGAGCCAGGGATTTTCTTCTTCAGCGGAGGCTTTTTTGACCAATTCCCATACATTTTGTGAGACTGACTCTTTTGAAGAGCACCTTGACTCCCTCACTCCCAAACTGACAGCTGTGTAAGGTAGCAAGAAGGAGGAAGCAGAGAGATAAGCAAAAGAAGGGAAAAGAGGAGACCTGTGTTCTCCTGAAGCATATGAACTAAATGGGCTCGTTTTCTCCTTTTCCTGACCAGTGAAAAATCTTATCAATTCTACCCACTGTCCCCCTCTTCCCTGCTGTCTTAAGAAGAAAGTGGCTCTGATTGGCAATTCTTTCCCCATGATTTGCCATGGGATGAATCTGACAGTTTTTAAACAATCGGAATACGCCTGGATTTCTTTTCACTGTAGTTGTCTTATCGTCTTATCATGACTCTTCAGCTTTTTCTGTCCCAATTTTCTCTTCCTATAGTGGTGAAGTGTATGGAAAAGTCAGATTTATTGCTCATTAAATAGAATCCCCCTGTTTCTGTTGGATACTTGGCAGGGAGAAGTCCTGGTGAAACAGATTTGGGGAGCATATGGGGCTGTCTGTAATTCTGGACATAATTAGCTGCTGTACAACTGACCCGTATAATCAGAATTAGTGGCCAGTGCTGTCTTGGAAGGTAAAATCCCCAGAAACATCATTTTATAGAGGCCTTCAGCGGCCTTCAGAGGCCTACTTTCAGCAGCAATGAGTCTGGCAGTTGTCCCTCATTATAAATACGCTATCCAGAGGGTGTCATTGTTTCACCAAGGGCGAGGGAAGAGCTGCCATCTACAGCTGATCTGAAATGCTGGAGTTAAGCTAGGTCCTAGGAGAAGAGCTGTGGGCATCCAGCTGGTATCCTTTATTAACCAACTGATAAAATATAAGGTATTATTTCTATTACCACCACACCTGGGATGTCCAGTCTAGCATGCTTAACTCAGAGCATGTACAGTGGTTGCGCTGAAGTGCAGGGCTAATAAGGGGAGTAGGAGTGCTCGCTGTGAATGGCTGCTGAAGACCTTGCAGTCAGCAAGGCAGGCTTTACTCTGCTATGGTGTCAGCCTAAATGTTGCTCAAGATGCCCTTGGCGTTGTGGCAGAGGAGGACTTGCTGGAGGGGATCTGTGCAGCGATAAGAGATGGCTGACTTGGGCACCTCTGCTGAGTGGATCAAGCTCTGGGAGTTCGTGTCCCATTCCCTCTTCCTCCCATCCCAGTGCTGGGGCACTGCCAGGCTGTGGGCTCTGGTGCACCAACACTGCCTTCCCACCCACTGTGGTAGTCCCAGCCTTGGGGGAAAAAATATCAGTTTGCAGTTGCTGATGGGAGGGTGCTGCTGTTTATATTCTTTGCCTTTCACTCTTCCTGCCCCGGCTAGAATATAATTTTCCATCTTTTGCCTTCCATGCACATGAAAACCATTTTCTTTTCACTCATTCAGAGCAGAACAGAGATAACAATTTAGCTTTACCTGAGATATGTGCTCCTCAAGTGTGCGTATCCTGAAATGTGTCCTTTGGGTATCATGATTTTAAATGATGGCCAAACAATGGCACTTTTCATTTTATACTATAGCCATCGTGCATAGAACATCTGTGCTCTCCCATTAAAAAGCCGTTCCTCATAGCTGCACTTCATTATGCCAATCTGTGGGGTTTTTTTTTCACAGCCTGAGCATTTCAAAGGGGCATTTGCAACTTAAACAGCTGGCTGGTACTGAAAGTAAAGGAGCAAGGCCAGCTTTCTAGGTATGTCCAGATGCTGATACACAGACTGAATTTGCCAGGCTGGCACAGTCTGGAGCTCTTTGTCAGAAGGACATATACCTCCTACACAATTCATGTGTAACTGGATCACATCTTTTCATTTATAGATTACAATGTTTTCCTGATTTTTCTACTTGTCTTAGAAAATTTCGGTATCCTCATTCATTCTAACTCTACTCTCAGCTCAACTCAGTGTTGTCAGCTTGTAGATAGTTTTTTGAGAGAGTATATCTGGTCTTTGACCCACTTCTTAGGTAAAATTAATTGCCTCCAATACTATTTACAGCTTCCCCTCTTGTGAGTTATGTCATCCTTAGGTTTAGGTTGGAGACTTTTCAATAGCTGTTCCTGAAAGAAGAACATTGTACGGGTGAAAATGTCTAAGCAGCAAAGAGTGGGATGTTCCTGGGTCAAATTTTGATGGTTCTTTTTTCACACTGGAATCCACCCCTCTTTTTGGCTTTATTAAAATGACAATAATCCCAAAAGAATACAGATTCAGTTTCTTAGGGTGTTCTTGCAGCAGCTTGTCTTCACCCAGACTTGTAAAGCTAGAAGGATTGGAAAGCTCTGAGGAGGCAAAGGAAAGAGGGAGTTTGTTTCTGCTGTAGTAGGTCTGATTGTTTGATCTTTGTCTTTTAGAACTGCTAAAAGAAAAAAATTTGTGTCTACCAAATCTCTGTGTAGAATGAAATCCCCATGCATAAAATATCTGCTACCAAAGGGTGCCATTACTCTGCACCTAGACCTCATATGTAGTCAGTGTGTATTTGAAGGTCTGTACAGTTCTTGGGTTTATTGGTGAATGATCTTGACAAGGAATCTCACTGCTCAGAGCTCCCTATTTTTCCCTCGGTGGTTTCAACTGCAACATGCTGAAGAGCAACCTTGCAAAGCTTTGTTAAATGGATTCAGTTTGCAGAAAGAAATGGTGAAAAGAATACTTTCCCAGAAAGCCCAAAGATAAAATTCAGTAAGAGTTTCTAGCGTTACAGGACAAAACTTTTTAAAAGGACTTAATTCAGTGCATTAGACTGAAAAATATTGAATAATGCAGTGAAGTTCTGCATGAATAACTGAAGAAGAATTGAAATGATTAACATAATACATTTTTCTCATTCAAAAAGCCTGTGTTCTTGATGAGGTTGTACCAACTGGAGGACCAAACACAGTCTGTGATGCTCTGCAGTTACTTGTTTGTGTAGGTAACAGACACCCTCACACGTCCTTCTTCCCACCTTTTCTCTCCCAGAACAAAAGCAGGTTGCTTCTACCTAGTGAAGCATGAGTGTGCTTATGAAGGCTCTTCTGCCAGAAGGGAGGAGGCTATCATGAATCCAAGTGCTGAATGTGGCAGAAATCGGGGTGGAGTGACTAACACTTCCCTCTTCAGTATTGTCTGAACTCTGGGTTTTGCTTGAATGATAAATGAAGAATCATTGATTGAATGAAGGTCTTCGGGAAAGGTCCCAGAAAAGAGAGTAAGCTGCTCTTAGCTGTTCTTTTAATGTGGGATTTCAAAAGATGACTTCAAACCTATTAAAATTTTGATCTCTAATAAGCTTAATATGAAATACTGGAGCTTAATCTTCTCAGCTTCTGTGCTGGATAAAGTACGAAAGAAATGCATCCTACAGATGGGATGCAACATTTTTTACTCTGAAGGAATGTTAACGTTATTGGAACTGTTATGAGCATGCCAAATCAAGAAGAAAGGACCACTACCACCAATACAATTGCTTCTTTTAAAGGATATTTTTGCAAATAGATTAGTGTCTTCTAGGTAACACAGAAGAACAGTTAAAGGAAACACCTCAGCCATCGAATATCTACAAATATTGACACAGAACTTCCTACTAGTGATTTTTATTTAGCCTTTCCCTGACAATTAACCATATGTTCTACGGGATTTTTATCAGCTGATTGTGTGTTGCAGAAGTGTCCCTAGATGCAGGATGTACAGGAACTCTTGGGTAAAATTCACTAGTGGTAGAATTTAGTCTTTAAGATCTCTGTGCATTTTGTAGTAATTAATCATGATTTTAAATCTCTACAGGCAATTCACAGTAATTAATCATGGTGAGACAAACATCTCATCGACAGCAAGCAGCCCCTCTGCTTCTGAGAAGCCAGTTATCCACAGTCAGTATACGATCTGTCTCATGCGTAGGTGGTGTAAAATGGATCTATGGCTGTGAAATAGACTTGGGCAGCAGGGAGCAGTAGTGTGACGTGTAGCAAAGAAGAGTGTACTGCAGTGTTTGGAGACTAAAACAAGTAAATGTCAGAGACCTTACATACTGCTGGAAATATATGGTACCTAGAACGTGTCTGAAGTGAGACAAGATGGAGTGCTAATTCCTTGGCTGACTCTGAAGACACTCCAAGTTTTGTAGCTGAGACTGCTGCAGCTGATCTCTTGGGCTACAGTAGCTCAAGTCTTTGTCTTTGCGTACCATCTAATATTCCTAATAAGAAGAAAAAGCTGAATGGAATGAAGAGGAGCACAGCAAAATGACAAGCATGTCTTGATGCCAAAATTAAGCTGTGCAAATCATCATCCTGAGAGGAAGCATATGCAGAGGACATGCCTGCAGCACTGGGCCATGTGAAAGAGGATGGGCAGTACAAGAGGCTGTGGCATGCTGTGAAGTGTGCCATCCTGTAAGTTCTTTTTGACTGCAGTGCTTTGGTTAGTGGCCCATCTTTCAGTGCCTCGGGCACTTTGCTGCTCTCTTGGTCCTGGCACCAGCCCCTCCAGGCCACCAAACAAGTGTATGTGGCATAGAGAACATGGACCCAAACGAAGAATGTGGTGAGCATCTGGAGTGGAAAGAGAGCTCTGTGATTATCAGTCTCAGTGTGAATTGACAGCTCTGCAGTCTACACACTACTTTCTGTTACAGACAGGAGATGAGAGGGAGGCAGTGCTTGAGGAAGCCTTACTCGCATAGGAAAAAAACCCTGAATACTGTCACCTGGGAGATATCTGGGCTGCCTTTTACATTATTTTTAAGGAGGGGGATATTACTACCTGCAGGTGAGTGTACAAAATGTTTTTCTCCTGCTACTTCTCAGGGCAATCACAAAATTCTCAGTTATTTGAAGAGAAGCAAGACCACTGGAAAGGGTGACAACACTTCTTCTTTCCTTCCTCCCTCTCTTGTCTCCTTCTTTCCTCCCTTCCTTCCTTCATCCCATCCTGCTTCCCCTTTCCTTCATATCACTGATGCCGTGCGTGAACTTCTATCATTTCTAAAACACCCTAAAAAGCTTTCTGGCTGTTGCATCTCTTGTCTCCTTCCTTATGATCTCCAAATCACTAAGTATTCCTGAAGGGCAAATACTTGTACAACAACGCGCAGCGCTCAGTCTTCCAGCCAAAATTACATATATACATTAACAATACTGTCATTACCCTTTGTAATTTCTTACAACATGCAGGTTATTCAACGAGGCCCCATACTTGGGCACCTAGAGATCAGACGCCCAGGGTGAGTGACAAAAGCAGCTCAGCAGGATATCAGTGGCACTTCTCAGTGCTTAACCTGATATGATAATCTGCAAAATTCTCAAGGTTTTCAGAGGCAGCACTGAGAGCATGATCAAGTACAGAATCCCTCTTATTATCTTAAAAGCCAGGAGATATATATTTAACAAACACTAGAAACACTATGGAAAGAAATTAGTAATCAGTCTAAAGGGACGAAAGTCATTCAGTATTGAGGGAGTGGTGCTACCTGCTGGGATTGGATGTGGGCTGGCTGGAGCAAAACTGGCTTCAAATAATCTGAAAGTGAACTGAAGCAGAAAGACCAAGGGAAAGTAACTGTACTGCTGCTGTTTCAAGAGAAACTACTCTGAAGATACACTGCCAAACCCCGCAGGGTCTCCTACGAGCACAGTAGCTTGACTGGACCACTTGTCTACTGGCTGTTGTGCACCACTAGCCCCCACCATGCCTGAGACAGATGGTCAGCAGTCTGAACCATCCCAGTGACGTCAAAGCAGATTGGCTTGACGTATGATGCAGAGTAAATCTTTGCCCTTTTTGAGCTCATCTCCTGCTTGGACTCCAGGATTGTCTTAATTTGTTTGGATGCCCTACAGTTGTCATCTCTGAAAAATGGTTGCCTTTCTGGTTTTGAATGTTTCAGCTACTTCCTCCTAGGTAAGGAGGCTTTTTGTGCAGAGAAGTTCATTATTACAAACGTGTTAGAATTACCACACATATTTCTAAAAGTCAGCTATTATGAAGCTGTATATTGTTACTTGGAATGTGGATGACACAAGAAGAGTTTTAAAATGATAATGCACTGGAAGAGGATACAATAAAGTAAGGCTCTTGGCTACTGTAGTTTACAAGTCAAGGTATCTTCACTGGGTTGACTTTACCGATATGTGTCAGAACTTACAAATCAGTTTGGAGAGAAGTTTGCAGGTGTAGGGGAAAGAGACAAGGTCGGTGTGGAAATGCCCCTGTGTCATCCTGCTAACCAGTGAAATCCCAGTCCCAGTCAGGGTAATTGGTAGCCTCCTGTTCCAAGGAGAGTGGTGTCTTGGAAAGTGAATCTCAATTGTCATGCTGCCCGGCTGAAGTTACTCAGAAGGAAAAGCTAAGGTGGAGGTGTAGCATAGGCTCTGTCCGTCAGAAGAAAACATCTAATTACTCTTTAGCTTCACAGCCACAGATATCCTGGAGCTGTGTCTCAGCCAGACCAGTTCTTATGCATATCAAATGCAGCAAAGAGGAGGAAAGGCATCTAGCACACAGCTCATAGGAGCTGATCCAAGCAACAGAAATCCAGTCTGTCCCCTTACAGAAAAATTTTTTAAAATATTTATGAAAGACAGGAAAATTGATTTAATCTAATAAATCAAAGGCTTTTGGATATGTCACAAGTGTGACAATGCTGAGATTGTGCTTGTAAATAGGAGATGTAAGAGCACAGAAAGCGATGGCCACCTTTGCCCAAAATTGATCCACTTAAAATTAGAGTCAATTAGTGGACAAAATAAAGAGCAGGTGGCTATTCTGAATGATCACAATTTGATCTGGATACTGGTAAGAGATGAAGCTAAGACAGGTGAGTTTCACTGTTGTGCCCAGGACTCCAGAGCCCACCATATTAATGCCACCGTGCCGTTGCCATCCTGATGCTGAGAGATGCCGTGGCCAGACAGTCCCAGAGGGGGGGAGCAGGTGATACCATGATCACTGTCAGCTCTGTCTGGCTGCAAGAGGCCTTTCAAAAGGTACGAGTTCTATAGCTGTCCTCATCCACTGCTTTTTTAAATGGCTTTTCCTACCCTGTTTCTTCTCATTCCTGTCTTTCCTTTTGCCCTCTGTTTAGGGAGCCTTTGGTTTAGCTAGCTGAGACTGAGTCTTTTGAACACCTCCAAAATGGCAGCTAAAAGCAGTATATGACAAAAATTTGCACTGGTGTCTGGTGGGCAGTTTTTGAGCTGGCTGACAGAGGCAAATGTTGTACCTAAATTTCTCGAAGAAGAAGACAACAACTAAAATTCAGAAACCAAAGTTATGCTTTCTGGTTTTGCCATGGTTGCTTTTCCTCTGTTGTAGATGCTTCACTTGTTTGTCTTCAAGAAAGCAGGATCAGGTTGCAGTAATATCTCCAAGCCAGCTTAATAAGCTTTCCTCTTTTTCAAAATCTTGCCAGCACGTTCTGAAAATGTCACACAATTTACAGAGATTTTAATATATATGTTCATAGGATTCCTCAGTAATGATGAATTTGTGTAGGGTAAGGTTTAATAAAACACTTTATTTACTTCTCCAAGCTGCATAATAACATCAGAGATGACAGGTTTTACCTCTGCATTTTAAGAACCAGTTAAAAAAAACAAATGAAAAAATAAAAATTTCAGTCACTTGTCATTTCAAAACAGCAATGACTGGTTTGCAGTAGCTGGCAATTGCTATTGCTGTCACAGTAAGCAAGGGGAGTTTTCTTTATATTACTTTAAACTTGGATGTTCAGGTGCTGAACAAATATAATGATTAATATAAATACAATTTTGTATGGAAAAGACATGCAATTCAGTTTAAATCTTCCAAACCAAAGAATCTGTTTTACACTTTGTCGAAAATTGCTCTTTTGGTAAGAGCCAGCCAACCCATTTCTTGCTGAACCATTCTACACTAAATACACATTCATCAAACTGAGATGTTCACGGAATAACTTTGTACAAGGCAGGGCAGACAGAACGGTACCTCAATAAATGCTGACACAGATTTCCCAAATGTCAAAGGATGTCACATGCAAGATATTATTAAAACAAAAATCCAGGGAAAAAACATGTCGTAGGAGATTCTCTGTGTGAACTAGGAAGAAAAATTAAAATCCAGTCACACCAAGTTCTCTAGGCAGATTCTTTGCTTCTTGGTTTACCTCCCACACATTGTTAACACCTAAATAACAAAAGAACAATAAAGAGGGATGATAAATACTATAAAGTACTGCAGTGTTGCTATAACAGGAACTGAAAGTTGGTTAGTGAAACTGCCAGTGTCTGGCATACCAATAACTTGTGTACGTTCATCAAAGAACTTACAGAGACTGAATGACCTTTCTTCAGACATTGTCCTTTGGTGCTGTGAGCTGATTTACTTCAAAACTCTGGTGCTTTGGAGTTAAAGATGTGTAGGAGCCAGCTGCCATGATGCAAGAACAATTTAGATATAAGAAAGAAATTCTTTAGTATGGAGTGGTGAGGCACAGGAGCAGGTTGACCAGGGAAATTGTGAATGACCCATCCCTAGCAGTGTTCAAGGCAGGTTGGATGGGGCTTTGAGCAACCTGATCTGGTGGGAGGTGTCCCTGCCCATGGCAAGGGGATTGGAACTGGGTAATCTGTAAGGTCCCTTCCAACCCAAACCATTCTATGAGTCTACAATTCTATCTCAGAACACTATTCCCAACAAGTATTTAAGGATACCATTATCAGCTAGTGGAAAAGTGTAACAAGCCACTCCTACGAGGAGAGGCTGAGGGAGCTGGGCTTGTTCAGCCTGAAGAAGAGAAGGCTGAGAGGGGACCTAATATATACTTACAAATATCTTCAGGGTGGGTGTCAGGAGGATGGGGCCAAGCTCTTTTCAGTGGTGCCCAGTGACAGGACAAGGGGCAATGGGCACAAACTGAAGCACAGGAAGTTCCATCTGAACATGAGAAGAACTTCTTCCCTCTGAGGGTGACGGAGCACTGGAACAGGCTGCCCAGGGAGGTTGTGGAGTCTCCTTCTCTGGAGATATTCAAGACCCGCCTGGACAAGTTCCTCTACAGCCTACTGTAGGTGACCCTGCTTCGGCAGGAGGGTTGGACTAGATGACCCACAGAGGTCCCTTCCAGCCCCTACCATTCTGTGATCCTGTGATTCAAGGCTTTTCTGTGATGTGATACAATACCTCTGTTTAGCCCTTAGGAAGAAATCCAATCCAATTCCATAAATTCTACGTAAACAGGATCCTTGCAGATGGATGCAGAGGGTCCATTGAAATGAAAACAGCCCTGACCAGAGAACTGGAACATCTTCAGTCCTTCTGTGCTAACTGTAAGAGATGCTCAGATCTTTGAACAAATGAAATTGAGATCCTTGGTTACTCTCATTGCTTTTCATGCCAACCTATGATAGGCTAAAGCCTGCAGCCCTTCAGTATCTATGTGTCACTACATTGAAGGCGTTAACATCTAGCACACTGACCAGATTTGACGCTAAAATCTGGGTGGGTCATATGTTGGCCCTTGTCAGAGTGGCAAATTTAGTTCTTAGTGACTTTTGGGTATTACTAGCAGTTATTTCTAAATACCTTTGGCTTTTTAAAATTAATTTCCATATACACTACAGCAGTTGAGGAAGAATATCGAAACTTGAGAGAAAAATATCTGTTCAGTACATACCGACTAAGATGTATACACCCCATACATAACAGGGATATGTGTCATCAATGACTTTAACTGCACAATATAGAAAATTCACCCTTCAGGCAGATTAAGTACAGCTCCAATGGAAGAGAAGTCATTTAAGTCTTTGATCTTTCAAACCTAGCCTTAGCTTTACCTTCATTCTCCAGACTACAAGCTGGCAATATTTTAAAGTACTTTCATACTACTTTTTCGGCTTTGGACAATGAAATTTTCTGCATGTTTGTACCATTACAGGGAAAATGGTCTTAGCTGGCTTTCTGAATTGAAGCTTCCTTGTTTTCTGTCAGCTCTGTAAAATCACCTTCCTTAGCTCTCTGTTCCTCATATCACTTATCTGAGCCCTCTGCTCTTCATATCAATCTGGACTGCATACCTGTTTCAAAGTTAATAAAATCCCAAAAAGGAAAGGGTACATCCAGATCTACTGCATGCTCAGCATCTGGGAGGATTGCCCTTATGCCAAAATGAGAGTTTAAACCATTCCAGGATGAAAAGAGAACTGTGAGAAATTCTAAGATGGATGTGCTAAATTCTGTTACTGTTTCTCTTTTCTGGGGCAAGTCAACGTTTGGAACATGTCATTGATTTATTGTTTTCATTGACATTATGGAACACAACAAGTAGAGTGCTGCTTTTGAGTTTACTGCTCCTGTCCTGTAATGCAATACCCAGCCATTACCAGATGTAATTAGCATGTTTGAGGCAATATATTAGTCCACCACAAATGCTTTTTAAAAGGAAGAGGGCAGTTATATTGAGTGCTTTTTGACTTTCCTGAAGAGTCTAAAAGCTTTTTAAAGGAGTAAAAAAAATGTTCACACTAGAAGAGCTGAATCAGGGCTCTTCAGGAAAACATTGTTATGGATGGAGAATTGCTGTTAGCAAAGCAGTGACAGGGGAAACCAAATGACATAAATTTTAAAACGTTGATACAAACGGTATAAGAAAAAACTCTGTTAGCATCATTCATCCACAGAGCCTCTACACATTACAGCTTGTACAGGAAGATCAATAGCATGGCAAAAGTTGATGGAGGGCTGAGCCCTGAACGATCTGGCATTTTGAATCTAATGTATCTTTGAGAAGTGAAAAAAAGAGACAGTCAGGATGGGTGGAGGACAAACAAATATGATTTTTTCTCTTTTATGCATACAACAAAGGAAAAGGGAAAGGTTTCTCTTATTTATCAAAGGTATTGTGGCACAAACCAATGACTGAGGAAAGCTGTGAGACTTGCTCACAATGGTATGCAGCTCAAGAACTTGCAATTGTAAAAAGTAGATCTAGGCGCAAATTTGAAAGAAGCCCAAGATGATCTGCCACCTGCAATCCTGGGCCTGATGCAGTTCAAGTGATTTAGTGCATGACCTCAGCAGAAAGTTTACCTACTCAGAATAGCTTGCTGTACTCAAACCGTAGGATTAGCAAACACCAAGCATGTCTTTTCTGTATCATCTCTTACCTATGATGCTCTCGGATCCTCTTGTACTTATCTTCTGTGGAAAATACAGTTGCTTTTTTCAACCAGTGATGAGACAGGACTTCCTGATGTTTCAAGTACTTTTGTTTCCCCTTCAGTGCTAAGAGAAGACACTGTATATGAGCACACTGTACAACACACGAGTGATAAACAATGAAGGGAGCGAGTCCTTGTTAGTTTCCCCAGTCCTCAGCCACTATCCTCTCCCTGTCCAGCTCAGAGATCTTGTCAGGGTGCTCAGGAACTTCTGCCTGCTCTGCAGTTCTGTTTTGGGCTTCTCCCCCCCCCCCCCCCCCCCCCCCCCACTTAAACAAGGGAGAATGGAGGAATTAAAAGGCAGAAGGGGTCTCCAAGTTTACTTCAGTCCCACCTTGATATGGAGTTGAGTAGATGGCCAGGGTGTGTGCACTCCGGCCAGGTGCTCTGAAGTGCTCTGGGGGAATGCTGCGAGTTTTAGACATTGGATCACCTGAGGCACATGCAGATCTTGGGGCATGAAAGCAATAGAGACAAGTCACTCCATTACAGTGACATATTGTGTGTCTCGGAAGAATGATGGGACACTGTAATGAAAGCATGGGCTAGTCTGCCCTGGGAAACTGTGGCCCTGAAGGAGATAGGAGGCTCACTGCTGATCCTCACCTGGACCTGAGTTTCCCAGACAGCACTGTGGTCAAACTGCTAGTGGGATCTTTGGGCATCTGCTAAAGGGCATGTAGAATAACAAAAAAGTGAGTCTATCACCTATTTGATATTAATGTGAATGCAATGGAAGACAGTTTTTGTGCCAATGGTTCAAGAAAGTTGTTAAAAACCTGGAGTGTTCAGGGAAACATTAAAACACTGAATCAGAGAAAAAGGCCTAAGAATCAATGGTGTGAGGAGGTGAGTCTGCTGAGCATACCAAAGGAATGGTTGAAGAACTGTTTGTCCATGGACACCTATGTGAGGAACATCTATTGTAACAGAGGGCTCTTCACACCAGCAGGACAGTGGAATACTAATATTTAGTAGCTGACTTTTGACAAAATTAAAAGTCAGGACAACGAGCAGGGCTTTTTTTCCACAGTCAGATCAAATATCTGCTTGACCAATTTTTGAGGGTTTGCAATAGATTCCTTTTCCCTTGAAATATTTTTGAAACAATGCAATTATCTGAAGACATGCTCCACAGCTGCTGGTTTTGAACCAGCACCCAATGGCCTTTGCTTCCCAGTCAGAAGAGAGGAGCATGGTGGTGCCTTGGAATCTGCTAAAGTTTCACAGCATTTCAGATTTTAAGAATGCAAGGGATGTAATACAAATATACTAATATTTAAATATCAAGCTGATCTGGCCACTGACACAGGTACCTGAATGTTGATGGCCAGCACTGACTAGGTGCTGACACTGTACCCTGCCCAGAGCAAAGGAGCCTGTGCTTGCTGCTTGGATCTCTTTTGTCCACACACATACTGTCAGGGAAATTTCTCTTCCTGTGCTGTCTGTTGCCTCACAGTGTTTAGCTGCAATATTGTACTGAGGAGAAATCTTCTGCAGAATATTACTTTTTTTTTTTTTTAATGATACGTTGTCAGTGCAGGTATAGAGAATTCATCTGAAGACAAAAACCAAAAGGTGTTTGTGTGTGTGTGTGAAGTACTCCAGTAGTAGAGTGACAAACATGGCAAGAAGGCCAGTACTGAAGACAATCCACATGAACTGATTTTATTATGGAAAACAACTGGCAAAGCTGCAACCACGCTTGGCTGTGCTGTTTAGGCAAAACTGTAATAGTTGCCATTTATATACTCTGACTTGAAAACAGGCTGTTGTGCCATTTCTGTGTAGGCTGATATTGTGTGTTTTCCATACAATGATTACTTTTTCCCTCCACATGCCGCCTCCCCACAATCAATCAAAGAGATTATTCCAAAGTGACCTTGTCGTAATAGTATGTATATTAAATTTATACATAACCTCAAATAAGGCACCGGTTTGCATTATTGAATGTATGAGTAGAGCAAGCAGTAGCAGTATTAATTTTATTTAATGTTATGCCTGCTATACTGAGTTAAAAGATAGGAAGATTTACTATCTATTTGAATGGAAGTTATTGCAGTTTGATATTAACATGCCCAGCAGTTTATTTTGTTCTTAATCTGTGGTATAATGATGGAGAAAGAACATAACAAAGCAAATTTCACAGGCGATAGTAACACAGCTGCCGCTGGGCTGCTGCCCTGCGGGGCTGAGGGTGGCAGTGGGGATGGATGGAGGCGGTAATGGGGTTGGCCCAGACCCTGTGGCCCCCAGGCTGATCCTGCTGTGGTGGGGCCAGCAGAACACATCCATGGGCGTGGATCGGAAGCAGTGGGCCGGTGGTGGGAGTGGCAGCCACAGGCTCACCGCAGGCTGCCGAGGAGCTCCCCCATGTCTCCCGAGGGATGGGGCTGCCCTGGCTGCGCTGGTGGGGAGCCAGCCCTGAGCCCTGACGGCAGAACCCCAGGCAGAACAGTGAGGAGAAACAGGCAAAACACAAAAGTGTCTATGGAGAGGTAACGTAGTGAGCTGTGGCATGCATTGCCTGGAGCTTATATAAGGCTCCGATTTGCATTATTGAATATATGAGTAGAGCAAGGAGTAGCAGAGTTAATCGTATTTAACGTGGCCCATTCCTTACAGTCCATTGCTCTATGAAGCTACATAAATGCCTACTGGGTAGCTCCTCCATTGTACTGCGCTTCTCCTGATCATTTTAGCACAAAAATTGAGATAACAATTTTCTCTACCACTACAGATGTCCATCTTTTTCTCGTATAGTCTGAGAGAAACTTTGAGTAATGAGTCTAAGCAGAGCATTTCATTTCTGCACATGTCTCTCTGGAGCTGAGGGTGATGAGAAAAGATGCCTCTTTTCCCAGGCATATTCTCAGAGAACAGGCTGCTCCCCAAACCAGGCTGTCCGCTTCCCCAGCTGGTTTGCAGTTGCAAGGTACTGGCCAGTGAAACCCACACAAATGGCAAGTGGGGGATGGAGCAGCGGCTAAACCAGATGCCCACTGGCAGCAAGGTGGGGACTAAGCCACATGAAATGCTTGTCCCAATGCCGCTGGGTTTGAGTCCTGCTCGCTAGAGAGCTCCGCTCCCTCTCCTGCTGCCTGGGGACACACTTCTCCTTCTCTCCTCATGGCTCCCTCATGTTCAAGGTTCTCCTCAGCCCTCTGTCTGGGGTGGATGAGTGCCAGGGACACGTGGCTTTGAGAAAGGACACGGCCATGTCTTTTTGAAATCCCCCATCAGGAGCTACAGAGGATAATGCACTCAGTATGTTTGGGTACAGGGCATTTCAATCCCTAAGCTTTGATTGCCTATGCGAAACAGAATCCTATTTTTTTCAGATTTAAACTTGTGACTCCAGTGAAAAAGCAATTACATGGCAAAACACATAAAAAAATGACGACAGTCATCTATCTTTCTGAAGCTTTTTGCAGTTTTATTCAGATTTATTGAAGGATTTTCCCTCAAACGACATCTTTCTGTAAATCCACTTCATATGCAAGAATATCGATTCATCAGAATGTCCTCAATGATAAATCATTAGAACATCATTAAAACATGGTCCTTGGTATCAGTTGTGGTCACAGGGACGCAATAATCTGTGCCACAGCAGCACACTTACAGCCATCTAAATGTTTTTTGAAAGCTAATACACTTTTCACTTAATTACATTTTCAAATTATACAGCCATTTTGCAGTGATTCATTGTAATTATCATCTGTATCTAATTTAAAGTAAAAAAATGTACATAATCATCTTTGGCATAAACACACTTTAGTCAGTGGGTTTGTGGCAGGGTGGAATTAACCCCTCAAAAAGACCTTTTCATGATTGAGCTTTCCCGTACAAAATATTTGTTAAAATACTCCTAATACCAGTACAAATATGTGACTAATTGTAGCTGTGCATAGCTGTGTACAAAATCCCTTCAAATTTGCCAGAAAAAATGCCCAGATGTAATGATTTTGGCTCAGAAGAAACAATGTCACTTAAACTTTTAGCTTATAGGTATCTGTGTTCTCAAAAACATTTTTGACAGCTTCTCCAGCAGCAGTCTGTATCTTTACATCGGGTCACCACCTGCAAAGTAAAGCGCACACGCTAAGTGCTCCTCAGCCTGGACTGTTGTGCAGATGGTTAGTAAGGACAACCCGCATTGAGTGTCTGAGCGTACAGGAAAGTAAGCAGAAGCCAAAGGCAACACTGACAAAATCGTGTGCCAAATTAAACTTAAGTGTAAGATGAAATGCCATGTGGTGAGGCTGAGCGTGCAATATCCTTTTGGATAAATTCCACTGATTTTAATAAAACTGGATAGACTGTATCCAAAGACTGAATTTGATTAGATCTGAAACAAGAATTATCTCTTTGTCCTTGCTGTTTACTACACCAGTTTCTAAAGCCCGAATAAAAAACGCCCGCACCTTACATGAACATGCCTTAGGTGAAGATCAGTGACTTTTCTCAGGTATGTCCTCTGTTTACTTTTCCTGGAGGAGTTCTACTGAGCATCTTCTGTTTGGGTTATCTAAAAAAGTACCACATTATCCAAAACCTATGGCTGGTTTCCAAACAACAGATAGCCTAAAGTTGATTCAAAGTGGATCGTTCTGTCTGCGCTGACATCAATAAGAATAGTTTCAATCCTGCATATTCAGATAGTGAATCTGCTGCTGTTGTGGCAGCTTTTTGTCTAGTGGTTTTATCTGCTAACACTTGAAGGGCATTATTATCCCAGATGATCTGCAGCTGAACACTTTTAAATCAATGGAGTTACAGAAGCAGTAAATTTGGCGTGTTATTATTATAGTTTTTTCTACTATCGCAGCACCTGAGAAAGGACTGGAACTACATTACAATGGGTAATACCTGAACTTAGAGGAAGAAATTCCCTTGTAAGGCTTTTACAGTTATATGTAAAAAGAGATATAAAAACTTGTTAAAAGCAATAGGAAAAACAGAAGATATTCTAAGAAGCTGATACGATTCTAAGGTTAGTTGAATATGTAACCTAATGGTCCTGAATGAATTGACTTTATGAAAAATGAGATAAATAAATAAGTACTGTCAGTCCCCTACTGACCCTCATTTTTTTATTGCAGTAAATGGACCATTTACAAGGAACTGAATGGCTCATAGCTCTCTGCATTTAGCATCCTGCTATTGCCAGGACATTTGCAATTGAATCAGACTGACTGAGCAGTGCTCTGTGACTGAAGTTGCTTTGATTGCGTCAAAATTCAATGCTTTGCTGAACACTCGCTATTCTCCGCTGTTCTCTGCGCACAATATTGTCCTCAGTCACAAGCTGACAAAATTTTCTCGTGCTTTACCTTCTCAAGGCTGAAGAGCGTAACCTCCTGAATCCCAGCTTTTTAAAAGCCATTTTGGAAATGGGTTAAGCTAGACCACTTCACAACATTCTGAGCATGAAGTAGAACTTCCACGTGAGAGGCCAGTGTGGAGCAGCTGCTGCAGTTTGGACTCCTGCTGTCACTCCTTTCCCTACTGCTCACTTGTGAAGACCCTTCCACAGGCACTTCTGTAGATGCTGCCCACCATCCTTAACATGCCTGATGCACTTCACCTTTATCTGGAGAGTTGCTTCATACTATCAGGTCCCCCAGGTTCGTGACTTGGGTGATAAACTCTCTGTTCAGGCATTTCTACCACAGTACCTGTCCTCCCAGAAAATCAGGAGCCTGGGCCAATGCAACATTCCTTTCAGGAGCACAACCCAAGACATCAAATGATCAAAAACCTCTCCACTCCTGAAACACAGATACTGCTTACAGGCATGATAGTTGTCAAGGCAAAGCATAGACAGAATACAACATTTAGCTTAAAAGATGAGCAGCTATGAAATACAACAGTGATTAGCTAGGAAGGGGGTGTCAGGCAGGAGGTCAGTTTTGGGAAGGACCACCTCCGTCCGCGTTTGTGCAGTCTCCCCAGCACTGCTGGATGGTGCACATGAAGTGCAGCGTCAGGGCCCCTCGTGCATCCCTGTTCCTGGAGGTCTGGGTGCCTGCTCCAAGGCCAGCGGCCGAGGACAGCCCCTTCCTTTGGTGACCTTGGACCCAGGCTCCCAGGCGACGCTGCAGGGACACCCCAGCTGGGGCTGACCCCCTTCACAAGGGAGATGCTTTTAAACTGAGCAACTACCTGCTGGTCTGTGCTGTGCCCTGACACATATAATTGGAAAGAAAAATGACAAGGCTTGTATCTAGGAACCTGTTTCTGTCTGTTATACCATCTGAAGGATTTTTTTTTTTTTTTAAAGAAAAAGGCCAATTACCTTTTCCATAAACTGCAAAAGAAAGACTGCACTCAGCCTGCTTTCTCAGAAGAGCTCATACCATGCTGGTATGCTTCACCTTGCAGAAATGGTGAGCGGTTGGACAGTACTATTTATAATATCACCTCCAGTTTTCTACCAGCTAGTTTTGCACAAAGAAGGAAAGCTTTTCAGAAGAATCTCGGGAGTTAAGGTGCTTTGCACTTTTTTCGACTCCTTACTCAGTGCAGATTCACATAAAACTGCAATGCTCTTTGCCTTTCTTTTCAGCTGCTGCTGACACAGAAAGTCGGGAGCAGAGTTTGCCAGAGATGCCAGAGGAGCTTCTCACAACTTGCATTTCTGTAGTCTCTCAATACATGAAATGACCACAGTTGCTCAGAAAGCAGAGTGTTTGGCTTTTCTAGACTGAGGAGAGGCCAAGCTTAGATCCAGGAGCCTTGATTTTGCTTCATGGCATGCATATCCTTGTCAGGGCTGACAAACTGGCAAGGAACTAGTTTTGTGGAGTTAACGGGTTTGAGTAGCAACTAGCTGCATACAAAATGACTGCTATTCACTGTGTGTTTAGGCAGTTCAGACGCCAGCATCTCGTTCAAGTCTGTGAAGGGCAAGTAGGCTCCAAAAATTGTGCTTTGCTGCGTTTGTTGAACAGAGAAACTAGATAGGTCACAGCTAATGCACAACTCCTGTTTCTGGAAAGAAACGGGGAAGTGACAGAAAAGAAGCATAGGTCTCAGATCAGCTAAAATCACTGAAGAAACGAAGTTGAACTATAAAATTTCTATTTTCTGAGTGATTAAAGACCCTTAAACCAGAAAAGTCTGGTCATACCTCTGAAGCCCTGGAATGTCCTTTCTGAGAACAAAAGAGGTACATTTATACCAGCCCATATTTCAGTAATAACCAAAGACCGCAGGTAGGCTTCTAAAGCTGCGCCAAGGCTTTTTTTTTTTTTTCTGTGGGAAAAGTTGACTGTTTTTGAGACAAGTTTTCTTCCTGAGTAGTGTTGACCAGTGTGGAAAAGAAGATTTACCCCATGCCTGCATTTAAATAGAGCTTTGTGGCATTTTACGTTGTGTTCTTAGGATATAGTTTAAAGACACTGGTGCTGTGTGTGCTTGGGGCATTTTTTTATTTCATTTGATAGCCTTTGCACAACTTGAGCCAAGTCAATTCCTAGAGAAAAAACAACCTTACTTCTACCTAGGATTAGCTGGTCATTTTGGGGAATTTCCAAGTGCTGTGCTGCAGCACGAAGGTACAGATAACAATGGACTTGTCCCAAGGATGCTGTCTGCTCTCATTCTCTATAAATTTGAAGGAAAAAGCCTAAAGTAGAAGTAAGGCATTTATATAAATACTGGATTACAACAACAACAACAACAACAAAAGAATTAAGGAAATATTAAGTTCCTGGTTTGGAGTAGCCAGTTGTTTTATTTGAGGGACTATGTATACAATTTTTCAGTAGTCATATGCTTTAGCCATGGGTGAAATTGTAGTCATTTTTGAATAGGGAATTCAAGGGAATAGTTTGGATATGTGTATTGGGTCTGGCTGGGGTGGAGTTAACTTTCCCAAAGCAGCCATCATTGTGCAGTGCTTTGTAGCAAGAAGGGTGCTGATAAGACACGAATGTTTTGACCTCTGTGAAGCAGTGTTCACACAGCATCAAGGCTGTGTCTCCAACCACCCCCCACCCTGGCAACTGGCAGTAGGCTGTGGGTGGGCAAGAGATTGGGAGGGGACATAGCCAGGACAGCTGACCCCAAATGACCAAAGGGATATCTCTTAAAGTGTGATGTCATGGTCAGCAAGGACAGCTATGAGAAAGGAGGAGGGGGACATCAGTTACTAAGGCTTTTGTCTTCTGATGCAACCCCTGTGCATGCCCAGGCCCTACTTCCCAGGAAGTGTCTGGACATCTCTTGCTCATAGGAAGTAGAGAATAAATCTGTATGTTTTCCTTTGCTTCTGCACACTGTCTTTGTTTTTCGTTTATTAAACTGCCTTTATCTCGATCCGTGAGTTTTTCATCTTGTTTTCCCCCTCCGTCCTGCTGAGAACGGGGAGTGATAGAGCAGCTTGGGAGGCACCTGGTGGCCAGTCAAGGTCAACCCAGGAAAACCTGTTGCAAAATATTTTCAGCTCCAGCTTAAAGCGCTGCAAAGCGTGGTAGGTGAGATGCCTTCAAGTAGTTCCAAATAGGGTAATCCAAACTCCTTGTTGTTGTATAGAATCACTAAAAACCTGTATTTAGGAAAACACTTTTCCTTCTTTTCATGCCTGAAATGTCTTTCTAAATTGTTGGAACATTTGGCAGAGCAAGAGATTCAGTCTAGAAACTTAAACACTTATTATAAGAAAAGGTATTTCATGAAGTTATTTTGAAATTCGCAAGGGTTCTCATTCCAAAGCTGTTCACCTGCATCTACAAAAGGAATTTATAAAAATATGTGATCAAAGTAGTATAAGGTGAATGGTTATTTTCCTAAGATTAAAGTGCATTTTTGGTTACTCAACTAGAAATGAAAATTGTCTCTATTAAACATTTGCATTAGCACATTAATCTTCATAAAGTAAGTTTATATAGATCACAAATTTCCAGATTCTGTGTTGTGTTATGTTATGATATTATGTTATGTTAATGTTATATTACATTTAGAATGATCTAAGTTTACTATCAATTTTTAATTTGCAAATGTGCCTCTCAAAGTTAGAACACATTTACACTTCTCCAGAGTTTACTGATATAAGTAGAGAGAATAAAATACATTATTCTTAATTTATTTAAGTGTGGGAAACAGATGCTCCAGGCCCTAAGAATATAGACAAAATTTGCAAAGACAGTCGAAGATCCAGGCTGATGATTAGTGAGATTCAGAAGAACACCTAAACTATCGTTTTGTAATATATAAAATTCACTGCCTATATGGTATTTTTAAAAACTGTATTTCTAGACACATGTATCTCCATGCATTACCAAGTTAGCTAACACATGGTAACTAAAATAAGTTATAAACTGATGTGGAAATTTTTTTCTAACTTTAGGAAAATTGTACGTACCTCCATCTTGAAGTTTGCTTATGAAAAGAAGTAGACTGTCAGTGTTTCACCTCTTGTTATTGTGATTTAATAACACTAGAATAACCAGAGGTGCCATTTTTAGATTAATAGATAACATAAATAAGGAAGACTAATTATAAATAATTTAAAAAAGGAAAGCAATCATTTAGTGCATCAGTAGCTGGCATGGAAAATTGATTTTTACTTCTTTTCATAATTCATTAAGTATAGGTTAGTTTTGGGTGGGGAGGAGAGAGTTATTTCAGATTCCAACTGCTAAATCTGTCTGAACATTTGTCAAGCCTGCTTGATGGACAGCAGAGGCCTTCAGAGTGGTTTACAGGCAAGGCATATCTTCACTTGCACCTCTCCTTCTACACCTCAGTGGACCATGTGAACTGTCCCAGCACCACTGGGAGGACAAGGATGCTGGCACTAATCTACTGCATCAGTTTTCACCCTGGAACAGGGCCAAGCTGAACCTTGCCAACCCAGTAAGTCTCCCCAGTTGTCCTCCAGCAATTCCCAGACAGAAATACTGTGTCTGAACCAGTTCTGACAGAAATTTGCCCAAACGCTTCTCAAAAACCATCAGTAAAAAAGAGCTCGTCATCTCCTCACACAAGCTATTCTAGTGCTGGGCCGCTTGTGCTGTTAGGAAATTATTCTTGCCCCATCAGCTTAATTTCCAGTATAAACCTGTTATGTTTAATCCTCTCACCAATTGTCCTGGAGAATAATTTATTCTCTTCCTTTTAGTAGGAACCTTTGAAGTGTTTTAAGACTGTTACTGTGTTTCCCTTTGTTTTTCTCTAATTAAGACTAAAGCATTCCATTTATTTCAGGGCAGCAGATAATTCAGACTTGGCACATCACAATGTGCACTGACAGATGTCTTCATAGTTGTGTTGTGTATCCCTCATGCTTAGAAGTCTCAGCACTATGTATTAGTATCTAACTATCCCCACACACAAAGCAAACAAAGGTCTTTTCCATTGTCTGTTTATGAAATTTATTTATGCTAAATTATTTATTTGTAAAATACAGCTCCAGAATCTCTTATACTAACTTCTGATCACATCTAAAATATTCTTTTTGCTAGATGTGAATACAAATTAAAAGGACAAGACAAAACACCTGACCCCATTGCTAACCACAGATGTTATTACTTTAGAATGACCTTTTGCTTTGTTAAGCCACAGAAAGTGCTTTAGAAAGTGTTGATGAACATAGAATCATAGAATCATAGAACACTTTGGGTTGGAAGGGACCTTTAGAGGTCATCTAGCCCAACCCCCCTGCACTGAGAAGGGACATCTTCAACAAGACCAGGTTGCTCAGAGGCCCATCCAACCTGGCCTTCAGTGTTTTTAGGCATGGGGCATCTACCACCTCTCTGGGCAACCTGTTCCAATGTTTCACCATTCTCTTGGTAAAAAATTTCTTCCTTATATGTAGTCTAAATCTACCCTCCCTTAGTTTAAAGCCATTGCTCCTTGTCCTATCTCAGTAAGTCCTGCTGAAAAGACTTTCCCTATCTTCCCTACAGACCCCCTTCAGGTACTGAAAGGCTGCTACAAGGTCTCCCTGCAGCCTTCTCTTCTGGAGGCTGAACAGCCCCAACTCTCTCAGCCTTTCCTCACAGGAGAGGTGGTAAGATATTTAAATATATGAGTGTCCCTCTTCACATACAGATCGTGCGATCCAATAAGACAAGCCAATAAGACAAGCTCAAAGTGACTGAATCCCCAGGCACCCTCCTCTCTCCCTAAATACAAGAACTTTCTGATCAGAGCAAATGTATTTTCAGAAAACAGTGTCTTGGGCTTACCCTACACATCTGCTTTCTGTGATTTATGTAGTTCTAGCTTTAACTGGATGTTTTTGACTGCAGGAGCAGCAGACAAAGTAGCTGATGACAACCAAACAAGATGGAGCAAAGACAATTAATTACCCTGAATTAGTATTTCAAAGGTAACTCTTCACTTCCCCCACCCCCCAAATATCCTATGTGTCTAATACAATATTGCTCTTGGAAAGAGATCAGTTAGAACAGATCCAAATCTGATTGTCTTTGTAAGTCACTTAGTCATTTGCCTCAAACAATGGGAGACACAAGATCATAATTAACGCTTCCAGCTCATGGCAAGATAAAATGCACAGCATGATAGCAAAGCAAGTTGTTGAAGGGGTGCAGCATGTTGTTATGTTATTGTCTCGTAGGGAGTCTATTGTTCCCTTCTGAGCCTGTGAGCTGCTCTCTAATTGACAAGGAAATTAGGAACAGATGATGATTTTGGAGGCAAATCTGCTCTTCTTCTGTAACTGTCAAATTTATCTCATGCAACAGCATCAGCTTAGAAGAGGAAAGCATGTGTGAACATGAACACGGGGCTGCAACTTGAGTTGTGATCACATCACCCATCAGTGACCCCCCGGGTTCCACCAAGGCCAAGCGAACCCAAAAGCTAGGACACTCGTGGCTCCAAACCATTTAGTTCTTGTTGTAGGCACTTCTTGATGTGAAGTCTGGGCAAGCAGGCTTGGGGTTACCGGGTGAGTGGGAAGGAAAGGTGTAGTATATATATATTTCATTCCATTAATACTGCCTGGAGGTATTCTCTGGATTGAGAAAGAAGGGCTTGGCCGTGTGGCTGGGAAATTAGGTGACCAGCAGCCTGGTCCCAGCAGCTGTCACTGTGCATGCAGAGACCAGTGATACAGCCTGGGTACAGCATGTCCTGGACAGAGACAGGAGAGACCTTGCGTAGGACAAGGTGCCCCTCCGTCACCTCTCACCACCACATCTGCACCAGAACTGAATTGGCCTCTAGCAAGGCACGCAGCCAGGCCGACACACTGCGAGGTGTGGGCTTGCCCAGTCTGGCCTTTCGCCAGGATTTTAAAATCACTCCATGTACCCAAGTTGTGTGTGTTTTGGCTTTTTATCTCCTACAGAGAAGCAAGGCTATTGATTGCCTTAGCAGAGGAGCTGGGTAACTCCGGCAATCCTTGAGATGCCTCAGAGCCAGAAATCTCTGCAAACGCAGTACATTTCCCACCTAATTTCACTCCATTAAAGGGTTTATCTGAGAGGGCAGAACCTTTTCTGATTGAAATCGCAGAGTGGAGTTCAGTGAGAGTATCTTAGCTGTCACGTACATGTACCAACCACCAGGCTACAGCCTATTTAGAAATGATGTTACTTCAGACTGTGGTTTCGAATGACAAAGCCAGGTGTTGCAATACTCTTGAAATATTCTTGCCCTATTCCTCCACCTCTCATACTCCCTCCAGACCCTCTCCCTGTCCTCATCCTTCGCACCCTCTTTCCAGCTCTGCTTCCGTGGCTACACTGCGAAGCAGATCTGTTGATTTGTATTTAAAATAACCCCTCTTTTCTTTAATGACTGTCTTTAATGACTGGCTTATTTTTGAGCTGGGTAGTTCTCTGAGTCAATTCACAGTGCAGCTGAACAAGCAGCTATTCTGGCCCTGCAGAAGAGCAATGACAGAGAGCGCAAGATAAGAGTGAGCTGGAGGGCAAGAATATCTTAAAATGCCTGGATGCCTCATCTTGAGAAACCTCAGCTCAAATCTTTCCTATTAAAGTTACTCTTCTGGGCATAAACTCCTTATGAATTCACAAACAGCATAATAGCACATTAAAATTACACTCTTGTCTACCATTTTGGACATTCCCTGGAAGATGATGGGTTTCCAGGCTTGATTTACAGCTGCTGGAACTGCTGGTTGAAAAGAGGGAGAATACTTCCCATGGCATCACATCTGCAAATGGGAAACACGAAATTCCAGTTTTCAAAAGCAGCAAAAGAAAGCAAATCTGTAATGCCCTAAGCCAAAAAACAGTGTAAAAAAGACAATCTTTTTTTTCTGGCGTTGGTGGGAATACAGCCTTTCCTGTTTCCTAGACTTTCTTGGAATTAAATGTTTTGTTTCAGAACAAAGCGAAGCTTGTGGGTGGGATTGAGTTAACAAAGAAGATATCCAAATTAAAGTTTTTAAAAGCAGGCATTTGCCAGGAGTTTAAACTCCTGTCACAGTCAATGCAGTCACTCATGCTTGGAGAGCAGTTCATTTCACCCCAGAGCAGTCACTTGGGGTGGGACTCAGTTGCCTGAACACAGGCTGCTTGTGATGCTGGAGATGCCCAGGAGATCTGCACAGGGCAGGCAGATATGACAGGCACAGCAGACCTCCACCCTTTTGTGGCAGCAGCTGAAGACAGGAAAGATCATTCACAGCATCTAAAATTACACTAGACACCTATGTTTGGGCTACTGAATCTTACCACAGCAGCTAGCCACTTAAATAACTTTACAATCTCAACACATGGTTGATGGCACTGAGTTGGTGTTCACAGACTTCAGCAGGAGCTCAGATGTGCATATTTGGATCCCTATATGTAGACATATGCATTTAGATGTCTCACTCTCAGTTTGAATCACATACTTTTTGTCAAATCAAACAAACAGCTAGTTGCTTTTTTTTTAAGAAAAATCGAATGTGGTTTTTATTATCCTTTTCATATATGTATGGAAGCTCTGCTGATAAACAAAGAAATCAGCCCATTGCAGCAGTTCTGGGAATGCACAGATTTAGCAGTACCTCTGTGTGTCTGTGGTCTTAAATATTGACATCTCAGACTTTGGCACTTACACAGATCTTATTTTGTTCATCTAGCTGAAATGAGTGATAAATGATAAATGGTCAAAACCAGCAAATATTCATGTTCTTGTGAATCCCTGCAGTCTTACAATGATATTCCTCTAAAGAGCTTTCTGAACAAAACCTCTTTGCCTGTATGAATAGTGATGAGGAGAAAAGTTTAAGGGAAAAGCTCCTCTAGTCCATTCAGACAGCACGTAGCAACTGCGGAATGTTGTATTTAACTGTGTATTTTTCACCTTTCATGTTTCAGACATAGCAAAATTATCCAAAGTTTGAATATCCAATTTTTGGTATGAAAAGCATTTTCCTGTGCTTTGTAAGAGTAGCTAAAAACCTCCTGTGTTGCTAACACGGGGCAGATTCCCTGTCTGAGAGCTAACCAGGTGAAAAATTAAACAATAATGAGTGTTCTGAGGAAATTTTCTCAATTCAGTAAAAATAATATTCTACTAACATTTATTTTGCTTTCTTTGTTTGTCACTACTTACCTTCAGAATATTTCAGGAACTTTTTTTACAGACATAGCCTCAGGAAAGTATTTATGTCAAAGCAATGCGACTTATTCCTGTAAATGATTGAGACTGATGAGAGGAAATGTGTTTAAAACATGATGAAACACCAGAGGTCTCTAGTCATAAATAGAATAAACGATGGTGACATTTTTATGCTGGGCATTAGCAAACTAGTGTAGAATTCTTTCTGTTTAAATTTGGTAATTATTTAAGCACCTAAGTATGCTATTTGGCTGCCTGGACACTTTTTTTTTTTTACTAGAAATTAATTATACTGTTACTTATATATCAGTAAGTAGGGATATGGGAAGTGACAGATTTTGGTATCTTAAGTGAATGTTTTTCTTGAGTTTTGGATTTACATGTGATATATTACCTTGTCAATAAGAAAAGAGCTACTGGGCTGCTTGTGAAAAACAATTGACAAAGAATACTGATTTCTTTTCCCTTCTTATATTGATCAAGGTTGCCAATGAAGAGATGCTTTGTTTTATTGCTCTTAGAATTTTAAATTGTCCCCATGATCCTCTGCTTCTCAGATTTCCTTTAATCTATCTGTAGCCACAGAGAATGTTTCTGGTTTGGAGAAGAAAAACCCTTTTAGTGTTGCACTGCAAATAGGTTTTGGGGGAACTCAAGTCCTCAGACACCCTAATCAGACTGATTTTTCAGGGCAGGCTAGAAGTGAAAAAAGAGGAAAGAAATAAACCACTCCAGAGCAGAGGAAATTACCAGTGCAGTACAGAACCACTTCAAGCAAGAGGAATACGTGTTCTTTTGATCTGTTATTGTTAGTATGCAGGCCTGAATAAAAGGGATAGATTAATTGAAAAATAGCCCATAGCCTATTCATAGATAATGAACTACTTACAAAATCTTTAAACAAGATGTCCTTGTAGATCAGATGACTACAGTGCTTACTGAAACACTGCCACTTCTGATTTGGAGAGAAATAAATCTTGTTTTCAGCAAACTGACAGACCTCTCAAGCTGGCTCTCACATGGCTTTCGAGTAGACAGCAGATTTTAAAGCAAGTTAAATGTCTGCTATGAAAAAGAAATTAATTCTCTAGCACTGCTTGCTGTGGCTTTAGCAGAAATGGAAATGAGAAGAAGATGTGTTTGTGTAGCCAACTACCGTGCAGAGCCAGCATGCTTCTGCCATCTCTGAAGGAGGTGGGAGGAACCCATTCACAATTATCATTCCTTCTCATAAGTCCCAATTCACAGTCAGTCTACAAAGCATCTTTTACAAGCAGCTTTGGAGAGAAGTGGAGTACCACCACGCTGGCCACCGTGCCATTGGGCATACAGAGGGCTCGGTACCAGTCAGCACTGAGTCTTCTGATCCAGCTGAGCGTGCTGTTCACAGGGGACTGGCAGAAAAAGGAATAAACTCTGCTGCAGGCAGTGACAGAGTGATAGCAGCATTTGTGAGGCCAGAACAGGCCATTAGCTTAGCATAGGTTACTGAATTTTAGGCAGTTATTCTTATAATGAGAGTGGTGACTTGCACCTGACTAAAATACAGCTACAATGCTTCCTTAATTTCTTCATACTAACAGGAGTGCTCCAATTCCCTATTAAATTCGTAGAGCTCTTAAAATCTGATTTCTGATGTAAACGTTTTATGGAAAGTGAATTTTTATGTCAGACTCCAATGCTCATTTAAAAATTGCTGATTCTTTAGCTCTGCCAGCTGTGAAGCCCATGTGTTGGACTATTGCTGGACACAGATGAAGGGAGTTCATTAAAAAGTGGTGAACCAATAATTCACTGACATTTCTTGCTGTATTTGCCTATCTCTATTATTTCCTAAATCTCCAAGACCTTTTTAAACATGTGGAGCGAGACAAAGAAAATAAAATAAATCTGTTCTAATGGAGACATTTGTCACTGAGGCAGATCAGCAAGCCCAAAGTTAAAGAACAGACGCTGGGAAATTGAGGACCTTGATGAAATAAAGTTGAAACCTGTGATCACGAGAATTCATAAGCTGAACCAGTCAAGAGCAGCTGATGCCCCAGACCTCATCCAACTCCGTTTGTCTGATGAGCAAACTGGAGCAATGATGATAGCTGAAGTGCTGACAGTCTGAAATACAGAAATGCTGAACATCAGGAGTAATTCTTTCCTGAATAAATGCCATGGGAAAGGTTTTAGAACTGTGTGGCTACTTAAAATACTCATCAGCTACCTAAAGGTCAGAAGAAAGTATACTGACATAACTACATTAGTCAAGCATTCTCTGACCTTCAAACTTCAATAGGTACTTGGAAAAATAGAAAAGAAATGGCATAACCAGAAGTGGTGATCTTGAACAATGAGTGACAAATTTTCTGTTGCTGTAAATGAGCCAGTGTTGCTGGTTGTTTTATGTGATACATGCATTTGAGGTTTTTGTTCATTACTGGATGAGTTGCATCTAGAGAAGTAGTCTCTTACTCTGAAGTCAACCATACCATCTCTCATTGTAAGAATATGGAATATATGTTAAATGCAAATCAATACTGAATACTTATGCATACTTGTATATATGGATGGAATAAATTCCTCCTCTGCTTCATCTCTCTATTTCTAGTTATTACTTTTGGTCTTTTCAAGTGTATATGAAATTAGATTCAGGTGGAGGTTGAGGAATCCATACTAACACCTGCTTTTCAGGCAAAGTGTCTCCCATTTAATAGTTTGCCGGCTTCTTTATCATGAAATACTTTTTTTTTCCCTAAGAAATATAGATAATAATTTCTAGTAATGTACAAATTGTTCTTTGTCAACTTCAGAGCTGTAACAAAGTGATGTGTTTTCATTCAAAGGAAAAAAGCTAGATATGCAAATCACAGTAGTGCTACTGGGTGTAGAGTGGAGCACTGTTCGGGAAATATTCATTCCACAGAGCCCAGTGCTCCTGCTTTCGCTAACAGAGGACAGCAGCAATATATATTCATAACTGTACTCAGAATTGCTGGCATTGGGCTGCTGCCATCCACATTGGCAGATAAGCATTTTTTCTGTAAGTTCATAATTTTTACATTTGAAGGAGCAGAAGCAACAGACATCAAGAAAGAAAACCAAAAATACGGCTGCCAGCAGTGTGCAAACACTGACAACTTGCTCTAGAGATATCAGGATAAAATGAATGTGCACATTTGAGTTTTAAATTACAGAAAATAGGCAACGGGGTAAAGTTATCATGAGGTCAGGTAGAGGGTGGTAAGAAATTTGAGCCTAAGGTAAAACAGGTGAAAAAAAACCCAACAGTAGTTTGAAATAAAAAATGTACAGGGATATTGAGATTAGAAATGGCAAGAGGAAGGATCCATGAGGATCTTGAGGAAGAGTCAAGTCCAGTTTGATAAGTAGGAAATGAGAAATAATGGTAGCAAGATAATAGGCTACAAGGAATCATATATTTTAATTGTGGATTTTGCAAGAAGTTGTGGGGTTTACTGGTTAAGGCTAATAGCATTTTTAAAAGTAGCATGAATTTGCATGCGATTGCACCCATAAAATGGTGCTTCTCCAGAATTGTAGATTGTCTTGTCCCTTTTCTTTATGGCGTTATGACTGAAAATGATGACACTGAAGATCCACTTGAATATAGTGACAGAGGCACAGGACCCCGATGACAATCCCTATTTCGGGAACTGCATCCATGGGCTTTCTTCACCTGACTCAAGGAGAGATGTGTTTCACTGTAGTGGCCTAAAGGGTAACAGACAGGTCTACACAGAGGGGACTAGACCCAGGGCAGCCCCTGCCTCTCTTGCTTCTCCGTACCCTTTCCAGGAGTATCTTGCTAGCCCAGTCCTTGAAGCATTTTACTGTTTAGAAAAGGGCCCCAGATTTTCTTCTACCTGTTAAAATCTTCACCATGCTCTTAAATGTACAATGGAGCAAAAAAATTATACAGATACTGCTTTCTCTTCAGAGCCAATGGAAAAGTAATCTATCCCAGCTCTGTCAAATGAACATAAAAAATATAGGAAAAAGAAATGGCAATGGTGAGAACAGAAAATGTGACAGTTTGGGTGACAGGACACAGCAGCCACCCTGGCTCTCTGCTACTCCTGGGCACTTGCTGCTGCAGCTGGCTGGACAGCTGGGTAAGCAGGAGATTTGGAAAATATCACGTAAGATTTTTCCTGGATGAGAATAAATGGTGTCTTTATCTTTCTCTCAAAGGTTACATCTGATGAGCTGAAACACCCTTCAAACATAGAACAGTAGCTATTTCTCAGCCCTTATTTCTTTCATATCTCTTTTGAGGGTAAAATATTATATTTTTGCAAGAATATAAGAAACTTTGCAACTGAGAAATGCCATTTAGACATTTGTATCTTTATGTCCAGAATGCAGTCTTTGTCCTTTCTTTTAACTATCTATTAATTCATTCAGGAGCTCATCCCACTGTCTTTTCAAAAAAGTAAATCCTTCTATTTCAGTGAGTCACTATCAGTTTATTCCATGTTTACTCTGATGTGTATGAAAATTTGATTAGGTTACTTTAGACTGTGGGTTAGATGAATAGCTGCAAATCCTTACTTGGAATTTGATGTTTTAAAGCTAAATTTTCTCTGTATAATACACTCCACTGCAACATGTTTGATCAGCTTCTAGGATAGAGTTCGGAGACTGTGTACGTTCATGTGGAGCTACTTAGCCTTCACAGTGGTGAGAAGAAAAGGACACACAGAGGCCATGTTGCAGCTTACCTATTTTATACAAATGTTTTAGCCTCAGAAAGAGATTGTTCTCTAGAAGGTCCTATTTTTCTTCATTGGCTATGAATGTATAACAATGTCTATGTGGAGATGCCTATGTGATGAACAACTTGTGGCCTTTCAGTATGTAGAGGGGGCTTATAAGAAAGATTGAGAGACTTTTTACCAAGGCCTGTAGTGACAAGACAAGGGGCAATGGTTTTAAACTGAAAAAGACAGATTTAGATTGGATATAGGAAGAAATTTTTTACGATGAAGATGATGAGACACTGGAACAGGTTGCCCAGAGAAGTTGTGGATGCTCCATCATTGAAAGTGTTCAAGAACATGTTGGACAAGCCTTTCAGCAATCTGACTTATTGGAAGGTGTCCCTGCCCATGGCAGGAGGGTTGGAGTAGATGATCTTTAAAGCTCCCTTCGAATCCAAACCATTCTGTGTTTCTATGATCAAGTAGATGTTCCACTTTGTCCTGTAGGTTTCACCAGATCCCCAGGAAGAGGTGTCAGTGCCTGCAGAGAGGTGCCACGTGGGGACCTGAGCTCTGCTGTGATGCTGGAAGGAGTAAGAGGACCCTTGGTGACACAGTAGCTGCAGAAATAGACATACCCCTTCCTCCATCTGCACATCTTGAAGGGTCCCCCCTTCGACACCATCCTCTGCTAGGGAAAACCTTCCAGGATGAGGTGACTCTGCTGCTTCTGCTGGATCCAGGCCACATACATGATTCACAAGGTTTGTCAGAGGGAGGCCAGAACCAAATCAGAGCCTGCCTACAGCCTGGCAGGGAGCCCAAACATGTTTTTGGGAAGGGTACCTGACCCCAAGACTGCATGCTTCCAGCTGAGCAGACTAACTGATCTCCATAAGCCATAGCTCCACTGACGAGAGAGCCAGTGATCCCAGATGTGTTAATGTGACATATCCCAGGCAGCTCCATCACCTCAGCCTGGCCAGGGTGTCCAGCTGTGTGGGTACCAAAGTGGTCTCTGGAGGTCTGATGGGTGGTCACACTGGAATCCATATGCCTACGTTACCTGTAGGTGCCTATGGGCTCTTCTGGCCTCAAGCGCATTACAGTCCCTGGAGACAGCAAAACCAAGGCAGATAAACATCACTGTTCAAGAAAGAAAGGCTGAATGTTTCAGGAGGTAGTAGTATTGGCTTCAGAGATCTTCCTGGGATCTGAGAAAAGAAACAACCAGAAAAGGAAAATATACAGATAGTCCCCATATAGGACATGAGTGCAATTAGAAAACATCTTGAAACACAGTATGTGGTTAAATAAATCAGATATACTGTCATTGTGGGAACCTTTCTATGTTTGAAGTAGTCGGTAGTACAATTTGTGTATGAGGAACAGGAATGCTGATACCACCTATCCATCTATGCCCTTTTCAGTTTGTGGCAGGTTATTTTAGCTATAAATACAATATATTAATATATCTATTTAAGAAGCTAAATTTTTCACATACGTTCATCTATGGGCTTTTAATGGTTCAGCTTTTATATAATTGCCAAATACTGAATAAAGCTGTAAAATGATTTATTGCCATGACAGGGAGTTATATGGTAGATCTTATGTGGAAAATAAAATAATAAAATGTTAACAAATTAGGCCTTTAAAACCGGAGTTGTAGTGTCTAATTTATTCCATTATTAAAGTATTAAATTACTTTTGTGCAATAAGCCAGGATAAATGTAAAGCCAATGATTACAAGGATCACAAGCAGGGAAAGCAAATTCTTATGCATTGCCATGGTGTACAATCAAATGGAGTACTGAGAAACATCTGCAATTGCAGCCTTTCCTATTGGTTCAGCTTACCAACCTGCTGCATTAGGCTGTTCTCTCTTAACAAAAAGGCAGAGGTGAGAAAATAGAACCAAGTCGTTGGCGTGAAACTTCTGTTACCCATCAACAATAATTATTTTCCGTTCAAAATGCTAAATTGGTAAGATTTGGGAAATGCAGTATTTTATGGGAGTTAGGCAATGAAGCAGTAAGTAATTCTTTGCCTGCACCATAGAAAATTGATTATATCAGTTTTGGGACCAGAGAGGGGCTTGAGAAGGAAGGTGATGCTGGGGCAGTGACGGTGGTGTGTAACTTCAGTCTTCCAAAGCCTGGGCAAGAGTCCCTTGACCACGACTTCGTCATTCACACGGATCCTTCTGAGTGAGGTCAAGTGAATGGAGTTTTGAGACTTCCTAAACTAGCTTCCAGCCAGGAGGCATCCCATCCCAGAGGATTTCAGAGCCAAACCCCTGAGACCAAGGTCCAAGTCTCCAGTATAGCTGAGGCAGAAACACCACTTTTGAGGCAAAAAAGGGAAAAAAAACCAAAAAAGCCTGAAAAGAGAGAGAGAGTTAAAAAACACAGTGGGAAAGAAGAATAGATAGCTAATAATAATAAAAGTAAAGACTTATTCAGGAAAAGAAATGGGTAGGAGAAATGATTATAACCAGAACCATTAGCAAGAGTGTGATAAAGAGGAGGCAGACAAGAAGTGGGAGTGACTGGATGTGAAAGAAAACAAAATAAGTTAGAACCCAATTATGCAAAGTTTTTAGTCGTGTCTTAAATCCTTTTGGATACAAAAAAGCACTTGAATGTTGGAAAAAACAAAAGTAGCTCCTAAACTGCCTTTGCTTTCTTAGAACTGAAGGTTTTTCTGCAAGAAACAGAGAAAAAGAATTAAGAAAAGTAGAAGATGACAGAAGAGAAAGGAACTGAAATAAGGAAGGAAAACCGAAGGAAGAAAAAGTAAAATGCACACAGCTTTAGGAAAGAAGCATTCAGTGAAATTTATTCATATTAATTTCAGCCAGTGATTTAGGGGTTGTCAGGAGGTGACATTACAAGTAAGGCCTTTCACAGCCAGAGGATTTGCTGTCAAATTCACCTCCTCAAGCAAAACCGTGCTCTCAAATCTATATTTTCGTTTTCAAATAAATTACATTACACTCCTTTCACAGTGCATTACAGAAGTAACTCAAGAGATGGCCAAAGTAGAGATGCCTTTTTATGTTTGCAGAATAGCCTGATACAATTGCTGTAACTTAACATTGGCATGGAAATAAATTCCAAAATTCAGTCCTCTAGCTGTCCATATTTGTAACTGTATTACTATGCAATATATTTATTGATTTTCAGGTTCAAACATCTAATCTATTGCTGGATAAAACTGTCTTCTGACACAATATTTCTGAAGCAACCTGAAACTGAAATAAGTAAACCTAAAGCATATATAATTTCACAGGAAAATAGGTGGCACAGGAAAATCTGTGTCAACATATTTTATTGACATATTTAATTCAATTTAAGATGCCCACAATACAAAATCAAGCAACATGTTAATCAACTTTCTTAAATTATCTGACCCAGACACAACATTTCTGCTGTTCTTTCATATTATGCTGCAGAAGGCAGGGGCCTTTCTACACATTTTAACAGTCAGAGGTGTGGGAATATTTTCACAGACATCTAATTTTGACATTAGACATCCCACTCAGAACTCCCTTAATGGTCAAGAGAGAGAAATAGACTCTTTAGCAGACTTTTTCAGTTCCACGGCTATCCACTGGGATTTTTCTGTGTGCACTGGTGAGACATACCGAGGGTATTAGACTGGGCATCACCTGGAAAAGAGCCACAAGTGTAATCCATACCTTGAAGCAGAGCTTTTCCTCCTTCTTTTTTTGTTATTGAAAAAGTGATTAAGGAGCAACATCACTGCAGAAGAACAGCTGGAGGTTAATGGCCTCTAGCTGACTGGTGAAAGGTGTAGGGGCAACCAACTGGAAGTGGAAGTCAGACAGATTTGAATTAGAAATAAGGAACAGCTGTAACAAGAGCTGACACTCAGAGCAAACTCCCCAAAAGAGAAACATCAAGTTGTTCAGGTACCTCCAAGGGGTCAAAGAAATTGGAGGACAGGGTTTAAATGGGCAAATAGTCCTGGGGTTTGGTTTGCGGACATCTGGGTGAAAATAATGTCTTTTGAGATATCTTATGATCCAATAATCTCTGATCTTAATCTTCAGAAATGCAGAAATTATTTAAAATGCCTAATTATCATGGTATACAGAAAAAAACCCTGCTCCCTAGCTTTTTGAAAAATAGTAATTTCTTAAAGTGTTTATATTGCTTTGAAATGTGCGTGTGAACATTTAGAACACTGTACAGATGGAAAATCTGAGATTTCAAGAAATCTGTTATATTTCTGCAGTTAAGAGTCGAAGCACATTAGTCAGTTTAAATTTCCTTAGGAAAATTCTCAGATATTGGAGAATTTTCTCGGTGTGAGCACTGTTTGCAAGACTTGATAGCATGACACAGGGAGCTTCAAACTCCTGTGCATACTTTATACCTAGCAGGTTTTAAATATGAAAACTTTACTGAAAGAAGATTCTGTGAGAAAGTTAAGATGGCTGAAAAAACGTGTCTGAAAATGATCTCAAAACACATGATGTGAAAGTGAGGCTTTCCTTTTTTACTTCCTCTGTTAGTGTCTGACATATCTCAGTAAAATAGTTGCCTTATGAGTGATCATTGTCTGCTATTTTTGAAAGAGCAAACTACATTATAATAATGCAATTACCCTGGAGAATGCTATTATTTGGAAGTCTAACTCACATTTCCTGAAATGAAATGTATTTTCATTTTATAAAGTCCGTATTCGAGATCTGTGCAATTTGAGCCTTACTAGTTTCTTCCCAAAGGCACCACCTTCCTTTCTTCATGTTGATGAGAACACTTTTAACAACAATATGATATACTGTGCTTCTAAAACTGTTCAAATTTGTATAGTCATCTCTGCATCCTTTAAAAAAGAAAGAAAAACACCCATTACTTCGTACTTTAAATTAAAATACAAAACTTAAAAGTCTGAACTGCAATGCGCATTTTTATTAAATTCAGGTGGAAGGTTTCCCTAGTGGGCAGGCAGGTTCCTAATGAGCTTGTTTATCAAGGTTTGTTGGTGTGCTTAAAATTAGAATCGGACTAAAGTGAACCCTTTCGTCTGTGCTTGGCAGATGCTTTATCATAAGAACGATAAGTTCAGGTGACTGACCAAGCAGATGACCGTAACAGCGCTCAACTGGGATTTAATGGTGATAATAAACGACAAATAAAAAGGTAACACTGAAGTCTGGTGCAATTCACCGATAAGAACTTTATAAAGCAAGCTGAACTTCATTCAGCTTCTTAGTGCAAGACGGGTGACAGCTTTGATTATTGACATATCCTTCGCAACACCAGTTGTCTGCATGAAAGCAAAGCCAAGTAATCTTCATGGACTACACAGCACCATGCACAGCCTTCGCTTATGCCGATCATTGGTTTGATTTTATTATAATTTCCCTCCTTCTGCTGCTTCTCTTTCTCTTGTTCCTTTTTAGATTTGCTTAGAGATCTCCTTTTCACTTGCAAACTTTTAAGGGCAGAACCTGTGGGGTTTTTTACTTCTTAGCATCTGCAACTTATTTCTGGGAGGTTATGGGGGAAACTGCTTCTCTCTTCATCTTCAGCCACCATTCCATTTTTACTATAGAGTATTCCCTTAGGAAACCCAATCATGATACCCATGGTCTTTACCTGGAAGGAAATTAGACACAAACAACCCCCATTAGACAGCAGGCAAATTGCCTTTTGCTGGCCCATTGAGTGCTCTGGGACTTGCGGGACGATCTTTAGTGTAACGTATTAGTTGGAGGTAATCTATTCCTTGAAAATAGCTATTGAACTGCCTACAACATTAGGACAATAGTTTCAATGGGATGTTTTGCAATAATTCACCTTAGCAGCAACTATGCTATCTAACTGAGGGTCTGCCTGCTCTCCAGCGAACTCTGATGGTCTCTCCTCCAATGCATTGCATCTCTCTTTGAACGTACAAAGTATGGTGCCCTGTGGCAGCTACTCTTTCATAAAGGTTTCAGAGAGGAATTATTCTGTAATGTACATTTGAACTTCTTGTGGGTTAGAGAAGGGTTAATGTAACCTCTTCTGAGCTTATTTTCACACAGTTTTGAGAAGGTCAGTGTCCTACCTCACCTAATGGCAAAGTCATCAGTATGCTTGTCAAAGCAAATCATGCAGTCACTACAATCTAAAATATATGTGAAATGGTGACTTCAGGTAAAAGGCCACAAATTGGTTTGAGTGGAATGTCAGCGGAGGGTAGATGGCGTGACTTAAAAAATTATGTCTGCCTGCTCTGAAAATCTGATTTGTTAAAAGAGGATTTCTAAGTCTACTGACCTTTGGGAGCAGAATTCATACAGAGCTTTGCAGCATGGTTAATGCTGACTTACCACACCATTATCCCTCATCAATTATTTGCTCAAAGGTCCATTTTTCACATGAGAAGCTTAGTTTGAAATGTGTGGCCACCTTTTCATTCGGTGAGATTTTATGGCTTATGAGGTAGCTGCTCAAAGGCAGTGGCTGAGGTCCAAGGACAAGTTTCCTTATAGTATAGAAGAGAAGCTGATTGTAAACCCTCAACCACCTATGTAGAAGATACAGGACAAGTAATCTCAATGCCACTTATGATCTGAGGTTTTGCAAGCGTCTGGTTAAAAGAACTGATGGGTTATATTTGGCCTTTGGACCACATACTGGCTTCTCTGAGCTTGAAGGTAAGGAGATGTTAAATCTTCAACTTTAGGCCACAGACAAATACCTAGAGAGTAAGATCTGTTGCTTTTCCTTAGCTTTCTGATGTTTCTTCCAGGGGACTTTTTATTTACCCATTATTTGCCACCTGCAACAAAAGATCAGTGGCTGAGACACAGGGTAGAGCCAGTTACAATTTTTTAAAAGAAATTGATTTTTGGAATATTTTTTTATTTTAAAGGATTTTTTTTGTCAGGAATGTAACATTTGGGAAGTACTTTTCTTTGAAAAGAGTTTGCATGTCCAGGGTAGGAATTTGAGCAAATGGAGATTCCGGGAGTCAGAAACCTGAGTTTCCCAAATTGTCCTTATAAAACAGTGAGTACCATGGGGCAGAATATCTCTGGCGTTTCAGTCTCTGAGAGCAATTAGTGTACTCCTGTGGCATAAGAGGATGCCATGTTCTTCCTACAGGAGGAAATCTGTTCCCTTCCAACTCAAAAGTAAGAAACACCCTTCCATGTTATTTTCTTATGCTGTTTGGTTTTACTGCATAATGAAGTATTTACGAATAATTTACTTGTCCAGACAATACACATTTCTCCCTTTAGTATTTAAGGCATTTCTTAAAAAAGTAATATCCGGTTTCCAATACTTACATATATATATATTTCTAATCTGATATTTGCTGCTGCAGATAAAAATTACAATACTTTCACCAACATGAGATTAAAAAGAAAAAAAAACTTGTGCATCATATCACCACTCTTTTCAATTTTTTCACTTTTCCTCATGCTCTATCCACATCCTTGCAACCATACTGTTGTTATAGGAGTTCTCTTCATTTGAAAGTATTCTCAAAATAATGTAAGGATTGGGACTTCTCGCTGCACAAACAATTGAAACTTGCTCTGCAAGATGACACAGCCAGCAAGCCTGTTAATTACCTTGGGACATGACATGTTTTCAAGGATGATTTTGAAAGATAGCTTTCTCAAGAGACATTAATGTAAAACTGCATCTGGAATTTAAAACAAGTTCCACACTTGATATGAGACAATGCTTGCAACTGTTTCCTCATGACTTTACAACCTATTTCTGTGTTTAACAAATTTCAAAGAACCCTTATGCATCCAAGCACTACCACTAATACAGCATCACAAAACTCGTGCCAAATGTATGTATACCAGCAGTTGCAGTAACACACACTTTGCGGTGTGTGTTTTAGCTCACACTCAGAAGTTGCCAATTTCTGTTCTTGTCTGAGGGATTGGATAAAACGTTTCCAGGGTAAAAAAATAAGTGCATTTAAGCTGCTAAGATAAATATTTAGAAAGTGAAAAAAGAATAAGGGTGTTTATTTATATTTTATCTAGCCACATATTACCATTGTCTATCTGAAAATCATTAGGTTCTCGATTCCTCAGAAATGAATATAGGCTTTTAAAATGTTATATTATAATGCAGCATACAGCTAGATATTCCTGTCTGTTTTAAATTTTCCTTTAATTTCATCCAGTTTAAGCCTCCTCTTTTAACAGAAGAGTTTAAAAATGAAATACAGATTACCTAACAGAAGTCTTATTTATGGCTTTTAGAGCAGAATATAAAAGTTTCTTCTTTTTAAAGATAGGAAGTTCTAGTGATAGGAATAGCTTATTTTCCCACAAGACAGTAGTCAAGGGTTTATATATAATGAAAACTAGATTAAAGTTCTGGATAAAATAAATATGAAGCCATGTTATAAGGACAGTTATTAATTTAGTTAACCCATGGAAATGGTGAATAAGCTACAGCACAGTCATTTTAAATGGTGAGGAATCTGTCTTTTTCAAGGACTGTTCCTTATGGAAATAATCATAAAAATTAATATTAAAAATGCTTTTTTTGTATCATTTGAAATTATACCTTCTAATGGTGATAGGTTGTAAATCTTATTATGAACACCAAGGGGTATATGAATAGAGCATTCTCTCCATTTAATGAGCCAGTGCTATTATTACTAGAGATACAAAAATGTAATTCAGAAATATATTTCAGAATATTTTTATGCGTAATGACCATTTGCTTCTATTAGTTGGTACTGCAGATTTTCACACAAAAAAATATTAGAATTAAAATTTATAATGGAATTTGCCCTGTGGTTATTTGCAAGCCTTTCTAAGGTCCTGGTATAAGAAGACAAAGAACTCAAGCAGCAGAAAGAAATGATGCTGGAAATACTGAAGATGATAGCAGAGAGGAAAGCTATTATGAGCAAGGTGACATGTTTTCTTATTTATATGAGCTGCCACATTGGCCTCAGCACCGACGAACTGGCACTGAAGTTATGGACCTCTCTGGCATGCTCTGAAGACCTGGGTAATGAAATCTGCAATCCCAGAAGACTCGGTGTGCAGAAAAATGTGCCAAAGATGCAGCCCAGTGTCCTTAATTTACACATGACGTCTTTTCCGATATGGTTTTGGAGGGGTCCATGTTATGCAGAAAACATAAACACAGCTTCGTTCACACAGCTACTTCAGCAGGAAGGCACCAGACAAGGTCTGGCTACAACTTTTGTAAGCAGGTTGATGCACAAGGGTGCCTCCACATAGCGTTAGTGTGACAGCAAAATACCAAGGGCAAGATCTGTTGAATGTCTGATAAACCTGGCTTCAGTCACATTCGTTACGTGGTTATGAAGAAAGCCAGCTGTTCTGAAATAAGAAAGACAGACCATTTGCACAGTGAAATTAAATTTAATATCTCATGTAAACCTGAAAAAAATATTGGAAGGTGAAAATTGCACTGAACACTTTTCCAGTTTCCTGTTCCTTAAAGGGGTGGGAAACATAATACTTTGGATGCAGGGTGGCCCATCACATATGTAGAGTCCTGTATGGCAAATAGTCTTATGGTATCTTACAAAGGCTAGAAATAGCTCATATCAATAATTCAGGGGAGGGAGAGGATAAATCATCTCACCCAACTTTGGCTACTTGAAAAGGAAACTGTCAGTCTAGGATTGCCATCTAGGCTGGTTGTAAAGATTGCTCAGACTACTAATATCAGCTAAAAATTTACTTTTGATGGTTACAGTAAGGTGCAATGAATTCTAACCTAAATTATTATGTATTGCATGGTTTTGCAGATATTTTGTCAACAGAAAAATAGAACCAGTAAGCCATTAGGAATAAGTTGATTGACTCTGGTTATTGCGTGACAGTAGGTATTAGGGACTGTTTTAATGATCTAAAAGTGCAGGCAACTGGGAGCCAAAATGCGTGGGTGTATACCTCGGTACTGCTTAATTTACTTTCAGGTTTAGCTCAGTACGGAAAATATCTCCTTAAACAAATATTGCTGCCTGACCAACCTGTGTCACAAATGGAAGAACAGCGCTGCTCTACCTCAAGATACACAGAAGACAGACACTGAAAAAGACAAGAAGTGCCTCACTCCAGTATACCAGTGAGGAGTATGTCAGCGTTGCCCAGAGCAGGCACTGGATTCTCAAAGAAGAGCCCTGATCTGTAGCTGCACACTCCTTGGCACACAAGTGAACCTGTGGATTGGCTGCACTCAGGTATGTGCCTTTCTTCCCTACAAGAACCTGTGGCCAGAGCCTCACACTGATCAAAAAGAGTACAGAAACATAGTGAGAGCATGCAGGGATGCGACGAGGAAGGCCAAGGCTCACCTGGAATTGAAGCTGGCAAGGGATGTCAAAAACAACAAGAAGGGCTTCTTCAACTACATCAGCAGCAAAAGGAAGGCTAGGGACAACGTGGGGCCGCTGCTGAATGAGGAGGGTGTCCTGGTGACGGAGGATGCGGAGAAGGCAGAGCTAATGAATGCCTTCTTTGCTTCAGTCTTCAGTGCTAAGACTGGCCCTCAGGAATCCCAGGCCCCGGAGGTAAGACAGGAAGCCTACAAAGAGAACGACTTTCCCTTGGTCTAGGAGGACTGTGTGAGGGATCGCTTAAGCGATCTGGACGTCCACAAATCCATGGGCCCCGATGGAATGCACCCACGAGTGCTGAGGGAGCTGGCGGATGTCATTGCTGAGCCACTCTCCATCATCTTTGAGAGGTCCTGGAGGACAGGAGAGGTGCCCGAGGACTGGAGAAAGGCCAATGTCACTCCAGTCTTCAAAAAGGGCAAGAAGGAGGACCCAGGGAACTACAGGCCGGTCAGCCTCACCTCCATCCCGGGAAAGGTGATGGAGCAGCTTATCCTGGAGGCCATCATGAAGCAAGTGGAAGAAAAGAAGGTTATCAGGAGTAGTCAGCATGGATTCACCAAGGGGAAATCATGCCTCACCAATCTGATAGCTTTCTACGATGACATGACTGGCTGGGTAGACGAAGGGAGAGCCGTGGATGTTATCTACCTTGACTTCAGCAAGGCTTTCGACACAGTCTCCCATGATATCCTCCTGGGGAAGCTGAGGAAGTGTGGGCTGGATGAGTGGTCGGTGAAGTGGACTGAGAACTGGCTGAATGGCAGAACTCAGAGGGTTGTCATCAGCGGCGCTGAGTCTAGTTGGAGGCTGGTGACAAGTGGTGTCCCCCAGGGGTCAGTACTGGGCCCAGTCTTGTTTAACTTCTTCATCAACGACCTGGATGAAGAGTTAGAATGTACCCTCAGCAAGTTTGCTGATGACACCAAGCTGGGAGGTGTGGTAGATACACCAGAAGGCTGTGCTGCCATTCAGCGTGACCTGGACAGGCTGGAAAGCTGGGCAGAGAGGAACCTGATGAGGTTCAACAAGGGCAAGTGCAGGGTCCTGCACCTGGGGAGGAACAACCTCATGCACCAGTACAGGCTTGGGGTGGACCTGCTGGAGAGCAGCTCTGCGGAGAGGGACCTGGGTGTCCTGGTGGACGACAGGTTAACCATGAGCCAGCAGTGTGCCCTGGCTGCCAAGAAAGCCAATGGGATCCTGGGGTGCATCAAGAAGAGTGTGGCCAGCAGGACAAGGGAGGTTCTCCTTCCCCTCTACACTGCCCTGGTGAGGCCTCATCTGGAGTACTGTGTCCAGTTCTGGGCTCCCCAGTTCAAGAAGGATGAAGAGCTACTGGAGAGAGTCCAGCGGAGGGCTACAAGGATGGTGAGGGGACTGGAGCATCTCCACTACGAGGAGAGGTTGAGGGAACTGGGCTTGTTCAGCCTGAAGAAGAGAAGGCTGCGAGGGGACCTTATAAATGCCTACAAATATCTGAAGGGTGGGTGTCAGGAGGATGGGGCCAAGCTCTTTTCAGTGGTGCCCAGTGACAGGACAAGGGGCAATGGGAACAAACTGAGGCACAGGAAGTTCCGTCTGAACATGAGGAGGAACTTCTTCGCTCTGAGGGTGACGGAGCACTGGAACAGGCTGCCCAGGGAGGTTGTGGAGTCTCCTTCTCTGGAGATATTCAAGACCCGCCTGGACAAGATCCTGTGCAGCCTACTGTAGGTGACCCTGCTTCAACAGGGGGGTTGGACTAGATGACCCACAGAGGTCCCTTCCAACCCCTACTATTCTGTGATTCTGTGATTCTGTGAAAAAGACTTCTTAAGATATGCTCATTTAGCAGTTGAAGCAAAGTATTCTGTAAAAGCGTGTCTTGCACACTGTAGTTAAAATATACGTTACCTCCCCTTACTCATCCACTCACCATAGTCTGCTAGGAACCCCAGGAGATCCCATCTCTTCAGAGGCTGCAGGGGAGTGCTGGGTGTCATCCTCATGTGGGTGGAACAAAGCTCCCTCTCACTGAATCTGGGTTCCTCAGCTTTGAATGTAAGGTTGTAAAGGCGAAAATTGTAAATTTGTGATACAAAAGCCAACACGTTTGGCATTGTCTCAACAACTTACTAGTGTCTGCTGAACAGTACTTTGGTTTTGACCCATTCTTCTTCCTTCCTCCTGTTCCTCCAGACACCTGCTAAGCTATCAATAAATTAATGTAATTTACATCTAAGTTTAGGAAATATGTATTTTTAAAACTAGATAGAGCAGGGACATGGACCTGTGCAATCATCCCTACTGTTAATTTCTTACTATAGTTCTTGGGGCAAATTGGTGTGTGACAGCTGCCGCTCACCTGGATAATGCCTGGGCAGAATATTAGAGTTCATGTGTGCTAGGAACCATTATGCTGCTCTGAGAGGTGTGACCTCTCAGCTTTGGAGGGTAAAATAGTTTAGCTGTATGGATCTGAGCCCTGCTACACTCAGTGCTAGAGAGCTGTCCTGGTTAGCACAAAGCCACTTAGCTGGGCTGCCTGACACCCAAGTCTGGTCTGCATGCACAGGATCAATTTTTCTATGTGCCAGGTGTTTAGCATGGTTAGGATGGGCTTTAAGGCAGAAAACCAAAATGCATCCCCTCACTTGAACTTCCCTGTCTTTGCTTCTCTGTAGCTCAACCTTGAGACAACGTGTCACCTTCACACTCAGCAGTCACTGTTGTGCTAGGTGGATGGGACTATGGATGGCTCACTGCCAGACACAACCTATATTGCTGTGCGTAAAAATGTACTGGGTAAAGGACCATCTTTTGTGATTTACACTTATCTTCTAACAATTTTTTTGTTAGGAAAGGCTTTGAACAAAATAACACAGGAACATTACTGTGCTTTCAGTGCATCTCTGATGCCAGAAGTACACTATGTCTTATTAACAAGTAACTGTGAAACTCTAGGTTATACAAACCACTTACGACATTTAGGAAGATTATTAAAATATCTAATTAGAGCTTGCAAGCAAGACTATAAAGAGTACCCTTTAAGTCAGGGAGCATTTATAAAAGCTCTAGTTAGCTTCATGATTACTAGACACAGCAACATTTTAATGGCTTGTTTAACAGATATTGTATAGTTTAAGGCCGGAAGGGACCATTAGATCATCTAAACTGACCTCCTGTATTTCACAGGCAATTAAATTTCACGCAGATACTCTATACCAGCATCATCAGTTGAGTTAAAGCATTTTGGTCTTCTTCAGACTGTAGTATGTCCAAGAGACAAACAGAAAGAGAGAACAGAGCCTCAAGACTCTTAAATGGCAGGAGCTAATACATGCAGATTATCTCAGAAGGCATGCCCCATGCTGTAAGGGAAGTGCTCTGTCAGACTGAATTTCAGCAAAGGATCCATATCTGGCAATCAGTTTGAACTTGAACTAGAACATATACTGTAAACTCTGCTGGGTGTTCTAAATTGATGCAAACGTCCTGAAGTGTAGTTTAGATTTATTTTTTCTTCTTTTATTCTCCACTGAAGTAGTAAGTAAAAAAGTATAAAAAATATGATTTTTTTCTTTCGTCTCTGTTTTCTTGCATCCTTCTTCCTTTCCTACTTTCCCAAATGTGAAAAGCAGAAACTTATGTGAAAACACTGAAACATCTCCAGCCATGCAACTGCATGCTGTGACTTTGGAGCAGGTTCAATGGGCTTCTGCAGTTCTGCTGTGGTGGCACAGGGAACATCTCCAACATACTGTGAGCACACTGCATGGATAGCCATTACATGTTGCGTTCCTGGATGGAGCTGGACACACGAGCCATGGCCATTTGTTCAGGACTTCTGGGCATCCTGAAGGCAGTTGGAGGTACTGCACTGATCAGGTCACTTAGCATCCAGCTGTTCTGGACAGATGTGCAGCCTTGTTGGTGTGAGACACTTTCTGCATAATCCATCCACTGGGACTCGAATGTCAGCAGTAGACAGAGACTACTCTGGGCAAAGTAAAGCACTAGGACCTGATAATGCAATCCTTGCCTCTGTTTATAGAATAGGACAGATGAAGTCCTGTGTTGTAGAAATGTATAAAGCCATTTGTAATGGTTAAAACACTGGAATCATATTTGGGCTAAAGGACCTAGCCAGAAGCACATGAAAAATCAGAATGGCCTCTGAGAAACAGGGCTATAAGAAATTTAGAAACTGATTAGAAAGTGAAATGAGAGCAGCCTTTTTTTCTGTCCCAGTGAACCATGGGTGCCGAGTTTCAGCATCCATGCAGGGTCAGGAATGACTCTCACACATTGATGCAATGCACAGTGGATTCACTTTATTGCTGCACTTGCATGGTTATTATACATTTTTCATATCTGTACACGTGATCATGCTTATTCGGATCAGACATAAATCATGTGCTGTTCACACGCCCCACATTCCCTTATGATTGGTAACTATGCACTAATGCCAATAGCAACAGACCACCTCCACGTCCTTGAACACATCTTGTTTTTGCTAACCCACATCATGTGCACTGTCAGAACTTTCTCAATTGTTATTCTTAGCTGCCCTTTCCAGCGGCTTGTCCAGTTATGCTAACTGTTTTGCTTAAGCGGCCTAGTCATGCTAACTCTCAAGCTACATCAACCCCAACACATGGGAGTAAGTTTTTTTAATGCTAAGCTAGTGCCAAAAATCAACAAGGATGATCACACAGACTAACAGAAATTTGGTGGGTTAAATTTATAGTAACTTCAAGACTGCTGAAATCTTGAAGCTGCAGAATTTAACATAACAGGTTCAGGAGATGTCATCTGTTCATTAAGAAGCCCCTACAGTTGGCCACTAAATCTAGGAACTGTCTTCAAATGCTGGAGGGGCCACTAGTGCACCTATGAAAAAACAATAGATATAAAGATAACTCATCAAAGGCAGTCGTCTGGTTTTGATCAGCCAGACACTCAAACAAAAGATATTTGGCCATTTTGTTACATTCGTAGTACTATAAACTCCATATTTTTCAGTTCAAGCTTTCAAATTCTTGACGCTTGTTATGACACATACTCAAAAAAGATTACATTTTATCCACAGGCTTCTTGCTGGAAAATGTAATTTACAATGCTTAGATTATGTTTTGTACAGAAATTGGACTTTATTACTGCTTTTTTTTTCTCCCTAAGGTAAAACATATCAGAGTTAGAAGTAACCTGAAACTTACTGAAATGTTGTCCCTTGATGACGTCTCTTGTGAAGGACATGGAAACACGATGTTTAGGAAACTAAGGTCTTCCTCCACAAGCTGCTCTGCAACTACTTTGCAATGCCTAATCCAGTCTTCATGCTTGATGAAGACAAGCACCATAAAATCTTCCCAACCAGGGAAGAATTGGGAAGCATCCAGGGTGCTGCCAGCTTCACATCCCCAAGGCACATAGATCAGCTGGGACATTTAGGCTTAAAAGTTGTCATGTAATAAGACCATTTCTTCAATAATTCAGCAATTTTCCTTTTTTAACATGGCAGTTTTTGTTGTAGCTGATTTTGTTGAAACTCTTGTTTCTGCTGTTTCTTGCTCCAAAGATTTTCTATATAGTATGGTTATTTTATAGATTTAAAAATTCTTTTGTATAAATGGATGATAAAAACAATCTTCTTTTTAATATTTTCTCTAAGCTCAAGGATGGGAAACACACAATTTTCTAAGTTACCCTGTTTTCTAAGCCACCCTGTTTTGTAAGCTGTCACCTTTGACTCTCCAGAGACTTTCCTGTTTGAAACAAAGAAATTAATCCATCACAAATCTAGCTCAGAGATTTACTTCTCCATTAAAGGTGTTCATCTCTTTTGGCTCTTCTCTGTTTCTTCTCTTAACTAGGCGATTTATTTCAGACATCTTATTGTCAAGCTGATCAAATAAGACAAGGATTATTTTCCAAAGTCTTGCCTTATTTGAGCTCTCTTAGAGGCAGGTCGACTTCAGTTTCTCCCCTGACTGTTATCTGCTTTTTTTAAGATGAGTTTGGAGCAAGATAAGCTTTGTACCTTCTCTTCCATTCTTGAACTGTCCGCTTTCCAGTATAGCCTGCTGTCTTACACTGCTCGTTTGCTGAGACAGCAAAGATTTCACTCAAGAGAGCTGAGAGCTGTGGTTTTCTTCCCTCCGTGGTGGTATTTGTTTTACTTCTCTCAGGCAAAATTTTCTTCACAGAAGCAGTAGATGTATCACTCATTAAAACCTCATTTGCTGCTTGCTGTTCACCTTACCAACTCACTTCGACTGACTGCAAGTCAGTATCACTGACTGTGATACAGTATCACTGGTGTGATACATTTATGGTCCCTTGTTTGACAATGTTTCATGGTGGTGACTGCATTTATGCAAAGCAGCCTAATTTAAAGAGATGTGTGCTTGAGGTAAGATATTAGAAATCTCATTTATAACATATGTTAGAATGATGCAGGTCTTCATCTTAGTTCCTCCAGTCCAAAGTTGCTATACTGATGCCTACTCGCAAGGGTAAGAGCTCTGGTCCCCTGGGGAGAAGAATATCTTGTGGACCCAGCCAGAATAACCGGTATCTTAGTCCTTATTCGTCTTCAGCCAGGCCATTGACAGAAGTCATTGTTGACAGAAAGGACAAAGAAGGTAAATAAGACTGCTTTGTTCTTTCCTTTTCCTGCTTTCTTTCTTCTTCTTTGAAATTATGTTACACACATAAATGGTTGTTGTTCATATGTACTGAGGTATTACAGGTGGACTCTGAATTATGGATCCTAATGGATTTTTATGGATGGACTATCATAGGTTACATCACTTGAGGCAGCTCAGAATGGTTGTCTCTTTACTCTGTGCACTGTCTAGAAGAGATGTCTTGATACTTGGGATTATGTGTGTGAGAACTGGACAACACACAGAGCTTTGTGATCTGTGCAAATAGCATGGATATTGCTCTCCATCTCGAGAGTATGAACTTCTTGATTAACTCCTGTGTTTGTGACATGTAAGGATGAAACTTGGCAATTTTTGCATTTGGTTGTAGTGTTTTGTTGCAGAAATGAAAAGTACTTCATGTAAGGCTTTAAGGATAGATGAGCAGCACCTTAGCTTTGAGAAACATGAAGAAAAGTCTTCCGTGGCGGCACAAGACACCCATATACACAGCCAAAGGATTGACTTCCAGGAAGGCAGTTTTAGTAGATGTGTAAAACCACATAAAACTCTGAATAAAGTGAGATCCCTGGTAGAAACAGATCTTTTACTGATGGCTATATCTTGAAAATCCTTTTAAGAGTTTCTTGATCCTACCGAGTGTGAAGAGAGATTAATATCACTGGTGCTCAGAAGGAGCTGCCAGATGGACTTTAATAATGTGGGTAGAAAGCTCTGAATATTTCAGTTGAGGTCAGTCACCCACCATGAACTGAATAGGTGCGAACAGTGGTAGTTTCACTTCATCATGCATCAACTTAAAGAATCTGCTTCATTTGACATCACAGAACTCTGTATTTGACTGTTCTATTGAATTACTCTTTTATTGCACTGGGAAGTACTGTTTACATCTCCAGACCACAAGTACTCTGCATGGCCTGTAAGAGTCTTACAGCTCATGTAGTCAAGTCCAGCAAGAGCAGCCTGGATGTTAAAATTCATTCTCTATGTTTGGTACAGCAAATTGGGCAACATTTCATCTGTAAAGCTGAAAGAAGGGAAAGACAAGAGGAAAACGGAAAAGTTAAGAATATGTCCTGGCCTGAAAGATGCAAATTTCGCTAGCATAGATCCTCACATCTCCCACGACCTTGGGATAAGGTAAAATGTTCTGACATTACACGACTTCATCTGATCAGACATGTCTTGGCAAACTCAACCCAGAGAAAGAGCGAGCTGAAGACACCACCATCCATCCTGACTTCAGTCAAGTTCTAATATAAGACTGGGACTCCTGTTAATCGCTTTCTCCCTTCTGTGTCCTTTTGCTTCCCTATATGATTTCTTCTTTCCCCATCTCTCCTTTTTCTGCCTCCTGTGTAACAATTTTGGTTTAGCTAGTCAAAGCTGCATCTTTTTCAACACAGCCTGAGCATGGGACTAGAGAGTCTGATAAAATTCTGGCCTAAGCTGGCTTGGGTAAAAATATGTCAGGTTCTGAGGCTGCTGCTAAGATGATGCTGCAACTGGCCTTCTCTGCAGCAATGAGTCAATCCGGATCATAGCAGAGCTGCAGATTTTGCAGATCTCTCCTTCCTCATCTCCCTACCTTCCCTGTACTCTCCTTTCCTCTTCTTTCTCACTTTTTGTCTGTTTGTTTCATCTTATAAGAAGCAGACTGGATTTTAAAAGTAACAACGATTTCCGCAGCATATTCAGATTAGTAAAGTTTTCCAGAACAGAGGATAGCTGAAGATTGTTTCAGCCTACAAGAGATTGTCACTCAATGGTTTCTGTCCTTACCTAAAAAGTGAAAAGATGTTAAAAATATAGTTAATTAAACTATTTTATACCTTATGTTTCAAATGCTTTAACTGATATTTTTCCTTTCCATTAAAAAAAAAATTTGTAAAGACTTTTAATGGTTGTTATCACCTTTAGGCAAGGCATGCTGATATCTCTGGACTTGCAATCCAATGCCCCTCTAACTGTTTACGGTTGCACAGCGACAGATTAATTTACATATCTATCACTTTACAGTCATGTAGTCCATCCAAATCTGTGTTGCACCCCATAATTTCTTTCTCTGTGAGGAAAAATAAGGGCCTTCCTGCCCTCTCAATCTGCTACTTCTGACATACCACTGTACCAACATAATGCGACTGCTTTAATCTCTACGAGTTTGTGACTGGGAGACAGGAAACACTCAGGAGCCAGAAGGAAGACTGAACTCTGGAGTATTTATGTGCAGGCTCTTTTCCTCCTATGACCTTGAATTGTGATACTGCTGAGGTATGCCCCCTGCTCCTGGCTGGAAGCATCTGATATGGAAATGGCAGCCGCTGTCACTTCCATTTCACAAGAACGGAGATCTGATAAAGGTAAATTACAGCAGCTTTTTTTCTCCTCCTCCTCTTTAGATGAAGAGTTTCATGATTCTGTTGCACAACCTGGCCGTGGGCCCGCATCTAACGAGGCTGCAAAACTGCCAGATCTAGAGCAGTTCCTGAAACATCACTTCTCTTTAAGAGAAATACTGGACTCTGGCAATGTCTGAATTATTTTAATCCTGTCCAGCTACTTTATGTCAGGTACAAGTACTATGCATTATATGAAACAATTGAGAGCATAATAGGGAAAATAAATGCAACTACTAGTCTGAAATTCCTGGAGAAATGTCCAGCCATTTGTTTTACACGCTGGTGGCTTCCCAGAAGTGTGTCACTGATATCCCCTTCTGGTAAGCTCAGCAGTACTCCTGTTTGGTCTCCTTAAGGCATCTGGTCATCTTCCACTGACCGGGGTTTGGCCGATGCTGAGGGCTCTTTGGAAATTCCACTCTCCCACAGTTAGGGCACTACGAATTTGTAAAAAAGATTTTGCACTAATCAAAAGCATTTCATCAAAGTAAAGTCACTGTAGTCAGCAGAGAAAAATGAAGTAGAGAGGCCATTACATGGCTGTCAGAGCAGAGTGCTTCCATGAGTCAGTCTAATAACCTGCCTCCACATCTGTAGCTCTTTCAGATTTATTTGTCTTATAGGCTTACCAAACAATTAATTTCTTAATGAATTTCTAGTATACAAATACCAACAGTCCCTTTATCACTGACAAAGAAGGGAAAAGGTAAAAATGAGATCTGCAGTCCTTTTGTTTTTCAGATGTATAAGTTCCTCTCTTCCACTGCAATATAAAAGATACGATAGTATAAAACTGTGGTATTTTATTGGGACATACAAAGTGATAGAATTTGTCTAATAAGCATGAATTAAAGAGAGAAATGTATTGTGGATATTTTTGTACAAGTCCAGAAGAAACTGAGGGATTTATACCCTTTCCCCTCTTACACAGACCTCCTCTGCTAAGATGTGGCCTTTTTTCTTTTATTTGTGATAATACTCCTGTGATTCTGGTGCGTCTCCTGCTCAGGCAAAACCAGATCTGGAGGGTTTCTTTGATGTATCTTCCAGTGAAAGCTGCAGGACAACAATGGCAACTCTTTATTATTATTTGGATAAAGCTCTAGGCTAAATTTGTGCTCCGACACTGGAGAGTATCAGAACCATGACAGTCCAGTCTGTGTCTGCATGATATATTTTAAGAAGGTAAAATGCTTGTTGGTTTAAGCAAACTGGGGAGTCTGGCAGACACTTGTCACATGAAAGGCTAATGAGACGGAGATGCATGAAACTTCATTTATTACTAGATAACCAAACAGGATATCAGGCTTCTCAATCTGAGCACCTTCTTATTAGCTTCTCAAAATAACTCCTCAGAAGATAATCTCTCGTACAACTTTGAGGGCTGTGTACTTTAGGAAACCACAGTATTTTCTCTTCTTTGGTATTCAATGCATGTACCCCACCTGTATCATTCACTGTTATACTGCTGCAAACACCACCTGCTTTCTTGACAGCCCTTTAGTATTTCTGATACATGCAGTCACTCTGCAAAGCAGCTTTAGCAGCAGCCATTACTCCATCAAATAAAATCTTGTGTTTATTCCTTGTTCAGAGTTGATAGCATTCCTAATTTGCATGAAGAATTCTCGTATTATTACATACATAGCTAAACTATCAGTGGTCTTTGAAAATAAGATGAACTGATTTATGAAACTTGAGGGTGGTTACCCAAGAGTTCTGAGGGATCCTGTGTATGCAACGGCCAATTAACCATGACTTGCTAATCGTTTAAGTCATCCAAGGTACCAGAGAAGTGTCAATTGGCAAATATGACATCCATTGATGGGCCGAGGCTAGCTGTATGAGTTTCAACAAGGCCAAGTGCAAGGTTCTGCACTTCGGTCACAACAACCCCAGGCAACGCGACAGGCTTGGGGAAGAGCGGTTGGAAAGCTGCCTGGCGGAAAAGGATCTTGGGGTGTTGGTCGACAGCCGGCTGAACATGAGCCAGCAGTGTGCCCAGGTGGCCAAGAAGGCCAACGGCATCCTGGCTTGTGTCAGGAATAGTGTGGCCAGCAGGAGTAGGGCGGTGATTGTGCCCCTGTACTCGGCACTGGTGAGGCTGCACCTGGGGTACTGTGTTCAGTTTTGGGCCCCTCACTACAAGAAGGACACTGAGTTGCTGGAGCGTGTCCAGAGAAGGGCAAAGAGGCTGGTGAGGGGTCTAGAGAACAAGTCTTATGAGGAGTGGCTGAGGGAGTTGGAGCTGTTTAGTCTGGAGAAGAGGGCTGAGAGGGGACCTTATTGCTCTCTACAACTACCTGAAAGGAGGCTGTAGTGAGGCAGGTGTTGGTCTCTTCTCCCAGGCAACTAGCGATAGGATGAGAGGAAATGGCCTCAAGGGGAGGTTTAGATCAGATATTAGGAAAAATTTCTTTACTGAAAGAGTGGTTAGACATTGAAATAGGCTGCCCAGGGAAGTGGTTGAGTCCCCATCCCTGGAGGTGTTCAAAGAACAAGTAGATGTGGCACTTCGGACATGGTTTAGTAGGCATGGTGGTATTGGGTTGACGGTTGGACTTGATGATCTTAGAGGTCTTTTCCAACCTATGATTCTATGATTAGGAAAAAAAAACTGTGGCGAAATCTAGGAAAAAAAAGTAAGCTTGACTACTATATCAAGCAAACTGATGTGAACTATGATAAAGAACAAAATTGGGAGACTTACGGATGAAAATGATATAACGGTGGGAAAAGAGCATTCTCTTGCAGCAGATAGTCATGCCACATGTGTCTGTATTGCCCTTTAAAAGAGTCAGTGAACTTGTTGGTAACAGTGAACCGTCTGATACATTGTACACAGAACTGCCAAAAGAGTTTGAACAAGCCTGTTACAAAAGACTGATAGAAAATAAGCTGTCATAGTATAAGAAGAGAGTTCCGTGCATGGATTAACATCAATGAAAAGACAGAGAAGAAAAAATAGGAATAATAAGACATTTTGCAATGGAGGTGGGATGATTTTACTGTTCAGTACATTCATTAGTGGTCTGGAAAGGGAGTGGACAGGGATGTCTTCTGATCTTACAGAACTAGAATAGTTGAAACCAAGAAGTGCTGCAGCAACTGCTCTTGACACAGGCTGCTGGGGTGAGCTGAGATCAGATGCGATTCAGTGTTGATAAACACAAAGCAGTGACAGTGGCAAAAATAATCCCTGCTACACCAACACACGGCAGTGAGCTCAAAGGAAACTATTATCACTCACGAAGCCACCACTATGGACAGTACAGTGAAAACTGTATAGATGACCTTGATACTCAATAGCAGTCAAAAGACAAATGTAATTAGAGATTCAGATTGGAGAATGAAACAAAAAAATATCATTACATTACCAGCCAAAGTACAAGTCCATAACTCCTGCCACTGCTTGAATATTGCATGCATCTGTCATCTTTCTTTTAAAAGAAGTTTTAGAACTAGAAAATCTGCAGAGAAGGACAAGTATATGAAGGACAGATGTGTGAAATCATTCCCATATGAGAAAAGATTAGATAGGTTTAGGATTCTTGAACTTGAAAAAAAAAGGCACTGAATGAAGTGGGTGTGAAAGAAATCAATAAAATCAAGACAATTATAAAGAGGGAATGAATACAGAACAATGCTGTCACATGCTGGTCCTGCCTACAGTCTGGGCTGATAGGACAGATGCTGGGTTTGATATGGAATCCTGACAGACAAGTTAGTGTGCTTCGAATTTAAGATGTGTACTGGGTTTGCGCAGCAAGGTTTTGGTAACAGGGGGTAGTGTGGTGCTTACAGGGGCGGCTTCTGTGAGAAGCTGCCAGAACCTTCTCCCATGTCTGACAGAGCCAATGCCACCGGCTCCAAGACGGACCCACCGCTGGCCAGGGCCAAGCCCATTAGCCATGGTGATATAGCACCTCTGTGATAGTGTATTCAAGAAGGAGGGAAAAAAACCTGCACAACTGCAGCCAGAGAGAGGAGTGAGATTCTGTGCGAGGAACAACTCTGCAGACACCAAGGTCAGTCAAGAAGGAGAAGGAGAGGGTGCTTCAGTTTACCGGAGCAGAGATTCCCCTGCAGCCTGTGGAAAAGACCGTGGTGGGGCAGGCTGTGCCCCTGCAGCCCATGGAGGTCCATGGTGGAGCAGATATCGACCTGTAGCCCATGGAAGGGACCCCATGCCAGAGCAGGGGGATGCCTGAAGGAGGCTGTGACCCCGTGGGGAGCCCGTGCTGGAGCAAGCTCCTGGCAGGGCCTGCGGACCTGTGGAGAGAGGAGCCCACACCAGAGAAGGTTTTCTGGCAGGGCTTGTGACCCCGTGGGGGACACACGCTGGAGCAGCCTGTTCTTTAAGGACTGCACCCCGTGGGAGGGACCCACGCTGGAGCAGGGGCAGAGTGTGAAAAGTCCTCCTGAGGAGGAAGGAGCGGCAGAGACAGCATGTGATGAACTTACCGTAAGCCCCATTCCCTGTCCCCCTGCACCGCTCGGGGGGAGGAAGTAGCGAAAATCTGGAGTGAGATTGAGCCCGGGAAGAAGGGAGGGGTAGAGGGAAGGTGTTTTTAGATTTAGTGTTTATTTCTCATTACCCTACTCTGAATGGCAATAAATTAATTTCCCCAAGTCGAGTCTGTTTTGCCCATGATGGTATTTGCTGGGTGATCTCCCTGTCCTTAACTCTACCCGCGAGCCTTTCAGTATGTTTTCGCTCCCTGTCCAGCTGAGGAAGGGGAGTGAAAAGCAGCTTTAGTGGGCACCTGGTATCCAGCCATGGTCAACCCACCACAAGATGATAAATCGCATTTAAAATGATAAATACAGATTTTGTCCCCTATCACTTTTTTGCAGACAATAGCCTTATTCTGGAATTGCATTATGGCATCTGTGTTTATATTTCCACTGCATATTCACACAGGCTCCACTCTCTGCTCATAGCAGGAATGCAACAGTCTTGAAACTTGAGCATCACTCCTCAAATCATCTGTGAAGCGCTGGTACCCCTTCTGACAGCCTGAAACTTGTTCTCAGCTCTTCATATAGACATGTGGGATTGACTGTTCCTCTCTGACTCAGGTCTCAGCTGTGGAAACACCCTGGCAATGAAATCACCAGCAGGACAGGAGGTACATATGCAAAAGCCTGAGCCTGGGCGTTAGGCAGGTACCTCCATGAACTTGGGATCAAGAGTTCAGAGTCTTCACACGATCAGGGAAAATGTCTGAAGTGCCTCTCTTTGACAGAGCTCAAGAAGGTTCACCGTTGCCTTTTAAACTGAAGCAGGAATTGGGAGAAGTGCTGCTCATCCCTGATAACGAACTAGCTGTATAGCTTGCTTTCAGACTTGAGCCTCAATCAGTCACTGGATAAAAACAAAGCAAGGAGCAGAAGTATCTCATCTCCACAGTGTTGATGGTTGGGGTACACCTGGATATGAGACTTCAATTCCCTCAAGCTGCAAAGAGCGTTTAACTCATATCTCTCATTTCCTGGGTGAGTCAAAGCAACTCCTGAGACACTGAAGATTTAAAAAGAAGTGGTCCGATGTGTGTTGTGGGGGCTTGACCCAACGCTCTCCATGACTGAGATGGAAAGCCACCTTGTGTTTGTAGCACAGTTACAGGTGTGGAGTAAACACTCAGCGCGGACGGTCCAAAAAGCGGAACTCTGGAGAATATGTAAAAGAAAAAAGTGTACTGAAGGTTTTAGGCGTGTCTGGGATTAGATGGACGCTATTCACAGATGGGCATAAGCATCTAAGGTCATTCTGAATCTGTTCAGACTTTTTACTTGGATTTAATACTTTGCTTTGTCTTGTGTGTCCTTTACATTTGAAACATTTAGAAAACAAAGCGCAAGAACCTTATTTTTTCTCTCCATTGCACACCGTTCTTTCAGTGGGCACTGCTCAGTTTTCATTACAATAAATATTAAGTAAAGACTGTTCCTTTGCCAGCAGCATCATTAGTTTCAGCACGGGCTCTGTCACAGTTTCTGAGTTCATTCCTTCCTCTTATTTCACAGAAGGTTGGGGAAAGTCATTTAGGTCTCGGTTCGCACCGTACTGCAGGTCTTAATTAAGCAAAGTGAATGGAGTGCCTGTATGTTAAAGTGCCTGTATCTTTGGAAGCGACTGTTGCTTTGAGCATAAGATAAGCCAGTTGCCATGTGCCTGTTTCCATACAAACGCCTGTAGTGCAGAGAAATTCTTGCTGCCCTACAAGCCCTGTTTTTCCACCATTCGTTTCATTGCTGAATTGGCCAACTGTAAAAGGCGAAGTTATTAAATACTTGAAGCTAACTGATACTTTACCACAGAATTAGTGTTAGAACTGACAACAAATAAAAAATGTATGCCCTACAGAAGAAAGATGCACATCATCTGTCTGTGGGGAAGGAGAGAAATCCTTATTAGATGCATTTGGAATTGTAGGATGGGACACACGGATCAGTACAATGACATTTGCGTACCAGTAATCTTTACTTGCACCAAAACCTTCTGTTAAGATTGTGAGAACAGCTTTGGTGTTCCCCACAACATGATGAGTGTCAAGGACCTTCTCCTGGTCTGTGCCACCTGGGGAACTCCCATCCCACCCGCACAGCGGAAACAGCCTTGCGGAGGGACTCCTGCGGTTTGGGGGTCCCACTCCAGAGCCCTGGACACAGGAGGCAGCACCTCTGTTCTGCTCTGGATCACCGTTCCCTGGAAACTCACGTGCCTTTCTTCTGCTGGGTTTTCTGAAACCACTCCTAACACTTAAAAGACTTTAAAGGAAAAGGCACCACAAACATGTTACTATATTTAAAACCAGATGACTATAGTTTTCCTGCTAGGTGTCTTTCAGGTAGCAGACTGTCTAAGTGTCTGCCAGGGCATTATAAACAGTTCCTCACAGCTGAAATACAGTCATTGACAAGTCCTGTCCTCAGACTTGCCAACAAAAAATGGGAATTTATTTGAGGTGAAATCTCACCTTAATTTCCCAAATTCAGGTGTATTTTCCTGTTAAGACAGCTTTGGCAGCAATGTTAATCTAAGAACTTCTGCCCATCTCTTCACCCCAGCCAATCTGCTCTCACCTGCCCCTCCACCACAGCAGCATGATATCCCCGCCAAGCACCACTGCTTGATTGGACTAAAACTGATCATTGAACTGGCTAACAAATGCAAGCAGCCAAAACCAAGAAACATTTTGGTGAAAAAACAAGAATTAGTGGCCAGGGACAGAAAGAGAAAGAAGAAGTTCTGGTGTGGACATCAGAACTACTGTTTCACAAAACTATGGCTTCAGGTAGCTCACGAGTGTAAATCCACAAATTGGGCTCTGCTATCCTAAAAACTGACTTATAAAGCTGCTTCTTGTGTCATGTGAAATTTTGGTTAACTCAGGTTCTTTTTAATCACAGAATATTGCTTTTGCAGTGTCCTACCTAGCCAGCCAGTGCCAGTCTTCATGCTTCGTCAGCAGTAAACAAATAATTTATATTAGGCAATGGTATCTCTTCTTGTCAGACAAACAGGAGAGGCTGAGCCATCGCACCTCTGTGGACACAAGCTGTTTGAGTACAGCACCTTTTTAGATCTATTCCACTGCTTCAATGTGCAAATGCAGAAAACAAATGAGACCCATTACTGACTCATGGTAAAGCCAATATCTATTACATATTAAGAAAAATGAGCTGGTGTAATAGCATTTCTGTTTCAGTTGACCCCCTTCCTGGCTTTCTATCGTTTTCAGCTCTGTTTTTGCTTCAGCACTGTCCTTATACAGGCAACAGTAGGAGCAGCCAGAGAAGTTTCCTGGTAATTGCAAAAGAAAGTACCTGATAGATATCGGAGACTGTAAACGAAGATCCTCTGCTACTTGCACAGCATTTTTTAAACTAGCCAAAGAGCTGCACCTTACAACGTCAAAATTAATGTTCACCCCTCTTGAAGAAATAAACAGTTCAATTTTTATCTGCTGAAATAAAAGCTGACATCAGAGCTTTTAAAAAGAGAATTGGTATTATAATAGGAGAGCAAGAAGATTTCTGAAAGTTGCAGAAGCTTCAGAGTACTTTTACATTAACTCTCTGTGGGCTGCAGCCAATGCTCATTTTGACTACTTAGAGATGACACATGAGAGTCAGAGTGTTACAGGAAAGCTATAATATAGATTTTTTTGACAGCAAGTAATAGAGAATGCTTCTGCACCACTGCTTTAAAACAATTGCAAACATTGTCCATGTGCATCAAACACAAATTGCGGTTGTTACAGATACCAGCAAATTTAAAATAAGCCTTTGGAGTCAGCAAAACACTATTTCAACAAACGGGAACAAAAACTATTTGTGCTGTAGTGGCTATGGAAGAAATGTGGTAATCTGTAATTACCTCATCCTCCGTTACCCATAGAATTAAATTACAGTAATCAATCCCAAATAGCACATTTTTCTTAAATAGAGAGAACTAACCCTAATCATGAGATTTTGTTGGATCCAAAGAACAGTGGTGCAGATCCAAATCCATACTGGCTCAGCAGGTCACCTGACACTACCGATTTGGCAGCTGTACAGCGGCATGACAGCAAACAGACTTAAGCAGGTACACAGAAAAAGGCAAACAGTTCGGGTTTGTCTGAAGCAAAACTGTATATTGTGAAAGTTCAAGGGAAGCTTTGCTCTCTCTGGTGTGCAGAGATAATGGGGCCCATGTGGACCACAGTTTGAAGAGAGTCCAGGCAGATGATTGCTGGTTGTCTAGAATAATTCAGGTTTGGGATTTCTGAAAGCAATTCAAGCTTAGACTGTGATATTTTAAAAAACAGGTTTTATAATCCTACTGAGAAAAAACCCAAAATGAGTCCGAGCTGCTTGTTAAAATTGTGATGCTGTAAGTAGTTTTAAAATATTTTACTACATTTACATGGCCAGGATGTGTTCTCAGGAATCCATTAGTTAAAGCTGGCAGAAGAATAAAAAACAGTCAATATGCCTTGCGTTTCAGGATGTTGTTCATTTGTTTCTACTCAGAGCAGCTATTTCCAAATTCTCAAAGAGACAGCAAGAACTCATTTCTAGAATGAAAGGTTCACCCAGCTGACTTGCAGCAGGAGTTTAAATCTGCTGGATCAGGCTATGTCGATACCCTGAAATATGTCAGACACCATTTTCTAGCCTTCTGGCCTCGAGCTTCCCCTGAACAGTGCCCAGACTTTGTCTGGAGGCCTGGCCTGGCTCCAGGCTGTGCCAGAAATAGTGTCAACTGTTTGGATCATTTCGTGCCAGTGTTTGTGTCTCTACTTTGGCCTTGTTTACTGTTTTTGTACAGATTATTGGCCCTGGGGTTCAACTATGCTGCCGCCTTCATATCTCGAGCCATTCCAGGGAATGGAAAATAGTTCTCCCTCTCCGACCATATTAGCTCTTAATTTGCGGATGCTTCTTTGCTACCCTTTGGGTACCATAAAGGAGAGATGATGGGAATCCAGGACTCTTAGGGAATCCTGGAAATGGCTGTATAGATCTGCATCATCATCAACATTTCTAGAGACAAGACAACTTGCCATTATCCAGCTACCTCAAAATAACTCCTCTCTCAAGCCAGGTCCAATATTATTTTTGCATTTTACACCACTCAAAATACACAACAGTCGTGAATGTTTAAAAAAGACACAGGTGAAAAAACAGAGGAAAAACCTGCCTGAATCTACTTGTAGTAAGACTACATCAGAGAGATGTCTCTCTCTATCTTGCTTATCCAGCTGACCTGTTGTAGGCTTTTTCTGGTGAAATGGCTGTTAGAGGTTCCTTTTTTGCACATGCCTCGTGTTTCAAATTGCACTTATTAGTGAGGACTCCATACTACTCAAAATTGTTAGCTAATGTTGTGCTTGAAGTCCTTTGCCGGTTCTGGACAGATTTCGTCTTTCTTCCAGGAGCAAATTTTATTTCCTCCTCATCTGGTGACAATCAAGATTTTCCTCTGAATCAGAGTAATATTTTTCTTCTTTCCTGAGATGCAAATATCTCTTTGCTAAACCAGATGTCATCTTCTGGTTTGCTAATTAATAACTATTTGCATCAACAGTGGATAAAAGTATTCTGAATGATCTGGTTGTGACCCAGAATGCATGCCTCTATGTGAAACAACTTCCTCTGTTGAACTTTATATTACAACTCAATTTTAAGCACTGATGCAAACATTGAAATTGGCTAAAGCCACATAGGCCACAACTGCCTTTTTATTGAGAAGAAGGTCTTTGGGGTCATGCAGGGTCTGAGGGGACTAACCCCTAACGTATGCCCCCTTCTAAATGCCCAGGGCCTTGTGCGTAATTCTGGTGTGGTCACTGAAGTGAACAAGCACAGCCTGGCTTTCATGAACTGCTGCATCTTCAGGCTCTTCAGCTGACTTCTGTGACGGAGTCATGGTAGGATGGGTGGACAGTCGTCCACTCTGAAGTTCAGACTGTGACAAAAGTGGTCTTCCATAATCTCCAACTCTGCTTCCCTTTGTACAAAAAGGGTAAGTTACTGAGAAGAAGAATCTCAGACTCCAGGTGATAGCTCAGTGTTTACACACCTGTGTGTATTCAATCTTTTGTTCCTTCTTTCAAGGTAATGCACAGAGGTGAATTTTGTTAGAAGTCCAGTGAAACTACAGGGGGAACTACGATGTACTTGATACTATTTAAAAGAAACCTAGAGTGAAAGTCTAGTGTGGGCAAAGTTGGTGTGAAAATGTGTTAGTGGTTCAGTCACTCTGTTGAATGACACAAGAAATCAACTTGTTTTTTCCCTGGCTGAACCCTTATCACTCTGCACACCACGCTTTTGCATCACTGCTCTAGTCCCAAGGTGTGAATCCCATTGGCGGGAGGTGAATAACAGGACGGGTGCTTGCCGGGAATCGCTTTTCTGTCTGTTAACACAAATGCAGCTCCTGACAGATGAGGGCTTTGTCCTGGTGAGAAGAGCTACTGAGACTGCAAATCCCTTCCCCACAGGCTTCATAAATCTGATAGCATTTATCCTTGTCTGGAAACTAAGATACAGAATGGTAAACCTGATGGTGATTATGTAAGTTTGAAGGAAGCCAAAAATTCCCATGTAATGTTGCTTTTCTTACCCCAAAGCTTGCACTGGCGAAGAACAGAAGAATTAACAATGAATTCTCTTCCCCAAAATAGACTTACCAGACATATTTTCAGAATTTAAAAATGATCATTATAAAGCAGGAAATCTCCACCTATGTTAAAAGAAAGTAATTGCTTCTTACAACAGTAAGCATAACAGAATGGAATTTTTGTGGAGTAATGCGTATTTGGACTCCAAGACCTGTGTCTTGTATCTTCACGGCTGGCTCAAAGTAAGATTAGTCGACAGTGATTTCTTTTGATATGCATTCTTGCATTGAACCCCTAACACGGGAGGATAATTAACAGTTAGTTGCACAAGGTGCTGTCTCTAGCTATGAGCTGCTGTAGAGGAACTACCACTGGGCTTCTCTCCAGAGAGCAGAATAGTACAACTGTTGAACATAACTCCTAAGATGTGATCTGGTTATAAAGCAATGCGTTGCTGTCATGGAAGAGGGACTAGTTAGATTTCAGCCTTCCTCTTGTATGTCCATCAAATCTTTGCCCTTCTTATTCAGTCAGCAATTAGGGGCTTAATACATGGTCTTCATAGTTTCACATTTTTCTATATCATTAATGGCCCAGAGGAATAGCTTTTTGTTTTGAACTGTAAAAGGGACGTGCAGCCAGAAGAGAAAAAGGAACATGCATTGTCACAAGTTAGGCATTGCCTCACTGTATTTTTTGGTGTTGCAAGCAGGCATAATGGACATACTAGCTGACAGAAAGTGCAAACTCTGTGTATATGTATCTTAAGTTCGATCCCTCAGGTAAGGCATCAGACAGCCTTTCCTGCTTTCGAGATCCCTCTCCTAATTATTGGCGCCTGCAGCCTTTCCTTCCAGGCATAAGCAAGGTAACTTAGAAAAGGTACTGTAAGTAGCAGTTAGAACGCTCACTCGGGAAGTAGAAAAAGACATATTTGAAGGACCTGGATGTTGTGGGAATCCCAGGTCTGCAGGCATCCCCTGAAGCTGCCTGCTGAATCTAGGCAGCAAAAGCAAGTGTTGGCTACGCTTTGGACTCGGGCAGTCTCAGCTATCCCCAGACAGGGACACTTCTGCTCATGCCCAACAGCAGGACTTTCTGGTGCTCAGGAAATTCCAGTGTCACAAAATGCCCATTTGAGGGTGCGTGAGCAACAGAAAGCTGCCGGGTGTGCAAATTTGGCAACTCAGTCCTACACATGTGCCATTCCTCTTGGATCTAGCCCTGGTGTCAAGAATGATGTACTACTGGATTAGCCCAGGGAGCAGACCTTTCAGGAGATGCGAAAAATCTAGTGTGGAAATGGACTTCAGAGAGCAGCCTAATAAACACTCTGACACCATCTACTTTGGGACTAAGGAGCTCAGGCACAATTAGGTAGGACTTAAGCACTTGAATCTGCTAGAGGCTTGTGCTCGATGTTAGCAGCACATTTTCAATAATTACTTACTCTCTTTCCTTTCCATATGGGAAGCATTGCAAGAAGAACTGCCTGACCTTTTCTTCACATGCCACTGTCCTTTCAAAGTCAGGGACTAATCTTTCCCTGGCTTTGACCTCTTTCGTCATCTGCCATTGCACGGACTAGGGCTTCCTTACACACCAACAGCCTCCCACAAAGGCAGGAAATTCCTCAAGTGACAACAAATGTGACTTTCCTACTCCACTTTGGGTATTAAGGAGGTATTGGACATAAGCCTAGATCCATCACTTTCTTCTTGACAGCTTTAAGCCAGTGCATCAGAGTCTTTCTGTCACTCAGGAAGAGGATTGGAGAGTACTGGTATCCTGGCCCTCACCCTTATGCTCATTATCTAGATTCACTGCAGTTGAAGATTATCAGGTTTTTCACTGAGCCATAACCCCTCACTTGTTCAGATTTTATTGGCTTCAAAACAAAGAACTCTTTTATAGAGGAATAACAGGAGTACTTTCCTCTGAATTTAGGATTTAGTTGCAGGTTAACTATTTCTTCTACTTGCTTTCAGCTCTTGTTTTAAGTTTTCTCCAAAATCTCTGCTCTTCTTAGAGGGAACACTATCCCGCATGCTTGTTTCTGACTTTTCGGTTGACCTCCATCAGTGGGTATTTGCAGATCTAAAGAATAAAGAATAAACCAACCGCAGCCCTAGGTTAACATTTACTCTATCAAAACTCAATGGGAAATAAGCAATAAGCTATTGGTAAATTATACTATTAATTTTTTTAAACTGCAGTGCAAAATGGATGCTTATGACTAAAAGTTATAGGATTAATCCCAGTCTTATTTTATGTGCCAGAAGTTAAAATTAAGCTCAATCAAGCATCTCAATTTTATTTTGTAAACTCTGACAAGTATTTTAGATCATGCTGCTTTTGTCATATGGTGAGAGCACACAAGAGAGGTTATTGTGTCTGCTATGGTGTGAAAGTATATGCAATTGTTTCAGGAATATCTAATGCACCGTTATCAAACCAGGAATTTGAGCTCAGTTACAGAATCAAAAATGTTACTGATCAGCTATACTTCATACCAACAAGACTACTGCCACTGCCACTATTTGTAGGAAACTAAATATTGTGCAACTGATCTGTATCCTTACAAACTTTTGATTTTATGTTTTAAGGACTTGCTTTTTGCCTTTTATTAACACTGTTTTGTACTACTCTAGCATTTTAATTTCATGTCTCCAGAGATCAGTGTGCTCTTAATTTGAATAACAATCAGATGCTAAGTTTGGGAAATCAAATTTAAAAACTCTCATGTCCTTAGAAATTGCTTGTGTACTTTCTGAAGCCAGAGACTTACCAGCAGTTACTACACAAGTGAGTGCAAACACCTGGGAGACTACCATTAATCCCCAAAAATAATTTAGATCAGAGTTGCTAGAATACAACATCCTCTCACTTTGGAGAAAGCAGACAGACCTCAGATGGGTTTGGGCATACTGTCTTACTTGCTCTCTGTAGGGAAGGGTTGGATTTTCTGTATAGACATTCAATACAGTGGTATCTTAAAAGTAAAATTTGCACAGTGAATGAGTTGAATACCAGTAGTGAAATAACTGAAAATGCATGGAGTGCTTAACCCACCACCCATGCGGCAAGGCAGATGCAGAGCGCTTCAACATTTTTGTTTTTGTGGTATGAGCTCTGTTGTATTCAACTGTTTTCACTGTCCTGCTCAGCTTTGTTGTCTTTCTGTAGTATATTCAGAGCCGATTCTTTATTGCATATTTTCAATGTGTGTTTTTCTTAGTGAGATTCGTTTATTTCTGTTTTCTTTTTTTGGTCTACTTCGTTTTTCCTTATATAAATTCCTTTATTTTTAAATCTCTGACATATATGTGGTCATTTTTTCCTTCTTCTTAGTCTCTTTTGTTTTCTCCCTCTCTGCCTTTTCCTATATTCTCTTCTCTCTATCCTTATGGCTGCATTAAGATTGGCATCAAACAACCAAGTTCTCCCAGGCTTTTTCTCTCTGTACATAGTTCATTTCTCTCCTCAGGATTTTCATCTTCCCATAAAAGAGAATAAACAATAAAGTGCTTTGTCTCCCTATCCTCTATCTTTCTAAGGCATGGAGGTGAAGGCTAGGGGAGATATTGTGACAGTCTCTTCCTCATAAACTACAGATAAGAAAGGACCAGGTATTTTCTACGACATCATTGAGGGCAAAGTACAGATGTGCCTAGTCAGGGGCAGTTGTCTCGGAAGAGTGCCTGGTACAGACCTCAGACCACTGGGTTTCTGGCCGTTGAGACCGCTTGTTTGATGCCCCCAGTGAGCTATTTCTCCTAAAGGTGATAGGCATGCATAGGAGAGAAACCACCCATGGTGCAGTGCCGCTAAAGACAGGCACAGAGAGAAGTCTAACTGCACCAAATGGAACCAACAGGTTACCAGTGCCTGGTTATCCTAGTCCTACTTGCCTTGCCAAAGTTTGGGAGTCCTTCTGTCCTTGAAAGTTCCCATCTATCTGCACGGCCTTGATGTTACGTATGATTATTTATGTTCAGCCCAAGCCAGGACAAGCCTACGAGCTTACTGTGTGGGATTCTTTCCTGGCATGTCTATCTGGGGTCCCTTTACTCCTAGCCAAAAGTTGACAAACATTCTACTATTCTGTCAAAGGGACCAGTTATTTTTTAGAAATATTTTCTTCTGTCTTTTTACACTTGAAGGAGCATCTGGTTTCCTGAATCTTTAAACAAAACTAACCCAGCAAAGGAAAGCAGGCTGAATTACAGATAGTGTTGGTGGAAATAGGCATTTTTATAGGAAAATAAATAATTCCATCTATGGAAGAGCTGTACTGAGAAAGATAAAGACCTTATTCAAACACGAGCATCACAAATAATAGGAATGGGAGTTCAAAAGATTACTGGCAAAGGAAATTGCTTTTTCATTAAACAGTTGTTGTCCCTCTCCTTTCCCCCCCAGTTTTCAATGACAAAAAGTTTATCTTTATCTAGTTAAAATTTAGATGGTTTACAATGCTGCAGGTTCCCAAATGTGCTGGCCCAGGAGAATACCTGCAGAGGACATGGCGCATTGCATGTTTTAAAGATAGGGATTTTTATGAATGTAATGGAGTAGATATTGCGGCGATGACATGACTCTATAAAACAATTTTCCAATGTGATTTCCCAGCAGAGGTGTTCCTCGGTTATTCTGTTTTTCAATTTGCAAAACTCTTGCAGCTCTGCAAAATGCAGCTCTCACAGAAACACCGCTGAAGAGAGGCAGAGCCACAATGGAGCTGATAGTCCCTGCATTAAAACTGTGTATAATCGTATTCCTTTCCAATGACCTTTACACAGAGGCACCAGTTCTATCCAGTTATTAGCATGGACTTGACCTTTTCTTCAAATTAATTAGCATAAACCCTTACACTTCATAAGAGTTAAAGCCTCCACCTGAAGCACACACAACAAAGACTCCATAATACACTGACAATAGGGACCTAAATTTTCCCAGAGTTTATCCTGGAGAAATAGTCATCTAACTTAAAGGCTTTCTGCTAATTAATTCCTCTGCTTGACATTCTGGAACCTGGAGGATATAAAGCCCTGTCCTAATGAGCTATTTGTAGAAAGCTGTGTTTCTCTAAAATATCCCAGAGTTTTGTGTTACCGCTAAAAAGTGTGGCACGGCTCCACAGTAAATTAGATCCGAGCTACTGTTTTCTCCATCTCTTAAGTCAGCCATAGGACCCCCAGTTGTGTCTCAACTGACCTATGGAGAAGCAGTATTCTTATGTTAACGTGCCACTTCATTTGTCCTGTAGGACTGCTCCTGAAACTTCTTACCCGTAGTCCACATCAATAGGCATATATATATATCTATATATATTTGCATACCTACTCCATGTCTTGATAAAGAATCAGCATAGACATTTTGCTACAAGATGCTACCCTTAGCCACAGCTTTTTCCCTTAGGAAAACTTCTGCCTCCTTTAATGCCCAAGAGAAAGGACTGTCTTGCAATATGCCTAAAATAGTAATACATGTTCTTCATGGCAGACCAAGAATATTTCTTTGCCCATGAAAAAACCCTCTGAACTCGCAAATTAAATCTTTGCTTCCTCTGTGGGTAACAAAATTAATTAAAAATTTACTGCTTCAAAAAATTAAAGAAAATAATACTTTCAAAATTCTCCCAGGTCCTTCCTGTTTTAATGCTTTGCCCAGCTATTGGAAAGGCATAAGCTGAGTCTGTGATTTATCAGAGCAGGTAGGGTGCAACATGGACACTTCTGTGGCAGTTATGACACAGGTTGCCTTTCACCCAAAGACCTTAGACTGTCAATTCATTTATAAATCATATTTCCTTATGAGATTTAAGATATTATATCTCCTGGTTTCAGTGGTCAGAATTTCCACTTCTTTCTCACAACAACATTATGAAGTTTTCTTTGGGCTGAATTTTAGCCAACATATGTGGGCACACTTCACTGTAAAAAGGGAGACCTTTAAGGTTCTTAGGCAAGGGAGTTTAAAATCAAATCACTGCTGCTATTCATTATAGCCAGAGGTTGCAGAAACATATGTAATTGCATTTTCCCTGCTGGAAGGCAGTTGTATGAATATTTGTAAGCTTATTTTTTCTGTTTTGACATCTGGAGTGCATACCACAGCATATAAATTAGATATCACATTGAAACACAAAATTACGCCATTAATACTTTTTCTCAGGTATCCTTTTATTTTTCTTTTTGTATATTTAAGACCTTTCTTATTTTAAACATATTCTGTTCATTTACTCAATTTTACTGAAGATTTTTCAGCTTCTTTTGGAAACAAGAAATAATTCATGGATCAACACAAAGGCCAGTGCGTTGTTTTGTTGCTCTTAAAGTACAGTGTTCATTGGCAGTGTTTATGTAGAGCTTACAATTACATATCTCATGGTAAAGCAACCAAGCTTACTGATAACTTCAGTGAAATTTCAGACACATTTTGTTCAATTATATACAGCATGCTGAAAAAAATCTAGAGCATCCAGAGAAATTTCTAACTGTCCTACACAATTTTGTGAGATAGATTTGCTAGTGATTTAATCAATTTGGTCTGATCCTCAAGAAACATGTCTATTACAGCTAATTTGGAGGAGAGTAGTACTGTTGAGTGACAGTTATAAATTAATCTCCCAAGAGGAATTTTGTCTTGTAACCACACCAAATTTTCCATCCATTAATTTCATTCCATTAAATCTACTTACTGCTTACTCTACTTCCATTACTGAAACATTACTTAGTCATGATACATATGCCTTCTTACTGTGGAGCCATTTATTAAAGAAAACCTTTTGCACTGTAGAGATGTCAAGAAAAGTTCTGCACAGTCTGAGTTCCACCTCAAATTTCTGATTTTCCCCGCTCTGCTGGATTTTGCATAGCAGAGAGGTATTTGTTGGATAAATAATACACTGAAATTATTATTATCATACCAGAACTATATTTTTCTCTTCTTAATCGTTAATACCTCTAATCTTTCTAGAACATTCTATACCTCCTTTAGACATATTTTCTTTCTTCTGTGATTCTGTACCATAAATGATTTTGATTTTAGCACTCTGGGATTTATCCAGTAGATAAAAGATTGCTTCTGTGTAGCTCTCCTAGATCTCCAGAAACATCTGAATTCTCTGCATTGTCCATACACTCAGGTTGCACATGATTCCCTCTAATACATTCCAGATAACGAATACCTTGCTAGTCTTTTTGAATCTGCCAAATTTTACTTATTTGGTTATTAAGTGACACATGATTTATTTGTTATCTTAGAATCATAGAATGCTTTGGGTCAGAAGGGACCTTTAGAGGTCATCTAGCCCAACACCCCTGCACTGGGAAGGGACATCTTCAACTAGACCAGGTTGCTCAGATGCCCATCCAGCCTGGCCTTTAATGTTTCCAGGGATGGGGCATCTACCACCTCTCTGGGAAATCAGTTCTAATGTTTCACCATCCTTATGGTAAATAATTTCTTCCTTATATGTAGTCTAAATCTACCCTCCCTTAGTTTAAAGCCATTACTTCTTCTCCTATTGCAATAAGCCCTGCTGAAAAGACTTTCCCCATCTTTCCTACAGGGCCCCTTCAGGTACTGAAAGGCTGCTATAAGGTGTCCCTGCAGCCTTCTCTTCTGGAGGCTGAACAGCCCCAACTCTCTCAGCCTGTCCTCACAGGAGATGTGCTCCAGCCCTGGGATCTTCTTTGTGGCCCTCCTCTGGACCCACTCGAACACATCCATGTCCTTCTTGTGCGAGGGGCTCCAGAGCTGGACACAGGACTCCAGGTGGGGTCTCACCAGAGTGGAGTAGAAGGGCAGAATCACCTCACTCACTCTGCTGGCCATGCTTCTCTTGATGCAACCTGGGATACGGTTGGCCTTCTGGGCTGCAAGGACACATTGGTGGCTCATGTCCAGCTTTTCATCCACCAGTACCCCCAAGTCCTTCTCGGCAGGGCTGCTCTCAAGCCCTTCATCCCCCAACCTGTATTGATGCCGGGCGTTGCCCCAACCTGGGTGCAGGACCTTGCCCTTGGCCTTGTTGAACCTCATGATGTTCACACAGGCCCACTTCTCAATCTTGTCCAGGTCCTTCTGGATGGCATCCCATCCTTCTGGTGTGTGCTTGGTGTTGTCTGCAAACTTGCTGAGGGTGCACTCGATCTCACTGTTTAAGTCATTGTTGTCATGGTTGTTAGCATTAATAGACCACTTCACTGGGCATGACCTATAAGATCCCTCATGTTTTCCCAGATTCCAATCAGTGCTTCCGGTAAAAACCATAACATAGACCCAGATCAATTCATCTCAGCTGTCAGCACTTATTATTAATTACCCAACACCCCAGCATTAGGATCACAGCAGGTGAAATATCCAGAGATTGCAAACTTCCGCTTGAGTCTGTGTAGCCACAAGCTCTTGACATTTGATGAATGAGAAGTCAGGTCTCAGCACTTCTACATCCACCTTCTGGACTACATTAAATCAGAATCTATGATTTTTGGCTTTTCCAAGCAAGTGCCTGACAGGGGAGACAAAAGGTTTTGCGTGCTAATTTAATTACTGAGGAATGCTGTTATTCATTACCCATTACTCTTTATTTATTATATGAAGCCCTGCTTTAACTTCTGCAGTATGGTAATGATGGTTGTTTCCAATAACAAGCCAAAAAGAGTGGAAGTGAACATAATATCACAATGAAAACTCAGTGAAGATTTCTATGAATATATTAAAAATGAACTATGCTGTAGTTTTATTTTTTTTCTTGAATTGATTTGTTACAAAAAGGGATGATGTTTCTGTCATTGTTAGTGAGCTCAGCAGACAGAGGATATCAGATTATATTCCTGAAGATCCACTCAGTTCTGTCCTCAAACAGTTGAATTCTAGCTTCCATAAAGTTTATGCTGTGAAACAAATTGCATTCTACTTTTCTTCTTCCCCAGTCTAACACGAATAAAATTTAACAGAAATTGAAAGAAACATCCATCATATTGGAACCAGTTTCAGGAACTCAATGCCTAGTTAGAGAAAGTTGACTTCATTGTAAATTGTAGCTTATAGCTTATGCTACATTTGCTTTTACATGTTTTAAACAGTTAAAGTATGCACAAAATCTGAAGGCTGGCAGTTTACAATAAGTTCTTTGCAGAACACGGTGAGCCCTCAAATGGAATAATTCATCAGGACAGCCTTCTATATTTAAATTTCTTCCTTGTAAGAAAAAATAATCTGTTTTATCATGTCACAATAGAATTACACTGTTAGGAATCCTTTTTCTAATGATAATATCTGTGATATCACTCACGAGGTAAATGTTATTTAAAGTCACAATTATACCACAGTTAAAATGCAGGAGTTGATGTACCAGTGCTATAACTATTCTAGCCTACACTGCAACAGATGAAACTACTCCTCTTACCCTCTTATTATGAGATAGTATTACTTTTGTGTGGATGTTTACTTAACATTCACAGGCAGAATTGCACTGACCACTGAGTAATTAGCCTTTTGATGTGTGTCTCTACAATGTCATAATATTGTTTGAAAAGTGAGTAACTGCTTGCTAGGCAGTAAGTGCTGCTTGAGAGCTGCTGCTGCACCTGCGTGCACATACATAACGTGGAGAGATGCTGCTCATCCTATTGCTACAGTTTGTCTGTCATTGAAGGCAAAGTGTTAGGGCAAGTGGCTATCCTGCAGTAATCAAGTGAAAGGCATTCAAGAAATTTCCAGTTTCCGTGGTGGATTAAAACAGCCATACCAAAGCTATAGAATGTGATTTTAATTTAAAAATCAACACATAGTAATTAATTGAAATTAATATGCTCAGAAAAGCTATCTGTAGAGAAAAAAACATGAGCATGCTGTAGCAGGGACTGGATCTACCTGTGACCCTGTGCCTACCGGAGCCTTGGCTGAGGTCTGTGTGCTCTCTGGTACTGCTGAATCAAAAGTGAAGTTCTGCACTGACACATCACTCCATTCATCAGTACAATGATTATGTTTCCATTTGTGTGTGATAAACTCTATCTGAATTACTGACCAGAAGTAGGGCTGCTTGACTCTTCTGGGAAAATCTTTTTCGTGACATTTGCTCTCAGCATTGCACCTGAATGTGTTTAAGTTACTTACTAAGAAAACTCCATGGGCTTAAAAGGATCTCTCTGCACCGGAAACATGGCCCCAGTTGGCATGACAAACCTTTCTGTCAGGTTTATCTCTAGCAGGGAATAAGTGGTCTCTCCTACTTAATTAAAACTCTTCTTTGTTAAGATTCTGTGCCCTGCCATATCAGGGTAACATAACAGTCATCAGCAATATGCCTATGGAAAGACATTTTTTTAAACTATCCTATTATTTCCTACTGGCATTTATTTTGCTAGCAAAGCATTTCAGAAAAGGAATTTCTAGATTAAGCACAAAGGCACTAAACTAATGATCAGCAATCTGATGAAAATACTGGCTTTTATCTGACTAAATAAAAAGCATTTGCAATACCCTAGCTATTTTTGTACATAGTGATCTTAGGTCAGATCCAACTTTATTCCCTCCCCTTACTTTTTGGGTGATTTTTTGCTGAAGTGTTGTATTTTCTCTCCAATATTAGCCATTGCTTGCTCAGAAAACTATCACACACTGTGCTGTAATGAGTAACTGGACCTTTAAAACGATGGATTTAAAATTTAAGACCCACTGTGATTATTCAGCTGTTGTACCTACTTGTGAGTACAAATCCTGTTTTCTTCTAACAAACCACTTCTTAAATCTGAGTTGGTAATGGATGGACAATGTATTTGAGTCATTACTCTGTCAGAGTGGTGAGGTAGTTGATCACCATGGGGATATATATGGCTGCACATAATCAAGTGTCAAGTTCATTGATTTGTGCAGTATAAAAAGAAACGCATGGGAACAACCTCCAGAGGTGTTGTTAAGGAGGGGAGTATAAACAGTGTTAAACAAACGCATGCAAAGGAGAGACACTGGTGTCACATATCACAGTTCTTGGAAAATAAGATGGCTGGAAGTAAAACCAAACCTTTGAAAGAATTGAAGGTTTGGTTGGATCCAACCGAGAAAGTTTCTTAAGTCAACAACCATGCAGATTAACTCCTTTGTAAAGCTTTTCTGTGCTTCTTAAATTCAACTTTTCAGCAGTGCTTGAGAGAAGGCAAGAGCTCGTCAGGAGATTTTCACAGTTAAGCGCCAGTGAAGGAGAACACCTGTGATGCAGCTTTGGCCGTGACACCAGCTCTTCCCAGAGTGGTGAGCGAGAGCTTGCTGATGGACAGACTGACACCAGACATTGTTTTTTAAAGGTGTGTCTGGCTATGGACCCACACACTACAGTGCTTGCATCAAAGAGTGTTTAAATAGTAAGTGACAAACCTGGATGTCCAGCAGTTTTTTAAGCCCTTAAAGGTGTTTATTTCATAAACCAGCTAACAGTCTTCAGCCAAAACAGCTGGTATTTTCCTCTATGGCAGACACACACTCTCTAGTGAGAGATGGGCAAAGAGTGTTTATAGGCAGGGTCATCCTAGCCTGGCATATTCTTTACAGAGAAAAGGAAGAATTTAGTCAGTTCTTAAAATTCCTGTGTAATTTTACTATATAAAACAATGCATTTGATTGTTTTTCGACTGCCAATAGCCATCCGATTGCGTTATACAATCTGCAGAATGCAAGATGCCTCTTGGCATGTATACTAGTGTCTTGGCTGACAAGGTGAAGCAGAATAAAGTTTCTCTGAGTCTTATAGTGTTAATGAACAGACAGTCAGACATTTATGAATGGCATTAGCCTTTAGGAAACAGCCTCTCCTTCCCAACTCGTCATCCTGAGCAGACACTACAGCGGCTGCAAGAGATGTTTCTTTTTTCTGGTTCAGAAAGATCAGATAGTCCCTCTCTAAACATCCCTGTGACTGGTGAGGGGAAGAAGGTGCCCAGGGAAATTGTGTCCCATCGGGCGAGATTTGTTTCCACCTCAGAGGGGACTTTGTCACATTTCTTCCTGTTCGGGAAAGGAAGACCCCATGCTGATCCAAAAAGACCTTCAATGGCTCTAGCTTAAAGGAAAGGAAATTGCCAGGAGTTTAGGAGCTTAACCATGTTAAAACTGCACAATTGTTACCCACAGATGGGCTCATGTTAATCTTTACAACTTAGCTCTATCTCCCTGAGATGGAAGGGCAGTGCTCTTTTTCTGTTTCTCTTGAGCAGAACCGGACTATAGTGATACAAACATAGAAAGTCTGGTGTGATATGAAAATAGCAAGAAAGGTTTTTTTATCCTGAATTAAATTTTAAAGTATGAGTTCTTGTTATACGTAGTGCTAACCAACCACATCAGCTTAACCTCTGGTCTTTACACTTTTTAGCAGTGTTTGCCAACATTGCTGATAAAAATGTGTAAGAATAATGTTGCAGCACACATCCTGGTACACAAAGTGGGCAAGAAACGTTGGCTGACTTTGCAAATATCAGTGCAATTTCTAGGTGAGTATTTTTAGCCTATTATGACATTGTTCTCTTTTCTGGTAGAAATGGAATTGCATGAAAAAAATGATTCACTGGTAGAATATTTGAGTAGTAAAATCGTGGCAGAGACTGGTTAGGCTGATACTGCTTTAAGAGTTCCAGGAAAAATATACTAGGGAAGAAAAGAAAGAAAAGTTGAACAAAGGAAATCACGATTTAAAGTATGGAGAGTCTGGCTAAGAAAATCTTTGTTCAGTAGATTACAGGGCGTGGTGGAAGGAACTGATGAACACTGTTGATCTTGAGAAGCAAGAGTTGAAAAGAAGGGCATGGAAGACAGTAAGAAGGAAGAACAGTAAGAAAACAGCAGCAGAGTGATTTGTTCACCTTTTTGTGTTAGGTCCTGCTTTCCTCTTTGATTCTCGCCCCTTGCCTCATTCTTCCCCACCTCCAGCATCTTTCCTGATCTGCAATTCCTGTTGCTGGGCCTCTCTGGACCACCATTCCTTCCTGAGCAGAGAAGGAGAGAGGTACTCATGTGCTGTATTGTATCATGACAGCCTTGCTGCCAAAGGTGAACCCAGGCAGCAGCTCTCTGTATTTCTGCTACCATGGCATTTCCCCTGGCATACAATCTGAGGCAGAAAATGATCCCCAGAACAGAACAGATCATGCTACTTCTAAACATGCTGGAAAAGAGAAATTTGGGAAAATAAAGACTGCAAAGAGATTGCCTTGCTGATCTGTTTGGTACTACTGGTTGACTCTGCCCTAAAACCCATCTGGTGAGTTGTATAGCTTTCAGTATTAAGGTCCTTAGAGCTGTTTTAAAACCATTTTTGGCCCATTATAATTTTCATCATTCAGCACATCCAAGAATTTTCTAAAATGAGGCTGTCTTCTGCTTTCCAAAATCTATCAGTAAGATGTATCTTTAATACTCCACAAAAGTTTAATTTCCATTCTGTTGTTGAGCTGCAGAGAAAGCAAAGAAATATATTTTTTGTGCTGTCTCTCAGTAACAGAAACACTTGAACAAGCACCAAACTGTTTTACATCAGTACCTACTGCTTACATAATGCATTTTATTCATGTTCTTATTGAATTTATTTTTCTTAGTCTTCATGGGCTTGCTGAGCACACAAATGGTTTATCTATATCAGCCTTTAAATGCAGTGTTCCATTCAAATTTCTAGATGCAAAAGAACATATGGAGGCAAACAAGTTCAGTGTTTTGAAATGGAGGTATGAATTTCTATTATCCAGGTGAGTTTTTCTCTTCCTAGAAAACTAGATTTTGTCACCTTTAGGACTGAGGTTAAACCAGGCTCAGATACAATCTTTAGACTCTGGCTGGTTACTAAGCAAGGAAAAAAAGTAGAATTTCAGACAGATCTGAAAAAATTGAAACTGCAATATTCCTGCAAAAAGAGCCGCTACAGCCATGGCTTCCACTTATAATTCAATTTGTCTTGTTAATTATGAACATCGAACTTTTCCCCCCTTAAGACCTCTAACAGAGACATTTTGAAACATTTGAAAGTGGGAGTGAAGAAGGAGTATAAAAATTGTACAGGTTTGCCAGCCAACTTGGGAAGCCTAAGGAAAATAATGTACTTGACTGTCCTTTTTCTCTCCTATCTGTTGACTCTAATACTACAGTGAAGAAAAACATTTCTGCTTTGAAGAGAGAATGTCATCTAATAATTAGTATTTGTGTTGTGCTCCGTGGGTAATGGAGATTATGGGTGGGGTTCAGTCACCCAAATGTCGGTACTCAGTGTCATTCGAGATGCTCTAGGGTATCCTACCTGCCCTCCATCTGCTACTCTGAAAGGGTGTAGGTATTCTCTGGTTCCTTCATCTACCAGATCTATGCATGCAGGCATGCTCAGGGCATCTTAAATAGCATTGAACAACTACATTGGACAATCAAAACAGGGTCACCACTGACAATAACAGGAATGTGGACACAAAGTCCTCGTGTAAAAACACTGCTCTAACTGCAGAAACCCAGTTTCACTCTTTCATTTCACATTGTCTACAGGCACAGCAAGGTAAAGAACAGAAAAAAGTACACAAAAGGGGTGACATTTCTCTTTTTTTGTGAAGATTGTATCATGCTGCTTGCTAGTGTTCAAACAAATATTCTGAAAATTAGGACTCAGCGATGTACTGAAGTCAGCTGATATTTTGAAAAAAAAAATATATGTATGTATATATTTGTTTCAATACCAGCTGTATAGAGAGTTAGGGTTCTTGCTGTACTGACTTTGTGTGCTAATGAAAACTGTTGATATAGAATTTGTGCTGGTTTTGTGACAACATGTGCAGGAAGATTTATCAGCTTTAATTTGTTTTAGATTAAAGAAACATTCCTTCAAAATAAATATTTTCAGTGCAACAATGTAGCGAAGGATATTTTCTTTTATGAGATCTTTATTCAGTAATTTTACTGCTGAGAATTTTCTTCCAAAAGATGACAAATATGCAGCAATGGAAACTGGTATCTTCTCTTTGCACTGACCAGGAAGAGCATGGGGGCTCTGCTGTCAGCTTCCGCATGGGGTCAGCAAGGTCACCCCCCTGCTGTACAGTCAATCGCATCACATTATCCCATTTAGAATGCTACATCTCAACAGGAATGAGGCATCTTGTGCTGACAAATTCTCCCTAGTTGCTCATGTTCTCATCCTCTTATTACCACTTAATGAATCGGGACTGAAATTCACCAGCAAAATAGCTCTCCCCCTTGATTTACAAGCACACCCACATTCATGTATCCCTCAGATATTTAGCACAGGCCTTAAATTTGTCTGATATACCCTCTATATACCCTCACTGTAGTGGCTACACCCAGCAATGTGTATATGGCTCCTTATGTGTGACAGGCCCCTTCTCCCCTCTCCTCCTTTTTCTTGTGCTTGTTGCTCCGTGGTACGCCATGATTATTCCTTTTCCCTCCCTTTTTCCAATTTCCTAAACATCCCATACTAAGTTTTACATAATCCCACAAGACCCTTCCAAAAGCTTATCAAAAGATTTGCAGAAGTTCCCCGAAATATTCCTGAACGCTCATGACAATCATGTTTCCCCTCCTCATTAGTTACACAGTTCCGGCGACCCTCCTCAAGGCTGTGCCTGAGCAGTTCCCTTAACGGCCATCAATCAGTAGTCAAAGAGCTCTGGTCTTCATTATGTTTTCTTTCCTTTTACTTTCCATTTCTCATTTTCCTTGTTGTTTTTTATTTATTTTGTACTGAATAGTCCTTAACTAGATAACTTAATGAACCAGAGGCTCTCTTCCACCTATCCTTAAAAAAAGTGTTGCGTTTGTAGGTCCCCGCTGGTCCCCAACACTCAAAGGAGAGCAGGGTGGGTTGCGAAGCCTGTCCAAAGCCCCACACTGTGATTAAAGGCACTTGCAGTGGATGGGTGACCAGCAGCAGCACTTCTGAAAGAAGTCCAACGCAGAAGCTGGGTTCATTTGTAAGGCGACGGATCCTTTTCAGTGTCTTAGGAACTGAGCAACACGAGATCTGCACCACACTAAATGTTTCGCATTTTGATTCCAGAAAGAGCATTTTAGTAAATTATTTAACACACAGCTGGATTTCTGAACTTAAACTTTAGCCTTTTAAGCTGTTTGAGTACAGCACTGACAACACTGGTTGTCTGACTAATCAGGCAAGCTGGTGGGTAAAGATCATCTGAAATTCAGTATTAATTTAAGTGCACTTTGTGGATCAGTTGTTTGGATTTAGCACTCGAAATGTACTACTAAATGTTAATGCAAAGGTTATGAGTTACAATAAAAAGTTGACAGAATCCATTCAGGCATTAATATTTATATAGTCTCCATGTGAGGTGCTGGGTCAAAGCAAGTTTAGTACCAGAAAGCTAATTGGTAGTGAGAAACGGATCACACTTAATTTGTGACTGTGGCAGAAGTCACAGTGTTCTCTGCTTCCTGTAGGAAGTCTCTCCCAGACAGACAAGCCCGTATTTTTCATATGTGAATTCATAAAATATTGGCATTTAATGTACCCACATGTAAAAGCACACGTTGAGCCATAGTGTTAGTATAAAAGCCTGTGAAGCATAAAAGGCGTAACCAGAGAGCTTATAACTGTCCAGAAAGTGGTAGGCTCAAATCTAGCAGCTTTGTTGCGACACTTGTTCAAGGACACTCGTGAACTCACTGCTGGATTAACTGACGTTTGAGGGGATTTCTTACTTGTTCCTTTTGCCACCCTGGTTTCAATTTGCATATAATCAACTTTGTGGAATGATAGATATTCTATTAAAAAGTACCGCAAGAATAACTGTGTTTTCTCAAAGAAAAAGCAGGAGTTTTCAGGAAAGCAAGGGTCTTAATTTATTTTATTTTTAATGAGTAATTGAATTTGCACTCCTCTGGTACAAAACAAGACGTATTTTCATTCATTGCGCAGGTCACCAGGGGATGACTCGCTCTACACATTGCATTGCTGTGCTCAGAGGTTCCCACTGGAGCTCTCCTTCCTTTAGTTTGTCCATTTCAGTGCAGCTTCAGGACTCAGAGTTACAGTTTGATCGCCTTTTTTGGACAAACAACTGTTCACAGGATGAACAGGAGGAGATCCCTGCTCTAAATCTGCCTTGGTTTTATAATAACTGCAGAGCAACAAGTGACAGCTTCAGAACTCATATACGTATACACTGTCTTGTGACTGGATAGACTTTAAATTACTTCACCCTTCATGGAAGAATATTTGGTGCTTCACTTTCTCATAACATTTAATGATGTTTACCGTATCTTAATTTTATCCAAGATTTCACAATCGGACATCTGAATCCTGAATAACCATTTCAGGAGATGGTGGTCCTGGATTCAAAGATGATGCTCTTGTTTAGGAGTGTGAATTTATATTTGAAACTGAGTTTGACTCATAAGCATACTTCCAACAGTTTTTGTCACAATTTGCCAAGATCCTCACCAGTTTCTGGGTACCTGGGTGTGAAGAAGCATTCTTAAAATCCTACTCATTTTTAAAACTTTTAAACACATGGCATATTGCAATCCATTATCAGTTCTTATACCCAACTGGTGTTCTATACTTAACAAATACAATTTTCTGATATTAAATTGTGTGTTCAAAAGATGTGTGCTTTAGCAATGGTGCAATTCCGAATAGGTTATTTCACTAATTGTAAATTTTCTTACTTTTTACTGAATTTTAAATCGTCATCACAAATCATTCTCAGTTATTTTGGACTCTCTATGTTGGTCTGTTTTTACACGATATTGTCTCATCACGTGTATGAACTGTAATAACTTTAACATGTTCAATTTAAAGTGACATATTTTTCCAAAATATTTTCGGACCTGAGCTTAATATGGAGGATAACTCAGTAAAACCCTTTTTTTCTAGAGGAACATACCAGAATCAGGTTGCAGCATCTGGCCGCTTAATAAAAAGCTCGTCATCGAGCATACAGTAAAATGTTCCTTTGTTACACATTATTAGCTCCTTAGGACTGTTGCATAGAGAACGGGTTCTATCCTTCTTTTCCGTAATTATTAGAGAATTAAACCATCCCATAGGGTCTTCAATTTTATTGTTGATTTTCTTTAGTCCTGAGTTTATCCTTTTTTTCTAATTAATGATTTAATTTTTTGTCTTACTATTGCAGGCATAAGTCTAGGCAGAAGTATGATAAAAATATGGGGTTTTGTCAGCTTTACTTCATATTCACTTGACAGCTTTTCAATGCCCATGGAGTTGTCAGGGAATTGCTCTTCATGGGCTCCCATTTTTTTCGGTAAACCATACCTTAAGGAGACCTTGTATCTGATGTGTGTTCAGTCCTCTAACAGACATCCTACCTCCTGAACTAGCTATAAATTTCTCTTTTCCAAGAATAAGTTTTACCTTGAAATCTAGCTTAAATGCCCCAAAGTAGGAATGCTTTGCTCATCACATGATGTGAGGTTAGCCTTTCTGAGTTCAGTCTAAGTTTCCTCCTTAGGCTGGTTACCACAATTAACACACATGAACTGGTGTGCCAGTGTCCAGTTTCCAAAGGGAAATATTCCAGTCAGGTTTCAGGTGATAAAACCCACAAAAGTTATAGTTCTGGTCAATTATCATCATTCATGGCTGGTTTTTGTGAAGGATTCCTTCAGAGCTGCAGGCTTTCAAAGTCCAAAGGTGGAGCACCTTGCTTCTCAACTCTGAAATCCTCCACAATGCTGCTGGTGAGCTCATGCACCTTGTTCACTTTTTTGCTGAGGTTTTTCTTTACACTCAACTGTTCCTGTTGCTCTGAGGTAATCCAAGTGCAGTATTGCTTTCTTGGTCGCAAGACCTGCTTCCTGGCCTAGTTCTCTCCCACATTCTTTCTGGTTGTAAATCTAACTCAGGACTCTGGCCTGTTTCTCATTGTAAGATTTCTGTATTCCCATTGTTATCTAGTCTTACATAAGAGATTCTAAATGCTCTCTACATTGGATACTTTATTCAAGAGTCTTAACTCTTCAAGAAAACAACCTGGTTTCTCCTATAGGAACCTCTACATTTTGTGAGTTCAGCTGGCAGCAAGGTTTCCTCTTTCCCTCCTTCTGTAAAAGTGACCAATCATCTTTCCCTCCATTCTGTACTTTTGGAATACCTAGGACAAGTCCAGCTCTGTTGCCACTATTCTGAAGGCTTTCAGAGTCTTATGATTTTTTTTAGAAGAATTATGTTCTCATTGGCTCTTCTCCTTTGTGTTCTCAACCATCCTGTGCATAGAAGATGTTTCACATTCTCCGTTCACAAAGAGCTATGGCAAGCTGACTGTCAGGGTTCTTACTCCTCTTTGTTAATCTTTGGATTCTTCAAGATCAGAATCATAGTTTCTTGGGTTCCTTAATGTGCCATCTTGGCTTTTTTCCTATAAAATTATAGGGGTGAGAGAGGAGTTAATGGGATTACATGGGTTAAGTTGCAGTTTTTCTACTAGCGCTGTGATTCTGTTATAGAATGCTGCTTTCTAGTGAACTCAACAGAGAGAGTATATTCTATCTTTTCTTTTTTTTTGGCAACAGGGAAGGTAGTGATGGTACGAGATGGCTAGAAGTAGTAAAGTAGTCTTTGTTAAAATAATGTATGTGTATGTTTGTGTGTTTTTTCTGCCATTTGTGTTGAACAGGTACTAAGTAAAACCATGCAGCCACCTTTAGACACTTGATATCTTCCCCAAAGTGACAAGGAAAAATATACAGTCCTATTAGAAGAAAGAAGATAACAGGCAGCATGCTCATGAAATTACTAAGCAACATATCTCACTCTGAGTGAAAATGAAGTGTATTGAAGATACGGCAAATATGACCCTTGGTAGAAAAGCTGAATGAAATATTATTACCATACTTTGTGTGAAGGTGGAAAGGATGCAGATACTGACCAGAAATGGAAAGACAAAAAATTCCAGGATATATTAGAAATTAATATGTTTGTTTGGTTTTTTTTTAATAAGGTCTTATAAATTAGAACTCTCAAAAAAATGTAAAGGATACATCTTATAACTCTTTCAGGAATTGCTGTAAAAAGCAAACTATTTTATAACTACAGTGTGGGATGATTAAATGACTGTTCGTAGGCTGTGGTATCTTACATCAGAAGAAGTAAACAGAATTAATTAAACATGATTCTTTTGCATCTATATGTGTCCATTAAAACTGCAGAGAATGACAGAAACTTTCCCCAAAAAATTCCAGCGGACTTGCTGAATAGCAAAGTTCAGCTGATACATTTAAAAGGACTTTCGATAGATGTTGAAGTGCTCTGGAATCATGGATTTTACAATGTCTGATGCCTGCAGACAGGTGCTTTTCAGACTTTTTTCAGAATCCAATCAGGTGTTTTCACACTATTTGGATCTCCCACAGCATTTCCAGATCTGACTCAAATGTCGGTCTTAGATTTACTTCCTAGTCAAGAAAAGACAAATCCAAGAGCTTGTGAAAAACAGCTGCAGAAGAAATGGCTTAAAGACAGCTCAGGCAAAGATAAACATTAGGAACGATTTCAGGTTTCTCACTTTTTGTACTCCTTTTTTTAACAACAAAAAAAAAAGCTTGTATGAACAAAATTGGTGTATCACTAAATGCATGCATTTTAAAAAAAAGAAAAAAACAGGGCTTGTGTTCAAACTTGCTGTTTCATTTGCCTGTTGATGCTATTCTTTAGGAGAGGCTGGAGTGGAAGCTGACAGTTCTGGCATCTTTTCACCCAGTTTCTCCTGCTCTGTCCACCAGATATCTGCCTCACGTTATGAGCTGAGGAAGAAAAAGCAGTGTTTATCCACACACTGTTTAATGAAGGTCTGAGGCTCATGGGTTTCATGGCTGGAGGCTACCTTATAGAAGGGTCGTGGTGTTTAATTTGGAAAATTCACCTACAGGGTGTAGGCAATTGGTAGCTAGGTCTGGATTGGTCCCCTGCTGAGAAATTAGTGAGCAGCATTGCAAAACAAAGCATGGGACTTTTCCGTGATTTCTGGGCAAGAAAATGTTGCCAGTACTGTGGCTTAGAAGTATTTCATTTGTGTCTGTGTCCAGTTCTGGGCTCCCCAGTTCAAGAAAGATGAGGAGCTACTGGAGAGAGTCCAGTGGAGGGCTATGAGGATGATGAGGGGACTGGAGCATCTCTCCTACGAGGAAAGGCTGAGGGAGCTGGGCTTGTTTAGCCTGAAGAAGAGAAGGCTGAGAGGGGACCTAATAAATGTTTATAAATATCTTAAGGGTGGGTATCAGGAGGATGGGGCCAAGCTCTTTCCAGTGGTGCCCAGTGACAGGACAAGGGGCAATGGGCACAAACTGAAGCACAGGAAGTTCTGTCTGAACATGAGGAAGAACTTCTTCCCTCTGAGGGTGACGGAGCACTGGAACAGGCTGCCCAGGGAGGTTGTGGAGTCTCCTTCTCTGGAGATATTCAAGACCTGAATGGATGCAGTCCTGTGCAGCCTGCTGTAGGTGACCCTGCTTCAGCAGGAGGGTTGGACTAGATGACCCACAGAGGTCCCTTCCAACCCCTACCATTCTGTGATTCTGTGATTCTGTGATTCTGTGATTCATCTCCAGATGAATATATTGGAGAGGCTGCACGGTAGATTAAATTGAAGTGTTTGCAGCCCTTTCTGGCAAAAGGATGACTTGGGAGATACTGTTTTTTCTAGGAAAGAAGTATAATTAATGCCAGTTCTCTGTAAACCCAGATGCCAGTTAATTAGTGGTCCCACAAGGCAAGTTGCCACGGAGATCAGGTGATTTAGTCATTCTCAGAGAAAGGCTTTGTCACACATAAGTGTGAAATCCTGAGTGCGGAGGTGGAAATGCAAACATAGAGTGACGGTCTAGAAATAAAAAGAGAAAAAATTTTCTGGAGCACAACCTGCTTGTCTGGTATTCAGAGGAAAAACAAATGCTGATGGACTCTTTTAACATCTGGAGAAATGCAGGTATAATATGGACGTGTCCATTTGGTTTTTTCCACGGTGGGAAAATACATTTTAAGAAGCAGAAAGACCTGCCTCTTCCCTGGCCCAGGAGCAGTAAAGGCTGATGGCTGTTTCTTCCTGCCACCCCAGTGGTCTGCACCAAACCGCTCCCCCAACCGGAGGGGGAAAGCCCAGCTTCTTTAACCAGGAGTGACCACTCAGGGTCTGAGGTTGGCTTATTTTCTTTCTCTGTAGTAAGTGGGAAACCTCACAGAAGATTCACACTAATAACATAATGTCAAAGAAGAGGGCAAAAGGACAGAAAATCTGACAACATGGAAGATAGAGAAAATGTCTCAGCTTTAAAAGCTAAAAAGGGGAGACAAAGTCCTCTGAATGTCATCATAAACTGAAAACAAACAAAAGGCAGTCCATAGCAAATAGAAATTTTTCAGGGACAAATTTGTAAAAGGTTACCTTACTATCCTGAATCTTTCAGAAGTTACTCAGCACAATTGTTTAATATTTTGTGTGGAGTCTGAGAAACCTTTACTTCACGGTATCACCAAATCTTTTCAGAAGCAGCTCTCCCTGAATTTCTGTTGTTCTGTCGAGTACTAAATTTATTATTGTTTCCCTAGAACTCGAAACAGACTGCGAACACATGTTCCCCCACATCCCTTCACAAAAGTGTTTTTAGTCGAATCTCATAGGTAAGAGAAAGGCGTGGAGAAGAAAAGAAAAGGAAGTAAAGCAGCTCCTTGCCTGACAGGCCTATTATTTTGAGCTATAGATGGAAACAAACCCAAAATGTAATTTCTCTGTCTCCTTATGAAGGGAAATAATTTTTTGAATTTTGACGTTTTGACAACAGGCAACAGTGAAGATGGCATGTCAGAGCAATGATTTCCTCAGCTCAGGCTCCTCGTCAAAGGCAGGATTTTATTTTCACTTATTTTCATTTTTCACTCCTTTGCAGAAGAATTTATCTTCCTTAACTTTTTTTGTCTTCTGATTCCTTTGCTTCTCCATCCCTTCTGAGTTTCTTACATTTTTCTCTAGCACCAAGCTGAGTTTCTTCAGCTGTGACAGAATGGTACAACTCTCAGTTCTGGAAGCATCATCTGCCTTGATGTTTCTTTGCAGCAGTGTACGAGCAGATGATGGAGTCTCCAAAAGCAGAACTTCTTTGCTTCTTTGCTCTTTTGAGGCCATTGGGGGCTGTTTTTTGGTAGAAGCAGCAGAATTTGAGTGAACCTGGCAAGCACAGTTGCCCTCCTAACTGAAGAATAGTAATTCATTCCTTTTCCAAGCCTGAAAGTGACTTTGGGAGAGAGGAAATGGCAGAAGCTGGGAAATTTGGGACAACTCAAATACACAGCACTGCAGGAAGCCCTAACATTATTAAACTATTACTCACCAGAAAAAATACCCCAAACAGTTATACGCACCAGAGCCCTGGGGAGCAGCGGTCCAGATTTCCATGTCAGGGCAGGAACTGTGCCCTATTCTTTCCTGGGGATGACAGGTTCCACCCACTCACCCTGTCTATGTGGTAGGTAGAAAGGACGAGGGGAAGTACTCACTGCACGCAAATGTGGATACGCTTTGACACATAAGGACACAGAAGACACTGGACTACAAGGAACCTTTTGAATTTCCCTTCCCAAACCATTTGCACCTTGGAGTTTCTTACTGCAGCTGGCAGCAGGTAGCAAAAGGGTGGTCTAGTCCTGCCATGCAGCTGGATGCAGCTGGACACTGCTTTCCCGAGTGCTTAAAGAAATGCCAGCGAAGTATAAAACTTCAAACGGGGCAAAAAGATGCTTTCACCTCCAGACCTCTCCAGTGTACTTTATTCTTTGGTGCCAAAGTATTGCTCTCCATATCAGTTTTTATATCTTCACTATATAATCCGGAGTGTTTCTCTCCAGGTTTGATTGATAAGCGCAGACTTTATAAAACCTGTTTTCGGGACTACTCTGACTGGAGTACCATACCACTGCAAAGCAGCACAGAAGCTGTGCTGGTTCTAACTGTCTTGCTATAACTTTTTTTGTGTTGCCTAAGTCATTCACACAGGCAAAAAATTATGACCATGCAGAATGGGAACTATTCCATAAAGGGGTAGGAACTCAGATTTTAAAATTGTCTCATAGTAATAGTTACATTTAAAACAACTTGCACACTCAAACCAACTCCTTAAGCTTTGCAATAGTAAACAAAACTGACAAAAAAAAACAGAAAAAAAAGGAAAATTACATCAGAAATTCTGATGTATCAGGTGCCTGCTGAGGCTGAAATCTCTGCTCTGGAGGAATGGGGAGAGCTTCAACTGCATCAGGCATTAGTAACTTTATAGCTGTAAAAAAAGAAATTGAAATACCTTCTTAAATAGCAGAGGCTGTGACACAGACCCACTTTAACAGCTTCAAAAATCAGAACGGGCTTGCTTTTCTCATGTCTAGCACTGCATTTATATTTGCAAGAGTAGATTTGCCTGGTTTACGGTTCAGCTATGTCAGATAAAAGTTCCTCAATACATATTCAGTGGACCACAGTGGATCCACGCAGCACTGGGGAGTGGCCTGTGGAATGACTGCAAAAAATCTGACATGCAGTTTTCTACCGATGTAACAAAAACACCAAATGATATGAAAACAATATTCAAAGTTTAGCTTAATTTGTGTTGTGAATGGACATCAACCAAAGGCACTGATAAAATTTCCTGATTTTTTATTTTCTTCGAAGGTGTGATGATTCTTGAACAAAAATGCTATGAAACATTGCTTAGGATACAGTTTGCAGTGCACATAAAGGACATCAACATTCAGTGCTCAGACTGAGAAGCTGGAATGCTGTAATTCTGAAACTCAGTCCTGAATAATGAACAGAGGCAGCAGAAACAAAGTAATAAAAAAAACCTGTTGGAAGTCTTATATTGAAAGAAAGGCTTGTGTCACTCCAGTATCTGAGACTAGGTTTAGCTGGATAAAATCTGCCTGGCTTTGTTAATTTGCGAGTGGGAAAGGATGTTTTATACTTGTTCCTTTAAAAGGCTGCAAGTGCCCTTTAATGAAAGTAACTACAGCAGAGATTAGTAGAATTCAATTAGCCACAACAGGTGTGTGTTAGAGATCTTTAAACCACAAAACACAACACAGTCCTTCAGAGCTACCAGCAAATTACCTGTTAATGAATGCTGTCAGCAAAGCCCAGCTGGCAGGAATGCCCTGGAAATGTTGGCATTGCCAAGGCTCTATTAACAGGAAAATAAGGGCAGGTATAAATGTTAAGATTGATGGAGGTTAATGAAGGAGTCAGGAGTAATGGATTGGATTGCCTTTTTCCTCAGGTAACTGAAGGGAATTCAGTGCAATTCCTGAACAATGTTCACTAGCAGCCTCACAGGAGAAACTGAGCTGGACCTGAATGCTGTTGTTCCCTGGAAAAAGCTTTGGGGATGGCAGTGATGAAGTCCCATTGCATCTGCCCCTGTTGAAGAATCATATCTGTCTTATTTACGGCTGTGAATGAAGAGCTGAGTTCTGCATTTGGAAACAATTTCTTCTTGGGGGGAGGGGGGCTGAAAAAAAATCAGAACAGAATGTTGTTCTCTTATCAAAACTCATAGTTTTCAACTTCTAATACTTTCTCACCTAGAGGAAAGAAGGATGATGGAGAGCCGACAACATAGCAGATTAGAGAGGTTCTGGAAATTGTGTGATACCATGTTTCCACTTCTTAATATTTTCATACAATTTTTATGGTATTTATTGTTCTAAAATTTCAGATTCTAGATTTTTTGTGCCGAGATAATGATCTCATATTTTTTTTGAACTACTTTTTCACTTTGAGACAAAATCTTGGATATATCCATTCAAATGGTTCTCACACCAAAAGACAGGTACAAAGAATATAAAAAGTGTTTGAGAAAAATGTCCTGATCTTTAAGCCATTCTCAGGATCCCTTAACAGGCCTAAATGATTGAAGTTTATGGAGGCTGGTCATTACAAGTACCCCTACCAAGACGTAAAACGAAGGACATAATTTTAAGATGCAAAATTAAATATGTTGAATGCATTAAATATTTAAAATGTGCCCATTTCCCATATCCTCTGATTCTCATGTAATATTAATCTTAAAGACAATGCCATGGCAGGTTGAGAGTTTTGAGCCATAACTGGTGACAAAAGAGTTATCAAAATGCTTTGACTTCTTTTCTGCAGAGATTTTGATTTCCTCAGTAGCAAGCACTGAAACAGAAATTGTTGAGGTATCAAAACTTCAGACCACTCAAAATATTGTTTAAATGGATAATAGAGATGTTCATACTTTCATATTTCCCTGGATTGCGCAGTTCAAGGAGAAATCTGGAAGACAATATGGAAAGCTTTTTGAGATGATATAAACATTTCTTTATGGAAAGCAAATGACTATGAGCTTCAGAGCTCTGGATATTGAAGTGACCCAGATCATCGTATGAAGATGGTCTTTAACGATTAACCTTGGCTGCATAGCACAGAGACTGGACTTTCTAAAATGGCTGTTTTGAGATCATCGAAAACAGCAGAAGCAGAAGCTGCTGACTTCAGTGAGGATTTGGAGGGGACTGCTGCTGAGGGTTTTTAAAAATCCAGCCTCCACTCTTTTTTGAAGTAAATAAGTGTTGATTAATCTTAAACTTAACAGATTGACAGACTGCAGGCAATTTTATTAAAAGCCAGGTGACCCATTTAATTTCTGTGTATAAAAGCCAATGTCAAGCGGAAATTTTTCAAGTGAAACTGATGCCAAGTGTGTCATGCTTGTTTGCTGCTTGATTAAGAGTACACAGAGGAATGGCGTTAACTCAAAAGAGAAGACAGAATAAAAGGGTGACAAATGAGTTGTAATACAGAGAATAAAGAGTCATACCGCTTTTTCATCGTTCTGGTGTTGAGCCACACTCAGAGTGTTTGAGAAAGATGACTGAAGTGACTTTATGTTCTGGATAATGGACTGATTAAATAATGTTGTAAAGACCATTGAAGAATGCAAAGAAATTTTATTGCATAATGGACGGAAAAAGGCATTCTTTCTGAAATAGCGATGAGCCTGGTCTTTGAAAATCTTTATAAACTCCGTTAAGTAGTGGGGAAAATTTTGCAAGGAAGGAATGAAGCTGTATGGGTCAAACTAGAAAGGCAACATAAGCAAGAGGAAAAATGAGAGTGTGCTTGGAAGTGAAGACAACTAATACATTTCCATCTGCAGAAGCATCAAATGAATTTAAGAACGTGAAATTAATGTTTGGAAGACAAGGAAAAAAACCCCAAACCAAAGTCCTTTGGCCCTTCCAGTTAGAGATATAAATGTGAAGATTCTTGTGCTGCAAACAAAATCTTCTTTGCCAAACTTACTGGTGACAACTGCAGAATGAAAACTAGATTTTCTCTCTGATAGAAAATGCTAGCATTCCTGGAAGGAAGAAAAAGAAGATTAGGAAATGGTGAAACTTTCTCTTTGATATTTTCTTTCAAAACAACACACTTAAGACGTTAACGAAACCAAACAGTTCATGTGGTCATTTTGAGCTTAATACTGTTCCTGCCATCTTCCTAGAGTTTCTACGAAAATGCTTCTTTTCTAGTAATTTCACCATTAATTTGCTTCTGTGTTACTGCCTTGTCTCCAGAAAGATGTAATCCATGTGGCCATTGGAGACTCTGTCTCTGCTGGTGCATCTGCAGCTGCACAACTTGCAGGATGTGCAGTACTGCAAGATCAGAGGTAAGACTGTGCTGTGTTTTCTAAGCCAGGGGCCAGAGGGAACGCCAAAGTGCCTTGAGGAAATGAAGCATCAAAAGCAAATGCAGATTCACAGTCAAGTAGTTTTAAATTTATTATTTCATTTTATTTATTCTAGTGAAAATATCAGAAAGTCTGAGTGGCACCAATGGTAAAAACAGGTCTGACAGAAAATTCCTGACCAGCAGTACTATCAAGACATTGTATGACTGAGACATTAGAGAATGTCAGATTGTTTTCTACTAGCTATGATTTAAATATTTGCTACAGGGTTGTAACAGTGAAGTCAGCTTCATTTTCAGGTCCTGAATGGGATACTGTGTTGCTTTCCAATCACTGCACGCAAGTGTTCATTGACTTAAATGGAGGTTTAGAGCTGCTGCATTGAAGCTTTCTGATGAAAAAGTAGAGGTGTTTGAGTAGGCCTTAGTTCCACTAAAATTTCTGGATTTCTTCCAAAGCACAAATTTCCTCAATTTAAGCTAGTGGTGCCCCAGTAGATACATCATAAAAGCTCAGCTGTGTTACTCCACTGTAGCTGGATTTACTCCAGCAATTACTTTGGCCGAATTCATTTTTTATTAAACTCAAATGGAAAGGAAATAATTAGATCTGATAGCTATCATATAAGAGAGAGTATGCTGAGGGTGAAGTAATAAAACTGTAATTGTGGTAAATCATGTTTTTCATTAAAATTGTGAGACGCCTGTTAAGTGATTAGCTAAAATGTTTAGGGTCTTTGAAGTCCATTCAGCTTCTTGATTCTGCAGATAGATCAGGGGGATTTACAATCTGTGAATGTATGTTTGGATACTGCACTCTCTCATGTTATCAATATAAAATTTTGTCCCTTTTGTTTTGATTTCACGAAGTATTGTTCATTATTGATAGTGCTACAAAACATGTAAGATACTCTTCCAAAGATGAAATGGAGCTGCTGTGAGGCACTCTTAATTCTAAATACTATCAGTATATTTACAAACAATCTAAGTAGCTCATTTACTGAGAGATACTTGTTTTTATAAAGTTAACCCCTTTATTTTAACTGTGCTTCTTTCAGAACTGTCTCCTGCAGAAGTGCTATTCTAAAAAGGGAAATGTTTTCAAGGGAAATATGTCGGTCTGCTTTGAGTGAGGATGATGTTACGCCTTCAGTGACTTTGCAAGTGACCTGTGATTGTGCCCCAGCCGTACCAGTCACTGTAGCAGATGCCTGAACACTCTGATCTGCTTTTGTCTGCTTTGGTTCCCAAGATCACTAAATTAACGGTGTGTTCAGCTAACAGCCAATAGCCCAGGTTCTGTCTTTTTAACACATCATGAATCTCCTAAAGGACACTAAACTGCACCCCTCCACATCACTGGAAGTACTTGTCTGTATGAGGTGAATATGTAGAAAGAAAAAACCCCTGACACTCTTCAGGGACTTCTATAAATCAGGTAATTTTTTGTGTAAATACTCAGAATCTTTGTGATTACAGCAAGGGTTGCAGGGAAAATGCTGAGTACTTAAGAGCAAGTTATCCACAGCTGCAACATAAGCTGGGGGCTGACTCTGACCATAACCCCTCCTGGTCCAGTCTGTCATGAAGAGCTGCACCGCCACGGCAGGGCACAGCCCATGTGGATGAAAAGATGGAAATACTTTAGACAAGTATTAGCCTTTGAAAAGAAGTATTGTCTCTGTCTCAAGGAGGACCTTCCAAACAAATTGAGGATAGACACGTCTTAAGCGTAAGCTGAAAGCAGCCAAAATTACTGCAGCTGAATGGCACAGACATCCACGTACACAATCGCCTTCAGAACACCCTAGGGAGCTATAACAAGAGTTACTGCATGCACAGGTACTGCTTGGGGGGGGGTCAAGCCTGATGTAGTTGAAGGTTAGGTGCAGGTTAAAGGAATGAACAGATTTTGTATTCAAAGTTAAGGGGCTATTTTTCTGTCTGAGATTCTGTGGAGTGAACTGCTTACTGGAAACAGCCAGTCGTGTGCCTTCTCCAGTGAGTTGAAAAAACCAATCAAATACCTAATGGGGTGCTGAACAGGGGTGGTCTAATGGCACACTTCTAGAGGTTCCGTATTAGACCTTTGGACTACTGACCCCATACCATCTTCTATATTCTCCCAGCAATCACAGAATCACAGAATGGTAGGGGTTGGAAGGGACCTCTGTGGGTCATCTAGTCCAACCCTCCTGCCGAAGCAGGGTCACCTACAGTAGGCTGTAGAAGACCTTCTCCAGGCAGGTCTTGAACATCTCCAGAGAAGGAGACTCCACAACCTCCCTGGGCAGCCTGTTCCAGTGCTCCGTCACCCTCAGAGGGAAGAAGTTCTTCCTCATGTTCAGATGGAACTTCCTGTGCTTCAGTTTGTGCCCATTGCCCCTTGTCCTGTCGCTGGGCACTACTGAAAAGAGCTTGGCCCCATCCTCCTGACACCCACTCTCAAGATATTTATAGGCATTTATAACATCCCCTCTCAGCCTTCTCTTCTTCAGGCTAAACAAGCCCAGCTTCCTCAGCCTGTCCTCATAGGAGAGATGCTCCAGTCTCCTCATCATCCTTGTAGCCCTCCGCTGGACTCTCTCCAGTAGCTCCTCATCCTTCTTGAACTGGGGAGCCCAGAACTGGACACAGTACTCCAGATGAGGCCTCACTAGGGCAGTGTAGAGGGGAAGGAGATCCTCTCTTGACCTACTGGCCACACTCCTCTTAATGTACCCCAGGATCCCATTGGCCTTCTTGGCAGCCAGGGTAAGATTCATGGCCAACCTGTCGTCCACCAGGACACCCAGGTCCCTCTCCACAGAGCTGCTCTCCAGCAGGTCCGCCCCAAGCCTGTACTGTTGTTCCTCCCCAGGTGCAGAACCCTGCACTTGCCCCTGTTGGACTTCATCAGGTTCCTCTTCCCAACTCTTCAGCCTGTCCAGGTCTTGCTGAATGGTAGCACAGCCTGCTAGTGTATCCACCACTCCTCCCAGTTTGGTGTCATCAGCAAACTTGCTGAGGGTACATTCTAACTCTTCATCCAGGTCATTGATGAAGAAGTTGAACAAGACTGGGCCAAGTACTGACCCCTGGGGGACACCACTAGTTACCAGCCTCCAACGAGACTCAGTGCCACTGATGACAGCCCTCTGAGCTGTGCCATTCAGCCAGTTCTCAATGCACCTCACTGTCCACTCATCTAGTCCACACTTCCTGAGCATCCCTAGGAGGATATTATTGGAGACAGTGTCGAAAGCCTTGCTGAAATCGAGGTAGACAACATCCACTGCTCTCCCTTCATCTACCCAGCCAGTTTTATGTTTTATGCATCCTGAACCAAACCACTACCTGAGTAATGGTAAAACTTCCAGACTATGTCTTTTAGAGACAACTTCTTTTAGAGACTATGTCTCTAAAATCTCAATTTCAACACTAATTTGGCTTTTCTAAGGTGGAAAAATGCATGGCATTGCTATTCTGTAAAAGCACCAGGCTGGGTCATAGTGAACCTAGTTTTTCCATTAGGCTTTTCAGAAAGTGAATTTCTTTGTGGGCTGCCTCCTAAAAGCTGAATAAAGATGCTTTGTAGAAGCCAAGCAGCACAGTACCCTGTCAGATACAGGGTAGATGAATTAGGTGGATTATTGTTCTGGTCAGGAGTGGTCATTCTGGGGGCCCAAGAATCAGAACTGACCTAGACACAAAGCTTAATTAATAATGTAAATAACAGAAGAGGTTAAGGACCAGAGAATGCAGCTGGGGAAAATCCAAAGCTTTGGATTTAGGTGAAATTCCACCTTCTTTTTGCTTAAAAAGATCTACTATGAAAAGAATACTGTGATGTTTATTGAGGTCCTGGATACTGGAGGAGGCAAGTGAAATAACTGGATGTGAAGGCAATAAAGATCACATTTCACAGGTATGCAGCACTGGTGACTGAACTCATAAACAAGAACTTGGAGCAGAAGAGGTGTAGCCAGGGGTGACAGTGAGGGCAATGGAGGAATATGGAGATACAACAGAGAAAATGAGCGGAAGGGGTGATGACAATCATCTGCCAAGCAATAGAACTGGAAAACCGGATCCCTGACTGGATGAAGAGAAGGACCATGGAGAGATGTGACTGTGAGAGCAGGAGGACAAAGAGGAAGAGACTGGCTTACAGCAGGAAAATGGAGTTGAAGAATAAAGAGTTTTCAGTGGAGAAGAAAGAAGTAGAAAGAAATTTTAAAAAATATTCACAGACATGGTTATCTGTTCCATAAAAAGTTTAGCATGATGAAAGGGGTAAGTGACAAGGCTTAAGGAGAGAAAAAGTAATGTATTGGAAAGTGCAAAAGTTAACAGAGGTAGAGTGCTCTGCCAGCAGATGGACACATTGGAAGAGAGGGACTGAAGAGTCATGTCAACAGTGGGAATTATAGCAAAATCTGTGTGGGACAAATGATACTGTCCTGTTGCTGCTGGAATGGCACAAGCATGACATTTCCAGCCTGAAAAAAGTTTGTGAGGAAGAATAGATCTAGATCTTCATTTAAAATTATTAAAACTGAAGAGAAAAAGGATCAAATCATGACAAGTCCAGGCAGTTGGACCAGATGATCATTGTAGGTCCATTGCAGCTGAACTGTTCCATTCTGTTCCAAATGAAGGACTAGTGTTATGAAGGAGTCACAGACATTCTGAATAACCTAGAAGATATTTATAAAATGAAGCAAGGAATTATGCTGGATTCTGCCCAATTAATGCTTTTTTTAAATCATCAGGCTCTGGAGTTACCTGAGTTAATGTTTATATTAGTGAGTATAAAGCAAAAAGTCAGCTGTGACTAAACTGTCAGACAGTGGTTAGTGAATCAGCTTAATTATGTTTAGAAATATTTGTAATGGAAGATTTGTATACATATGTATGAATAATAGTGACTAAAAAAATTGTGAAAAGTGAATTAAAACCAGGGCTGATCAAAAATGGGAAAAGCTGTTGATGAAATCTAAGATCCAGTACCATTCAGGAAAAAATGAGTGAGAGCAAAAAGTCTGCATTGTCAAGAGAGTATTTTTCAGGCAAAGATGGCAGTTTGTGTCAAGTTTGTAGAAGTTACATTTAATGTTTTTGTACGTAACAGACACATTATGAGTATCAACTCCTGACTTCATGGCTGGTGCTGCCATGAGGGCTTTGGTTTTTATGACAGTGGGACTCTCTTCAATGATTACAACCTATTAGAGAAGGATGGGATCCACCTGTCTAGAAAAGGCAAGGGGATCTTCGGCAGCAGGCTAGCCATCCTGGTGTGGAGGGCTTTAAACTGAAGGACTCAGAAGGTGGGGGGCAAAGTCGCAATGCTCAAGCCATAACATCTGGCTGGGGATTAACCGTGACCAATCAGAGCAGTGACAAATATCCCTCATCTGCGTCCCAAGCCAAGAAGCAAAAGATCAACTACCTTAAGGATGGGGATGGACACAGCAGATCCTCTTGCACCCCTCCAAGGAAACCAGCATGCTCGAGTTCCTCCCTGAAATGTCTGTACACCAATGCACACAGCATGGGCAATAAGCAGGAAGAGCTAGAGATCTGTGTGCAGTTGCAGGGCCATGATCTCATTGCAATGACAGAGACATGGTGGGACAGCTCGCATGACTGGAATGCTGTCATAGATGGCTACAGAGTCTTTAGGAAAGACAGGACAACAAGGCGAGATGGTGGAGTTGGTCTGTATGTGAGGGAGAAACTGGAACGTATTGAGCTCTGCCTGGGGGTGGATGAAGAACAAGTCAAGAGCTTATGGATTAGAATTAAGGGACGGGCTCATATGGGTGACATTACTGTGGGTGTGCACTACAGGCCACCTGACCGGGAGTAGGAAGATGATGAGGCCTTCCACAGGCAGCTGAAAGCAGCCTCACAGTCACAGGTCCTGTTTCTCATGGGGGATTTCAACCACCCTGACATCTGCTGGGAAGATCACACAACCAGGCACACGCAGTGCAGGAGGTTCCTGGAGAGCATCAATGATAACTCTCTGATGCGAGTGGTCGAGGAGCCAATGAGGAGAGGTGTGCTGCTGGACCTTGTACTGACAAACAAAGAGGGACTGGTTGAGGATGTGAAGGCTGGGGGTAGCGTTAGCTGCAGTGACCGTGAAATGGTGGAGTTCAGGATCCTGCGTGGAGAAAGCAGGGCGATACGTAGGATCAAAACCTTGGACTTCAGGAGAGCTAACTTTGGCCTCTTCAAGGAGCTACTTGGAGGAGTCCCGTGGGTCAGGGCTCTAGAAGGTAGCGGGGTCCAAGAGTGCTGGTTGCTGTTTAAGCATCACTTCCTCCATACTCAGAATCGGTGCATCCCCCTGAGCAAGAAATCAAACAAAGGAGGCAGGAGACGCACATGAATGAGCAAGGAGCTTCTAGCGGAGCTCAGGTGGAAGAGAAAGGTATATGAAATGTGGAAAGAGGGACAGGCCACTTGGAGGAACACAAGAATGTTGTCAGAGCACTCAGGGATGCAATGAGGAAGGCTAAGGTCCACCTGGAATTGAATCTGGCAAGGGATGTCAAAAACAACAAGAAGGGATTCTTCAAGTACATCAGCAGTAAAAGGAAGGCTAGGGACAATGTGGGGCAACTGCTGAATGAGGCAGGTGTTCTGGTGATGAAGGATGCAGAGAAGGCAGAGTTGCTGAATGCCTTCCTTGCTTCAGTCTTTAGTGCTAAGGCTGGCCTCCAGTAATCCCAGGCCCTGGAGGTAAGAGAGGAAGCCTGCAGAAAGGATGACCTTCCCTTGGCTGAGGAGGACTGTAGGAGAGATCACTTAAGCAAGCTGGACACCCACCTCCATGGGCCCCGATGGACTGCACCCACAAGTGCTGAGGGAGCTGGCAGATATCATTGCTGAGCCACTCTTTATCATCTTTGAAAGGTCCTCGAGGACAGGAGAGGTGCCCGAGGACTGAGAAAGGCCCGTATCACTCCAATCTTCAAAAAGGGCAAGAAGGAGGACTCAGGGAACTACAGGCCGATCAGCCTCACCTCCATTCTGGGAAAGATGATGGAGCAGCTCATTCTGGAGGTCATCATTAAGCAAGGGGAGGAAAAGAAGGTTATCAGAAATAGTCAGCATGGATTCACCAAGGGGAAAACATGCTTGACCAATCTGATAGCTTTCTACGATGGCTTGACTGGCTGGGTAGATGAGGGGAGAGCAGTGGATGTTGTCTACCTTGACTTCAGCAAGGCTTTTGACACAGTCTCCCATAATATCCTCCTAGGGAAGCTCAGGAAGTGTGGACTGGATGAGTGGACAGTGGGGTGCATTGAGAACTGGCTGAGGTTGTCATCAGTGGTGCTGAGTCTAGTTGGAAGCCTGTACCTAGTGGTGTCCCCTGGGGGTCAGTACTTGGCCCAGCCTTGTTTAACTTCTTCATCAATGACCTGGATGAAGAGTTAGAGTGTACTCTCAGCAAGTTTGCTGATGATACAAAACTGGGAGGAGTGGTGGATACACTAGCAGGCTGTGCTACCATTCAGCAAGACCTGGACAGGGGCGGACCTGCTGGAGAGCAGCTCTGTGGAGAGGGACCTGGGTGTCCTGGTGGACGACAAGTTAACCATGAGCTAGCAGTGTGCCCTGGTTTCCAAGAAGGCCAATGGTATCCTGGGATGCATTAAAAAAGTGTGGCCAGTAGGTCAAGGGAGGTTCTACTTCCCCTCTACTCTGCCCTAGTGAGGCCCCATCTGGAGTACTGTCCAGTTCTGGGCTCCCCCAGTTCACGAAAGAGGAGGAACTGCTGGAGAGAGTCCAGCAGAGTTCTGTGAAGATGATGAGGGGACTGGAGCATCTCTCCTATGAGGACAGGCTGAGGGAGCTGGGCTCGCTTAGCCTGAAGAAGAGAAGGCTGAGAGGGGATGTTATAAATGCCTATAAATATCTTGAGAGTGGGTGTCAGGAGGATGGGGCCAAACTCTTTTCAGTAGACAGACTCTTTTCCCAGTAACAGGACAAGAACCAACAGGGACGAACTGAAGCATAACATGTTCCATCTTAACATGAGGAAGAACTTGTTTACTTTGAGGGTGACAGAGCACTGGAACAGGTTACCCAGACGGGTTGTGGAGTCTCCTTCTCTGGAGATATTCAAAATCCACCTGGATGATGTCCTGTGCAACCTGCTCTAGGTGACACTGGTTTGGCAGGGAGGTTGGACCAGATGACCCACAGAGGTCCCTTCTGACCCCTAACATTCTGTGATTCTGTATTCATTTATCCTAAAACTGTAGAATGTTATTTTCAGTGTTAAACAAAACCAACAGCAGTAGATGATGATATTGACAATCCTCTTGACAGTGTAGAGTTTTGAAGGGCAAAAGAAAACATTTCCTAGCAGAACTGGGTCCAATTATGGCAGAGAGATGTAAGAGTAGAACACAAAATGTCTGATATTTATGGTGACAGTCTTTGCCCTTTGGGCCTGGCATCATTCTGCAGAAAGTTTAGATTTGTGTTTCTCCCAGTTTTTTAGACTGTGTTGCGATGTGATCAAAGACTTTTCAAACTACTAGCCGCCTGAATTTGAAAGCCACCATAAATGGGAGACAGAAATGGGAGTCTCACATTCGTATAGTTCCTTCTGTCATTGCTGTTCCTTGGTAAAAGCCAAAAATCTTTGATGATGAACAGTTTTAAGCAGTTGAAACTAAATCAAGCATCTTAGATTAGTATCTCACTGTGTGGTAACTTATTCACAAATGCATTTCTTTTGAAGCAGCATTAATTTAAATATTTTCTTTTTCTAAACACATTTGTAAATCAGTACAAAAGCTTTAAAAAACTCAGAAAATTGGAAGAATTGGGCAACGTAAAAATGCATATTTTAGATTTTCCCTGTACAGTAATTAGGACTTCGTGCTTGGTCTGATGAATGATTCCATGACTTTTTAACATATTTTGTGAAGTTTTTACACTCTGGAGAGCCAGATACTGTGGCACAGGGGATCTTAAATTGATTTAAATGATTAGTTGAATCTTTTAAGTGGATTTACAGAAACACTAACAATAAGTTTTCACTTTTTTTTGTATTGATGAAATATTTAATAAGATTGTGCGCTATTGTTTTTTCTCAATTTTAAAGTTACTTTTTTTTCTGGTTTTATATGACATTTCAGTGTAAAAATAACCAAACATTACTCATTAAAGAATGCTTATAATCTAGTACAAGCCACAGAAATGACCTTTCCACATAATAGAGAAAGAATTCTTGTTCTCATGTCAGTGTAAAACTTCTCCCTGACTTCAGGAGTGTAAAGATTTTACTGAATGAATCTAACTACCTGTTTACTATACAGTTTGGTGTAGCCACTGAAAATTGTCACATTATCTTAATTTTTTCAGAGAATGTTATTTCATTAAGATGTAATTCATGGAATGATCTGAATGTCTTCCTTTCCTAAATGCAGTTAGCATGTATATTTCTAGAACTAATATGCAAAAGTTTACTGCTGAGAAATATTACACAGGACCAGTTATGCTGAGTCCGAAACACTGTCAGTCCAAGACTACACACAAAATACAATTTTTAAAAATTTGGAAGTTCAAGGGATTTCATTATATAGCATGATAACACAAGATTTTATTCAGTGGTTGTCACTGAATGACATTTTTAATTCTCAGAAGCCAATCCTCCAGTCTTGGTGATGAAAGAAATTTTCTCAAGAAGGAGCACTATTAACTTCTCCTCTGTGCTCTTCAAGTTGAGAAAGGATAATTGTTTCAGGTGACCTGGTTTACAAATATCCTGCACTGGAAACAGGAGTTTGGGGGAAACTTGCCAATAATCCTTACTTGATGTTTAAGTAAATGACATTTCTCAAGGATGCCATATTATAACTCTGAATGTCTTTGAATATTTGAAGCATAACATGTAAGAAAATTTCTATTTTTTTTTCTTTTTCTCTTGAATGGGAAAAAGAAAACTAACAGCATATATGTAGCATGTTTCATATATTCTTTTTTCCTGGAAGAGGTGTTTGTGTTCTCCTCATATGTTTACTTAAAGATTAAGAGGTTTTCTAAGGATGTGGGATAAGGGCATCATTGTTTCATTTTCAAACTCTTTTCAAAACAAAGACTCTGAGCACTTCTGAGATACTTCAGCTTCTGGATACCACATGAAATTCTTTCCTATCATACCAGAATGTCCTTGCTGTCTTCAGAATGCATGTTTCTTTCTTCAGTTGTTTTCACACAGGATTTTACTGTCTTTGTGAGTAGCCTGGGACTATGACTTTTAGTGATCCTTTTCGCTTGGTTTGGGAATGGCCTTAATTGTCTGAAAACCAGGGCTTCAATGATCATTTCATCATTGGAAACCATCTTCCTGAAAGGCTTACAGAGGTGAGAGGAGAGGAAATATCAAAGCTTTTTACTGTCTCATGAGTGCATTTTGTTTCTCTAAACTGCAGAAGTCAGGAGCTCTGTCTAGGTAAACTATCATGGGTAAACATCTGTCATGTAGGGATATTGCCGTGCTGGTATATGTGACAGAACAAATGGAATGTCCCCAAAGCTCTGAAGTGACTATTTACAACACTTATTTAACAGTAAGCTAATTCTTACGATAAGACTGTAGGGAAGGTGTGTGTGACTAGAGCAGCTGGTGCTTACAGTATTTACTGAAGAACTTCAGAATAACATGTTCCGTCAAGAGCAATCTGATATATATACCTACATAGAGAGGGGTTCATTTATGTGTCAGGTTACAAGACAGACAGCCACCCAGAGAGCACTGCTCACCTATCAGTCGGCTTAAAGCTGTCAGCAAATAAACTCTTTGTGGTGGAAATTTAAAAGGATGGCTGTGGAAGAGCCCTGGATTATTAAGGGCTTGGAACCTAAACAGATCTAATTAAATCAGGAGCTTTAATAAATGACACAAGCAAAATGCATAAGAAGCAGTCTGCTTAGCTCCCCAAGGTTCTATGAGCAGTGGCTTGATGTGCTTTTCAGACCTAATACTGTGAGTCAGAGAGCTGAAAAGACTCCCCTTCCAGACATGCAGCATGGCTGGACACCTTGCCTTTGTCCGCTGGTGGTTGTGATCCACATACCTGGCAGCCTGGTTAGCGCAGGCTGCCGTGCGAGTACCAGCAGTGAAGGCTGAGCCCTCAGGTCAACCCCTGAATACAGCACTGTCCTCTCTTTCCTTGCACTGGAAGAGTCTTTCTAAAGACCTGTTTCTATCCATGCAGTTATGTCAGCTGTAGAAGAATTATTGCCTGGATTCACCTCCACAAAACCAGCAGACCAAATCCTGCCCAAATTGGCTGTCAGCCTTTCACAGCCTAGCAACTCCCCAAGCCAGAGGATTGATTCCCCAGTGTTTGAATGGCTGTCAGGTAGAAGGCTTAGGCTTCTAGGCTGTTAGGCTATTATCTTCCTTTTAGCATGACCTGGGCAGCTTGGCAATGTCTGTTCTGTAAGATGCAATCATACCATGATCATTACATTTTAGTATCCCCAACAACCTTGATGCTATTTTCAATGTCTGCACAATACCTTCTTTACTCACAGTGGTTACAACTCCCTCTTGCAAGGAAACCATGGGGGTGCAGTCACTCTCCTTGCTTCTGCCAATCCCCATATACCATATGGTCCAGCAAACAAGTGGGTCACTAAGAATCATAGAATCATTAAGGTAGGAAAAGACTTCTAAGATCATCAAGTCCAGCCGTCAACACAACACTACCATGCCTGCTAAACTATATCCTGAAGTGCCATATCTAGACATTTTCACCTCCAGGGATGGTGACTCCACCACTTCTCTGGGCAGCTTGTTCCAATGTCTGACCACTCTTTTAGTAAAGCAATTTTTCCTAATATCCGATCTAAACTTCACCTGATACAACTTGAGGCCATTGCCTTTCATCCTATCACTAGTTACTTGCGAAGAGACCAACACCCGCCTCTCTACAACCTCATTTCAGGTAGTTGTAGAGAGGTGTAGAAGTTGAAGAAGAGACAAAGGGGAGCGTTAATTTGTAGGAAAAGTCAAGATATAGCTTATAATACTGCCAAAATGTTGCATCAAAACTTCTGTAGCTGACCGGCCAGCTCTGCCTATCTCCAGCTGATCTCTGAAGATCTGGCACTGGAGAGGGCAGCGGTTTCAGTATTTGCCAGTCTAGCACTGAACAACAGAGCCATAACACAAGTTTAAATTTGGGTATCAAACCCTGATGCTGACACAGGGAAACCTGCCTGGAGCAGTGCTCTGTCGAGCAATAGCCTGAGATAGAGAAGGGCATAGAAGCAGCACCCCATGGACCTCAGGACAGCAGAGATGCCCAGTTCCAAGTATATTACTTTGTTCTGTGTAGGCCAGAGAGTGGGCCTAGGGATTCCACACCAAAAGCCAGCACCGTGAAGCAGCAATGAACGAATTTAGTGCTTTTTGAATAGAAGTGGAACTGCTTACTGGGTAAATCAAGGTCATCATGGAAGCACTGCTTCTGCTTACTGGTAAAGATCTTGAGCCAATACTGACACTATTCTCCATGGAAATATAACTTTTTTTGTCAGGAGGGAACGTTTCTTTTTAGCTTCTAGGTAAACTCTGCCCCAGAATCTGTTTCCCACACACCGACACACTTTGCATGTCTCAGTCATTGTTTGTGGTCAGTGATGTCCTAATTTGTTGACAAGATGCCTTTCTTATTGCAAGCAAGCCCAGATTTCTCAGGTTACTTCTCCAGGCTGTGATGTAAAACCAAGGGCACATAGAAGAAACCAGTACATACCTATATGAGATATACTGCAATTTAAGGATCCAGGATCCTCCCTGGCTGCTGAGAGCAGGCCTGGAATGACCTGCCCTGCTGGTCCCTCCTCCCCACAGCCAAGGGAGAATGAGTTGGCTAAATCCAGACAGAGCATGGTAACCTCAGCAAGATGGAGGCGCAATCTAACAGTTAGTTATTGAAGAACTTCTTAGGTCAGACTTCTTGTCCAGAGAGTAGAAACTAGACTGTGCTTTCATATTCTTCATTGTTACTAGATTTACAGGCTCTGCGATAGATGCAACTTCTACCTGAATAGGTGCTGTGTGTTTTCACGCATTTGTGTTAGGGATATCCCCTTCCCACTTGCACTCAGATGTGTCTTGGGGCAGGAAACTTCAAATAAGCCAGGATATACCCTGCCTTGTTCTTGCATAGCTGGCTTCTTGCATCTTGTACGTGGGGCAGAAGAGCCAGAACAAAACTTACGTTACACTGAGAAAGACTGGTTTTCCATGCTGGGACAGGAGAACAAGAGACCAGTGCTAACAGAAGGGGAATACTCTTCTAACCTACCTTCCATTTATGTTCCATGCAAAAACGCTACTTAAAAAGCCACTACCGTGTACTGAATAAATGGTTTGGAAAAACAGAGTGGTTTAATTGATGGCAAAATACCATCTATACAGTTTCTCACTGGGCACTAATGCTCTCGGTTCCTACAAATGAAGCTCTGGGGATTGAGAAAGATGTTCTCAGTGAACAAGCTTCTGAATAATTTCTCATCTGGAGCCAAGACTGAGTGACTGAAAGGCTCATTTTCCAGTTCAGTTGTCTTCAATCCCCGGTGAACAATTCTGGCTTTAAGTAAATCAAAAGCTATATTAATAGGTTAAGTAAAAGCAGAACTCTCTATATAGCCTGTGGTATAATATCACAAATTATGCCATTTTGAAGAATTAAATATTCTTTATTCTTTAACTGACACTAAAATCTTCTTTGTCTATCTTAATAGCAGACAGTTAAAGCAACTGTCTCCTGTTGCAGAAAATAACCCACTCAGAAGAAATGGCACCATTTACAGGTTCTTTAACAGTATTTAATGCTTTAATACTATATAATACTGAGGTGGCTGAAGCAGCTTTGCTCAGAAGCACCTGGGAATTCAGGTGGACAACCAGCTGACCATGAGCTAGCAATGCGTCCTTGTGACATAGGTGGCCAACAGCATCCTGGGTGGCAGGAGGGAGATAATTTCTAGCAGGTCGTAGGAGGTGATCCTTCCCCTCTACTCAGCAGTGGTGAGATGCACTTGGAGTGTTGGGTCCAGTTCTGGACTCCCCAGTCCAAGGGAGACATGGATATACAACTGTCAGTCTAGTGAAGGGCCATGAAGATAATGAAGGGCTTGGAGCATCTGATATGTGAGGAGACACCAACAGAATTGGGACTGTTCAGCCTGGAGAAGAGAAGATTCAGGGGGGGTCTTATCGATACGTATAAATACCTGATATGGGGAGCAAAGAAGACAGAGCCAGGCTCTTTTCAGTGGTATCCAGTGACAGGACAAGAAGCAGTGGGCACAAATGGAAACACAGAAGGTTCTGTCTGAACACACCAAAACATATTTTTACTGTGAGGGGTGTTGAACAGTTGATCAAGTTGCCCAGAGATGTTGTGGATTCTGCATCCGTGCAGAGATTCAAATCCAGCTGGACATAGTACTGGGCAACCTGCTGTAGCTGAGCCTGATTAAGTTGGGGGAGTGAACTAGCTGGCCTCAAAATGTCCCTTCCAACCTCAATGATTCTGTGATTTCTTTTGTAAGAACGATTTCTTTTTTTTTGGTTTTAGAAAGAGATAGGGAGATTGAAATAAATATGATAGGACTTTTCTTATTATCTCAGGAAAAATATAACAATTGTATCATTAAGTGCTAAAAGCCTTTACTGGCTCTTTTTTTATAAGTATTGGTCATTATTTTCCCCTAATGTTTGGGAAGGTACACTGCTGGAAATTACACATCATGGCCTGGCTTGGACAGGTTGTTAAGTAGCTTTAATATAACAGCCCTGTCAACAACACCCTTTTGGAGTGAGGCAAAATATTTCAGGAAGGGAAAGTTCAGCAGAGTGACATTACTTACAGAAGTCTCATATGCTTTAGTCTCCTAAAGCCACTTGAAGGATTTAGAGCCCAGTACTTCAGCTTGCAGCATGCACTGGAAAGAAAGCAGCCAACTTAAAAAAAATGGAAATGGAAGAATGAGAGGAATACCTCTTGCTTCTGGTGTTCTTAGACCCTTCTCTTAACAAGAGGCATATCAATGCTATTTAGATATGCTTTTGTTCTGAAAAACTCTGTCACTTTACTTTTTGATGTTTCTGTACCCTGTAGCTCATACCAATCAAATCTGTTTTCTCTTGATTAACTCCAGAGCATGTTAATAGAGCCTTCTCCTGCTAACATCAGTAACAGCTTCATAATATATTCTATAGAGTGTTGAAACACAAGCACATATATTGGGAAGATGAGATACAGACTAGGTAGAATGGGTTATATCTAGTGATACACTGCAACTTTTCAGCCTGATATGAACATACTGACAAGTGCTACAATAGGCCACAAGCACAATCAGGAAAGCCTTCAATACTTCAGTCAAGGACATTTTTCTCGACCTCCAATCATACCAGTCTAGCTTGACTATAAATCATGAGGCCTGAAAAAAAGAATTTGCTAGATTACTTGTGAACATCATGCAACTTGTTTAGTTACTGGTGTAATCAGGCAGCCAAGGTCTAAATGTCTTAAATGATAATACAGCCTGATGGACACTTAAATGTCTTTAAATTGGAAAAATACTAGTTTTAACTCTAAGTCTATCAGATCATTAGTAGGAACTGAGTTATGTATTTTACAATAATGTAAACTACCAATAATGTAAAGTTATGAGAAATAGAAACAACAGATTCATTACAAACTGCAAGCATAATAAATCTGTTATGAAGTCTTGCCATGGTTCTACTTTATTATTTATCTGCTCCTCTCAGCTCAGGTACCACAGAACTTTCACCAAGCTGCTGTAATCAATATGTTGGTGAGGATAAATAAAGAATAGGGTGTAACAATAATGTGCAGTCCTAGTCCTTGCAGATTCTTTTAAGCTTACTGAATTCCATTACAATAGTTTTTATTTTCAGGTGACAGTACTTACGGAGTGAATGATGAATGTCTTGACTCACTGATTTTACATAAAATATTCTGTTAACCTAGTAAATCCATGCAGGAACTCCATTCATTCCTGGCCCTGTATGGTGGAGAAATTGAAATTTGACTACTTCAAGTTGGTTTCCCCAGTGCCAGCAAAACAGTGATCATCCTCCCTTACTTCTAAACTTGCTGTAAGGCTCATTAGAAACTCAAAGATAATTGTAAAGCTTGTGTACTCAGTGATTTTTGTTAGGATTCCTAAGATCATGTGTTCATGTCAACGTGTTTTCAAAGGTTTTGGCCAGGGAACTCAAATTTGCTCTATAAGGTTAGAAGTCTTTGGAAGAAGATGATTACATCATTTTCCTCCGCTCGAAGGATAGCACTACAATGGATTCTTCAACACCTGCAGCTTGTTAACGATCCATTCAGGACACTGGGATCCTCACAGACAGCATTTCTTTAGCATGGTATGTCACTCTGACCACTCAAGCTGCCTTTTCTTCTGTCTTTCTGATCAAAAGTTTCATTAGGTTAATTTACATAGAAACATGTTGAATGGCACCGAGTTTTATGCATGTTTTTCACAAAATAAAGTAAATTGTGATCACCAAGCTGGCATTTTCTAGAACAAAGGCCTTTTGGGAGCCTTCTGCTGCAAATATCTCCCTATCATAAGCATAATGCTTGAAAACAAAATTCTGAGGAAGCTGTTTTCACTCACCTTTATTAGCTGAAAGTACAATTACACGACTGACTGGTTTTCTCTGAAAATTGTAATAAGTATTGAGTCATGCGTGGTTCCTGGAAAACCGCTGACTGTGAATTCACCTCATTAAATCTGCCTGGTATTTTACTGTCGGGTAGATCTCATACAAACCACCCTGGTCATGTTAAAGGCATTTTGCTGTAACTTACTGGTATGTTTCGTGCTACAGAAGTGACTTTCATTAATTTGCCCTTGAAAAGAAGACTGTTATTTGTGGAGAAAAACAGAAGGCCACAACAAAGTTACTGCTTATGTCAATGGGAAAATCCTTATTCCTTTCAAGAGGGTCACTATTTTTCCAATATAGTGCATGGGGTCATTCAGAGCAGATTTTCACTTGCTCTGAGACTGTTCTTCCCCTCTTCCTTGCACCTGGTATCCTGCAAGTGAATGAGGCATTTCTCTTCTTATGAGACTTTTCTCTTCTTATACAGGTTGTACATACGTTGCTACCAACATCATTCCTCTGGGTCTTATCTAGCCTTTGCAAAATCAGTGATATTACTTGGGATGTGAGCTGGGGCAAGATTTGTCTCAGCGTGTGTAAAATGTTATGAAGCATTTTACAATCTTTTTGTCCAAGTGCTGCTACACTAAAAATCAATGGTATTGCCTTCTGTAACCATGTGAATCACTGACTGAAAACAAACAACAGGCACTGAAGTCTAGGAAAACCTATTGAAATGTTATCAGTCACTTTTAATCTTTTTTCACAGCACGTGGACTGCAGCAAGACCTTGTGCATGAATATAATAGGAATTTTATTCCTTAAGTCTCCCATTTTTTTCCATTGACCTCTTATATGATCATCATACTTGAATGAAAAACAGAAGATGTTTATAGTAAACAGAAAAATATAGCATTTGGGGCATTTGATGCAGGAAGGTTTGTTCATCATACAAAATTAAAGCTATTACAGCATTTTCATTATCAGTGTTTAGGGGATCCTGAAGTGCCCCTTTAGTGTTATTGTTCAAGGAATGGAAGAGAAAAAATTATTTCATGTCATACTGGAAGGAAGAAAAATGAAATACTACTTAGTTTGTATAGAAGACCTTTTCTGAGATTTCTATCTAAATGCAGATTTTCAGTTTTCAGCGCCACACAATCTATATAAGAAATCCCTCAAGACAAAGATGCTGAGAATAAATGAACATTTAAATTGCAAAGTTTTTTTCTAGAAGGAAGACAAATTTCTTCAGTATGTTTTGTGTCCCTTTAGCAATGACTTGAACTTTCTTCAACTCCATGAAACACTGAAAATTTGGAAAAGATGAAACTGAGGGGGAAAAAAGACAGGGCTAGGACTGTGTTTGAAATGTGATGCTTTGTCCTTCTTGCTTGGTCCACTTCTGCAAACATAAAAAGCAGAGAGCTCCTTCCAGCATTTAAACAAGACAGACTCACTTGCCAGCCCTGAGGTTAGCACTTCTTCCAGCTACTCAGTAGGTAAGGTTTAAGTTGCTCTCCATTTGTGTAAGGATTTGGGATGTAGTTTTACTTTCCTACAAGAGGAAAAATGAAATTCTCACTGCAGAAGGCCATCCATATCCTAACGAAGAAATTAAAAAAAATAACCTGGCAATTTAGACAGTAAGGGAAGATTTGTGACTGACTGTCAGAGCTGTCCTGTCGAGCTCTGACATGTGAAAACAGTCACGGCAGCCCACTTCATCACAGGAGGACTGTGAGGTGGACAAATTTTTTCCATTTCAAAACCCAAATTGCTCAAATCCTGTCAGATGGTCAATCAATATAAACATTTTGTTTCAGATTGCTCTCCTTTGAAGATATTTGTTTCTAGTCACTAGCTGACATGGGAGTTACTTTTTACTGTGACATCAAGAAAATGAAAGACCATCAAGAAAGACTGGATAGCTCAGGGAGGAGGCAGCTGCAAGCTGGAGGGGTTAGAATCACACAAACGGAGAGGTGGCTGAATTCCTTAGGATAAGCGAATGACATAAGGGTCTTGAAAGTGAGACTAAAACCTCCATCATCAATGCCCACATTTCCAATAATGTTGCTTTCAGATGCTGAAATATACAGCAGAAGGCAAGGCAAGATGCAAGAGCAGATCCGGGAACCTGCAGCAAAAATTGAAATTTGAAGCCACATGAGTGGATATAGTAAACCACTTGTAGGGTGTAAGGGACCCGAGCAGGAAGAATAAGTTTCCAAACAGTGGACTTGACACAGTGTTCACGTTGTCTGGGTTTGTGTTTTATGTCAGACTTTGGTGAAAGGAGGATTCCTCCAAGAAAGTAAAACAAACCATTAGCTAAGCAGAGAAATGTTTTATTGCAGAGACAAAAGAAGAGATGGACAGCCTTCTGAGGAGGAATTAAGAAGACTTATTAATAACAATAGAAATATTTCTGTGTTATTTTAGGATTTCCCTCAACAGTGTTGTAAAAAGATTGCAGTCCCAGAGAAGAGCTGTTCAGCTGGCTGTTGTGCACTGCCAAGACCTGGCATCGGGTCAGCATCTCAGATCTTGCTGAAACAGCCAAGAGCAGCTCCACACCCTATGTGGGTGCAGGGCTCTAACTTGGAGAGAGGGACCTCTGAGAAGCAGGTATGGGAAGATGAAAGTACTGCCTAAGTTCTGCTTTGCTTACAAAGGCAGAATATTTTTTTCTTGAAAAAACAGCAAATCACTCGGGGGTAAAGTAATTCAGCGAGGTGTGCGGTGCTGAGATTCACAGATGGTGCAAAATGACAGCTAAAGGTATTATCACTCTTTTGTAATTTAGTTTTGTGTTTGCAATCTAGATTTTCCTCTCTGTATTTGAGAATCCAGAGAACACAACTAATAAATATCGAAAGCTTAAGATGAGACGCTATGTTATTACCTCTTCCAAGCATCTTAAATTTAATTTCCAAGCTAAAATGAGATTCATTCATGTGAAGTGTAGGTGAGATGTTTAAAGTTTTCTATGTGAAATCTGAAGGCTTTGCTTTCACATATCCTAAAAGGTTCATAAGAACTTAATTCTCAGAATATTTTTTTGTTCTGTTTAAAGTACATCTGGCCTCAATTTACGTAAAAGACAAACTGTTCCTCATAGTTTTGCAGTGTTTTCTTGTTTGCTACTGATGTCATTGTTTTGGATACTGGGCTGAGAACAATGTCAAAACCTTCTTTTTTTCATATAATACAATACCATCACATTTCTGAGTCTTACAAGTATTGTGTTTTTTAGGACTAAGGAAAGCCACAAAACAAGAAGTGACAAAAACAGAGTCCCTGAGATAGAACAAGATGCAGCTCTCTAACATGTCTCATCAGTAGTATTACTGATTACATGGCCACTTCTGCTGAGCAGAGTCTAGTTATAAAATTTGGAGATGGAATGTCCTTAACATAGAATTACATATATCTTTCCCCTCATCTCAGGAAAGATTACTTTTCCATGTTGATTCTATATCTCTTATAACTAGCATTCAATTGTCAATAAAAGCTGTGGCAGTGTTAATTAAAATGTTAGATGTATTTCTATCATGAAAAAAGTCTCAATGACTCAATGCTTGCAGAGAAGTGGGAATATGATGACTGTATACTTATGGTGGGTATTACATACATGAAAAGATTTATGCTAAGATGAACACTATTTGGTATATTTGTGTTATGAAGCTGTGTTGAATTACTCTAAACCACACAGATTTTCCTCATTTTAATCCTCTCACACTGCACAGACTTCACTCTGTTAAAAAAAGTTTGAAAAAAATTTTAAAAAATTGAGCTCTGAACAATCAAAAGACCTAGGCTGCACCACTGTTAGCTGTCAGGTGTTTCAAGGTCTATTTGTAACTGTTCCACTAGGGTTTCTGTGGAGAGATTGAAGCTGGTGATTTAGAAGCCTAATAAAAAATAGTCTTCAAAAACCCTCTTCTACTGTTCCTCATCATGGAGTTTCCCAGACTCTGTAACCTTCTTGGTATTTGACATCTTAATGTCTGAGCACCATCATTTCACACCTGCACATGCACAGTTATAAATTTTGAAAGACCTGAAATCAGCCTTATGCTTTAGCTGGCTGTAGATCCAAGAGAGAGGGTGCTCTTTCCCCAAAGGCAGTGGACCAGCAGTCTTCCTCGTGTCCTTCTTCCAAAACGAGCCTTGCAGCACTCACCATGGTAGTCACGATGTCCTGAGAAACAGTGCTCCTGCTGCACTTGTCACTCTTCCATGTGATAGCTCAGTGGGAGATCTTATGTCTGTACCACAGGGATTTGCAGTCATACTTGCCTTTCTTTAGAGGAATGCCCTCTCCCACTCCTGGGCAATCTGCACCAGGCTCCTCCCAGTCCCTCAGGCTCTCTCCTTCCTTTCCATCAGCAAGTTCTGCCCAGAAGCGATCAAATTTTGTACTAGAAACATGAAGCAAGAATGGGACAAGCTTATAGTTAGTGCTTCCACTAACTGAGGAGGAAAGCAGACCTGTGAAGTCTTAGCAGAAGAAGCTGTCTCTGCAAGAACCAGATAACACATGAAGGTCCTGAAGCAGAGCAGGATTTAAGACACAGCATTGTGTTCAGCTTTTCCTCCTTGGTTAACAGCGATTCTGCAGTGCCTTCTGACAAGGCTGTGCTTTCTTGACAGGTGCAGGGAGAGCACAGGCAGCCTGCTTGGATGTTCTGATGCCAGCGTTTGAACATGATATTGTATCCAAGACAGCAACAGCAAAAATGCTGTTTAGCTGAGCCTAACTTTGACCATGAACAGTAGCGGTAATGATAAAAACAAGTCCAAGGCAATGTTTGCTTTGTTGTTTTTATTTTTTTTTAAAGAACAGTGCTTTACTCATTATTTATCTAAGAGCAGCAATGAGTGACAGAACCACTCTAACAGATGGCAACACGTAGTGTCAGAGAAATATGTGGAACGGATATTTTCATGAGTATTTCACAGAGATGTTTACTTTGTGGTGTTAAAGTTTACCTTTCTCATTAGGACAATCTCAGAATGATGTTTTGCTACTAGAAAGAATAATACAACCTCCATTGCAAATGGGCATTTTGATGTAATCTAAGATATAGGAATTCTTACCTACTACTTAGATGTCCAAACGTACGGCATAAGGACCATAGACACTGGCTATAGAAGGAGTACTGATCACTACCACCACATAACTTAAATGCTTATTTTGTTCTTCCTGTGTTCTCTGTAGGTTCCTTGTGTCAACAATTTCCAGTGCTGTAACACTAGCATGCAGCTGTCCTAGAATGAATGAATGTACTGTTTCCTGATTGTGCCTAAGGGTACCGAAACTGTCCTTTATTTTATGACAAGGAATTTAAATTTTACACCCAGTTTCTGCAGCAAAACAAATAATTTCTGCGTGAGATTCCTCTTCAAAATTGGGTGTCATGATAAATATCTATAGAGCAAGAAGTATGACCTTTGTAGCATATCAACATCTATTTAATGAAAAAAAACCACCCAGCAGCAGATGGCACTTGGATATAAACAGTTTTTGAAGTAAAATGCTTTTTCTTACTCTTATATACTTAATATATGTTAAGCAGTTTTCTTGAGGCAGCACATTATGGTTCAGAACTACTTGATATTTCAGAAATTTCCAAGTGATAAGCCTCAAATAGCTCCCTCGTGCATAAGAGGTAGGGTCTTCACAGAAACCCTGCAGACATTGTGAGCCACATGATGCAAGGAAGGATGGAAAGCTGGAGGCTTGAATGAGTGGTGGCTGGATAATCCCAATATGGTGAAAAGTGGAGATCCGTGACTTCTGACAGCATGAGCAATGCTTCTTCTCTGCCCTCAAATTCAAATTTATAGCATTAGTCAAGTGGCCTAATAGACAGTGGAAAGGATCAAGCTTCAGTAAAAGAAACTCCAGGAACCAGATGGGCCTGAAATGAAAGTCAGCACTAGGAGGAAGTGGTTGGTGAAGATGAATGCAGGGAGACACCTCCAATCAAGCAGACATGCTGGCACTGGAGGTTTGATGCTTTCTGGAGGACAGGATCTGTGATGTCACAGACACCGAGAAGGCTTGTCCAGCCTTTGATCTCGCATTGCTTATCAGTGTGGGCACCAATGGCACTACTAAGGAATATATTTGCCAAAGCACAAGAATGGTCCATCCTGATACTCAGGAAACTGAGTGGACATACCAGAGGACCAGCCTGGCTAAAGAAAGAACTTGTGGCAGTGCTCCAAGGTGAAAAGGGAAAGCAAAAAGGGAAAAAGAAAACAAAATAAGTATGAAGGAGATGAAAGTGAGGATAGGCTACAAAGGAAGAATGTTGCCCAGGCATGCAGGGATGGTATCTGGAAAACTGGCAAGGGCAAGAGCTTCTGTCACTACCTCAATGGGAAAAGAGTAAGCAAACAAAAAATGTGGACCTGCTGTGGAATGGGGAAGGTGATTTAGTGATAGCAAGCACAGATAAGGGCTTTGTCATACTCAATATCTTTGCCTCATCTTCAACAGCAAGATTTCCCTCACTTTTGTGCTTAGGAACAGGGTTCAAAGAGGAGAGGATTTTGATATTTACCAAGGATAAGTCATGCTGACCCATGACACTGCCTTCTGTGACAAAATGGCTGGATCTGTGAATGAGAGAAAGGCAGTGAGTGTCATTTATCTCTATTTTAACAAGGCTTTTGACATTATATCCCACAGTATTCTTGTATCCAAGTTAGGATGCTATGGTCTGGATGTGTGGACAACTAGAAGGCTAAAGAAAAGTGGTTGGATGGCTGAGCTCACAGAATAGTGGTTAATGGGTTATACTTTTCTTGGATTGCTGTGTCAAGTAGAAGAACCCAGGGAGTTATCCAGGAATGTGTCCTTTTTAACAGCTTTGGGTATTTTCAAGATCTGATCAGATAAAGCCCTGAGCAACCTGGTCTGAATTTACGGTTGATACTGGGTTTTGAGCAGGAGGTGGGAGCAGAGATTTCCTGAGGTTCCTTCCAGCTTGTATGGATCTGTGGTGCTGTGAATCTATGAAAACACCTTAGTGCAAAAAAAGAAATGTTACACAATCTGTCTAGTCTTAAAAACTTTTAGTCTGAAACTACTGTATATACCAGCAGACAAAATTTACTGGGCAGTATGCTGAAACCAAAGGACAAACAGGTCTTTGTATTGAATCGGGACCTATAAAAAACAGATTCCCCTACATGTAGTCATCAGCCTCAGATCAGACAGAAGAAAAGAAATGGCAAACTGGCCGTCAGAGATTAGAGGAAGAAGTGAAAGTGAAGGACAAGATATTTAGCCATAGATGATTAAGGAATAACCAGGGAAATAAGGTACAACCTAATGGTGGATAGCAGGTTAATAATGCACACTGGTCCAAATTACCCCTTTGTTGACAGTTGCATTTGTCTGGACTATCACCATAAAAATCAAGCAAGCAATGGAGTTATTCTAAAGTTGCCCAGCAGAAAACTATCTAACTGAAAAGCAACATTTACAAACAGCATGCTAAAAGCAGCAAAATCCCCCTAAACCGTCAAGAAAAGTCCTACACTCTGCTTTGAGTGCAAAGACACTCAATATTTTGACACTACCCTTGATGGACCAAGCCTTCTTTACAGAGAAATACACCGTGGTGTCAGGAAGACGTTTATTTTTGTCTATCTAGTTGACTCATGATAGCTAAAACTGAAAGCTGTCATCAACTACTTTTTGAAGGGGAATTACTTTTATGTATGTTCTCTTTTATACTTCACACATTTTGGAAAATCTTCCCCAGAGCAAAAATGATCTTTCATGAGCACTTCATGTTTTTTGCCTATTAATCTCTCCTAGGCCATATGGGCTATTAGTAGTAAAATAACCAATATTACTGAAACAAAGAAAAAGAAAATTATTTACAGATTTTGATCCAAGTCTGAATATGGCATCACTCTCTCTAACAATAGCTCATTAAGGGGATTACAGAAAGTGTGTGGTGTATTTGAAACTGCTGTCACTCGGGGAAAGAGAAAGCAGGCAGAGCTGCTAGTGACATTCTCCAATGAGGTGATGTCAGTAAGTGTCATCTTTGTCATAGGTTAGAAATCACTTTGTTTGGTAGAAGCAATTGTAAGCAAAACAATGTCAATATCACACTTAAGTTAATCAGTCCTCCTTTATTGATCTTCCAAACATGGCAGGAATAGAAAAGTCTCTTCCCTACTGTGAACAGTCATGCTTTTAAGACAAGTATGCACAGCTCCATCCTATGGTTCTTACATTCAAAGTTCATTACATTTATGTCTGCAAGGGAAAAGAATGAAGACTTGTAAATCACACACGTTCATGGACTCAGGATCTTCCTTTTGGCAGGAACGGCAAGTTTTACAAGCTATTTTAAAGGTATATCAAGTAAATCAAATAACTATCGGTTTTAATTAGCACTCCTGCAATCCGTAATGCTCACTACCTGAACCTGAGTGACATCAAAGAGATATGAAATTCTTTCTTGCCTTTGATGTTTTTTCCACATAGCACACTTGTCCTCTCATCCATGCAATTTTTATGCCTTCTTCATAAAGCAATTGAAGGACACCAATGGGAACTAATCCTTGGCAATGATGTACCTAAATAGTCATGAACTGAATTACTGTTAAGAAGAATATTCAAATATAACAAGTAATAATGTTTTCCACAGGGCTTTGAAATGGTGAATTCACAGATGATCTGGCATGAGGAGAACACATTTTCTCTGTATTTGCATACAAAATGGTATACTGTTAAATTCAATCAAGGACACAAATATACACAATTATTTGCTGCACTTTTTGTGGATGTAACCTTAAGATGTGTCTTTCACAAGTCTGAAGGGAGAATGAAATCCAGGTTCATCCACACATCAGTGTAAAACTGTCAGAAAAATCTCTGTAATGGAAATTGTCAATAATATGTGCTTCTACAGGTGTTTCAGAGAATCACAGAATCACAGAATGGTAGGGGTTGGAAGGGACCTCTGTGGGGCATCTAGTCCAACCCCCCTGCCGAAGCAGGGTCACCTACAGTAGGCTGCACAGGACCTTGTCCGGGTGGGTCTTGAATATCTCCAGAGAAGGAGACTTCACCACATCCCTGGGCAGCCTGTTCCAGTGCTCCATCACCCTCAGAGGGAAGAAGTTCTTCCTCACGTTCAGACGGAACTTCCTGTGCTTCAGTTTGTGCCCATTGCCCCTTGTCACTGGGCACCACTGAAAAGAGTCTGGCCCCATCCTCCTGACACCCACCCTTGAGATATTTATAAGCATTTATAAGGTCCCCAGTTTGATACAAGTTGATACTGTAACACACATGTATTTGAAAAAAACAAGATTTCTAACCATATTTTAGCGTTACTGATACACTGTATAAACAATAAAAAATTAAATGAAAAGACTTCTCACCCATTTCTAAATAAAAATAAATTACACAGCCAGCTCACTGTAGATTGAGTATCAGGAAAAAAAGAAAAAAAGAAAACACAAAAGAAAACCCAAGGATTTTATTTCTAAGTGCCACTTCCATAAAATTTATTGGGATTGTCAAGAAATCAAAGTTCAGGATATAATGTATAGGACTTTTTTTTTTTTCAGTCTTATGATCAAAGAATATCTGTATTAAAAGATGAGAAAAATAATCAAATGAAAAGTTCTTCTAGTCCTGTCCTCTGCTGAAGGAGTTGGGTCAGTTGTGGTGAGGAGAGTGTTAGAAACCATGTTGATTCAGCCTATGTTTTGCCACATCTTCCTTGGCTGCTTCTGCTGTCGCTCTCTCGGTCTTGTCCAGATGAAGTCCCAGGGAGTGAATTCTCACCCCAGGACCCATCTCATTCACGTTTCACAGAGCGGGTCAGCTCTAGTCTGAGGGTCATGGCTTTCTTCCTGCTTGTGCTGTAGCCCTCCTGGGGCTATCGGGGTGGTTTGTAACACTACTGCCCGATCTGCTTCCTGTGCCTCACTCCTGCTGTCATTGACCATCGTATAGAAAGGGTTGTCGATTGCACCTCACAATTCAACAGCACAGTTTGAACATCTGAAAGTTTATTTACTGGCTCTTCAAGATAATCAGTGAGATGATTGAAAGTTGGGGCAGCTGTAACCGCGCAAGTATCCCACTTCGTTTTCTCTGTTACAAAGCTGCAACTTGTAGCTGGTAAGTGCAGCTCCTGTCCGCCACATCCCACAATACATGACTTAAGGGGACATTCCAAGACTTTCATTTCATTTGCTTAAAATTAGTTTAAATCAGTCAGAATAATACGAAGGAAAGAGTACAGGTGTGTGGAGAGCAGCACAGAAATGCCCCGCTGGTTCCCACCTCCTGTCTGAGCAAGTTAGCCTGACCCCCTTCCTCCTCCATGGGGACTGTACCAGGTGGGTGCTGCCCAGAAGTCTGTGACAGACCTTCGGGGGGCCAGAGGGCCAGCAGAGACGTGGGGGAGGATGGGGCCTGGAACCATACCCCTTGCCATGCGAGCTTGTGGGGGGGCAATCTTTGCAATCTTAAAGGAGTCTTTTAAGCAGCTGCTTTGTTTGTATCTTTCTCTTAAGTAAGGGTAGTTAACCCTACATAAGGTTATTTTTTATAGTTTTTTCATCAACCCATTATCTTACTTACTTTATGGTCTTATGAGGTCGAAGTCCTTCCTCATCTATTCAGTGCAAAATAATAATGAATGTATGATTCTTGGATAGATGCAGGATTTTCTCAGAGAGGCCTAAAAAGATGTATGGGGTTATTCTTCATCCAGAATTGTTTGTTAGTTTGCTCTCTTAGCAAAAATGTATTGTATAAATACATAGCATATATTGTACTTACGGAAAATTTCTGACAATTCTGAAAAACAATCACCTGTTACTTCAAGTTCTTCTAGAATCACTGGTGTAAACTACCATTCATTCAGGTTCAGCTAGGTTAATTATTTAACAATGTATTTTTATGCAGACAAGCTGCAATGTTTTGTTTCTTGAATATTGCTTGCACTCAAGATAATTTTAAATATTAATCTAATGCTAAATTAAAGCATCTCAGTGTCTGGTTATCCATAATCTCCTTTATTATTTAATGGATACTTTACAGGAATTATCTTGAAACTCAGTGGGCTTGACCTTGCTTTCATGGAAATCAATGGCAAATCTCTTGCAGAGTTCAATGGATTATGACTAGCCTCACTATGTAATGCGTTATTAGTAACGCTACCTTAATTATGGCCTGACACTAAGCACACGATTGCTTACTTGTAAAAAAAAAGAAGGAAAAAAGCAGCTAAATACTACAGTAAAATGTGAAAACAAAATCAGAAATTTTAGCTTCCCCACAAGAATTTTTCCTGGACTATGAATATTTATGTGGCATATTTAATAATATAGAACACACAGGCTACCAAACAGGTAACAGGATTAATTACTTTCCATGGATGATCTATATTTATGCAAACCCTTTAATGAACTCCATCAGTTATGGAAACTACACCACAAGGGACAGGAAGACTTAATAACTTGCCACGAGTTATTTAGGTATTTTCCACATGAACAGGATTAATTTACAGTCTCACTGGAACTTACATATCTTACTGATACCATTTATATTTGGATTTAATTCTTTAATTCTTATCTTTGCTATTATCTGCAGCTGGTTGAGGAGGAGATAAATATTGAGTTTAAATGAAACTTCTAATGCAATTTAAATGTGGGCCTAGTTAGAGCTTTGTTTCTTTATATCTACAATAGGAAACTACAGAACACTATATAACATTAAATGTTAACAGTCAATATTCGCATGTGAAAGACTAACTCAGAGCACAGGGAGCTGATACAAGTTGGACACAACCTTTTCAAGGGACAGATCTACTGTTCTTGGAAATCCTCAAGCGCTAATTTCTTGTTATATTTATTCATTTTGTTAAAGTGGTGTGGAACAATCTCATCAAGTCACAAACATCTTACTTTACAAGTGGTCCTTGGGGAAATAGGCAAATCAGACAGATTTTTGAATATTCTTAAAAATATTCAAAATGCCAAGGATGCCTATGGTGCAATATCAGGATGGTTACAGTGTATTATTTCTTCTCTGTTTTAACAAAGTTGGGCAATCTTTTAATTGCACCCTTATTCCAAAATCTAAGTGTAAAAGAATGATGTATTTCTGTAAAAATAAATAAATAAAAAACTCCCTCAAATCCTAGTCTATACAAATTCAGTGTGACTTGATATGAAGCAGATATCTCGCTGCAAAACTTAAGATGTTTATGGCTGTGAATGCCATGTTGACCGCCAGAATAAAGAACTTGTAACTCACTTGCATGCTCTGCTCTGGCTCAGAAGTACCACTCTGCCTTCTCTCTCCTGCCAACCCCAACATGGTCACCCTCCTCTGATTACTGCATTGCTTTGGCTGAAATCTTGTCCACCAGTTTCAAAAATGATTCTAGGGCTTGAATACCCCTCCTATGAGGAAAGGCTGAGAGAGTTGGGGCTGTTTAGCCTGGAGAAGAGAAGGCTGCGGGGAGGCCTTATAGAAGCCTTTTAGTACCTGAAGGGGGCCTATAGGAAGGATGGGGAAAATCTTTTTAGCAAGATAGGACCCTGTCAATAGGACAAGGAGTAATGGCTTTAAACTAAGGGAGAGTAGATTTAGACTAGATATAAGGAAGAAATTTTTGACAGTGAGGGTGGTGAAACACTGCAATATGTTGCCCAGAGAAGCTCTGGATCCAGCCCCATCCCTGGAAACATTCAAGGCCAGGTTGGATGGGGCTCTGAGCAACATGGTCTAGTTGAAGATGTCCCTTCTCAGTGCAGGGGGGTTGGTCTGGATGGCCTCTAAAGGTCCCTTCCAACTCAAAGCATTCTATGATTCCATGATTCAATGATTTTATGATCTGTAGCCAAGTCAGTTATATATTTCAAGGTGAACCTTATTTGAAATATTAATTTGTTAACGTCGACAGAGTGTGGATGTGCTTTGTGTCTGGAATTTCCTAAATAAGGCCATAATAAAGAAATAAGTATACTCATCTAATAATTCTAAAACAAAAATCCAACCCACTCCAATCCACACATCCCACATGCAAAAGCATGTTCATTTGAAAAATGAGTGTTTTGGAGATTCATGTGTCAAAAGAACTCTGGCTGGGAAGCTGTATTGTGTTTATTTTGATAATTGCCTACTCTTCCTTCTGGTCTGTGCAATATAAATGCAAAAAAGATATTGAAATATATATACAGAAATATGCAAAAGGCATAAGCAGTTACAGCAAAACTCTGAATTTTTAATTTTAAAATGTTTGATGTATTTGTTCACACATCAGCTTTTACAAACATGGGACAGAGATGCTAGTTTTGTAAAATGTCGAACACTGTTTTTGAGCTACATTCTTGACACTGTTTCTAAGCTACTTTCTTGACATTATTTCTCAATTCTTGGAATACGACTCTTTCAAGAAGTTTTGAAAATTATCTTCTATTTTCCTCAGGTTACTTGGAAAATGTTCAGATGAAATTTTACATGCAGACAGTTCTGCCTGGGACAATGACAGCAGCCAGGTCTGCTCTCTGGCTCTGAGGCCAGCTGACATGATCAGCCCATATCCATACTATTTTAACTTTCTTAACATCCAAAATCTGGTATGTACATCTGAACTTCTTATTTGGAATGATTCCTTGACCATGACAAACCCTGTGATTGGTCTGGGAATGGCTGATGAGAGTGTCAGTCAGTCCAGACTAAAATAATGCCAAGAACCTATTCTTAACACTATGTTCTGTTAAATGGGCTGGTTTTAACTTGACCATGCTGGGTTCTACACAGGTGCATAGTGAGACAGAATTCCTGGAAATCTCTGCACCTTAGTGATTTGGCATCAACAAACCCCATGAATTTGCAAAAGCAAAGTCAAAATGTTTTCCTTACATTTTCAAGCCCTTCATTGTGATCATATTTTCTGAGATATATTATATAAATAATTTCAAGTTCACTTCTTTTCACATAAAATTCTCATTGGAGTAATGGAATCTTATAACCATAGAATAGTTTGGATTGGAAGGGACCTTTAAAGGTCATCTAGTCCAACCCCCTTGCAATAAGCAGGGACGTCTTCAACTAGATCAGGTTGCTCAGAGCCGGTCCAACCTGACCTTGAATGTTTCTGGGGATGGGGCATCCACAGCTTCTCTGAGCAATCTGTGCCAGTGTCTTCGCCACTCTCACAGTAAAGAATTTCTTCCTTATATCTAGTTTGAATCTACCCTTGTTTAATGTAAAATCCCTTGTCCTGTCATGACAGGCTCTACTAAAATGTTTTTCCCCATCTTTCTTGTAAGCCCCCTTTAAGTACTGAAAGGCTGCAATAGGGTCTTCCCAGAGCCTTCTCTTCTCTGGGCTGAACAACCCCAACTCTATCAGCCTTTCCTCGTAGGAGAGGTGTTCCAGCCTTCTGATCATTTTTGTGGCCCTCCTCTGGACCTGCTCCAACAGGTCCATGTTTTTCCTGTACTGAGAATGGCTTCTTCCACCAAAGATCTATTGATTTCACTCTGACTCTTTATTGATCAAATCCTTAAAAAAAACCCCAAACGTTAAATACTTGAACACTGAACCCAAACATTACATATAAAACTGGAGCATTCCCTAGATGCTGTTGTCAGGTAGTTATACTAGTGAGTAATAGAATAGCAACTCCTTTATGATGTATTGCACTAATTCAATGCTCTGATGATGGATTGGAACAATACATAATCCATAAAGAGGCATTTTGAAGATTAGTTACTCAAAAGATGGAAGAGGCTGTGTCCTGGGTTCGGCCAGGACAGGGTTAATTTTCACCAGAATCCAGGAAGGGGCACAACCGGGTGGGCTGACCCAACCCCAACCTGGCCAAACAGAGCCCGGTATTCCATACCATGTGCCGTCACGCTGAGTTCCGGTGGGGGGAGCGGCGCAGTGGGAACTTACTCGCGGCTCGGAACACACAGCGCCGGTCCTGTTTGGGAGAGCGGCTCTCTGGGTCGTGCGGTTCGTTGTTGTGTTTTCTCCTTATCTGTATCATTGTTGTTACTGCTTCCCTTTGTTTTCTGTTCTGTTAAACTGCCCTTATCCCGACCCACAAGTTTCTGCCTGTTTTTTTTTCCATTCTTCTCCGCACCACGGCGGGGGGAGGGGCGGCCGCGTGGTGCTTTTGTCGCCGGCGGCAGCCAAAACCTAAACAGTAATTTGGCGCCCAGATGTGGGGCGGGGATAACGGCAGGGCTGAGCAGTGGGTGTTAAAACTGCTTTCTTAGATTTTGTTAAATTTGTTATACGCATTTTTCTGTGTTAGTTAAACAGTCGCCGGTAAAAATGTTTCTGTCTTTGATCAGATAGTTGTGGTTTTTGAATCTGTACTTGCACTATGTTTTCCCTGTGGTGCTGTTCATTATCTCGGGGAAAAGGATCAGGATGATGATTTTGCTATACTGTATGATGTCGACTTATGACATGATAACGTCAATGTGCATGAAATTAGGATTGTATTTGCATGCGGCACTGTGATAATTTCCATACCTCGGATCCTATGTCTTAGAATTTTGTTAATAATCAAACCCAATCTGTGGGGAAAACCGGAGGGGATACCTCCCCCTACTCTTTCACCCCACCTCTCTCCTTCAGGCTGGTCCTAACTGCTTTTGAGAATTTCGAGTACCTGTGGGATGCTGAGGCCAGCGGGTTTCTATTGTTATGCTTCCTGAATGGGTTGCAGGTTTTGTTTAGGGTTAAACAAGTCGTTAAGAACATCGTGCAGAGACCTGCCCCGGGGCCAGATAGCTGTGAGTGGCTGGGTGTGTGGGACAGCATGGGCAGGTGTCTAGAGCAGTGGGCACCTCCGGTGTGTTTTAAACTCACCCCTGAACAAATACAGAATCCGGACAATCTGGTAAAATATCTGCAAAAAGTGTGCTGTCACCCTGGGAACTTGAGAGAGACACAAATCATCGCAATGTGCTGGGGTCTGGCCCACGCCTACCGAGCCCTGTTCAACCTGATTCAGTGCTCTAAAGGGGAAAGGGGTGAAAACGAAGCGTCAGGCACTGCGACTGGCGCTGCCCCCCCAGCCGGCCCTGCAGTCCCTCCAGCCCAGCAGGCAGTCACAGCCCCCCCGACCAGCAACACCGCTGCTGCAGCCACTGGCGTGGTCCCGGCTCCCCCAGCGGGCACGGCAGTGGCTCCAGCCCCAGCTCCAGCCACAGGCACAGTGACTGAGCCCAATGACCAACCTGTGCCGGCAGCAGTCGCCCCTGTAAAACTAAAGAAAGATGCAAAGAGAGCAGATCGCTCCGGGAGGGATGACGATGAGCCAGGGTCATCGTGGGAGATAGAGACACAGATCATCAACCCGGTCCCTGTCCCTGGGCGAGCTGCGAGACATGCGGAAAGATTTCAGCCGCCACCCAGGCGAGCACATTGCCACCTGGCTGCTGCGGTGCTGGGATAATGGGGCCAGCAGCTTGGAATTAGAGGGCAAGGAAGCCAAGTAGCTGGGATCCCTGGCCAGGGATGGGGGCATTGACAAGGCCATTGGGAAAAAGGAACAAGTCCTCAGCCTCTGGAGGAGACTTCTGTCAGGCGTGAGGGAGAGATACCCCTTCAGTGACGATTTTGTATGTTATCCTGGCAAGTGGACCAATATGGAAAGGGGTATTCAGTACTTGAGGGAATTAGCTGTGCGGGAGCTGGTTTACTATGAACCAGACGATGAGCAGGTACCCACAGACCCAGATGAAGTCCAGTGCTCAGCATCTATGTGGAGGAAGTTTGTGCAGAGCGTACCCTCCTCATATGCGAACTCACTGGCAGTAGTAAAGTGGAAAGGTAAGGAGGCACTGAGAGTGGATGAGGTGGCTGTCAGACTCCGGCAATATGAGGAAAGTCTCTCTTCCTCCCTTGTCTCAGCTGTGAATAAATTGTCCCAGAAGGTCCAGCAATTCAAAGAGGATATGTCCTACTCCCCACCTGTGCGGGCACGCATCTCAGCTATTAGGGGCAAGCGTTTCTCTGCTCAGGAGAGAGAGTACAGAGGATACACACCACGGGGCACCCTGTGGTTTTACCTGTGTGACCATAGAGAGGACATGAGGAAGTGGGATGGAAAACCTACCTCAAGTCTAGAGGCACGAGTGCGTGAGTTGCGAGGTAAAACAATCACCAAAGGGGATTCTGTTAGGAAAAATGCTGCTCCAGTTGCCAGCAGCCAGCTCTCCAGACCAGGTAGGCAGTTTGATTTTGATTCCGATCCTCTGGAGGGGACCTCCAAGTCATTTTTACAGCAGGTGAGCAGCAAATTCTCTGACCAGGATTAGAGGGGCCCTGCCTCTAGCCAGGTGGAGGAAAGGGACTACCGGGTTTATTGGACGGTGTGGATTCGGTGGCGTGGCACGTCAGATCCACAAGAGTATAAAGCTCTAGTGGACACTGGTGCACAGTGTACCTTAATGCCATCAGATTTCCAAGGGTCAGAGTCCATTTGCATTTCTGGAGTGACAGGGGGTCCCAAGAGCTGAGTGTACTGGAGGCTGAAGTGAGCCTCACTGGGCAGGAGTGGCAGAAGCACCCCATTGTAACTGGCCCCGAGGCTCCGTGCATCCTTGGGATAGACTATCTTAGGAGAGGGTATTTCAAGGACCCAAAGGGGTATCGGTGGGCTTTTGGCATAGCTGCTGTGGAGACGGAAGAAATTAAGCAGCTGTCCATTTTGCCTGGTCTCTCGGAGGATCCTTCCGTTGTGGGGTTGCTGAGGGCTGAAGAACAACAGGTGCCAATCGCAACCACAACAGTGCACCGACGACAGTATCGTACCAACCGAGACTCCCTTCTCCCCATTCATCAGCTGATCCGCCAGCTGGAGAGTCAAGGAGTGATCATCAAAACTCGCTCACCCTTTAATAGTCCCATATGGCCAGTGAGAAAATCTACTGGAGACTGGAGACTGACAATGGACTACCGTGGCCTGAATGAAGTCACACCACCGCTGAGTGCTGCCGTGCCAGACATGCTAGAACTTCAATATCAGCTGGAGTCAAAGGCAGCCAAGTGGTACGCTACAATTGACATCGCTAATGCATTCTTCTCCATCCCTTTGGCAGCAGAGTGCAGGCCACAGTTTGCTTTCACCTGGAGGGGCATCCAGTACACCTGGAATCGACTGCCCCAGGGGTGGAAGCACAGTCCCACCATTTGCCATGGACTAATCCAGACTGCACTGGAAAAAGGTGAAGCTCCAGAATATCTGCAGTACATCGATGACATCATTGTATGGGGTGACACAGCGGAGGAAGTTTTTGAGAAAGGGGAGAAAATAGTTCAGATCCTTCTGAAAGCCGGTTTCGCCATTAAGCGAAGTAAAGTCAAGAGACCTGCTCAAGAGATCCAGCTTTTAGGGATAAAATGGCAGGATGGGTGCCGTCAAATCCCAATGGATGTCATCGACAAAATAGCAGCTATGTCTCCACCAACCAGCAAAAAGGAAGCACAGGCCTTCCTGGGTGTTGTGGGTTTTTGGAGGATGCACATCCCAAATTACAGCCAGATTGTAAGTCCTCTGTACCACGTGACCCGGAAGAAGAATGATCTTGAATGGGCCCCTGAGCAACGACAGGCATTTGAACAGATTAAACGGGAGATAGTTCATACCGTAGCCCTTGGTCCAGTCCGGTCAGGGCAAGATGTTAAAAACGTGCTCTACACCGCAGCCGGGGAGAATGGCCCAGCCTGGAGTCTCTGGCAGAAAGCACCAGGGGAGACTGGAGGTCGACCCCTGGGATTCTGGAGCCGGGGATACAAAGGATCCGAGGCCCGCTATACACCCATTGAAAAAGAGATTCTGGCAGCATATGAAGGCGTTCGAGCTGCTTCAGAAGTGGTGGGCACTGAAGCACAGCTCCTCCTAGCACCACGATTGCCGGTCCTGGGCTGGATGTTCAAAGAGAGGGTCCCCTCTACGCATCATGCCACCGATGCTACGTGGAGTAAGTGGGTCGCGCTGATCACCCAGCGCGCCCGAATGGGAAACCCCAGTCACCCAGGAATTCTGGAGGTAATCATGGACTGGCCAGAAGGCAAAGATTTTGGAGCATTGCCAGAGGAGGAGGTGACACGTGCTGAAGAGACCCCACTGTATAACCAGCTGCCAGAAGATAAGAAACAGTATGCCCTGTTCACGGATGGGTCCTGTCGCATTGTGAGGAAGCAGCGGAGGTGGAAGGCTGCTGTATGGAGCCCTACACGACAAGTCGCGGAAACTGCCGAGGGACAAGGTGAGTCAAGCCAGTTTGCAGAGGTGAAAGCCATCCAGCTGGCTTTAGACATTGCCAGTCGAGAGAAGTGTCCAGTGCTCTATCTTTACACTGACTCTTGGATGGTGGCCAATGCCTTGTGGGGGTGGCTGCAGTAATGGAAGAAGAACAACTGGCAGCGCAGAGGCAAACCTATCTGGGCTGCTCCATTGTGGCAAGATATTGCTGCCCGGCTAGAGCAGTTGGTTGTAAAAGTCCGTCACGTGGATGCCCACGTCCCTAAGAGTCGGGCCACTGAAGAACATCAAAACAACCACCAGGTAGATCAGGCTGCTAAGATTGAAGTGGCTCAGGTGGATCTGGACTGGCAACATAAGGGTGAACTCTTTATAGCTCGGTGGCCCCATGACACCTCGGGCCACCAAGGAAGAGATGCGACATACAGATGGGCTCGTGACCAAGAGGTGGACTTGACCATGGATACCATCGCACAGGTTATCCATGAATGTGAAACACGCACTGCAATCAAGCAAGCCAAGCGGGTAAAGCCTCAGTGATATGGAGGACTATGGTTAAAATATAAATATGGGGAGGCTTGGCAGATTGACTACATCAGCCGTGAGCTCCGGATGCAGCAAGTGACCGCCCATCACCACACATCACCTCTCCTGCCACGGAGGACCATTACGACAGATAGAGCCCGAAGTCATGGATTAAATGAACTCAATGGACACTTTAGAGTGATGATCCATAGACTAAGGGAATGATATCTGGAGACAGGAGAAGTGGCGGTGATCAACTGGACAATGGGGGACCTGGGCACAACGTAGATGGTATGGAATAAGGGGTGGATAATGTCCTGGGTTTGGCCAGGACAGGGTTAATTTTCACCAGAATCCAGGAAGGGGCACAACCGGGTGGGCTGACCCAACCCCAACCTGGCCAAACAGAGCCCGGTATTCCATACCATGTGCCATCACGCTGGGTTCCGGTGGGGGGAGCGGCGCGGCGGGAACTCACTCGTGGCTCGGGAGCATGCAGCGCCGGTCCTGTTTGGGAGAGCGGCTCTCTGGGTCGTGCGGTTCGTTGTTGTGTTTTCTCCTTATCTGTATCATTGTTGTTACTGTTTCCCTTTGTTTTCTGTTCTGTTAAACTGCCCTTATCCCGACCCACCAGTTTCTGCCTGTTTTTTTTTCCATTCTCCTCCGCACCGCAGCGGGGGGAGGGGCAGCCAAAACCTAAACAGGCTGGAAATAAAACATTCCGGGAAGCCAATAAATAGTAATTACAGAATTTAATGACATTTTTGAGTAGTTTTGCTGACCATTAGATGGAAGAAAGAGACTATAAACAAATGAACTGGTAAACTGTTCATCAGCCATTCAAATTCTTCAGTGAGATGGTCTGTGAAGGTCTAAGCTTCAATTATTTTGAATCTTCTTTCTCTGGAAATTGCACCAAAAGTCCTTAAAAGAAGTGGTTCCAGGACTCAGGGCATGAGCACCGAAATTTCTTGCTTTGTACACTCCAACACATTCCTCCTTTATGTCACCAGAGAAGATAAACAACAACTTTCCATTACTTTGCTGTGTTTCTTCTCATTTGTTTTCCTGCCGATCTTTTTGTAGGCAGGGTTTTAGAGCCCTGCGTACTACTCCTTGCTTTGCCAGGGCCTGGGATGAAGAAATGTCAGTCACGGGACTGAACTAATAACTTCTCCGTGCTTCAGTTTTCTTTTTTGTAAAATGGCAGATAAAAATACCTTCCTGTCTTTTGTCAGGTTAGACCTTGGAGGTTCATAGTATATATCAGGACACCTACGGAAATAGTAAATGTTTAGAATGATTTTTACAATAATGTAGCTCTGTTCACAAGGTCAATAGGTACTTGACTTTTAAAGTGAGGAGCTGTAAAGAATGTTCTGCTAAACATCGTATGCAATAAGAATTGCAGAGTGAACAGATTTCGTGCTGTCGAAAGAACATGAGCAAATGACAAACGATGGTGAAATAATACTAGCACCATCTTAGCATGCTGGTTTGTTAACTAAAGGTTGTTCAATAAGTGGAATCGTGAGCAAGGCAGTCACTGCCAAAGCAATCAATGTGCTGCACCACTCAATCGTGTTTGGTCACCTGCAGGCCTGCCAAGGCAAGAGCAGGGGTGGAGATTTCATTTGGGACAGCTAAAGATCAGATGGGAAGAGGTGCTAGAAGATCAGGACATGATTATTTCTCAGAGTTGATGCACAGAACTGGAGAATTCAACTCCATGTTGGCTTACCCTTCTCTACCGCACCCTGTGCTTTCTCCCTATCTTGTGCTACAAGACAGGACATTGGCACTTGAAGGATTGGATTTCGGAGTATGGTAAGGCTTATTCCCTTATAAGTCAGTGCCTGTAGGTGGGTGGTAAGAGCTACTTTAGATGAGCTTCTGATGCCGACTAAACAAATGTAAAAACCACCCCGTGAAAAACTGCTGAAAACCTCTGAGATACGAAGCAACTTGGATGAGTACTTCCCCTTCTCCTTTCAGCTCATAGTCACAACAGGCTATTATTTAGGTAATAGATCCATGTTCTGATCAACAGGACTATTGAAAAGAAGCTACTCTAGTCTATCAGAAAAAGGTTATGGAAAAGTCAGTCTGTCTGGAAGTCTTGTCGGAGTTTCTCACAGGAAAGAATAAATCGCACGTTTACTGCTGTACCTCTAGGTGGAAAGAAAGAAAGGATCTTCTTCCATAGCCTTGCTTCTCATCCTTTGCCTTTTCTTACAGCAGCACACACAGGCTGTCTCCTGGATATCATCAAATGTACAACTGAGAGCTCCCTTTGGGAGATAGTTTGGCTACACCCAGTATTAAAAGCAGCATATATTTTGGAAGAAAGAAGATTTCTAAACTGGGACTTCATCAGAACCCAGAAGTCTGAAGTGATCCTTAATAAAGCTTAGACACAAGCCTGGCTTAGACACAAGCCTGGCTCTGGAGATACCTAAACCCTCTAGCAATAAACCTGGGAATAGTTTCCCAGACTTTTTGCTTTTCACTCAAGTTCCCTAACTTCAAGGCTACAGCTACTACATCCTTCAGCCAGCTGATCACCACCAGGTCAACATTGCTTTCACCATGCTGGCATCGATTCAATACTGAAAAAAACAGGAGTTCCACCACAACCTAGTTGTGGTGGTAAGTGGTGGTGGGTGTACGTTTCTGGGGCTTGAGGGTTTGAGCTTCTGCAGATAGAGAAAATCCACAGATAGCAGGTGGAGGAGAGCTCCAGCTTGTAACCACCTGAGCCTTCACTATAAATGTACTGTATTAAAGGTAACTACTGCTGTTTTAGAGAAAGAAAGCACAGTTTTCATTCATTTGAAAAATAATGCTAAGTGGTCTAGTGGCTCTAGCTCTGAATGGAGCAGAATTGCCTGCTGTAGCCCGGCTTACATCTCCAAACCTCTGAAAAGAGTGGGATGCCAGATGAACTCTTCCATCACAGTCTCCAGGCCCGGGTGAAAAATTGGTGTTGCTGCTACTCTTCTCTTCCTCCCTAGAAAAGGGACAGTCCTTGCTCAACAGCTTTAACAGCTCCCTCCACCCCTCGCTGGTGTCTTGAAATGGTTGAGAACCCTCCCTAGGCCCCACAGGGTGCCATGAGGCTGTTGTGCTCTTTCCTGTGATGTCTGCATGCTTCACTTCACAGACCAGTCCCTTGCCAGGGCCTGGGATGAAGAAATGAAATGTAATTGTAGGACAAGTATGGCTGCAGTACCTTGGCCCCATCACATCTCAGTTTGTAACTGCTTTTGGGCACAAAGTCGTCACATCCCTCAGGATCGCAGAGCCTGTTTCCACCTATCCTCACTCACTATGAGTTAATATCTCACCACTACACGAGAGGAGAGAACATTTGGAGTTTGGGGACTGGAAACAAAGGGAGACACAAACGGATTTTCCCCCAAGATGTTAATTTGTAGAGAACAGGAGTGCAGACTGACAGTTTAGGACTCTGCTTGGAAGGGGAAGGGAAATTAGCCAGATTGACATGTCTAAACTTGTAGACCTAGACTGGCTCCATCAATTCCTAAAACTTCTCACCATGTTCCTCTTCACAACTCTAAGAGACATACTAGGTGTTTTGTTCATAGTTACTACACTGATTGAATTGCACTGTACTGAGTGTGCATTCTTTGCTGTGGTTTTCCCAATTCAATGATATATTCAGAGAGGGCAAGATGTGTGGTCCATTTCAGAGAAGGAAAGCAGAGGTGGTTATACTGTTGGAGGTAGAAAATTGCCTGAGTTGGAATTGTAACTGGACTATTTTTTGAAAAAGGTAGGTGATGTGTGTGCATGCTTATGAAACATCCTATTTATATTACAAAAGTCTCTGAGAAGTATGGAAATTGCATTCATGAACCTTGCCAATCCTTTGAACATCTTAATGAAGGGATCACAAGATTTTCGCACTTCCACCTCTTTGGCAAAGTTTCAGCAAGATGCAAACTGTTCATGTAAATACCCCTGCTATGAAGGAAGCCAGCATACTTCATAGGTTTCTAGGTCAACAGTGGATAAACACATATTTATCTCCTAAAGAGCAAAATAAACAACATCTTTAAAGTAGCAGTGAACAAATAAGATGCTAAAAGTGACAAAATGAGCACTTGACTTTGCTAGTTCGGGAATTCCTAGATAATAATTCTGCTTCAAGGTATGTGCACCTCATCAATATAATTATCTATAAAAAGCGACATGATGTAAATTGTATGCCTCTCACAATGTTGGCTGCTTAATTGCCCATATCCATTGTGGCAATGCTGCCCTGTCAGCACGCTAAGTAATTGAAAAATTGTTGTGTGATGGAAGATCAATACAACTCTAACAAGGAACGAATATGACAGAGTACTGAAAGTAAGCAAATAACCAAATTTAGCAACTGCGATTATCTCCTGAAGATGTACAGGCATTGATTGGTGTTTCATGGGTTCATTTCTTCAGTTGTAATGGCAAGCAATGGGTTTTCAACTGTTCATATTTTGAAAGTACTATTTCTTCTGGCAGGACCAGCCTGGGGAGATAAGTGAAGTTGTTGAATTTTTTACTTGAAAGCCAACTGCTGTCTATTTTTAATTAAAACAGCTAATGGTCTTTATTGATTCATTAAATGTGCTATGCTAGATAAACCTTTTGTACTTATCCTTAGCTATTTATATTTAAGCATTTTAGGGCTTCACTAAATGCTTTCACAAAGTATATTTGGGGGAAGGCAGAGATCAGCAAAAGTATAATAAATTACTTATCTTCTCTGAATATTTTAAATGTACATTGAAATACACAGAGAGGTAGGCTTAAGACCAGTTGCAAAACAGTGAAAGGCACTACCATCCAGCCAAAATCCTTCTTCTCAGAAGTCAGACGTGCATAAGAAAATGTAAATTCAAAAATCTTTTAAGGTAATTTTATGCCATTATATCACCTATGTTTTGAACTTTGTCTCAGATTCACTGTGTTGTGAGTTTAAAAGAGCATTGAAATGAGGGGGTTTGTTTCATTTGCTAGGGATTTACATTATTTTATAAATTAGAAACATCATAAACTTGTGTGATGTGTTCAGATAGTGCCCAGCAACTATGTTTCTTGGTAAGTTGGTGAAACACTGGAACGGGTTGCCCAGAGAGGTAGTGGAGGCCCCATCCCTGGAAACATTCAAGACCAGGTTGGACAGGGCTCTGAGCAACCTGATCTAGTTAGTGGTGTCCCTGCTCGCTGCAGGGGGGGGTTGGACTAGATGACTTCTAGGAGTCCCTTCCAACCCAAAACTTTTTATGATTCTATGATTCTATGATAAGTTAAGGCTGAGGACTTAAAAGGCATTCTGCTCCTCTGGAAGTAGAATATAGGTGCTGACACCCACACAGGGAAAGTACGATCACAAACCAGAGCTCATTTCTGAGAATATCACATGTTAAATGCAAACCTCTGTCTCACTTTATTCCAAGATACTTAACAATCCTGTAAATTACATTATAGCAGATATATTTAGAGAAAATATAAAAGCAAGCCCTGCCAGAAACAACTATAAATATTAACACTTCTCAGTTTGCTGTATTTCCAAAAGGTTTTATTATATTAGTTTAATAGTGTTGTGGTGTTTTTCTGTTTAGTTTTGTTTTCCTTTGAGAACAGTCAAACTAGTATATATATTATATGATAGTTTTCACAGAGATAAATAAATTAATCTGGTTTGGCAAAGAAAACACAGTATACAAAAACAAATTCAATATGTGGTTATTAAAAACAATTCATGGAAAAAAGTCAGATATAGAACTCAAACACTTTTTCTCCACAATAGTATACTGGCTCCTTTAGTCACTAAATTGTATCTATTGCTTCTTAATCCTATAAGAAAGACTAACCTCTTTGTTTAAAATTCCAGTTCTTCATAGTTATTGCTATGTACAAAATCCACTTTTGTCTTATGTCAAAACGAACTTTCCAACAGCAAAATCAAATGAGGGACAATGTATTTACAAATACCACTGGAAGGGTTTATTCTGGCACGAGTATTTTTTTAGACTTCTGTTCCTAAAGACATACTGGAAAATAAAATTAGCAAAGTCAGCATAAACAGACTTGCTAAATAACTGGTCTATGACAGTCCTGTCTAGGTCAGATTAAATAATAGAGTCAGAGCAGAGATAAATTGTTTGCTCCTACCAGGGTCTAGGGCATACATCACAGAATCTGATGCAGTGGTTTTCTGAGCCTAAAACATCACTTCAACTATCTCTTATTTCCCAGTCAAAAAGACAACTCCAGAAACCCCAATGACTGTGAAGAACTGGCTCTTGTGGGCAACAACTAAAGTATTACAGTGCTCATTTAAAGCAGTTGTAGAAATGTGTTTTCATCTGTCAGGTAACCATGCTTCCAGGTTTCACAGAGGGTAAGCAACAGGACAAATTTATGAGGTACAAAGGAAGAGAAATTCTTGTATTTCTATTCTTGCATGTGTTCACTGTAATTGTACTGACATTTATTTTAGTTGTTGTAGGGTCACAGCTGGATAGAGTCTTCTACCTGCAGCTGAAGAAGGCCTTGGGGTGGAAGAGAAGGTGAACTCAGAGCATTTCTGTCTCTTCTACGGTGCAGCAAGGACTCCTATGAAAGTCCTGGCCACATTCTGGATTAGCCAGAAAAACACCACGCATGCTGATCTCTCTTGGCCTTGGTCCAGGAGGTGCTGTACCCTTTGTAGGCACAAGTTATGGGTTCGCTGCCTGTGACATGGCTGCATTTTCTACTTCCGCCAGTAGTGCCATCTAGCATGGGAGTTTGTGAAGCTGGAGAACTTCACTTGGGATTATGGCTGCAGTGAAGAAAGAAAGAGGAAGTACAATGTAAAGGGTTGACAGGAAAGGAAGAACTTCTGCAAAGACCTCCAAGCCTTTTTTCAGCACACTGTTCATCAGAGACCAAATGCAGTGTTTTAGGTAGCTGAGAAAGCTGGGAAGAAGCATTGTGAGAGGTGTCCCTGTCCCTGACAGGGCCTTTCTTTTGCTGCTTTTGTCTGAGATCAATTCCAGGAAAGTTCATGATGGTTTGCTGAGAAGTGTCTTGCAGTTCTCTCTCCTATACAGACTTGCAGCCAAAAAGCCCCTGTAAAGTACTCCACTATTTAGGGATTCAGGAACTTTCAGCAAGATCTATTGAATTTTCCCAAGCAAAGTATCCCATAAACATCACTGAGGTAATAATGTTTGGCAGCACTTCAGAAGTTCATCAATAATCCCTATCATTTGAAATTTTCAAGTTCTATGTTACATATTCTTCTTGATCATTTTCATCTTTATATCTATCTACTCTTCTAACAGCTGGTATGAAAAACTAGTTTCAAAATATGTAGCACGAATAACTATATCTTGACTACACAAATAGATAGCAAAAAGACTTAGGTGAAGTAGTCTAGTTAGTAAATGAGAACAAAGGATCCTAATAATCTCACATTTGTTATTTATTAATGTATTAGAAAATTCAAAGATCTAGTTCAGATGAGACCTTGTTCCACTATGTTCTTCTGTGACCTTTTCGTATGCACATAAAAGTTATTTTCTCTTCATCTTTCAGTATTTACCATGGTCACTGAGATGACATTCAGTGAAGGTTTTACAGACCTTCATGATAGAAGCCCCTTCTTGCAGCTACTGCCCTGACAATGTTAAGAGGCTCTTTTTTCCCTTGTTATCCATAGACACAGATATCTGTTTCACTGTCATAGTAGAGCAACAGGCAAAAGTGCTGCTCCTACAAATTACTTCCCCATTAATTTTCACCTTATTTCAGTGGTGATGGGAAAGGTAAGGAAATTTATACCTAAAACTGTTTCCCTCAACAAATCTGAGCTTTTCACTACTTCCTTCAGCTTCAAGAAAGCAGATGGTGGACACTTGACAGACATTATTGCTGACATAGGTATTGTTACTTCACTTCAGAAAATAACTTCTCAGCATACTATGCTTTCCACCATTACCACTCACAAGTCTCTTGCAAGCATTTCTTTTTAGACACCAGGTAAAGACTGTTCCTTCTGCGAAAATGGGAATGAATTAGAAGCCAGTGGGCAGAGAGACCAGACGCATTAGCGGTACAAAACAGATGTAATGAAAGTAAATGAACTCCAATATATAAAATAACAAGATTAAATTTGAATTTTTTTTTCTGCCTTGAAAGGGATGTTTGAGCAGAGAGACCTGTTGCCAAACGTGTTCATGTTTGTGGACCTGTGCCAGAGAAGTGCCAGCAAAGCCACCACTGTGCACTTTCAGAGGGCAGACTTTGGCCTGTTTAGGATGCTGGTTGAGAGGGTCCCCTGAGAGAGAGTCCTGAAGGGCAAAGAGATCCAGGAAGGCTGGGCATTCTTCAAGGAGGAAGTCTTAAAGGCACAGGAGCAGGCTGTCCCCATGTGTCACGATAAGACGCTCATAGGACTAGCGATAGAAGGAGAGGCAATGGCCTTAAGTTGCACCAGGGGAGGTTTCGACTGCATATTAGGAAAAATTTCTTTACTGAAAGAGTGGTCGGGCATTGGAACAGGCTGCCCAGGGAGGTGGTGGAGTCCCCATCCCTGAAGGTGTTCAAAAAACGTGTAGATGTGGCACTTCGGGACGTGGTTTAGTAGGCATGGTGGTTTTGGGGTGACGGTTGGACTTCATGATCTTAGAGATCTTTTCCAACCTATGATTCTACAATTCTATGATTCTATGATTTTACGTCTGGCAAACTCCTTTTGAAAAACCTTGATAGGCCCATCTAATGGCATAAAACTTTTACTTTAGGGCCTGATCCAGGTCTCACAGCATGGCAATGATGTTCAGAAAGAGATGAACCGATTCTCTAGACTGTACAGGGACAGAACACAATCCTAAAGCTGATAATGTTTCAAGGGATCTGTAGCACACCCCAGAGTAAGGCAATGCAGTGTGACATAACAGTTATTCAAAACCACTTACATTGCTAGCTCTGACTCTGATTTACGTCTTTGTAACTCCGTCAAACAAAAGCAAGTTTTTTAATGAGAATCAAAAAAGAGCACTTTTCTCTGCACAACCAATCATCCTTACAAATTTAATCAAGTTAACCTAGTCTAACACACTGGGATTATTCAGAGGAAAACTAGTGCGGTGGAGAAAGTGCATTTTTCAGTCCCTCTCTTGAAAGCAGATCACCTACTTGTACTCCAATTTTCCTCAAAATTCACCAGATAAAGTCAGTCCATGAATGTCAAAGGCAGTGAAAAATTTCCCACTCTTCACCTAACAGGATTCTCTTTGAAAAAAAAATTTAGAGGTGTGCTAGATTTCAAGTGCAGGGAATCAAGAAGCTGATGTGAAGACATAAAACAGAATGCTTTTCCAAAAGATCAAGCACATGTCATTGTGCTTGATGTGGGAAATAATACTGTATGAACTTCTATAGCTTGTGTTCTGCCATAAGTCACACCAGATGATCATGAGGGTCCCTTTTATTCCCAAACAACTGTGGATTTATTGTCACTATAACAAGGCCTCTTCACACTACTCAGACAGTGTAAAGTGCCTTTTAAGTGCGAATAAATTACATTTACTCTCACTTAAAGGACACTTTATCCTGTCACAACTGTGTTAAAGACCTGTGATTTACTCTAAAACCAGCCCCTTATATATTCTTGTTCTAGGTTCATAGATTTTAGGTCCAGGAGGAACAGATAATGTTCTCTAGTCTGACATCCTACACAATACACACCATAGAATTTAATCCAAATAATTCCTCCTTCAGCTTTGATTAGGTAATTCATTTATACTTCAGAAACACATCCTAAATTGAGAATTATTGAGACCGAGTGAGTTCGTCGTACTTCTCACAGAGTTGTTGCAGCAGCTACCTGCCTGCACACCTGAACCTTAATTTAAAGCTGAATTTATCCAGTATCCACTCATAACCAGAGAATTTCATGAGACATTGTCTGCTAGATGAAAGAGCTCTTTATCATCAAAAACCTTTCTGAGCAGATAACTGTTGACTCCCTTCTTAACTGTCTCGTTGGTAAGTTAAACAGATTGCGCTGCTGTAGTGCAAGTTTCCAAGGCCTTGAAGCATTTTTTTTAAACACTTCCCAATTTTCAATGCCTGTTTATAAGGTCAGCACAGAAGAAATAACTATACAACAATAATAGGAAAATAATCTCTTCTGCATAATGTTGCCTCCCACTTCCTGCACCTAATTCCCCAAGATTTTGTGTTCCAGTACTGTTATAACCAGTATCTAACTGAAATCCAGGCTTTAACAGACAGGAACAAGAAAAAGGAAGATGCATTATTCTCTGTTCAAAGTACCCTGCTCTTTGTTGTAATATCCATGCCAAGAACCAAAAAGATCATCCTGCAGAACACATTACAAGTGCTTAATTCCACTTCCAGGAGACACCTCCAGTGCTCTTCAAAGAGCAGATTAATTAAATAGTATTTATCGTTTTTTATTTTTTGTTTACATTTTGAGTGATACAATTATTACCCAGTGTAGTAGAATCACTGTTGTAAGAACATTAAAAGGCAGCCTATTTTTAATGTATTGAGCACAGACAAAATGCTTAGTAAGGAGGTGTTATTCCATGTCCTGGGCAGGTGATGGGTTTTGACACCTCAGACCACATTTCAGAAATGTTTGAAAAATTTTTGTGCGCTGTACTCCTGGGAGTGTTAGAAACATCCTTGAAGGATTAGTTTTTACTGAGGCTAAGTGAAAAAGACAGGGTGGCACCAGATAGGGCAATTGAGACAGCCAAGGTGAAACAAACAATTAAGCAAATGAAATATTATTAATCCCCAGGCAAGGCAGCAAAATTTTGCTGTCACAGCCGTTTTTTTTTATAAGAAATTCGTTCTCTGTCTTCATATCCTGCACATATCTCTAAGAACAAAACCAGTATCACTTATCTCCAGCCTATGCTGGAGACCTCAACCACTCCAACACATCACTGAAAGAAAGAACATGATGAATTACATCCCACAAAGACTAACTGTACTATTACAGCATAAATCTACATGTTTTTACTGGAGTGCTAGTGCAAATCAGGCAGTAAAGCTCCTCAATTATAAAATGTTTTTGGGAAACACTGATTTCGCATTGTTCATCACCATCTGTCAGAGTTGCAATGGATATCATCAAAAGCAGCTGCTGTCTTTCCCATTTCAGGCTCAGAGTATATTAAGAAGTCTAGAGATGTGCATTGTCTTGGCATTGAAAATGGAGAAATTAATTTGTGGGTTCGATGCTTAAGTTTTTGAACTGCTCCATACACAACATTAATGCACAAGTGCTGTCTACTCCAAGTTACACCACCAATGAAAATTTATGATTACATACAGAGGAGCTCAGAAAAAAGGGAACATTCTTGAATGAAAACATATACCTTTAGTCGCTGACACATTCTGATGATTTCAAATATTCTGAGTGGTGCTAGTAAGTTGCTCTACTGTTCCTTACTGTCATTTAAAGCTATAAAGCACCATCTAGATATAGCTATACCCTTCTACCTCTTTGTCCTCATTTTCATTACACAGCCAATGTTTGAAGGAATGCTTTGTATTCCTTTAGGAATGTGTTTGCAGCCAGGAGGAAATGTATTTTGTAGTTCTGATGGGAGAATCACAAGATGATTTTCCCCTTTTACTACAGGCAAGCAAGAGAGTCGGTATTGATTAAGAACTTGCTAAGGGCTGTTCCAGTTGCAACTTTCCATCTAAGATTAACTCCATCTCCACACAGTGTTTCTGAACAAAGTGAGTCAGGACACTGTCCCAAACTGACCAATTCAAGTTTTGAAGTAACTTTGCGCTACAAATTAACAAATGTTCTTCACTTCTTTCAGGCACACTTTAGTTTACAGTGTGGTTCTCCCAGTGCCTTCCATTGAAGCACCTTTGTGTGACAAAAACTTTCTTATATGCCACTGTGATGGCCACAGCATAAGATTTTTGGCAGATACCGAGAAAAATTGTCAAATGTAAGGACAAGGCTCAGAGAGACAGCCTGTATTTAGGCCAGAAAACAAATGCAAAGAAAAAAATAGAAAGAAAAAGCTACTGAACAAAAGTAAAAAATTTTGCAGATTGTTATGAAGCCTGAATTGCCCAAGCTTTCTTTGTGTTATTTACAAGTGGTTATTTATTTGCAGTAATATTTTAACTAAACTGTTTTTAACTGTATGCTAGGCCTCCCCAGTGCATAAACCCTGCTGAGACATACTGCTCCTCGGTGGCTACAGATGTGCTACTGCACAAGGGGCACAGCCATAGCCCTACATGATGAACATTCTGCATGCTTTAATTGCTGAAAGATTGTGCTTTGACCAGGTGATGTTAATTAAATGATGCTCTTCCAACAACCATAAGCGTTTTGGAAAGTCATAGACAAAGTGGGGATTGTAGAAAAGATTTCATTATCTCTTTCTCCAGGGAAATTGAATTTGTAGCAGAAAGTGCATGAGGGAATCCAGTTACAGACCATTATTTTTAAATATTGCAGTTTCTCCAGCTTGTACAACCCAGTGAATACACACAGTGCAGTCTAATCAAAATTTACCCTTAAGGAACAGGTACCATCATTTTCTTTTCTTTGATGGTTTGTACTAGTCACAGAGAACTCGACAATCACCCACGTAAAACTGATATAAGCCATTTAGAAGCTAGGAAAACTATCTGATCCACAGACATAGGTGATGATTGATTATTTTTTAATCTCAGCTTTATACTGAAGAAAAAATTGTTATGCACAGAAAAGAAAAATAATTCTCACTGGCTCTGGTGCAATTCGACATTGATGTTGCTGGATAAACTAAAGTGACCACTGACCAAACAAAGATGAGAAAATATTATGCAAACAAGTCTGCAGGTATTACTTTTTACTGTGTAGGGTTATATTCTCACATCCTTTCATAGCTGTCAGGCTAATGATTTACAAATCTGATTAGATATGGATGTTAATTTACCTGTCTTTAAATCACTGTATAGATAAAATAGTTTGGATCTTGTAAGCAAATCAGTAACGTTAATAAAGCAATTGATTCTTACAAACTGGGGTCTCTGACTTTGCAGTGCTTGCAATGACCATTTAATCTGTGGGCCAGAATGGCGTCTGGCTTTCTCTCACTGACTTCTCATGTTACACTAGAGAAGCATTTACAACAGTCCACCTGCCATGTCTGAGCTGGTTTTAATGAGACAAACGCATAGAAAATCAACAGATCACTGAAAGAATGCAAATCCCAGATACTAATTTTTAAAAGAAAGAGATTTCCACCATCGCACATTCGAAACATTCTGTTTAGCTATTTTATCTTCCTATTCATCTAGTTAAAGTGGATTTTGTCAGAGTTCTTGTGGCAGAAATAGCCTCAAAAAGACTTTGTATTACTGAGTCAGATAAATGGAGAGGAAAGTTCAGGCAATGGGTAAAGTCAAGGGAGACTGCCTGTAGAACTGAATACAGGGAAGCTGTCGCATTCTGATGTTTGGTTTTGAGTAAAATAGATTCATTGAAACGTGATAATTATTTAAAAGATCAGCATTCACTCCTTTCTTATGCTTTGTTCGTCTCCGGCTGCTCCCCTTGCGGGACAGCAGAACTGCAGATCAGAACTCTGCACTCGCTTCCTACTTATTTGTACGTCTCATTCACACACAGTCATACGACATTAACTTGGAAAACACAACGCAGTCAGCCCCTCTCGGAGCCTGCCTGTAAAACACAACGCAGTCAGCCCCTCGTGGACCCCGCCTATAAGACAACGCAGTCAGCCCCGCTTGGCGCCCGCCCTCCGCTGCGATGGGGTGCTCTGCCCGCCTGCGGATAGAGTACTCCCTCCTGAATCCTGACTGATAAAACAGTAGATTTGCGATCCTTGAGTCTGGATAAAGCACGACCGAGGCACGATAACGGCAAACCAACCAACCTCACGATTTATTCACAACAGCTCTGGAAATAATGGTCCAACATAAGTGGTGCAAAGGAGAGGAAGAAGGAAGGAAAGAAACAAAAAGAAGAGAAAGAAGAGAGAGGCAGATTAGTACTAGAAAAGGAAAGGGGCGGATAGTCACCACCCTGGATCCCGCAGTGTCCTGTGGGTCCTCCGTCAATGATCCTCAGCAGTCGGTGGTGGGTGCACACACATAGTCTCACAGAGTGTCCTTTTGTATGCATCCGAGTCCATATGGTGTGATCAGCTCGCACCAGTCACTTGCACCAGCCACTCTTGCACCAATCCAGTCATTGCGTACCAGTCACTTTTACACCAATCACCTTGGTGCACGCGGGTCTCCAAGGTGTTGTCCCTCGGCTGTTCTTGGTGAGTCTCTCCCCCTTGGAGCAGGTGGCAGATCTTGTCTGGTCAGTCATTTTGAGCAGGAGGCGAGACTTGAGATGGTGCAAATTTTCTGAGACATCACAAAAATGGCAGGGCCGAGTCCCACAGAAGCTTCTTTGCTTTCTGCAGTATGTCCTTTTTCCACCTTCGTAACAGTATCAGCAAGACACAGGATAAAGACACTCAAATTATGCAGAGAAGACAGGGGAATCAATTGCAGAGTATGTGCAAAGGCAGCAGGAAACAAAACAAATTTCTTTATGCTTTCACTCCCAAATTGCTGAGCAGACACATTAACAAGTCTTTTTCGTACTAGTTTCAGATTATACAGTAAGAGGTATGATTATCATGGATGGGGATGATGATGATGGTAATAATAATGGTAACAACAACAATAATAATAATAGTGACATAGCTGTAGAGGAAAAAATAAATGAGGAGAATACAAGGTAGAATTTAGCTCAGCTCATCACTTGCCTGAAGGCCCTCATCTAGTGTACTGGCAAGCACAATGCTCTTTCAAGGACTGTGATACTACCATTGCAATTGTAAGCACCTTTACATGATAGTCTTGTATTAATAGCACAGTAAGTGCATAAAAGGTAAATGTCATTTAAAATTCCTCAGTATTTTGATAACAAATAGCTGGAGTGAAACAACAATGACAGTTCCGCTAAAATCTGGATGTTTCTTCTGTGAATATAAACACATGTTAAAATACAGAGACAACAGCACAGTATTTTTCATGATCATCTCCAAAACATAAGGATTGGTTTCTCATTTGCCAGTTTTCCCCAAACATTTTCAGCTGTTCAAATATCTCAATAACTACATATTTTCTTCCAAAACCTGCCTCATACATGCCTAGCCCTATCAACACGTCTGATTGACTCTCTGAAGTGATTTGTTGGAATGAAAATACTTTGTATGCTGTATAAAACTAATTAGGCCCAACAGGAAATAAAATGCCACCAACAGCTTGAATAAAGCTGAATATTAGGTTGAAAATTTTCATGCCAAAATGTTTATTTTATTAATAGCTTTCTCTGCAAATGTTTTCTCATATCCGTTTAAAACACTACCATATATTCCATGTTACTGGTGCCTCGGTCTGCTGATAGGTGCTGATATATTCTAAGAAGCCTCAAGACCCCAAGTTTAAGAAACGAGATCCACAAAACAGGAAACCTTCTCATAACAGGGGGTTTTACAAGTTCAGATCAACCCTACTGGTTTTAGCACAGCTGAGGATACAGGCTATCATTCTGGGTGGGAGCAATGGTCCTGGTAGCTCAGGTGCCTGGTCTCTGAAGGTCACCATGCTGAATTTCTTGAGTAACTGTAGAGGAATGGTAGAGGAGGTATTGACTGATCTTCTACTGGTCCATCCTCTTGGCATCCATCAGTCACCTTCTTAGGGGCTGCATGGTCTGTAGAGTACCCAAACACATCAACCATACTTGACAGCTATAGACAGATTGCCCCTTCATTAGCATGCTTAATCCCTTTTTGAGTCCATGTGTAGGTCAGTTTTTTGCCACATTTTATTGCAGCAACCTCCATGACTTTCTCATGCTAGAGTTGGAAAAGTATTTCTGTTTTCTTTAGCTTACATATGCTAGCTGATAATTTTATCGGGTCCTTCTTTGTCCTTATGTTATGCGAAACTGACATTTATCCAATGTTGCCATATAATCGTTTCTCTCCCAGGTTTTATCTGTTTCATTCCAGCACTTAATAGAATTACACATAACAGCATCACAAAATACCAATTTACAACTGATGTATTAAGCACCCTTGAAAGAAAATGCTGAAGTAAATAAACTCAAACATGTGTCTGTTCTGGGATCCATCTTTGCAGTAGAAATATTAATGAAAAAAAATTCCTTGATTTGCTTTTGGGATAAAATATCTGAAAAACCCCAACCATTAAGCACTTTCAGATTTCTTTTAAAGGAGGTGGAAAACTATTTTTAGCATCAACAAAATGTCTTTGAAAGTCACATTAAGGAAAATTTCCTAGTAAATTACACTTGAGACCCTATAGAATTTTTCAGCTATATTAAAACAAACAAACACTCAAAATCTTGTATTTAGATGATTGTCATCGACTTCTGTTTGTATGTCTTGCAAATGAAACTATTATGTATACATACATATTCACATACAAACACTCTCCTGATAGTTGTACCAATAGAAATTGTTGAATTTATGAGGAAAAGGTTTAATTTTCTTTTTTCCATAAATTCAGTTCATCTGATCTTATGAGATTTTTATTTTTTACCACTTCTTTGTATCAAATGACTGTACGAAAAACCCCCAAAAGAAAAACTCACACTTTGTTCTAAACAGTAAGAGATGATGACATGGTACCTATATTATATAGCAGACAAGGCAGTCTGCTTTTCGCTAGCTGATTAAAATGGCTTTATGAATGAAAATACGAACAAACCCCTTTCTTTTAAGGTTTTTATTCTTTAAAAGTTACCAGTGAAGCCAAAGCCTTGGCTAGTTGTGGGGCAGGAGGTAGTACCACACAGATGGCCTTTATTGTTGTTAGTGAGGTTTGAGATGCAGACTCTCCCCCTTATTTAGACATCCAGGAGAGGTAAACATGCGAAGACCTACGTTCGTCACTGTCTCCTGAGTGATGGCACTTCAGGGAAAACTGTGCATGGGTTGAAAAGCAACATAAAAGGTTCATTTTAAAGAAGCATGACACCTGCCAATGGCAGGACAAAGAACAATGGAGGCCACATTAAAGAGCTACCACAAAATCAAGAAGATAGCAACCATACTGTCTTTTAAATCAAAATGACAGTGGAAGCTTTTTTATTCCTCCTTTATACAAGCATCTTCAGAGTGAGAGAAACATGACCATGGTAATTTTGTTTGTTGGGCTGCAGAGGATTTCTAGAAAATACTTTTCAGTCTCAACTTTGTTGCACTTTTATAAAAAATTATTATCTATAAAAAGTTATCACAGAAAACTTCTTAGAGATCTTAAGGAGCTCCTAAAGAAATCCTAGTTGAATCAAATCATACATTTCACTCTTTGGGTAAACCAGTACGTGATCCATGCACTACGGATATTCAAAAATAGTGTAATAATTTTAAAAGAGGTGCTTCCATCCTGTGTAGAATAGGCATTGACTTAGTTAGTGTACTTCTCAGGGTCCAAAAACATTTGGATGATACAGCCTAAAATCAAGGCATGTTTTAAAGTTTTTCGTGAAAGAGTAACTTGAACTTCATTGCTCCCCATAGCCAAACTCTCTTTGTTTACACAGCCAGCCAAAACTGTTGTTAGCAGGGATCAACAGGGAGACCCTCATCCACATTTAGTCATTAAGGAGATGCAAACACTGACTCCAGAGTGAAGACCTAGGTCAGTCAGGGTCTTGTCCACTTCAGCGGAAGCCTCCATCTCTGTCACTGTTTCTGTGCTCCTTTGCTCTGCTCCCAAATCCAACAGTGTGCTCCCGAACAAAGCAATGTAGGGGAAAACAGCTCTTTCCTTTTTTGCCGTAAGAGAAGTTTCCTGTGTATTTGTAGTACTGCCTGAGCTTCCTTCTGCTACAGTTGGGATACTGTTGATGTTGAGAGAAAGTTCTATTTACCTCTGATCACAAATCTTAGTGATGACTAATTTATTCCTGCACGTGCCTGGAGCTCTGACTCACAGGTCAGTACAGAATTGATGTACAGCTGTCAAGACACTCTCAGGAGTTCCCAATTTACTGCATAGAGGATTATGTGCTTTCACTTCTGTGCTCAGTGCAGCTGAGCTGGCAAAATCTTCTCTAAACCCCAAACCTAACGCAAGACTGTAAGCATTGATTTCGTGCCAACTAATGCAAGCTTACCTTGCAAGTCAGAATCTGGCACAAGGAACAATTCCTTAGGAGATTAGAAATCCATAATCCAGCAATTAGGTAGGCTCAGAGATTAATAAACAACAAAATTGTGCAATATATAGAGCAGTGTGTACAGCTAAGGACATATCATAGACATATAGTAAGACAGAGACAGCAGGGAGTTAGAGATGCTGACAAATTCTGTCTTCTCTCTCTGACTACACATCAGCTAATACTGGTGAGAGATATTTATTTGATTTACTCTTGAAGAACCTCATTGGCAGATTCAAGCAAGAAATGGCCAACAACTCCAGTTATGGAGAAAAGTACATATTTGCAATGATACCTCTTTCAAAGCCAAGAAAAAGGTAATGTACAGATATCTTTTCTTTAAACTGTGTAAAGGACTGATTGAATTAACTGAAGGTACCAGCAAGGGAACTAAAGTGCTTTAAAAAGAGGACTCCAGTGCAAATCACTGCTGTACTGCAGCGGAGAGTGTCTTAGAGGAAACAGGTATAGCAGGAAAATTTCTATCCCCTGCTCCAACATGGCTGACAAACACTCCAAACTTGCAACTGTCTCATGCTGGAAAGATTCTGCAAACATAAAAGTCGCCTTTATATTTTTAGGTAACCCATATTGCCATGCATTGGCACTGAAGTTTCGAGAATATGAGTTTTGAGAATTTTCCTAATCGTCTGCAGAGACCTTTTAGTTACTTCTAACTTTTATGGATATTGATATTGTTCTAATCATTCCTTCATAAATGCTTAGAAGATGAGACAGTCTTCTCTTGAGAGCACTCTGACTAATAGTTTGAGATTCAATACATTTTCTAATTAGGACTGTGGGTACTAGGGCAGCTTCAACAAACCCCAGAGTCAGAATAAAACCCAGAGGGCTTTGCTAAAATATCGTGGAAAATCTTAAACATTAAAAATCACCACCAGTGTTTAAAGTTGTTCCACATGAAAATATCTTTGACAATAAATGTTAGGAAAGACCAAATCTCAAGGATAAATCAAAAGTTCTGCAACCAGAAAGTAACATAAGCAATTACTGAAAGAACAAAGAATTAATTTATATGCCATTTATGCTAATTAGAACATTTACTTTGTTTACTGGGTTTTATGATTATACTTAACTGAACAAGTACAGGTTAATATCAGTGATTCTTAAAAGCATAGGAATTATCATATAAAATAAAATCTGATGCCCTCTGAATCCAGTACTTTGTAACTCCTGAGACAGGTAGGAGATGATAGGATGAGAGGCAATGGCTTCAAGTTGCATCAGGGGAGGTTTAGATTGGATACTAGGAAAAATGTCTTTCCTGAAAGAGTGGTCAGATATTGGAATAGGCTGCTCAGGGAGGTGGTGGAGTCACCATCCCTGGAGGTGTTTAAAAAATGTGTAGATGTGGCACTTTGGGATATGGTTTAGTGGGAATGGTGGTGTTGGGTGGATGGTTGGACTCAATGATCTTAGAGGTCCTTTCCAACTTACGATTCTATGATTCTGTGAGGTATCAGAGACATATAGCTAACAAGTATAGATCTAACTATAAAGTATATGATTCTAAGAAGTGCATAAAGGTGTTTCTTTTCTATATATTACATTTAGTCATCAAATTTCTCCATCAGTTGCAGCTGTTTCTATATAGGTTAACTACTGGCATAACAGATTTCTGCATGTGGAACCAAATTTTACTATTGGTTTAAATGAAAGCAAAACATGACCTGTCAATATTCATAAATAAAAAAACCCCTTTAATATAACAACTGCTCCGCACAAATAAGGAGAAAAGTCTGCGTGAAAACCAACCTATTACCTAAATAAAAATCATGAGCTGATCGCAATGGGTAACAACAAAACCAATTTTATTTACTCTAGCAGGTTAATTCCACATTGTCAGCCCTCTAGATGATACCAGGCTCAGATTTTCTGTTTCTCTCCCCCAGGTTTGAATTTGCAACCAGTCTTTCCTAAACTACCTCTCAGAAATTTCCAACAGATTTCTGTGTTGGCAGTGCTGAAGCTGAGCCAGGACAAGCTTTGATCTGCATACCAAAAATCACCGCTATGCTTGTTTTGACATTTCTCATTATAAACAGTCAATAAATTAAGTCCAATAATTTGGGTTTTAATGACACTAAGATTTTTTTGTCCCTTCACTTCTATCTGTAGAAGAAATGACTTCACACCATTTTGCCTCTGATGAAGAGCTAAAGTTTGGGAGTACAGATGCCTTCTCCTGTACATCTTGGTTTTCTTGCTCCTGCACATGGCTTGTTCTAAGAGGAGAAGGAACCCAAGGTGTAGCCTATTCAGCTTTGACTTCTAGTGTCTCACTATTTTTGATCTCCCCATCCTTTTGCTGTAGGAAATGGGTACTCTTTTACCAGACTGAAAGGTGGACAGTCTGATTTATAACTTCCTGTGAATAGCCTGTGAAACATCCCAAGTGAAGGACCACTTTAAAAATAGAAAGCCCCAGTTATGCTATGCTTGTAGTTTATGCAGACTGATAGGTGTTCCGCTCTTCCCACTGGAGAAAGCTAGGACAGTGATAGTACCAAAGAGGAAGACAGCAGTTGACGTTTTCAAGGGTTCATCAGTGTTTAAAGAACATTAAACTTTCTGAAAATCATTTGTTACTGCAGTGCAGTGATTCCTGTGGCATCCTGAAGAAACTTCAGGATGTAGACATGTCATAGCAAACACTGTTTCTCATTGCTTATTAAAACCCTGGATTTTGTTAGGTTACCATTCCCTTAAAATACTTAGAGTGAACTCCTAAGCTAACACAATACATTCACCTTTTGATGCGCCTGAATCTTTACCTTCACTTAAAAAATATTCAGAACAGCAGGTTGAAAAAACAAATTTGCTCATCACAGAAACTTTCCTAAGGTCTTTTCTGCAGTATAACAAATTGTTCCAGTTTTAACCAGCATTATCTTGCAGTTAATTAACGAATAAATCTATGAATGTTCTCAGTTAACTCAAGCATTCAAATAAATTACAATCATCACTAACACATTGCAGCAAATGTCCCTTCATGAAATATGATTTCTAGTATCTGTAATGAATAAGCAGGGTGATGACCTCCCCTTTATTACCCAAAGGAGAGGAAAAAAACCAAGCAAAACAGTCACGTATATGACAAACTGATTAGTTCTATTACATTTCTCCTATTATGAAGTGTTTTGATACAACAGACTTATAATTCAATTGGATTGTTTGTACTGAGGTCCACTGCCTGAAAGCAACAAGGATGTGAAAACACTTCTGAAGTTTAATTCAAATGGGAAACAGCATAGTATATTCACAGTTTCCACTTAAGATGTGTGGGAAACAGGACAAACAGTTGAACTTGACAAAAAATGATGGTCAATTATTTTGGTAGCCATAATAAAACATTCAGCTTTCAAGACTTACCCAAGAATAAATTGTACCTGTATTGCTTTTCAAATGATGCCATCAACTTTGCATATAGATTAAAATATGTATGGTATGATAATATTGATCTAAGGGGGAAATCAGTATATTTCAAATTCATATTCTGTGACTGAATCATAAAACCATATTCCTCTTTCAGATTGCAGTGAATATAGATACCAGTTATCTTTATAACTTTCCGTTCACCCAAGGAAACATTTTAGACCAGAACTAAATCTAATGTTATTCTGGAGGAGGGGAATTTAATACAGTATTTTTAGTGTGTCCTATAGTTGGATTGTACCGGAACCAGCGAGAACTCATCACAACAGTGCATTAAGGAAGGACAGCATAACCAATATGGAGGATTTTGCTGAAGAGCTTAGGAGAAAAAACTTTCTTTAATCTACCCAGTGAAGAAATCCCTCAGAAAAATCAAACTGATAATTGTTCAGAACTGAAAAGAACAAACTCTTGAATGAATTTGACATAGAAGAACATTTTACACTAGAAAATGTGCATGTGGAGGTGAAATCACATATTTCTTGAAAGATAACAGGATATTCTTAGAGTTCTACAGCTGGTATATTAGGACAGTTATGTATAATTCTCTTTAGAAATAATGTATTGCTCTTGTTTTATTTGAATGTATAACACACTGGAGCTTCTTGGTACTCCTGTGATTTCTGCACCCATCTGTGCCATTTACAGAGGACAAATAGGTAAGACACAAGCCCTTTGCAACACATGCTATGTGTGTCTTTAGTTCTATAACGTTATTTCCAGAATGTAAGCCTATTTTCTGCTGTATTTAAAGCTTAAAAAAGAACAAAAAAATCCTACAGGAATGAATAGTGATTTATCTAACATTTTCTTCTTAGGAAAAAAAATATATGTACAAAAGAATCGGAGCAAATCTGAGTTAAAAAGTCTTTATCTTAAAATTATTTACATTATTTAAATTATCCTTTCCTAGTAAACATCTTATTTCAAGAGTCTATTCCCAATGTATTGTTCCAATGTGCCATGGCATTAAAATGAACCAGGTGTATGGAGAGTGATTTTCTCAGACAGGTCTTAGCTATGTGATGCTCTGTCCTGGGTTCGTCCAGGACAGGGTTAATTTTCACCAGAATCCAGGAAGAGGCACAGCCGGGTGGGCTGACCCAACCCCAACCTGGCCAAACAGAGCCGGGTATTCCATACCATGTGCCGTCACACTGGGTTCCGGTGGGGGCGGCAGCGCGGCGGGAACTCTCTCACGGCTCGGGAGCACTCAGCAGCGGGTCGGTCCGAGAGAGCGGTTCTGTTCTGCGGGCTCTGTTCTGCGGGTTTGTTTTGTGTATTCCCCTTTTCTGTATCGTTGTTGTTCCTGTTTTCCCTCTGTTTGCTGTTCTGTTAAACTGCCCTTATCCCGACCCACCAGTTTCTGCCTCTTTCTTTCCATTCTCCTCCGCACCCCAGTGGGGGGAGGGGCGGCCGCATGGCGCTTTTGTTGCCGGCTGCAGCCGAACCAAAACATGCTGGATTCAGATATTGTTGCAAGACAATTTTACATATAAGCATCCCACTTTTTTGGACCTAATATATTTGATCAACAGGCCCCTGCTGTCATACTGCTAGAAAAGTTATACTAAAATATAGAGCTCTTTTTGAAATGAGGAAGAATCTGAAAATCTACATGTCTAACTTGATATAGCCAACCATGGTTATACATTCATTTGCCTACATGGGCCCAGGGCTTTTGAAGCCAATAGCAGAAGTTAGTTAGGCTAGACATGATGTCTCAATGGAAGTCACTTATATAGGTGCCTTTTATTTCTCTCTTTGAGCTGCAAGCATCTTAAGGGGGTCTAATACTCTGCTTTGTAGGTGAAGGAACTCACATAGGTAAGTTCTGGACTCTCAGATGTGCAGAGGAAGAAGCTCAACTTCCAGTTAAGTACTCTTCTTAGGGCTGATTTATAATCTGAAAATAGAGGAATTGTTATGCCAGAGGTGTAATAGAAGCAGTACAAAGCATTGCCAATGAAGGCTGATGAAAGGACTTAATTCACAGAATCACAGAATAGTAGGGGTTGGAAGGGACCTCTGTGGGTCATCTAGTCCAACCCTCCTGCCGAAGTAGGGTCACCTACAGTAGGCTGTAGAAGACCTTGTCCAGGCGGGTCTTGAATATCTCCAGAGAAGGAGACTCCACAACCTCCCTGGGCAGCCTGTTCCAGTGCTCCGTCACCCTCAGAGGGAAGAAGTTCTTCCTCATGTTCAGACGGAACTTCCTCTGCTTCAGTTTGTGCCCATTGCCCCTTGTCCTGTCGCTGGGCACTACTGAAAACAGCTTGGCCCCATCCTCCTGACACCCACCCTTGAGATATTTGTAAGTATATATTAGGTCCCCTCGCAGCCTTCTCTTCTTCAGGGTGAACAAGCCCAGCTCCCTCAGCCTCCCCTCGTAGGAGAGATGTTCCAGAGATGTAATTCAAATCAGGAAAACAATGTTGTTCTTGAAGCTTCTCTTGGTTCGTGGATCAGCTTGAGCCCAGAGTCATTGCTAGGCTTCTAATGCTCAGTTTTCTGCTCTAAACCAGACTGTGCTCATACTCCTTCTCAGCAAGAATAAAACTCAGCTGCCAGCCTGGAACAAAAAGATAAGAACTTTCCACTTTTCTCAGCATTTTGACAAAACACTGATGTAGTTTTGTGCTGACCACTTGGCATTTCTGATAGGCAGCTTAAGGAGGCTCTTTCTCAGACTCTTGAGCAGTGCTAACAAATACCAATAGCTAAAGCATATTTAAAAATGGCTTACAGACGTTCAGGGACTTTAAGTGATATGCTTTTAACACAGAGAAGAATGCAGTTTCATTCCTGTGCCTTCTGACATGGAAAAGAACTCAAAGAGTCCCTGCTCCATCAGCCTCCTATGACAAACTGACAAACTGTTGGGTTTTGTTTGAATTATAATTGCATCCAAGGGCAGTAATGAGGCCTGCCTGTTATGTTGAGAACAATGTCAACATGTAGGAAGAAATGGCCTGGGAATAATTATTTTAGTTTAATCTAGTTGCACTTCAGCTCTATACTATGGCTTACACCATAGGTGCAGCATAGGTATAGTTTTCTGGCTGTGTTGTCCAAACTTGAGTGAACGCTGTGGACTGCACTCACCCAGTTAAGTCCTGTACACTTAAGTGAAACACCTCAATACAGCAGGGTCTTTCTCTGGAGGACTAGTCACTTCTCTCCCTGGCCACTGAAGACATCTGTTTTAGAAGAACCTTATTTAGATCTTAAGACCTAGGACTAGTGATCAGGTGAACTGACTCCCAGTGCATGTCTCTGATGTATGTTATTTAAAAGTGTTGCGTTCATGTGTCTTAATGAAATATAGCTTATTCCATCTTTACATTGAAGTAAAATTCTCTCTCCATGTGGGGTTGATACATCATAGCTGGTGCACTGTGAATCCACATTCCTGTGGCTAAGTACTTGTTACTGCCCAAGAAATTAAACATTTACTGTGACAAAGAACAAGAATGAAAGAAAGGAAAAAATAATTAAGTTTACTGCCTAGGTGAGCAGGATACCACAGCTTAGGAGGGTAAAATTCAGTTCAAGATGAACACATCCAGCTCCACATCTAGGTGCTTACAGGCACATTAGGGGGCTGAACTCCCACTTTGGTGAATGGAGATCCACCCAATACAGGAGTGCTTCTGCTAGCTCTCAAGCAGATAGCTGGCCAGCTAAATCCCTCCCCAGGTGGACTACATCCCCGCTGGCTGTCACTGTAACTTATGCACACAACATGTGATCATGTCAGTTCAGATGCTGTAGTCCTGACTGAAATCCCACCTGGAGGATAGTTGTGTTGATGATAAAATTGTTCAGGTGAAATCTGCAGAACAGATTCATAGAGGTCTCAGGATCTTTCAGATGCACACCTGTGCCTGGAATTGCCATTCAGGTTAAAAAAATAAATCAGTACAGTACTTGTCAGTATTTGAACTTTTTTTTCCTGCTTCTTCCTCCCACTGCTAGAGGAGAAGAGGTAGACTTTCTCTTTGCTAGCAGAACCACATCTGCCCAGTTTTCCAGTTTTCTTTCTAAGAACATATTTGTCTAATCACAATAGATGCAAAAAAACTGAGAAACTGATATTTCTCCTTCTCATCAGGAGTCAATCCTAAAGGAGTAACTTGCCTGCTATTAGAAGCATTGAATAAAACAGAAGTAGCTGCACTGTCCCTGGAGATGGAGATGACATGGGTCCTTTCATATTATTTCCATGTATTCATGACATTAATAAAATTGCTCTATGAATGCAGGAAAAATTTTCCCAGTGGGAGCAGACCTTCTTTCTTTCTTTTTTTTTTTTCTTTTTTTTTCTTTTTTTTTTTCTCCCATTGATCTAGGGAATAGTCATTAAAAGACCAGCAAGACAAAGGATGCTAAGAGTGGTCCCCTTCTTTTCCCTGGAGTGCTTGGAGAGAAACCTAGAATGATGACCATATTCAGTGTCCCAAACCAATGGATATCAACACCATTGCTTATTTAAACTGAAGTATCTAGCTGGAGTAACAGCCTGCTTCCAATTCTTGTTTCTGAAGACCTTTTCATCAGACGTTCAGACGTTCTTCAGCCAACAAGTTTTGTGGTTGGGGAAGGAAAGTGGGAAAGGAAAAGGACAAAACTGTCTGATCACTATAAAAATAAAATTGTTCAAATGTGTGATACTAAAGCAATTCTAAATTTCAAAATGTCACTTCTCTGCAGCCACATTTTTATCTAGTCTTATCTATTAATTTTGTTTCAAATGTTAAAATAAGCCACTGTCTCCTCACAACTGACGAGGTACTGCTGTACTCTTATGCTATTGAGTGTCTGAAATACTCCACGTGATGCAGTCAGGATAAGTTGCAAACTGCTATTTGGAACTAGGCATTAAGCACTGGACTGTTTTCTTATTACTGCTTTGCTAATAGCTTTTCCAATATTAGGGCAGACTGAAAAATTTTTAAAAATACATACACGTTTGTAGAGAAAGACCATATCATTCTGGAGGTAGCACAATCCGAGAAGGACGTGAGAAAGCAAACAGGATTTTCTAAACAACAGTAATTCCAAAAGCTGGCTTTTTACTATTCCCCTTTTAACTGTTTTTCTACCTTTGAATTAGTACCTGGGACTCATCCAGAGTTTTCTTTGCACTTTTCTGGAGACTCCAGTCTTCCTGACAACGGTATTTGACTTCTGATTGCCTTTAGGTTTTTTGTATGACTTGATGCTGTTCCTCTATGATATTTGCACTCCTAACACATACTAGTTTGAGAACCAGGGTTTATAACCAAGTTGAAACATAGGATAGTTGTACACTTGGGACACAGTGATAGGTTTCATAGAGTAAGCACAGGTAAATGGAGTTTATTGACTTGTAATTCAGGCAACATAGAATTCCCCTGTTTCTAATAGCCTGGCCTGGGAATACCAAACTGGCATGTTTCCCAACCATTTTACCTGCTTCTGTTAGGAACTTGTCTTGAAATGGGAGGAATAAAGCAGCACCTATTTTACATAGCTGACAGCAGTGTTCTTTTTTACCTTTAATTTATAAATAACTTCTTCCAGATCTCCTGTTTTGCAGGCATCTTTTTCCTTACCAGTTTCATCCTGTATTTACCATCCATTTGCAATGGTATCTGCATTCATTATCTTCTTTTTTCTACATCTTTTGTGCTCTTTAATCTCTGCTCCATTTGATTTCCTGCACCACTCTTCTTCTCCTAAAAATCCCTTTTTATTTGCTTCAGTAATCACTGCCTCTCACAGGTACCCTCTTAAGTTTCCAAATTACTTTTGATTGCTCATGCCTTTCCCAAGGGCCTTCCTCTCCTCCATGTGCTCCCCTCAGTACGTGGTCTACACTGAAACAATGCTCAGACTAACATCCAGGAGATCTCATCCTCTAGCAATGCAATGGGTGGGGGACTCTCTTGTCCAAAGCAAACATCAGATAAGAAGCTCTCCTCCTAAAAGACAGTTTAAGTAGTGAACAATAGTAGCAGAAATGAATTTACAGTACATTCGCTACTTTAACTAACACCCACCTGTGTCAGATACTTATCTTTGGAGAGGGTGAATCATGCTCTGAAGAGTCTTTTTGCTCTCTGCTGTCTGTAGGTGGGAAACCAGATGATTAGCTTAGAATAGCTGTCTCAGAAGAAAAGAAGAAAAACAGCAGACAAACCCCAACCAACACCAGAGGTTAGAAGTTCCTTGCCCAAATTGAAGCTCATTACTCCCAATTTTGTTCTTAGGGAGAATAGGTGACTCTAGAGGTACAGTTTATCTCACCTATCACAACCACCTTGCAAGGATGAGAGGAGCACTGGAACAGGCTGCCCAGGGAGGTTGTGGAGTCTCCTTCTCTGGAGATATTCAAGACCCGCCTGGACGGGGTCCTGTGCAGCCTGCTGTAGGTGACCCTGCTTCGGCAGGGGGTTTGGACTAGATGACCCACAGAGGTCCCTTCCAACCCCTACTATTCTGTGATTCTGTGATTCTGTGAATTCCCTTCTGAAAGTGTTGTATTTGGCTACAGAGGGAGGGCAAGATGCTTAGCTTAGGTCTGTGAGACTAACTTCTAAATACCTGCGTTGATCAGGGTACATCGAAACAAGTATGTCACCACACAATATGTGTGAGGGTGAAAATACAAGCAGGTAGCAATTCTGCATTATATTGCACACCCAAAGTGCTAGTAAATTGGAGTACTGCAAGTTCCCCTGAGGATGTGAGTGACAGCACAGTGACTTCATCTCAGGACTGGTATCTGGCCAGTCTTCACAGGCAGCTCCAGAGTCAGGATAATCTCCTTAGAGCTCTCAACCAGTCGGTTACTGCTTGCATTACTTATGCTCAAGAATCAGGAGCTATCAAAATTCAGACAGTGATGGCACAGAACCAATCCATTAGTGAAAATTGTTGCTTTTTTCAAATACATGATGTTAAGGATAAGAATTATTTATGACCAGTATGCATTCAAATCAGTAAGGAAGCATTTGTTTCCCTCAGGAGTGATGGAAGTGACAAAGATGCACTTTGAAATATGTTTGAAATGTTGTATGCTGTTACTGCACATTTTTACCAGACTCAAAATAAGAGGTTAATTGCAGACAGGCCAGAAAATGATGAGATAGCATCACCATTTACAAACATAGCGTAAAACATGAACTTCTGACTACTTTTCACTGACATCTGTAATACAGTAAATGAGTCTGACAGCTGAATCAGTAATATGTTATTTCACTCTGAATCCTGTACAAGGTCTTTCTCATACAGCTTATAATAATTTTCTACTCTCTGTAAGAGAATACGGAGCCTTCATCCAGAGGAAGCATTATAATATATGTCAATAATTAGAATATCAAAAAGCAGACTTCTGTTTTCTTTGAACATGAAGATAGGTTTGGGTCTCAGGGCAACAAACTGCCCATGTAAATGCCATCATTATCTCAAAAGCAATGACTTACTTTGCTACACAGAGTACAGAGGATGCTGAAAAGAGGCTCCAGCTTCAATCATCAAAACCTGTCATGATGCCAGTGACTGACTTTTCTGCATCTTACCCTTCTTTCTGAATGATGCACTACTGTTTTACAGGATAGCGGTTTATAGACAAAGTTCTTCCACCATTTTGATTAGAAAGAGTGTCCTCAAACATGGTAGTCTGTGCTTACAATTCACTGTGACAGAGAGCTAAACCCCAAGAATTTTCTATTTTTCTGTTTTCACTGAGGAAGAAAGGCACAAAACAGTTGGTTACCAGTAATTTATCATTTGTGTAATGTTAATGTTTATATCGTCGTAGCAATAGCATGAACAACCAATTGGTTTTTCAAACCAAATATATTATGAAGAAAATTAGATGTGAAAAAAGATAATTATTCTTATGTCTAACATGCATTTGAATGACAAAAATCCTTCAGACAGAAAATCTGTAATCAGAGACAGTTTTTACTATCTGCATAAGCATGACCTTGATTAAAAGAGCACAGAATATGTATCATGTGAGGTGACAAAACACGAGGTGGATATCTCGTAAGTGTTTACTCTTACTAAAATTTTAGCAAAGACAACCTCTTTCAATCTGTTCAGAGAATGAGACAGTGAGACAAATCCTAACAGCAAAAGGGTAAAATATTTCTCCTTCATTCAAGCATGCAAGAGCTTGGCTTTTGTGCATGACCCATAATAAAAACAACACAGCTTTTTGATGAGTATCTGTTGTCATTGCAATAGCACTGAGCTTCCTTAACGGCCATTGTGGCCTTTCAAAAACAAAAATGCTTAGTAATAATATAGTCACTGTCATATAAAGGGATAAAAGTCCCCAAACGCGGTTCAAGACATATTTTCTCTCATTCTGCATAGGATTAGTAAGGCAAATAGAAATTAAGTTACTCAAGTGAGTCACTAAGTGTGGCAAATACAACCCATGAATAGAAGATTCTTCTCTTCCTAACTCTGACCCGGAACCCGGCTCCAGGATAACAAATGTTCCCCTGGAGGCCATCAAAATGCTTCACCACTTTTCACTGGCTGTTCAAGGAAGAAACATTCAGCTGAAGGAAGAGTGCTTCACCAGAAAACCAAAAATACAGCTCTAAGGTAGGTGTCTCAGCAGACTAAATCTACCCTATGGCATCTTAACCAAAAGACTGATGAAATGCCCCATTTCTAGATGTGGGCAGAAGGGATGTGATTGTCTCTATTGACAGGAAGATGATCTAGGCCATCCTGTCAAGGCTATCTGCATCCTTTCTCATGGCAGACCACTCAGCACAGAAGTGTCCGTGTGCCCCGTGCCACTGGGGACACTTGTTCCTGAGTCAGGGCTCCTTGCACTCCGCCGATAGCTGCCCTCAGCACCTTCCCTCACATTCTGCAGAAAAATCTATCCCGCAGTATGGTTTAAAATACTTCCTGAAATACAGAGACATTTCGATTTTCACCCATGCTGATCTCTTCTGTAGTATATACAAAAATATTGCAGTGAATTTCTGAAGCCTGGGCTTCCAGTCCTGGATCTACGCTAACTAGCTTTTATTAAATTATACATTTTTTGAGCTCTCTTGTCTACCAGATGACTGAAATTGGACTTTCAGCATTATATTCGGTGGCTGTTTGGGTTTTTGTTGTTCTGTCTTACACTTGGGAAATTCATTTGCAGTTTTCTTTCCTTTTGTACTGTCCTTCATGTTTAATGAGTTATCAAAGTCTTCCTCAATGGTATTTAAATTCCCTCAGTGTTTCTTTCTACGTAACCATTGAGATTCACAGCTGCGCAAAAATATAGTATTCTCTACTAATTGATTGCGATGTCTTTGGACTGCAGCGTTTATTCAATATTAAACTGCAGCACTATGTTTTGCTACAAATTAGGAAAACAGAAATTAAGTTGCAATAGAATATCTCATCTGTGTTCTGTTATGCTCATTTACTAAGTAAATGAAAAGAACAGTACTCCCAACCTAGGAAACTGAGTCACGAACTGCAAAACATAAAATTCAAAAAAACCCATTTCACTGTATGAAGAGGTTGAGCCTATGGGATTTGACACTGTTTAGCAACTTCGTGTCTGCCCTGCTTGTGGTCTCTAGAAATGCTTTTCATGCCACAGGATCTTGTGCTCCTTCCTCTCTTTCTATTGCCAAGAAAAAAAGCATAACAAGACTAATTTGAAACAACTGCTTTAGAGGATGTATGTTAATTTGTGACCTTTATTTACCATCACCTCAACCAGGCTGGAGAGACTGGAAGTGGAAAAACAAGAACACCAGAGATGAAGCGTATGTAACTGAGCTCCAGACACAGGTGTTGAGGCATCACATGTGGTGATTCACAGAGTCTTAACTTGCTTTTTGTGCTTGGTGAGATTTTCCCGCAACACCCATTCCCCCTCAGCCTACTAGGAGGGCTGTGCCAGCCCTGATTTGCTGCTCTGCCCACCACATGGCAACGGGGAGAGTTCAAGTCATAACCGCTTATACCAGGGAAGTCTCAGTAGGATGTAAAAATGTTGTTTACTTGTAATTTGTAAGGATGTGGTATTAATTGTTAGATCAATTTCCTTTTAGAGCAGCTAAGGAGACTATTGTCTCTTATCTCGAGGACTCTATCCAGGTAAAAATGATTTATAAGTTTTACACTGTAAATTTTCTTCTCTCTTTGCTATAGTATTCTCCTATTTTCTGTCTTCTATCTTTTTATTCAACTAAATGGCATGGAATTATTTTCACTTACTACCCAGACAAAGAATGAATTCTCTGTACAAAGAAAAAGGCCTGTAATGTTTCCTTTGAACAGCACCAGCTTTTTATCATGCCGAAGTGGACACAGAAAGTTTCTCTGGTCAATTACCCACTCACCAGCAGCAACCATGGCAATTGTGCTCTTTCAGAAACACATGAAGCTAACATCTTCTGGGTAATAGAAAATGGATTTCCTTGTTCCAAAAAATGACCATAATGAATTTGAAATCTTAGTAGAATGGATAGCCTGTGGACAGCACTTTCAACTCACCATTGGAAGAGGTATTATAAAAACAATAATAACCAGAGATCATTTCTACAGGAACCAACCAAACCTGTTGCTTAAGGGCATATGTGTCAGGCTACCAAATGCACAGGATAACAAATTACTTCTCCAGACGGTGCCTTTACACACCACTGAAAGTCCTTCTATGATCTCTTTCTAGCGAACCACCTTTTCTTCAGTATTTATTTCAATATCTTTTCCTGCTGTTGCATTCATTATGGTACCCTGAAGGACAGACAGTGTATCAGGGTGGTTCAAGAGGTCCATCATCTGAGGAAAATCCACTGCTCGGAGCTTCCAGAGTCCATACACTGCTTGAAGAGTTGCTGACAGTTATCAGTGAATGATGAAGGCTGTGCTTCCATTAGGATACATCAGTGGTATCCTTTGTCTCTGCTTCTTGAGTTTTTCCTAAAGACTTCAGTAAAAAAAATAATTTATCTTTGTATATATGTGAGTAGCAAGACATGGATCTATCTGTCAAACTAGGATCAGCAAAGGGTGTGCAAGGACATCTACTTCAGTGCATTGGCAATGATCTACTTTAACATTTTGATTGCTCATGCCTCTGTGATGTGTTTAGGATCTGTAAATTAATACATGTTCCTATCTCAAAATAGAGATACAAAGCTTAATATTTCTGGGAAACCCTTACAATACTTTTTATGGAAAGACTAAATGGAGTTTGAGATGTTATAACTAGGGTAATAAGTTAGAAATATACATGTGACTTTACTTAGAAATGGCTGTACTAGGATAATTTTTTAAAAGGCTTGTTCCTTCCTTAAGGTATTAATGTTTTCTTAAGCATTTTTTACACTAAAACAACTGTCAGTCATGTTCATATAGCATAGAGTCATTCTTCAAGCATGGCGGAGTGTAGGAATGCTTAAAAGAATATGATAAAGATAATGATTCAGGAAGCCTAGTATAATTTAAAAAAAGAAGTTAGACATTTGAACTCATGTGAATCACTTGAGTGAACTCCTGATAAGACAATAAATGAGCTAGCTGTTGGATTTGCAAGATAATAAGTTCCATAACAAATACACTATATAGAATTATAAATAGAATGTTATATCAAAACTTGAATTACCAGATTCTAGAGACTCAAGTGAAGTGACATATATTATAAAGTCCTTTCATGTTAATATAGAATGTTAGTAAAATTCTCAAATGTATGTACACACTCTGAAATTATTAGCAAGATACCAATGAATCTGAAGGCTCAGTAGAGAAAAGGTGTTTCATCCGTTAATGTCAATGCCCCTCACAAAAATAGTGCACTCCAACTTCCTGTTTGGCTGGAGATACAGCTGGGAAAAAGTACAGCTTTGCTCTTGGCAAATAAAGAAAGATGTTAAGGGAGAAAATTTAAAGGGAGAATTGAAATAGATGGACTTAGAAGGTGCTCAAAAAGGTTTTGAAAGACATCTCTGCTTGGTGGATGGTGCCAAACAAAGGGATTTGGCAGGTCAGTCAGCTTGCCTGGCTGGCCAGCTGCCAAGAGCCGGCAGGACATATTAGTCATTGCTGTTCTCTTGTACTGTAGAAATTGCTCTCCGGAATAAATAATCAGATACATTATTTTGTAGCTCCCCCTGCATGCTTAGTATCATAAAGGACATATACAATACACTGAGGGCTATGACAAATGGTTTATAAAGCAATGACCACACTGGCCAAGCCTCTTATTTACAGCAAGGTCCATGGCAGCTACCACAACAGGAAGAGCTTTCTAGCTTGCAGACCAGCTGCAGACTTCACACACAGAAAGGTAAACTCTCAAGTGTGATACCTGGGGGGATGAACAAAAACATAACTTTCTGTCTTTCCTAGAAACTGACTGCAGCAAGAATGTGGTGAACAGCTCAAAGAAATGGAAGGGGCAGAAAACACCGTAACCCTGCTTAAGCCTCAAGACTTTAACAAGTAGGTGTGAAACCCAGCAGTTCGCGGGCTCCCTTTGTGCCCTGACAAAATGTACCAAAGATGGAGGAAGTAATCAATTGATTTTACTTACAGTGTAAGTGATGAACCTCTTCATGGCACAGTACAGGCGGAAAACCCAGCGCACCTCCCTAGGGAGAGATCCGCTTCGAGATAGCTGACCTTCTACAGATAAAGAAGAGTGTTTTGGCTCATCTGTTTAATAGAATGATACTAATTATTGTTTTGCCTAGGCCTATGATATAGCACACTTAAACTTTAAAGACAAAAGAGTGCCTTTTTCTTGTCACGCAAGTTATACATGGCAGCATCGTGCTGGAAAGTAATTAAAAGAAGTATGAGATGGATATGAAAAACAGCAAAACCAATTATAAAATCAAGTCTTAGAGACATGAAACACCATCTTACAACCATGGTGATGAAATTTACAAGTATTTGTCACTCATGGCCTACCCATTTTATTCGCAGAGCAGCTGGGAACCCAGCTGATGAGTAATAACAGTTCACACAAAGTGACTGGGCACTGGTGCTGGCATCGAGTAGAAAGGAGCATAAATGGTAAAAAATTATGGTAGGTCAGTTACTATATTATCATTTTGTTATGCTTATATCTAGCTAGATCATGTTCACTCATCAGAGAAAAAACTCAGTTTAACCTTGAACTTCAGAGGTAAAAAGAGAACAGATAAAATCAATACCAGATCTGTGTATGCTGGAAGAGACCTTTGGTGTTCATCCGGTTCTAATCCCTCTCAAAGAAGGGCTGACTTCAATGTTATCTCAGGTTGCTCAGGGCCTTGTCCAGATAGAAATTCTATGACCTCACTAAGAAATCTGTTCCAGTACTTAGTGGGGACTCTAGAAGTGACTTTTTTTCCTTATGTCTTGTGGAATTATTAGTAAAATTAAGGTTTTACATCTGAAAATTAAGGTTTATATGAAAACGTAGCAGTGTTCACCCATTGAGGGAAAGCATGAAATCAAAAGGAGCTCTGAGGATGGGACACAGCTGCAGCAGGCATGCGAGGAATCCACTAACACAGCAACTCCCTGCAACATACCATAGAGGATGGAACGGAGTGGAGACTTCATGGCCATGCTCCGTGATGATAAAGCGGGAAGAAATGGTTCTCTAGAACTGATAAGCAGCTCATCTGGCCCCCTGAGCCAAGAGGTTTTCGAAACCTTGCCAAAGTGCTATCCTTTCGTGAATTTTGCTCGTTTTAATATCATTTTAATACCAAAACACACCTTCATCCTGAAGGCTACCCACCTCCGAGGTGCGACCACCCCTCTTCGAGTCTGCGCTCTCAATTTTTCATAAACTGTACCTTTAAATGTGAAGCGAGAGAATTTTACACCAATCATGACAAAAGGTATGTATGACTACAGTCACTCAAATATAAAAATAGCCAGGGAAATGGGAGATTTTCAGAGAAGAAGATCTTCGGAGGAGAAGAAGGTAACACTGTGAGCAAGTCAAGGGAAACTCCACCTCAGACTGCCTCCGACAACTGGGACTGGCTGACGAGTTGAGCCTTGCTTCTACCCGCCTTGGGACGTCTTGGGTGAGACTTAAACTGAGCGCTTTTCTCGGTAATAGGCTGTATTATTTATAACCTTTTCACACGTTTTATATTTGCACGTGCTTTCTTGCAGACAGTTACTATCACCGGCAATTCAAAAAGCCTATATACCTGTTGCACAAATAAAACTGCACTGTTGAAGTAGCCAGTTGCCACAGTTTCTCACTGAACGTGACCAAATGAGGCCGTGCTAGTTCATGAGCACGACTGGACTGAAGGAGCAGACTGCTATTAGTGTATCCAGAACCGTGGTAGTTTAACATACATATTAAACGTGACCGGACTGGTAGTGGCAAATTGGATATCACTCAGAATTTAAACCTAGCCGCACCTAGCCTCTCACTCAGTGAAGAGAGTTAGAAAGCAAGGGGGTTTATTTTCTGCAAAATTAACATGACATGCCTAGCTGCAACTTGTGCCCGTTGCCTCTTGTCTTTTTGTTGTGCACCTCTGAGCCTAAGTCTTTTTTTCGCTGCTCCTTCCCCCTGAACTGCTGAAGACAGCAATTACACATGCCACCAGCTTAACCCTCTCTTCACCAGGTTAAAGAAACTCAGCTCCCTCAGGCTCTCATCACACATCATTTGCTCCATCCCCTGGTAAGAAGCCAGTCCTCCACGGATCTCAATCCTGTGCCAGTCTCTCTCATATTCACACAGGTTCTAACCCAGCCCACTGTCCTCCTGTCAAGTCTGCATCTCCCTATTCTGGCTAAAAGGAAGCCGCAGGACTGTCAAAAGTCAAGGTAAAAGACATCCGCTCCGCTTGTTCGCTGAATCAATCATCACAGGAAGCACTCAGGCTGGTCAGGTATGATTTGCCAGTAGTAAATATGAGCTGGCTGTTCCCAGTCGCCTTCATGTGCTGGACATGTCTTCCTGGAGGATGTTCTCCACAGTCTTACCAGAGACTGAGTTACGACGACCATCTAAAGTTCCATGGACCCTCTTTGTTGGCCTTCTTGCAGACAGACATAAATTTGTCTTTTACGTGTTGTTGGAAACCTGCACCACCCACTTGCTATCAGTTTCAGAGATAAAAGACTGACCTCACAATGACATCAGCCAGCTCCCTGAGCTTCCTCAGATGGGTCCCGTCTGGTCATTTTGACTTCTGTATGTCCAGTTTACCCTATCTGGTCTCTAACTTTATCCTGCTCTGGTTAGTACTGCTACCCCCCTTACACTGCCACAAGGCATGAAGACTTGGGATGCATCAGAGTAGGCCTTGTCAGTAAAAGCTGTGGCAAAGGTGGTATTGAATACCTCAGCCCTTTCCAAGTCCTTCATCAGGGGTTTGCTTGCCCATTCAGCAGCAAGCCAACATTTTCTTTTTCCTGCTAACATATCTATATAAGCTGTTTTTTGTTGCTCGACAACAGACTTGACTAGTTTCAACTCCACAAGCTTTCAGTTTCATCCCCGCATACTTTTTGGGCAGCGTGCTCCTGCTTTGACCAGTTTCCTGAGTTTGGTTTCAGTCAGGATTGTGTTCATCCAAGCTGGCATCCTCTCACCCTTACCTGTTCTCCTGCACAGCAGAATGGATCATTCATGTTCTTTGAGGAGGCTGTCCTGGAAGATTCACCAGCTCTCCTAAGTCCATCATCCCTCAGGGAAGCATCGCGTAATACATGAAAATGTAATTACATTACATTTGATTAAAATGCTTTAGGTACAGAAAATGTATTTAAGACTTTTTCAACATCTCTGAGCCAAAAGAATCCCCGAAAGAAGCTTTGAAATGTGAATCCTCCTTTTTAATCCTTCCCTCTTACTTGGTTCTTTACTGGTGCAGAGATCATCCCTGATATTTGTACCCTGATTGCATGCCCTCCACTCAATTTTTAGGCCCTCATGTTTAAGCTGGCTCTTCACAGCTGGCTTATAGCTTGACTTTGCTAATTGTTTTGTGTCAGCACAAGTAAGATCCTCATCTCCGTTCTCAACGTGTCAGGTCTTGATTACTGTAACACTAAATAAATGCAATTAATTTTGGTCTTGACACATCCACCTTACTGCCTTCATGTATTTTCAGCATGCTCATATTACTACTGAGATCATTTCTCAGCACTGTTCTGATCACATTATGCTTTTCTTTGCATTCCACACTCACTACTTCTTTGCCAAAACAATACCTTTTACCTAATTGTTTTTCTCCTTTTAAGCCTTTTCTGTTTTCTACCACCACATCCTCCTATTTTGCAAAGACAGCTACTACCATCAGTCAGCTTATGTTGCCTCATATGCGGCTCCAGCCCCTGATTTTAATTTTTACTAGCATCTTTATGTCTATCATATGCCTTGCCTCACCCTTGGGAGTCTTACTCTTCTATCACCTTCAAATCCCTGCTTCAGAACTCTTCCATGGCATGTGTAAACTTCACAACAGTTTAGGCTGCTGATACACTGACATTACTTCCTACAATTTTCAAGGATATTTTTCTGTGTTGTTCTTGTTAGTCTGTATATACCTGTTTTCTTAGACTGCAATTTAATTGCATCAAGAGGTGTCTTCCAACATGGCGCTTTGATAGTGGTGTTCTGATATATCACTGGCACACCCAGACTTCAGAGAAATACATATAGTTTGGTTGTCAGCATAGGCAGTAGTAGGTGGAACAGACTGGTGAGCCTGTTGTCCACGTCTATGTACTGCAGCTTCAGGTATACCTATACTTGATCAAGTATTTAAATATAGAGGCACCCATGTTAGCTCTAAAGCAGCTAGATGAAAAATTGCCAGAGAAAAGTTCAACAAAAGCAGCAGATCTGTTATGCCACCTCAGCAGGTACATAGATTTGCAGCAGCCTAACCTGCTGGGGGTTCATTGCTGCATTTAGCTATGAAACACTTCTTGAAATATGTATGATTTACAGCAAGCTTCATATGTCCATAGAAACTGTGGACCTGATAATAAAGACAGACTGCTATGAATAAAATCAAGCTGATGAGGGAGAGTGTCCCACCATTCATAAAGGTGCTTTTCACAACTTTTTACACCGAAGTCTATAAGAAGGAACATCAAAAAACCAAACAACAACAACAACGACAAAACCTTAAATGATTTAGTCCTTTGCTGAATACTTGCCCTGGAACACATCTTTAGATGCAACTCATCTTTTCTTGCTTCATCTGAGAGAAAGGCTGAATTTTTAAGCCTATGTTTACTAAAAGTTACTGATAGAAAAGCTAGATTTGAGTTGTTGTTTTTTTTAATTTTAAAAAAGTTATGTTCTCCATTACAGTGAAACAATTCCTTGGAAACTGTATAATGGAATTCAAGAAGATAGATTTGATTAAACTCAAAGAACTGGTAGGCAAAAACTCATGGGAAGCCAATTAAGAGAAAAAAAAGGAAGAGTTAAGGTTAAGGGCTGGAAATTCCTTAAAGTAATGACATTCAGGGTGGAAGCAAAAATTACCCTAATGCAGGACAACATGTATAGTAAGAAGCGAATTTGACTAAGCCATGAGCACTATTACACTAGTGGCAAGGGGTTGGGAGGAGTAAAGCATAAAGGGGGAAAGATAGCAAAAGGGTGCCAAAAAGACTGAAGCGGTTAATGTCTTCTTTGCATTTGCCTTGACTAAAAAGGTCACTTTCAATAGACAGCTACCATTGTAAATATCAGAGTAAAATCTCCACCTACTTTAGAGATCTACATAAGCTATATATTTTGAAATTATCTAAGACTGATGAGCTGCTTTGTAAAGCATTTAGAGAACTGACTGAAACAAGCTCAAATAAAAACAACCGACAGTTTTCAGAGTTTGTGGAGAATAGACGTGGTCCAAAAGACTGAAAATGAGAGAATGTATTGCAAGTTTTAAAGAAAGAATAATGGAAGTGCTGGGGAGTGAGACATCAGCAAGGATGGAGTTTCTGGAAAAATACAGTAACAAATAATCAAACTGCAATTTATAACAGCAGAAAATGTCATACTCTCACTTTATGAAACTCTGACAATTTTATATGATATTCCTGAAAACAAGTTAAGAAAAAAACCTGTCAGACTCAGGTTTTGATGAGAAAGTATAAAGCTTGAGTATTTGGAAACCACTAAAACTATTAATTAATGGTTCTTTATCAAAATGAAAGACACAGCAGTGGTATTTTGTAGAGGTCTCTCTTGAGTTGAGTACTACTCAATGTTTCTGTTAAGAACTTGTACAGCAGAATATACCTAAGTTTGCAGATGCCACTGAACTGGGAGAGGATGGAAGAACACAGAAGAACAGGGTTAGAATTTAAGATGATCTTATGCGCTAAAGAAAAAGTACACTGTGTGCTCTTCAATAAAGACTTGTGAAAGGTGTTATCAATAGGCAGGCTGCATGTGCAGGAGGAGGCTGGGTAATAGTTCTGAAGGAAAGGATTTGGGTTTGAGAAGAAGATTTGATCCTGAATTGAACATTAATGAATACAGTCTTGCTGTTGGGAAAAACAGACAAGCACTCTACTAGAATATACACACACACATATACACACATATGTGTGCACACCAGAATATAACCTACCAAATACAAAAGGCTGTTCTCTGTTTTTTTTTTCCTGTCTCAGACTTCATTGAGTAGCGCACTCCATTTCAGGCAACAACAAATATGCTCCAAAAAAATGTGGATCAGCTGTAAAGAGTTCACCATAACAAAATGCAAAATGTGGAGAAAGGTTGAGTAATTTAAGATAGCTTAGTCTAGAGCAAAAGAACCTAGACAACATATATCAAATCATAACAACAAAAATAATAATGAGTTCACTGTATCTTGGACTAGATATGATATGAACTAAGGACCTTAATCTGAAGCGTGATGAGGAAAATCCCATGGGATGGATAATGAAGCATAGGAATAGGCTTGGAAAGGCTATGAGACATCTCCGAAAGTCTTTAAGAATAATAGGTTCGACAAATATGGATCAAGAATAATATAGCCATGTCAAACACCCTGGGGGAGGAGATGGGCAAGGTGATATCCAAGGGTATCATGCCACCTAGTTTTGCCTTAATGACTGAAGAAACCAAAAATTAATGAGACATCTATCATGTTCAATGTATTTCAGACTATTACATATTACTTTTCTGAAGTTTATTATGGTGTTACTGCTCAACTTTTACTACACTGAAGTATCAGAATAAGGTATTAGTTAAAAAGGACCTAAGTCTGGTTTCACCCTGCTCACAGAGAACGCATAGGCAGGACTCTGTAATGAGGCAGTTTGAACTTCCCCTTACAGGCAGATAATATGATTTCTAATACTAATTTACTCTAAAACGTGTATCCACTCCATGACCGTAGTTGTTATTACATAATATTCAGGCTCATATTCTTCTGTCTGACATGTAATTCTTTCATGTACAGAGCACAGCTGTGGGTCTGACATCAGCTCCACACCCCAGCATATGCTATCTATCACCTGGTAGCAGCAATTGCATCCGAGAACATACAGTTCTAGTTCCTGCTCCAGCTAAAACCTTTTTAGGGGTAGAAGCAGTGAATGTCCAGGTCACAGAGAAGCTGGATAGGGAGGGAATGGTCTTGAACTGCTCTTTCTGTCATGGGTGACGGTTCTTGGTGAAATAGACTACTGGACAGAAGGGGACTATAAGACCTCTTCTGTTTCCCATTGTATCTCCCTTTGCGGCATTTTGGTGTAGCTAGGAAACACCAGCCAGAGCAAAGCACATGGCTGGAAGAGTCACCGGTTTCCATATTTTATTAAGGGTGTATATAAGTTAGATGTCAGGCCATAGTCAACACCAGCTGGGCAGAGGCGCTTCGGAGTGTGTCAAGACAGACCTGGGGAAATGAAGTTTTCACATGAGATTTCAGGCACATTCAGAGCCAAAAGAACAGCTTAGTGGCAGTACTGAGGACTCATATTTCACACTTAGATTTATCTCCACTGAAATACTTTGGTGGCTCTAGTCTTTGGTTCATTTTTCCAACTCCAGTTGTACCATGATATATTTTATTCTCCTTTAAGTAACCTGCAAGTATCTTTCAATATCACTAATTCAGTGCAGGCTCTGAGAAATATCATAAATTGCAGATTACAAAAAAAAAGGAATATTTTATATTCTGCACAGCTTTATTAGTTTACATTAGTTGACCTTTAGGTACAACCTCATTCAAGCTTCTTTAACTGCACTTTAGATATTACTAAATGAGAAGAAAAAAATAAACCTCTTAAAGTTAAAAGAATGCTATGAAGGCTGAGAAGTGTTCAATAGATAGAAAACACCAAGATTAAGGCTGCCTTTATGTATGTATTATGACACAAACAATAAAACCAAGATTACATTTTCTTTACAGAGGACCCCGTCCCGCTTCTGCACAAGACATGATTTGTCTTTGCTTCACATACAGAATTTCAGTATTTCATAGTGTCTTCTCACCACATATTCCATACAGTATTCAAACCTTTCTCTGAAGGCAGAGTTATTATTTTCCTCATGAGCTTTCTGTGGTGCTTGTTTTACTGTCTGAGTGCTTCACAGATTGTAGTCAGGCTTCTCAGCAGTCACTGGCATGAGCACAACCTAGCATAAGGACCAGAAACAGGCACAAAGACTTTTTAAAAAAACGATATATCCTCTAATATTATTACAGTAAGTTGGGCTTATTGTAATGCCATTTTTCAGAGACGTCATTAAATAAAATCTCCTTTGTTCAAACTAAGTCACCTGGGTCCAGAGCATTTCAGCTGTTTCAAGGAGTTCCCAGAACTTCTACAAATGAGACCACAAGTTTTAACCAAAGTCTTAAGACAAGGAATATGACAACCGGATAAATGTTGCTAAAAGAGAAGAGTACTTCTGATGCTCTTTGGAAATGTGTTCACAGGCATGGACAGTAAACACTCCAGAACAGAATTGTTTTAACCATGACACCATCCTCCCATTCTCTCTGTCTATTCATTCTTCCATGCCCTGCAAGACATAGGATAGCGGGCCTACATCTGAGCTATTTGCCTCTTGTTTCATACTCCCAAAGAACTGATTCAAGCAGTGAAAGACTGCAAGCCAACAACCTACTCACTTAATTGCTGTTCCTCTGATACCCATCACACGCTTGCAGACATACACTCATGGGTCAGCCTTTCACAGATCCCAGTATGATTCCTGCTCCCTAAGACTCCTTGTTCCAACTTTCCTGCTATCTGGCTTTTGCTTCCTATGCCTTTGAGGATGTTTCTCTGTCACTCTGCATGGCTGTTATGGCACAGGCTGGGCAGCGGCTGCCTAGTAAGCCACTCTGCAGAGAAGGTCCTGGGGGTCCTGGAGCTGTACATGAGCCAGCAGTATGCCCTTGTAGAAAGGAAGGTTAACGACATACTGGGCTGCATTAGAAAGAGCATAGCCAGTGGGTCAAGGGAAAATATTACTCCCATCTATTCAGGAGTTGTGAAGCCACTTTTGGAGCAGGGAGCCTGGCAAACAGAGTGAGGCCAGTAAAGGGCTACTGAAATGATTAGGGGCTGGAGCACAGGATATGTTAGGAGGAGCTGAGGTAACTGAGTTCGTTGACTGGTTGAGGGATCAGGGGCGCAGGTGGTGTTTTCCTCCATCCCATCAGTGGCAGGGAACAGCACTGAAAGGGGCAGGAAAACTCACCTGGTTAACAAATGGCTCAGGGACTGGTGCCATTGGTCAAATTTTGGCTTCTTTGATCATGGGGAGGTGTACACAGCACCGGGCATGCTGGCAACAGGTGGATCGCAGCTATCTCAAAGGGGAAAAAGGATTCTTGGCCACGAGCTGGCGGGGCTCATTGAGAGGGCTTTAAACTAGGTTCAAAGGGGGAAGGGGACATTGCCCAGCTCACTAGGGACGAGCCCAGGCTTGGTGTGCCAGGGTCAGGGGTGAGATTGACAGCCAAGCTCAAGTGTGTCTATACCATCGCACGTAGCATGGGCAATAAACAGGAGGAGCTGGAAGCCATTATACAGCAGGACGGCTACGACTTGGTCGCCATCACAGAAACGTGGTGGGACAACTCGCATGACTGGCATGCGGTCATGGATGGCTACAGACTCTTTAGGAAAGACAGGCCAACAAGGAGAGGTGGGGGAGTTGCTCTATATGTGAGGGAGCAACTGGAATGCATTGAGCTTGGCCTGGGGGCAAATGAGGAACGAGTCGAGAGTTTATGTGTTAGAATTAAGGGACAGGCTCCTAAGGGTGACATTATGGTGGGCGTGTACTACAGGCCACCTGATCAGGAGGAGGAAGTTGATGAGGCCTTCTACAGGCAGCTGCAAGCAGCCTCACAGTCATAGGCCCTGGTTCTCATGGGGGACTTCAACCACCCTGACATCAGCTGGGAAGACCATACAGCTAGGCAGGGGCAATCCAGGAGGTTCCTACAGAGCATCGATGACAACTTTCTGATGCAAGTGGTGGAGGAACCAACAAGGAAAGGCGCTCTGCTGGACCTTGTATTAACAAACAAGGAGGGGCTGGTGGAGGATGTGAAGGTTGGAGGTAGACTCGGCTGCAGTGACCATGAAATGGTGGAGTTCAGGATCCTGCGTGGAGGAAGCAGGGTGATAAGCAGGATCAAAACCTTGGACCTCAGGAGGGCTAACTTTGGCCTCTTCAAGGAGCTACTGGGAGGAATTCCATGGGTCAGGGCTCTTGAAGGCAGGGGGGTCCAAGAGAGCTGGTTGCTGTTTAATTGTCACTTCTTCCACGCTCAGGAGCGGTGCATCCCCCTGAGAAACAAATCTAGCAAAGGAGGCAGGAGACCTGCATGGTTGAACAAGGAGCTTCTAGCAGAGATCAGGTGGAAAAGAAAGGTCCATGGAATGTAGAAAGAGGGGCAGGCCACTTGGGAAGAGTACAGGAATGTGGTCAGAGCGTTCAGGGATGCGATGAGGAAGGCCAAGGCCCACCTGGAATTGAAGCTGTCAAGGGATGTCAAAAACAACAAGAAGGGCTTCTTCAACTACATCAGCAGCAAAAGGAAGGCTAGGGACAATGTGGGGCCGCTGCTCAATGAGGCGGGTGTCCTGGTGACGGAGGATGCGGAGAAGGCAGAGCTACTGAATGCCTTCTTTGCTTCGGTATTCAGTGCCAAGGCAGGCCCTCAGGAATCCCAGGCCACAGAGGTAAGAGCAGAAGCCCACAGAGAGGATGACTTTCCCTTGGTCGAGGAGGACTGCGTGAGGGATCGCTTAAGCAATCTGGATGTCCACAAATCCATGGGCCCTGATGGAATGCACCCATGAGTGCTGAGGGAGCTGGCGGATGTCATTGCTGAGCCACTCTCCATCATCTTTGAGAGGTCCTGGAGGACAGGAGAGGTGCCCGAGGACTGGAGAACGGCCAATGTCACTCCAATCTTCAAAAAGGGCAAGAAGAAGGACACAGGGAACTACAGGCCGGTCAGCCTCACCTCCATCCCGGGAAAGGTGATGGAGCAGCTTGTCCTGGAGGTCATCAACAAGCAAGTGGACGAAAAGAAGTTTATCAGGAGTAGTCAGCATGGATTCACCAAGGGGAAATCATGCCTGACCAATCTGATAGCTTTCTGCAATGGCATGACTGGCTGGGTAGATGAGGGGAGAGCCGTGGATGTTGTCTACCTAGACTTCAGCAAGGCTTTTGACACTATCTCCCATAATATCCTCCTAGGGAAGCTGAGGAAGTGTGGGCTGGATGAGTGGTCGGTGAAGTGGACTGAGAACTGGCTGAATGGCAGAACTCAGACGGTTGTCATCAGCAGCACTGAGTCTAGTTGGAGGCCGGTAACTAGTGGTGTCCCCCACGGCCCAGCCTTGTTTAACAACTTCATCAACAACCTGGATGAAGAGTTAGAATGTACCCTCAGCAAGTTTGCTGACGACACCAAACTGGGAGGTGTGGTAGATACACCAGAAGGCTGTGCTGCCATTCAGCGTGACCTGGACAGGCTAGAAAGTTGGGCAGAGAGGAACCTGATGAGGTTCAACAAAGGCAAATGCAGGGTCCTGCACCTGGGGAGGAACAACCCCATGCATCAGTACAGGCTTGGGGCGGACCTGCTGGAGAGCAGCTCTGCGGAGAGGGACCTGGGTGTCCTGGTGGATGACAGGTTAACCATGAGCCAGCAGTGTGCCCTGGCTGCCAAGAAATTCAATGGGATCCTGGGGTGCATTAGGAGGAGTGTGGCCAGCAGGTCGAGGGAGGTTCTCCTTCCCCTCTACACTGCCCTAGTGAGGCCTCATCTGGAGTACTCTGTCCAGTTCTGGGCTCCCCAAATCAAGAAAGATGAGGAGCTACTGGAGAGAGTCCAGCGGAGGGCTACGAGGATGGTGAGGGGACTGGAACATCTCTCCTACGAGGAGAGGCTGAGGGAGCTGGGCTTGTTTTGCCTGAAGTAGAGAAGGCTGCGAGGGGACCTAATATATGCTTACAAATATCTGAAGGGTGGGTGTCAGGAGGATGGAGCCAAACTCTTTTCAGTGGTGCCCAGAGACAGGACAAGGGGCAGTGGGCACAAACTGAGGCACAGGAAGTTCCATCTGAACATGAGGAAGAACTTCTTCCCTCTGAGGGTGACGGAGCACTGGAACAGGCTGCCCAGGGAGGTTGTGGAGTCTCCTTCTCTGGAGATATTCAAGAGCCGCCTGGACGCGGTCCTGTGCAGCCTGCTGTAGGTGACCCTGCTTCGGCAGGGGGGTTGGACTAGATGACCCACAGAGGTCCCTTCTAACCCCTACCATTCTGTGATTCTGTGATTCTGTTTAGTCAGGTGAAGAGAAGGCTGAGGAGGAGGCAGATGTAGGCGCTGTCGTCTTTCAGGAAAAGTCTGTCTTGCATTCGGAAGAGTGTCACCAGCAGGTCAAATGAGGTCTTCCTTCCCCTCTGGGCTAGGCAGAAACCCGGAAAAGAAAATTCCAGTCCAAGTATTTGTTATTGGTCAGAAGTAGCTGAAAACAGGTGATTCTAATCAAAGTGTCAGGTAATTAGGAATTTTTGTCCTGAATTGTGTCGAGAAACAAAACTCAGTGTCTTTTTACATGTGTTTTGCTCTCCTCCTCCTTCCTCTGTGGTCTTTGCATGTTCTTGTATACAGGTGTGAAGTCACTAGTCACTGGTTACTAAAACAGGGACTAAGACAACCTGTGGTGCTTACATTCGCTCCCCAGGCAACTGCTGCTGCGCATTCCCGAAAGGCAGAGAAGTGAATGGGATGGATCTTCATCCTGACACGATCTGATAGGTTTCTATAAACTGTGATTATGCTTTGTGTCAGCTTTCTGTCATGCCTAAAGCATTAAAAGAGAAACAAGAAAGAAAAAACCCTGAATCTTCTCCAAACAAAGAAACAGCACGTGCAGTCACATTTCCGAAGCTAACAATTCCTTAGTCCAAGTCACAAGCACTGTTAGTGAAAAGCTGCAGAATGCATAAAGCCCTCCTGAATTTCAAACTTTCAGTCTCAGTGAGCCCTTAGAGATCGTTTCATCTTCTCCGAGGGAAATTTTTTCAGTAAATAACTACAGAAAAACTACTCTTCAGTCCTTGGGAAGCTGGAAAATCCCAGGTGTCCTACATGCACTGGCACAGAAACCTCTACGGTGCACGTGCATAAAGTCTGGATACTACCTGTGTGATTTATCCTTATGAATAAACCGAAATATTACAGCCCATTTTTTCTGCCAAGGTCTGTTTTTCTTCCATTGATGAACAAGGGAACTTAAGCCAGTGCCGTCAGTGAGAGCAGAACATGAATTTTGTGCCATCTCCTCCAAAATATCTGCTCCACCCACTATCCTAAATGATCCTGTTGTATTCAGAAGTATTTCTTCTCTTAGAGCCTTGTGCTGTATAGCAGTGTTGTAAATCTCATGCAGGATATCTGTAGCTATGCCTCGGGAAAAATTCCTGGAGTACTGAGATGACTTAACCTGGATTTCTGAACAGAGCACTCTCATTGACATTACTGCAGTATTAGCACTTTATGTGGATTAATGAGCTCCACATTTATTTACAGTCCTCAGAGTCTTGTTTTGGGTTGTTTATAGACAGCATCAGTAATGTTCGATCCACTCTTGCAAGATTGTTCTTACAATCCTATGGACTACAAAACAATGGAGATTTTGCAAATCTGGATGTTACAAATCGAATAAGTAATGTGGTGAGCAGGACACATGGCTGTACAGGTGATTTCTTTGTACAAGCAAAAACATGATGCTTCAACACTTCTTAGATTTCTGTCCAAGGAACAGTATTTATGACGAGGAAATGGTGAAGCCTCTGCAAAATTGGTACTTCCTAAAAGTACAAGGTACAGCCCCACTAGGGACTGAAGAAAGGAACCTACAATGCAGACTTTAAGTCACTAGCAAATATAACGTTACATATTCTCAGTTGTCTATTTTTTTTTTAGAGCTAGTATCCTAAACCTAGCACTGTTCAGAGTTTCCAAGCACCATTATACTCAAGCCACAAAGATATGATCAACAGTATAGGTATAACACTTGCACAGAAATAGTAAATCTTTGCTTGAATCTTCTTCTCAGATGGAAGTCAATATTCCGTGCACCTTTTCTACCCTGGTGCATTGCTCCTCCCAGGGTGGCTAGTACTTCAGTGGCAATGCATGGCTATTACTGTTCTGGCTGTCAGGAATTTGCAATGCAGGTGACAGGTCTCATGGTAAAACCTACACAGAGAGCTAGAGTCAATGGATCAACCAGAAATATCTAGAGATAGCCTACGTAAGTGGATATCTCTATTATTTTGTCTTTAACCTACTATCCTAAATTGAAAATATTGCAAAAAGACAATAAGAACACATAGTTTTAAAATCAATTAGCAAATGGTTGTATTATAGTGCATAGCAATACGTCTCAACTAAAGGCTAACAAAAGATTTTCCTATATGTTTCAGCAAGCTAAAAGAGTAATTCCTCAGGGTGCTGTCAAAGAAGACATTCAAATTTTTATCACTCCAGTGGATAAGTACTTCTCATTTTAAAAAATTTTTTCTGATATAATGGCAGTAAATATACACATGAAATTGTTACCATTATTACAGTCTTTAAAGCACACTTCTTGGAAAATGACTATCTAATAAAGAGATGTCAAGTCTTTCATGAGAATTATCTCAATATGGAAAAATAGTGCTAGCAGAATAAAAATTTTAATATTGAAGCAGATTGCGCAGTGTTTGAACAATGCAGTTAATCTGGTTATTAAACTTTTATTCAGAAGAATGAAAAATTCACTGTGCATTGTTTCTGCTATTCAGTTTCTCTTTGACCGACATTCTGGAATTTGGCTCGTAGTAAAAACAGGCTCAAATTATGTAAAGTTTACAAACAGCAGGTATAGAGTGCAAAAATACCAATGTGACGTGAATTCCTGGACAAGGATTATGTTACAAAATTATAAAATAAAAAGTACAATGGAAAGATATGTTTTAGTTATCCACGTACACAGAGCAATAACAATGTGCTACCCAATATAATTTTACAGCTTTTTCATAATACCAGATTTCTTCCTTCTTCCCCATGCACTGTACCAGCAGGAATACAAATAAGTTTAGACTTGGTCTTGAGATGCCGTATTGTGACATTTTTCAATTTCTTTTAAATTTAAGCTTAACTCTGAATTTCCTAGGTTTAGAATACCTGTTTTGGGGACAATGTTGTTGTCTGCCCCAAGTTAGGCTAAAGATGCACTTGGCAATAACGTACTTGTAAATTATGCACAGTTTCACTATGTTAAAATCAAGCTAATAAAGCAAAAATAATTATTTTTCAGATGAAAAGTAAACAACAAACCAAAAGGAACCCTTACCATGGGATTTTTCTTACTCTTTGAAGATGTGAAGTCTCAAACTTAATTTTGGTTGTGAATTTTCTCCCACTGGCTCCTTCCTACTTTTGATTTTTCCTAACTTTGTGGACAGAAGTTATTGCTTCAGGCAGACGCCAGGACCAGCATAAGACAGAAAGACCATATTCCTCAGGAAAACAGAGCTTATTGCCTGGCAATATACACCAGATTCTCGTTGCCACCTGTACTTCCCAACATTTTCCTGGCTATATACCTCAAGCCCTCTTTCCTATGTTTTATTTTTCCACTCTTTATAAACACACGTAAAGATAACAAACATGTCTCAGCCTCAGGCCCTCTCCTATTCACTGTGAATAGGCCTTATAGAATAAATAGTTTTCAATTTTTTTCCAAGCAGATTTATGCTAAAGCTTGTGACACATAAGTCCATACTAAGGAAAGTCATAGTTTGTCCTCTATACTCTCTTAACTGAGAGAAAACATGTAGCTGTAGAGAAAGGGAGCTGGGACCTGAGTAAGAAGCTACTTTGGGAAACACAAGGGATGGATTCAGATCCTTTTACATGTATAATGTATAAGTATGTCCATATCTCTGTCTCTACAGCCACAATCGCATCACCTACTACAAAATGATAAGGGATTGAAATCTGTGTAATTTTACTCATCTGCAAATAAAACAGAAAAGTAGGTACAGGTAGGTGCAAGTAACTATAACTTGGTGGTGGTGGTGTTTTTGTTGGTTTTTGTAAGGAGAGAGGAGTGTAGCTGGCAGATAAACAAAAAAAAAAGATCAAAAGGAAAAAAGGAAAAAAGGAAAAGAAAGGAAAAAGAGGAGGTGGATTTTGATCTGAACAAACCTTTTCTTTCATTTTAAACACATTTGTGACAAACAACAAGCAAGTGAAGTTCCAGAAAGTTGTCTGTAGTCCCCTTTTCTTCCCCAACATATAGGCACAGTTCCTAGGGCTAAGGTACATACACCATTCAGAAGGAACAGGCTGAACCTCTGCTCTGATTCAGACAGACTGGACTGAAATCAGCAGGCACCTCACAGCACTACTTGTGAGGACGTGGAATCTGTCTCATTTTCTCGCATTCAGTCACTGTTTCATTTGGTAAAGCGAGAGCTGTTGACACCTCCTCCCAGTCCTTACCATCCCGCAGGTAGCGCCGCTCTCTCCATACCAAAGTGCATTTCCAAGCATCAGAAGGATCTGAAAAGCATCACATAAAACAAAAAGACTACTGGTGAATGGCCCCTGAGACCCTGGTTTGGCTGCGTGGGTTCTACAGCAACAGAACAGGAGACTCTGGACCTTCGTATCCTTCATCTTTTTCATAAGTGAGAATAATTAACTTTTGCATAAGGGAAAGGCTTTAAAAAGAAAACTGAAAGGCTCAAATAGTTTTCATTTGCGATTTCAGCTTGAAGTGTTTGCTAAATTAAGGATAGATTTGAAACTGAGTTTAGTAGTTGTGAAATTACAGAAGAAGAAAATATTTCCCGGTACGTATCATGTCACGTGGCTCCACATTCTCTTCAGCATTGTGAGACAAGTGTAGAGTGCATTGCTGGGGTTTGTCAATGTCCATGATACAGAATGACAAGTTTTAGCATCCTTGAAATCGCTGCTTGCAGTGAGTGAACCTGGGAGCAGAGAGACAGAGGCAGCGACTGCAGACCCGGCCTGGGGCGCCCGCTCCCAGGATGGGATGGCCGAGGACAACTGGTTGCACCCCAGCCACTGGACCTGCAGCGAGGCATGTTGTTACTCTGTCATCAGCCCTGGCGTGCAGTTCTGGGATTTGCATCAAATACCCTCCACACAGATATTTTCCACTCCATGAACCTATTTTCGCCTTGTTACCCACATCATGCAGGTGTGAAGGGCTTGCTCTGCACCTTCAGACTCACAGCCCACCAGACGGAGCTGCTGGGGAGCGTGAATGGGCTAAAATCTAGAAAACTGTTCTAGAAGTGCGATGAATTCTCACATGGGACTTGCAACACTGAGTCTGTCTCCTGGAAAAAGTGGTATTGGAAGAAAAAAAATATATCAGAGGCATATTCTGTGGTTGTAAAGAGTCTGACCCAAAGTTTTCAGAAGTAGAAAGAAGAAATCCATTCATACAATCAAGAGTTTTCATATTAAATAGCTGAGGGACCTATACATCTAAACAGATACTATCAATTTATTTTTATCTAGAAAACAGGAATTTAAAAATTGTTGCTCCTTGTTCAAAAGGAAAATATGTATTTACTCTCATCATAAAGTGAGGATATGTTCTAAACTTGGGCTGTTTTCTGAGGTGGTCTAGAGTTTTTAACGAAACTTAAGACAGCTCTGCTCTTCTCCAAGAGTAGCTGGCAGTGCATTAAAGCACTGTAAAAAAGTATTTTTAACAGAAAATAAAGTGGATGTTTAAATCGCATGAAATGGAATAACATTGTTCCTTATGAAATCATAGAAAACAATTATCTGAGACTGTCTGGCATGCAATAAAAATGCTGTTCAGTACATTTTCATTTATATTGGCACTGCTGAGATGTTTACGTGCACAGTAGTTTGTCTTTACAGGAGGCCTCAATTATCCAGTGCCTATTGTTTTATATATATAATTTTGCTTCCTGAAACACTGACAAAGATAACCACCTGGAAAGTTGAAAATAAATTTTAAATGCAAGATGACTCATTTAAAGAGGTAGACATTTTTAAAATTTTGCCTCTAGTAGTGTAACTGCAATTTTGCATGCAATTATTTTTCCCTGAGATCACACTTGCAGATATGAACTACTAGGAGCCGCTTTTAAAAGTCTTGTTTTGAATATGGATGAGTGAGAATAGTTTATACAACATGTATCTGAAGGTCATTTAATTTTTTTCAGAATTAACCCATAACTCCTGGGAAATGACACTGCATTCTAAATTAATGTCAAACATCCTACAGTAGTACCGAGAGAAGATTCAGCTCTGGCCATAGAGTCTGCATGGTGTTATTACATTTCAGAAACCATTTTCTGTTATAGCACAGGAATGTGGCAGGAAGATATACTAGCAGGGTAGCTATAAGTATGTAAATGTATATGGGAATAACACCAGTTAAAACTGAAACACTCCATCTGAATACTTTTTTAGTAACCAGATTTTAATATTGGTAAACAAGTGAGTTTACTCAAATTGTTTAACTCACACACTCTGGAAAATTTGAGTTGATTTTCCTTTATGTATCAACATTCTATTTACATAAAAATCCCTAATAATCCAGGCTGCAGCTTCTGCTCTTTGAGTTCTGTGTGGACAACTAAACATGCGTACCAGTTATGCACTGCAGTGCATTTTTTTCTGGCTGAGAAAACTTAGAGAAAACTACGTTAATTTCTGTTTCAAAATTACAAACAACAGAAGTAAACAGCTCTAAAAACCCTGTGGAGATGCATCCATCTGCTTGGGGTAAGAATAATCATGGAAAAAATTGAGCTGAAGCTATTTTGCAGAATCTCTGTAACACGTAACAGAACAAAGATGTAAATGAAGTAGCTCATCGAACCCAGATGTTTTCTGCTTCCTCTCTCTCTACATACATTCATTGCAGCTTAATATTTTTCCTGAGGTATTCTTCAATTCAAATTGTTAACAACTTGAATTGTTTTGCAGAGGCAGATGCTTAATGATATATTCTGAATTATTAGGAATCACAAGGACAGCTAGGATTGGATCTGGGTTTTCATTTCGTTTCGTAATAATGCTAGGTGCTGGCAGTGAGAACATGGGTCATTGAAGAGCTTTGAAGAATATTTCAGTGAAATGTAACAGAAACATTAAGACTGGGATGAACAGAGACTGTATGGGGAGATCTGGATGTGGGAGCACTAGAGGGAACAGGAGAAGGGGCAGAAGAGCGGCATGAGTTGATGGCACCCAGACTAGCAGGTCATGGACATCCCAGCACAGATTTGTGTAATTTCTCAGGCAACTAAAGATCCAGAGACAGCCTACACCCAAGACTCAAACCAGTAAGTGTTCCCATCTGGATGGCAAGATAAACAACAGGCTGGAGCTGTTGACTACCCAGGGAAGGTAAGAAAGGACAATGAGGAAAACCTATGGACTCACAGAAGTGGGATGGGACAGAGAGGCAAAAAGACATCGGCAGCTCCTAAAGTGCACAAAAGACACTTTCAAGCTCAACCACTCTCCTCATCCCAAGCAGGGCCCAGGCAATACGGCGAGAAATCCAAGATGGTGTCTTGTTTTCCCATTGCCCTCAGGAGACATCTGGAGACACCTGTCCTGGTGCTTAAGAGAAGCAGGGCAGGAAAATGTGAGTGAATTGAGGTTTCTTTTAAAATAAAATTCCATTTTCCTCCAATAAGGGTTCACATGGAGCTTGTAGCAACAGTGTAGCAGCATTATTTCCTACAGCAGAGACAAGGTGATCCTCCAGGTCCCCAGAGCAGTAAGATGATCTCCCTCAGAGAAACAACATTACAAAAGCACATAACCAGTGTCCAGCTACGCATAGCCCAGTTAATGCTGTTACGGTCTTAGCTGGGAGAACAGCTGTTGAAGAGTGCTCTTCTCCATAACTTCCAGGAGTTAAAGTCCCTACTGCTGCACTGCAGAAGACCTGAAGAACTGCTCGCAGCCTTGCCATGCTTTGCCTTGCTCTTGTTTCACATTCAACAAACAGTGTAAGCCGATTACCTTAATTTTGGACGCTAAAAAAATACCTATCTTTGCTCAGTGCATTTATTTATTAGGTATCATTATGGTATTCAGGGTGCTTCATCAGGAAGGACTTTCTTCTACTATTTGCCTGTGGAGTGCTACAGAAATGATTACAGCAGTAAGCAGAAACAACCTTTTTCTGGGACTGGTTTGAGACATAAACCAAGCAGGGAGGTAGATGGTGCAGCAGCAACAAATGAGCCCCAAGAAAGAAGATTCTTTGCTTGGCAACCTTGGTCATACCACACTGTCCCCTAAGGTTGCTGTGCTTAAAAATGGTTTATCTTGCCATGCTGCCAGTGTCGCCCATCACATCAGCAACAAACAGTGGTGCCATCAGTGACTTTGGAGCATGAGGTGACACCACCTCATTGCAGCCTTTCCCCTGCCACCTCCAGGGCACCTCCTCCTCTCCCATTACCCCACCTTCCCCACCTGCCTGCTGAGGCAGCCTGGACACTTACCCAGCACCTCTACAAGGCAATTTAACAGCAAACTGGTTGTTAATGGGCTTGACTGCACTGTGTGAAGGCCTCATTTCTTTTCAATCAAAACATTTTATTTCTTCAGGGGTTTTGCATTTAACGTGACACAGAGTTCAGTTACTGGGCAGCTAATAAATGTATGCTACTACTCACTGTTGCACTGAAGAAGTATACTTTGGTTGTTTTACATTTCAAGGCACACAGTTTGCTTAAAATCACCAGCACTGATTTTCCCAAGCCTGTTCTATATTCATTACATACTTACATGTCCCCTGCTTCTCTGCATTACAGGGACACTTGCCATAAAACACATTTCCTTGGATTCCAGTATCTTCAAAACACCTCAGGTATTTTCACAGAATCCATTTTATTTTCTTCCTAGTGAAGTTTATTAAAATATTCACTGTTACAGGCTGTAGCACTTTGAATGGAGCCATAACTCCTACTTAACTACCTTTCTCCAGTCATGCTTCTGATAGCCAAATAAATTTAAACTTTCTTTTTGGTGATTTTTGGCTGTGGCATTTCCCTTACTAACTGAGGTAATTTCTTTAATGGTCATCAGTGTTCTTACAGGACAGGTGATTAAGGATCACTTTCAGCCTCTGACAATAATATAATTATTAGTGCCTGTTAAATAGCAGCAACTGTGCTTCTGAAATACACAGTACTTTTCTATTGAATTCTCCAACACTTTATCTTAATTACTCCCATTTTGTCTGTTCTGTTTTCCTGCTACCAGCATAGCAAAGTAAGACCTTAGGTACTCGGCAACTACCACAAGGACTTCCATCCAGGGTTGATTAATCCATAACTCTGGGCATCACCTCCAAGCTACATTTCTTGTCTCTTCTGCAGTGAGAACTGTGAACCAAACCCTGCACACGGCCCTCGCAGGGATATACTCAGTCGGTTTTCTGTTGCCCAAAGCTCACGATTAACCAGTCTGGGTTTTGCGACCTTTTCCCTCACCTTTTGCACAGCACCCAAGCACCACGCTGCTGTCACTCTGTTCCCATTCTCCTCCTTGGTGATGAATAGCTCTGTGTCTGCTTCATGCTCTGCATTTCACCCCTTGGCCATGCTTCAGAGGGCAGTCTGTTTAGTCCCCAACAGAGAAGCATGAAAGACAACTTCATTACCATCACAGAAATAAGGTAGTATTATTTTAAAGATGCTAAACTCTGAAGAGGTCACCAGAAAAAAAGAAACAATACCCCAAGTTTACAAATTTCAACTGAAATTCTCTGTACCTTTTGGAACAGAAAGGGTAACTCACAGAACAATGGTTTCTCCATCCTTAAATGCCTCCATGTTAGGACTGGATGCCTTCTGAAAGACCGCTTTAAATTGGAATAAAACTGTGTTGCTCAGTATGAGACAAAGCATGTGAAATGCTCTGACTTCTGCAGTGAGGAAGCTAAACCAGGCTTATGGTGGCTCCTTTCTTTAAAATCTTGAACCTACATAAATATTCTATTTTCCTAGCCTTTTTTTCAGAATCCTTGATTACATTTCTAGTTATTACGAGTCCTCCATCCTGCATATCTCTTGGTCAAACAGATACATTTTGTTTGAAAGAAATAGGCAGCAACAATAACAAAGAAACAAAATTGTCAGTTTCTTACCTGATTGTTGATTGTGAGGACCTGGCAAGAAAACAATGAGAAACCTGCATAACTAGAAAGGCTGAGCAATGATTTTCCCTTAGTATATCTCAAAATACTTATCAGTATTATTTTAAGGACAGCATTAAAATAAGTAAGAAACAGAAGGGAAATGAAGGACATTGTTTAAGCACAGCAAACTGTGCCTTTGCTTTATTTCTCTTTTACGTTATTTGTATTGACTACAAATTCTGCTAATGTGAGATAGCAGTAGCTAGGACACTTCTTGAAGACTGTTTGGGGGACCTTTTAATTTCTGTTTCCAAGGACAGAAAATTTAAGCAAACGAAATACGCTTTGTATGAGAGAGAGTGTGGATGGAAATAAACACATAGTGTATTCCCAGTACCCATGTGACTCAATTACATTACAAGATACAGAGAAAAGAGATCCATAATGCAAGAAAATAGGAAAAAAAAGCCACAGGGGAAAAAAAGAAAAAGAAATAACCTCAAAATCTGATATTGTTCCATGCCTGCCATCAGTTTATTTAGCTTTGCAGATTACAATGTTGACCTGATTGTTAACTTTCCCAACCAATTTGAAATGTGTGTCATGTTTTTCTGTAGTTGTATAAACTGCCAATGAATCAAGAAACTATGTCAAGTCAAATCACTGCATTTGTATTAGGTAGTTTATTTCACTTGCTTTAGTCCAAATAACTTCAGAGTATACTGACACCCAATATTCAAACATGCAATATAAATTTAATTTACAGTCTCTTGCATTTGTAATGCATGGCAAATTTTAAAGAGAATGGAACTGTTTTAAATATTTATAAAAACTCACAGGATTGTAAAGTTATTGGATATTATAATTTGCTTCATACATAAACATGACTTAGTAAAAAGATAGGAGAAAAAGTAAAAGAGTTCTACCTCATGGCTTTATTATTAAAGGTTGTCTGAAAGCAGTTACAACATTAAACAAAAATGAGTTTATCAGAAAGGCACCTGGAAGTTCTCTGAAGCAGAGACGTGCAGGCAATACAGGATCTGCAAACGCAAGCTGTCTGCAGGGGCTCCATGCTACAGCCCAGACTCACACCTAACAGCAGGGCAGCTGAGGGTCTCCTGAGGATGAGGAGGAGGGAGCTCTGGGCATTCTCTCTTCAGACAGTAGTGATTTGAGGCATGAATTTGCACTTCAAGGGCTGCTCTTTGCCAAAAGCAGGGCGACTCAAGTGACAGTGTTTGTTTGTGCCCTAGAAACCAAACCACTCTTGACTGTCCACCTGGAACTGTGCCCCACATTTCCCCAGACAGAGGGAGTCAGGACAACAGGTGGATGACCATGGCTACCCTCCTTGGCTCCAACTAACTTCTCTCTGAGCTTTGTCAAGTGGCATTAAAAAGGTCTGCCTTCAGCCTGATCTAATATACATTGGATAGTTTTGTATCAGCTGTGATATATGCAGTTTCTAGTTGTAATCACAGGCCTGGAGCAGGTATGATGGCTAAATAAGACCAGAGCAGGAATACAGTTATGACCTCTTGACGTGCTAGGGTGCCACAATGAAATTTAGCAGAAGGAGTGGCTATAGATCTTCTGTTCTGCATCTCACCTCAAAATACAATGTTGCTAATCTGCAAGTGCAGTGAGGCCACAGTCAAAAAACCCAAGTCATGGAAATTGATTGAAACAAACATAAGAAACAGGCCATCAACCAGGGATAAAATGCAAATCAGTGCTCCCCCTCCTCAGAAAAAAACACCCCAAAAACCCTAAACTAGAACACCCCATTCATATAATAAATCCACAGAATAACTGGGATTTCTTAAGAGCAGCATTCCCATCATTATTATACTGCTAAGACATGAGTTCCCTAGTCTTTATGCCAGAAGAAGAAAAGTGTTAAGAGACTGTTTGCTCCTCCATGAGACAATTATCAATTGTTTTATTCAGCTCTTAAATTAGCTAATATAGTTAACATGATGTAAGAGTACACAAGATATTGCATTACCCAGGAACGCGTCTCAGGATGAGGAAAAGGAAAGGAGGGAGTCACTTGGAACTACACTTTTCATCGAGCAGACCTTCTTGTATGTAGCACAATTACCACTAGGAATCCCATGTTTTATAACATTACTTGTGTGCTAAGAGAAAAATAGTGAAAGGCAAGGTTTATCACTACCCCATTAGTGAGCTGCAGCATCAGTTACACATTGCCTGACTGGGCCCAGGACAACAGAAACATAATTAACCATTTTATTCAAAACCAGGGTATGGCTGACACAGGCTGTGGCCAGGGGTCTGCACAGGGTAGGGATGAAATACTGAAAATCACTCCAGGGAAGCTGTAGAACCCAGAGTTTCCATCTCATCCAGGAAGGCTTTGAGGAATTTGTTAGGCCTTTGTTAATTTTAAATACAATACCTAGAAAAATAAAGCCAAGCCAATATTTTATTTTGTATGGCAACTGACCCAGCAGTTCCGTAACAATTCAGCTAAATAAACTGAAATGCTTGCTGCCATTCTAACATGTTTAGAGATTTTAACAGGAAGTGAAAAAACAGTTTGGTTGACAGAAATAAAAAGAAAACTTATCACCTGGCATAACATTTAAAGGAGGACATAGATAACAAAGTGTCTTCCTTCATATCCTTTACTACCACATCATTGATCTCTTCCCAAAATACAGAACAATATGAATCTTCTACAATATCCTTGCTGTAGCTTCTTGCTCTGTGGTAATTCAACATGAAGTTTGTGAAGAGAAGCCAATATATGACCTGAAGCAGTCCCGTGCTTTGCCATTTTTGTAAGTCTTCACAAACAGACCTTTTAAACTTCAGCAATGGGAAATCTCATTCAGATACCCAGTTTATCACTCCACAAATATAAATGATACAGATGAACACAACACAGTACTCGAAGTCTACACCTTAAAGTGGAATCAGTATAGTCCTCCACAACATAAAGTTCTTCTGGAATGATCCAAAAGAAAGAGAAAAATTGACCATATCTGGAAAGCAGGGTCAGAGACTGTACCACCCCACGTTCTACCTTGGCAGGAAAATGATTATACCCCTCAAGATAATACTTAAAATATATGGAAGAAATTACGAGATCATTCCATAGACTTCTCTGTTTTATGATAGTCCTCTCACACTTAGTTCAAAAATACATAATGTTTAGTTGAAAAATAGATGATACAGAAGAAGAAATGCAACAGGAGACCACTGCCTTATGATGAGATCTATTCCATATGAGAGAAAGACACTTAACAGACTGGCAAATCAAGAACCCAAAACCATGAGCAAGCCTCCAGTTAAAGAATTTTTTTTTGCATTTAAAATAATTTCTCCTTCATTTGCTCCATCTGTCTACAGGACAGGATTTTTGGCTTGTCCATATGGAGTAAAACACCGAGATATTTGTTAAAAAATAATTGGGAGAAATCATGTTTGGGTTAAAAAAAATAAAAACTTTGAATTTACAAAGTTCGCTTCTAGTTAAATGAAAACTATCTACCACATTGTTTGGTGTCGGAAGTCGCTGCAAGGCCTCTTTCTGCACACCGCACTGGCAGTCCAGCCCAGCTGAAACAAATGCAGTGAGCACAGCAGTCATCAGGCTACCTTGCCGAGCACCCCTGTGTTTTCCCCCCAAGAAAAACCTTCCTCGTGAGGGCCATGTGGTTTGGCACTGTATGAAACTGAGTAGCTGCTGATGGGCAGCAGATGAAGCCAGCAACACGTTTGTCTTGGAAAAGCAACGTGTTTCCTGGGATTCGTGAACTCGGAAAACACAGTTCTTATGAGCCCTGAGTTTTCATCGCTTGCAGATGAGCAGCATCTCACCACTGCAGACCTACTAGCCAAGGGAAAGGTGGCTTTTAATCAACTTGGTGCCTTTTACAGTTTGTATGGTGTTTAGGTGCCTTGAATGCTGCAACACCTCTTCAGAGATTTCTTGCAATTTGAGCAGATCAGTTTGGCTACAAAGTCGCTAAAGCTGCTTTCTCCTCACACCACATTTGGAGTCTTTTCCATACTTCCTCCAGCAGAATGGATTATTTTCAGTTCCTTTTGCATTTTCATTCTCATCTGTCTCCGTTTTTTCTCTCTGAAGGTTTTGTAGGCATATGTAACTACAGAAGGAGAAGTCAGCAGCCAATTTTTTTAGGAAGACTGAAGTCGTCCACAAACCAACACTAATGAATTATATAATTTTTCCTTTCTTCCCCTTACCAGTCATTCAAAGCTGCCTTTGGAAACGGGTGCTTTGCTGTGGCCTGATAAACACTCCTGGGCTTCTGGCCACGCTCTATTTTAGCTTCCTGGAAAACAGCTAGTAATTCAAATCTTTCCTGCCTAGCAGTCAGCAGAGACAGTCGTACAAGCACCACTTCAATTAGATGCAAGCACACGATCAAAAGTTAAAAGTCCAACCGAAAAAAAAGACTATGACAGCAGACTTCAGAATGATAATCCTTACACTGAAGTCCGTAATGCTGCTGAAATATGTATTCAAAGACCATTCCTGCATAAGAACAATAGCTACTCAAACTCCCAGGGTAGAAAATGAATTGGACAAGATTTTGTTATTGGGCTGTACCAATTCTTTTTTTTTGTCTTTATCTCTTAAATAATATATACTGGCTGTCACTGTCATTAAAAACATGCATTTTTAAAAACCCTTAAGCCACTGTTTCTAGTTACTCTCCTTGAAGATGTACTAGTTGGTAACATGGGAACTTTCATCATATATCAATTAGTTAGTGAAAGAGAACTACTGCACATGCTAATTTACTGTTTTCATTAAATGGAGCTGAACAGCATTAACACTGATGAGCCTAATGAAATGAATATTACATCTCAGTGGATACTCTGACTGAAAACCAGAAAAGTACCTGCAGCTACAGGAATTTTCCACACTGGATTTTGGAAAAAAAAGCAGTTCATACGACTCATGCACTCACACACATAAATCCACAGAAATTTTCCATTTAAAAAAAAAAAAAATCTTAAAAGAGTTTATGTTTGGGAGGGATAGAATTTGCTTTACTGAACAGAATAAAAATTATTTGTTTCTGCTAAATGTGTCATTGACTGCTTTGTATCGCTTGTCCCAGAGCCTCACACTCACAGGGCTTCGAGTGTCTCATTTCCCACTGCCCCCAGCTGTAAGGCTGTTGGTTATGCAGCCGTCCACGGCAACACAAAGTAATGTCATAAGACGTGAAATCTGTACGAACTTCCCAGTGAAGGGAAACAGGAGGCACAAATAGACTTCTCTTTGGTTATCATCACTTTCGCTGCCAGTTTGCATGAATTAAACAGCGATGTCTGCAAAAGGACTTCAGAGCTTCAGCTGTGCTTAAGTGGGACTTGCATACTTGCAACTTAAGTGGTGAATCCCCAGTGCTGCAGACTCACCCCGTGGGCTCCTGAAGGCCAATGGCTGGCTGTGTTTTCAGAATAATACAACAATAAGGAGTCACTTCAACCTCTGTTACTCAAAATTCAAATTATTGAAATTTATTTTCTTTTCTCACTTTAAAAGGCAGAGTCATATCGGTTGGAAATACACGCAGATAAGGTAAATGGTACCTGACTCCTTCTTAGCTGCTGACCTTACAAGAATATATGGATCAAGTGAGAGAGACAGGGATGGAAAGAGTGTTAGAAGAGGCAGAAAAGTTAAGAATAAACTCCCCACTGCCTAATAATCTAGATGCAAGAGGAGACAGGGAAGACGTGAATACCAGAGAGTGTGGAGTGGGTCCCCAGCTAGATTTGGACTAACACATGATTCTTAATTGTACGTGAGAAATTCCAAGAAGTCATGAAAAAATGCAAACCCCTTGTCCTAAAGGCAAAGATGGAGTAGCTTTGCCTAAGAGTACAAAAGCCAGTCCAGGGTAAAGTATAAGAATTCAACCTTTTACTTACAACTAATTTTTGCCGATCAGCGATCTTCAGTGGAGGTATGATTCAGACTGTTTCTGACGTATCTGAGGCACGTGCTGGAAGCTGTCGGGGCTGCACGTCATCACCAGTGTCTCTCCCTATCTGCATGAAGGAGATCTGCAGAGGAGTCTGCATGAGAGACAGAAGCTCTGCTTCTTAACTAATGTAAATTAGTATAGCTTCATTATCTTTACAGAGCTGTGACAAATATATATCAGCTGAAGATCTGGCTTAGTCTGCCTTGTTCTGCTTCAAGCAAATGCACTGTTTATCTCTATTTTAATGCAAAACACCCTGTGAAAGCCTTCATTTTGACACAAGTGGGCTGCATGAATGAGAGAGAAAGATGATAAAGTTCCCAACAGTTGGCAACAAGATCCTCAACTAATGAGTAAAAAAATCTGAATCATGGTCCTGCTCTTCTGATGATGAATATTTCTAGCCACTGATGTCAGTAACACAGGTCTCAGAGAGGGGCTGGTTTGGGTAGGAGGCATTATTCTGCAGGAAGGAGTTACAGACTGTGAGCCCATCTCCCACCATCCATACAAAGAGACCCAAGCAATTCTGTCAAAGCTTTGGGCTGGACTGACGTGAACTGCACAGCTATGCCAGTTTAAAAAGGTGCAGTTCATTGCTGCGTAGCCACCATATCAATCCTTCCTCTACCTGACCCACACACCTCTTCCCGAGAAGCAGGATGCCTTGCCACGAGCTAAGCTAGGAGGGAACTTGGACAATGTGGTCCCAAGTGGGGCCATGTGGCCTCATGGCAACTACTGGAAAGCTTCAGATTGACAGTACAACAGATCAAGCTGAGTGCCCTGAAATCTGGGCTCCAAATCTTCTTCACTTTTGAAGGAGAGACTCCCTAAATTCTCCTCTCAGAATGGCTCTCATCCCTTTCTCCTTGGGAGAGGCAATCTGCCACACTGACAGTTCACTTTGCAGTCCATTCTGGGCAAGAGTAAATATTTGCTGAGCCTAGAGCACCATCACACTAATTGCCACCACAGGCATGGTGACAACAAAGCAGATCTAAGAGGCAGGCTCACCCCTTTCCAGTTTCAACAAACATTTGCTGTCCACTGTGTTGCTCAACGTAAAAAAAAATTGGAAATAACTTCATAGCAAGAGTCACTTCAGCTTTACATTTTCTACTGGCATAGTGTCAGCAAGGGTAAGCGCAATGCGGCACAAGTAAATGTTCAGCTGGCTTAGATGGTCCAAAACACCTGGTGCAACTCTTGTTGGGTCTGCCCTAGCTCCTAGCATGAGACCTGGCAAACCAAGGGAGGCAAGCAGCTCTTCCCTCATCGCAGAAAGCCAGGCGGTAACTCTAATGCAACACTGATGCTGACTGAAGACTAAGTAAGGTTTCAGATGAGTAAGGTCTATATTAAGATTTCAAGCATCCTACTCTGTAGAAGGATCCAGGAATCCTGCAAAAATGACAGCATCCTGTTGATTTTTTTTTCCAGCTATTTTGAATTCCCTTCGTTTCCTTATCACTGTTCTAAAGGCCAATTTCTTTGTTAACATGTAAAAGAGTATTTCCAAAGGTCTCATATCTAAGTCCTATATGAGAAGGCAGCTAGTGCTTTACATGACTGATTCAGAGGTTGCTGCCATCTGCAATATTCTAAATACCATGTCTCATTTCAGAAGAGACAGGAAGAGAGTCATAAATATGTGACTAAGCGACATGAGGAATTTGACACTTAAGGAGTAGCATTTTCTGCATGATCTCAAATTGGATAGAAAGAAAGCATATATTATTAGGGCTAAAAGATTAATTTCAGCATCCTGCAGAAATGGGGCCCATTGAATTTTACCTGAGTAAAAATTACAAACAAATTCAATGTGTGGACAAAATAAATACATAATCACTTCATACATTACCAATGATTTAAAATTAGGCTGGAACCTAATATAACTAGAATCAGAACCAGAAAATAATTCCAGTAACACCAAAATATTTTTTAGGTAGCCAATGTATGCAATACGATTTTTCTGTCCAATAAAGTAGATTAATAGAAAAAATACAGGAGAAATTTTCACAACAAATCATTGTAGATGGAAGAAAATAATAATTTGCTGTCCCATAGCAAAAGAGGGTACTACCAGACAGAGGATTATCCTCAAATTTGTTAGACTCCAGAATTCTGTTTTGACCTCTCAAACTTCAAACGAATGGCAGTATGTTATTAAGAATATATCTGCATTTGTTGAAGAAACCACCACACCAACAAAATCAACAGCAGAAACCAAACAGAAATAACAGTGGGCGTAGCCAATATACATATATATTTGGTATCCTTGTTCACAAACACCATCTGGAAAAGCCTCATCCACAAAAATGAAAGAATGAGAAAAAAGCGTTTTCCTCCCTGTATTACATTAACATCTGAACTTCATAAGGAGATGGGTCAAACTGAATGACAAGTTAAATTTTATAGCAGTAACACAAAGCATAAACACAAACAAAACTAATCACGTGTGAATATATTCTACCCTCTCGTGTGCTTTGGTCTTGTTCAGAAAAGCCTGGAGAAGCATGGCTGGATAGGAACACAAAGGGCATCTGCCTGCCCTATGGCTACCCTGGAGAGAAGCTTCTCCAGCCTGTTCAGAAACATTTCCACTCTTTCCTGGAAATGCTGATGAAATCCTGACCAAGGATTGCAGCAGGGGTCTTGGCATTACTAAGCAGAACAAAAGGACTGCTTTGCATGCTGGTTCTACTTGTAGGTTTAACCCCAGAATGGTGGTACTTTTTCTTCAGTCCCATATGCACCTCAAAATACATTATAATGCCTAGACGTTCCCTGAAGAACTGCTCTGTAGAATGCAATATTTCAGTTGGAAGGGACCCACAACAATCATCTACTACAACTGCCTGACCACTTCAAGGCTCACCAAAAGTTAAAGCACGTTATTAAGGGCACTGTCCAAATGCCTCTTGAATACTGACAGGCTTGGGGCATCGACCACCTCTCTAGGATGCCTGTTCCTGTGCTTGACCACCTTCTTGGTAAAGAAATGCTTCCTAATGTCCAGTCTATATCTCCCCGATGCAGCTGTGAACCATTCCCACACGTCCTATCACTGGACACCAAGGGGAAGACCTCAGCTGCTCCCTCTCCGCTTCCCCACCTCAGGAAGCCCTAGAGAGCAGTGAGGTCGCTCCTCGGCTTCCTTTTCTGCAAACTGGACAAACTCAGTGTTCTCAGCTGCCCCTCACAGGAGATGACTTCCAGCCCTCTCACCAGGTTTGTTGCCCTTTTCTGAATGCATTCAGGGACCTTCACATCCTTCTTGAACTGTGGGGCCCAGAACTGCACACAGTACTCAAGGTGAGGCTGCACCAAGGCTGAACACAGCGGGATGATACCCTCTCTTGACTGGTTGGTTGTGCGGTATTTGATGCACCCCAGGACACAGAGGTTTGCCCTCCTGGCTGCCAGGGCACACCGCTGGCTGCTGTTGAACCTGCTGTCGACCAGCACCCCCAGATCCCTTTCTGCAGGGTGGCTCTCCAACCACTCCTCTCCCAATTTATACTTTTGCCTGGCATTACTCCATCACAGGTGCAGAATCCAGCATTTGGACTTGTTCAGTTTCATCCCATTGATGACTGCCCAATGCCCCAATCTATCTAGATTGGAGACTGGAATAGAGTGCTCCCCATTCCCTATTAGTTTACTTGATTATTTGTAGAATCATAGAATGGTTGGGGTTGGAAAGGACCTTCATGATCATCTAATTCAACCCCCCTGCCATGGGCAGGGACACCTTCCACTAGACCAGGTTGCTCAAAGCCCCGTCCAGCCTGGCCTTGAACACTGACAGGGAGGGGGCAGCCACAGCTTCTCTGGGTAACCTGTGCCAGTGCCTCACCACCCTCAGAGTAAAGAGTTTCTTTCTTATATCTCATCTAATTCCTGCCTATGTGTAGCATTTTCCAGTTGTCGCTACTGATTTTTTTCAGATTATTTCGACATTTTCAGCTTTTTTCTGCCTTGCAGCATAACTGTATATGCTTTTTTAGTATAAGCATCCTATCTGTTCCTTCACCCAGACCACTAGTGAGAACGGACTAGTGAAGACAAAGCCCTGCAGAGCTGCATAAATTTATCTTCCTCTTTTGTTAAGAAAATGCTGAAAAATATTTCTTGAGCACGATTTTGCTTGCAGGTTAGGGTTCTTTCATCTAAACTACGGTTCTGTAGCTGGCTTGCGAATATCACTTTAAGCATTGTGAAAACCTTACTAAGAACCAAGGTATGAAATATTCACGGCTCCCATTCTACCCTTAAATGCCATTATCGCACTGTAGATTGGGTTACTTGGATTTGCCACGAACAAGTTACATGAGCAGAGAATTGGTGGCAACTCATTTCATAATTTTCCAGATACTTCTGAATAGGTTGATGAATTATCGTTGCAGAGTTTTTCTGGGTATTAAAGTTACACTGAGTGGTATGTAGCTCCCTTGCCTCTCTTTTCACCTTCATTCCCTCTAAAGAAAAGTGGGAAAGCAACAACGATGTTGTCAGTTTATGGTACTTCGTCCACCCTTTGTGAATTCTCAGAGATGGCTGCTGCTGGCTCTGAGAGCTTTTTAGCCAATGCTTTTTCTGTCAAAGAATGAAGTTCATTATGTCTGGAAGAGCTAAAAATATATTATTTATCTAAGTATCTTATTTGCCTCTAACAGAGGCAGAGGATTTATTGCTGGTATTAACTTTGCTAATCTCTCCTTCTTGCTGACTTTTCTACTGAAGACTGAAAGGTAACCCTGTCTACCTTCCTTAATAGTTAATTAAAAAATTGAACATTCTACATCACTTTTCAACTTTTATAAAATGTAGTGATGGCAAATATTTCCTGAAGTTCAACTAGAAATTCAGTTTACAAAAATTCAATACCACTCATAATTGCAAATGGTACAGGCATGCAATGGAATGGATAATTGTCTATTGTATTTCCTTTAAATCCTGGTTAACCTCTTGCTGCTTCTAAATTAGAGTAAGAGCAGAGACATGTAGAATGAGAGTAACCTCAGAATATCAATATAAGTTGACTGAAATATGTTGCTGAGGATGCAACTTGCATGTTAAAATCAACACTTGTGATATAGAACTTGAAAGTGGGAGATTAATTCAATAATGGTCATGAACTTTCATCTTCTGAAACTGTTATTAAATATGCTGTTATTAAATGTTATGTAAATAATTATTAATTATATCCAGCACTGAAAATACATCTGTGTAGCTACTATTTCAGTAGCTATGAACATAGGGAAGACAAAATGATGGCTTTTCTTGCCATAGTTGCACTGAAAAAGGGGAACTTTGACACCTTTTGATGAGTAGAAAGTTATTAAACCTGAGGGGAAAAATCAGCCCTAGATAAAACAAAGTTTTTGATCTGGCAACATCTGAAAGGCAATTTGCACTTGATCTGACTCATATATTAAATAAATACAGTAGATGATTAACTCAAAGAGTAATTGCTTTTTAAAGTCTTATTTTTGAACGAACTAACAGTCCCAGAACTAAATTAAAATGCACTTTTAGAAATAAGCATGTTGAAAATGCCATTTTCTTTAATATTTTAGGCCATGGCACCCTCCTTCCCCATTTTTTACCAAGATCCTTGCTCGTGGGTCCAGAGGAAAAGTTTAACTCAATTGCTGGGACATTATTTTAGCCTTAATTCATAAAGGCATTTAAGCACTTGCTCAATTCTCATTTAAATCAATGAGAGTTGAGTGCTTTGGTTCAGGGTAGGTCTGTGTTTACCTCCTGTCTTGAGTCACTCTCAGCCTTCAATAGCTAGGAATTCTAGAAGTAACTATTTCACATTTAAAAGAAATAGAGGAAACAGGCTACAGCTGTATAAACAATTCATCATTTTCTCTGGAGATTTGGGGTGATCAGAGTTAGCAGTAGCTGAAAATGGTGTAAAAACACTAAAGGGGGAGAGAGAAAGAGAGAGTGGCTCCTGTTCCTCAGTGTTCGAGGTGGGATACAAACCGGTGAGGGATGAATCGCTGCAGCTATGTGCTTTATAAGATATTAGGTGTGAGGACTGCAGGGCTGCGCAGCGCTCTGCTGAGGCACCTGGAAGGCCTCTGCATCCATCTGGGTGGGAATCAGCTACCAGACAAATACTGTCCCCAGAGAACAAAAAAAGGCTATCCTGCAACACTACATTAGTCCTCCACTTAATACGTCAACAGACAAAACCAATAAGGCATGACAAAGTGCAGCAATTTAAGGAGAGGTGCTGTAGGAGGAGATATTGATAGTCAAGGTTAGGAAAGTAGAATACAAACTTTTAAGGACACTTCACAGATTCATTGAAGCTGGAAGGCTGGGGCTGCTCTACTAGCAGCTCTTGTCAAAGCTTACACCGACTGCAGCTAGCTCAGAACTGGAGTTGAAGGCCCCAGTTGAGCAGGCACTCAGCCAAACCCTTAAGTGTTTTGTTGATGAGGGCTAGACTGAAGGATGTGCTTAATGTGCAGGTGCCAGCGCTCATCGAAACCAAGCTGAAAATGCATATCCCACAAGGACTGCAGTGCAAAGTTTCACATTTGCTTTCTGACAGCGGTTCTGCCGGTAGAACCTTCCTGCACAGGGTTTGCAGAAAGGCAATGCAAGCAACAGTGTGATGGTGACAGGAACAACGGTGTATCATTTAAATAAATACATAAAGCTACTAATCTATTTGCTGTGCCTGCAACCCCAGTCGAGAGATATTCAATGGAATACTGGCATCGTGTGGCAAGATGAAAACGCTATAAGTTGACTCATCCTTTTTTATTCTTGGACTAATATAGAGCATTCTGTAGGGCAAGAAAGTAATCCTTGTCCTCAGTTTATAAGCGGGCTTTGATCAGGAGGAACAGACAGTTAGAAAAGGTCCTGTGCGACATAGGAGACCTAGAAGAAAAATTGGTACTAACAATGCCTTAGAAGCACAAAAGCAAGTGGGTGACCTCAGCATATGTAAGGCTGCTTCAGATTCGTTACCTTCTGTATGAGACAAACTGACCCGAGGGCACAACCAAGGAGATGTGCCCTTAGCATGCTTAACGCGCACAGACAACAGTAAGCAATGCCCACCTTCTTAATAATGTAACATTTAAACTAGGACTTCTGAACAGTCACTCCCCAGTAGCCATTGGCTAAAATACAGAAAGGGTCCAGGGAGATGCAGCCGGGGGAATGTCCCCACTGGCATTTGAATACACCACTGCACCGCAGTCAGCCACCCTACTGCCTCCTCGCTTTGTTTTTTCTCTTATACACACACACAGAGCAAATCTTACTCCCAGCATTGGCCCAGCTTCAACGAGAGAGGTGCTCTCACCCAAGGCCTGGTGCTGCTCGGGGTGTTAAACCACGCTCCTGGAAGCAGGGTATTGTCTAGGACCGAACAAGTCAAATCAAATGAAGTCTGACCTTTTCCATAGTGAGGACTCCAGCCATTAATTTGTTATATAAAATGTTGGCATCAGATTACACTTGTTCCAGCACCATGTATGGGAAGACTGAAAAGGACTTTTGTAATGGAAATGCAAGATTAAGAGGAAATTTTTAGACTCCCGATTTGCAATATGAAGCTTTTCCAACTAAGTACTAGGATTATCAAGTTCCTTGAAGGAATTACTTTCAAGAAAGAAGCCGCTGGTGGAAGAAATCTAACAGGATAGTGCCTTAACTTGGAAGACAGATGATGCCTTTCTACACCTTAAGGGCAGTACAAGTGTTTTGAATTCAGATTTTTGTACCCAGTAATTTATCTTACATCAAAGAAGTCAGCTAGTAACATGTCTTTTGGTGCTATGTAATCACTTCTGTATCTTTCTACTATTAGATATGATGCCATACTAGAAAAAATATATTTCATACCCTACTGATGCTATAAACCTGCTGAGTGCTGATATGAAGTATTATTGATTCCTTTTTTTGCCTTGGAAAGAATTTCACATTCCTTTCTTGAAGGAACACATTTACTTCAAACCTTGAAAATATCTACCAGTTCAGAAAGAAATACATTCACTTCTGGATACCTTCTTTAGATCTGTGATGAGGTGATAAGGCAGAGACATACAAATTAATATATTATTTGACTGCAATTAAGTCAGAATTAATTTTTGAGCACTCTTGTTTAGTGAGAGTACAGCTTCAACCTTCACAGCATGATGACAGTATGGCAGTGATATGAACTCCCAGCAACTTATCTTTCAAGGATTACCTATGATAAAAAAAGTTGAGGCAAAAGATCAGTATATAGTTCCAAATTTTGTCTCCCAGCTTTCGGATTTGGTTTGGGCATGGTTCTATTATTTCTACAACTCAGCAGATCTTCATAGTAATCATCTCCAAAGGGCAAGCATGCCAAATTGCACACTATTACACAGCAGTGCTGCGGAGTTAAAGATACATGAATAATAAGGGTGGAAAATGAAGCTGCCAGAGAAGTGCGGACTTCTTAGTTGTCACCATAATATCAGTCTCCTACATAACAAATATAAATAGACCTCAAAAAAGTATGCCTTAGTGCCCCTTATGAGGTGGGAGCATTTTGCATTTCGCCCCTGTATTTTGTGATCTGACTAGCCAAATTCGAGTCATTTGAGCTGGGGTTAAAGCAGACATTTTTCTGTTAGGGGTTGACAGCCTCTTTCTTACATTCCCAGGAAAAGTATCATAGTGTCTGATCTTGCCTGTTCCAAACAAAAGGGTTTTCAAGCTTTGCTTTTAAATGTAGAGACAATTCCAGTTTCATGGAAAGATTTTAGAAGCCTTAAATGCAACAAAACCCATGTGTGAAACTTCATTACTGGTACAAAGCTGCTCTGAGACGGACTGTTGGCTGCGGTTACTATACTGAATCAAGCTAGTCTCATCTGAGAAACTGAGGATAAGCACTGCCAAGAAAAAAGAAATGTGAACTGTGCTTTAGCTGTTTGGTCTGTGTTTAGAAGTGATCAACATGTTTGAGGGGGTTAGGTACAATAGAAAAGCAGTAAGGGTGGCTGTAAAACAAGAGTTCAAAAAGATACACCTTCGCCAACCCCAGGCATCTTCAAAACAAGGTGTAAAAGACAGAAAATCAAATTAGATGCCCATTTGTGTCTTTACCTAGGTGTCCACTAGCCTGTCTGAATAAGCCTGCCTGGGGTACTTCTGCAGTTGGTTCAGGTTTGCCTCACTGCTGCTGTCACCAGCACTAATTACAGGGATGTTCATTTTGCTCCTATTCAGCAAAACCCCAATGAAGTGTAGTCTGAGACACATCTCTGCAACTGCAGCCGCTCATGTTTTGCTACAGTGAAATTAACAGTGTGCTTCAGCTGCTGAGAGCTGTAAGATGCCTTTACCACAAAAAACAGTTTCTGATTAGATGGTCATGGATGATTAGCAAGGGTAAAGTCTGAGATGTCGGACAAGGAAGGCAGAGCAGACACTTCCTTGGGAGGTGTACTTATGTCACTTCGTGTTAATACTTATTTCCTCAGTATTTATGCACCAAGTTTATCTCTACAGTATTTATCAAACTATTCTTCTTCCCTTTTGGAAGGCCAAATGAGGACAAGGACATTGCAGGGCAGCTACTTCATTTGCTTATGGCAGTGTCCTCAAAGCCGTCGTTTGAGAAACAGCCTGGTTCCTTATGTGCTGAAAGTAGTTTTTCACCCTTTTATTTTGTTTTTTTTTGAGGATCTAGAGATGGGCCAAAGATTTGTAGAGATTCTGCTATCAGCTGGCATGGCTCTTTGGGCTGTTACCAGAAGAGCAGCTTTCTGCAGTTGCTAACACACCCATTTGTAACAAAAAATGTTCTTGCCTTCAGATAAACCATACCGCATTGTACACTGGGAGTAAAGACAAGCCTGATGCACTTGTGTAGAAGAAAAACAACAAGAAGAAAAAATGGAAGGAGTATTTATAGAGGGCGATTAAACTTGTTTTTCTTCAAAACACAAGAAAATCTGATGAGCTTCTCTTTTTGGCAGAGCTAGGTCAGGGGACCATTCAGACACTCCTCGTTGCTCAGCCTGCCCCAGCACGCTGAGCTCTGGGCCGAGTTAAACAGGGCTTCAGCCTGAGGCTGTGGGAGGTGGGGATGGAGCTTGGCTGCTGCTCACACAGCGGGATGCAGCTGCTGGTGCTGCTAACCCCACCACACAAGTCTTTGTTGGGCTCTGGGATGCTCTCATGTGGGCAAAGCTCAACCTGTTTACACCCAAGTTAACTCTACTGCTAGCGTTAACCTAAGCGGTAATGGGGTGAGACATTGCTGCAGATCAGAAACCAGCAACGACCAGGAAACGCAGCAGGAACAAGTAGACAGTATTCAATGTGGCAATGATTGGGAGTGGGCTGAAGAAACGTGTACCACTGTTAAATAGGCACGTTCCCTCAAATCACCAAATTAACAACGTACACAAGACTTCAAGAATTTCAAAGTAATGGAAAGTGTCACATGCCCTTGCTAGAAAGCCAACAAAGACCAAGAGGCAGATGTGCTTTTCAGATATTAGAACCTCTTTTGAAACTGTGGTGGTAAGCTTTCCCTTTTCCTGCAAGGCTGAAATTTTAGAGTACATAACCAGAATGCAAACTTGCACACAGTGCAGCTACAGAGAATTTTTTATCACTTCCAGCTCTAGCAGAAACATTTCAAAACACACCCACAAGGAAATGCTCCGAGTGGTAAGAATCAAGGCTGTCATTCAAAAAATCTCTCACTGCCAACTCTGCTGATAATCTTCATGAGACAGGGAAAAACACCATGGGAGCTGCTAAGGACAGAGTGTTAGGAAAGATGAAGACCTTCATGAGAAGGTAGAGCAGATGGATGGACTTTAAAACATTCTTCCTTTCCCATTGCTGAGAAATATGACAATTTAAAAATCACTTCTCCCTCATGCCCAAGGTTCTATTTTTTTTTTCCTACAGAATAAATAAATCTTACTGAATTCTGAGCTACTTTTTTTCTGCTGTAGGTTAAAGGGATCTCCCAGCTTAACTTCTCCCTGTCACATACACCTGACATCACTTGAGAAGAGGAGCCTGCAAGGTCAAACACCTCTGTTTTGAACTGCAGCTACAACAGACAGGCAAAGTCATTTCTGTTCCTGCATTGCTTTGGTTACACTGCACACCAGGTCTCCGAGGGTGGGCTGGACTATTGCCTTTCCATCCAGAACAGGAAATCATTGTCAGAAGTAGCTTAGCTACAGTCAAAGAGTGGTACAGGTGCACAGGCGAAAAACATTTAGGAGGGATAGTTTGAATCTTGACAGCTCTCAGCTAGATAGAAACCTACCAGCTCCTTTTGGGCAAATCATAAAAATAGTCATAAAACTCGTCAGGCTGGAAGGGACCCTCAGAGGCATCTAGTGTAGCCCCCAGCCAAAAGCAAGGCTAACTTCAGTCTTAGATCAGGCTATTCAAGGACTTGTGGAGTTTGGAAAATTTCTGGGGCTGGAGGCTCCACAGTGTCCCTGAGCAATGTGCTCCAGTGTTTAGCCAACCCTTCTATAGACTTTTTTTCCTTTTATTTAGTTCGAATTTGGCTGTCTTGTCCTTTCTTCTTGAACCTCTGAACAAGGCATGGATCCCCAGGCCTTTTTCTGCAGAGCTGCTCCCCTACAAGCTAGTTCCCAGCCTGTACTGTTGCATGGGGTTGTTCAGTCCCAAGAGCAGGACTTTGCATTTATCTTTGCTGAGCATCGTGGTGTTCCCATTGACCAGTTCCTTCTTCCAGATCCTTCAGATCCCTCTGAATCACAGCTTTGTTCTTCAGCACATTGAACTTTTTTCTGGGTTTGTTGTCATGCACCAAACAGACGAGGGTGCACTCCTGCTGCTGCTCAGGTCACTAATAAAGATGTTTAACAGTGCAGCCTCCAAGACTGACCCTTAAGGAATACTGCTCCCACCAGCTATCCATTAGATTCCAATCCCTTGACCATCACTCTTTGAGCGAGCCCAGTGGTCCAAGAAGTTTTTCACACCACTTTTAGTTCACTTGTCCAGTCCACGTCTCCTCAGTTTGGCTACAAATACGCTATGGGAGACTATCAAAGCCTTGCTAAAGTAGTGTAAAATGACATACACTGCTCTCGCCTCATCCACTGTACTGGTCATTTCATTATTGATGGCACTACTGAGATTGGTTAGGTATAAATTGCCCTTGGTAGATCTGATCTGGCTGTTGCCAGAAGTGGCTTTCAGAAGGATTTGCTCTATAATCTTCCCATGGACTAAAGTGAGGCTGAATGTTCTGTGGTTCCCTGGACTCCCACTTTCACTTTTTGAAGGTCGACATAATATTTGCCTTTTTCCAGTCACTGGGGACATCTTCTGATCGCCATGATAAAAAATGATCTCTTGATGGCTGCTCCATCAGCACCCATGGTTGCATGCTAACTTGTCCTTTTCTTCTCTTGACTAAGTGATCTGGCTAAAAGTGCTGTTGCCACACTTATTTCATTTTTTCCTGTCTTCATTGAACTTTCATAATAGTTTTCAGGATCTGGTAGAGCAGCTTGCAAAATCTACGCCTATAAGAGGAAAATTCCTGATTGGAATGTCAGATGCTGAACTGACAATTATTTTATGCATTCAGAGCAAGTTCAAGTATTATCATCAACTACTCTTGAAGAAATCTGAACCTCAGTCTATAGCCTGTTGTTTTCCTTTCACGTGTCATAAATATCAAATTTAAGAAATCTAGTTCATAGAAGCAGGGCATAAATGACGATAAGACTTGCTCTAGAGACATACAGCAGCAATAGAAACTGGAAACATGGGTCAAAAAAACATAGTTTGCAGGAAAGTGATTTGATCATCCACCAAATCTTTACACTGAGCAAGGAACATGCAGCGGTGAAAAATAAAGAAAAAGCAGGAGTGTACAAGGCCAAGCATCAGTAAGGAGTTACCAAGTTGGAAACAAGAGATCTGCATCTACCTACCCAGAACCGAGTTCATAAGTGAAGTTGGAAATCTGCCCTCATGGTACTTTACGCCTTTCTTTTTTAAGAACATATTTAATATCTTCAACATTATATTTACAAAATTATTCCAGTAAGGAAAAATATAATAATAATAACAATAAATAATGAAATACTAATCGTAAAATAATAAAACTAGAGACTTTTTATAAGGGCTTGTAGTGATAGGAGAAGGGGTAGTGGCTTGAAGCTGAAAAAGGGTAGATTTAGATTGGATATAAGAAAGAAATTCTTTACTATGAGGGTGGTGAGGCACTGGCACAGGTTGCCCAGAGAAGCTGTGCTGCCCCCTCCCTGGCAGTGTTCAAGGCCAGGTTGGATGGAGCTTTGAGCAACCTGGTCTAGTGGAAGGTGTCCCTGACGAAGGCAGGGGGGTTGCAACTAGGTGATCTTTAAGGTCCCTTCCAATCCAAACCATTCTGTGATTCTATGATTCTAAGCACACACTAATTCTCAAGACAAAAGCAAGGTGGAGGAAAAAAATTCTTATTTTGTCAAGTGACATCATTGCATCTTTGTCCAATTTTCCATATGAACAGTTTTTGAGCAGTGATTTTGGTATGAACTATGGTAGGAAATTTCCTTGAGCTATGTAGTCTCTATATCTAATTCCCACTTTTGGCATATTTTCTTGGGTGGTTTTTTTTATATTTAAAAAACAAGGGAGTCATATGGAGACTAGATTAACATTGCCATAGGTGGTAACTTATGACATAATAAATAAAACATCTGTTTTCCTCACTGCACCCAGAAAGAGTTTGATTTCTCAAGGGGACTGTGGAAGGGTTATGAAGAACTGTACCTCTTGTTTGCTGCGGGGAAGTTCTCCCCTGTGTGGTGGGGCTTTCCAAATCCACTGTAGTCTTGCAGGTTAAGAACAGGCCTCTCCTTTCCTGTACACAACACAGCACATACAAGCTGGGGACAAGCTTGTGAAGAGCCTGGCTCAGCAGATCAACCTGACACACAGAGACACAAGCTCTGCTCAGGCACGGTGGCTGAAGCGGCAGATTTTGGACACTGAAAAGCAACCTCAGACTTTCTGTTCCGCATTAGCCAAAGATGCTCACCCAGTGACACAAGCTAATTCATTTGCCTGACCCTTACGGTCATCTAGATTCCCTTGTCTTTTGAAGAAGGATGTTGTCAGCACAACTGAAACAAATATGGTCTTAAAACTTTCCTAAACCAGAAGAGGAATTCAGCTATTGTGGAAACAAGACAATAAGCCTGATGGGAGAGAAGCCTAAATGAAATCAACACTCAGTTCTGTCTCGTGAAAAGACAAATACATCGAGCTAAGCAGATCCAGGGTTAACAGATGTCAGTCTTCTGCCTCTGATGGGAATTGCATACTTACTGGTCTGACTCGGGACCAGAGTGTGTCAAACATGGGTGCAACAAACACAGAGGGTATTGAACGACTGAGTCGCAGAGCAGATAGCTCGAAGCACCTCAGTCACCTCAGCACTTTGATGTCATGCACAAAAGGGCATTCGATACTTTTTCCTCTCTTTTTATGGCTTGCTACAGAATAACAAAAATTGCTTTAGAACATAGCACCCTAAACAGCTTTGGAGGCTGATTAATGCTCTACTACTGTGCCAGCTGTTAATTTATCTCAGGGTTACCCATGGCTTTATATGTTTCAAATCAATAGAGATTATCTCTTAAATAACCTTTAAGGAGATGAGCAAGCAATGCAGCACTTGACTGAATGGTGTACATAAACCTCCCAGAAAACAGTTTTATCCCTTATTAATCTAGCAAAATCAAGACAGGCTGCCAAGGTATGCAAGGGTGAGCTTTTTAAACCAGGATGGGAGCATTGATTATCTGAGGGCATTTTATTACGAGCAACACAGTGATTACTAATACCACTCCAGTGACTACAAGAAAGGACACAGAAACTGAACTTCACAAAAGCAAAGCCATCCAGAAAGGTACTCTCTTCCCTCCACCCCCACCACCCAACATTTGTGCTTTATGCACAGAATTTCATGCAAAAGCAGACAGAGACCAGTCACGGAGGGCTGCGGAAAGAAAAGGGACAGAGAATGAAACCACTTCTGGCCTGGATCTATTCAGGATAAAGAAAATTTTGCAAGGAAATGGAAATCAAGGAAGGGTTGTAAGGGTCTGCCCCAATCTTGTAGACCTTGTGGTGCCCACACAGGGTATCTGGAACTGTTGCTCAGAATTAAATGGTCTTGCAAGATCAATCAAGTAATACACAACCATCACACTTACCTTCCTCCTCCCAAAACAGTCCAGCTGTGGCTGTTCAAAAATTTAATTCCAAGGAGGAAATAAGCCAGTCTAATTACTATACTTTTATGACAGTACATAGTATGTACTGTTCCAAAATTTTCTGGGCTTCTGCTGTGCTCCCGTGATGTTAGTACTTCACAATTTTACAAGAGAGTGGCAGAGAAGCAGTTATTTTAATACAGTAATATTTAAGAGAACCTGTCTTCTCATCCTCTTCACCCTTTTCCACTTAGATCCATTTTTTGCTTCTCATTTCCTACTCTAATACCCATGATGTCTATATAAAACCACAAGATAATAGTCATAAAGTCTGATTTTGGAAGGAAGCAACAACAAAAACCCCAAATAAAACAAGTGATCTTGACCAACTGGCAAATAGGGGTGGGAAAAATTAGTAAAATTCCATAGCAATAATTTATTTAGATGAAGAATATCAACTACATGAACACATGACTGGCAAGGGAAATATATGGTAAGACCAAAAGGTTGTTTTACTACACGACAGAAGATCAAGCTGGGACAACTTTTGAAGGTTGTGCAAAGTAGAAAGGAACAATTTGATCATTCTGTCCATGGTGGGCAGACAAGAAGTAATGGCTTAATGTGCAGCAGTAACGACCAGAGTTAAATATTAGGATGAACTTTAAATTGCTATGGACAGCGAAATATTGTAGCAGATAACCTGAGGGGCCAGTGCAGCCTCCATCACTGGGTGGTTTTTTTTGAGCAGAAATAAGAAAGGACCTGCTTTGGGCAGTGGCATATGCTGGGTGACCTCCCCCCATCATCCCAGCCCATTCCAGACTACCTTCTTCCTAACTCCAGAGGTGCCCTAACTGCTTGAAAGGACAAATTTCACCCTAGTAATACAGTGCAGAAATGGAAACTATTCCAAATGGAATATGAACAGCCCCCCCCCCCCCCAAGCAGAATATTCTGAGAGCGTCAGTCAAGTGATTGAATCAGGGATAGAAGAAAAAAAATCAAAACCTATGCCATTAAAAAAAATTAAGGACCTTTTATGTCTTTACCTAAACAGTTGTCAGGTTTGCGGGGGTATTGCTTCAAAAGCCAGTATTTCTGAAAGCAGTGATGAAGTACGTTTGTAGTAACTGCGATTTCATCCACCGCTTCTGTGGGTAGTATTTTCTGCTTTCATTGTTAAAGATGCCTCAGACACTTTCAGCTTTCAAAATTTCAAAGCTTATTTACACCCAATTTGCACAAAAAGCCACACTATCAGAAAGTGCATGAGAGGAGGGGTGGTCTGGGTAAATGAGAGAAATGACAAAAAATGATAGGAGTGACAATTTAGGAGTGTTCAGTGAGAAGCCAGCTGGACTGTAAGACTGACTATTCCCCATCCTCTGCATGTGGGTGCGTGTGTTTGTGCATGCATGCACACGAACGTGAGGCCCAGGGCGTGCAGGGACAGGCCTTTCTCTCACGATTTCTTGTTTACCATGTGTTAATATAACAGCTAAGACACTTACATAGCAGCCTGTGAATGATTCAGATTGTTTCTAATTGTTGACAACTTCAATCAAATATTTTTTTACTATTTAACATAATATTTGCTAATAGTTAGGGCCCCGTGCTTTCTGAGCACAAGCAACCTCATGTACTTCAGCTCCTTAGCACAGCAGAGCAGTCAGTTGGATGCTTTTCACCCCTGGCCCCTTATGAGTAGACCCAAAATATCAATACCTCATTGCAAATATTCACTCTTAATTAAAAGGATAGAGTGTCAAGCTCAAAAGCACTAGAGAGAGACAGGCCAATTTAGGCCTCCCTCTCTTAATTAGCAACCACTTCAAGGAAAGAGGACTCTTTATGCGCTCAGATTTAACTGTATCTGTATAAGCAGGGCTTAAAGAGAGACAGAAGCCATAGGACCACTGTGCTGCAGTTTGTTCAAGGCTATGGCTTGTTTCCTCAAAGCAGCTCTTCCTGTAACAGCTTATTGCAAGGGAACAAACGAAATAATGCACTGCCAATACAGATTTCTGCAGATTCATTTATTAAATTGAAGCAATTTTAGATCTCTGATGCTGAGTTAAATTTGGTGTTGGTTAGAATATAATTTATTAGATTAATCACACTGCTTTAATATTCCAGCCTGTGGTTGCAATATGCTGGAAAGGAATTTTCACAGTGTTGAACCATCTCTGGCATTTTCCAGGTGTGCAGCCTCCTTGCTATTTCATTAGCATTGGCCACTCAAAGCCTTTTAGGAAGAACAAATTTAGCACTGTACTGACTTCCTTTGAATGTATTATTTGCAGCAAGAGACCAACATTTCAGCTCTCAGAGTCTGCAAAGATGACCTGAAGTAGAATGCATTTGATCTGCTCAGGTATTTCTTATGAGTAGACCACTAACTTTTTCATGATCTGAATAGTTTTACTTGAGTGAAAACATCCTTTTGAAATAAAGCTTTACATAATGGAAGCAGTAGACAACCTTGAGCTGAACACCTTTCCTTCCCACACCACTTACTCATTCTCTCCCAGTGTGGAGGTATTAACAGATGTGCTCAATTGCGCTGCCCCACGTGATGCTAATGCTTCAAGGCAAGAGCCAGAGACAACATGCCTGGAAAAGACAGGGCAGCTGTGACTATTAAGGAGTCCTGAAAAGGAAGTTTGCTGCACAGACTTTCACTGGTATGAAGCTGTTGCATTGACTTTGAATTGTTTGCTGGTTGTGAAGGAAGGAATTGCATATGTTTTTGGGTATCAGAACAGATGTTGTTGACATTTACACTAGTGACCACAATTTAATGAATAATTTTTAGCTATAGATGAGTAACACAATGCAAGAGTTTAAGTATATCTCAGTCACATTCTATAGTCACATTATATAGTACCTGTATTCCATGCAAGATATAGTTCCCTCTCATGCAGCTATACACATTAAGGCGAAGAAACTGGCAGCTTAGAGGCTTGATCAAACTATTCAGGAGTCTCTGCGCTCACATACACAGTCACCAGGTTGTGGGCACAGGAGCCAGTGAAATGAACCTACTGAATGTCTTACTGTGGTGTGCCAAAGCACTAAAATGGAGACTGTAAGACTTCATCACAAATCCCAACAGCAGTAAAGACAGGATGGTGACAGACTTCAACATTGACAAATATACAGGAGGTACTAAACCAGGTACCAGTCAGTTCTCCGGACTGGCTGGTGCTCACCCCAGAGCTCTGGATGGTTTCAAATGTGAAATTTCAGGGCCAATGTGTAACCTGTCATGCAAACAATGACGATGCCAGAGGATTGATGATACAACTCACATCTATGGAAAGGGCTCCCCTCAGGCAAGCCTGGGCACCAAAGGTTCTTGATATCGACTTTCAGCTCTGGTGCGAGACAGCAGAGCCTGTAGTGAAGAACAAGAACATGAAGCACATGGATAGAGACAGTCTGCTGGGAAAGAGTCGGTGTGGTGTCTGTACCTGCTGCACAAACAAGCTGGTGCTTAAGCAGGGTATCAAGGAGTGTGTAGATAAAGGCGATCCACCAGATACAGTATATTTGGATTCTCTAAAACTCTCTGACAAGGTTCTTAAATAAAAAATATTACAGGAACTAAGAAGACTGAAGCAAAGATCTTTTTATGGATTTTATGTTCCTACTGTTTTAGCAACCAAGGCTCCCACAAGCCCCTGAAATCCTATCCTCTCAAATCTGCTGCTCACTACAACACGGTGGAGGCACAAGTACAACTATTCACCTTTGGACCATCTAGAAAACAGCCCTAAAAGAAACATATGTCTTTTACCAGCAAAGCCAAGGACCTGCAAAGTAAAGAAACATCAGCTGGAATCTCCATTCCGAATTTCTGGAAAATCTAACTACCTTCCCTGGATGCCTGTAATAGGCCATGTTTTCACATTTCCATATCTGTAAACCATGAGGCTACATAAGAACTCAGCATCAACCTGAGGAAAATAAGACATTAGTCTAAATGGTAAAAACAAACTTTCCTCTTGTTAATGCTGGCAGAAAGTAGTTGAGCTCTCCAGCTCCCCACTCCACTGTAAATGTACTTGATAAGCAAATATTCTTTTACTGCACATTTTCCTTCCTTCTCTTCAACCCATATCCCATTCACTCACAGCTTTGGTGTTGGTGGGTATTGCCCTACCTACTTTGTTTTGCATTTCTGCTGAGAAACCGCCTGATGTTATGACTTCACTAATTTGTTTGTAGCAACCTCACTTTATACAGCTGTTTAGTAGACTGATGTTCACTAGGACTCGACCCTGCAGCTGTCACCCTCTTTAACAAGTCTTATTGTCCACACTGGGATCTTTTGTGAGTATTTAACTCTAGACATAACCCTTTAACTACCACCTTTTGAAACCCCTTGTAGAAACACAAGAGGGAGAGCGGAACAGGAGCTAATAGGAGCCTTGAGCTTCCTTCTCAGCCCCTGAGACTGTATAGTTATAGTGGCTTCAAATGAAGAAATAGAAAAAATAAAATAAAATCCTCATGATCTCCACTGCTCAACAATCGATGGCGCCACAGAGCTCTTTCTATGCCCATCCTGGCCGAATCCAGTCCCACAGTGGCCTCCCCATGCTGAGAGCCAAGAGAGGAGCTTACAGCAAGGAGGATATGTACTTTCCCATTTCTTCCCAGAAACCTGTCACCATGCAAAGGGGAGGAGGTGAGAACCAGAGGTGTAGGATCAGCCCCATATCTCAGGCTTAGTTTCCTCCATTCACAATCTGCCTGTAGACAACACCACCTCTCCTTTGCCCTCACTCACTCTTTCTTCACCCATCCTCAGGCCTAATATGACAGATAGTGGCATCCAGGGCAGGGGCTGGGGCTACAGAAGCCTCATGTGAGCACACGGAGAGCAGGGGCAGAGCTGGTTGGGGAAGCGGGGGCACCCAGAGGCACGTGAGGGTCTTTCAGCACTCATGTAGCACTTACAGAGATGGATTCATCTTGGAGAAAGAGGAATGATTTCTTATGGTGGATGATAGCTAACCAGTAGGCACAAATTTGGGATGGTGGAAGAGCCTGGACACTAAACAAGGTGAAGTATTAGAGTGAAAATTTTCAGTAGCATAGAACTGAAAAGCTACATGCAGAAGGAACAGTTCTGATTTTGCTTACTTATCCGAGAAACAAATTTGAGGAGTCCACTACTGTTTCAACATGAGAGCTCTGGCAGCCTTCAATGCTTTAAGAAGATTTTTTGACAGCATGACTAATATTGATTTTCTTCTGCCTTTCAAAAGCAAATACATGCTATTTTCCACTTATTACTCTCTCTTCATTGCTCTTCTAACATCTATTTTCAAATAAAAATGTGTCATTTTTTCTTAATGAATTAAGAACTCATACATGCATGTTATTTCAGCAGAAAGAAATCTACCACAAAAGTCTTATTTGCAGGAGTTACAGTTCTGAGATACTAACAGTGAATGTTGCCATATCAAATTTTTGTTAGAAGTGAATGTTCAGCTACCACAAGGCAATTGTTATGTGCCAGAAATCTACCAAAAAATAAAGGGAAACCTGGGCTTCTATACACACAGTCATAAATCCCTTACAAATTACAGAAACTAGGAAAGCATCTCAGGTGGAATCCATTTTACCTAATTTAGGGATCTAAATTAGTAGTTATATAAGACTTTGCCAGCAGTTCCATCCTTTGCAGTCAGTGGAAAGAAATAACAAGTGGAAACACATGTAAAACACACTAAGCAAATTGCCCTTTAGAGGTGCTTGTTACTTAGTCATCTAGGAAACCCAGACTGACCAGAAAACTAAATATTGTTGTCTCAAGCTATGAATCCCAGCCATAAAGGAGAAGAAAACCACTGAGCAGTGCACTCTAGAGACCTTCTGTCCATTTGTTGCATACTTGCTACTGCTTTTATTGTGAGAACAAAGCTGCAAAGAGAGGAAGGTTTCAGTATCCTCCATGTTTAGGACCTTGGAGGATGTGTGGGACTGCAACGGAAATGCAGTCTTTATTTCAGACAATCAGAGATCTATTCTGGAGCTAGCAATACTCAGTGGTAAGTTATTTTTTTGGAGGTGTATAGCAAAGTCAGGCCTTCGCTGTTGCACAGAGGCAGGCATGTTCCCTTGCCTGCAGCTTGTACCTGTTTGTCAAGCAAGAGATATGAAAAAAGCTAGGGGGATGAAGACAACGAATTTGTGCCAGAAGACAAGAAATCTCACTTGTAGAGCTACTTTCATGAAACGGAGCAGGGACAGAGTAGGTGAAAGTCCCAAGAGGTCTGCCCTAGGCATTGCTCAAACAGTGACAGCAGTTACCCCTCCAGGGCAGCAGCACAGTCACGCTGAGCCCCATCAGAAATGTGAAGAGGACTTTTCTCATGGGTACAACTTATGACACTGGAGACAAGATATTCACCAGGGAGAAGACACTTTCTAAACTAGCTCCTTCTCCTCCTTATCTTCAGAAAGGTCTGGGCAAGATGATAAACAAGAGTCTCCTCCTCTGTGGAGAGGGACCTGGGTGTCCTGGTGGACGACAGGTTGACCATGAGCCAGCAGTGTGCCCTGGCTGCCAAGAAAGCCAATGGAATCCTGGGGAGCATCGAGAAGAGTGTGGCCAGAAGGACGAGGGAGGTTCTCCTTCCCCTCTACACTGCCCTGGTGAGGCCTCATCTGGAGTACTGTGTCCAGTTCTGGGCTCCCCAGTTCAAGAAAGATGAAGAGCTACTGGAGAGAGTCCAGCGAAGGGCTGCAAGGATGATGAGGGGACTGGAACATCTCCCCTACGAGGAGAGGCTGAGGGAGCTGGGCTTGTTCAGCCTGAAGAAGAGAAGGCTGGGAGGGGACCTAATAAATGCTTATAAATATCTGAAGGGTGGGTGTCAGGAGGATGGGGCCAAGCTCTTTTCAGTGGTGCCCAGTGACAGGACAAGGGGCAATGGGCACAAACTGAAGCAGAGGAAGTTCCGTCTGAACATGAGGAAGAACTTCTTCCCTCTGAGGGTGACGGAGCACTGGAACAGGCTGCCCAGGGAGGTTGTGGAGTCTCCTTCTCTGGAGATATTCAAGACCCGCCTGGACAAGGTCCTGTGCAGCCTGCTGTAGGTGACCCTGCTTCAGCAGGAGGGTTGGACTAGATGACCCACAGAGGTCCCTTCCAACCCCTACTATTCTGTGATTATCCTCTGAAGTAAGTGGGCCTCTGAAAACTATGGTCTTCCAGCTCCCTCCAGGCTGGTTTAGGAGCACTCGCTCCAACACACCAGATAGCCTTAGAGAGTCAAAATATTCTTCAGACTGAGCTTTGAATGAGAGCTATTTACTGTCCCATGGGGAGACACAGGCTGGCCTTCTCCGCTGTAACTTAAACACTGGTGAGAACTATTACGTGCATTTAACTGCATGTCCAAAACCCACTGTTGTGATTTAGCCTCAGTTGGCAACAAAGAACCACCCAGTTGCTCTCTCACTCCTCCCCCCTCCCTGGTGGGACAGGGAGAAGAATCAGAAGGAAAAGGCAAAACTCATGGATTGTAATAAAAACAGTCTAACAGAAGAGCAAAGGAAGAAGAAAATAACCAGAATAATACTGAAAAAAATACACAGCATGCAAAGTTCTCACCACACAATGCTCAGCATGCTCCTAAGTAGCAAATCCTCCTCCTTCAGCCATCTCCCCACCTAAATACTGAGCATGACATCACATGGTATAGAACATCTCATTTGATTGGCTGGTTTGGGTCAGCCCAGCCAGCTTCTTGTGAAAATTAATCCTATTCCAGCTGAATCCAGGATACCCACTGGCAGCTAAGCTGCATCCTATCCCCAGAATTAACATGCAAAAGACAAACAGTGCTCCATTCTAGAGATGCCTCTAGAAATATTACACAGAGTAATCCCCCAGTCATTGAGCAGCTTCAGCAGCTGATATTACAGCACTCATCCCCCTGAGCTCTGTAGTTTCCTCCTGCCTCTCCTTACTCCTGGCTTGCCCTGGCCGTTGTTTCCCTCTGCAGAAGGCTGACAAGTAGTAACAAGATTAGTGCTGTTTGATTTAGAGTGTCAGTAGACTACAATGTAGAAACAAAACTAGTAATGTGGTCCGTGCTCAAAAACACCCAAAAGCTCAATGGACAGTACTAATGCATTCTTTTTATACACTCTGTTGCTATTAAGCATACCAATTTGTTCTAAATTTACCATTTAAAAGCTGGGCTTTGACACTAACTGAATTATATTAAAATTAAATACATTAGCCCAGGAAAAAGATACCACACACACTTATATCCAGATTACTGGTATTTTTTTAATGGTATCTAAGATACAAAATTTGTAAAGAAAGAATAAGAAAATGATAATTTTTTTTAAAACCTCAAAGGAAATCCTTAAGCTTTACACACACATGATTTTATGAGAACATTAAATTCTGCTATCAAGTTTTAAATTTGAACAAGTGCCACTTCTGTGTCTAGGTGACCTCAGCAATGTTTACAATTCTTGTTACACCTACTAAAACGGGGCTGTTAAGCCTGTCTGTCGTGTGCAGTGTACTTACAGGACAACACAGGTATGTTTTGAGTGCCACAATTGTGAGCAAGCACCGACTTGTATTATTCCTTCTCAAGGACAGAGAATTGCTGCAAATTCTTCATCTCAAAGTGGTTGCTGTGATCAAGGAAGTCATTCATCACCAACAAGATCAAATAATTTCCTAAATACCTGCTAAAAATTCCTTTTCTTTATCCAGGGATGTCATCCATTTGATTTATTAATTCATTATACAGAAGTAAGCACTTGTTTATGGTGAACATAGATGACAGAACACAATTTTTAATCTAATAATGCTAAAGTCAAAGGATTTAAACAAGATTTTGAAGCTGGAATGGCTACTAAAAATTTATCATGAAAAAAATTCTCATTAATTCAGTTTATTTTTTCAGTACACTGCATTTTTTACTTATATATTTTTAGAATAATAGGTCTACATAATAAATCTCAGAAGATCTTCAGGAACAGGTTGGAGAAATACTGATCATAAGGTATCTGCTGAGCTTGCACCAGTATCAGGTGACTCTCAGGGAATTCTTTCAATGCTTCATCTGTTTACGAATGTACTTTGGAATTTGGCACCTTGTAAGAAATTCTTCTAGCTCTTTCAAAGGATGTAGTAAGATGACTATAATCAATAAGTCTATATTAAAGCAATGTAGGCCAAAATTTTACAAGAGAACAAAACCAAGAATCATGGCCTATTAAAAAAAATAGAATTGGACTAACAGTGCAGAGAGACCCTTGAATTAAAAAAATTATTTTGCTTTTCAGGAAGAGTGGAATTATTGAAATGTTGTAAATTCCTTAAACATGTCAGAAAGCAAGAGGGAAAAAAAAAGAAGAGCAAACAAATCCCGCAGGGTTTCTAGGAAGCTACTACAATCATAATCTAAAAGCAGAGTGCAGTCCTGCATTTCTTCTTTGTATATAGCTTGTCATATTATGTTTCTTTTCAGTAGTGCTTTAATTCACCTCTACTTTGTGGATACATCCCGCCAAGAATGACTTGGACTACCTTCGTGCATTTCCCTGGATCCCAGATCTTATCAACCCCCTCTCAGGTCTTCAGGTCAAAAAACCTGTACATCAATACTGCTTCTTGTCCACATCCTCAGTATGTGTATAATGCAAGTTTCAATTAGATGAATTATGAATTAACCTTTAGGCAGTTTCTCCTTGTTCAGGCATCAGAGCTTTGATCAGCAGAAAACTGAAACCAAAAAATCCAGTCCTGATCCAGTCTGTTGTTTAGATTTTTGCATTCGTACTGGAGGAATGAAAAGTAATTCTTCAAAATGACACACTGGCTACGTCTCTTAGCAGCGGCACAAGAGGTCTTGTGAACAAGCCAAGATGGTTCAGATTCACAAGGCTTGGGTTACGATTTTTAAAACTTTATTTAGAGTTTCTTGATGAACAGTGTTAAAGCTGGTACACTAAGCACTGCTTGGTGACAAGCATAAACAATCTCCATGTTTAGATACTACTAGAAAAGATGTAACCTCTGTATGATACTTTCAATGATGTCTTGCAACAGTTGAGCACAGCTTGCAACATAAACACACCTCTATATTGCTATTTATTCCCTCTTGCATGTGTCATGCTAACAGTAACATGCTTTAAAATAACTCCCTGTCAATTGGTTAGGGAAGTGAGTGAAAGAGTCTGATTGTTCCTTTTGATCAAGATCACAATAAAACATCTTACCTGTAAGTTCTTAGATAAGAAAATTGGGATCAGAATGAGTATCTGACAATCATTAATAAAAAAATAAATAGGCAACAAAGTTGACAAAAAAAAAAAGACTGTGAGGGAGGGAAAGCAGAAACATGTCTCAGTGACAGTCCTTCCTGCAAACACTACTGGGTTTGACCAAGATGCTCTCTGCCATGTGTAAGGCGAATTATCCTTACACCTGCCTAATCATCCCTTTATTCCTCTTCATGTCAGAAGACTAAGTATTTGCGTAAGCCTCATGTTTTTCAAGTCTTGTTAGATGACTTTTGGTCCACAGAATCCTTTGTTGTCTGTATAAACTCAGTGAGTACGAAAGCTTCAGCACGCCAGCAGCAACTGGAGTCTACCTGCTGCTATACAGTATCACAGAATCATAGAATCATATGTTGGAAAAGACCTTTAAGATCATCAAGTCCAACCATCCACACAACAATACCATGCCTACTAAACCATATCCGGAAGTGCCACATCTGCACATTTTTTAAACACCTGCAGGGATGGGGACTCAACCGCCTCCCTGGGGAGCCTGTTCCAGTGCCTGACCACTCTTTCAGTAAAGAAATTGTTCTTCATATCCAATCTAAACATTCAACGCAACTTGAGGCCATTGCTTCTCGTCCTATCACTAGTCACCTGGGAGAAGAGACCAACATCTGCCTCACTACAACCTCCTTTCAGGTAGTTGTAGAGAGCAATAAGGTCCCCCCTCAGCCTCCTCTTCTCCAGACTAAACAACCCCAGCTCCCTCAGCTGCTCCTCTTAAGACTTGTCCCTAGACCCTTCACCAGCCTCATTGCCCTTCTCTGGACACGCTCCAGCAACTCAATGTCTTGCTTGTAGTGAGGGGCCCAAAACTGAACACAGCACTCCAGGTGCAACCTCACCAGTGCCGAGTACAGGGGCACGATCACCTCCGTACTCCTGCTGGCCACACTATTCCTGACACAAGCCAGGATACTGTTGGCCGCCTTGGCCACCTGGCCACACTGCTGGCTCATGTTCAGCCCCCTGTCGACCAGCACCCCAAGGTCCTTTTCAGCTGGGTGGCTTTCCAGCCACTCCTCCCCAAGCCTGTAGCATTGCATGGGGTTGCTGTGACCGAAATGCAGGACCTGGCATTTGGCCCTGTTGAAACCCATACAGTTGGCCTTGGCCCATCAATCTAGTCTCTCCAGATCCCTCTGCAGAGCCTTCCTACCCTCAAGCAGATCAACACTCCCACCCAGCTTGGTGTCATCTGCAAATTTCCTAAGGGAGCACTCAATCCCCTCATCCAGATCATTGATAAAGATGTTAAACAAGACCGGACCCAAAACTGAGCCCTGAGGAACACCACTCGTGACCGGCCACCAGTTGGATTTATCTCCATTTACCACCACTCTCTGTGCTTGGCCATTCAGCCAGTTCTTTATCCAGCAAAGCGTACACCCATCCAAGCCATGCGCAGCTAGTTTCTCCAGGAGGATGCTGTGGGGAACAGTGTCAAAGGCCTTACTGAAATCCAGATAGATGACATGCACAGCCTTTCCTTCGTCCACTAGTTGGGTCACCTGGTCATAGAAGGAGATCAGGTTGGTCAAGTAGTATATGCTCATCTTCTTTCTTACAAACAGACAGTCAGAACTGTCCGCACTTTGCTTCATAGCTCCTTTGATGAATGTGGATTACAAACACTGCCAGATCATGGATCTCAATATTACATTTATTGCTTCCTTTAAATGGATAATGAACTGGCTCCTCACCTGGTAAAAGTCACAGCATCATCTGGCCCATGGATAACAAGCCCTAGAATACAGTGTACAATCTCCACAATACAAACAAATAGTGCATGTGTGCATATAAAACGTGCCCAACTAACTTTTTAATGTACTGGTTTAAATAAGCCCCTTTCTTTTTTATTGGCTTACTCCAGCTGAAAGCCCTAACAATGAGACAGCACTTCTAATACATTTGTATAGATCTATGACAAAGGCTGACATTCAATATGAAAAAGACACATTATTTGCAGCTATTTTATTTTATTCTCTTTTCCCCCTTGATTATACACATGTTAGGCTACAGGAAGAATGAGATCTAAGGTAAAAAAAGTAATCTATAGCTCTGCTGCCTAGAAGTTCCCACTTCTAACTCTGTCTCCTTTTTATTAACTATTCTTTCATTCCTCTTTCAAAAGATAATTAACAGATTATATTATTCTATCTTGATTATAATGTGTTGTCTGAAAATGCTGATTCGTATGTTACAGGTTGAACTGTTAAAGACAGCGTATCGTTGGTGTTTAGCTGGTGTTTGATCACTTTAATCAAGGAGATGCTTACTCCATTTCAAAAGCAAGGATTTATGTCCCAAAAAACTGAAGCACTTGCATTTTTAATTAGCACTATGTAACACTTATACCATTATTCACAACATGATCATTTTGAATTCATCAAGTAAATTAGTCTTTTTGATAGTGTCCATTCCTGCCACATAAATATTGACTTTTCTGTTAGCCGATTTTCTTTTTTAGAGAAATGTTATTGTACAAAGAATATAATAATTTTCTTGTATCTACTCATCTCTACTAATGAGAATAACCAATGGCAACTGATTATACTCAGTACAGGAAACCTGGATTGCATGTCATTTGCCCGGACTCCTTGTAGCAGCACAGCGCAGGTGCTCCTTTAGAGTTACCCAGCTGTGGCTGCTACATGGTCAGATGCTGCTTGTTTGGTATCATCGGTATTAACACACACAGATGGTATTCCTCCTATTCTGCAATGCTTTTTTTGATGTAAACCATATGCCAATTAACATCTCATCAATTACCTTGCTACCATCAGCCTATATTTGCCATTTTTACTTAATCTTTTAATATAATACACTCCCAACAAAGAGGGTTTGGGTCAGCAGAGCAGCTCTGCTGTGATTGCACTTGACGGACCCCACAGAACAGTGCTGCTGTTAGAAAAAGGTGACTGCCTTGGCTACGGTGATAATCATTATGGTGTCAGGCAATGAATTTCCTACTCCTTTCAGTTTAAAAAAGTTTAAGATGTGGTCCTCTGCCCTATCTACTTTAACCTCTGAATTGGTGGTTAAGATAATCTTGAAGGGCTGCAGCCAGGAATACAGGAATACAGGGGCTAAGAAGCATATTGAACCCAACACCTTTTGAATGTACACAAGAAGTAGGCAACACCACCAAATAGTTATCCTTTCAAAGAAAAGGGTGAGCCTTGCCCCATTGTTAATGAATTATCATAGATACCTGCCCTGAGGAGAGGGCTACACACAGGGTAACCAGATCAGACAGAAGGGCCTCTGCATAGGCATTTGTAAGGACCCTTGCTTTGGAGTCTCGAGGCAGGACTTCAACACACAGCCCTCTTCCCAGCCCTTCTGGATAGCCAGTTTTAAACAACCCCTTGGTCAGTGCTTTAGCCATTTGGGTCTCTTTCTGACATGCCAGACCGTTCTTACACGACGATTCTTGCAACGGTGTACCTAACTGTGCTTCGGATTCCTTTGTCAGGAACAAAATCCAAATTACAGCATTACACTATCTCAATATAGCACATCAATATTTAAGTCCTTTATTGGGTCTGTTTCAAATTTAGAGACATCTGGCTTAAAAGGGAGCCGATTCTACTTCTGGTATAATGCTATCAGCTTCCACAGAGAGCAGCTGTTCCATTTTATTCCAGTCATCTCCAAATTTTTCCTAAATAGCTGTCTAATTCCTAGATCCTTTTGTCATCTCATCTCAGATGTTGGTGAATGAAGGAACAGCTGTGATATCTGTGTGCCTTTGCATTTAGCACCTACTCCAGACACGTAGAGAAAACACTCTTTAACATGAAAGGCAAAAGATAATACAAATTACTAGTGCTGCTGAGGCTGCAGAAACTCTTAGCAACTGGTACACTGGAGCGTGGTGGTAAAAGGGGTTGGACAAATGAAACATCCTGGGGGAAAATCTGGATTCCGGTTCTATCCCAATTATTCTCCATGAAACCTCAAAGAGAAGAAAAGGGAACCCTCAAGCTCCACCTACAGTCAAGGCAGAAGTTATCTCGTATGGCAAATGATTGCCCGGTGTCTTGCAAGCACTGGTATAGAACAGCTGTCATACACCTGAAGGGTCACTCCTCATTTTTTTAAAAAATGGGAATATAGGTTCAAGACAGTATTCAAGCCGTGGATCCCAAAGCGATGAATGTGTCAGGAGGGCTGGGCTTTCAGATTTTCATTTGCACCATTTCCCTGTTCGTTTTATGCAGTCCTCCAACTCTTGGTGACTCCACACCCCACCTGCCTCAATTTTAAAACTAGGTTCCCCTAGACCTGTGTACCTGATCTAGCTATCTAAATCTAGGTCTATTGTGAGTGGTGAGAACTTACAGAAAAAATAGTGCTTTAAATTTATCTTTTGTAGGCTGATGTACTCTGTTATATGTCCCTCCCCACTAAGGTTTGCTCTCCTTTGTGTATCTCAGCCAGATAAGCCAGAGGGCTAGTCAGTCACAGGATACTATTACTGTGTGCCGCTGATCACCTTGATTAGGCTCTGAATCTCAGACTCTGACTTTGTTGTTAGAGTCCAGTTATTAGAAAAACCTTGAGAGGCTTTCATAGCTAACAAATGCTTTTCCTTCATATAATTTTTACTATGAGGAAGCCTATCCCCATCCTTGAAACCTTACTACAGTTCATTCCTGCATTCCCTTTGTCTGCTTTAACTGTCTCCTTGAACGCTTTCAGACTTGAAGTCCTTCTCATCTTGACTGTTGCTCATGCTCTCTCAGAGCCTTCCCAGTAAGTGCACTGCATGTCAAGTGGCGTGTATTCTATAATCAAGAAGCTGCACCTTATCAGTCACTTTCCTTAGCCTTTGTGGCATTTTAAAAATCAAATGAAAACTTTTCCTCCTTCTCTTAAGGATCTCCCCAGTGGACTCTGACCTCACTTATAAACTCTCCTCCATGCTTATCCTACACCTCTGATCTTGCCCTCCCCTCTATCTCCTCTATTTGCAGCATACCGCATATCCTGAAGACTTTCTCCCTCCCTATCTGAGCCCCTGGTTTATGTTAGAAACCTGCTTTACAATTTAACCTTTGACACTGACACACATTATACTTCCCCTTTTGTCTCTCATCATGCAAGTCCCCTCTCACTAGCTTGTTCCTGAAAGTTTCCATAGCTAACTAAGGAGCTGTTAAATTCCACCCTACTACTCTGCCCCTTGCTGTATGCATGCAGTGCCAGAAATTTTCTGCTGGTGTAAGACTCCTGTGCAACACCGTAATGTATGTTGCTGTACACATACAACAGAAGAGTATGATGTAAAATATATCTATAACAAATTACGGATTTTTTTTCTTGTTGCTCAGATAATTTTGTCCTGTTTTCTCCTCTTCATTAACCAGAGTGAAAATGATAGCATGGGATAGTAGATCCTCCTACTATGGCTACCAGAATGATCTGAATAGATCATCGTGCTGGAACAGATGACATTCACATAGCATATCTGTATGAATTCTACATACTTCTGCAGAAAAAAAAAAGCTACAGCATTTTCAGATCAGGAAAATGTATTTCTCTGCAGCAGCTCTTCAATTTTAAGGAAACACAAGCTCTGTTTACTTTATTAGACTTCCATGATACGCTACATGGTGTACCCAGCTTTATTTTAAAACTCAACAGAGAGCCAACGCAAAAGTCCTTTTGGTCCAATGGTTATTTCTTAACCCGTTTCCCCCTCTATTTCGAGTTTTAGTGAGAGTTTGGGATATGCAATAAACATAAAGTGGCTTTTTTACAACACGGTGATTTCGCACCTTAAAAATCTGACAGTGAACTCTAAAACATAATTAGGCAAGCTCTTACGCAGTCTGCAGGAAGACAAGCAGCTAATTTCAGAGAGGTGTTATGATCCTGATGCAAGGAGTCATTCCTGATCTAATGTAAGAATAGCCACACTGGGTCCTGGTGTGGTCTGGCCAGCCCTGAGGTATGGTCCCCGCAGAGACCTATGCGCAGATTTATGTCCCTGCTCATGGCAGGGGGGTTGGAACCAGATGTTCTTTAAGGTCCCTTCCAACCCAAATCATTCTATGATTCTATGATTCTATGTCACTGTAACTTGCATGCATGCTTCAGCATTGAATCTCAGAGTTTTCACTTCCACAAGGACAATATTTCTGTTATTAAACAGTCTTTCTATGATTTAGAATACAAAATGAGCATCATTTATGTATTTATTGACTTCTGTGCAGACCCAATTAGAATGAAAAGCAGAGAAAATATTATCCAAGGAAACTTGAGTTGTAAAGTAATCCTGATGAGGAAAATATTCCAGTTTCAAGCTCTGTGTTTTAAAAGGACAAATAGATTTGAGTAGCATTTTTAAAAATATAATTGTTTATCCTGTGCGAAAGTAAAGTTCTTTTTATTTTTTTGTTTCTTCTTGGATTTTGTTTTAAGGATAAAATAGGAATTGCGAGAGATAATTACTGACAAATAGTTCTGCTTTTGTGAAATTATTATCCGATTGCATTTCTCTCTCTCTGGTGTTGATTCACTAATGTGTCACGTAGCGACAAAATGCCCCAGCTCAGAGAACAACTGGACTCGTTCAAGCCACGTACAATTGAACTGCCTCCTGTGAATAACTAGTGGGCTTTGGAGATGCTTTCCAGAACAGTCTATTCAGAGCCATTGCAAAGCCTGTATAATCATAGATTGAAAAAAATCAACATCGCCATTCTTGCCAGTAACAGCAGATGCCATGTAGGGCAGGGCAGCCAAATTCAAGGGGCACAGGCAGACGAGCCCTTGCTGTCTCAGCAGCAGGGATTCAGGACAAAGCTGGAAGGTGGAGCTGTCTGCTGCCCTCCTCTGCCAGAGTCAACTCAGCTCATAGCAGGAGCAGCAGAAGGGTCCACGTGCGGTCCATCAAACTAGTGCACAACAGCCTGTGACCTCTTTTTCCTCTACGGCCAATAAATAGCTCGTTCTTTACATCTTCTTGACTCAGAAGATGGTAACTAGTTGTGATGGTTTACTGCAGTTTCTGGTCCTTGACAAGATTTGGAAGAGGAGCTTGCAGTCAGGTGCAAGAGAGCTGCTGCCTCCTCAGATTCAATATAGGCCACAGCCACCTCCATTTTTCTTTTCCTACAAATTTACTGTATCAGTACCATCTCCGCTACCTCCAAAATCGTCCCTTCTCCTTAGTTTTTAAACCACTGCTTCCACAGAGGCATTAATGGCAACAGAGAAGCAGAAAAGGAAATATGTGCTGACACACAGCACTAAGTCACAGACAAAACACAGACTTAGCGAAATAACAGCATTTAAGATTTGAACATACAGGTACCAGATGCATGCAGTCACTAGAAAACTATGACTACTGAAGTAGGGTTTCAATAATTATGAAATTGTAAAGAATCCTACTAAAGTTCTGAAACAAAGACATAATGTTTACTTGTTTTCCTTTGTAAAGCTGATCGTATTTTAACTTCATCATTTTATACTAGACATCTTACTTCAAAAAGGTAAACTGATAAAATTTCCTGGGATGAGGCAGAAGTGTTAAATGAAGTTAAATGAATAAATGAATTTCCCTATTGAAAATCTGTTATGGGTTTGCGTGGCAGGGTTTTGGTAGTGGGGGGACTATAGGGGTGGCTTCTGTGAGAAGCTGCCAGAAGCTTCCCCAGTGTCTGGTAAAGCCAGTGCCAGCCGGCTCTAAGACGGACCTGCTGCTGGCCAAGGCCAAGCCAATCAGCGATGGTGGTAGCGCCTCTGGGATAATGTATTTCAGAAGGGGAAAAAAACTGTGGTGAAATGGCAGTTGAGACAGAGGAGTGAGATGAAGTGAGAGAAATAACTCTGCAGACACCAAGGTCAGTTAAGAAGGAGGGGGGAGGAGGTGCTCGAGACACCAGAGCAGAGAGTTTTCCCTTGCAGCTCATGATGAAGACCATGGTGAGGCAGGCTGTGCCCCTGCAGCCCATGGAGGTCCACGATGGAGCAGATCTCCACCTGTAGCCCATGGAAGGGACACCACAGTGGAGCAGGTGGATGTCTGAAGGAGGCTGTGACCCCGTGGGGAGCCCACGCTGGAGCAGGCACCTGCCAGGACCTGTGGACCCGTGGAGGGAGAAGCCCATGCTGGAGCAGGTTTGCTGGCAGAACTTGTGACCCCATGGGGGACCCACACTGGAGCAGCCTGTTCCTGAAGGACTGCACCCTGTGGGAGGGAGCCACGCTGGGGCAGTTCGTGAAGAGCTGCAGCCCATGGGAAGGACCCACGTTGGAGAAGTTTGTGGAGAACTGTCTCCCGTGGGAGGGACCTCACACTGGAGCAGGGAAAGAGTGTGAAAAGTCCTCCCCCTGAGGAGGAAGGAGTGGCAGAGAGAGTGTGTAATTAACTGACTGTAACCCCCATTCCGTGTACCCCTGTGCCGCTCGGGGGGAGGAGGGAGAGAATTTGGGAGTGAAGTTGAGCCCCGGAAGAAGGGAGGGGTGGGGGGAAGGTGTTTTGAGATCTGGTTTTATTTCTCACTATCTTACTCTGATTTGATTGGTGATGAATTAAACTCACTTTTCTCCCCAAATTCAGTCTGTTTTGTCCGTGAGGGTAACTGGTGAGTGATCTCTCCCTGTCCTTGTCTCGACCCTCCAGCCTTTCAACATATTTCCTCTCCCCTGTCCAGCTGAGGAGGGGGAGTGATAGAGCGGTTTTGGTGGGCACCTGACATTTATCCAGGCCAAACCAAACCCAAATTCCATCCTTAACTTAATGGAAATAATGAAGGTCGTAGATTTTTTTGTTTGTTTGTTTCAATTATAGCACTCTATTGCAATGCAACAAAGGCAGAGATATCTAAGCGTAACACTGAGATTATGCATTGTATAGAAAGATTTAGGTGGGATTATTTTTGAAACTTCACCTTCTTCCCACGGTATTCAACCTATTTACTCAACAGCAGGACAGTTTTCCAGGCGATAGGTATACTAAATACACACTTACTATGAGAGTGAAAATGGTATTGTCATTAGCTGGGAATTAATTTCTGAAGTAGTGAAACTTATTATGATACTCTTCAGATATGAGTCTGTCCAATTCTGAACTCCTGAGTTACTGCAATTTATGACATCAGTCACAAAATCCATGTGGCTCTTGCAGTGGACGTGAATAAAAGCTTTATCAATATTTTTGTTTTGCAGTGTTTCCTCATGTTCACATTTACATGAAGTGTAATTTAAGGGTTTTGTGCTTTTGTGTCGTATTTCAATGCATTCACCAACAGAATGGTTTCCCTGTAAAATGCTAACACCCGTGTGGCAACTGTTCTACAGCATTTCATGTGTTACATTGTATAGAACAATTAGAAAAGCCTATTTGTTCTACTACAAAATCTTTTCACTGCAGAAAGAAGGCAAATTGGTTAAGCTTTTGTGATTTCTGCCATTAAACTTGCTCCTATCAAAGTCTGCTAAATAAAACATGTCAGTCTTTCAACGCGAATGAGTTTTGGTCCAATAATCACAACACATCCCCGGTGGCACATGCTGGAAATGTTTGGAACCAAAAATCACCCAAACCTTTTGAAGATTACTATTTTCCCTAGGTTTACTGCACTAAAGATTAAGAAGTGAGATGTTGTTGATAAGTGTATTTTACTAAGACTAGGAAGAAAAAAGTTTGAGAAATAAACTTCTCTTACTTCAGACTGAATTTTCTGAACCTGTTTCAATATTATCAAGAAAACAAAGCCCACTGCTTAGCTACCGCAGGATCTGTTCCCCAGAAATGACAAGAGGAGAGGCTTAGAATTTAGAAATGAACACATGGGTTGATTACCACTGCTACATCAATAATCTTTAAAACTCACATTTAAACCCTAGTTTTAAATTCAGATGTTAGTTTTGGGACCTGAAGGGAAAAATTTAAATTATCTTTGTTTTGTGAGTTTAACCACACAAAGTTATTTCAAAACCAGTCTAGTAGGAGCAAATTTATGCAATTTAAATACAGTTTAAACCATATAATCTATTGCAAGGTTCTGAAGCAATATTCTATGTTTATGTAAAAATTATTCCAAATCCCTCAACTATCACACTATTAGAGAAACTTAATGCCTTACAATGTCTCCAGGGAATACTTAATTATTCCCTCCAAGTAAATAACCACACTTTTTCTTACAGAATACCCTCTACCAGAACAATCCTTCCCTTCCCAAGGGCATGTTTTTTGGTCTCACCCTACCGAAGGTCTTTGTCTTCAATTCGATGGGCATTTATGGTCTTTACCATGAATACCCTTTTTATTTTCTGAGGCCCTTGAGGAGCTGCAGTGTTGCATTTCCTCTGTGTACACACCCCGCTGACTGGTAGTGAGAATTGCCCCTTCTTAACATTAATTATCAGAGCTCTGCTTAAAATACGTCATCACCAGATTAAGTTAATAGGAGACAAGATGTATCTCTCATTTCTTATTTCACACAGAACACGAAATATGTTATTAACACATTTTTAATTGCATACCCTCCTATAACAGGTTTACAACCCACCAGATGAAACTCCTACAAACAGTTCCAGTACTTTAAATTCCCATATTTTTTCATAAATGCCTTGGAGAATGATTGAAATATTAACTAGAAAATACCAGGGCTGAAAAAGACTATACAATTGATACAAGAGCAAAGGATCAAAGCACACATCAAAATAAAATTAAAATTGTGATCTCTCACTCATATCAAAATGCTACTGCATGCATAATTTCGTGAAACTCCTATTTAATTTCACTGCATTTTTATGCATTTGGTAAATCTACCACGGAAAAGCAATAAATCAGAACATTTTACCTGAATGTTTCCAATAAACTTGTCATATAAAGTCAGGAATAATACAGCTGGAGAACGTCACAGAATTGTTTCAAAGCTTGATATTGTGTCAGGCCAAGTCTCCAGATTTATTTGTTCTCTTGGAGGGAAAAATGTATATTGTTCAGGGTTTCTCAAAAAGCATAAACAAGCAAGTGTGCTTGCATAATAATAGAAAAATGTAGTTAGTGTATTCATCAGTTTGGGCTCCCATGACATTTCTTTAAAGTAAAACCACATCTATTGACAGTTGCCCTTTGCAAATTAACACTGTTGCAAAATGGTAATTAGGAACAGCATTATCTTTTTTTAATCACATATAGTAAAAGCAGCATAGTTATGTGCAATCCAAATAAGCCATCAACAGCTGGGCAGAAGAAAATTATAGCAGGTTGGAATAAAAGGACAGAGGAGGATTTCCACGGAAGCTTGCTTTCTGGACCAGTTTTATTTAAGAATGAAAGTATTTTCCACAGGTAATGGAAGATGTTAACGAAATCAGTGGAAAACAGACACAAAGTTGGGAAGCATTGTCAAAACAGAAGAACGTACCAAAATGAGTAGAACAGAGAAGGCTGTACACTTGGGAATAATAAGTTAAAAAGGAAGCTAATCTGCTGACAATTGCAGAGGAGGGGTACATTAAGAGAGATTGAATCCATTATAGGAAAAGTGAACCACCAATGGGACACTTACTTGGAAAAGCCAACTTGTATTGGAGAAAGTATTGCTAGCAGAAAAGAGCAGTATAAAGAACCTGGTGAAACCACATTTGGAGTCCTGTGTACATATCACACCACGTATGTTCAAGAAAGATGAGCTCCAGCTACATAAGTGAAAATAAAGAATAAAGGCTGGCAGGGTGACAGGAGGGACCATTTCCTTCTTTCCTGCTAGAGGTCAATGTCTCTATTATTACAGGCTTATCTTAAAGTATATCCCCCCGCCAAAAAAAAAAAAGGGCAGATTTTGCACTTGGCTCAAAGGGAAATGATGTTTTCCAATGGTCACTATCTCTGCTGAGTGAACTGATCTTGACTTAGCCTCTGGGAAAGCCCTGTTTCTGGTTCACAGAGCGCTCCCCGCTGCCCAAGCTAAGTCACAGAATCACAGGTTGGAATAGACCTCCAAGATCATCAAGTCCAACCATCCACACAACACCACCATTCTTACTAAACCACGTGCCAGTGCCACATCTACATGTTTTTTGAACACCTCCAGGGATGGGGACTCAGTCACTTCCCTAGGCAGCCTGTTTCAATGTCTGACCACTCTTTCAGTAAAGAAATTGTTCCCAATATCCAATCTAAACCTCCCCTGCCGCAACTTGAGGCCATTGTCTCTCGTTTTATTGCTAGTTACCTGGGAGAAGAGACCAACATCTGCCTCACTACAACCTCCTTTCAGGTAGTTGTAGACAGTGATAAGGTCCCCCCTCAGCCTCCTCTTCTCCAGACTAAACAACTCCAGCTCCCTCAGCCGCTCCTCATAAGACTTGTTCTCTAGACCCCTCACCAGCCTCATTGCCCTTCTCTGGACACGCTCCAGCAACTCAATGTCTTTCCTGTAGTTAGGGGCCCAAAACTAAACACTGTACTCAAGGTGCAACCTCACCAGTGGGCACAATTACCTCCCTACTCCTGCTGGCCACACTATTCCTGACACAAGCCAGGATACTGTTGGCCGCCTTGGCCACCTGGCCACACTGCTGGCTCATGTTCAGCCCCCTGTCGACCAGCACCCCAAGGTCCTTTTCAGCTGGGTGGCTTTCCAGCCACTCCTCCCCAAGCCTGTAGCATTGCATGGGGTTGCTGTGACTGAAATGCAGGACCCGGCACTTGCCCTTGTTGAAACCCATACAGTTGGCCTTGGCCCATCAATCTAGTCTCTCCAGATCCCTCTGCAGAGCCTTCCTACCCTCAAGCAGATCAACACTCCCACCCAGCTTGGTGTCATCTGCAAATTTACTGAGGGAGCACTCAATCCCCTCATCCAGATCATTGATAAAGATGTTAAAAAAGACCGGACCCAAAACTGAGCCCTGGGGAACACCACTCGTGACCGGCCACCAGTTGGATTTATCTCCACTTACCACCACACTGTGGGCTTGGCCATTCAGCCAGTTCTTTATCCAGCAAAGCTTACACCCATCCAAAGCATGGGCAGCCAGTTTCTCCAGGAGCATGCTGTGGGGAACAGTGTCAAAGGCCTTACTGAAGTCCAGGTAGATGACATGCACAGCCTTTCCTTCGTCCACTAGTTGGGTCACCTGGTCACAGAAGGAGATCAGGTTGGTCAAGCAGGACCTGCATTTTATGAACCCATGCTGGCTGGGACTGATCCCTTGGTTGTCCTTCACAGGTCCAGTGAGCGCACTCAGGATGAATCGCTCCATAATCTTGCCCAGCACCGAGGTTAGGCTGAGAGGCCTGTAGTTCCCAGGATCCTCCTTCCGGCCCTTCTTGTAGATGGGTGTTACACTGGCTATCCTCCAGTCATCTGGGACCTCCCCTGTTAGCCATGAGAGCTGTCAGATGATGGAGAGTGGCTTGACCAGCTCCTCCGCCAGTTTCCTCAGCACTCTTGGGTGGATCCCATCCAGCCCCATAGACTTGTAAGCATCCACATCACATAGTCATGGGGTTTCTCAGAGGCTCAGGATGATATTTTCGCAGGTTGAGCCCAGGACATTCACAGGTGACGGCTTTATTGCCTAATTTGGAGGTCAGTCCAAATGTTGAGTATCTGACTTTCACAGCTTCTTCAAGAGACCCCACTTAACCCATGCCACCCAGAGGGCACTGGAAGACCCTGACTGACACCGAGCCATGCTCTCTCTGCTTTGTATTTAACCATGGTATATCTTCCCCTCAAAACACACTACGCTTCCTTATTTGCTTTTCATTACCGACTTTATAGTTCATTTTTTGGGGAAAAAAGTAGTAATTCAGAAAAATGGCTTAAAGAACTGAAGTTATTTCCTAAGTTATTGACAGTCTTGGAGTTAACGATGTAATTTGAAAGATCAATTCTCTGTGTAGGGATTATGATTAAAAGAAGTGAATAGCAATAAAAATGACTAGGGCTAAATTACTGTAAACTGTTCAGCTAATTAAAAATAAACAATGAATATATAAAATCGAAGACTGAGTGAATCAACCAATGAATCAACAACAATTTGCCCCTGAATTTTGAAATTATCAAGTCACTGAATTAACACAGAGATAAATCATGAGATTGACATAAGAAAAAAAAAGGCTTTTTTTTAAAAAAAAAACAAAACCAACAAACCCTCATGCACAGAGATACTGCTGGAAGATGTATTACATCCATTACTTCAGAGAACACAAAAGCCCAAAACATGTCCATCCAACTCCTCCTTACCCAGTAACTAATGCCCTGTCTGCCACTATGGTCTTGACTTTACAGCTGAAAATTCTGAATGTCCATTTTTAACATAACTCATTGACTCAGGGAGTTCACCAAAAAAGGGCAATGAGATAAGTTTTGTTAATTGCAAACAAATAAGGAAATTAAAGTAATGATATTAAAGTAGTTTGCCTTCACTCAAATCCTAAAAACTCACTGTGGCTAAAATGAGTTTTCCTCATGCTTCTCCCAGAGAAATTAACAGATGACTTAAAAAGAGGTAACTATTGAAAAATTAACATATCCAGCAACATTTCTTTCATCTTAACTCATTTAGATAATAGTCTAAATTTTTAAAAAATAAGGGGGGGTGGCTGGGGGGAGTGTTCAGGACAAGTAGATGTTTGGGGTCTGAGACCCTACTTGAGCAATGCTGTTCTTGATGGGGGTTGTTAGGCACAAATGGGAGGAAGGCTTTGAGGCCAAGACAGGAGCGGAGCCACAAGACACAGAGAAGACAGGAGTTGCATGATCAAGCACAATCCAAGGCCAAGAAAATAAGAAGGCATCTGCCTAAGGACCAAGAGAAGAGAGGATGCAGAGGCTTAGATGAAGAATGGCCAACTTTCTACCAGTCTACATGCTACCAGGAGAAAGGCTAAGCCAAAGACAGACATGACTGCTGGAACAGTACCTAGAGATCCACTGTCTAAAATAGCATCAGACAGCTTCGTAGATGTGGGTAGTAAATTTCCTGATAAGTTTACTGTGATTATTGATCAGGGATTGTCATTGCAAATATAACCTCATTCAGACTGCGTTCTATCAGCCTACCAAAATTGTTGCTCCCTTAAATCAGACTCAAGATACAAGAGACTAGTGGAACAGTCCATAGAGATGCATGTGCCTGTGACCCCACTGCGAGTACATTAATACTCACCTAAAAGCAATTTGGTTTTTAATTTTACATGTTAGGAAGAGCACAGAAATGCACGTGAGCATGAATGCGCTGAATAACCTTTTTATTATACCTTTGAGTCATTGCCTATAGGCACACACACACTGTGGAGGAGTCAAAACTCGTCCCTGACATGTAGGGCTCAGAGTCCAACAAAAAGAACCCCAGAAAGTACAGGCACAAACTATCCAGTGCTTATTGGTCACCCAAGGCACTGATTGCAACAAAGCTCCTGCAGCCCATAACGGGCCCCCCAGTACAGGAAAAACATTGATAAACTGGAGTGAGTTGTGGAGGTCAGCAGGATGGTCAGGGCTGGTGCACCTGCCCTGTGAATGGGAAGCTGTTCAGCCTGGAAAAGAAAAGGCTTAGGTGGGACCTAACAGCATCGCCCAGTGCTTACAGGGAGATTATCAAAGGGCCAGAGCCAGGCTCTCCACAGTGATGCACGTAAAGACGAGAGACAACAGGCATCAGTGGAAACGAAAGAGATTACGACTGGGTAAGGAGAAATATTTTCACCATGAGGCCAAGCAAACAACAGAGCATGCTGCCCGGGGAGGTCATGTAGTCTCCATCCCTGGAAGTTTTCAAAACTTGAACTAGATAAATCATTGAGTAACTTGGTTTGTCCTTCTACTTGATGCTGCTTTGAGCAGGAGGTTGGACTAGATCTTTTGAGGTCCCTTCCAATCTAAAGTTTTCTACACTTCTAAAAACCATACCAACACCCTTTGGAAAGTGACTAAAATGCTGAAAAAACAGGTGACTGTAACAACACAGTATTGAATACGCAAGTTCAGCACGTACCAATTTTTTATTTAACTATAACCTAGTATATTTACTACTTACACAAAAAGTTGCATTTCAAACTGCCAGACAACTCCATGGGCTTCAACAGGTTTTCTGAGCTCCTATTCCAGAAAAGCAAAAGCCGAGCGCACAAAAAACCCCACTCATAAAGATCTCCCTGGGCATCTTATTTGTCCCTTAATCTGCCCTTTATTGCTTGCCAGTTGCATTTTCCTTTACATTTAACAAGCTCTACTTGCAAGGGTAAACAAGTTTCCTCCTAATGATGTTCTGATGGAAGAAACATAATTGCACACCATAAAAATCTTAGTAGCTATTTTAATTGCTCCACAAATTATCTCTAAGTGCTGTGTGTGATTTATAGTAGCAAACTGTTCCCCTCTCCAGCAGCTAAACAGAGCTGACTGGGAACTTTCAAGAAAACATTTTTTTTGTAGCAAAATATCTACCTGAAAGACCAGCCTTTTTCAGGGAAGTTCTAACTAAAGAAAAAAAAAAAAAATTTTGCTGAGAAAGGTTTCTTAAATTTGGCTAGAAGTTTTACTTGGATTTAAAATACCAGGTTAAGTAGATCTGAATCACAGCAAGAATACCAGAGTTGCGAGAGACAGAGAGACTAAGGCAGACAAGGTGACAGAAACAGGTTCAAGATCCTGCCTTATCCGGATTTCAGAAGAGCAAAAAGCTTGAACTTGGGTCTAGGCAAGAAATCTGTCCTGGTTGAAGCTTTATCTTTTCTGCTGTACTGGAAGGAATTTAATGTAAAAGACTTCAAAAAAATCAGTAAATGAAGTTTTTGTTTGTTGATGAGCCCCATCTTCAAATAATATTTAGGCAGCTGTGAGACAATAAGTGAACACATATACTTGCATAATTACAGTAATTTCCACACCTCTCATCACCTCAGCATTTTATAACAGTAAATGAAGTGATAACTTTGATGCAGAGCAGCATCATTTTTAGACAGACTACTGCTGAAAGTAGGAATATGAAAAGATTAACATTTTAGAAAGTGAAAGCTGTTTCTCTACAACAAAGCTCTACACTAATTAGTCCATAACTCTTCAAGTAGGAAATAGAAGCCAGGGAGGCTTTAGGAAAAACTTTCAGAAAGAGGCAAACTTTGTAGCTTTTCCATCAGAGGATTATATTCTGATAGCATTACAGCTTATTTATTCAAAGAGTTGTATATTACTGGGTTCCAATTCACTAATGAACAACATTTGTTTCTATAGAAATAATCACTGACATGTCTAAACATCTTTGAACTGTACTTAATGGAATCTGATCTGCTGAATGAAATCCTTAATTATTAGTACTTTATTGAGCCACTTCTAGTGTAAAGCTTTTTTGAATACAAAGTACTGAAACAATCTTGCACCAAATTTAAGTTGTATATAATTATTTTCTGAATGAGACAAGTTGACTGGGATGTAAAAAACACCTACAGAGTTTAAGCTGGAAATATATACAAATGCTAAAATAAAACAGACCTGAGAGAGAATAGGTAACAGGAAGTCTAGTAATTCAAGTAAGCTACGCAAGCTTTGTGAGCATAAACTATATGTGAGAATAAAGATTTACGGACATCAAGTCAGTAGTAAGTACTACTCAAAAATCAAACTTAGAGACAGGTGCTTTTTTGCTGTTCTGTGCCACAGACCTCACTTAGGAGACAGTGACTTTAGAAACCCCTCAAGTTTCAAGCTGGAGGCACCAAAGACAAAATGACAACACATTTCAAACAGAACTGAACAACAGCTGCTTATAAGATTTAAAACAAAGATAAAGTAACAATTCAAATAACAGCCGTTTCAGTTGCTATGGCATACCAATAGAAGACTATGTTTGCATAATTTATGTACCAAATTATGGTATGTAAAAGAAATAAGTCTAAAAGAAAATATACAAACAAAAAGTATATGTATAAATATATATGCATATATATTTATAAACAGAAATTAAAAATATGTAAAATAAAAGTGAAATTCTGAGGTAAGATTCCAATGCAAAAAAAGGAGAAATTGCAAAGTCACAGAAATTAAATTTCATGCAAGTATTATCAAAATTTCATTACAACTTTGAATTAAAGCAAATTTTGATATGTCAGCATTTCTAATTCACTCCATATTTATCTTCTGCTTTACATGTTTTCTTCGAAATTATTCACAAGTTAAGTTAGCGTGTTCATACTTTTTGTCTTTATAGAGTTTCTATTTTAGAAGATGATTGTCCCTAAACTTCTGGGCAACCTGAAGCCTTCAGTGAGAAAAAGTTGCTACTGTGTATAGCTGGCCTCGATTTTTAGAAATTAAAATGTGACTTTCAAAATCTGCTTGCATCTAGGTATTAAGAATCTGGCGAAGTTAGTGGTTTTGATGAAAAAAAATCCTATGAAAAACAGACAAAAATAGAAGTTGAATGACTGATAACGAAGTTCTAATAAAAGTACAGAATACAGTAGCTTCATAACAAGAAATATAGGCTACTAACTCTAATGTATCAACCCTACTCTCCAACATCTGTAAATGAAAATTTCCCTCTCCTGCTTTCATGCTAAAATGTCATTACTATAAAGGTTAATCTCTAAAGTGCTGTGAACAGAAATCTCCAATAACATAAAAACCACAATAATCACAATTTTAACATAATTACTAATCAGCTTATTAAAGCTGAATAAGTCAATTTTATTTGTACTACTTACTTGTTCTTGTATTATGGCTACTTGCCTTTGGGATTTCTTGCATACTACTGACTGAGTCCATCTTCACTTTCAGCTTCTCCATTCTTTAGTATTTCAGCTGTAGCTATTTCAGGAGACAGTGTTTTTATTGAAAAACAAGTATTCCTACTGCAACTTTTTAAATTATCACAGATCTTTATAGAAGTTTCTTTTTTCCATATCATACTTTGAGGCCCTATTTCCACTAAAGCTGTCCTTTTGAAGGTCAAAACAAGATTCTCTTCTTTTTCTGAGTGATTTCCCCTCCCAAGTCTTAATTCCTTTACTGTCAGCTGCACCCACTTACAGTTACTATTTCCTTCAAGATGATGAACATCAGGGTTGATGCAAGGATAAGATCAGTGGTGCTATCAAAGATTTAAACAGGTGCTGCAGATGGAATCTGAATATATAACAGGACCTCTAGCTTTAATGATCCCCTCTCCAAGCCTGGCTCATTCTCCTCTGCCTTGGGGACCTTGTGCTGACTGTCATTTAAATTTCTCCTTGGAAGTTTTGGCTGGGCTTATATCTGCTCCAACTTCAGTAAATTAAAAACTGATAAGAGCAGTATTAGCAAAAAGTAATGTTAAAAGTTGGTAAAATGACTGCAGATCCTGGCTTGTATTGCAGAAGATGGTGTTAAGACTGACAGTGTTTGATACCGTGATAAGTGATCCGCAAGAAGGAGTAAAGATTGTCTTAGTGACACTCTCAAACATAAGCAAGGCATAAGGAAAGAACTTACAAGTCACAAACAAGGCAAAGAAATCAACAGGCAAGATTAATCAGAGGAATAAATAAAACACAGAAATTTTCACTTAACAGAAAAAATTAAATTAATGCCTTCAGGAAGAAATTAATCTCCAATATACTTGAGGTTTCAGCCCAGAATGATCTCCTGCCTCCAGCTGCTGAATTGTGATCTAGCTCTCACATGCCACATACTATCAAAGCACAGGCTTCTAGCACTAGCTCTACTTCTCAGGAATCCTTTTACTCCGAGTTGCCTTTACTCTCCTTCCTGGGAGTTCAGGCCCTGTGGCCTGCCACCCATCTAAAGCTCTGCTCCCCTGCTTCCTCTAGGACTTTCCCTCACACCCTCTCCAGATCGTCCGAGAACCCCTGCTGACATTTCCTTTGGGGTAGGATGACATTTAGAGCAAAGGGCACAAGCCTTGAGATGGAATTTGTAACCACACACTTAACTAGATGTTAGGCAAAGCATAACAAATATACACAAATTTCTGGCAACAGGCATGTCTGTGCAAAAACCTATTTCAGTCTCTGCATGACCTTAGAAACCTGAGGACTTTGCCTTCATGGGTGAATTAGAGAGTGTGCAGGCAGAGAAGTTGTATCACCTATCGCTGAAATGCCAGAAGGGTCCCTGATGCCTTTTTGGCACTGGTCATCTAACACTTCCCCATGTGATTCCCTACAATTCAGCCCAGGTGTCGGCACAGGCCAAGGACCATCCCTTAACAGCTGCTCTGGACACCTGATTAGAAGACTGTCAGAGTTTAAGTTGGCTTGATGGCTGGAGGCAGCTCCTGTCCCTGGTGACATGGCAAGTATAGATGCAGTCTTTGAATCTTGCACGCCTCAGAACAGGAATTGCGGCAGGCAGCGCAGCAGGCAGGGAGCCATCTAAAGCCAACATGCTTCGCGAGGTCCTGCTTAGTGTCAGTCACCGGGAGAGTAATGAGAAAGATCTGTCTTAAATGTAACACTTTACACAAAGAGATAGGCAAGTACTTAGTACTTAGAAGCCACAGTTTTTATATCTTTTCTGAAAATAGTTGTCCAGAAGTCTTTCTTTGAAAGACTGAGTGGAGATCACTGATTTTCCACCCTTGGGTGAGTGACCCACCTGGATACTGTGTAAGAAGAAGCAACAAACATCCTTACTAGTGCCTTCTAGGGCCACCTTTGGAAACAAGGTACCTGCAAATGCATTTTGCGAGAAGCCCTACAGATCTTCTTAGCTTAGGATAAGTCTTTGCAGCTATATGTTAAGTAGAGCAAATGATACAGGTATCTACCATGGGACGATGAAGAAGGGGAAGTGGGGAAGAGAAAGGAATTTTATTGCACAAAGAGGAAAGGAGAACTTGGGCATCAGTAGGGCTGCAGACACACTTATATTTTCCTGATTGTAGCTGAACTGACTGAACAGGTTGCTTCTCAAAGTTACTTCTAGCCACTCATGACTGGCATTTCCTGGGATCACGACAGCCTACCGAACTGCTCTTGTTCACACCCAGAACCCATCTCAGTTGAAATGAGTTACCATAAAGCGCACATTTGTGCTAGACTGACCCATTTGAGCTGAAACATCTGTTTTAGTGTGATCAGAGACTGGAGAGTAGAGTTTAGCCACTTCTTTCACTAAAAAAAAAAAAAAAGGATGTACATCTAAATCCTAATGCACAAAAAACCCCAGTAGCATTACTGGACTGAAGTGCCTATTGTGTCCAGCACATTGTATGGTGTTTCTGTACAAGCAGCTGCAACATGCATGAGGAAGGCTGCAATCACACAAAGCAGAATGGGTACAGTCACAGCTAGAATTACACTCTCCAAGCATAATAATGTTATCAGAAAGTTATTATCAAATCAGCTCGCAGGATATCAACACAAATAATGCTGCCTGGAAAGACTGAATCATCGGGGACAGTCAAGAGAGGTAAATGAAAGCAAATGAAGAGTATAAGACCCGACCAGGGACATGGAATATTAAATGGATATATTCCCGTTGATAAAACACTTGGTAGCACATTACCAAGACAACATGTAAAATGATCTGCTGTTCATCAGTCTGGAAATTAGTAAGATATTTGTTTACTTACTTATAATTTCTAATATTCATTTAAAAAGTTGCTGGTACGAATTCTGTCACTGAGCCTAAAAGTGGATTTGATGGTTTGGTTATAATAAGCACTCTTCTTCAAAATGTCTTCGAAAATAATCCATCACAAAGAAATACAGAGCAAAAAAGGAAGACTACACAGGCTTCTTCATCAGTGTCATCTGTAAGATTTTTGCCTTTTCTGCTCTATTGGGCAGGAGTGCTATGGGAGCTTAGGATTCATACCTCTGCTTTTCTGTTAATTCCTGCATCATGCCTGCATCCTGAAGTTAAAATAAATTAATAAACCGGAAACAGGAACAAAAATCCCCACCGTCAGTTACTCTGAGTAAGTAATGTAAAATCTAACCCTTAGTTAAGTCTGTGTGCTTGCAGCAACAAAAATAAAGGTGAAACATCTTGCAAAAATAAAATAGAAAATCTCTGGAATGTTTCATTTTAAAGGCGATGACACCATTTCAGTACTTCACCCTTTTTGCTAATTGCCAGACATGTGCAGATAAACTCTCACTGAAACCAAAGCCGAAAACACAAGGGAAGGCGTTAACAGTAAGTCTAGATGCAAAATCTATGTGCAGTCTGGTCACAGAATGCAACAAAGCCTTTCAACCATCAACATATTCCCCTGCTAAAAATGAAAACCCTTAGTTTATTTCAAAACAACCTTAAAGGCACTTCGTGTGGAACGGGATCATTAACTCAGTAGTTAAACGACTTGAGTGTAACGTGCCCCTAATACTCTTTGCAACTTTACTAGCAACTGATGAGTGAAAAAACAGAAAGTGACAAAAATAATTCCAGTGATATACATCACTGTCATGTATTTCTTTAACTTATTTGTTTCAATTATTGCCTTAAGTGATTTTCATGCTACAGCATAAATTATTTAAGCAGATTTGCTTTCTCATTTGGAGCAAAACACTAGACATGCCAAACAGAATCCTAAAGTTCACAGTCAGTTTACTTCTTACAGTTTTGGATGTCAATTTTGGTTTATATAATCATTAGGAGGAAAAAGGAGAAGTAGAGCATGCTGCTCAAGAGCACACATTAATATTACTCAGAAATGCTTGCAACAATACCTGAGTGCAACAAGGAACTTAGATTCAAGTGGTATCCATGTGGAACAGCCTTCCTTGGTGCTTCTATTAGATTCTAATATGAGTAGACTTTTAAAGTATCAAATAGTAGTAGAAACTGTTTTCTGAATAGCAGAACAAATTGCTGCACCAAAAAACCTGCAAAAGAATCTACTCCATTATATTCTAATGGCGGCAGACTAACATTTAAAGTGTTGCATAATTTCTTCTGAATTCTCTCCACTGAAAAGAGCCTTTACACAAACACACAGAGAGAAAAACAAGGTCTCCTTTGAAATAAAGGATTTGTTTGTTTGCCTTCAAAAGTAAGTGACAATTAACATGAAAATTAACACCAAATGGGATTTTAGCAATCTTCATTGCTCAGTTATGAAGTTTTCCTTTAACTTTTTTTTACAAAAACATATCAAAAATTGCAACTGGCTCTGTATTTAAGAACCAGATTGTTCTTAGTTTGTTTAAGACGACCTGTAGTGAACTGCCCAGCTAAGCATCCGGGTGACTGCCCTGGCGATCCAAACCAGTTAGTCCTGCAGCTCCCAGAGGTGCACAGTGCTGAGGACACTGCACTAGGTAGTGGAAACATTCTTCCCACTGCCCGTGCTAGCTCCAGCCTAACGGCAATGACCCTGCAAGGCATGACGTGTTCATGCTGTTTGGACCCTTAAAAGGATGACACACTGCTGAAGGCTTTTAGAAAATTTTGCTGGACTACACTTTATGGGAGGTCTCATCAGGGTTTGCCTTCTTGCCTCTTTGTTTTTCTCATCTGCCTTTTTATTCTTGTATTCTCAGGACAAGACAGCCTCAGAGTAAGGTCAGTGTGGAATTGGAACTATTTTTATGAACAGCTAAAATAAATCGAAAGCTTAGCTGAAAGAGTATCTGTTATCTGTAAGGCCTGAAGAAACTTGATCGTGATAGGACACATTACCAGATCACAGAATCACAGAATGTTTGGGGTTGGAAGGGACCTCTGTGGGTCATCTAGTCCAACCCCTCTGCCAAAGCAGGGTCACCTACAGCAGGCTGCAAAGGACCACGTCCAGGTGGGTTTTGAATATCTCCAGAGAAAGAGACTCCACAACCCCTCTGGGCAGCCTGTTCCAGTGCTCCATCACCCTCAAAGTAAAGTTCTTCCTTCCTCATGTTCAGGCAGAACTTCCTATGCTTCAGTTTGTGCCCATTGCCCCTTGTCTTGTCGCTGGGTACCACTGAAAAGAATTTGGCTCTTGACACCCACCCTTCAGATATTTATAAGCATTTCTAAGGTCCCCTCTCAGCCTTCTTCAGGCTAAACAAGACCAGCTCCCTCAGCCTTTCCTTATAGGAGAGATGCTCTAATCCCCTAATCATCTTCACAGCCCTCCACTGGACTCTCTCCAGTAGCTCCTCATCTTTCTTGAAGTGGGGAGCCCAGAACTGGACGGAGTACTCCAGATGGGGCCTCAACAGGGCAGAGTAGAGGGGAAGGAGAACCTCCCTCGACCTACTGGCTACGCTTTTCTTAATGCACCCCAGGATACCATTGGCCTCCTTGGCAGCCAGGTCACACTGCTGGCTCATGGTTAACCTGTCACCCACACCCAGGTCCCTCTCCGCAGAGCTGCATTCCAGCAGGTCTGCCCTGAGCCTGTATTGGTGCATGGGGTTGTTCCTCCCCAGGTGCAGGACCCTGTACTTGCCCTTGCTGAACTTCATCAGGTTCGTCTTTGCGTAACTCTCCAGTCTGTCCAGGTCATGCTGAATGGCAGCACAGCCTTCTGGTGTATCTACTACACCTCCCAGTTTTGTGTCATCAGCAAACTTGCTGAGGGTATACTCTGTCCCTTCATCCAGATCATTGATGAATAAGTTGAACAAGACTGGGCCCAGTACTGAACCCTGGGCAACACCGTCAGCTACAGGCCTCCAACTAGACTTAGCGCTGCTGATGATGACTCTGAGTTCTGCCATTCAGCCAGTTCTCAATCCACTTCACTGTCCACTCATCTAGCCCATGCTTCCTGAGCTTCCCTAGGAGGATGTTATGGGAGACAGTGTCATAAGCCTTGCTGAAGTCGAGGTAGACAACATCCACTGCTCTCCCCTCATCTACTCAGTTGGTCATGCCATCACAGAAGGCTATCAGACTGGTCAAGTATGATTTCCCCTTGGTGAATCCATGTTGAGTACTCTTGATAACCTTCTTTTCTTCCCCTGGCTTAGAGATGACATCCGGCACGAGCTGTTCCATCACCTTTCCAGGGATGGAGGTCAGAATGACTGGCTTATATTTCCCTGGGTCCTCCTTGCCCTTTTTGAAGACTGGGGTGACACTGGCTTTCCTCCAGTCCTCAGGCACCTCTCCTGTTCTCCATGACATTTTGAAGATGATGGAGTAACCAGTACCAGTACTGGTAATGATGAGTAACCAGTACCGGTAATGATGAGTAACCAGTACCAGTGAGGTACCCGTGAGGCACCCTGATGTCCTGTAAAACTCAGAGCCTGAAAACAGCTACTGAGAGTCCCACTGTGGAAAGAGTTAACCCTTTTCCTTCAACACCCTCCGCCCCCCCCCAAAAAAAGGGGTTTAAAGCAGTCAGTCACTAAGAAAGGAAGTAAGCTACAAGATTGGTCTTTCATTCTTTCTTTTTCTAGCTCAAGACATATTTCCTCATCTCTGGTATGAAAGACAAAGCCCAGAATGGCCAAAATTTAAACTTTCCAGAGGAAGACACAGTGAAGGGCTGTGAAGGTCAGAGTTACCCCAGTATCTTTCTCAGGTAACAAACGGAGTAGTATGTAAGTGCTTTCAAAGGCTTTTGTGGATATAAACCCTTCCTGTTAATTCTGTATGTTGAAAAGATAACAGGCAATTAGGCTCACACAGTTTTTACTTGCATTCAGCAGAAACATGAAGTAAATGAATCAATGGACTACATTTCTGTTAAATGAAAACAGATTAGGCTCCATATTTCCCTTGTAATAATACCTTTGCTTTCAATGTTTTATCTTCTTTCAGTACATAATAGTCATGTACAGGAGTTTCAATTTCTGTTGTTTTCTCCAGAGTTTTTACTTCATAATATTCCTCTGGCTGTACAAACTCGGTTGAATGTATCAGAGTATACTTATGAAATTTGTAGCTGTCATCATGTCAGGGTCAGGGGAGGACAGTTACTCTGGAGAACAGAGTCAAATTGCGATCTTCATAGGCTGGAAAGATCTTCAAATAACTAAATTTAATAATAACTGCAAAAAGCTATGGTTTGACTCAAGAAGCACCAGAAACAGTAGCTGAGGAGGCAAGAAATCAGTGAAACTTCTTGGAGGAGTAACCAACATCAGTGCTAAAATCTGCAGTGCACAGTTTCTCTTGCTGTTGTGATGGAGAAAATGCTGATGAATGCACACGTGCTGCTTTTCAAGCCTCACACGCTGACCAGCTGTATTCTGTAAGGTGCCAGCACTGGCCTTCATCGAGTCACGTGAATCTTTGGCAACTACAGGAATAGAAAAAGAAACAAGACTGTCATTTTGAACAACCCCAAAGAATGATCTTGTCTTGGAACTATTTCTGTTCACTGGAGGATCTTCCTGGCTGGCAGAGACTGTTTCCTCAAGTATAATTTGAAAGAGTTGTCTCAAACATGAACTCCAGCCTGGTAAGCGAGTGATATGCATACAGTGATCTTCTCAAGGATGGGCCTCTCTTTAGTGTAACTATTGTAGTGGTGGGCATAAGTCCAAAGAATATGGGATGAATTTGAAACCAGCAAGTGTAGAAGAACCCATGTTCAAGCAATGGCTTAATTAAAATAAAGATGAAAACTGACTTTGCTTGTTCAATTAAGGAAGCAGACTAAGTAAATTTACTTACAAGAAAAAAAGGAAAACTAAAAGGAAACACAGTTATGGAGGGTGAAACATTTTATATAAGGGGGAGGTGATTTAAAGCAGGTTTACGCGAGGCACACCATCTGGATAAAGTTGCAGAAACTCAAATCAAGGCAATTAAGAACTGCAGAACAGAAAAAGACACTTTCTGGTACGTGACAGAAGAAACAGCACAAACCAGGAAAGCCACAAGTATGTAGCTGGGCAAAACTTCTTTGAGCTCTTAAGGAGAAGGTACATATATGGACAGCTGCTCAGAGCATGAGAACAAACACTGAAGGAAAACTTCTTAAACTCCACCCTTTGTGTTTCTTGGTTTTGTGCTTAGCTTTACAAATAGTTAAAAATATTTTTAAAATTACCCTTTTTTCACTATTAAACTGAAGCAGACTAAGATGCTAACGTTAATGCAGTCCTTTGACTATTGCCTGACTTTAGTTCTCAAGTACTTCTCACTCCAGCTTATCACCAAAGTCTGCACAGGGACACTAAAGTACAGAAGAGAGTTTTTAAGGGGTAAGAACTGAAGAAGCTGAAATTGAAGTTACGTTTGTGTCTGTGAGGGAGTGAGGTGACAATGCCTTAGCTCACAAACAATCTAATTTTGCCCTTGTGTTTTCCCTCTCCTCTGTGAAAAGGTGAAATGTTTTTTTACTGTACTGATCTCTCTGCAAATTGTGTCTCATTTTGTCGTCGAGCCACCCGGTATTCCCATACTCTCATCTAGCATTCCCAGCAGTGTCAAAGGTTCCTGCTCATCCGTACCTCCCTCCTCTCTTCTCCCCAGTCTATTTTTCAGGTTGAGCTGCTTCTCCCCTTGTCACAGGATGCTGAAGATAGCTAAAGAATTACTACTGTGCAAGATCTACAACAGATTCTGCACGTAAAGACTGTGATTTTAATAACCTTACTTGGAAGTCACTGCTATTTTACCTCGCAGACAAGCAGCACTGCAGCATTCCCTTGTAGTCAGGAGTTTTGGAGAACACCCTGCACTTCAGCAGTGTAAAACAAGTTATGAGCAGGGCTTTCCAACTCTGAGAAGTAAACTTTGTTTTGGTCCAGTTGGTTGTCCCTGCAGGCCACACATGTTCATGAGCTGTGGAACTAATAAAAACGCAGAAGCTGTAAGACCTTTTTGGTTTGATGGAACAGGCATTCTGAGCCCTCTGTTCCCGTACCAGCAAGTGACCTAAAGACTAAATTCCCTTGCCTAGATCAATAAAATATGAATGTATATTAAGCACTCTCAAACCAACAGGTTTTTAAAACAGGCTATGCTAAACTGAATTTCAGAGTAAATAATTTTACACAAATCTGATGTTAATTCTGAAATTTCAAAGCGAGATCTCTTGGAAATGCAAAGATAAACTTAATTACCTCACTGATGACTTTTAAAGTGATTTACATCACAGTATTTAACAAATGGGTTTCAATCAAATTAAGGATTTATAAAGGATGAAACTTGTAGTGACAACAGACACAGAGAAGGCTGAGGAACTTGACTGTCTTCTTTGCCTCAGTCTTCAGCAAGGTCTCCCAGGCCTTTCTGCTTAGTGAAAGTGTTCAAGGAGAAGAACTATCAGGAGTAGCTGAAGGTCAAGTTAGGGTTTTTCTTTGTGAGATTTCACACCATTTATGTCCATGGGATCAGATGGTTTACATTCACTGGTGCTCACAGAAGTGGTCAATGTCCTCACAAGGCAAAGACAGGATGTGTCTGGATAGGCTATAAAACAGGGGGGTAAAAAAATTAATTGACGATGAAGCTCACAATGTAGTGCTGAATGGGTTGTACTGTACTTGGATGCCATACAAGTGGAGCATCACAGGGAGCTACCCTGGGATGTGTCCTGATAACACCTTTATCAGTGACCCACAAGAGGTCATGGAGTACACCCGTATTGGATTTGCAGATGACACCAAACTGGGAGTCCTAGTCGATATGCTTGAGGGCAGAGCTGTCATTAGAGGGACTGACACTGGCTGGAAGAATGGGCTGATGGAGACTACGAAATTCAGGAAGGACAAGTGCTAAGTGTCCAGCCCGGGAAGGAAAAGCCCCCTGCAGTGATATAGGCTGGGAGTGCCAGACTAGGGAACAGCTTGGCAGGCAAAGCCCTGGGGGCCGTGGTGGGCAGCGAGCTGAGCGTAGAGCCTGCAGTGGCCCTGGCAGCATCCAGGGCTGTGTCATCAGGAGCACAGATCAAGGGAAGGGCTCACCCCCGCTCTGCTCAGCAGCTGTTGTTCTGCACCTAGACTACTACTGCCCATTTTGGGTCCCCAGTGAAAAGATGTTGATAAACTGAAGTATGTTCAGTGGAGGGCCACCGCAATGACTGGGGTTGAAGCATCTGCATTGTGAGGTGGGTTAAGGGAGCTAGACTCCACACCCACTTCCTCTGCTCCAGTGTGAGGTCCCTCTCACGGGAGACAGCTCTCCACAAACTTCTCCAATGTGGGTCCTTCCCACGGGCTGCAGCTCTTCACTGCCCCAGTGTGAGTCTTTCCCATGGGGTGCAGTCCTTCAGGAACAGGCTGCTCCAGCGTGGGTCCCCCACAGGTCACAAGCCCTGCCAGCAAACCTGCTCCAGTGTGGGCTCCTCTCTCCATGGGGCCGCAGGTCCTGGCAGGAGCCTGCTCCAGGATGGGCTCCCCATGGGGTCACAGCCTCCTTCAGACATCCACCTGCTCCACCGTGGGGTCCCTTCCACGGGCTGCAGGTGGAGATCTGCTCCACCATGGACCTCCATGGACTGCAGGGGGACAACCTGCCTCACCATGGTCTTCATCATGAGCTGCAAGGGAAGACTCTCTGCTCTGGCATCTTGAGCACCTCCTCCCTACTCCTTCTTCACTGACCTTGGTGTTTGCAGAGTTGTTTCTCTCACTTCATCTCACTCCTCCCTCTAATTGCTATCTCACAGCAGTTGTTTTTCCTCCCCTTCTTAAATATGTTATCCCAGAGGCGCTACCACCATCGCTGATTGGCTTGGCCTTGGCCAGCGGTGGGTCCATCTTAGAGCCGGCTGGCACTGGCTTTATCAGACACTGGGGAAGCTTCTGGCAGCTTCTCACAGAAGCCACCCCCATGGGTCCTGCGCTACCAAAACCTTGCCACGCAAACCCATAACAGAAGGTATCAAGGGGACAGATCCAGGCTCTGGGTGGTGGGAAGACTAAAGACACTGATTGTGCAATGAAAAAACAGAAGTTCAGACTGTATATAAGGAAAACAAATTCACCCTGAAGATGGCCAAGCAGAAGAGCAGGTTATCCAGAGAAGTTCTGCAGTCTCTGTCCTTCAAGGTTTTCAGTACCTGACTGAACATTGAACTAGCAACAGAGAACTCAGTTTGACCCCAAAGCTAACCTCGCTTCGAGCAGGAGGTTGGACTGGAGACCTCTTGAGGTCCCCTCCGACCTGAATTCTCCTATGATCATGTGAATGTCAGCTGAATGTTGCACCACAGTAAAGCGTTACCCTGTATCAGCTAGTAACACACATATAACTGAAAAAAAAAAAAAAATCACAGGATTAAAATAAGGTACAATTTCATTTCCACTATTATCAACATATACAAGCAATAACTACCTCAAAAAAACCCAGTAAATCACAAACAGATTATAAAAAGATTCCAAATTAAGTTTACAAAAATATCCTGAGACAGTTCATTTCAAAATCCCACCCACTGCTGTCATTAGTAGGCATGTAAAATTCTTTAGTGAATAGAACAGTCATTGGAGCAGCACTAGAATAAAAATTTATTTTCCTTGCCTCATAATTTTTCTACTTTCATAAAAAGAGACACTCTACCACAAAATTTTTAAAACAGATGGAGACAGGTACAAAACATAGTTATCTGGGAAGCTAAGAATGTGGCACAGTAACAAATCACAAAATCATAAACCACTATTAGGCTACTAATTAATAAGTACTGCTAATTCAACCATATAAATATATAATTCAACCATGCATGTGTGAATATATATATAATAGCCTGAACAATCTGCATTTGCAGAACATTAGCATTTTGCCAAATTCTAAAGTACATACGTTGACAAAAAGGACATCAGCAAGAAATCAGCAAGACAAAAGAAATGTCCTTGAACTGTTAATTCTAAAACTGTGAGGCTAACTCAGACGAAACACTCCAGGGAGAGATGAGAGGTCAGACCAGGTTCTTTTTTTAACATTTCCTATTCTTTAAATCTACGACATGCTATGCTCAGCACATGGGACTCTGAGATAGTTCTTTTGAGATGTCGAATGGTCTCCACTCAGCAAAGACCATAGGTACTTTCTCTGGATTTGGGATTCCTCTCTGGAGGCCAGATATGTAAAAGTTGGATGTCAACATACCTATTAAGTAACTACTTCAAGACTTAATTAAAGTCCAAGCTGCAGGAAGGTTTCTTCCAATCAGGTCGCAAATCCTCACCTGTAACAGCTAACTCCAGGGACTGGCTCAGTCACCCTGTTTTATTTCAAAACTAAAGACAGCAATGTCTACTCAAGTTACATCTAACTGTCACTGGACAAGAGCAGAAATTGTCTGAAGAGCATGGACTTCAACCTAGGATTTCCTACTCCTGAAAGCAGGTAAGGTATCACACGGGTGGGATTTAGTTCTCACTTTAAGACATCTAAACACATGTTCCTGTCAGTGAGCTACATATCTAAGCTCCTGACATCATCACTGCTCAATTCAGTTGCTTAAACAGACACGTTTAGTGACAGTGCCACTACAGATGCCCCAGGGTATCAAAGGCATCTACACAAAGAGAGAAAATGTGACACAGGACTTACAGAAGACCTGCAGTCCTTTGGGGTAGCAGTGGGAGACCTATCCCAAAACATTAGGGGATTTTGTAAGTGTCTCATAGCTTAGACACCCCAACCACTTGCAGACATCTAAATGCACATGCCTGCCTTTGTGCATTTTCATCTTGAGGTGAGCCCCATCTTGGTGAAAAACCTCTTCAAGAAACATGAGACAACAACCTATCTAATAACTATTCTGGTTGCAGAGGTTATTGCTCCCACCAAAGCTGAGGCATGCTCATTAATGTGGTTCAGCTGCACTATTTAATTTTGCACTGAAACAGATAAGGAAAGCCCGGGTGACCAGTTAACAGCACTTCTGCAGAGAGGCTAGCATGTGTCTAAATTGCTGCAATGGCATTACAAAGGGAACTCTCACTCTGCTCCAACACTTTCAAAGCTGCATAACAAACTGTTTCAAGCCCCTGTCAGAGCGTAAGTGTCATGTAGTTATTCCACCTCTGCACACAAACCCCCCTCTCTCTATGTTGTGAAAAAGATTTCAAAAATCACTTCTCAAATCAGCAGTTACTTCCAAACTTATCAAGGATGCATATATATCCCAAAATATCCATTGCTCTTCCAGTGGCCTAGAGAGCTTGCTGGTATGAAAATGCTACAATCTGCAAGAAGGAAAATACGTGTCCCTTTGTGCCTGAGTTGCTTTACTATTAACAATAATATTTTTTGCCAATAGATCAGAAAATATGCAGTGGTGTGCAATCTAGTGTTGAAACTCTTCTTTAGAACAGGAGTCTTGAAACAATATATTTTTTGTTATTATACAGATTCCAGTATCCTCCTCTGTTTTGTGTCTTTTCTTTACAAAATACTTTTGAATGAAGCTTTTTTAAAAAGTTAAAATGAAAATTTTTATATCAGTTAGATACCAGTTCCTTTTGTTTATTCCTTTCCCTGCTCTTTTCATAATCATGCTTTCAGCGCTGTGGAGGGAGGTGGAAGAACTAATCCTCTACCTTAATGAAACAAGCAAAAATGTAAAGCAGTAAGAAAAAGGGCACAGCAGTTCCTGAGTGGCTACGAGACTTACATACTCACTTAACTTTATTTTCTTTAATTTGGCTAAACTTCTCTGATTTTCTAATGTGAATATTCAGGAACGCTTGTTTTGCAGATCAAATATGTTTGTGTTGAAATAAAGTTTGCTAAAAGAAAGCATTAAACTAACGTTACCATAGAAGACACCAAATAAGAAGTTTAAGAAAGAGCAGTGGCCAGTGTCTAAACAAGTATAGGAATCGCTCTTTGGGGAGCCAATTCAACATCAAAGTAACTTGTTTTGTAAATATTAATGTATTTTACACATACAGAAAACAAAGGTTTATTATCTGAAATAAATGCATTAAAACTAACAAGATAAATTATTTATAGTATTAAAAAAGTGGTGTTTCAGAGATTTTTTCTGTCATAAAAATACATCTGATGAAACAAGTGCAAGGGGAAGGATGCGGACTAATGCTAAAAATGTTTTGTATTTACGGTGACTATGTACTACTTGGAGACATAACAAAACTGAAATGTTGTTTATCTATTAGAAAAAAACACTGTTCATCATAATAGTTACCCTATAAATTTATCAAAGACTCTGGATCAGCTAAAATATCGTTGAACTCATATTTTGAAGGCCTTTCATGTTTAAGATGATTTCTGTTAAAATATGTTACTTTAATTATTACTATAATTCCATCACACAGAAATAAAAATTTTAAAATCAAATGATACATAAATATAAAAAGGGGATTTTATCAATATTCATTAATGTTGAACAGAAAGGTTTAAAGTAATCATTAAAGGAATTAAATTTATCCAGATTAAATCTCTGAAATCATTACTCAGCTTGGAGTGAATTAGGCCTCCTGTGCCTACACTTGTGCATACAGAAGTAAAGCCAAGCAGTATACAACGAATGTATGAAAGTTGTAAAACTAAGCACCAGATTTTATTTTGCTCTGGTAATGACTCTTTCGATTAAACCAGAAACTAAGTCTGTCCTATAAGAATTTGTAGTGATAAATTACCAGGTTTAAAAATAAATATTTTTATTTCTGCCAACCAGCCATTGTCTCTAAAGCACAAAGAAGCTATGTGACTCTTAAAAAACAGGCATTAGTTTCCCGACTTGAAAGCTCTACACACATGTTATGTCTTGACTTAAAATTCCCAGCACTTATTTTAAACGTCACCTGAAACAACTTTCTTTGTTGCCATTTGTTGTTTGTGTATGCAAACACCAATATATTGTTTTCCATCAAGAGTAACAGCATTTATCCAAAACAGCACCTGGATTATTACATTTTTTCTGTCTTTACATTGGAAGTAATGTGTATTATCTCTGAAACTGCAGTATAGCATAGTAGTTTAAAGTAAGTGTTTTCCAATAATGACGATTTTCCCATCTGGCTCAAAAATTTTGGAATGCAATCTCACAACAAAGGCACTATTCATAAGTAGGCTGCTTGTTTTAATCAATTTGTATTTGAGCTGCGTTCAAAAGAACACTCACTCTCCATAAATATAAAGTAAACAAAGGGAATTCATCTGAGAGGTGAAGAATAATTTGATCAAGGTTCTTCAGAAATTCGACTTTTTCTTCTCTATCATGGTCTGAGCTTGAACCGTTACATTCTTCTGTCTCATTTTGAAGAAGTTGTTCCAGAATCATGCACAAAGGAAAAATATTCTCATATTGGGTAATGTCATACATGGCCTGGATCTGGGAATAAAGAAAAATCGATACATAAGCACAGTGTGAAAAAGCCTCTGCAGCCCACCACCTCAGGCAACAGTTTAAGGAATAACGTTGAAATTTGTGGTAGTATTTATATAATTGGAACAGCTATACGCTCAGTATGATGACTTCTAAGAAACATTTTCCTTTTTTTGATAAAAAACTAACTCTCCATCATACTACCAAATGAAAAGCGAACATAACCTCCTGCTCATGAGTGAAAGAGGTCTTCTGTACCTGGATATTTATCCAGAGACTGTGATATACAATCATGATCTATAGATAAACAACAACAAAAGCTTTGGGGTAGGCATATAATTAAAACTGGTGGATTCCTGTTTTCTGAGAAATAAAACAACATGTAAAAAAAGAATTCTTTTTACTCTCAAATACAGACAATCATCTATACAAGTGACACCTCTAGTAAGCAAATAAAAAGTCCAAATTCTCTATCTCAGTAGAAAATACACAAGCCAGTACTACATATCTCAGTCGTTTACAAAGTGAAACAGTCGATTTGTCAAATAAGCTCCCTGACCAAGCTACAAATTCAATAAAAGCCTTACAGCTTTGTCTAATATAAATTTACCTGTCCTGTGTTTGGAAACTGCAATTTCGAGATGAAGCTTTCAGAATCTCTGCCGTACACAGGCAACAACTGATAAAATAAAATAAAAACTTTGGACGTTGTCTTTCTGGAATGAAATTCTGTGCCCTCAAAATCTACCAATAATATGAGATGCCCTTGGTCTGAAAAAGGCTGCAATTACAGTAGCTACAAGATCAGAACTGAAAGGTAGAATCACACCTGCTAGGAAATTAATTACATATTTTAGAAAATTGAGTGATAGCTCTAGTGAGCCTGAACAACTGTTTAGGCCTGTGGTACAAAGCCAGATGGGTCTAGGCTTCGACACGAGTCTACGAATTAGTATCAAATCATTTTACCCATCCTAAACTGCATACTGCTGGACTTTCCAAAGTGCGAAATTTATTACATAACAGTTGTTTCGACAAATAATGCAAAGCATTTTTGATTCTGCTAGAATCTAACAAAAAGACAGCACTTCTACCTTCCCCAGGTAAGGCTGCTACCATCCACCTCTGCAGTAGATGGTGGCTCAGGGATTGCTCACTTCGTCTTTCTGAGCTGGTAGTTCTTAAATCTAAAATCTGTGTTGAATATCCTTAGGGTGATGTCTTTCAGGCAACCTCCCACCTCAGGGACAACACTGCAGCCACGCTATTGCAAAGCCTCAATGTAGCAAAGTAATTTTGCTGAGTTTCCTAGACATCTTGAAAATTAGGTAAATTGCTGAAAAATATTATCCCTAGCCTCGCATGCACCAGTTCTGCCTCTCTGAAACCTGGTAAGAAAAACTTGCAGTCCAAAAGCTGTTGCTGCCAAGAATTCAATACTAGCATTCTTATCACAACAGACAGCAAAAAATAAAAAAGGACAATATTAAGTATTTTCTTACTTTTGAAGTCCAATTAAATCAAATTGTATAATTAAGGAAAACCTCCTTCTAAATCAGAGGTAACAAGACAGTGCCTATTTCTTCAAATACCAAGCATCTGACTCTAGGACAACCATGCCTATACACCGATTGTTTTGACTGTTAACTAACACTGGTGAGATGAATGTATTTATTTTGCTTATTAGACAAATCACAGCTTTCTAAGTTGAGAAAATAACTGGTCTTAATGATTTCCTGAATTTCTAGGGAATAGATGATTCTAAAGGCCTATAAAGTTTGATCTTAAGACTTTCAGCGTAGGAGTTATCTGACCAAACGCAGGCATCAACAAGCTGACATAGTTATCATTGGTTCCTGTTTTAATCAACAGAGGGAAGCAGCGGGTGGGACTCAGTTGCTTGAATGGAGATATCTATTGCCATTTTGGATGTCCAAGCACATCCAAGGCATGTGCATGAGAAGAGCTTTACACAGGAGGCAGCAGCTGTAAGCCAGGACGAGAACCTTAGGGCATCCAGTGTGGTATTAGATGTCGAAGTTTCGGCAGCTGAGTAGGTCCTGGGGTCTTTCAGAATGTGATTCATCCCATTCTAAACTAGATCCTCAGAAGCAGAGGATCTGTCTGAAATTCTTTACCGTGATAAAGTATGATTGTGCTCAGAAAAAATACCATGTAGAAAGTTCTATGCTTTTAGTTCCTGTAATTTGGATATTAGAAGTACAAACTTTGTTTGATTCTTAAGTGTTGGCCTTGTAAATTCACTCAGATCTTCCTTTTGTATGAGGAATCAATAGAAAATGTTTTAGAAAGGCAAATTATGTCATTTCACTTAGCCCTGTAACCTCAGGCTCTTCCAAGCAGTTCAGCAATTGTGTTACTTTCAGTGGGTCTTGAAAAGTGCAACTAATTGCAACTCAGTAAACTATCTAATTGATTACAGATAATAGAAACCACAAGCTAACTAACTATCTTTCCTCTGCAAATATTACCGCACCAAAGGAAAATTATTTAAGCCATAAAGAAGTAACTTTGAACAGAAAGGGTAAGTCTGATGGCAAGGAGGAAATAATTTTTGAAGTAATTGCTTTTCAGGGGACAAATGCACTTCGAAATACTGTTTTGTAAAACCAGAAAAAAAAAAAAAATCAGTCCAGAACATTTTCTGGCTCAAGGCTTATTCACCTTTCAAATGCATTTAATAATCTGGACAAAATGCGTCTCCATTCCTTTTGTTACACGTCTTTTGTAGCACTAATTAATGCAATTACTACCAATGCAAATTTATGCCACAGAATCTGTAGAGAAATACCTTTACTGTTACCTAATGGTGCGCAGTCAGGCAACAGACCTATTCATCTTGCTCACCAATGTGTGTAAGCGAGGAGCGGTGTACATACGTGTACACACACACGTGCATGCACACTGAGCCAGTCTACCCAGAAAGTTCAGAAGGCATGTCTGTAAAGCAAACCTTATATACAGACTACAATTCCAGAATATATTAATAACAACTTTAAATAAATTTAACACTGTTTTCCAGAAAGAATTTTAAGATAATCACTCTTTTCACAGATGAGATGGGTGTGCAATATGGGTTTTGGATACTATTTTTTTGTGAGATCACTCCTTGCTGATTTTTCCTCACCAAGTATTTGGAAATGCGTTTCTTAGCAGTAAGATGTATTTTGCACATCTCATTTTAGAATTTAACTTTTGAAGTTATTTTGTTATTATGATTTCTCAATCCAAACAAATCTTTCAAAGTTAAGTAATCTTTCTGAAGTGCTTAATTATATAAGATTGAGATTTATGTAAGATGGAAACAAGGAGTACAAGGATCTCCTGGCTGGATTTGATGGTCTGCTAATCAGAATTCATATACTTACATCAGCAAGGATCAGAATGCAGGAAGTGTCAAAGCTTTTGGCTGAAATTAATTCTCCAAGCTTCTCCTACGTTACAGGGTGACCACCTGGAACAGCACACGTGCCTACTACACAATCTGAGAGCAGGGAAGACGTTCTCTAACCTGTCCTCTTCACAATGGTATCATAAAACCCAGTACTAATATGTTACAGGAAACTGCTCAAAAATGTAGGCAGCAATGACAGTCAGAATGCTAAAAAGCCATCTGTGTTCCAGGTCCCTGGACCTTTATTAGACTTCCTCTTTGCAAAGCAACAGAACGGATGGCCCTGGATCAAATTCCAAGCCACTGCTCTCTTATTGAACAGATTTGCAGCCGTGGTCTTCAGAAAATCTTTGGGCAAAAAAGTAGGGATCTGAAAACACGATGAATTGAAGTAGCCTTCACAGACTGGTGGATGCAATTTCTGAAGGTTATTCAAGCAGATTCAGAAAGAATCCCAAGTGATATACTAAGTGCAATGCCCTCAACAACAGCAATATAAAACAAGAACAGGAGAATAAATACCTGCTTTAAAGAAATTCTCTACAAATCTTAACCCATTTACCAGCTGCAACTCATATTTCTAGTGATGCAGTCTGTTAGGGTGGAATTTTTACATGCAGAAGACTGATGTTACTTTCTGAGTACAGGCAAGTAGCTTTTATTCCTTTTATGTCTCAAAGGACCTACAGAATGGAGAAAATACTTTAACAGTGCAAATACAAACTAGATTAAAAGAAAGAGCCATTGATCATGGCAACCAGTATTTGCTTTCATGCAACTCAGATACTTCTGTAGGCTATGGACAAAGCATCAGCAACACCTGTACGCTTTCTGGAATAAGCCAGAAACAGCTCTAACTTGGCAAAACTTCTTTTTGGTTTAGAATGGAATGTTGAAATGCTGAAAATTCTGGCAAAATTAATTAAAATTAATCTAGAAGCATCACTACGTTTGAATAATGACAAAAAGCTTCCATCCTTTTCTATCCCTATAATTTAGTTAACACCTGTTTAGGCTTTTTTAGTCCTATGAGGATATCAAGCTTAAATGTATATAGCAACAAATAATTATACATAACATAATGTTATATAAAATACTGATACACTGACACAAATTTGAATCAAGCTGGTAAGATGAGTGTTTATACACCTCTGTTGTTCAGAAAATGATAAAATTGACAATTCTAGAAGATGGCTACTTCAGCAGAAAAGTGTCCTGCCCAAATCTCCTCAATACATCATATCCTAACACATTTGCTTCTTATAAATTTTTCCTTGCAACTTCCATTTCTTGGCAAATTTTTACTATTCCGCAAGGATACAGCATTACGCTAGCTAGGTGTCTTTTCTATATCCCAAGAAATTCTATTTCAAATTTCACTGAAAGGCCAAGCATTAAAAGTTGGTATTTCTCTTCTTTTACATGCATATTTTTCAGAGAAGCATCAAGGGAAGACCAAAATAAGCAACAGGAACTTCTAAAGCCTGGCTAGCACTGGTTTTCAATGGAAGCAGAGGCAGTGGGAACTGCAGCACCACCAGCTGCTGGGCTGTGATCACTTAGGTTGTTCAGGAGGATGGAGGACAGAACAGAACCAAATCTGCCATCTAGCCATTTCCAACAAAAATGGCCCATGCACTCCTCAGGGAGCAAATGGAGCCAAGCCTACTAGAGATTCTTCAGAGCAGGTGGAAGCAGGCAAAGAGCATATATGTACCTTGAAACGGCCTATCACACACTAACGCATCATCTCAGCACATAGTCCCAGTACCCCTTGCTTCCTTGCAGAAGGCTGCTGGTACAGGCAGGTACATGTGCAGACTGAAATCTGGGCAAGGAAATGAAGATTCATGGGCTAGGAGGCCACAGTGTGAGCGTAAGCTCATGTTCCATGTAACACGGAACATGGGACTTACCCAAACTACTTCAAACTGTTTCAAGTGGAGCATGTCTGTTAGAAAATGTCTAAGCTTGATTTACATGTTTCTAGAAATACATAATCCTGGATGTGCTGTTTTATGGTCAATTAGCCCAACTATTTTTTTTTACATTTTTTTTAAATTTATTGCACTTGGTGCCTTGACTTTCTGGAAGCAGGAGGGATTGCTCCACCTGGAACAAAGAGGTAGGTGGATCTGGGACTAAACAACAAAGCAGTGACAAACTAAACACAACCACTGATGTCCACAGAGATGAAAGAATTATTTCTGTGCTCACTATGCCTGCATATAGGAGGGATGCTTCTCTGAAACTGTTTTCAGTATTTTAACACTACAGTTGTCCTAACAGGTACATAATTATAAAAACAAGTCCCTAAATGGAGAGATACTTGTCAGCATCATGTTTTAGGAAAAAAGTTTCTAAATCATCATAATGAAAAATAAAAAAGAAGTGACTGGCTGGAAATGCTATTAAGTGACAGCACTTAGTAAATTTTGTGCTTGCTAAGGTAATGCTGGCAAACCTAAGTTTTCAAGAAATCAACACTGTTTTACTCTACCCGTCCAGTCTGAGTCAGAGATTAATGGAAACATATTTCAAGAATGACTGAATTGTTTCCTCAAGTGGCAATACATTCACATTTTATGAACAAAGAAGATTAATTCTCACAGGGAATTCTGTTTTTAACCCTTTGATTTTGCTCTGAGAAATCCCTATCCAGGCTACTCATTGCTGCGTCTAAGTCCTAAACGCAAGACAAACATTTTTCAGAGTGCAGCCTGTACTTTTGTATAATCGTGATTTTATTTCAAAACAACATGGAAAGTCTTTTAACTTGATGTTCCACAAGCATGTATATAACCTCTACGTGGAGCATTAAAATTTACAAAACTAACAATACCCATCTTATAAGAAAGCACACAGTAGGAAAAAAGAGGTGATCTCAAATTGCTGTGTAGTGTTTAAATATCATGCTGATAAGCATCTCTAAAATATTTAAGGCAGGCATGTAGGAAAGACTTTATCAGGAATCTTTTTGTTCTGTTTTTAATACTATTGTATTTGGTTAAAAGGTAATACCTTACAAACTGCCCTGACTCAGGATTCAGTTTTTAGCTGATTAGCATTTCTCTTTAATTGCTTTTTGTTTTGTGATTTTGAAATGCGTATTTCCCTAACATCCCTCCCAGTAATCATAATCCTCATTAACCATGTCAATATTCACCTGCCAGGAAAGTGGAAAGTGACTCATACCCTCTTTCAGTATCTGAAGCAAAATTCACAGCACCTACAATTTCTTATTTAAATTTATATCACCCTCCCTGCCCAAACTTTCAAAGTATTTTGAACTTTTATTCAATGGGATATGAAATTCTAGTTGTGTCATCTTTATTCGTGCTGACTATCACTTTCTTCTCAAGTAGCTCCCTAAGATTCAACAACTCTGCCTACAGATCGAGACCAAACGTGCCTGTGGAAAGGGTCAAGGAATTACTAACATTTGTGTAAGCCAAATTCCAGAGAAGGAACCATCAGCTAAACTCTTGGAACAAATGAATCTACAGCGTGTGCAGTGACTCAGTCTTGAGCAACATATTGTCGACAACACTTTAGATGTTCCAGCCAGCCTCATGCTAGAGAGATTTCAGCAGCAACAGTAAGAATTTTGCAAAAATGATCTCTGCCCAGACACAATAATTTGGCATACCCTGGAAAATACTTTCAATAGCAGAGAGAACAAGCACTTTAAATTCTACCACCCCGGGGGAAGATGCTTATCCCCAAGACATCAATGCGTCGTGCCTCTCCCACATATCATTTAGCAGGGTCATCTGTTACTAGTCGTTAATACGACACACTCAATTACATGAAATTCCCAAGCCATCTTAAGCAATAGTATTCTTAGCCAGTAATATGATTTCCACAATATACTGTGACAAATTAAATATACCATCAGTAAAGCATTCAAGCTTCCATTTTGAAGTAAGAATCATAACAATTGCCTTGCAAGTAACATAGCAAAGACACAGAAAGCTTTAAAAAGTAAATTCTAATGCCTGTTATCCTGTTAAAGAAAGCTAAAATACGAGCCACTGAGAAATCTAATTTAGAGAGAACGGCCAAAAAATGAATGTATGAACCTTCTTGGGATAATGGGAATTTATAAACCTATTTTACTCCAATCTAGAAGGTATAAACTTCAGCTGTTGCTTCTGTCATATACGTTATTTTAAAAATCTATTCTAGAATTGAAAAAAAAATCAATTTTTCACAAGCTGAAGCATAAAATATGTTGGGGTTTTATTTTTTTTTTCAGAAAAGAATCTGAAACAAAGATTGTGAAAATATGTGTCATAATGTGGGTCCTTCCAAATCAAATGTGCTACTTAAGCATACTTCTAATTTTTAAAAAAGTAAAGTTCTGGACCAGACAGTAGCATGTAAATAAAATAATAAATAATAAAGATAATTAACAACAAAAATAATTTAATGACATTTCTCATTTATGAATAGTTCAGTATTAGAGAAAGTTTTGGGTTTCTTTTTCCTGGTTGAGAAGGAGGAATTGCCTCCACTCCTGTAAACTCATAGGAAAACAGAACTATGGGAAAGAGGAGGAAAGAGGCTTGTCAATTCAATTACAAAGCAAAAAACCCCAGGTTTTAGCTCCTTCAGACGTATGCTTCCCTCCAAAAAGGAAGCTTAACACAATTTACATTGACTTTTAACTCCAATCAATCACAAAAAAATGACAACAGACTGTACCACATACTTTGTTCTGCCTCACCTTCCACCCCATCTTCAAGACTTCTATTTCTCTATCCATGTTCTGTTTAGCTTTCAGGGAGTCAAAAGATGGAAGACACATGATAATTTAAATGTGGTTATGAATGAGCTGCTAATCATAGAATCACAGAATGTTAGGGGTTGGAAGAGACCTCTGGTGATCATCTAGTCCAACCCCCCTGCCAAAGCAGGTTCACCTACAGCAGGCTGCACAGGACCGCATCCACTAATTACTAGTAGAAACTGAGACAATGACAAAGGTGGAGGTCTTAGCACATAAGCATCCAGATTTTATAACCAGAACACCAAGTACCATATCAAAGTTATTCTAACACATCAGAAAAACAACCTAAAAAAGCAGGAAGACTATAAGCTGTCAACCCATCAGTTTCCCCATTTAGTAGCTACTGCCCAAAATAAAAGCAAAGAGTAGGACAGAAAAGAGCTCTCATATTCTTTCTTCTTTTCAAGTGTTCTTAAAAGTGGTAAGGAAGCTCCTCCTGACCAGAAACCCTGCTTGGATTGCAGCTGATCTTTGAATGAGCCTTTCCAGACAGAACTGTGTTCTGTTCACAGGCAGACTTGTCTGTCTTTCAAGATTTCAGTTCAGTTCCCCGGATCATTCTTATACATATCAAGCTTCTGTTTTTAGCAAAAAGGCGAGAGGTAACACATTCATAACATCACTTCATTGTCTGATGTGCATTTCCTTCATTTACCACAAGCAAGTGTAGGAGTACCATACGCAATAACTGTATCATCAAAATAACAGACGTTGTCTGTTGACATAAAAAATAATATTCCCATCCTACAGGAAATGTCATAAAGTATACAGCAATGCTAGTAATCTAAGCAAGTTTTGAAAGTAAACATCATATATATAAAATTTTTACAGGTAAATAATGACAATACAAGGTAATAAAATTAAGTTTTGAATAGCAACAACAATAAAAAGTTCTCTATTAATTAAAATCACATCAGAAAACATTGGGTTGCTGAAAAATAGAGCTATATGAGTTTCAAAAGATTTATTGACAGAAATGTACATATCTTTAGAAAATGCACCGAAGTACTGAAAATAAACAGCAATCACTTTGCTTTAGTGGCTCTACCAAACACAATCCTGACAGTAATGCAAGATACATGCTTATTAGTACTAATCATAATTCATTCATTTTTGAAAAGAAGCTTTTGAACATGCTTTTCATCTCACACAGCTTTTTTTGCTTTCTAAAAGCATGATAACCTTGTCTCACATTCAGCTTGACTTACTAAAATCATTTCTTCCAGCACTAGGGATGGAAAGTATCAAATGCAACTGCCAAGTGGCAGATGGGTGGTCCAAAAACAAATTGAAGTAGTAGGTTATCACACACTGTGCATTTAAACTGCTTGCCACAGGGTACTGTGAAAGCTAAAAGCTTGTATGGGGTGAACGGAAAATAAAAACCCATATGATAGCAAAATCCACTGATACACACGTAAAAATAGTCATCTACCAACTTAGATAGCCCAAATTGGTGGATACTGGGGGAATGTTCCTGGAAACATCTCCAATCTCTTCCCTGAATGTCTGCTGTAACCACTGTCAGAAGCAGACCTCTGGTCTGATAGCATTGCCATTCTTGTGTTCTCCTACCTCCCAGTCTACTTCACTGCCCTACTCACTACCAACATTTAATTACTTCAGAGAAGAAAACCCCCTTCCCTTTTCCAGGCAAAGTAAAGCTTCTTTTCAGCTCAGGAAGCCTGCAACCAATGGCTCTATGTGCACCACAAACGTCTTCAGTTTCAGTGAGTTCAGTCCTTCCTCCAAAGCCAGAGACAGAATCCACTGCTCCAGGTTCAGAGTCACACAGAAAAAAAGACTCAATAGAAGTAAACCTAGGGGGTTTCAGACTAACTGAAAACGCAACACGTGCTCAAAGCCTGTATTTGTCTGCTGAAAAGAAAATAGAAAAGCCATGAAAAACAAGACAAATCAAAAACCTTACAGAGCAAAAGGAGTGATTCTAGGCACTGCCCTATGTGAGGAAAAGGACAAAGCTGGCTGGAACGCCAGCCTAAAATGCATAAGAAATAAAAGTGACATCTGCTTGCTGAAGCAGTTTCATCCAGCGAATGAAAGTCTCTGTATACTTTTCATAAATAAAAACCGATAATGGTAAAGAAGACAGGTTTCCTTCTAACTATGCAGTTATTTTTCCTCTTTCATAGTTGGAGGCTGAATATTGTTTAACTGTTCAAGGAAATGTTCAACTAAACCAACCTTTGCGTTTTGTTTAGGAAGAAGTGTTTTATCTGTCTACTTATTATTATTTTGGAAAAAAATCTTACATTTTATTGTACAGAAAAAATCTTTAGGAGAATATTTATATGTCACATAAATATAATGTTTTCACAAACTAGTTGCGTAAAATGGATGAATATTTCCCTTAGATATGACTACGAAACAAGACAACAAAATATGGTGTTTCAATGATTCTAGCATCTTCATAAAACACCAGCTTTCCACTACAATTACGTCACCAAATCCCATAATCTCCTCCCAACTTTCAGAGGTATTCTGATGTCATTTTTAAGACATCAGAGTCTTATAAATTTTAACTGGAAGACTCCAGAGGCATGGTAGGATATCATCACTTCATGAAAATTACACAGGATAGACAAGCAGTGCTATGTTCTTATTTAATGTATTTAAAACTATGTGGAATACATATGTAGAATAAATCTTGAACGGATTAATGGAATTTAACAATATGAAAACAAAGTTGGCTATTCAGCTTGAATATGTGAGAAATTACAGAAGCAAAGTATTTTATTGAAAATCATACAAAATATAAAATATCATGAAATGATGAGTATACCACAGGGTATCTAAAAGTTTATATACATGCTGTAAAGCTTAATTTTAGAAGCAATTAGTCCTTTGACTCAAACATGACAAAACAGAAAATGGAACAGCTTGCTTCCTACAATCTTATTAGGCTTTACAGAAACTAAATGGGTATGACTGTGAACAAATATAGTTTCTCTTTCAAATTTTACTTTTCCATTAATTTTCCATTATACGCTTCTGGAAAACCCCAAATCACTAGTTTTATAGACATTTTCACTTTTTAAATTTGTTTTTTTTTTTTTTTTTCAAGTGCTACAGCAGCACAGTTGTATAAAAAGACAGGATTTTAAGAGCTTCAGAGAGGCAGTTTAGAACTTGTGAGTGTCACAGTGAAACTGGTGCTGGGAAGCAGTGATACGCAGTTCAAGATTGGCCCTCTAAAATTCAGCATGCCAGGAGTAACTCTAAAGACAATTACATTTAGAAAGATCCTTCTGAAACCAAAAATCTTCTGCAGCTTGTGTGAAAATTGCAGCATCATGACAGAACACGAAAAAGCAAAGTAAACCTGAAAGGGACTCAACTATACATTGACCATCAGAAGCCAAGTAGTTTTTCTTTTAATTCTGGAAGCAGAAAAGAATGTAAAAAATATACAAGAAGGATTATGTACAGGAAAATTGTTATAAAAGTTATGATATCATCTGAAACAAATTATTGAAGAAAGATCTGTGGTCTGAGCCTTCTTCTTCTTCTTCTTCTTCTTCTTCTTCTTCTTCTTCTTATTCTTATTCTTATTCTTATTCTTCTTCTTATTATTATTATTTAGTGAAACATACTAGGTCATACCAAGCTAACCCAAGTCCAAGGGCCTCCTATACCTAAATCTGGAATAGCTTGACTCCCATTCAAGGTGGTTTGAGGAAAGTTCTCTGCTATGCAAGTCACAGTTTGTGCATGGCTGAACCTGTCATCCAGATTGTTCTGAAAATGTCAAATGTGTCAGTTGGCAATGGCACAACTGACCTTAACTAAAGGAAAAGATACTTGAGAATGCAAAGTGAAGCTAAAATCTGTATCTATAGCATGACCATTTTTGGCAAGCACACAGACATTTACAGCCGGCCTCATTCCTTGTGCTACCAGGATGCCATCGAGAAATGGTGAATCTGGGAATGCCAGGATTTGAAATGACCTAGAAGAAAGCTGAAGAAAATACAGGAAGATTTACACAGGGCAAGAGAAGCACGTGATTTTTCACTCTTCGGCATCATTTCTTATGTAACACGGCTCAGTAAGACTATCTAGAATTGACAAGCAGGGGAGAGGTATAGGCTTATTTATATTCTACAGTTGAGTTGGATATCTAAGAGTTAAGTACCCTAGAAGAAGTACAGGTGATTTTATCAAATGGCTGTGCTATGCCAAAGACCTAAGAACAGTAAAGCTAAAACTGACCAGAAGTGCACTTTATTGCCTGAGTCCTCCAAAAGGAAACTATTGCACCCAAACTACAGAGATATCATAGAAGTTTAAAGCAATGAAGTTTGAAGCAGAAGCATCAACTTACAAAATAATTACAAACAGCAGCCCAATCGGAGATCAAATTATGTTCAAAGTCAAAAAAGATCTGAACATAGCCCATTGAAACAGCATCTGCACTGAGAAACCTAACAGACAGTGTGTTTGGCAAATGACTGAGGTGTCTGGTGGACCTGTTACAGAACGCTGATATAAATGTACCTGCAGGGGCCCATGTGGGACCCTGATGACTGTTACAAAGTAAAGTTTCCAGAAACAGATTGTCATTCATGCGAACATGGTATGCTAGCTGCATAAAAGAAATGTCACAGTATCAAAAAGGAAGAACAGCCAGAGAACAAGCTGCAGCAACAGAGCAGTGTGTCAGTCTGTGACACCACTGCAAGTCAAGAACATACTTGCACTTGGTGGAACTGAATTTTGTAGAAAAAGAGTTCAAATCCACCTTTCAGCTAAGGTTGTGATGTCCTCTAATGGCCTGAACCAACCATAATATTAGGTGAATTACATCTGAAAATCTCTCCTCAGTCTTCCTGAGCAGTTACAACCTGCCCTGCCATCCCTTTCCCTGCTGTACCCCCATCTCCATCTTTCTGGCTCTTCTCCATTTTGGCTCTTTCCATTTTTTCCCTCCTTCATCTCAGGAAAACAGAAGGTAAGATAGAATGTCCCAGTGGCATGGCCATGTTCTGGGCCATGAGTGGAACCACAAGAATCTGAAATATACAGGAGGTTCTGTTTCATCAATCACTACAAATTCTTTTGCTCTTAATGTCTCTGAATTATGAATCTGAACAAAACAGAACTTTTTAATTTGGTTTGGACTTCCCACAAGAATATGGTATGGGAAAAACAGAAATAAATTAATAAATAATAGTCAAAGAGTAGAGAATAATCAAATCTACAAACTGAAGAAAGATACAAATCTCTTCACATTCACTTCAAAACCATGGATGCTTTGAAGGGGACTGGAATAGCAGAATAATTGGCATTATTTAAAACACTGCATGTTGCTTCTACAGAAAATAGTTTTAAAATGCAATTAGAATACCGTACTCACCTAAACAATTTCCGATCTTAATACAGTTTCAAGAAGGTTACAGAAAACAGTCCCTAATCTGCACCACCATCAAGACAGCACATGACCTTTTGTGTAAAACAAGTAGCACTGTACTAGAAGGATCAAGGCAACTGACATTCAGAGCAGATTCTCAGTGATGATTCTGTTCTTTCTGCAGATGCCACAGTACTTGCCAATTAATAGATGAGCACACAGTAGGTGAAATGCAATGTTAATGTCAGATTTACCGTGTAATCAGAACGCTATGTTAGATATAGCACGATATTTATCAAAAATTTGTCCTGAAAAGATTAGAAAAATTTCAGCATTTCAGGGTACGACTAGCCTTCCAAAAGGATAGCTAAGCTTCAGTTTGAGATAGATTTTTTTAAAAAATTAAATGGTCTGGAACAAGAAATAAAGTATCTCACTAACTGTGGACCAGATATAATAATTCCAAATACCTGCTACTTCATTTGACACACAAAGCTATTTGCAATCAGTTAAATCTGTTTAATAATTACCAAGAGGCAATACATACAAGACCATAACAATGCTTCTTTAAGTGTCTAGTAACTCAATAGCATTCTCTTTTTGCAGGTATTGAATTTTGCTATTTTAAACAGATATAATGCTGTGCATTTAATGCAATTTAACATAATTACTTAATTTATTAGGCAGGATTAAAACCACTGTGAAAGATTAAAAGATCATATTATGAAATCATACTAAATACACAGACCACCTAGCTCTTCATAATTATTTCAGATGACTGCAGGAAATAAATTCACAAAACAAAAATAGACAGGAAATCAATACGGACTGACTAAGAAGTCAGGGAAAGAGAGCGGAAGAAACAAAATCAAATCATTTCAAAATTAAGGTGCACAGATCATCTTTGTTATGCTGTAACTGGTTTCTAGTAAATTCCTAGTTATTCCAAGGTCTTGCCTACCTGCCACAGTAATCATAACATTACTAAGGAGTGAAAGACGTCAGCTGCAATACAATGAAGGCCTTCTATTTTAATGCTCAAACGTACTTTATTAGAAGAAAGTCACTGTCTTGAATTTGAGTTTTTGTACATTACATTGCTATCAGTGCTCTTGTAGAGTATGCTGTAGTACAGGGAAAACTTCTGGAGTAATACAGCCATTTGCAGACTGTGAACAGCTAAGACACTACTGCTACCTTTTAATGGCTGTAAGGTAGCCATACAATACATTCCTCCACATTTCCCTGATGACAGCAAATTAGCCTATAAGGAACTCATGCTGTGCCTGTTTCTGCTACCAGACTTGACCCATTTAAATCAAATTCAGGTTCTCCTGCACCATATGGGCACACAGCCATTGATTAGAACTTTTTTGAGCTTCTCAGACCGCGAACTCGTAAAAATGTCTGTTTGATTTTGTCACAGGTCCATCTCTCTTCCTTAATACTGTATCTTTTATATTCCCTACTGGTGACAGAGGAGATGGGATTATCACCATGTAGAACTATGGTTCATTCAGTGTTCTTTTCAGTCCTCAATCCTCTGGCCAATAAGAATTGAAAGACTGACTTCCTTAATCCTAAGGGGTTAATTAGATTTCTTCCACCTACTGTTCCCTCAGTGGGATCTCAGTCTACTGTTCAGAACTGTACAAGGTCAGCCTTGGGCCATTACCACTCTGTATGCTGCTTCACCTTCCCATGAAACTTTCTCGGTAACTATAATCTCTTTCCATAATAAAATATGTCTCACAATTTGTTCCAAACCCCTTTGTCCTTGGGTGACACAGGGATATATCAACAAGCAGGAAATCAGTTTATATGTATTTGTTCCCTCCAGCTCTTCAATATCTGAGATTATATCAGCATTATCTACTCAAACACTCATGTGCAGATGAAGGAACTTAGTGTCTGGGTTCTAGACTGATTTTAATTCCACTCTGTTTTGAAAAAAAGAAACCAAATAAGAACTTGAGCTGCAGAGCCTTCTCTTCTTTTACAGGAAACTGCCCATATTTTCAGGATCAGAAGAGAATTTAACCTGTTGTGAAAGATCTTCATGAGAACCATCCTTGAAAAGGGGCAGAGTTAACGATGGTTCAAAATGGCAGTAAGGAAAACTAAATGGAACAGCTTCTTCCTGTGGTAATACAAATGTATGCACATAGATAAAGAGTAAATGCACTTCTTAAAGAAGGGATTATAGCCAAAACTGGAAAAAGTAATAAATAAGAAGAGGAATCTATCAAGCCTCTTGGGTATGTCTACAATGTGAGGGCCAAACTGTGCCCTCATCTGGGCAACGCTAAAGTCACTATTTCAGTGGACCAACTCTGGCTGTAGTCGCAGAAAAGCCATGAAGTGTGACTTAAGTATGCTCCACAGAACTGGATTCCTCTGAAAAGTGATTGCCATTAAGCTAAGAGATCTTAATATGGTTCTAAAACCTTCAATGAAAACAAAGACCACTCTGTCATTAGAAAGAATGAAGTTACCAACAGGTTGATGACCATAGAGAAAGGTATTTTTCTAGGTAAGCATACAGACTTAAACTAGGAAGTGTTCCTCATGAAAACCGGAGGGAATATCAGCACAACCATTGCTGCCTGTAACAACCTCATGATGAATGAATAACCCTTGGAAGGAAAATTCTTCTTGAAGTCAGTACGAAAACATTGGTGAGGGAAGGCAGTTTATGCAGAACTTGGAATTTGTATAGACAGCTTGATAATTAGCTGCAAAGCTGATGATGCAAAGAAGTGTAATTTCTTCCCAATTCCATTGTCATGCTTCTGGATCTTCTCTCTACATCTTAACTGTTTCATATGCTTACCCATCAACTAGTTCCCATGCGGCCACAGAAGTAACAGCAACCCCCCCTCACCCAAACCAAATGAAAAGTCAACCAACTTCCATGGGTATCTTTTTTTTAATCTATTCATTAGACATCTTGAAACTGGAGACCTTTATAATGACTTTGATAGATTCCAAATGACATTGTTAACAGAGAGATATTCTGGCCCATGTCTTATGACAAAGGATGCATTCTCCAAATGGATGTACAGGGATTTTACAATCAAACCAAGGAGACTGAATGACTGGCTGAAAGACCTCAGGGATCAACTTGTGAAAAAAATGTAGGCTCCTCCCAGAAGCATTCAGAGTATACACAGGCCCAACTGTGAAATACTCCCTGTTATGACCTTCAAGAAGATGACAACTAACTTTCTAAGACTTGTAGCAGACTTTGTTGAGTCTCTAAAGTGTGTTTGAAGTGTATTGATTCTCCTGTGCACGCAGTTAGCAAACAATTGAAAAGAGGGAGGATGTTTTGGAGAGTAAGAGGTAGAATCCCCCTGCTTGTGGGAAGGCAGAACTAACAAAAGCAAGTCAGTTGTGACATCACATGGAGCATCACAAGTCTCAAGACAAAGAAGCTTCTAAATATTGCCAAATCCCCAGCCAGCTGGCCTAAAACAAGGTGGACTGAAAGAACCCAACCAATTCCAAGTGTAATTCTCCCAATATACTGTGATCTCTGAATAGCAAGAATGAAAGTCATGCCAACAATATATGCATCTTCTGCTGGTGTTGAAACATGAGACCAAAGACTTCCTTCTGGATTAAGTCAATGGCTTTTGCTGCTTTTCTTTGGCTTTATTAGAGTTAATAACAAAGTTACTAACAGCAGCAATTGTACAAAGCTTTGTGAATTTCTTCTCGATGATGAATAAAGGTAGTAGAACCTGAAACATCAGCTTTCTGTCTTCTTCACTCAGCAGCTGGAAATTTTCATTGTTTGGCACAACCATCTTTCACTTCGTAGCCCTATTTGAACACTAGGTTCACACTGCCTGACATAAGACGCAGCCTTACTGTCAAGCAAAAGTGCACAACAGCAAAAAAAGGAGAAATATATTCAACTATTACCAGGACTGTAATAATAAAGAGAGTCACATAGTCAATAGAACATTCTTCCTGAACCAATGCTCCTTCTCACCACATTTGTACCAGAAGAAAAAAGCTTAACAGATCAGGTGGCTAGCAATTCCAGTTTTATGGAAGTAATACACATGTATTGTTCCTAAAAGCAACCACCATTTGAAGATAGGAGACTACTGTGACAAGAAAATAGTTATTCCACTCATATCTAGTCCTTCCCATCCTTGCCACCAGTCACCCTATTTTCCTTCTGAAAAACTGAAACAGCTTTGGAAACACGTGGAAACATTAAGTGAGGGTTTTCAAGGAGCAATTTCAATTTTTGAGTTCTTTAGTACATTTAGGACTTCTTGTATAAATTGCAGCATGTTGTAATGACATTTTCCGAGAACAAGATAAAGGTTAGAAGTCAGTACTTCCTGAATCTACTCTTACTCATCCTTTAGGATTCATTAGATGTGGATCCTCAGAGAAGCACAACGTTTTGGCTGAAAATTAGTGCCTTAGAGAGGAACACATCTGCAGTGATATTAATAGTCCAAAGGTAAAGCAGAGAAGAAAAAAAGACTACAGAGAATTAGCTCATATGACAAGAATTTTCATGGAATACCCCCACACAGAAAGCAGCTAGGAAGTTCTCGCACAGGATCAGAAGATTGGGAAAGAAAATACACTAGGTATTACCTTTGAACAAAGGTGTCTCTTTCTCAGATACAGGTTTTTTCTGTCTTCAGATTTCAATGTCATCTAGCTTTTCCATAGCGATAAAGGGCAGAAAAATACTCAGTTTGTCTTTACATCATACACTGGTTTATATAGTTCTTTTGTAATCCTCATTTGCTTCCTCTTTAAATCACAATCCTTCTTTCTCTCAGAACAGATGACAAGTCTCTAATTCCGTTGGTTTTATCTAAACCCTTTCTATTCTGTTACCTGTTTTCTAAGAAGACATTATCACATGACCAAGTCTGCTACAACTCATCTTCTGTATCTTTACCAGATTATCTCATAATCCTAACAATGTTTTAGAACAGTTACTGTGCATGGAAATAATAGCTAAGAACCTATTTTCTATGCTTGGTAAAATGACATGAAATTACATTTGAAGAACTCACTCTTAAGGGTTAAACAAAACAATCATTCATTACAGTTATGACGAAAAATTACACTAACTGCAATCTCCAAAATTTAGACCTAAAGCTAGCACCACCTTGCTACACTAACCCACGAAAGAATAATGACAAAATACTTGGAGTGGTTTTTAATTTGCTGCTTTTGCATGGAGTATGATTTATCTTTGGATTTAAAACTGTGCTTAATTGCATATTAAGAGATGGCAATATGTGCAACAAGGTTTTATTAATACCGCTGCATGCCATTTTTCATATTGAAAACAATCTACACTGGCTCACCTATAAAATGAACTCATACAAAGGCCTGCTTCATGCAAAGTAGCACATTAATATCCTACACAGACTGTAATTGCCATTCTACTGGCTTTTATAACATTCATGTTTGTAAGCAGTTTTGAATAGCAGTCAGTTACTTGTTCTTTTGGAAAGTTCCCCTTGCATTTATACACAAGCCTTTGAGAAGACAGACACTGACTGGTGGGAACAATTTTGCAGGAACATAGGTACATTTTTTCTGTTCATTTGTGCAAGTCTGAAAGTATTTCTTTTGCCTTTGTTTTTGAAAAAGTTAACCAATTCAAGTACACTGATTATGCCAGTAGCTGCAGTATTCACTACAGAGAATTGGGTTCTGAATTGCTTCAGGAAGATGCAGCATGATAGCAACACCATTAGAACATACCGACGCAGATGCTTAAAAGACTAATGCAAATTTGATAGTGTGTTTTCAGAAGGAACTCTGGATGTTAACGGTGTGTGTAAGTAAATAAAAGGAAACAGGAGTAAATGCAACACAAATATGAACCACCTATAAGAATATTGGCATGAGGGAAATATTTAAGGGTAGTTTTGATGTGAAACTATGAGTTAGCAAGACTGGAAAAGCTTAATGTGCCAGAGAAGCATCGTCCCGTGTTGCTAACACTTGTATGTTGCCCAAGCATTGTGGAAAGTGATAGAAGAAACAAGTGCTTTCTATGAATCACACTCCCTGTTTAGTCCCAGACTGGTTTTGCTGTGCTTGTTAATCAAATGTGAATATTATGTAAACGGTATTTCAAGTAGTATGGTAGAGAATTTAGTAAAGCTGCGAAGAACAGTGCTATCTGTCAGTCTAAATCACTGATCAGGCTGTACATTTCTATCATTTCCTAAGAAAGTAATTCTCTGTAAGAAAATGGGACATCAGAAGCACTGGTACCTACTGACTTAATTTAAAAGGACATATGCAAATCTCCTCCTTCCTATTTCCAACTTGAAATAAAAGATTCAGGTGCTTCAACTAAGGAAACCACTTTGTGTTTATAAACTGCAACCCTACAGGTGAGTTGCACAGAAAAGCAAACTTTAAAAAACATCAATTTCTCCAACTTTTCCTACTTCTTAGAAAAGCTGTCTCCCACTCCTTGCATGTACTGCTGCTAAGCCTATTCTGAAATAGTCACCTCTTTCCCAGCACTGTACCAGGAGTTTACTAAAAGACTACACATTGGGAACTAATACAACTGGAAGAACTGTGGTATTTCTTCTGTTATAGAATCATAGAATGGTTTGGGTTGGAAGGGACCTTTAGAGGTCATCTAGCCCAACCCCTCTGCAGTGAGAAGGGACATCTTCAACTAGACCAGCTTGCTTGGAGCCCCGTCCAACCTGATCTTGAATATTTCCAGGGATGGGGCCTCCACTACCTCTCTGGGCAACCTGTTCCAATGTTTCATCACCCTCATGGTAAAAAATTTCTGCCTTATATCTTGTCTAAATCTACCCTCCCTTAGTTTAAAGCCATTACTCCTTGTCCTATTGCAACAAGCCCTGCTGAAAAGATTTTCTCCATCTTTCCTATAGGCCTCCTTCAGGAACTGAAAGGCTGCTACAAGGTCTCCCTGCAGCCTTCTCTTATGGAGGATGAACAGCCCCAACTCTCTCAGCCTGTCCTCACAGGAGAGGTGCTCCAACCCTTGGATCATCTTTGTGGCCCTCCTCTGGACCCGCCCCAACACATCCATGTCCTTCTTGTGCTGGGGGCTCCAGAGCCAGATGCAGGACTCCAGGTGGGGTCACACCAGAGCAGAGCTGAGAGGAAGAATGCCTCCCTTGACCTACTGGCCATGCTTCTCTTGATGCAGCCCAAGACACAGTTGGCCTTCTGAGCTGCAAGAGCACATCACTGGCTCATGTCAAGCTTTTTGTCCACCAGTACCCCCAAGTCCTTCTCGGCAGGGCTGCTCTCAAGCCCTTCATCCCCCAGCCTGTGTTGATAGAGTAGGTTGCCCCGACCCAGGTGCAGGACCTTGCACTTGGCCTTGTTAAACCTCTTGAGGTTCACACAGGCCCACTTCTTGAGCTTGCCCAGGTCCCTCTGGATGGTATCCCATCCTTCTGGTTTGTCAGCTGCACCACTCAGCTTCGTGTCACATGCAAACTTGCTGAGGGTGCACTCAATCTCTCTAAGTCATCGATGAAAATGTTAAACAGCACTGGTCCCAGTACGAACCCCTGAGGGACACCACTTGTCGCCGGCATCCATTTGGACATCGAGACGTTGACTGCTACCCTCTGGCTGTGACCTTCCAACCAATTCCTTAGCCACTAAATATTCCACCCATCAAATCCATATTTCTCCAATTTAGAGAGCAGGATGTTACAGAATCACAGAATCACAGAATGGTAGGGGTTGGAAGGGACCTCTGTGGGTCATCTAGTCCAACCCCCCTGCCGAAGCAGGGTCGCCTACAGCAGGCTGCACAGGACCACGTCCAGGCGGGTATTGAATATCTCCAGAGAAGGAGACTCCACAACCTCCCTGGGCAGCCTGTTCCAGTGCTCTGTCACCCTCAGAGGGAAGAATTTCTTCCTCATGTTCAGACGGAACTTCCTGTGCTTCAGTTTGTGCCCACTGCCCCTTGTCCTGTCGCTGGGTACTACTGAAAAGAGTTTGGCCCCATCCTCCTGACACCTGCCCTTCAGATATTTGTAAGCATATATTAGGTCCCCTCGCAGCCTTCTCTTCTTCAGGCTAAACAAGCCCAGCTCCCTCAGCCTCTCCTCGTAGGAGAGATGCTCCAGTCCCCTCACCATCCTCGTAGCCCTCCGCTGGACTCTCTCCAGTAGTTCCTCATATTTCTTGAACTGGGGAGCCCAGAACTAAACACAGTACTCCAGATAAGTCCTCACTAGGGCAGTGTAGAGGGGAAGGAGAACCTCCCTCGACCTATTGGCCACACTCCTCCTAGTGCACTCCAGGATGCCATTGGCCTTCTTGGCAACCCGGGCACACTGCTGGCTCATGGTTAACCTGTCGTGCACCAGGACACCCAGGTCCCTCTCCACAGAGCTGCTCTCCAGCAGGTCCGCCCCGAGCCTGTACTGATGCATGGGGTTGTTCCTCCCCAGGTGCAGGACCCTGCATTTGCCCTTGTTGAACCTCATCAGGTTCCTCTCTGCCCAACTTTCCAGCCTGTTCAGGTCACACTGAATGGCAGCACAGCCTTCTGGTGTATCTACCACACCTACCAGTTTGGTGTCATCAGCAAACTTGCTGAGGGTACATTCTAACTCTTCATCCAGGTCACTGATGAAGAAGTTAAACAAGACTGGGCCCAGTACTGACCCCTGGGGAACACCACTAGTTACCAGCCTCCAACTAGACTCAGCACCGCTGATGACAACCCTCTGAGTTCTGGCATTCAGCTAGTTCTCAATCCACGTCACCGACCACTCATCCAGCCCACACTTCCTCAGCTTCCCTAGGAGGATGTTACGGGAGACAGTCTCGAAAGCCTTGCTGATGTCTAGGTAGACAACATCCACGGCTCCCCCTTCATCTACCCAGCCAGTCATGCCATCGTAGAAAGCTATCAGAGTGGTCAAGCTTGATTTCCCCTTGGTGAATCCACGCTGACTACTCCTGATAACCTTCTTTTCCTCCACTTGCTTGATAATGACCTCCAGGATAAGCTGCTCCATCACCTTTCCCGGTATGGAGGTGAGGCTGACCGGCCTGTAGTTCCCTAGGTCCTCCTTCTTGCCCTTTTTGAAGACTGGAGTTTTTTTTGATGTTGTGAGGGACTGTGTCAAAGGCTTTACAAAAGTCCAGATGCATAGCTCTTCCCTTGTCCACTGATCTAGTCATGCCATCATAGAAAGCCACTAGGCTGGTCAGGCAGGACTTGTCTTTGGCGAAGCCATGCTGGCTGTCTTATATCACCTCGCTGTCCTCCACCATGCCTTAGCTTATCATCTAGGAGGATCTGTTTCACGATGTTCCCAGGCACAGAGGTGAGGCTGACAGGTCTTTAGTTCCCAGGGTCCTCCTTTCTACCCTTTTTAAACATGGGTGCAATTCTTCCCTTCTTCCAGTCATCAAGGACTTTGCCTGACTGATATGATGAGTTGTTTGCCTCAGGGGTCGGTAATGGGGCAGGTGCTGTTCAATGTCTTTGTCAGCAACATGGACAGTGGGACCAAGTACAGCCTCAGCAAGTTTGCCAACGACACCAAGCTATGTGGTGTGGTGGGGGGTACACTTTCTTTAACCATCTTTATGTCCCTCTGATATAGCACCTAGTCTCATAGCAAAAAGAATTTCTGTTCTTTACTAAAATCAAGAAATACACAAGATAAAAACATAAATATTTAATAAAAATAAGATTAATAGCAGTTTAGCTCTAAACATAGTCAAACAAAACTGAGAAGTTCTGAAACTAGGAAAATCAACAGTCTTAGAGGAAATCATGCAGCGAAATGACAGGGAACAATTATTAAAAATGCAAAGTTGCCAGAGTTGCAAAAACCTGTAAGAAAGGCAGCAAAACCTGGCTGACAGCAAAAAGCCAAATGGACAGTGATGGTGACTTACTAGTCCACTCTGAGAATACACCCTAACTAGAAAAATCAGATCTATTGCTCAGTCTCAAATACTAACTACAAGCATGTATGCAAATTAAGAACCAGAAAGAACAGCAAGATGATAAGAAATCTGTTATTTTAGAATTTACAACTAGACAGTCCTTTTTTGTACATTATGTGCAGCATTTCCTTAAGTTTGTGACATGCATTATTATTTCTGTTCTGTGCCTATCAGACTGTAGAAGTCTGAAATTCTACAGTCCATAAAAACAAAACAAAAAAGTCCTCCTTTGCTGCTTCTTTGCTTACTTAGAAATCAATTCTCACAGGTTTTTCTTTTTGCTGTTGCTGTTCTTGCGTCTTATGACACAGTTACTTTACACTTCCTAATTCCAAATTCACATCCATCCAGTGGCATTTCTACCGCACGACTGCTCTTGAAGGGAAGAGAAGAGCATGTAAAAATAAACTAAATAAACAAGCTCATATTTTTCAGAACAAATATTCTGACTTTTTACAGTAAAGAAACATAGATAAAAGCAGAGTAGTCATTCTGCCTCTTTTTAAAAATCATTCCAAGTTCTTGGTGATCATGTATCTGAAAGTATTAAATAATGTAGTATGATATTTTTACACAGCCTTCAATTTTAAATCTAGAAGGAACCCCAAAGACCACACTGCTTGATCTGAAAATTCAAAGAAAAAAATCACATCTTTCTTTCCCAGAAAATGAATTCAATAATCTTTCAGAAAGATATATAGCTTTATCTTAAAGATAATAAACTATGGAAGTTGCTATTTTTCCCTGTAAACTGCCAGTATGTCAGCTGAATTTTCCAAGTATCAACATCACAAAGTATACTGATGTAAAAATGAACCCATTAAAAGAAAATGTGAAAGGACTGATAAAATATTAAATAATCTGTATGTAGGGAACTGAAGAGGTGGCAATTAATGGCACTGAAGGTAAGGTAAAAATTTATAGTGCAAGTAACTGATGAGAAAAGCTAAAGGGATCACAGAATATCAATACGTAGCAGAGTTTAAAAAACCCCCAAAACCCCAAAGTAAGAACTTTAAAGAGTGTTAGGAATAAAAGTAAAACCATAGATAAAACAAAGTTAGCCCACTAAATTTAAGTATGTTAATTATAAGCAAAAAACCAGAAATAGTCAAGAGTCTCCTCCATTTCTGAAGCGGAAGAAGAAAAGGACATTTCTATTCCATATGATATTGTGGACAGAACTGAAAAAGTGGGGATATGAAACATCATCTGCAACAGCCTAATACTTTATTAAGAGATGCTCTCAAGTTCCTTCCAGAGTAGCTTTGTAGTAATTCTCACAATGAATATATGTCAAGACCCACGTTAAAACATCAAATGTGTATACTAAGCCCTTCCTACTTGGAAGATTTACTTCAACAGGATACTGCATTTGCCAAAAAGGCAGTGGGGCCTGTCTGCCTATGAATTTTCTTTATGCTCATAGAGTTATGAATTACCTGGAGCACAGTTCTGTCCCTTATGCTCACACTGAATATTATAAAAATACAAAGTTTCCTGTGCAAAAAGTGCTATGTTCAATACAAATGTAATATTTCATGATTTGGACTGCAAATAAGGATTATCAAAGGAAGCAGACCTTTCTTCTGCCCCAGAAAGATCTTGGCACTAGCATATATTTGATTAATTCACAAAATTATACTTTACTTTTATATAGTTAATTAATTTTAAAATAGCACGAAGAAGTAGAAAAGTAAAATTTATTATTATGGCTAACCATTTCAGGGACTATAATTATTTCTCAAATAGTATTGCAAGGTGCCAATTTATTTTAAGTATCACAGTTCACTGTCTGTGTTCCCAGATACAATTGGCAGCTAATAAAACCCGCCTATGTTTTATTTATTAACTTAGCAGACAGATATGCACTTACTAGATTTCACATTAATTGCTAGTATTTCCCTACAGCAATGAAGCCCTGAAGGTCTTGTTAGAAATACGTCAACTGCAACTGATGCTTATATCCGAGACTGTTTTTCAGATGCAATGCTTTTACACTTAACTCTTCAGGCTTCACCAAAAAAAAAAAGTTTTTCACTTGCCAACAATAGAAACAGTTATAATCTGATACGAGAATCGTTCATTGCTGCTCCTGCAGACCCTTCATATACCACAAGGTCAATTAAATTAATGTGCCTCATTTTCAACATGATTATAAAAAAAGTCCACAGACTGCATTGTCAACCCAGTTTTAGAACTACATTGATAGCCAAAAAATCCCGAAAATCTTGCTATTGCACATCATGCATTTGACTGCAAATCCTGACTCTAAACTTTCAGCTGAAGCAAACAGGTTCTTCAGAAATAAGTCGGCCTTTTAGACTCTTAGCTTTAGATTATGACTTTTATTTAAGTCTTCTTTGGAATTTGGAAATTGGCACAGGCTGCTATTTTCAAATAAGCTATTACTGTTCAAATGGATACAGGCATCTCATCTTTGTGAGCACAGTTCTAGAAATCTGTTTCCTGCTGAGTCAAATGAATCAATAAAAATCAGTGCCCTGTGCACAGATTACAATAGAAATTTGCCATGTTTACGTTATACCTTTTCCTGCTTGTGCAGAGATTCACTGGGAGCCATCACTTCCGCACACATAAACCACCCTCAGTCACTCACAGTGATTTCAGGACTGTATATTGATACTGATTGAGGAGAAAAGTAGTCATCTTCTTTCCTAATATTGCACTGCTTATTAGAAGAAAGAGGTGGGCAAGAGAAATGGATCTTTAAAGACAATGCAACAAATGAAAATTCTGGGCGGAGCGGTTGTTGTATGTAGAGTTTAAAGTAACGTTGTATGCTATCCGCTATGCTAACAGAATTTCTCATACTTGCAAAAGCGACAGTGAAGTCTCTCTAAGACTTCCAGTAAGGATATTTAAAATGCCCTGCTTTGGTTCCTCTGCCCTCACTTTTCAGGCAGGAGAATCAATCAGGCAGCACCCCAGGATGACAAAAGATGAGCCAAGGTGCCGAGCCAGCCAGCGGCCCTTTGGCTCTAAAGGCAGAACTTCTGCTTGCAGGCTCGGCAGCAAGCTGTCTGGGGTGCTGCCCCACAGGACCCGAGACCGAAGTGGTGCCAAGGTCATCGCCTGGACAAGGTCCTGTGCAGCCTGCTGTAAGTGACCCTGCTTCGGCAGGGCGCTTGGACTAGATGACCCACAGAGGTCCCTTCCAACCCCCACCATTCTGTGACTCTGTCATATGGGAAAGCAAGAGCCCTCCCAGTTGCTTTGCCTGTCACCAGAAAGAACAAAAGCTTTGCCATGGCAACTATGCTACGTGTTTTTCATCTTTGCTATGTTTAGTACAGTTTATTTTGGCTATATCTTTTGGGGGGTTGCATTAAAACCATAATATTTCTTCCACATTCCAACACTGTTAAGAAGGAACCAGACTGAATTGCTGGAGGGATCTCAAATCTTATTTTGTGTATCCTGATAACCCCTCAAAATCTCCACTCAGTTTCTTACTTGAATATCTTCTACTGCAATTTAGAACTGTTCAAACAAGAGGAATATGAGAAAGAAAATACAGATGACATGAAAACGATCACAAAACAGTACAGACAACTTACACTATTAAGTTTTGTTCTCTCTTTAAACCATACATTTGCATTTGTTACCGAATATGTATTACTGCAACTGTCATTTTCTTACAAGTATCATAACAGATACAGGCATTCAGGAGAAGTTTGAAAATGCAGATAGGGTACTTCAGGTTTGCTGAATGTGTCATTCTGTGAATCAGGAGACAGATACGGAGAACCCCATTTCAGAGCATCAGGTAGGAAAGACAACCAAGGCAGACATCAGTGATAAGTGCAAGTAGCATTATCTAAAAGTTTATGTTTCATAAACAACAACAAATGATGAAAACACGTCTTACATAGGGTCATAATAAAATTAATGATACATAATAAAATTAATGATTAATGTAAGGATTATATGAAGTAGAAAAAAAAAATAAATGCCTAGATAAAAGGAAACTCAATTACACTTGTGTAAACAAATTCTCAATTCTTGTTTTGAATACTTATTCTATTATATTCAAAGTACCCAGACTCAGCAACTGTATCATACTATCATATTATAAATTCAAAGGTTTAATGCAATTCGGCTGAAAAATGGAGTTCTCTAGCAATTCCAACAGGCTCTGGATCTGGTTTTCGAGTTGAAACAGGACTAGCAGCATACAGAATGCTATTATACCACAACACAGCCAGGACTGCATAATTCCTGACTCTCTTAACTGATACTGAAAATTTTGGAATATTCTAAGCATTTGTAACACTTCTTTCAAATAAGATCTAGTAAAAATTTTGTTTCCGCCAGCTGGATTTCTTCCTCAAATAAATATTTTAACAAATACACAATAAATAACAAAATAAATCAATGTTTAGTTAATACTATTGATTCAAGTTGACTTAACATAAAACTAAATGCTTCGACAATTCCTTATGCTTCATTCATAATTTATCTAGCTTACTACATAACTTCACATATAGCACTATATAGCTTTATGCAACTGTACTACTATTTCAGCACATTCTAGCCATCTTGATCAGGGCTTTTTTTTTCCCCCTTAAAATATTACTTAATTCTAGGCAATAAAATGCAGATAGAGAAAGCCAAAAATCATAAGCTATTATTAGGGAAGGAGGAGAATAAAAATTGTAAAAAATAAACAGAATCAATAACAGATTACAGAGCTTCTGGAAAAAAATATTGCCTGTATAGAAAGGAGTTTGGACTAATGACTCCCTCTGACCTCAGAATCTATGAATCAATAATATAATTTAACTTGCAAATGCATTTAAAATTGTTTGCAAGGAAATTAAGATGTATGTTCTGAAATTGAAAAGTATGCTAAAATACATTTTGAAGAACAGCTCTTATGATAAATAGAAATACTTAAAAATGAGAAAAAAGGCTCTTTAACATTATTAATTTTGTCATTAGCATAAAACAACCCAGAACAGTACATATTATCTGAAATGCTATTCAAATGAACACAGCTGTAAGCTACTCATTATTCAGATCCTTATACGTACATATAGCATCACTGTAACTGAGCACAACTCTGTAAGGTCTCGACTAATGGTGCAGTCCAGTTTTCAGCTGCATTTTTCTTCCAGTTTCCAAGACCTCTCTTAAAATTGCTGTTTTTGCCATCTTTGTAGATCAAATATATTATACACAGGTGTTACAGTGACTACTGAATATAAGCGGGGACATCAAAAGTAATCTGCCTGAGAAATACAGAATTCACAGGACTCCAAATATGAAAACCCCAAGAGGCTTCCTCTGACGCAAAACCAGTCACTTCTGCACAAAAATCACCTGTTTAAAATCCTTGCCAGGACACATCTAATCTACATCCTGAATTTTTATTACTGCCTGAAGAAAAGGGTTTTAACCTCACGCACTCTGAAATCCTAATTGTGAGATGTGTTAGTAATTTTCTGAAATGAGTCAAATTTTGTAAATTTTCTGTAAAATCTCTTTCCTGACCTACTAGCATTAATTACTAAATCCTCATTATACCAGTCCCCCCAAAACTAGCATCCACACATTTAATTAGAATAGTACCTCAACTTCTTCCAAAACTCAGGAGCAGAGCAAATCTGCAGTGGAGTTTTGCTTCCTTTCCCCTCCCTTGCAACTGATTCAAATTTTTACCTTCATTATCAATGCCAATATAATATATAAATAGGAGTACAGTGTTCAGATATATGGCCAAAAAGGTCCTCAAGTGTTCTAGTCCCAACCCTCACCCTGAGACTTTAGGTCACCCTCAAAAAATGCTCATCATGAACATACCTGAAGACCTTCAGTAAAAGAACCTTAATCACCAAGTACGTTTCTTCTTGTTCACTCCAGAAGCCAAAAGGACTACTCCTTGTATAGCAATTTTTCATGTCCTGGAAGACTATTACAACTGCCCTTTCGCCTCACTCCTTTCTTTTCTAGATTACTTTATGGAAACCCACATTTTGTCAACAATATCTTAAAATACATTAAACATGCACACACAGATTCCCATGCAAATTCACTACCAAACACGAAAATGCCCTGCTCTATGATTTATTGCATTTTTAAATCGGTAACAACTTTAAAAACAAAACACAAATTACCAATAATCATTATTTTTAGTAAACACAATATAGTCTTGACATTTTGATCAACTGATTCTTAATGTCACCACTTGCCTAGTTATATACCAGCACAAATGCAATGAATGTTGGGCAACATTTCACACTCCCCATCATAAAGCACCTTTTACAATTTGGCAACACTATATATGGAAAATAGATGAATTTTGAAAAAAATATTAGTAAGTCCTCCATAGTTTCAAAAGTTACACTTCAAAGGTGACTAGTAATGCTTTATAGCAAAAAACACAATAGCATTATGCATAAAAGAGACTTCTATAAAAAGTTTAAACTCCATGTACCTCTTCTAAAATCATTACAGGAGCAGAAACCCTCTTCCTTTTCATTAGTCTTCAATCATGCATCAGGAGAGTCTCAGCAGCTTTATACTTTCCCTGAAAGTTAACTTCCTCAACTTTTTCTACAGTGGTATCTACACTCAGAAAAAGACAGGCACAGTTTAGAAGGAGCTGTCTTTCACATGATAATTAATTAATTTTAAGAATCTGTGACCACAGAAAACTGTAGCTTAAAAGGTTCTGGAACCACCAACTGGAATCAGCTCCTATGTTACAGACAGATGCTGATACACTAAACTCAGACACTAATCAAAGCATACACTCCTCTAAGTTAAGTAATGCTAAATGATTCTGGAGTGGTCACCATGTAGAATGAACTAGCAGGACATATTGCCAAGGTTGGTCAAAGGATTCATTAGGACAATCATGAAACATTGAGGAAATTAAGGTCTCTGATTCAGACTATGTTCTTTAATACTGAAAATTAATCTCATTTATTTTCTATAGCTTCTTAATGTATTACTAGCTACCTGTTTTTTATAAGGAATGGCAATTTTAAATCAATATAATGACACTGCAAGCCTAATTTGACACTCTATGCCTACAGTTTTAACTATGTGATCACTTACTGCTTGGTTACGGTTGGTTTTTTTTTTCTTTTTTTGCAACGGTACTTGCTTCTGTTGCTAGAGAGGATGGATGATGCTGAATTAGAAGAAATACTGCTCAATACCTTTTCTGTCCTTATTATATGCATGGGCATAAAATGTGTATCATTCAGTCTCTGCTCTGAATACAGAACTAATACTTCTTTTTTTTAATGACAATCCTTGATATCATTCCACTCATACCACAAATATTACTTTAACTTCACAACTGCTTTTAGAGAGAGAGGTAATGCTTTAATCCTTTTATGGAAGAATCTTTTAAATACTCAAAGGAGCCACTAATGCCAATCCTGGCTGACTAGGATACAATTTTATAATGCCTGCCATTACACAGAACTGCATGAACTCACAGCAATGTTCCTACTGGCTTCTGTGAAAGCCGTGGACATGTATGGCTTCCTCTTTGAACTTGTACACATGCACTCACAGAAACAAAAATAAAGTAAAAAGTACATACAGAAATGGCCTGAGGAAAACATCTATAGAAAAAAGTTTCAGTCTGAATGGTTAACATTTGCCAAAATTTACAAAATGAAAACAAGCTCTTATGATAGAAAACACTGTCATTTACCTGATCTACAGCGTGCGTAAACGTTGTTGTGTGAGAATTGCTTCTTTCAGCCTGATACTGAGAAAAGTATTCTTTTCATGTTATATCTGAAAAATTATTCTATTTTCAGCAGATCGTACAACAACATCTTTCAGCCATACAGCATTTATCTGACAGAAGCGCAACTAACTACTCTAATGTTGCTATCCGTTTTGGAAATACCAATGGAATCATATGCCATTTACTTTTGAGAAAAAATGTGACTATGTAGAATTACTTCTTACTTCTAACGAGAAAGAGTTTCCAAGCTTAAAAGCTCCTTGCCCTCTTTAGCCCCAGACTTCTGGTGCTACCTTCTCCTGGCTACTCTGGAGTTAAGAGTCTGTGAAAGACAGACAAGGACTGATATGTAACCAGAGCAGACAGATGTAAAAGGAAGATAATTGTGATGGGATTTATGTGACTGGAAGGAAGGTGTGATAACGTCAATGATCTAGCAGTAATACAATGGTACCAGACAGAAATGACCGGGCAATGAGAATTCAAGATACCTGGATGGACACAGAAGTGAGGTTAACCATAGCGAAGGAGCCACCATGTTGATGACACTCTTGCTAGTGGCAAGCACTGCTCTAGACGTAATATGAGTTCCGAGTTATCCTTTGTACTTTTCCTACTCCCTGGGCATTGCTAAAACAGCAGTACTATACCTCCCCCAGAAGCAGAAAGAATGTATGCTTTCTGACATGAGTGGACACAAAGAAGGTTTGCCAAACTTCCAATTTAAGCTGCAGTCTTCCCAACTAATCTAACACATCCTGATGAAAAACAAAACAGCTCCTAAAAGACCCAAGTACTAAGGTTTCTAGAGAAATAATATTGCTTTCTTACTTGCTCACGTTATTCAACACCCTTCTTAAAGTCAGAGGAGTTCTAAATTATAAGAAATAGTTTTTAGGAAAGCAACACATTAGCTTCTCTGTTTCCTTCATTAAAATAATAAAAAAATAACAACAGCAAATATACGGAAAATATTTGAATATACTTTGTGGAACAAGGACCTCCTGACAAAAACAAAAAGGAATGATACAACAGGGTTAGGTGAATTGGGAGGAATACAAAGACACTGAGTGTGCAGGGAGATGTGTAGGAAAGCTGAAGGCCATCTGAAGTTGAATCCGGCAAGGAAGGTGAAGTGCATCAAGAAAGATTTCTACAGGTACATCAGCAGCAAAATGAAGATGAGGAAAAATGTGACAAGGAAACTGGTGACAAAGGACACAACGGTCTCTGCCCTGATGTCTACTAGTAAAACTAGCCTTGAGGAATCCCATCTCCCTGAGGCCAGTGGGAAAGTCTGGAGCAAGGAACACTTACCTGCAGTGGAGAAGAATCAGGTCAGGGAACATTTAAAGAAACTGGATGTACATAAGTTCATGGGACTTGGCAGCATGCACCTGTGATTGCTGAGGGAGCTGGCCAATGACAGCAGGGCCACTCTATTATCTTTAGACAGTCATGGCAATTAGGGGAGGTTCCTGAGGACTGGAAGCAAGCAAATGTCACTTCTGTCTTCAAGAAAGAGCATAAAGGGAAATACAGGCCAGACAACCTCACCTTGATTCCTGTGCAGGTGATGGAGCAAATAATCATTGAAACAATTTCACGCATATGGACAAAATGGCGATTGGGAGTAGTCAGCACAGATTTACAGGCTCGGTAAGTTGACAGCGAGGTAGATTGAGATCTGCCTGAACTGCCATTCTCAGTAGGTTGTGATCAGCGGCATAAAATCCAGCTGGAGGCCACTCACTAGTGGCGTACCCAGGAGGTAACACTAGCACCAGTACTGTTTACCATCTTCATGAATGACTTGGACAATTGGACTTTTGTATCATCTCCAAACTCTTTTGAGTTTGGAGATGATATAAAAGCAGGAGTGATGGGCACATCAGAGGGTTGTGCTGCCTTTCAGAGGGACCTTGACAGGCTGGAGAAACTCACCAAGAGGAATCCTGAGCTGCCACAAAGGGAAGTGCAAAATCCTATCCCTGAGGAAGAACAACCCCATGCACAGTACAGGCTGGTGGCTGACAGCTGCAAAAGAGAAGAATCTGGGGGTTGTGGCAGACAAGAAGTTGAACATGAGCCAATGCTGAGCCCTTGTGGCAAAGGTGGCCAACTGTGTCCTGGGCTGTATGAGGGGAAGTGTTGCCAGCAAACTGAGGGGAGTGATCACTCCCATCTGCTCAGCACTGGTGAAACACAACTGGAGTGCTGGGTCCAGTTCTGGGCTCCTCAGCACAAAGGAGACCTGGATATACTGGAGTGGGACCAGTGAAAAGGCACAAAAATGATGAAGGGACAAGAATATACAAGGACAGGCTAGAGAGCTTGAACTGTTCCACCTGGAGAAATGAAGGCTCAGAGTGGATCTCATCAATGTGTACAAATATCTGGTGGGGTGGAGGGGTAAGGAAGACAGAGCCAGACTCACCTCAGTGGTGTCGAGTGACTAGACAGAAGTCAATGGGCAAAAACTGAAATACGGCAAATTCCATTTAAAAGAAATAATTTTTTTTCCTATGATAAAGGTGATCAACACTGGAACAGGCTGGCCAGAGAGGTTGTGTAGTCTCCATCCTTGCAAAACTTAGACACAGCCCTGAACAACCTGCTCCAGTTGAGCCTGCTTTGAGCAGGGGGTGTTGTACTAGACCATCTCCAGAGGTCACTTCCAACCTTGTCCATTCTGCAATTCTATGATCATTCGATGAACTCACTCTGTTTAAGTTGGGCAACAGGACTGAATCATTGTTCACATAATCAAATTGTGTAGGAAGAACTCAAAATGAGTAACTGAATAAGTTCACCTAAACAAAGCTCTGTTTATAGTTGATTCCTACAGACAGAACTACTACTCATATTTTTATCTATTACCACATTCTCTCTCTCATATTTATCCTACACAATTCCCTGTAGTATTCTGTATTAAATGTAGTAACTAGGCTTAGTAAGAGAGCTTTGATTAAATGGTAAGGCTACACGAAACAAGTTCTTTAAAACAGCAACTTCAGCTAGAAGTTTAATACTCTGAAAACTCAGAGAGACTAGAAGTAACTTCTAATGAAAGAATTAATTATAAGGATGAAAGAGAGCCAAAACTATCTTGTTTGAAGACAATACACCTAGAGGTTTAATTGTGCTTTGCCAACTCAATTCAAGGATTGACAGATGCCAGGAAATTCAAAATATGCAAGCTAAATCTTCAAAAGGCTGCACTGTAATCATGCAACCTGGGATGCCATCATTTACAAAAAAGGAGAAACACAAAGACACACATTTTTTCTTCTGTTTTCCCCATTTGCTTGCTCTGTGCATTTGACTCAATTTATTTTTCTCTTTGTGAACTGTTATTAGAATCTAGTGAAAATAATCCATTCTTATATAATAGAAAGTTAAACTGGAGTGGATTCGAGAACATTACTTCCTAAAACTAGTTTTCACTGTGTAATGTTAGTGCTACTTGCATTTCAAATGTACAGATACGCACTACAGATTGTGCTGCCATAAATTGTTCTGTGCCTCTGTGTGTGTGCGTGCATACGCTAACAACTGTGGTTCAGCCCAGTAAAGATATCTGGTTGCCTGCATTTCATCCAAGTCCAAGACTACAACCAACAATGTCTTAATCCAATCAATCCACATAAATCATACCCTTCCCAAACATACTTCAGCTTCTCTTTGCGGAATACTTCCAACTTTAGCAAAGCACTTTCTTCTGCACAAATCCTGGACACTCCAGCCTTGGTCTCTACCTTAACACCAATCCAGCAACTCATGTCACTTAACACTCAGATCTAAACACGCTCAGCTGCTGCTCCCTTTCTCCCTCGCCACAAACCTAGCCCAGCATCCCATTCCTGTATCTCCAAAGCCCCTGTGAGTCCCAAAGGCATTAATAAACTCACTTCGCATTTTTACACTTACCCAAGCCCACCATTGCATTACCTCCACCAAATCAGTAGTGGATTGAGAAGGCTACATCATCAGTGCCCACCCGAAACCGAAACCCCAAACTCCTAAGCCCTCAGCATGACAACGCCACATCTAGCTCTGTGATACCTTCTGTAAACATGTTCAGCTTTAGCTCATCACATCCATCTCCCTAAATTAAATCTATACTGGACACCCTGTCAATCTAACAATGAATAGGAGTTGCTGCTGACACCAGCCCTGAAACCCAATTCCCCCGCTGGGAACAGCATTAACAGTAGTTTGCTGTCCTGCCAGATCGAGCCTTAACCAGCCAGGCAGAGCGCTGTCACCCAAAATCCAGACTAAGTTTGAGATAAGCCACGGAACCAGATTTTAACCTCCCATACATCTCAGCCATGCAAACCATAATCCCAACCTTACCTACAAAACAAACTCCAGGGAGCAAATCCTTTTCATCCCAGACATAAACCTACTCTATTAATGACTCGTACATCAGTTAAACCTGAGGAAAACAAACTTTGCTTGTTTCGGAGCCAAACCTGGGACAGCAGCTTCTTCTGGATGTGGTGGCATTCACTGCAGCTCATACACCGAACTCCACACCACCACAACTGTAGCCTGTGATAGTTTCATCTGAGGACTTAACCAGGGGGTTTGTTCTAACACCAGCTCTATCCTGACCAACAGCAAGCTAGCAGAACAAGCGTAGTCTGGTTGGTCGTGCCAAACACTACTGATCACAGCCTTTCAAGCATTTCCCTCTGTGGCGACGATCTTATTTTGCCATCCTAAATCTAAATGCCATTCCAACCCTTAACCTAACCCTGAACACACGACAGCCATCCTTCCCAATTAACAACCTAAGCTAAGTCATATGGTCCCTTGAAAATCCAGAGTTCAGTCCAAGCATGGAGACGAGCAGAACGTACAGCAAACCCACTGCTTATAAAAAAAGAATGTGCAAAGAACATAAGCAGTTTTTCTATGCTTGATGGCATACCGCAGCATACTGGAGAAGATACGCCACTGTGCACGTGCTTAGTGGTTATAACATCTCACAGTGAGCTACATAATGAGTTTTTAAAAGCACTTTAACATTTTAGAAAGCGCTGAACAAACATCAGCTAATCTTCCTGGTATTGTGATTTAAAGTAGTGATGATTATGCATAAGCTCTACAGGTATATAAACACAGCTTCAAAGGTATTTTTAGCAAAAAAACCCAAACTAATAAATGAGGTCTCAGTGGGGCAAGCTAGTGTTCTAAGTCATTATGTACAGGACCATCCCATATGTATAGAGAGAGGCAATTGAGTGTGAAGCTAAAAAATCCAACTATATTGATGTGTCCTGTAAAACAAAAAGAAGTTTTGAAAGAAAGAAGTGATGATTTCACTAGTATCTGCTATCATTCCATAGTTTCCATTTACATTTTACTATATTTAACTAGGCTCTTATTTAAAGACAGTTTTAATTATCAACTGTAATTACTCTTCCAAACAAAAATCAATCATATGAAAAATTTCCAGCTAGAAATTCTAGGGCTACAACTCTTCCCTTTTCAATTTTATGCATATATGAAATACTAAAGCAGCAACTAAACTGCAAAGCCATTGACACAAGAACTGTGCATTTATACTGTATCCTGAAAAGCATTTAGTGAAGCTGTGTTAAAAGTAATGAAGACTTGCAATAACTCTCCAAACGAAAAAAGAAAATCAGGAGGTAAATCTGTAACAATATGTTGTTATCTTGCCTGTAAATTGAACTTTCAAAAGCACATACAGTATACATGCTAATTCACATAGACAACTCCAACATCCAAAAACATTAAGGAAGCTGTGCTTAATTTTCTGTAACATCATTCCATTTTGCAAATCACTGTCAGTAAGCAAGAATGCTCCATGAAGGAAGGAGGTTATCAGGAGCATTAAAACTACCTATTTGGAGACACAGATTAAGTAATAATGAAATGGTCTCCAGACTAGCAAGTATACAACATATGCCACGAAAATCAGACGCTTCATCCTTATTCACATTCTGCTTTCAAGCATGCAAAAGGACTAACTGAGCTGTAAAAAAAGCAATAGTAAAAGGACAGAACTAACACTGAGAATAAGGAAGTTAAAGCAGCATCAACCCAGATAAGCTTTCGTTACGTTTTTTTTTTTACTGTACCAAGAATTCAAATAGAACATTTTAATTTATAGCCATGTCGTTCTTGGGTTTTTTTTAAAGCCTGAACTTTGTGCACAATTTGAACAAAGAAGCTTTCCAGGAATATTACTTATTTACATGTTGAGGTATGATACATTCTGATTTCTGTAATTAAACATTTTTGCTTTTCCAGTATTATGTTTCCATGCACCAGATGATTCACCAACATGAAGAGTAACAATTCTCTAGTCAACAGTAATACAGAGTCCACCTCATGTAATCGGTATTTCCTGCTTCTACTCCCAAACACACATATGGTTTTCTGATTACATGTCATCCCCAATTTTGCCAAGCACCTAGGTGCAGTCAAAGCCCTGCTACTTTTTGGCTCTGTAAGAATATTTCTAAACTCTCTGCTCCTTAGCGCTATCATTTTATGATAGTATGAGAGGAAGAGAGAAACCACATGAGCCATTCGTCATTTTCTAGTTCTGTCTGACACGTACACATCTTAAAATCTAATCTGTAATAGGGGATGACACGTGCAGCAAAAGCAAGTATACAATTCAAAGGTGTATGATGCTTTTCTGATATACACTGAGTCTCGACCGAATCTTTCACTCCTGCCTTTCAAGGGAAAGATTTATGTTTTCACAAGTCCATATCTCCACGCTAGGTACATATCTATGAGACAAAACGCAGATCCACTGATTATTCTATCCAGCTATTACTTCCTCTGTTACCAGTAGCATCAGCAGTCACATGGAATAAAAAATCACCCTAGATTTACTCAGAGCACTGTTTTGCAGCATCATTAACCATTCACAATTTGAAAAATGTTACAATCTGTGCTTACCAGTATAATAAGGAAAGAAATGACATCTTAAAAAGGATGATGTCAACAGCAGAAATCACAAAAAGCCAAATATGCTGGATAGACATCTTAGTACCTTGAACAACAGTGGATTGCAAAATGCATTTAGCTTTTCTAGTTGCATAATATTCTCAGCTATTTTTTTCTAATTAATGATTTTAGCCATCTTCTACCATATATGGGAGAAGTAGTATAGCTTTTTTCCTAAACCATATAAAAGCTCTATTACAACATACATAAAACTACAGTTGAAGAGATTAGATGTATTGCATAAGCAAAGCAGACTTATTGGAAAGAGAAGCTTATCTGAAGAATTCTCTACATCACATCAGACACACTTGCATTTGGAATAAAGCATGTAGTGGGTACCACACCTGCCCAGAGCATCCACTGGATACAGAATGGTTGCATGGAGAAAGGCTTATGAGGATCAGATCTGACATTAACAGCTCAGTTCTTAGCGCTTTAAACCTTTCTGTTATCTAGCTGAACACAGCTCCAGGCTTTGCCTGATGGATTCACTGTCAACTGAGCTAGTCCATCTTGACATTCACAATGTCTCTAATTTGCAGGCCTGTAGAAAATAAAGGCTCTCCAGCCACCGGAACATTTCAGCCCCTCATTTTCTTGCACATAGAGCTGTTGCTGTGTAGTTTGGCATTTCAGTGACACAACTGTTGCTACGCAGTGCTGAATAGTAACAAAAATCTCAGAAAATGCTCAATGTCCCAGTGCATCCATGCTCCTCCTTGTTCCTTTTCTTCATAAATACATTGCCTATTAGTTCAAAAGAACTTCCTATTTAGAAGCAGATGCATCAGACACACCTTTGCTGAATGTAGATTACAAGAAACTCGAATACATGTGTCCTGCAACATGGTTCATCATCAATCTCTTCCAACAATGCATACACTTAAAGAATTTGAATGTCTGGGAACTATGATAACTTTTTAATTATCCTAACTGAAATACAACTTGTAACAAATATCTAATAAAGCTACTTACATAATTTTTTTCAGATAGAAGTACATTTTGTATGACTACCTGTTACAACTGTTCTGTAGGATCAGGCCTTTCCTGGCTAACAGCTATGGCCCAGATCATCCAAAACAGATCCCTAGAGAGATATGATGGGATTTTCCTCCCTTAATTTTAGATGTCTACAACAAAAATATCTACATTTCAGCTGAGCAACTTCAGTTTCCTTCCTCATAGCCAGCAGAGAGAGGCAGACAACTCTAGGGCCAATTATAATTATGTACATCCAGAATAGGTTGGACAAGAAATGCCTCTTTCCCTCCCCTGGCTATAAAGAAAAAATGAAGTAAGCAAATCAGATGGAAACATCATTAAAATCTGAAGTGAGACAAATCCCACCATATGTCCAACTCCTTTGGCTCGAGTCAAAGCTATTCTGTCACAATGAGCCTGATTCTCAAGAATTCATGTAACATTCAACAAAGCCTTGCATGACTATCGCTCTTCACTTTGGTAAATTTTTTAGTTAGCCACTTGGCTGACTTCAGTGAGAAGCAGACAGCAGTATCTACTGAATACATCTAAACTAAATAGGATGACTCCCACCCTGTATCCTGTGTCACAGTCCAACTGCACCATTCATTTCAGGAGAAAAGTTAGCACGCACATTTGGATTTGGACTTTATGATGACATAAAACATTAAGAATTACATATAACTTGGTGTTTTGATTTAAAACTCTGTTCAGTGTACAGTTTTTGAGACAGAAATATTTTAAAGATTTAAAAATGGAAAAATAGTGTACAGAAAGTAATGTGATATAAAAATGCAATGCTAGCCAAGCTGTGTATCAGCAACTGTTGAATAACAGGACTTTCCAAAACCTCACAGTATGTCTTCCTATTTCTATTTTCAAATCTGTTTTCTGTTTTTTAATTTTCTTTCTGAGTTCTTGTAATTAACACCTGGGGGGTTAGAAACAGGCACTGAAACAATATGTGCTCTCCACTTCTGGTCCTCTGTCTTTGACACAGCTATCATAAAGGAAGATCTGCTACCATGGAGAGGAGTTCAACATTTAAAAAATAATCCACCTTCTACAGTATCATTCTGAAATGTCACTATCTTAAAATTGTATCTGCTCTGCAGCAGGAATCCAGTTGGGGATCAGAAGTTTCCTATTCCATAGGAAGATAATGTTCAGTTACTACTCTATTCTTATAAACCATATTTATGAAGCATAAAATGTTCCCATTACAGATAAAAATGAAAAGTATATATCCAACCTCAGTAAAAATTAAGGGATCCAACTGAATTTATATTAATATGCTTTTGCCCAGAAGTCATTGTCCTGGTGTCAGCGAAGTGCTGAAGTATGAGCTTCACCTTAAGCACATGATGAAGTACTTAAATGAATTAAAGCAAACCACTAACTTGCTTGAGAGTTTACTACCATAAAATTAATCTCAACTGGGTGAAAAATCAGGATAACTATATTGTTTTACAAGCTCCTTAGTTACTTTTATTTTCTATATTAACATGTAGGACTATTGGTCCAAAATACCAAACAAAATTCTGTTATTCAGATATTTCATATTAATTTGTCGTATTCTAAGATTCACAGATTTAGCCAACTAGGTTAACAATATAAAAATGTTCAGAGTAGTCTCTATACTTTTCTGGTGTAGTTCATTAGCCACACTCTCCTACAGTCAACCTAATTTTTTAACTTGTAAAGCTAGGGGCATAGATAACTCTTTAAATCTGTGGGTCACAGGCAGATAAGCTTGTTCCAAGAGCACACAGATACAAACGCACTAAAATCAGTCAGAATTATAAAGTAAAAAATTTTCAATATTTATCAAAAGACATACCCACAAACCTATACAACCTGAGCTGAGCACACTTCCTATTGAAAAAATGATTGAATATGAAGTTGCTTATCCTGGAATGCAATGTTTTACAAGCTATTTGTAGCTTAGCTCAAGTCTTAATGAGCAAGTTAAAATAAAAGTGCTGAGATACATAGATGATTCATTTAAAAAAATTAAAAGTAATTTGTTTTCAATCCAAGTCAGTGTTGGAAAACATCTTCAACTTAAAAAAAAAAAAAACACACACAAAAAAAAAAAAACACACTCATTTGCTTGGATGAATAAGCTATTTTTTCATTTTTTGTTTTTCACCAAATGTTTAAAAGTTATTTGCAAGCTAACCTGAATACATGCCTCAGATGATTTCTTTATTTCTCCTATTTGCCAACAATAACAAAAAAAGAAACAAACAACAAACCCAAGCAAAAAACAGGTATTTGCACACTTCTAATCATAACTAAAGTTCACAGTCTTTAATTTGATTGTCTTAAGTGGAAGACATGAAACGCCTTTGCAATTAACAGCAGTTTTGCCTAAGTAACAACACAGGATTAGCATATTTGTCAGCTAATGAAGTTTGATTATACAAAGTATTATCCTTCAGCAAATTCTAATATATGAAGAAAATTTTTTTAAAGCTGTCATTTGGTATATTTCTAACTGATATCATATAGTTAGTTTTGATTATAAAACAAGGAAAATTGTTTTAATCCTTTTTAGAATCATGCCTACTAAAAGTAACGCTACACAAAGTCAGAAACATTCAGAAGCAGGTCTGTAAATCAGCCTGTCAGAAATACTAGATTTTAGTGTCCTACTGTGATAAGTAGAAAGGTTTATGTTAAGCAGTATTTCCAGAAATAATCATCACATACAGAACATATGTTTACAGTTTTGTAAATGAACACAATACATCTATTTGGACTAAATGCAAGAATGCACAAACTTTAAAAACTTTGACTTCACAGCAAACTAAGCAAACCAGAACTTTTGCTACACAAACTGCAGCTTTGCAAAACCTTATAGTCCTACAAAGTGTCAGCTACACATACACGCAGAGCTCCTGCCGCTTCAAATTCAGCCACCTTGAACCTTCTGCTGTTCCCAGAAAAAGGCCAACACTGTGTTGGGGAGTGGACATTTGAAGACTACTTTGTCATTGTAAAATTAGTCACTGGAGTCTCTACTTAAGTGTCTGAAGCTCACCTATTCTTCTGATGGTCACTTAAACATGAAATGTTTTAAAAGGACTCAAAAGAAAGCCCCACAAGCTTTGGTAAAATCATATGAAAGACCTATTCCGGGCCATGATTTGTGGTTGGTTGATCAAGATGCATTAACCTTCCAAGAAACACGTATAATGCTGGATGAGGAAAATATAAAAAAATAAATTACTGTATCAGTTAGGGAAAAAAAAAAAGACAAGAGAGGGTATACTGCATTTCAGTAGCAAAAGGCAGACTGACAACTTCGTGGGAGGAAGCAGAAACAGAGCAGGGAACTCTCCTTATGCAAACAAGGCTCTAAATTCTTGAATATGAGAGAATTAAATTTTTTCTCTGGGTGAGCAGAAATGGCTGTTTAAAAAAAAAAAAAGTGAAAGGGAACCTTACTATGTGTTCTGTCAGAAAATCTTTCTATGTTTCCCACTGCGCAATAATAAACATAAATTTCCTCACTTGTAAAGGTGGAAGGTGTTTCGAGGCTCTTGGTAGTAGAGAGTCTGAAAATCGGTGCTTTGCACTGATAAAGGCTAAGATTGGCAGCAAGCACAAATGTAAGGTAATTAAAATGAGATCAGTGGAGGGCTGCAGGTAGCAAAGACGTAACCTGAAACAGGATTTGGTCCTGATACTGAAAAGGTCAAGTAACAAATGCATTCTACTGTCCCCATTTTCAGTCCGCGTATACGAAGTATAATAAACAGAATAAATTTACAAGATCAAAACATTCTGTATTTTTTCTTTTCAGTAAATGAGTACAAGTCTCTGTCCTCCTGGAAACTGTCTCCCACTCCACAGGCGCCTTCTGGTGCTTTCCGCACCTTCTTCAGATGCTCCAGGAAGTACAATTGAAGGTTTCTGTTTCTTCACAGCAGGGGGAGTAGGGGGGTGGAATCAAGCAGAGTGGACAGCTTTGCCAGGGGTCCGTACCATCAACTAAGGGTATCAAGCCACCCTAGTGAGACTAGCATTTAAGCAATTTATTATACCAGCTGCGATATAAGAATTGTTCAGAGATTAAATTACTTCTCTGTATTTATATATGAATCGTCTTCTACTATCTTCCCATAAATAAACAAATTACACTGCCAGTAATAAAATAATCTATCAGAAAAAAACATAATCACTTGCATAGTTAATGAGAATCTTTTATGGTTAAAATCACAGCATACTAATTTACTCCCATTTTCTGAAACACAAGTTACACAGTTTTGTAATTTCTCTTACTATGACCTTAAAAATCAAATAGATGATTCTTCCCAACATAAAGCGAAGTCAAAAAGGAGTCAAACTTCTTTCAGAAACAAATTTTATGTACCAAATACAAAAGCAATACTTAAAATAATTTCAGTCTGGCAAGGTTAAGTAGTACTGTAGTGACTAACTCAGCACAGTGTAATGCTAAACTCAAGATTTTCATCAGTGTGGAGCACTGGAGAGTTCTGTGTTGCCAGTGGCAAAAATTCTGCTCGAAAGGAGGAATGACTAATTCTGTTAAATGGGTGAGATTTAATGATGTTAAAAATGAGCAACTTGTTTAAACTGAAAAAACTTTTTTTTAAATTACACACTTCCCTATCCTTGCACTTGTTTAAAGTCTATTGGCTTTTGGCTGCCGTCAATAACTGGTATGCTACTAGTGACTTAAAACCTGACACAGCTCATTGTCTAGTGCTTTCCAAACCGATCTTTCTCAAGCCTTTTCAGAATGTAATTCGAACATACTATAAATTTGGGTTGGAAATTACATGTTCCCTCTCCAGCAGTCAGAACTACTCCTATATCACATCCTAGAGAGAAAAAGAATAAAGATTGCTTGAGCAACACTTAAAATATCTGTTAAACTGGACCACCACTAGATATACCTATAATTAATATTTCCTATAGATATCAATAACTTTGTTTTCCACCAAACTAAAAGCTGCATGCTTTCTTTCAATTGCGCTTTCTAGGGTAGTGTACAATAAAGTTATAATCCCAAGTGAGACTGAACACCTTGCATTAAACACATACCACCACATACAAATACATGAGAAATCTATGAAACTCCAAGGTGCCCGAGGACTGGAGAAAGGCCAATGTCACTCCAATCTTCAAAAAGGGCAAGAAGGAGGACCCAGGAAACTACAGGCCGGTCAGCCTCACCTCCATCCTGGGAAAGGTGATGGAGCAGCTTATCCTGGAGGCCATCATCAAGCAAGTGGAAGAAAAGAAGGTTATCAGGAGTAGTCAGCATGGATTCACCAAGGGGAAATCATGCCTGACCAATCTAATAGCTTTCTATGATGACATGACTGGCTGGGTAGACGAAGGGAGAGCCGTGGATGTTGTCTACCCGGACTTCAGCAAGGCTTTCAACACAGTCTCCCATGATATCCTCCTAGGGAAGCTGAGGAAGTGTGGGCTGGATGAGTGGTCGGTGAAGTGGATTGAGAACTGGCTGATGGACGACAGGTTAACCATGAGCCAGCAGTGTGCCCTGGCTGCCAAGAAAGCCAATGGAATCCTGGGGTGCATCAAGAAGAGTGTGGCCAGCAGGAGGAGGGAGGTTCTCCTTCCCTTCTACACTGCCCTGGTGAGGCCTCATCTGGAGTACTCTGTCCAGTTCTGGGCTCCCCAGTTCAAGAAAGATGAGGAGCTACTGGAGAGAGTCCAGCGGAGGGCTACGAGGATGATGAGGGGACTGGAGCATGTCCCCTATGAGGAGAGGCTGAGGGAGCTGGGCTTGTTCAGTCTGAAGAAGAGAAGGCTGCAAGGGGACCTTATAAATGCTTACAAATATCTGAAGGGTGGGTGTCAGGAGGATGGGGCCAAGCTCTTTTCAGTGGTGCCCAGTGACAGGACAAGGGGCAATGGGCACAAACTGAGGCACAGGAAGTTCCGTCTGAACATGAGGAAGAACTTCTTCCCTCTGAGGGTGACGGAGCACTGGAACAGGCTGCCCAGGGAGGTTGTGGAGTCTCCTTCTCTGGAGATATTCAAGACCCACCTGGACAAGGTCCTGTGCAGCCTGCTTTAGGTGACCCTGCTTCAGCAGCAGGGTTGGACTAGATGACCCACAGAGGTCCCTTCCAACCCCTACTATTCTGTGATTCTGTGATTCTGTGATCTCTTCTCCAAACATTAAAGGAACATCCACTTACTGTCTCTCTCTTTTTTTAAAAATGCTGTAGTTTACTGGAAAAAAAATCAACCTAAAAATAAATTTCACCAAAAATATCTCCATTCTATTCTGCTTTTCATTTGCTAGTCATTGCAACAAACTAAAAACAATTTTAAGTGTTGGATAACTTTTCCATTATGCAAATTAATATTATAACGTGAAACATGAAATCTAATTCTGAAATAAAATAACGCAACTTTCTTTCCAGCTTCACGAGATAGAAATAGACATAATTCTTTGTGGGTCCAGCTGGATATCTAAATTGTATTGCCTGCATGGCCCACAATGTACGTTTCGCAATAACTGTTTTAACTAATTATTTCTAATATTTTCCAAATTATACAGCATGATCTTAAAAACTATACAGCCTATTTATTTAACAGTCTGATAATTTTACTGCTGTCCATAGGGACATTATCTTTTATTTTATATATCTCTTTTTGAATCTGCTGTTAAAAGTTAGGTGCTAGCATTTTCTGGGTTCTTAAATCTGCATATTCTATAGAATGATCCATTTATTACATTTTATGAAACAAATAGGTACACACAAAACACTCCCCCATACCACTCTTTAGCCCTTCTCCAGAAGAAAAGACAGTACCTGGTAAGCTTGCAAGAGCTGCTCAGCAAACTGACGTATTTCTGACAGTAGAAGAGATATTAAAGAATTTCTCAGTATATTGTTCCTTCCTAGCAAAACCAGCATTTGTGATACAGCATGCAGTGCCTGAAACTAAAGAGAAATAATAGTAGATTTAATCTTTCAAAATACATCTCCGTTTTTTTTACCCCAATTATCTTAAACCGAAATGGGATTTACTTATTAAAATTTTAAAGAAAAAAAGTCTATTAATTTCATGCATGACAGATCCATGAGGAATTCGCATCCATTACCTAGAAACATTCCTTTCTCAAAAGATTACACTACAGGAAATTGTCATATGAACTCACTCCTCCAAAGTGTGAACTCCCCAGGAGGCAGCTTTTCATCATGAGCTGTCATCATGCCCATCTGCTGTCATAGAAAGTGGCTGACTACCCTGCACATACGGTAATTCTGTTTGTCACAGGTAGACAAATGAACAAACAAATTCTCTGAAATTCAAACACACGAGCAAGCAAGCTAAGAGCTATACGGGAGTTTTCTGTCAACAGAGTTATCATGAATAAACCTGGTTAAATGCTAACTGATAGAAGATACACTATATTTTCAAATGCAAACAATTCACTTTCACACTGTTGTTTAACAAGCTGTAACCAAGAGACTTCTGAAACACAGGGGGAGTGATGTGAACTTACATGAGAATTATAGTAGGTGGGTTTTTTTGCCACTCTTTTCTACTAAAAAAAATAAAATCTGTTTTCTTTGTTCCCTTGAAATATAAATGTATAGCTATTATGTAACGAAACATACTGATCTACAAAGTAAACATAACATTATCTCGTAAAACTCTACTAGATTAAATTATCATTTCTATATATAAATGTATTGGAGTTCTTTCAAAGAAAAAAGTAATACACATTAAATATAATGACTATAATTTATACTTTTATATAAATGTATACCCCTACACCATTGATATTCAGTATCTCTCTGTAAATGAGTATTTTTGACTGACAAAAGGATACTCCAACTCAAACTCGTATGTCTAAGAATAACTACCACATCTTAATCACTCAAAAGCAGACCCCCACATCCTTTTAACAATCATCTAATTTATTCCTCTAGCCAGCTCATGTGTGTACACACACACACGTATATATGAATAAAAATACTTGCCCACCATTTACAAGTTTTCATAGGATGAATCGTCCTGGAAATCATTTCCAAACACATGAAAAGCAGGAAGGCGATTCAGTAGTAGCCAGCATGGATTTACTAAGGGGAAACTGTACTTAACCAAGCTGATCACCTTCTACAGAGAGAACAGCATCTGAATGATGAGCGGAATGCAGCGAGTATCATTCACCCAGACTTTACCGTGGTTTTCAACACTGTCTCCCATAAAATCGTTACTGACAAATTTTTGGCCTAGGTAAGCAGATAGCAAGGTGGACTGAAAAACTTTTATTGTAAAACACGTTATTCAGGCAGCTTCCCTTTTACAGTTACTGCTTGTCTGTCTGATCAGACGGTCAAACTGGCCTGCCAGTTGATGCAACGCCTATTTACCAGCCTCTTACAGCTGAGCAGTTTGATCAGCTTGGCTATCATCTGCCCAATACGAGACAATCTCCTGCACACAGTCGTAACAACCAAACTTTATTAAATCTTTGCTATTACTCATTTCACTTTAGCACATAATCCCAAAACAAATATAAAAAGAAAACTATAAAGACAGGTCTTCTGTTCAGAATCAAATCTGCAGTCAGAGATACAAGGTAAACTCATATTAAAAAGAATTCAAAAACTGTACAGATATAGCTTTGAAAATCTGTGAGATTAAAATCATTCATAAATGTATACACCAAAGATTCTATAAAGATGAAATGTGAATGCAGGTGAGATAAAATGAGGTTTCTGAACAACTAAAATGATATGAAAGCATAATGTAATGCATGCACCTACATGTGCCTTGAGGACAAATTAATTAAAATCAGACTTCCATATACTGGAAATGTACACCCTTCCAAACAAAACAATGACTCCTCTTCCTAAAAATAATCTAGACTTTTACAGTTTTGAAAGATGTTCCATAGTATCTACTAAAACTGTATGACAGAAAAAAAGTTTGCAACACCTGAATAGTTCTGCCTTGACAGCACATGTTCCAAAAGGGTACAACTGCTTCAAACCATTACTCAAGGTATAAATGATGCTAAAAAATAGCACATTTTTCATTAAAGTCCCCAATCATTTTCATGTCCTTTTTACAAATTAAGGATGGATACATATTTTATATAGTTCAGAGCATTAGATTGAGTATACTTGCTAATTTGCCTTTGGCAAGCAAGTAAAACTCTGCAATACAGATGAGTTTTTCAATGCTACCTCTCGCAATGAACACACTAAGTGTATATATTTACACACAAACATGATTATAATTGTTCATTTTCCAAGATCTCTTCTATTTGCTTACAATATTTTTAGACAGATAGTGAAACACTTAAAATATTTTTTTGCAGTTATTAATGCTAGCAGCTGAGATTAAATTAAAATAGGATCTTTCACAAAATTTCCATATCCTTTAGAGTGGCAAGAGTTACCATTTTCTGGTTGGAATTTGGTAGGACTAGATAACAGAGGATCTTCAAATTTAAAGCCTGAGCCTCTACTAATGAAAGTAAATAGGGATTTTGTAATGATGGCACTTAGGGTACTTGAGATATGAGTATCAATGCCACTGAAAAATCCCACCTGTCAACTGATTTATTATAGAGTATGGATTCAACATTGTATTTTGGTGCATCTCTTAGTATATGTTAAGAAAATACTGAGACAACAAAGAATTAAGGTTAAAATAATGCTCACAAACTGAACGTATTAAATCCCTACAGAACAAATTTATAGCATATAAGCAGTAAATCTGTAAATAGCAAACAGAAGTAAGACTGTGTTTCAGAGCAATGCTCATGTATTGCTAATTAAATTCTGGAAACATTCAAACTGATAATAGTTCAAATAGTATGCAGTTTCATTAAAGATGAAAGCATATCTTCAGTTCTCAAATCTACTAAATGTTAGAAAAGGAACAGAAATCTTTTAATCCCTTGGGCTTGCTTAATGGTATAGATGAAATAAAACCTACGCTCTGCAGGGATTCTCAGGTAAAAGAAGTCAGAAAATTAGATTGTGAAAAACATAGGATCAGAAACAAGAAAATAATGGAGCATGGTTCACTGTTCAGGAGCTGCAACATCTGTCCCTAACCCTCCTCTCACACCCCAGCCTCTGCTCTCTGCCCATGTTCCTCACAATGCGGAGCAAGAGAGCGCAACGCTGTGCCAGTAGCCGGGAAGGATGTGTTGGACTGTCAACCTGCCTGTTGCCAAAATGAATATATAACGTCAATGTTCTGCTTGCCTCCAGCATACAAATTTCGTCTCTCCTCCACCCAGCCACCAATTTTAGTCTTCTTTCCAAGTGGTTTCAAACTGGCTACCAGTTTCAAAAGTTACTAATAGAGGAAAAGACTGACAAGCAAAACAAACAAACACACTCCTATGAGCCTTGTTTACCCAGGAAACCAGGATAAAAATCTTTACTTATGAATTATTTGTTTAGAATTCATTTATCAGAACGCGTTAGACTTTAATAATGGTTATCCAAAACTTGTGAGTTTAATTCCTTCATGAGTTGCACAACTCACTACACCCTGTAACTATGAAAACTTCATCTTAGTTTCTGTTTCACTAGTTTACAGCTTTCACACAAATTAACAACTCTCTTCCTCAAGAGACTGGTATATTTGGCAATATAGGACTAAGGTAAATAATTATCACACCTCAGACTGTGAGGTGTTAACAACAAACCAGTATTTTTGCCTTTGAATTCACATCACCCTTACTCTTCTCCCATTTGGTCCAACCTGACTTCCACTCCGAACTCATCAACGTCAATTGAAAAGTTTCACTCTTATACAGAGAGCATAGTACCCCTTTTCTTATCTTAGTGTCATGTTGCTTCCCTTGTTAATTTGATGGTTGTCGTTTATCGCTCCTCCTGTTTACGCTGCACTATTTCTCCTATTGTCAGGTCTTGGGATTTGATATGTATTATTCCGATTCTTTGCTCTGTAAACCTCATCTCAAGCTGTTGCTCTGCCCTTACCCCTTCATAATCCTGTTCATGTTTCTCTCCACTCTTCTAAACCTAATGTTCTCTGCTAGGACCATCAGTTAGCTTCACTGCTGCAAGCTGCCTTTTATATTACAGTATTTTTATACTTTTTTCAAGAGCTTTAGCTGAAAAAGATTCTGAGAGACAGTGTGATGCACAATAGAGGCAGGCCTATTTGTAACATCTTTGACTGCATACACCAAAAATGTTTACAAAACCCAAGCTAAAATGCAGAAGGGATGAACAATTTTTTTTTTTAAGAAAAGATTCAGAAAAGTGAAAAACATCATGAAAATTAAACCAAGATATTGAAATACCTGGGAAAGAATAATTGTAATACAGCACCTGCATGCCATGCAGAGGATGGAAATGAAGAAACAAATAATCTGCAGTCAGCCTACTAAATATTCTGAAAACCAGAACACTTTGGTGAATGATGCTAGAAAAGCCAGAAATGCCAGCAGTAGATATCATGGTACTCACTGAAAGAAATGTGCAACCTACTGCCTTAAGTACAGCTTTGCTGAATTTGTGGAGTGAGGAGGGAAGATCTCCAAGGAAGCATACTACATGAACTCCTCCCAGCCACCTTTGCTGACCATGAAGCCTGTATGTCAGACCGGGAGCGTGAAGGTGCAACTTCTGCTCACAGATTGAAAAAATCTTTCTTAGGTTTATTTCTTCATGGCTGCCTAAAAGTCACTCTTTGATTCACTGATCAACAGAGGCCCTCTGGCTCCATATATGCTTTTATCCAACCCAGTATCAGTTCCCTAGTAAAACAGGCAGTAATTAGTGTATCTGCTTGCTCCTGTCCACAGGCTGAACTAAGCCAAGTTGGCTGCTGCTGCCACATCAGCACGGAGAAGGAGAGATGAGACCACAGAAACTGCTGTGAAGGAGAGATGCACTTGCAGCCACCTTCCTATTCCGCCCCCTTTACTGCTTCTTCACATCACCAAGACCTGTGGTAGAAGCAAATTTCCCAGACTACTTCTTAGGTGTTTACCCTCTCCTCCCCTGCACAAGGGAAGGCTGTTACTGCTGAAGTAAGGAGGACAGACTCAAACCAGATCCAGCATCTGCAGAGACTGGACTACCCTTCAGCAGTATGTCCTCCGATTGACTGACTTGCCAAATCTTTCCCCTCCTCTTCCTCTCCAGTATAAACACTCAGTACACAGCACAACTTGCTGCTACTTCTGTAGCTGATTTCTTATCCAATTACAAAACATTAAAGCATTAAAGAACATCTTTTTCAGTTTCTTTAATATTTTTCTAGTATGAGTTCCATAACAAATGCTTTATTACAACACCAGACAGATAAAAGCTACCACACCTCCTATCTGTAAACACAGTTTATTTTACAAAGAATGCTCTTACGCTGCTCTGCCACAATTCACCTCTGGTAAACTCATGCTGGAATTCATATAATTTATCTCTAAATCTTTAATTATTCTTTTCTTTTAACTTTGTTATAAAGCTTTGTATGTTACTGAGATAAACTGCTACCCAGGTAAATTTCTCTTAACCCTTACTTTCAAACACAGAGCATGCTATATTAGAAATTCTACAGTTACAATAATACAATCTCTAAGTCTTTGATTCTAAACTTATTTCACTTTTTTTCTTTCAGTTTCATAGGATGAAGACTTATCTTGTCTTTCCCATTTTGAACACCTTACATTCTCTTGAGTTGGATAGTATATATAAAACAATAGACCTAGCTGGTGGGATAAAATATGTATAACAGACCCTGCTGTGAGTTTCTGTGTTTCTTTTAAAAAAACAACAAAAAAACCAAACAACACCCCCTAATCCAAAGCTAAAGCACAACCTGGATGTCCTTAGAGGAATTCAGGGCTGTAAATCACTGTCATGTTTAATTTAGTGTCTACCTCAAAATGGTAATATCTATTTCCATACACTAAAACCAAGTACCTTGCTTGTATTACCTCACTCCAATCACCTTTACAGAAAAGGCAACACTGTCCTCATGGGCATGCAAACACACAAACCATCAGTTCATCTGAAGACTAAGTACAAGAAAATGATGTATAAAGAAATTCAGCTAACTATTGAAGGCATTTGGGATCCTGCTGGCATTGGAGTTTTCATCAAAAAATTTACTGTATGCAATGCTATCTTGGAGATCAAGAATGTCTGCATCTTCTTGTGATTCATGATTTAGGCATCTGAATATCTAACTCATCCATGAGGCTGGATCCAGTAAACATTGTCAATAGGAAGCTAGTATCAATCCCAGTTAAACAAATAGCATTCCCATCAGCTGCCACTCAAACAACTCTGATGTTATTGCTGCCCATTTTTTTCAACACCTACTGTAAATATTCTATCGATTATGAAGAAGCAGCTCTAGATACAAAGTATTTGCTGCCCCAGAGATTAAAATTTATATTACTCTGGATTCCGCCTTCTTAACTAGTCCTTGTCAGAAGCCTAGAGGAGTGAAGAACTGCCTATCTGTCTGCTGATGCGGAGCTGCTAAGCCATGTTAATGGATGTAGAAGACACTAAGCAACAAGTGTGAGCTCACTGACAGCAGAAGAGTTATGGATTCAAATTTTTAATCTGAGGACTGCTTAGAAAAAGTCACTGGATAAATTACAGAAAATAGGTGTTCTTTAGCTTTTAGGTTTTTAAACTAAAGAGTGAGCTGGTCATCCTCAAAGAAATTCAGGGATGTAAATCAATGTCTGATTTAAGTGTCTAAGATTTACAGACAGTCTCTGCAAATGAAAATGGATTTAAGATGTTTATTTCCCAATCCTTTATCTTCCTCCCCATAATGTTTGAGCTACTCTGAATACCACTTAAAGACGCCTAGTATCCGGCATGCATACCTAGGAAGAACAGAGGTGCCTTATTTAGGGTTGTAGACTTCACTGCAGGAGCACTAAAAAGTTAGGCAAGGAATATTCAACTGTCTTTGCAACTGGCTGTATATAACGGGCTCTACAGAGCTTACTTTTCATTTCTATCCTACCACCATAACACAAACACACACCCTATTGGGCACACAAAAACATTTCTTCAAGAAGCATGACAAATTTAAGCTATGAGAAAAGTTTTGTTAGTAAACAGGCAAAAGAATAGAGAAGCCCTAAGATTTTCATTATTAAAGTACATATGCATGTTTTAAGCAATGGTTGAGAACTACTACCAAAAACCCCTTGGGATACACAGCCACCTTCAAAAACTAGAGAATGTAAGAGGCAATTTTCCCCTAAGACAAAAAAAAAAAAAGAAAAAAAGCACCATCCCTGTTAAAAGCAACAAACTGATTTTTATCATGAAGAGAAAAACAGTCCCTACAGTAGAAACAGCCCTAGACTTCCAACTGGAAGTGACTAGAATGGAACTAGAGTTGGGGTAAGTAATGATGTAGTGGAGCTCAGGCAGTCGTATCACCCCTTTGAATCATCACCGACTATGGTACCCCTGAGACCAAAAAAAAAAAAAAAAAGCACAATTTTAGGTCCTTTTTGGTCAATAACACAGCTAGAATAACAGATATCAAGGCCTAGATATAATTCAAATGCTATTGCACAGGCACGGTTAGTGAAGGACTGAGGGATGGGCTTTGATGTTGCTGTTCCACACGGTCTCAGCTGCAAGTACCACAGAGATGCCAAAGCAGCAGAATGACACCGCTAATGCGATGCTACAGAAAGTTAAGAGAGCTTTGAGAGAAAGCATTCACTGGAGAGGTGGGGGGCTGAGGAAAGAAACAAACAGCTTTTGATATATAGTTCCCACCATATTCAACAAAACCAAGAACTTCCTGTATTCTTGTGTTAGGGGCCTCCATATATTTAATTTGTAAATTAATAGAAGAGCAAAGACCTGTTCCATCCCCTTCTCCTCCTCCTAGTGGAAATAGCCTGTAATACCCTGAACACTAGTTAATTATTGGGATAAGCAGGCAATGACAGTATTTGTTATTGGGAAAAGACACAGTCCTGACAAAACAGCATTACAGGCAGGTTGAAAACCATGAATAAAACTTTTTTGCCCTAATGATTAAAAAAAAATCCTGCTAACTTCATCCTGTAACTCTTCAATAACTGTAGCTGCTGTTTATGATGTGTATCAGCTGAGACTGGATGAGGAGGGTAAGCGGACAAAAGTTTCAGATGCAGACAAAATTTTTCTTTCATTCATTCCTGTCTAGTTCCTCCTGCGATCCACTTTACTGAAGTAAATGAGAGTCAGTCAGCTTGGTGATTGCTTTAGATTGTAGTGATTTACAACACAATGGATTTTGATTACCATTTGACTTAAATAGCTCTCTACATAGGACAACAGATTGCTGAGAAAATTTAATTCAACAATCAAGAGATTCAAACATTGACTCTTACTAGGCCGTAAAACCCTGGCAACACATTTTAACATTCATACGAATGAACTGCTCTTCCACTACATAAGCAAAATTCTTTGGCTGATGAAAATGCACCATGTTTCAAGAGCCACGATATTCCCCTAAGGACTCAATTAATTTAGGAAAACTGAAGCCCGCTAGTTTTATACTTGGGAACCACTAGTGACATGAATAACTATTTTTAAAACTTATTTGTCCCTGAGCAGGCAAGACTCTTGTAAACTGATGAGTAAAGTACTGTCCTGGCAGTTGTTGACATAAGTCACTGCAAACTACACATGGCTGGGGGAATTTATTGTCACTCACAACTAGCTGGAGCATGTATCTGTTGCATGTATTAAAACCATCAGAGTGAATTTATGATTACTCTTTTCCAGGCAATTTCAGTCATTAATGAATCATACAAATTGTATCCTAGATAAGAAAAGATTCAAAACCCTGTTTTTGATTAATGTGTACTTTTTCAATTGCACAAGCACACTTCCATACACTTCATTATATAATTGCCAGTGAGATTCAAACATTTCTCTATTTCTGCTTTTCACTGTACTGCATTTCAACTTGTTATTTTCATGAAGAATTGTGAATCCTTTCTCACACAAACACCCAGTAAAGGCATTAAACTACTACTCAGAATTCTTGTGTTTCCTTTTCTGCTAAATATATCAACAGCAATATTTAAGCATTTGCAACACTCTACATAAAGACTTTTAGATGGAACACAAGAGAGAGAAAAATGAAAACGGGCATTAGAGTCCCAAGCAGGATAAGAAAAGTTCCTACAGACTACGTTCATTTCTCAGTATCCATTCAGATACTGCTAACACAAAAGAACTTCAAAACAACTACCACAAAGATAGGGTAGCCAATTTCCAAATGGGACAAGCATTTAAAAAAAGGAAGGAAATAGCCCATAACGTTTTTTTCTTGCTTTGTTTGAACAGAGCTCACAATTCATGACTCCTGACAGCATCTTCAAAGCCAGTATTGATGTTTTAAACATAGCATGAGAAGCAGCAAACAACCACAGTTCACTGAAACACATCTCTTTTCCTTCTGGGTCTTGTTTGAAGGTGATTATTAGTGAGGTGGGGCAGACGGATGAAGTATTTGTTGAACAGGAACAAGGCACCAGAAAGCAGTCTCTTCTGAGACCCCTACACGCTTGACTTTACCGTAGAATCCTAAAGGAAATGTACCATTGTCTTTTTTTCAGTCTTTTGCTTAACTCCTTAAAACAAAAGATCCAAGAAACAGATACAGATCTCTGTACAGAACCCAGGGTGAAGGCCAGGATCTTCTGGCACATAACTGATGCATTTGCCATGCTCCAAATTACAGTATCAGCTGCACCTAAAAGAAGTAAAATCAGTGGTCTGAACTTCTGTCAACAATGCTGATAAACTAGTGACACCACTAGGGATCACATCCCATAAATCTTACACAATGCAGCACCCTGTGTCCATATCTGACCATGACAGCTTTGAATACAGCTGAACCACACTGAAAAAAGCCAGGTATACAAATACTTTTCTTCTATTTTTTATATTTTTCCTCTATCTCCGAAGTAACAAATGAGATTCTGAATTCTTTAACAGTAATTGTTTTGAAGTTCTACACAGCTGTATATACAAGAGATGTAAATAAGGCATGTATGAAGTATCTTAATTTCTGCTATAGGGATTTGACTTCTAAAGATAATTTCATACACTACGAAACTATAGCTAGCCCAAGTTCACCACAGAAGGCTTCCAGACAGGCTCCAGGACGCTGCCTATGTAAAAGCAACTTAGTGTCCTCCCTGGGAGTCTGAGAAAGAGATGCTACAAAACCATGCAGGCATTCAGGTCTCTGGCTGCAGAGTGCCAGAGCCTTTCACTGTTAACGGATGGCAGCTGTGAGAAGAGCTGTGTGAGTTGTGTCCAGGTGGACGATCTGCTCAGCCTGGTGGCAGAGCTGAGAGGAATTAGAAAGGTTAAGGCAGGGAGTCTGAGAAAGAGATAGACTGGTGGAACCATGCTCTGCCCTCCCCGAGGCAGAAACAGGAACAGGCACCAGAAAAAAACCAAGGTGATCCTATATCCTTGCCCCACCAGGCTGAAGGCAGTAGCTTAGAGCAAAAGAGTGAATGGAGGCAAGTCCATGCTGGGGGTGGCAGGTGAACCCCCTCCTTGCCCACCTCGCCTTCCCAAGTGCCTCTGTACTACAGGTATGAGGCTCTGGACATGGAAGGCCAATCAATGGATTATGTGGATGATGGTCCACCTCCACCAGAGGCGTTGCTAAGGTCAGAAAGGCCTACCCCATGTATCACAACCACCTCCACAAGAAAGTAAATATGCATTATAGTTTTAGGTGACTCCCTTCTAAGGGGGATAGAGGGTCCAATATGCCAGACAGACCCTCCTCTTAGGGAAGTCTTCTGCCTCCCTGGCTTCAGGACATCACTAAGAAACTTCCTAGCCTGGTATGGCCCTTGGACTATTACCCATTACTGCTCTTCTATGTGGGTGGTGATGAAGCTGCAACCTGTAGTCCAAGCGTGATCAAAAGAGACTTCAGGGCTTTGGGACAGCTGGCAAGGGAACCTGGAGCACAGGTTATTTTTTCCTCTCTCCTTCCAGTTGTGGGCAGCGACACTGGAAGAAACATACAGGCACAGTCTATTGATAAGTGGCTCTGTGGCTGGCATTACCACCACAATTTGTGTTTTTTTGATAATGGGATGACCTACACGGCACCAGCCTTGCTGTAATCAGAAGGGATTCATCTTTCTCAAAGGGGTAAGAGGGTCTGTTCACAAGCTAGCAGGGCTCATTGACAGAGCTTTCACCTAGACTTGAAGAGGGAGGGTGATAATATCAGGCTTGACTGTGACCAGTGGTGGGATGACATGCCAAGGTCAGAGGGACAGGATGCTAGCGAGGGCCCTCAGCCCATTGTCCTGAGACATGCTGGCTACACTGTAGCACACTTGAAGTCTTACAGATATGAGCCAGGGGCTCCTGGGGTAGTAGAGGCCAACAGGGAAACACCAGTGAAATACCTCAAAGGAATTAAGGGGTGTTCCTGTAAGTAGGTGACACAGCCGACAGCCCAGCTGAAGTGCCTCTACACCAATGCAGGTAGCATGGGCAACAAACAGTAACAGCTGGAAGCCACCATGCTGCTAGAAAGCTACGACCTAAAACATGGTGGGATGAATCCCATGACTGGAGTGCGGCTATTGATGGCTACAGGCTGTTCAGAAGGGACAGGTGAGGAAGGACGGGCACAGACGTTGCCCTCTACATCAAGAAATGGATAGAGTGTGAAGAGCTGTCTCTGAAGAATAGCCATGAGCAGGTTGAAAGCTTATGGGTAAGAATCACAGACCAAGGCAACAAAGGGAGACTTGTGGTTGGTGTCTACTACAGGCCACCCAACCAAGGGGAACCTACTGATGAAGCCTTCTTACTACAGCTACAGGAGGCATCACACTCGCAAGCTCTCATCCTGCTGAGGGACTTCAACCACCCCATCATCTGCTGGAAAAGTAGCAGGGTGAGCTGTAGGCAATCCACGAAACTGCTGGAGTGCACTGAGGACAACTTCTTAAGCCAGGTAATAGACAGCCCTACCCAAAGGGATGCAATACTGGACCTGCTGACCACCAACGCAGGTGAGCTAATCGGTGATGTCAGGATTGGAGGCAGCCAGGGCTGCAGAGATCATGCACTGGTGGAGTTCGCAGTCCTGAGAGATACGGGTCAGGCAAAGAGTAAAGTCAGAACCCTGAATTTTAGGAAAGCAAAACTGCAGCTCTTCAAGGAGTTAGTCCGTAGGACTCCCTGGGAAACTTCCCTCAGAGACAAGGGAGCGGAACAGAGCTGGCAGATCTTCAAGGACGCTTTAAGCAGAGCACAAGGGCTCTCAGTCCCCAAGTGTAAGGAATCAGGCAAGGCAGGCAAGAGACCAGCATGGTCAAAAAATGCACAGGCAGTGAAAGCAGGGACAGGTATCCTAGGAAGCGTGCAGGAACACTGCTCGGTTGTATAGGGATGGGGTCAGGAAGGGCACAGCACAGCTGCAGCTGAACTTGGCAAGGGATGCAAAGAATAAGCAGAGCTTCTACAAGTCTGTCAGCCAGAAAAGGAAGGCCAAAGAAAGCATACCCCACCTGATGAGCAAGACTGGCTCAACTGGTAACAACAGATGAGGAGAAGACTGAGGTACTCAATGACATTTTTGCCTCAGTCTTCACTGGCAACCTCTCTTCCCACACCTCTTGAGTGGATGGACCGCAAGACGCGAACTGGAGGAGCAAAGTCTCTCCTGCTACAAGAGAATATCAGGTTTGTGACCACCTGAGGAACTTGAACATACATAAGTCTATGGGGCCTGACAAGATGCATCCCAGAGTCCCGAGGGAATTGGCTGATGTAGTAGCCAAGCCACTCTCCATTGTATTTGAAAAGTCATGCAGTCAGGTGAAGTCCCTGGTGACTGGAAAAAGGGAAACAATGCACCCATTTTTTAAAAAGGGTAGAAAGGAGGACCCTGGGAACTAAAGACCTATCAGCCTCACTTCTGTGCCTGGGAAAATCATGAAGGAGATCCTCCTAAGTGATAAGCTAAGGCATGTGGGGGACAGGGAGGTGATTTGAGACAGCCAGCATGGCTTCACCAAGAGCAAGTCCTGCCTGACCAACCTAGTAGCCTTCTACGATTAAATGACTACATCAGCAGGCAAGGGAAGAGCTATGGATGTCATCTACCTGGACTTCTGTAAGGCCTTTGACACGGTCCCCCACAACTTCCTTCTCTCTAAACTGGATAGATATGGATTTGATGGGTGGACTGTTCGGTGGATGAGGACTTGGTTGGATGGTCGCATCCAGAGGGCAGCAGTCAATGGCTCAATGTCCAGATGGAGATCGGAGACAAGTGGTTCTCATGGGGGATTTCAACCACCCTGACATCTGCTGGGAAGATCACACAGCCAGGCACATGCAGTGCAGGAGGTTCCTGCAGAGCGTCGAAGATAACTTTCTGATGCAAGTGGTCGAGGAGCCAACGAGGAGAGGCGTGCTGCTGGAACTTTTGCTGACGAACAAAGAAGGACTGGCTGAGGATGTGAAGGCTGGAGGTAGACTCGGCTGCAGTGACCATGAAATGGTCGAGTTCAGGATCCTGCGTGGAGAAAGCAGGGCAATAAGTAGGATCAAAACCTTGGACTTCAGGAGAGCTAACTTTGGCCTCTTCAAGGAGCTACTTGGAGAAGTCCCGTGGGTCAGGGCTCTAGAAGATATGGGGGTCCAAGAGTGCTGGTTGCTGTTTAAGCATCACTTCCTCCATACTCAGGATCGGTGTATCCCCCTGAGCAAAAAATCTAGCAAAGGAGGCAGGAGACCTGCATGAATGAGCAAGGAGCTTCTAGCGGAGCTCAGGTGGAAGAGAAAGGTCCACGGAATGTGGAAAGAGGGACAGGCCACTTGGGAGGAATACAGGAATGTTGCTGAAGCATGCAGAGATGCAATGAGGAAGGCTAAAGTCCACCTGGAATTGAATCTGGCAAGGGGTGTCAGAGACAACAAGAAGGGCTTCTTCAAGTACATCAGCAGCAAATGGAAGACTACAGAAAATGTGGGGCTGCTGCTGAATGAGGTGGGTGCCCTGGTGATGGAGGATGCAGAGAAGGCAGAGTTACTGAATGCCTTCTTTGCTTCAGTCTTCAGTGCTAAGGCCGGTCCTCAGGAATCCCAGGCCCTGGAGGTAAGAGAAGAAGCCTGCAGAAAGGATGACCTTCCCTTGTTCAAGGAGGACTGTGTGAGAGATCATTTAAGCAAGCTGGACACCCACAAATCCATGGGCACCAATGGAATGCACCCACAAGTGCTGAGGGAGCTGGCAGATGTCATTGCTGAGCCACTCTCCATCATCTTTGAAAGGTCCTGGAGGAAGGAGAGGTGCCCGAGGACTGAGAAAGGCCCGTATCACTCCAATCTTCAAAAAGGGCAAGTAGGAGGGCCCAGGGAACTACAGGCCGGTCAGCCTCACCTCCATCCCGGGAAAGGTGATGGAGCAGCTTATCCTGGAGGTCACCATCAAGCAAGTGGAGCAAAAGAAGGTTATCAGGAGTAGTCAATATGGATTCACCAAGGGGAAATCATGCTTGACCAATCTCATAGCTTTCTACCATGGCATGATTGACTGGGTAGATGAGGGGAGAGCAGTGAATGTTGTCTACCTAGACTTCAGCAAGGCTTTCGACACTGTCTCCCATAACATCCTCCTAGGGAAGCTCAGGAAGCGTGGACTGGATGAGTGGACAGTGAGGTGGATGGAGAACTGGCTGAATGGCAGAGCTCAAAAGTTTGTCATCAGCAGCGCTGAGTCTAGTTGGAGGCCTGTAGCTGATGGTGTTGCCCAGGGTTCGGTACTCGGCCCAGTCTTGTTCAACTTCTTCATCAATGACCTGGATGGAAGAGATAGAGTGCACCCTCAGCAAGTTTGCTGATGACACAGAACTGGGAGGTATGGCTGATACACCAGAAGGCTGTGCTGCCATTCAGCGTGACCTGGGCAGGCTGGAGAGTTAGGCAGAGAGGAACCTCATGAAGTTCAACAAGGGCAAGTACAGGGTCCTGCACCTGGGGAGGAGTAACCCCATGCACCAGTACAGGCTTGGGGCTGACCTGCTGGAGAGCAGCTGTGTGGAGAGGGACCCGAGTGTCCTGGTGGATGACAGGTTAACCATGAGCCAGTAGTATGCCCTGGTTGCCAAGAAGTCCAATGGCATCCTGGGGTGCATTGAGAAGAGTGTGGCCAGCAGGTCGAGGGAGGTTCTCCTTCCCCTCTACACTGCCCTAGTGAGGCCTCATCTGGAGCACTGTGTCCAGTTCCGGGCTCCCCAGTCCAAGAAAGATGAGGAGCTACTGGGGAGCACAGCAGAGGGCTACGAAGATGATTAGGAGAGATGCTCCAGTCCCCTACGAGGAAACTGGAGGACTGGAGACTGGAGCATCTCTCCTACGAGGAAAGACTGAGGGAGCTGGGCTTGTTTAGCCTGAAGAAGAGAAGGCTGAGAGAGGACCCAATAAATGTTTATAAATATCTGAAGGGTGGGTGTCAAGAGGATGGGGCCAGACTCTTTCCAGTGGTGCCCAGTGACAGGACAAGGGGCAACGGGCACAAACCGAAGCATAGGAAGTTCCATCTGAATGCAAGGAAGAACTGCTTTACTTTGAGGGTGACGGAGCACTTGAACAGGCTGCCCAGAGGGGCTGTGGATTCTTCTTCTCTGGAGATATTCAAGACCCGCTTGGACGCGGTCCTGTGCAGCCTGCTCTAGGTGACCCTGCTTCAGCAGGGGGGTTGAACTAGATGATCTCCGGAGGTCCCTTCCAACCCCTACCATTCTGTGATTCTGTGGTGTCCTTCTCGGGTCTGTATTGGGACCAGTGCTGTTTAATATCTTCATCAATAACACAGACAGCGGAATGGAGTGCATCCTCAGCAACCAGATCAAGTTAAAGATGACCCTGCTCTGTTGCAGGGGTGTTGGACTAGATGACCTTTAAAGGTCTTTTTCAACCCAATGTATTCTATGATTCTGAAGTACTCCACCGCAATGAGCTGTGCAAAGTGTTCACCAGAAACATAAAACACACATGCTATTCTGAACAGCACTGGGATTTGGGAATTCCCAGTGCCTCCGACTGTTGTATTCTTCTGGTACAGGAGAAATGATCCCTTGTTGCAATGCACCCTGGACAACAGAGACAAACCTCAACAGAACAGGCACATGTCAGCAACACGAAGTGAGTGATGCATCTAGGAGCAGTAGTGATGCACATTTGCTATGTCCCTGTGGAAGTGGATGGAGATAGCTGTTGTCAGATCCCAAATGGGTAGCTTAAGGAAAAAAGCATCCCTGTGCTTCCTTTCTGAAGGAGAAGAGACAAATTTTCTACTCCACTGGAGCTGTAAATACACACCATAGCTCTTATGGAAGTTTTCCAGGGGAAATGTATTCCTGTGTTTACTCAGGTAGTAGACAACAATCCCCTTGAAAATTAGAGCTAGCGGCTCTGCAGACTGAATACAGTCTCACTGACTTTTCTTTTAATACACTTCTGTCTGCTTGAAAGCAGGACTTGCAAAGAACCTGCATAAACAGGACAGTGGTTCCGTTGATAGTGGAGTGACTCAACATGAATGAACAATGTCACATGGAAAGGCAATGAACCAGCAGCAACACACCCATACAAACCTCCAACAGTCTCAGTGCTGAGGACTCAAAAATTGGTGACAAGCAAAGTGCTTGCTCCCTAGATCACCAGCAACTATCACAGATTTTGCAAAACGAGAGCAACAGCCCAGCTGTACCAGAACTAGTCACAGGCTCCTCACAAGCTTTTCTGCGGCAGCCATACAGAGATGCAAGACCCTGCCAGCAGAAGGGGCAGAGGCAGGCCTGATCTCAGGGCATTTATGCGTCACCCTTAGCAGCCGTGACTTGAGGCTCCTTCTACATATTTCCAGAAGGCTTCTTCCAAAAGACAGTGTGTCTGACGGCTGTATGCAGACTTCCGAGCTGCTCCCCAAAAATGGAGGGAGAGGAGAAAAAATAAAAAAGGGAAATTTAAGAGGCTACTTTTATTTGTAGATCTTTGATTTAAATGGTTTTATATTTTAAGTAATATTTCCTTTTATTTTACCTCTCATATCTTAAATGGTAAGATTATTTTTTCTTTTGGATACGCATGTCAATTTGGAGTTCCAGGTCAAAAATTCTATCCAAAGTGCACAGCTTTAGGCAACTGAATCCAGGCAGAAAAGCTTTGAGTACATGCCTTTGCTGGTTCCTACAGCTTCCAGTGCTTTATAATTAGAAACATCTCAAACAATAGGACTCAACAGTTACAGCACTTAATTCTGCTGCTGTTTTTCTTCCTTTACATCTAATGTAGAAATAATTATCTCTTTTCCAACTCTCAAAGCTTTTTTAAGCTATTTAATTTGCTCTGAAAAACGCTGGGATTGCTTTTGAAGATGAGGCGTTAAGTGTAATCCACAGCCATTTCTCTCTTTGTTCACATTTTGAAGGTGTTTCTCACAGCCCTTTGTCCTCCTTGACAGCTCCTGACAGTTTTATAGGTGAGGATGGCAAAGGCAGAGTTGTGTCAAGTACTATAGCTGCATTGGTGGCGGTCTGTACAAATGCTTTTTGACAGTTAGTAAGGTTAGATACAACAAAATTCCTAATGTTTTTATACTGGAGGGATTTAAGCATCCTCCTGGAACCAAAATTCATAGAGTTTGCCACTCTTTCCAGATGACAGCCTTGTAATTAATGGTAATTTTATTTTAAACCTATAATCTTGATATTTCAGTCACCACTTGAGTAAACAGGGATGATTAAAACTGAAGCATAAAGTGTCCCTGGGAGATATCTGGTACATAGCACAGAATTAGTTATACAATTTCCACTACTAATTCTGAATTCTACATATTTATTTCTATATTCAATTCAGTTTAAAGAAAACCGAACCTCTAAAATGGATTTTTCAATAAATCTTTATAAACATTGTAATTACTACACACAACATTTTCCCTTTTTCCCCAGAGATCTGGAAACTACCATGATTATCCCTTAATAATTGGTTTATACAATTTTAAAACTCTGAATATGTTTGTTTGAAGTAATGGCTGCCTTTAGGAATGACTGTTAAGTCAATACTTTGGTGGACACAAGACACAGAATATCTCATAGAAAGCCACCTCTTTCAGTGAAGCTATTCAGAGAAAAGATGCCACTTGCAAATTACATTGACATATTCCACCCTTCCTGAATGATTTATAAAAGCACTTTGCAGACTTGAAATATCCCTGATCTATCAGGATATTTTCTCTTAATTTAAGATGTGACACTTCTCACTTAAGCTTTGACACTTAAGCTTTAAGTTACTCCAATCAACAAGTAATCCCTCTCTGCATAGCCTCTTTGTTGCTTTTCTACATTTAACATTATTTTAACTATTTATTAATTTCCAGTTCAGGTAGAGGAAGGGAACAGGTGGAAACACTGGACAGCAATTATGAAGAAGTCCTTAATGAATGCCTGCTCTTTTTTTTTTTTGTTCTATATCCTGTAATCACACAGAAAAATAAAAGGAGCCACACTCTATTCCTGATACCACACAAATAGTATGTATGCTCACGTCCTTTCAAAACACTGGCCACGGACACCTCTAATTAAAAATTAAGTATCACACCATGGTAACACTGAAATAGAAAGCACCCTAGTATTAGACACACAAGGCTCTAGTCTTGGGAAAGGTTCAGTATACAAACATTTCCTTCTGAATGCCTTCTAACAAAAATACAGCCACACCCCCCTCCCCCCCCCCTTAGTTTGGTAATAATATTTGTTTGGTATTTACATTCTGGGGTAAATAAATACCTAATACACAGTGAGTGGGATTCATTTTAAATTAAGACAAATGGGCACATCTGTCCACAGGTGTAGCAGACATCTAGACTCTCATTTTGCTAAAGGCAACTTTAGAGCTAATTCTAAAATAGGGACCTAGTACCTGGTCATCACTCTTTAGGCTCCATGGATTATAGGGATACGATCTTCATTTACTATAATTGTAGTGTAGTTACATACATAGTGGAAACTAAATTGGGATGTCTCAGTTTCAAACAATTCCACCATCATGTCTGTTCCAAGTTACTCTAAAAGACAGAATGAAAATCAAAATCCCAAGACAGACAATGGAATTCATTACTTACGGGAAGTCTTGTGAAGATAGACTAAGGATATTTCAGTTGAATGAGGAAACAAGATGATGCATGGAACAATGCAGAATGATGAATACAGACAAAATGCAATTCAGTCCTATTTGCTGTTTGTGCTAGGGACGTGGTATTTCTGAATTCTTCACTCATTTGCTGATTTATTTTTAAAATACAAATTTGCAAATGTCTAGAGAGTGACAGAGATCTTCTGAAGCAAACCACCCTATGTAATTGAGGTGCACAAAAAAACAAAAAAAATTGTATAGCCATTACTTTGTGAGTATCTACAATATATCTTCGTACAGCAAGAGAAACAATGTGTTTTTCTCTCATATTTTCTATAAAGTTTTTTAATCTGACTTTTTAACAGTCTTCAGAAGTTCTATGCTCAGGAATAGACTAGAAGAAATTGCATACATGAGCAGGAACTTTTTCAAATGCTTTAGAGCATTTATTGTCCATATCACAAAAAAGAACAATCACAAAAATCTCTGAGCAGTACTCTTCAAAATATAGTAAGACAAACTAATATTAAAAAGTGCATAAAACCAAGAGACTATTACGGTATACTGAAATGGTGTGGGAAAGATTAAAGATGTTTTAAACTTACCCTATTGACACCACTGTTTCTTAAAATAATCTGAATTAGATTTTTCTTAAATTCTTCCAGCTTCTTGAAACACTTCTTTAAAACATGATTAGATAGTTTAGTATCAGTTATTAAACTGATCAAAACACAAACCGCTTCAGTAAGCAAATTCGAAACTGGAAATTTAGGACTGTTGTAAAAAACAGTCAGTCCATCAAGCAACTGAGACACTGAATTGCACATGGTGAAAGAATCATTCTCAAGTTTTGTGAAGTCTGCTTGAAGAATTCCTCCTTCTGACAGTTTTCTTATTTCAAGGAGATGTTGCAAAAACTGCACTGGAGCAGTCAGAGATTCCTCCTTGTTCGTACAGCAAAGATTCAGTGGGGGAACTCTTTCCAACCAATGTTTAGAAGTGCTGACATTATGCTCAGATTGGTGAAAACCAGACAGTATGCCTAAAGAATCAAATGCGTAGTCGTTAGAGACATCACATCCAGAGTCTTCCAGCTGGCTTGAGTAACTCATAGGGTTTATACACTCCTGATCCAGAAGGGTTTCAGCAGAGGCACCTGGTTTTCCTGAAACACAAACATGAAAGATACATTTGTGTAACACTTAAATACACGTGTATGGAAAGTGTGGTATATCTTTTCTCCCTTTGCTTCCATGCAAAAATCACATAATACATGTGTACATCTGCTCCCCAAGAACTTCCACAGCTAAATTCTAGTCATGGGAAGAAGGTGACGTTTTTAAATTAAAGTCAAAATTTTCAGAAGCTAGTGTCTATTTGTGAATGAGATTTTTATGCTCATAGTAATATGAACACTAATTTTGAGTTTAAAATTCCTGATGGTTTTAAGTTATCACACATACAATTTAAGTGGACATCTATACTCCCACTAATTCCCAGTGAAGGAAATGCATGTAAATTTCTAGCCCTCCCAACTTTTTCACTACTTTTATTCTCAAGAACTCAGACTGCTTTTAAAAGACAGTGAAGGTCTGCTACTATAACTGCATCAAATAAGATTTTCTCCATGTACTCTTTCTCCCCAGGTCCAGTAAGGAATTCTAGCAGAGTCAGAGTTGAGCAGAACATTACTCGAGTTTTTTATTATTTAAGAAATAAAAGCGTTCGGAATCAAAAATTTCTCCAGTCACCACCTACCTCACACCATCTTCTTCAAAGACACACAAACTACATTACAGAAGGTACGCATTGCATCCACACTATTAAATTATTTTCGTGCACCATTGTAGAATCTCGTTCATTCTTTTTCACACATTAGATACATTTAAGTCAGTGTCTCTGGGCACAAACTCAGCACTAGGTGACAAGACTCCCTCTGTGCTACATGCTACCTATGCCAAAAGATTACAGTCAGAACGAACAAGAGACATTGGAGCAGTGAAGTGGAAAACCAACACACATAAACATCCCACTACCACGAGGCAAGGCTAGAACCCCATCTGATCAGCTCCTGGCTGTGCCCTGCTTACTGGGGTATAGAAACAAACTGCTTCTCCTCTCACTCTTAAAAAATATGCATACACCTTTCCTATTTTCCACCAGGATCCAAAGCAATACCATACTCCTCTGTGTTTGTATTCTTAAATGAATAAAAAGATTTTATAGATGGTTTGGCTTGACAGGAATTAAATGTTACATTTCATGGCAAGATAAAAAAAGCATTTTTAACTCAGAAAACATCACTAGGCAGCAATATATAACCTTCTGTACACTAATGAAACACTGCTCAAAAATGTTTATACAGACTTCATTAAACACACAATTTCAAATTGAATTCTGACCATTACTTCAGTCTCTGGAAAAATACCAGATCATCCAATGAGGGTACTACTACTGAGATCAAAACTAGAAATGTGGTTTCTTTATTTATTGTTGAGTTTCATGCCTTTAGCATTCAGATACACTCAAAACTGAACAGGATTGGTACCAACTGACTCATAATGAAAAGGCTAACTGTCAGGAAAACAACCAAAACTTCCAGGAGGTAGGAAAATCAGGGCTTGTAAGGCCAGCCTTGCATTTTATATATTAATACTGTTTCCAAATGCTCTGCACATCCAAGCTTGGAAAGCAAACAAGGAAGTAAAGCACACTTCCCGTGGTCTGACTAACAAAAACAGGTATCAGTCTTTCATGTCTTCTCTCCCTAGGGTTTTGAGCAAAAGACATTCCAGAAGAAAAAAACTGAAAGTTGTTTTTGGTGCTGTTTAAGGAAAATAAGCCCTTCTAGGGAATCCATCTACTGTGAGTTTCACTATGTGGCTATTTTGTTCCTGTTCTTAATCACCTGGGGCAGGCAACATGAAAATTGCTCATGAGGTTGTAACACCAGCAGTCAAAAGCAGCAAAGAAAGAACGACGTGCAAAAAAACCATACATATGTATGTTTGCTCATTCTCTTGTTGAAGGAAAAAAAGAACAGCAGAGGTAAAAGAAAGAAGGAAAGAGAAGAAAAAGTGGAGAAAACAATAATACAGAAATATCCGTACGAACAAAACTTAAAACCTTCCCCAAACAACAGAGGTAGCATATTCAATGAAACATCTCTACCAGTAGGAGACAATGTGGCATCTATGCTTAGGTTGCTACTCACTGAGATACCAAACTCCTGTCCCATGATGAGCTTCTGGAAAACCCTGTTGTAGTAAGGTCCCAATAGCGGCATATTTCCAGTTCAACGAATAATACAAAATGCTTTAAAAACGTTCAGTCGTTTCTACGTTCTAGTTATTTGGGAAGGAGGTGGAAGTTATCCTTTAAAAAGAATAAATAAATCGCCCACCAGGAAATACTCCTTACTTCCCTCAAAACATCTAGAAACAGGCCATCATTTATTTCTTTAAAGAAGGTAAACTAATCACTTCGTACTTAACGACTACTTAAATGAGAAAATAGTCTTGATGTTCACACCATGTGGTTATCAAGTACAACAACAAAAAAGGAACAGTATTAAGCCTGCCTCACACTAACAATAATCTTTAAACAGTAATTTCAAGAACATTTGACTATAAATATACTGGAGCAAGAAATATGAAAATTTAGTGCGCATGATAAACTAACCACAAAACTTTACAATGCCTTTATACAGGTAACGAAATATCTGGTCATGAGCAATTTTACAGCCTCCTTAAATATGTCACATCAGAGTCAAGAAATACTTAAACTCTTAATTCCTATTGAGGACTTTAGCTCCTTACTACATTAAGATCCTGAGCTGAAAATCAGAATTGTGTGATCCTCAAACACAGCAAGATACGGTCACAAGAACAGCCTTGTGACGCAAAGGCTGAAGAACTGACATCTCCCTACAGATACCCACCACTACAGAAAGCGTCTGGCCTGAAAACCAACAGTCATCCAAGGGACAAGGGAGTGACTTGCATATTGGGTACAGCATGTAAGCAAGGTTTGTAGGCACTTCTGTGACACATGAGAACTCAAATGCACATACTGCTGTGGACCACAGGACCCAGAGGTTTTTATCAGGTGAGTGAGATGCCAGTCAGTCTTATAATAAGAGAGCGTAGAGTCTTCAGCTAGTCCTCAGGAACCAGGGCTCTGGCAAACACCGAAGTTCACCCCATCTCCCAGACTAATTTTGTCACTTCTGAATAGCCACCTTAATACAGACACCAAGACTCGTTTCAGGGAAAAAAAAGGGAGGAAGAAGAGCCAGTTACTTCATCAGGACAGGAAAACACCTTTTGTCTCCCAAGTTCCTGTTGCCAGCAGTATGGTCATAAGGATTCTCAGAGCTATGAGGAGACAAGGGAATGACCCAGCTCTTGGTCCTACCCAGCACGGAGTAAGAGAGGCATCATCACAGAATCATAGGGGTTGGAAGGGAGCTCTGGGGATCAGCTAGTCCAACCCTCCTGTCAAAGCAGGGTCACCTAGGCAGGCTGCACAGGACCACGTTCAGGCAGGTTTTGAATATCTCCAGAGAAGGAGACTCTACAACCTCCCTGGGTAGCCTGTTCCAGTGCTCTATCACCCTCAGAACGAAGAAGTTCTTCCTCATGTTCAGACGGAACTTCCTATGCTTCATTTTGTGCCCATTGCCCCTTATCATGTCGCTGGGCACCACTGAAAAGAGTCTGGCCCTGTTCTCTTGACATCCACCCTTAAGATATTTATAGGCATTTCTAAGGTCCCCTCTCAGCCTTCTCTTCTTGAGGCTAAACAAGCCCAGGTCCCTCAGCCTTTCCTCATAGCAGAGATGCTCCAGTCCCCTCATCATCTTTGTAGCCCTCTGCTGTAATATCCTTGTGGCGGGAGCAGGGGTGGTGGAAGATGCTTTGTCAGACACCTGCACTACTGGCTGCCACAGACCGGACAGCTGGAATGAGGAAAGCCACATGTAGTTCAAACTTTAAGAACAGAATAAGGGTCCTCAACTTATGAAAATGGCGTGGAATCATAAAACGGCCTTCAAGTGTTTTGAAAAACTTAATATGTCTGCAGTTACACCACCACTGCGGACTTTAGAACAGAAAATGGGCTTGAAGGTGGCAGATGTAAGAAACAAAGTGAAGAGATTATTTGAATTCTGCAAAGAGAAAATTATTTCAGTTTCAAGCATTAAGCATTGTTTATAGTCTCTCACTTTGTGAGCACATGCATGGATTATCATTTGAAAACCAAAACCAATGATGTTAGATATGTGAAGCTCTCTTAAAACTCACTTACAATTGACAAGCTTAGTTCCACTTAAAAAAAAAAGAGAATTAAAAATGAGACAATCTTAGAAACCTCTTTGATGATACTATATTCTGCTTTCCAAGTAGGTGTTCAGTCAATAACTTCTAAAAGGAGATGAACACATACATGAAATTATTCCTATTTTTCCTATTGTGTTCACTTCTCCACTTCTGCATTTTTCAAGACTATTTGTTATTCTTCATTTAATCTTCATTGATTGGTTTGTTACAAGTACACTTTCCATGAACAATGAATCAAGTTTATTCTCTTCCTAAAAAATACCCAAAACTCCTCACACATATTAAATGTTTTGTTTACCTTTCCTACATGTGTGAGCCTGTCTGTTCTGCTGTTTTCATTGCTAACCAAGCTGGCTGGTTGAGAAAAACATCTCTCTCTCCTCCCTCATGAGTTTCTATGTGCATAGCACACCACTGTTGTCCTGATTTGGAACCAAGATGAACTTCTGTATATATCAAAGCAAAGAAATACGGTCTCACATATTTGAACCTCCTGAAGTAATAACAAAAAAATAATGGAAAGCTTCCAGGATTCTCCAAATGAAGACATTTTAGAAACCATGTATCCCATGCTTTGCTTCTGCATTTCCATGGGGTTTTTATAATAAACTTGAAAAACAAAGCTCTTCCGTTTAAAGCTAAGGTATTTCATCCTGACATGCTGTGTCTCATTTAGGAATAATTTCACAGAAATGAATACAGCACAAGTATCTAAAATTCTCAAGTTAATTGTTTGATGCCAGGATTTAAGTGTTTCTCGGAAGGCTCAGAAGCATATACTTTGATTTGTTAGGGATTTTGCTTACATTAAGCATTTAAATGTTTAGAATTCAGTAAGAACTGAGAAGGATTTTGAGGATATAAACATTCATTTTCAGGGGATTTCTGCAGGAGACAGCACAAATCTTTTGTAGTTCAAGTAAAATAAAGAATACTTGCAGCAAAGATACGGAAGGATCGATAATTAGGTGACAAACATACAGATTTGGGTCAGTTAATGCTCATCAAGCAGTTTTCAGAACAAAAGATCTAACATATGCTTTACAATACTGGCCATCTGAATGAGATGACTGAAATTTGAGCTCTAAACTAGATAGGGCATATTTCAAGATATTAAGTGAATTAATGTTACCTGTGAAGGCTACCTGTCCCAGCTGGTAGTACTGAACTCGAAGTACTACATCTTATTAAAAATGCTTTGCATTATCAAACAAACTGAGCTTCGCTAAGTGACAAGTATCAGCCAATGCAGACAGCAATGATCTGGGCGCAACTGTATGAACTGAAGGCTGAAATGAGATGGACTCCTTGAGAAATCTGCTACAGTGTGTATTCCTAAAACCGTCTCTTTTACATGTTCTTACAACATGGTACAAATGTTTGGCTTTTGTGTTTATATACCCAGAAGCCTACAAAGAAAGATCTGTTTGAGGAACTCAAATCCAAGTTTGAGTTAGGTTAAGGCTGGCCAAAGAGTTTGTGGAATCTCCATTCTTAGAGATACTCTGAAGCTGTCTGGACATGGTCCTGCACAACTGGCTCTAGGTGGCCCTGCTTGACAAGGGGGATGGACAAGGTGACCTCCAAGTGGTCCCTTCCAACCTCAACCATTCTGTGGTTTTGTATTTCCAGAGAAAAATTTGACTGATCCTTAGCCCCCTACAGTAGACCTAGGTAAGAGGATCCTAACTGCCATGGCCACAGTCAACTAGTTTTTACCATATACACTCAGTTTTCCCGAAAAGAATCATTTTGTTACCCAGAAGGAAGAAAGTGAATCTACATTAAGTTATGAATCCCACTTACTTTCATGAACCTTCTTCCTAAAAATCACTATGCATCTTATCAGGAACTTGATCTATACAGGGAATTTATAAAATAATAACAAACCCTTTCTCTTGTTGGGACATTTGGATTGGTTTTGCCTCTGAGTGGGTTCCTTCTACAGAAACTCAGAAAGAAAAGGATGCTTCTTGTGTCCCTTCTGCCCCAAGTATGTGCTTAGAACAGCTGTAGCAATGCCATCTGATAAGACAGACAGCATCTGCTTTCAAAGGGAGAAAGTTTCCACAACCAAAACAGACCTGTTATCCATGGAAGCAGCAGTACTCTGAGATCTCAATGAACCATTACACTCCAGCTGGTGCTTTTTCCAGATTGCAAATTAACTTATTTAATTATCCTGAAAAGGCCTCAGCTTTCATAAAGTTCCCCATTGTGTCACTACAATTATGGGGAACAGATTTATCTCATCATCATATTCCAAGAGCCATATTCCCATAAATCTGTGCTAAACACATTTTAACTCCATTTTTGTCATCTTGACTATCTGTTCTCAATTCCCTGCTCCCCTCCTAAAAAAAACAAAATACTTTTTATATTGTGAGACATTACTGCCTACTTACATTAGTACCACTGGTAAAAGCATGGAAGTACATCAGTACAATTAAGATGTCAAACGACAGTTCATTTTTGAAGTACTGTCTCTCTGACAACACCATGCCTTAGAGAAAATGCTGAGATGTCACTAGTTAGACTGGGCTGCGCTTATGGATCTGTATGGAGAGAAGACCACCTTTTCAGGGGAGAGCAGAGGGAGGGAAGAAGAATCTATGCAGAAACATCACATCCCTAAGCACCAGACAAAAATAATCAGATCTGTTTTCCACAGTGACATCAAACTAAGCGTTGACTGCTGCCCGGTGGGGAATCCTCTCACCTTGGAAAAAGGAAGATAGAAAGAGAACGAAGCCAAAGATATCCCTCAGAGGCTGACAATTCCTCTGCAACTGCCATTATTTCACATTCCCTGCTTCCTGCCTAGTACCAGGTGAGGAAAAGTGGTGACAGGACACAGCAATCTATAACAGCAGCTCACTCAAACATACCAACCTGAAGAAATAGCTTTTACATAAATATACCATGATAACTTGCAAATTCTAGTCTATATTACTCTACCTTACCACCATGCCATAGGAACTAAAATCTTTGCCAAGTGCTATTCAGGGCAGCGGTAAACATTTTACACCATTTCTTCTTCTTTCTGGGGAGAGAAGTAATTTCTCCTAATAGACTAATATGTTTTTATCATTCTTATTCAGTCTGATTTGGACTGCTGCTCCCTGCATTAACAAGGAAGATTCCTTCATGAGGCTGCAGATAACATATTCACTGAGGAACACGCATATGTTTTGGTCTCACCTTTCTGAATTCACCTGATAGATTTCTTTTTTTAAGCTTATTTTCTAAGAGAAACCAATTATCAATTGTGTTATCCCACTGCTCTTTTTAATGTAAACAGGCAGAAAAAACATCACAAGTTAAGCTATTTAATCATGCTGGATAGTTTTGCCCTTTCAGAGTTTTGAAAACAAATTATTCAGAAAAGATTCTGACTGGCTATCACTCTTCCTGTTCCCATCAAAGCAGGACTTACCTGACCCCTCGTTTGCCTACCGAGGAAATGCTGGGGCTTTAAGCCAACCATGTAGAGTTTCGGCCTCTCCCTACTGACCAAGAAACACCGAAGCCAAAACTTACAGGGAAGTGGAAAGGGAAGAGGTGGCTGAATTCTGTGGCCCAAAACAAGGCTGCAGGTAAAGTGGAGCTGTGTATTGTTTATAACCAGTTTTACTTCAGCTTATGAGCTGGTTAGTCTCAATTCTATATGCTTCCAATTTTGCAGCAAGTCTAAGCTTCCAGCAAGAAGAAAGGAGACTGAAGTGTTTTCATTCATACTAATCTACAAAGGAAATTGCTCCCTTTTCTCACATGTACAACTAAATGCCTTTAGAAACACGCTAAGTTAACGAGCGAAGCAGGAGGTACAAAATTCTTTTTGTCTCTGGCTCTTACTCCCTAAAGAGACACAAGTTGCTTCAAATGTCTTGACACAGGAAGCAGAATTTAGGAGATGGTACCCTGAAAAGTCAAACATAGCCCCAGGACACAGCTAAAAATCAGACATTCCTGTTAATCACATTCTGACTCAGAGTTCAGGATCTCCCTAAATACACGGACACGCTACGGTAGGGTGGGCTGGCAGCCATATGCTGCTGTGGAGACTAAGAGCACAGGACGGGACTGCAGGGCATGGCAGATGAAGTTCTACTGTAAATGATCTATAAAAGGAAGAATAAACTAATCCTAAAAATAGGGGGTGGGGCAAACTAATTTTATATTTTATTTAATTAGAGGAGCAAGCAGTTCAGTAAATTCCTATCCTCTGCAGAAGAACAGAATACTACAAATCAAGATTGAAGGTGAAGCTAAGGAAGAGAGAATACATACTCAGTACCAGTTTTGCTAAAAAATATACCCTGGATAACTGTTTTGGAACCCTTCAAGCCTAAAGCAACCAAGGCAATAAACATCTATCCTCTAAATTGTCATTCCTAAAAATATACGCTTGGCAAAAAATGGTAGAGTATTGCATTTATGCCTTCTTAGGTTGGGATAACAGCTGTAGGCTTTTCAGATCTCTAACAGAGGCTGCCAAGAAACAACATGATTGTTGCTTTGATGAGCTGATAACAGCTAAGGAATTTGTCTTAGAGGACAGGTGCTTCAATGCATGAATCTATCAATTCATCAATGCCTTGTAAGACTGTCTTTTCATGTAGCTCCAAAGCAAAGTGACAATAGGATGCTCAAATATTTTATATTCTTATTCTTGGAATAACATGAATGAGTTTCTCTCCTCCTTTCTGTGAAATTTCAATCTGAACCAAAGAAAGGCAAGAAACTTTTATTAATATGAAATTTCTTTTTTTTCTACCCATGGGCATAGTGTTCAGGACAATACTGGGAAGGTGAAAAATAATGACTAGATAATTATAAAAAGATTTGCTTCTCCTCCTCCTTGGATGGTTGATGTACAGCCAAAAGCACCACCATGTAAAAGCAATACCAGTGTCCTTGTATTCAGAAAGACAGCTGGACATCAAGTCAAATACGGAACTTTCAGACACAGCACAGACAGTGAATATATACCACAGCAATTTTATGAACAACACATTAAACTGTAACAACCCATACTACCGAACAGCTTACCTGTAGCAAAGCACGCTCCTACCCCTCAGCAAGGAACCCCAAAGTTTTTTAGGGTCTCTCAGGACAAAGAACTACTCAGGCGGGACCAAAATAGTTTAGACAATGTATCTTTAAAAATGGATACTTTGTTCTTTCTCCTTCATGTGTTTGTGCATCCTTACTGCATACATCTGTTTGTGGAGAAGCAAAATAGCCATCACAGCTTCAGTGGGCTCTCAAATCTCTCACATCAGGGAAATAAAACTCCACAGGTAGTCTCTAATCATTCCTGAAGCCTCTGAAAGACCTACTATTATTATTACAAACAGCAGATGGGATAGGAAAGCTCTCACTCAGAATGCAGAGCAGGGAAGATACAGCTGTGAAGTGAACCTTGGCTGAAGGACTTGAACTCGTCAGCTCTCAACAGGCAGCAGCAGACACAAATGCGGTATCTGATCCTTACTGCATGAGATTTTCTGGTGGTGGGTTTTGTGAAACCCTGGTATTCTTGCATCTATAGAGCTGTTAACCAGAACACAAGCAAGCCAAAGCAAAGATGAGGGTTTGAATTCTTTTAAGAGGTTGCATTGTTTTAAGCAGAACACCAACTTCAAAAACAAGGCTGGATAAATGAGTGGAAGAGAAAAAGAGTCTGTGATATCTATAGATTACCGGGCCCTAAGAGCAAGCTCAGTTATCCTTGGCACTAAAGAGAACTTCTCTGGTGTGATATTAGGTAGTAAACTTCGGCAATATACTATCAACAACAAACCATAACAATGGCTTGATGGATCTATAGCAGCCTTCAGGTGAACAGGACTGAACACCACTTATACTACTCTTCTCAACTTAGATTCAAGCTCCTGGTGCCTGCCTATCTCAGCAGTAGCCATCCCTTAGCCTCTAATCTCTATGGGCTTGAAACATCTCAAAACTGGCATGACAAACAAGAGGAAATTTTTCTTCCCAGGCCAGAATACATCAGTGGTGGAGTGGCCCCTATTTGCTTCCATGACCATCTCCCTTTAAATGTCAACCACAAGTATTCTGCTATTAATATATATTGTCACTGATCACCAGAAAAGTGCACAGATCTCACCAACAGATATCCCGTCAGGTATCAGTAACGACCTTTCTTTATTCAAAAGCAAGAGACTGAGCATTTGTCTCCAATGTAACTGTAACCATGAATGATCACTCAGCAGTTACATCCATCTGATGAAGAACATCTTCTTTCCAAAATAACATACGGTTCAAAGCCATTATCAGGAGAGTTCACATCATACCAAGGTTTAAAGAGGAAAAAACAGTGAAAAGAAAGAAATATCACAAAAATGGCCTTTTCAAAGGTAGAAAGCTCGAAAATGTCCTTTTTAATGTTAAGGCAAACCTGTATGAAGAAATAGAAATTATGATACAGTTCAGATTTTCCACATATTTTTGCTCTGTTACACTCAAGTGGTTAAGAGAAACTGAAGGGGAAGGCTATGCCCTACTCCTCTTGGACAACTTGTGATGCAGGTGGGACTGATGTCAACTCTCACAGATATTTCAAATGTCAAACGGTTTTCTGTCTAACAGGTTTATCAACAGTGTAATCATAAACATAAACAAACATGTGAAGGGAAAAGCAGCTACATACTAATCCTTCAAATTAGTAGGGTGTTGGTTTTGTACCATGGAGAAAAGGAAGTAATATAGAAGGATTATAGACACCACATACTCATTTCTGCTATTTGATTCCATTAGCTAAACACAGACTGAAATTAAAGTTTGGCTTCACTGAAAAATGAGACTTGGTCAGCTACCCAACGTATGTTTGAACAGGCTGCTCAGACCACCAAAAATAAAAGCAGCTATCTATGAAGAGCATCTTACTGAATTCATCTGGGAAGCATGGGACTTTTTCTAAGCCAGTCAGCTATTGCTAGCAGAATGGAGATGGACGTCTTTTGTGGACAATTCACCACATTCATATTAGTGAATATCGCAACAGGTCAAGTGAACCATAATCTGTAGAGTAAGCGCACTGTTTCCCTGTACAGATGATGAAGAAAGTACAGAAAATTTAGTGCAGCTGTAGACCTCTAAAATTAGAGAAAATTTATTACATTTAAGGTATGTGAACAAACTTCACTGTGACTAGGGCAATGAAAATTAACATCCTTTGGAAGAGGTGTTATTCGCCAGGGATGGTTGCTTTTCTCTGCCTGTCTTGCAACTAAAAGAGCTTTCTTTGGCAAGTGAGATATCAGTATTGCTCAGTTCAACAGCTTGAAGTAAAGAATCTTTAAAAAGTTCGAGTTGGAACACAGAAGTTGCACGTGAATTGATTTCATTTCCAGTGTTTGATATGTTCTGCTTAATCCACAATTGGAATATCCTCTCCAGCCATTAGATGTTAATAAATCTCTCCTGATCGTATGCATCATATGCAATCAGTTCTTCATAACATTAAGACACACGTTGCAAACGGCAGCTTGAAAGTTACTTTAACTTTTAAATAAACTTCAGGTTTGGAACAGGTTGCAGAAAACAGAGACACAAACAATAACCGAGTACTCATTAAATCACTTTAGAGAGAAAGGTCTATCATAAAAAAAACCCAATAAACATTCGAGCTTCTAGCTAAAGTCTATTATATCCCTCTTCTCAGTCAAAGTTAGAATCCAGAAACCTTTCCATAAGGCAATAAAAAAGCTACTGTTTCAGTACAAAAGCATTCCAGTAAAGCCTCATCAAGTTTTCCACCCGTGAACCTTCTAAAAATCTGAAGTCATAAAGCAACTAGCTATATATTTTGATTTTAGAGATCCCCTCAACAGTGAACTGTCTCTCTCCTTCCGCCCAGAGCATTTTGATCTCCTTCTCCTGGGGGAAATATCTTCCCAGAGCCTGTAGACATCCTCCACTGCCTGATTTCCAAGCTCATCCTGTGCCATTGATCTCTCAGAGTGAGAACGACTTATTCCACATGCACAAGTCAGAGAAACAGTGCTGTTTGAGTCTATTTTTCTGTCTTTTTCATATCCTTTAACAGCTTTCCTGAATCCTACAATACCAAACTCACTATTTTATCATATGTCATAATAAACAGTCACAGCATCCACAATCTAAACACATTAACAGAAGTAGCAGACATACAGTCCTTTGCCTGCCCAAGCGTCCCATTATACAAATTAAGGATTCATGCTTTCAACACATTAGGCTTAAATTCTGATTTTAAGCATCTTTAAAGTGGTAAAAAAATATGCAGTATGTCTTTAAGACATGTTCCAAATGTAAATAGGATACATCAGTATTCTTACAAACTAGTATCTATGAGGTTATAGAGTAACATTTTATACTGACAATTTCATCTGGAATTATTCTGTATGGTACATATTGATTCTGAAGGTTAAAAATGTAAGTTCTGAGTAAGCATCAAATTCTCAAGCTCAGTCCCATTACAAATGAATTAAGTGTTCTACTTCAGAGCTTTGGGAAAAAATAGAAAGCTGTACACTGAAGACCCTTGTATCTTGGTACAAGAAATAGTAGGCCACATGGAAGCTGTTTGTTTCCTTGGTACTGTAACATAGTCAGAAATTATTTCAGAAACTTACCATTTTCCAAGCAGAATCTCGGACAGATCTTGTTCAAAAGAAGTTCCTGACGTAATCGAAGAACTTCAGCTTCCAGTGCTTCAACTTTCGACCTCCATCCGATATCTTGTTCGGATACAGTTTTGGCAAGGTGCTCAGTGTATTCTTTGCAACTCCTTCCTGGTGGTTTTGAGTGGATAATTGCAAAAGCCAATGCTAGTTTTGATATTTTCAAATACCAAACTTGATTTCCTCTTCCGCCTTTAATTTCTATTACATTAGAGAAACAGAAAACAAAAAAGTAACTTCACTATGACTCTATTAAGGAAATCATGCACAGTAATTTTTTGGCTTTGAAAACTGTGAGACCAATAATTTTATTTCTAGTGCATTCCTAAATCATCAAGGAAAAGATAAGAAATATAAACATCTGTGCACAATGTGAGAATAAAACATACATGAACTGCACTTCACCCATAACAATAAAATTCAGGCAGTGTTTGAGAATAATTGTGGAAATAGCAAACACTTCAAATAGGCTTATCCTAGCGAAATTTTAAATGCAAATGTTATCTCCACAAAAACAAAGATGAAACCACACGAATACTAATCTCAGAAAAACCTCCTGACCCCCTCCTCCCCCAAAAAAAATCCTAAATCCGTGACCAAAGAATGCCTATGGGGTTATTTATACTTAGCTTAAGAACAACACACGCAATTTCTTGAAAGTGCACCAAAAAGCCCTGGTGCTCAAAAGATAAAACTTCTGAGGTTGTTCTTAGTTTCTGGTTTTGGACACCTGCTATTACTGCACTTGCAGCTCTAAGTTTACATTAACCCTCAAACCTGCAAGAAAAGTCTATGTAGACAGCTTCAAAGCGATACAAGTGGCTAGTAAGATAAGTGAAGAAGATCAGCTCTGTTACAAACAGCGAGGACAGGGCAAAAGGCAATACAGGAGTCAGAAAAATAAAATATTTATCTAGATTATTATGTTATGGGCAAAAGCACAGGACCTAGAAACAGAAAAGGAAAACATGAAATTAAAAATAACTATTAATATCCAGCCTACCTAATTAGCAAGTGATTTTTTTCCTAATTCCACACCATTTTCATTCAGTAGTTCATTGTATTTTTTCTTTACTTGAAAAAATATTACCTGAAAAAAAATCACTTCCTATGCTTTCATCCTGGCCTTGACATGTAAAAAATTGTTAATGATACTATATTCTTTTGTTATCCAAGAAGTGTGCAGGCTAAGCACTATAGTAAGTTGTGTTGAGTATCTCTGAAATAGTCACAGCCAATTTGAGTAAGGTATTTTATGTCATCCTTTCACCAGATCACCTGCTATCACTAAGCTGATTTCTTCCTTTGGTTCTCCTCAACTTTAGACCGTAAGTCATAAATCATTACATATTTATTTATCCATCAGAGGCACTTACAGAAGCAGTTGCCCTTTAAATATTTCTTTCACCTTTCAAATACTTCTGAAATGCACAAACAATTTGTGTACATTCCTTGCACACTGTCCATTCAGACACACCAGTCAGTTATGTTTTGAAATGTACAGAGCACAAGGGATAGAATCATAGAAGGGTTTGGGTTGGAAGGGACCTTAAAGATCATCCGGTTCCAACCCCCATGCCATCAGCAGGGACATCTTCCACTAGACCAGGTTGCTCAGAGCTCCATCCAACCTGACCTTGAACACTGCCAGGGAGGAGGCATCCACAGCTTCTCTGGGCAACCTGGGCCAGTGTTTCACCACCCTCATGGCGAAGAATTTCTTTCTCCTATCTAATCTAAATCTGCCCTTTTTTAGTTTAGAGCCGTTCCCCCTTGTTCTATCACTACACACTCTTGTGAAAAGTCCCTCTCCAGCCTTCCTGTAGGCCCCTTCAGGTACTGGAAGGCTGCTAGAAGGTCACCCCGGAGCCTTCTCTTCTCCAGGCTGAACAGCCCCAACTCCCTCAGCCTGTCCTCGTAGGAGAGGTACTCCAGCCCTCTGATCATCGTTGTGGCCCTCCTCTGGACCTGCTCCAACACATCCATGTCCTTCTTATGTTGGGGGCTCCAGAGGTGGATGCAGCACTCCAGGTGGGGTCTCACAAGAGCGGAGTAAAGGGACAGAATCCCCTCCCTTGCCCTGCTGGCCACACTTCTCTTTATACAGCCCAGGATACTGTTGGCTTTCTGGGCTGCAAGCGCACATTGCCGGCTCATGTTGAGCTTCTCATCCACCAGTACCCCCAAGTCCTTCTCCTCAGGGCTGCTCTCAAGCCACTCTCCGCCCAGTTTGTATTTGTGTTTGGGATTGCCCCGACCCACGTGCAGGATCTCGCATTTGGCGTTGTTGAACTTCATGCGGTTCACGCAGGCCCACCTCTCCAGCCTGTCAAGGTCCCTCTGAATGGCATCCCTTCCCTCCAGCGTGTCAACACAGTTGGTGTTGTCGGCAAACTGGCCGAGGGTGCACTCAGTCCCACTGTCCATGTTGCCAAGAAAGACATTAAACAGCACTGGCCCCAGTACCGACCTCTGAGGTACACCACTTGTCACTGGTCTCCACCTGGACATCGAGCCATTGACTGCAACTCTTTGTGTGCATCCATCGAGCCACTTCTTTATCCAATGAGTAGTCCATCTGTCAAATCCATGTCCTTCCAATTTAGAGACAAGGACGTCATGCGGGACAGCGTCGAATGCCTTGCACAAGTCCAGGTAGATGATGTCAGTTGCCCGCCCTTTGTCTACCAACGCTGTAACCCCATCATAGAAGGATACCAAGTTGATCAGGCACGATTTGCCTTTGGTGAAGCCATGTTGGCTGTCCCCAGTCACCTCCTTGTTATCCGTGTGCCTTAGCATGGTTTTGAGGAGGATTTGCTCCATCATCTTGCCAGGCACAGAGGTGAGACTTTCTGGCCTATAGTTCCCCGGGTCTTCTTTTATCGCTTTTTAAAAATGGGGGTGATGTTGGGGATCTATCTACCTACAGCTGTGTTTTAAGTTACTGTTCTCCACTTGAAACAGTACGTTCCTGCCTTGTGTCAGGGCAAAAACATGTAGTCTAAGCCACCTGTGCACTCTTAAAGCTAATGGAAGTATAAGCCCTTAGAAACTGAACTATAGTATCTATACCTACTGTTTAAAGCAGTTATGCATTAAATAAATGGTACTTTTTGCAAAATTTCTTACTCATTAAAAAAAAAAAATCTATTTCACACAACTTATCCATTCATATCTAGGAATTCCAGTGAAAAGCAGAGGTTAATTGTATCAGCCTTAAAGGATCAGCACCTCTGTGGGACAACAAACTGATCTAAAACTCTCATTTGCCTTACACATCAAAGGAAATGTTTTACAAATACAGAACCATGTAAGTAATTGAATTGCCTTCAGAGCTGTGAATAAAATGAAATACATGGAACCACACTGAAAGAAGAGTAAGTAGTAACACTAAAGTGCTCAAAATCTTTGGCTTTGAACCTGAAATGTGCTTCCCAGCTTCTCTCATCGTCTTAATGGAAGTTTCAACCAGATGTTACTCAGTGTCTGTCAAAGCTCCTTTCCTACAAAGTTCCTTTGCAGAGCAGAGCCACAAATTAAGGCAGCCAGAAAGATGTCTTACAAATGGCTTTCGCTGCTGGTTTATCACTTTGATATCTCTGCAGACTACTTTGCAAGAGCTTTCTGATTCGCTTTCCTTTTAAAAAAGGACAAAGAAAGATTTGCTTTGTGCTTTATAACACACTTTGTAAGTACTAGCATTTTCCTTTAAATTACATTCAGGGAAGTTGCAGAACCACCAACATTCCAGTATGGGTCAAGGGATGGTATTTAATTTCAGCATTTTATGAATGTTCAGGGACCTTTTATTATTAGAGGATCACCATTAATACTTTCTTTTCTATCACGCTCTGTTTATTTCTATTCACATGACATACTATTACACAGAAAAGTCAAAGTTAGCTGTTTGACCACTGATACTTTACTGCTACGCACTTTACAAATCTCAGCCCACAACTCTAAATCCGGTGATTTAGAGTAAAAAAAAAAATCCTCAATAAAAATCATCTAATAAGTAGACAAGTATTACAACGAACTGGAATGGGAATTGTTGATACTGAATTTCTACAGCTCAAGGAAATTCAGAAGTGTGAAATGCTACTTTAGTAGTATTTTTCACCACGTACTACCAAACTAGAGAGAGACACTTTTCTGATTCATTTTAAAGAGGACTATTCTATTTTCAACAGAGCAAAAACCTTAGTGCACATGCTAATAATACAACACAGACAAGCAAACGGTTCTTTCACCCTCATCGTGCCAAAATGCTATTTCCTAAAGGAGATGTATCCCTAATAAATCACATAAAGCATGATATTTTACCTAATTTTGCTTTAAATCATAATCATCAAAACATGAAACAGGATTCCACGTTAACTCCTAGGACATACAGCTAAGTGATGAAATTTGGGTTTTGAAGGAGGCCTTTTTCTCTTTGACATCTTATACAGTCTCAATTCTACAGCAGTAGTGCCTTACACTGAATGAGTTTAATGAGGTACTTTCACTCTGGAGAAACAGTGTCATGCCTTCTCTGGAATAATTACTTGCAGAGATGCTGTTAAAAAAACAAAAAAGGCAGCACAGTTCACAAAGTTGGTTCTCCTTAGGAACAAGACACAATTAAAGCAGCTTTTGGAGAAGTAATTCTGCTGGAATCTCAAAATCTCTTGTTTAAAACCAGGTAATTAATGACAAATCGTGACACACCCGCACGTATTTCCAGAAACAGTGGATTTCATAAAGATTTTATAGAGAATATACAGCTCTTTCACCCCTTTCTATTACTGTCACTATCGCCATCTCTCTTTTCTTTTCATCTTTTATGATAATGAAAAGAGAAGTTTGTGGAACGAAAAGCAGGAGTTGTAAGAGTTGATTCAAGTTTTTCCAAAGTTCCCTAAAGGTACAACTGCTCTCTCAGAAACCACTGTAAAAATCTCCTAGAAAATAAGACACCTTATGATGCTGCTAGAAATACGGGTGTGCTGGCCAACTGCATTAGCAAAAATTGCACAGCAGTCTGTTGCTCTCAGGAAGTGCTGCACCAAAGACCACCAAATGCGAATGCATTCCACTAAAAGCATATTGGCAGCTACAGAGTTTTATCAATAACATTTTTTCTCATATCAGTGCAGAAATGACACCAACGGTTAGGTAGAAAAAGGTTTAGAACCAAACCAGAAATCTTTCTTGATTGGGAACAGCACCAGACCAAGAGCAGAAAGAAGCCACCAGTCTAACCCTAGCTGCTAACGCCAGAATAATGTCCGACAGGAACTGGCTGGATCAAGAATTATCCACCAAAACACAGCTGGTACCCAAGTTACTCAGCGAGAAGAACTACTTACTAACAAAGCTCCATTTGTGGGTTTACTCAGCGTTAAGGAGGGAACCAGTAACCCCTTGTGAGCCCTGCTAGAAGCAGGGCGCAATACCCTAACAACAGGTACCGCCCAGTGACAAGTCTCCTGTGCAACCCTCTCAATCCACAGTCTGATACTAGGAGTACACTTAGAGGACAGGACTGGCTAAATTCGCTGTCGAACCAGACTGGGTCTCCAGACTTCTGACACACGAAAGACCTCCCCCTCTCTCCAACCTTCTAACTCTCATGCAGGGAGAGGGTACCGAGGACCCACAGCCCTGCTGAGGCCCTAGACGTGAAAGACTGTTGAGTAATAATTCAGCTGCTGAAATAATTACAAAAGAAGCCATGAACTGTCCTGTACAGCTCCTTGTTAGATAGCCAAGGGGAACTAAGAGGCGGTGTAAGATGCTTTGGGGACCTTAGATATAAGCAAGAAATGGGATAACTGAAAGAATAAAGGTACATCTGATTCACAAACACTACCCTACTCCACCAACTTGCCAGTCCTGCTGTTCTGCAACTGCATTTGATCCAGCAGCTCATATTACACCATTAACGATTGCAAGATACCTTTCTGATAAGTCTCACCTTTGTTTTAACACTGTCTGCAACATGTGATGAGGACATAATTCCTGCTAATTAGGAAGAAACTCCACTATATTCAGATCATCACCTTTTTAGTTCATTTTCTTCTCAGTCAGAAAAACCAAATATTTAACAGCATTCCAAAGGTCAAAGGTTTCACATTATTGGTAAAAACCCCCAAACAATTCAAATAATTAATTGTTACTAAAAAAACTAAAGCATCCATTAAAGCCATGAAACTTGCATCTAAGCTTAAACCATTCATTAAAGCAATTTTAACAAGCTAGAAATTTTCCAATTTCTTTCACTTTAGATTTCTTTTGCATGTGAAAAAAAAATAAAACAGGCTAATTTAAAAATATCAAATCTGACCATGAACACTAATATTTGGAAGAAATACACATTTGCATGAACTGAAAACTGAGGCAGAAGCTTCGAAGCTGAGTAAAAGTTTGATAGAAATTCAAGTATCCCAGCTCGTATCAGCTGGCTGCAACACCAAAAAACCTGCAACCCCATAAAAGGGCGGTTTATGCACCTTGCTAGTTATTAGTCCCCATTTTCATACTGATAACATGTTGTCAAAACCTGAAAGTTGAGGACAAATGCAGTATCTTCAAGAAGCAAAGACAATTCCCCAAGTCTACTGCTGGCACAAAAGCATCCCTTCCCCCCTCCGCCCCATGCTCTCTTCGCTGTCAGAAGACGCTTTTCTGCCTCTTTCTTCTTCCTGTTTCATTTTCCACTATTAACGACACAAAACTGAACAGTGCAGCCCCTGAATGAGTAGGAGTCACTGCTGCACACACCACCAAATTAAGTCTCAAGAGGACAAAAACACCTGGGTTTCTCTACCTCATGCCAGAATTGCACTCGGGTCAACAACAGGCTGACAGGGATAACAATAGTTTTTTGTCTTTAACAGAAGCGCAGGGATGATCTCTTCATTACTCTTTGCATTAGTACACGTGAAATAGAGGAATCTGCTTCCCAAGCAGGATCAACCTAGCAAGGGTTAAGCTTAAGGCTGCAGAAAGCTCAAAATGGACTGCTCCCTGAGGAAAAACCCAGTGATCCTGGGATGAGCCTCTCAAGCTCCTGGGCTCACATCCACCCTTCTCTCTCAGCGAGCTCTGAGTTCCTCCACCCAGAGGAACAGCAGCACCCAGCCATCAAGAGATTAGCTACTCGGTTCATCCACATGAATCCTCAGCTCTCGAGATTTTAAAAAGAACTTCAGGGGTGTTTCCAGGCAAGGGAGCAGGTCGAGAGAGATGATTCTGCCCCTCTACTCGGCTCTGGTGAGACCTCACCTGGAGTACTGCGTTCAGCTCTGGAGCCCTCAGCACAAGAAGGACATGGAACTGTTGGAGCGGGTCCAAAGGAGGGCTACAAAAACGATCCGAGGGCTGGAGCACCTCTCCTATGAGGACAGGCTGAGAGAGCTGGGCTTGTTCAGCCTGGAGAAGAGAAGGCTGCAGGGAGACCTGATTGCAGCCTTTCAGTACTTAAAGGGAGCCTATAGGAAAGATGGGAACAATCTTTTTAGTAGAGACAACAGTGACAGGACGAGGGGTAATGGTTTTAAACTAAAACAGGGTAGGTTTAGGCTGGACATAAGGAAGAAATTCTTTACAATGAGGGTGGTGAAACACTGGAACGGGTTGCCCAGAGAGGTAGTGGAGGCCCCATCCCTGGAAACATTCAAGACCAGGTTGGACAGGGCTCTGAGCAACCTGATCTAGTTAGTGGTGTCCCTGCTCGCTGGGGGGGGGTTGGACTAGATAACCTCTAGGGCTCCCTTCCGACCCAAAACTTTCTATGATTCTATGATTTTAGGTAGTTCACCTTCCTGAATGCTACATACACTTTTCTGACTGACCTTGGAAACAGGGAAGTCACAGGGTGGGACTGTGGGGGGAGAGGATTAAATCAGTGTTTTTATACCAACACAGTTATACTGTGATTTAACATTACGAGGCATTTAAAAAAAAACCCAAAACCTACCCCTGTCTGAAATAATTCAGCATTTGAGTAATACTACTCTACATCCCAGGTTTGCACACCTTAGGCATGATCTCTAAGTTTGCCCATGAAACTCATGGCTAATAATTGAAGAAACTTCTTCAAAGATCACAGACAAAACTTTACTGCTTACAACAGGACATTTATTTGTTATTCAGATCATTATCATCTCAGACTGAACATTTTAAACATTAATAGAGTAATACACCAAACAGACTGTAACTCATATAACTTCCAGCCCATTCAAGGGCTCGTTTTTTTTCACATTTGAAACAAGATGAGACATATAAAGGCAGGACAGAAACAAATTGCCACCCACCATTATTACACATCTAAAAATCTTCAGACAGTCCTAAATAACCGTATGCAACAAATATTCAAAAAGTGGTCTCCCTTCTAAATTTAAGTGTATGGTCTGTCTTTAATGGTGCAAACATAATAGGAAAACCTGTTTTGTTACCATGACTTTAACTAGTCTGTCAATTACGCACTGCAGATAAACGTGAAAAAATTACCCACATCTTTGTAACCTCATCCTGCATTATACAATAGCAACCAAGATATTGGCCTATTATAACAGAATACAAAATGGATCACAAAATGATCCAAGTGCTCTAGCAGAACTGGGCTAAGCTGCAGACATATACGGCCATAATATGAAGCAACAATAAAATAAACTTGATTTAACTGGTATGCCTCATATAATACACTTTTGTGCGTACAATAAATAATGATAATGGGAGAGCTGCATAATCAAGATAAGGTATGCCCTGTGTTCCAATTAAGCAGCTTCTATTGTAAAAATGTATATTAAACAAAGGCTACTCCACAGTGTCATTTTAAAACAACCTATACTCTTAATACACAAAGACACGTAATGTGGACATACATACTGAGGGAAAAACTCTGTTTACTACCACAAGCCTAAAAAATACCTCCAGCATATTCTTTTTTCCTTTTTTTTTTTTTAATGGATTGAAGATGCTAAAATGGTACTGAAAATAATATATATTCAAAATATGTCAAAACCACAAGGAAACTTGCTTAAAATGTAACATGATTTATATCTTCAAACAATTTAAGTTTTAAATTGTTTTAGCTTCTAAAATCAAGTCTCCAAAACCAAATAACACAAACGATTTGAAAAATATTTTAGAGCTTTTTAACATTTCCCAATTATAACCTTTTCATAGCACTTAAGAACATAAGCAAGCATAATTCCTTGCAATTTCAGTAACACTTTACAGGTAGGATTTATCTCTTCTTAACTACAGAAATCTACAGTTCCGAAGGCTACAGCTGAGCGAGTTGCCTAGGCTTCCTTTTTCATCAATGGGCAGAAACAGAGATTTCTAATGTTAAAAATAAGCCAAGTGATTTGTACATCTACCTTGTGATGAAGTCATGACCCAGAAATGCTTGTTTCCCTTCCCAGACTACAAAGAGAGTTCAGATGACTAGATCAGATGTACATACATATATTATGGACAGCTAACTTCAGTGAGACGAATTGGTGCACCACAGGCAGCTAAAGCTGAGACCTTCAAAAAGTATTCAAGTACCTAACACATGAAATTTTGCAGGCCAAAATCAGCATCTGTCTTTAAAAGTAGTTTGTAATCCTAGATATTTTGAATATCTCTGAAAAAAAAATTAAGCTTTCTAAAAGAAAACCCCAAAATTATGGAAGTTTTTTGTGAGAATAACCTTGTGAACATTTAATTGTCCATGCACAAACCAAATAGCACACAGGTGCAAAGTAAATCACATGGGAAGCATCAAGTATGCCCAGAATTAAATCAGCATAAACCAGTTTCGCCCCTCATAAAGTTACTGTGCATCACTCTTCAGTGAGATCACAGGTGAGGAAATTATTTCCTCCTATTTGAAAATGTGTAAACTCCCAATTCAAGATACCACAAGTATGTTGATACTCTTATAACTATATGCTTAAATTAACTCTTTCCAGGTTTGGACTGTTCTGGCATTTTTCTTTCTGAACAGAATAATTTGACAGTTTGGGGTTTTTTTTTAAACTTTTTTCTAACACGCTGTTGTAGTGGCACATCTAGAAGAGAAATATCAAATCAGATAACACACAAGAACCCCAAGTCACTCAAGAGTTCAACTCTGTCAATCTTCTCAAAGAAACATTACAAAGTATTGACAGCAAGGACAGCTTATGCACCATAGGAGCCTTAAAGAGATAAAAGGATTCTAATTCTGCTCTTCTCCCATTAGAACAGGCCAAGCAAAAAACCCTAACGTAAATCTGAGATTTCTGATAGTTTTAAATTACGTATATGTTTTCCCTACAAGCTGAGAGTTCTTCCTTTTGCACTCTTTTTTTCTCTTCCAGCAGGCTTTTTTTTGCTGTCACCTACAATGATATCTAATTAATCTGGCACACAGTACTGTTACCGCTACCATGTTTTTCTTTACTATTCTCACTGTTAAAACACGCATACATTTGCACAAATGTGAATTTATTCTATAAAGCCTGCTGTTCAGAAATTAAATTATAATTCTATGCTGTTAGTTTATCTATTCCTATGTTGGCACAGATTTGTTCCCCTGCCAAAACAAAACTGTAATCCCTTAATCAGCTGGGTGTAAATCCATTTGGTTTGGAAATTGAGGATATACTTTTCATTACAGCTTTATGAGACAGACCATGAAAGTCAGACCCTTAGTCATTCACAAAATTTCACATGTGCTAATAATATTTAATTACACGATATATAAATTTACAGTTGACATTTTGGACTGTGGAAAATAATCCCAGTCTTTATATACTGCCAAGTCACAATACGAAAGCAGCCATATCTTCCAAGTTTTACCCACTGCAACAACTACTTTAGTTCCTGAATGCAGAATTTCAAAGCAGAATTCAAAAAAAAGGCAATCATGAACAGTTTGAGGGATTATGCGGGGATTATTTTGCATGTCTCCTCTTCCCTTATTAAAATGTATTGACTAAAATATCACCATACTTTTCAATTTCACACATTCAGCCTTTACCTGAATAGTTCCATTTCCACAAGCTTTTAAATCTGCAAGATCAGTACCTTTCAGTGAAGAAGCTTCCTTCAGGTAAGTTACTAGAAAGCATTTTAGAAACCTTTTGCTTTGCTTTCTTATTTTATATTGACAGCATATTCAATTTTATATTGACAGAACAAAAGGTGAGATTGTTCAAAAGAAAACAAATGTTTGTAAGACAAGACAAGGAAAAAGAGAATAGTAGGAATACTAGGAATCTCGTACTCTAAAAAGCATACAGTATGCAATAAAGAATAAAATCTTACATATACTATAGATACAACCAAAACTATAACCACATACGAATAAGTGGTGCCTGAATATTAGTTTATGAAGCACTGAAAGTTGCACAAGACAGCAAACCATGGAAGCGACTTGCCAAGCATTCACAGCCAAGTCCAGAGACAAGGACTTTGTACACTTCAATTCAGCTCAATTACTAGTTTATTCAAACTAAGAAAACAAACGGGAAATCAGAGAGAACTAATCATTACTTTCTGCCATCAGTCATTGAGAAAAACGTAGGAGACAGCACTAAGATATCTAAATTCCTAAGGAAAGGGTGATCAGAAACAATCATTTAAATTCACTGACATTAATCAGTTTCAGGTAAAAATATTGGTAACTCTTTTCCCTTGTGTCTGCGTGTTTGATGCGACCTTATTTTAACAACTGGAGCGCTGGGAACATTAACTGAATTCCAGCGCCTATCCGACACAACTTAGCTACAACACCGCGTTCTCACTCCTGACTTGGGTGAAACGAGCAGGAAAACAACTTCAGATTTGTAACACACCAGACAAGACGACTAAGAATCCGAATAAATATAAGGCAGAGGTCATTCATAGCTTATCTTCTTCACTAATAATAACAAAAAGCGGTGCAACCTTCACGGGAGGGCTGCCATTTCCTCCCAAATCAGCCGAACCTCTCTCTAGGGAGCCCCTTCCCGACCACCCGAGCCTGCCCCCGCCAGCCGAGCCAGCCGCGGCGGCCTGACCCAGCCGGCTCCACCTCCGCTGCCCCGGGCAGGCCCCAGCGCTCACAAACGCTGCCGCCCGTCCGGAGCCCTCGCCTGGCCTCCCTTCACCGCCTTCCCCGGCCGCGGGCAGCGGCCGGGCAGGCCGAGTCCCCGGTAAGCCCCGGCGGCCTCGGGCCCCGACGCACCTGCAGTGGCGGCCCCGCCGCGGAGGCCGCTCCCCGGCTCCATGGCGAGGGGCCGAGCTCGGCAGCCGCCCTCACAGGCGGCGCGGCCCGGGGCTGAGGGAGGGCGGGACGGGACGCGGGCTCAGCGCCGCTGCTGAGTCCTGCCAGCCCCCCGGAGGGAGCTTGGTGGGAGCCCTTTGGTGCCCGCCCTCCTCGCCCCGCTTGTGCTCATCTCGGCCCAACGCGGGTGTCTCCTACGGGTGTTGCCAGAGCCGGCTGGCCCATGCCGCGGGCCTTCCTCTTGCTGGCGGGGCTGGGGTGAGCTGAGGGGTGAGGGAGAACGGCAAAGGCCACCTTGCCCCCAAGGCGAACACCGCCTTGGTCTGGAAGGGGAAGGGAAGCAGGGGAGATGTCTGGACCGTTGAGGCTGAACGGGAACGTAGCGCAGCCGCGGGCAGGCGTCGGGCGAGCGGGGCCCTGCGGCGGGCCCGGGCCTGCGGCCTGCGGTATGGCCGCGCTCAGGCGGCGGTGGGCTAAGGTGTCGCTTCCCTTCAGAGCTCACCATCCACTCGGCGCCTGAGGGACCCCCACCTTCGTACGCCGCTGTACTCATGCTCTCGAGCCCGCGTCGTTTTTACTGCTGTGAATTTAAATTGCGTGAAGGTCTCTGGAGACCTTTTGTTGATTAATTTTGGTCTGCTTGAACATTTCTTACATTCGGATATCCTAAGCGCAAATCAGATCCTAACGCTTCAAAACGGTATTTCTTGAACATGTAATAGACTAGAAGATGATTCGTGTTGAGTGCACGTATTGTGTAAGTGAGGAAACTAGCATAATGTGAAATAACAAAACTACATAAGGCATGGAACAAGACACAGGATATCTGTGGGTTTGAGATTAGGCTAAGATAGAAGTCCAGTGCGGTTTGAGACTGGGCTAACTATATCGCTTGTGCAAGATGAGCGGGCAGCGGCGGGGAGGCTGTGGCAGCACACCAAAAAAGGACATTTAGAGGACACTGAGGAAGAAGAGACTCTTCATCCCGAAGACCACCAGAGGAACTATAAAGACCACCAACATCATAAGACGCATGCGTCAATAAATGATGCCACATAAGCACAGAGAATCAAAAGAAGGAGGAGACTTCGCGGAAACGAACAGCCCGGAGAGAATATAAAGACCGCTGGTGCCATTAGAAGGTGTGCGTGTTGGTGGAGCAGTGACTCCCCGCACACCCTGCGCTGTTTGCTGGCTTTTTATTGCCTTAAATATTAATAAAGACAAAGATAACGCAAATGGCATATTGTCATTTATAACAAACAGTAGATTGGAAATGGGAGCTGCCTGCTAACCAAAACACTGTGATGAAAGCTCACCAGTTAATTAATTAGTTTTGTCTATATTCTTTACACAAACTGTGCCGAAAAGGCTGCGTTAAGACCTTCTTGGCCCGTGATGGAGCCTCTTCAGTGGAGGCAGGTGAGAAGGGAGGACGTGAGGAGAAATAAGAGATTACTGATGAAGTCAGGTGCATGAGGTGCAGTGAGGCTTATCACAGTGCATGAGCAAGGGAGATTGACCTTTCCAAATGCAGAAGTATTCAGATGTGGCAAATAATATCTACTTTTAAATTCCTCCTCCCTATTTTATTTCTAGGACAATCTAAACAGCTTTATTTTTAAAGCATTAATTTGTTCAAAAAATTTTTTCAATCAAGATACATAGCGGTAGACTTCTGAGCTCATGTGCTTATGTTTTTTAATTTGAAAAATAAATTTACCAGCCCAACTACAGAAAACTGTTAACACATTGGAACTTTCATTTTAGACTTCAAATGATAAACATAAATTAGACTGAATAATTTAGACTATTTTCATGCTGACAGCTCTACTTATTTCTCAGTGAAACCCAGAGGAAAAAGTAACAAAACAATCTCCAGCCTTTTATTACGGTGACATATCAGCAGCTACACTTCGTTTATCATTTTCTGCGCATCTTTTGTGCATGTAAGTGATGCAGCTGCTTTGCAAAGTGGACAGTCATTATGTAGATTGGAACATCCACGTTTTCCCATAATCTTTTCAACTATGACTGAAATAAAAGATTCAGAGACATCAGTGCTGTTACCTGCAAACCTGAGGTTTCTGTACAGAGAGCTGAACGTAAAAAGCAGAATGAGGCAGAGGCAACATTATTACTGCTGTGAAAAAGAAAGTGGCTCTGACTGCTTTTTGTGGAAGTACCAGTCCTACCTGCAATTGTGGGCTTACTGAGAGGCACCTGACAATCCTGAGACCTTCCACCATTGAACAGCTGCCTGGAGGGATGTTTGTTGCTTGATTGTTTTGTAGTTAAACATCCAAGAAGTGCATAAATTTAGTTTGAGGTGCAGAGCCCACCCCCACCCCCCTACCTTTTTTGGGGGGATTCGGACCTAGTAGTAGTTAAAACAAATGTGTCATAAACTTACTGTATGCAACTTTCAGAATACCAATCAAGGTACACCTTTTTACAGTTTTTAGATTTTCCTTTAAAATAAATTGAAGCATCCCAATGTTTTCAAGGTGAAATAAAGCTGATTTCCTCCTTCTCCCCCCTCCCCCCATTAACAGAGCATCTCTAAGGACTTTTTTAGTCATCCAAAAGCAGCAAAATTTGGGCACAATCGGCTGCAGATTCATTGAGATGTGTGATCCTGTTCTATTGAAGAACACTTTTCAAAAATAATTTATAGAACTTGTATTAACTTTATGCACTGAGTATTCCCAGTGATTTCATATAACTTTTCTTTTTCGTAAATTAACATCGTGTGTGTGTGCACATGCATTCGTGCACGTGTGCAAATTAATGTTATAGCTAATAAATAAAAAATAAGATACAATTCCCATTTTTATAGCCAAACATGGGATGATTAGCACTGTATGTAATCTCAAGTGAACCAACAGTAAAATCAAGCTTTGATTTGAAATAAGTGGTTTGTAGATCATGATGGAAGCTGATTCTACTAGTTGCAGATAAATTTGTTTCATTTCTGTCTCTGAAGATGCCTTTTGATCTTGAGAGCAGTCAAAGGATATATTCATGGCAAAAGGTCATACAAAATAATTAGCTGCTTTTATTAATAATTAAACATAAAAGCAGTACAGGTGTTTAATCACATTAGAGGTCATGAATTCTCAGTATTTAGCCAATCCACACAGCAATCCAGTAAGCATGGAGAAGTCAGTGGTCAGCTCAGAACAAATTCCAAAAACATAAGCTTCAATCAGTTGTTAAAAGTAAATGGATTACATTGCTGTCAAACATGAAGGCCCTGCTCCTGCTGGATGCCTACGGCATCAACAGTAATTTGAGCAAGCAGGAAAGAATAACTTTTTTTTTGTAGTGGAGAACTACAATCTGTCAGAATTCATCAGACAGCTTTATGTTTTAATGCATCTCATTTTACCCGAGAGCTGGAAGTCTCTGAAAACACGTATGAAATCTGCTGTCTCAGCTGTTGTCGTTTACAATTTTGTTTAGCTGATGTGGTGGAAGAGATAGAGCAGCTTGAGAAGAGTGCATGAAAATCACGAACAGGAACATCAGCGTCTTCTCATTTGAGCTGTCATTCTTCTGTGTTACAGTGCTATATTTAATTAAAAATAAAAATTTTGGCACCGTGATTCTTCATTACACAGCATCATGCTCTTTTCAAAATAGATTATAATGTGTTTATGATGACTCTATTTTGTTTGTAATTCTGATGACAGAAATATGATTCAAGCAGTCCCTTTGATCATAATCTGCAATTCTAAACAAATCATCTGATTTAGGATGTTCAGGGAGTTATGCAATGACTTCTTTGTTACTGTTCAGAAATAAAGCATTACCATCAGCAAAGAAGGATAAAGAAGCATCTGATGCAATGAAAATCTTGTTCTACCAAAGCAATATAAAAAGTTAGACATAGTATGAGGAGAACAGGGAATCAAACAGAAGTTGCTGCCATTAAGAGGCAACATACCATCAGTTATGATGGTGTGCTCTGTTATGAGTAGATACTTTGAAGTGCTTTATTTAAGTGCTATCACTTATGTAACACTGTAAAATTAGATGTACATACAAGATAATGACAATGGATTCCATTCTCTTCTATACAGTATATACTACAGAAAGAGAAAAGCTTTCCCTCAAAGAATTTCACCATCTGGAAATCAATACTAAAATATTCCCATGCACCAGGTAAGAAAAACAGTAGAGGGATGTTAGAAAGTAATCAGAATGATGGTCATACTTTAGTGTAGAGATGAAATGAAAACGAGAAGAATGTGTGACAATGTAGCAGACAATTTTCTGTATTTGCATTTCATTGTTGATCTAAGACTCACGAAACACTTTTGTGAGAGCTTTTTTCCCATTTGCCCTGTATAGAACAACAGACATCTGGGAAGAAAAATTGAAGTGTATACAAAATTCAGATTAGACTTCTACACATGAGGTTGGAATCAAAAAGCATATGAGCAGCCCTCCCCAGCTGCCTCATAGTATAGAAAACTTACTGCATTAGAATAACCACACTATTCTGATTTAATCCTGAGGCATTTTGGTTGGCATTCCTCTATGCAAACGTTGGGTGTCAGCTGAGTCATGGCTTACAATACACTTTTCTTTCTGTTGGCTCAAATGGGTCTGGCATATGTTTTGATGACATGAGTTTCACCTCTTGGAACATACTCAGTCACACTTCACACACCAAAAATGCCAGATGCTAGCCCGCTTAAAACGCAGCAGTTGTGCTAGTGCTGCTAGCATCTCACCTGTCTAACCAGCAGCTTATTGTTCAGAGCTTGAAGGATACAGAGTCAATTCCTTTTTCTGGGGGGGAATTTGCAATTTGTTTCCCACAAAACATTATGCCTAGTAATCACAGTGGTGCTCTGGAAGAGGTTTGTCTTAATTTCTTTTGCCAAAAATGGTCCGCTTTGAATAGAATTAAATACTCTTTAGGCTACAGGGAGCTTTAATATGGCTCCAGTTTTGATCCCCACTCCAGGTAATATGTATTTTTCTGCAGTGAGAACTGGAATTTGCCCTACTTTCAGGTAAGAAATCAGATTACGTACGTGTGAGGGGTCATATATGATATCCTGTAATATGCTGTCTCGGCCAAGGATTCATTCCTTTGATGGAAAAGCTATAATAGCAATGTTGGTCTTGGTGATAGTCCTACTTGAAGTGGGACGTAGGACTGACTAGGCAACCTCCAGAAGTCCCTTCAAACCAAACCAAACCAAGCCAAACACCAAGCAGAGTGCTCTGCCCCTACCTCCTCCCTGACCACCTGAAAATAGCCTATAATCTGGTGAATAGGGCAGCAAGGTGAAAGAGGTGGACTTAAACACTGGCTCAGAAGTGAGTGGAATATGTGTGCGACACATTGCAGGTGAGCCCTCTGGCCACTGAGTTACTGGGCAGAAACTGGTTAAAGTAGCTACTATCTGTATTTTTTAAAAATATGACTATTCCATACCTAAAATCAGGAAAGATTCTGAAGGTTGTGACTTGTATGTGGACATACATACTCTGATCTATGCTGGAGGAAATTGCATACGGTCTGGCGGTCTTACATATGGGTAAGAAGTTTGTCTCCCTCAAGAAGCTCCTCACTCAGCACCTGCATTTGTCAGCCTCATTCTTCCCATGAATTGTGTCAGGATCCTTGGTAGTAGTACTGAGAAGTCTCCCACTAAAAAATATCCGCAGTCTTTGCACTGCATAGCAACACGGAAGTTGTTTTCTGGACCTAACAGGATATCTGTGCTATACTGTGGCACTTCATGAGACCTAGAGGAGCTCTAGGTCATGCACTGTGCGATATCAGTCTGACTCTACCACACAGCTGGTGTCAAGCCCGAGGCAGAGCTGCGCCTTAGGAAATCCTCACCGACTGACCAGGCACCAGAGCAGTCTTCCTCCTTCAGTCCACAGAGGACGATGTAGAAGTTTTCTCGTTTTGCGTCAGTTGTATTGTTGACGCACACTCACTCACACACAGGCACCCACATAACTGTTGATTAACAGACCTATTCTTCTAGAGTCGGCAGTCTGGTTTAGTCTTCAAAATCAGGGTAACTTCTCTCAGGAGGACTGTGCTGTACTGCTCCCGCAGGTGAGGAGAGGGAGGGCCATCTGCCCAGCTATGTAACTTGTCACTGTTTTGTTCACTTAGAAGGAGTTTTGTCAGTTTGCTCTAATTGTAAATGTGTCCCACTGAGTTTAACAAGCTTAAACCGGTAATTAATTTGTTTTTCCTGGTGTGAAATGAAAGCTTCAGGTTAAATTATTAAAAATGTAGATTCTTGGAGCCCAGAATTCCTTGTATCTAGCAAATATGGATAGGAGATTGGAAAAAGAAGAAACAGTCCTCAGAAAAACTTAAACATTTTAGACTAGTAAAACTAATTTCTAATGCAATTTGTAATATAAATAGAATAGGTCATATCTAGAGGTATACACACATAAATATATATATATACACATGTAGATAGATAGACACATAGATAGGTACAAGTGACAAAGTCACACAGGTTGTGGTAAAGAGGTACAGAAATAATTTTTGTTATCTGACTAATATGTTTCAACTGTAGCAACCGGCTTCCAGAGATAAAACACTTTGTCCCCTCCACATGGAACTTTCTTTCCCTCAGAAGAATCCCATCACATGTCCTAGTTCAGTGGTTCCTGAGCTTTACAGGGTTGAACATAATTTTAACAGATCAAGGGAGCTGCAATCAATACTGTATCTGCTTTGAAACTCTTACTCTATGCTTCCTGGGGCTCCTGGAGCCCAGCAGGGAAGGGCAGTGGACCTGACATAAATCCTTGCTTCTTGCAGCTGGGCTGTTGCTGCAGAGAAGAAAAGCATCTGCTTCCAGTGTGAGAGGGTCACATTAGCATGGTTCCCATGCCTGAAATAAAATGGCAGTGGTATACGAATGTGAGCATCAGTAGATACAGATGAAGATGCTGTTTAAAACTTGCATGGCATGACTCAAGTGACACAATTTCAAATTCAAATAAAAGCCATACAAGTTATGTCCTGATGCACCACCTCTCCAGAAATCTGAAGGTCTGCGTGTGGACGGGTTAGAACCGCAAAGGCTGGACTGTGCATATATTAAGGGGAGGAAATTGCGTGTGCCTGTAAGTCTCCACAAATATCCATTCCATAAAAGGATTTAAGAGGCAATCACCCAGCTGCTAAAATGTGTATGCTGTCTTTAATCATGTTTCTGCTGAATGAGGAAAAAACATCAGAAGGAAATACAAAAAAAATTTAACAAGATTGCCAACTGTGTTTCTCAAGTAATTATAACGAAAACAAATGATTAGGAGGGATTGGCTGCAATGAAGGTGAACCTAAATTTAATGATATGTGTGATTTTGGAGCTAGACTGAGTTGTCATGACTTATGACATCACTAAAACTCCCATCAGAGGGGAGGGCACTTCATTTAAGTCCATGAAACTATAAGTGTAGTTCATAAAATTAACTAAATTCAGTTCTACATTTTATTTAGTTTAATTCTCACTAAATTCTAGACTTTTGTTGAAATAATTCACTATTTGATTTTTTGAGCTATGATGTGTAAAATCAATGCACAGTTTTTCATTTCAGCTGTAACATTTGGTTGCTCTTTACTATAACCTTGATTGTATAACTCAAGGTCTCAAGGATTTGAGGAGCAACGAAAGAAAAAGCAGCAAGTCAGCAGAGTGAAATTCTTGTGTAGGTTACTTGGATAATTCATATCTGAGCATAAAGAAATCTGAATTCTGTGGAGTACATATGGTGCTTGATATACGTGCTATATATATAATTTCCATAAGATCTATAAGAAAGTTAAACTGAAGTTTAATCAGAAGTTTCGCTCTGCACTGATTTGTGAGATCCTAAGGTGAAATGGGACCAAGAAATGTATTTATGGACATAATCGTCTTTTATTCCCATGCACCTTGTGTTTGGAGCGGAGTTATTTTCCAATAGCTTTTATAAGTTTCATTTCTTCTTCAACTCTACTATTTTATTTGTGCTTTATTGCCATATTCTACACACAGATATGTGCATGACTTCATTGAGAGTCATGCACATATGCACATATTTCTCTCAAGGGAAAAAGTGGCCTTTAATAAATATGCAATGTGGCACAGTTGCGATTGAGGTAGGCAGGTTTAAGATGCATAACTTGATTATTTCAAAACCAGATTTCTTCAAACATGCCAAAGGCAGGTATATGTCAAACTATAAGTTACATGAATTGGAGTGTAAAGGAGCAATATAAACATTTTTCAAATTATGCAGAAGTGTGTTTGCTCATATTCCATAACTCAGAAGTAGGCAGACTGGATTTTTGCCACACTTTCATAATAATTCATATTTGGATAATAAACAAATATGAACAATATTAGAAAAACAGATCATGTTCTTAAACCTCTAAATGTCATAATAGAAATACCTTCTCAATCATAATTATGGCCATTGCAGGAGAGATGCTATAAGAATTTTTTTTTAAATATAGTTTCTTCTTTGTCTCCTCATTTGAAATGTTTGTTTAGGTAGCCCTCAGAACACTATTCCTTGCTTTTAAATGTGTTCAAGAAATAATGCTTTAAATGCTCCAGACTGCTCAGAGTTTTGCAGTACTGTCAAAGTTTGAAGACTCCTATGTTGCCACTGGTGTTTCCTCATATGCTAAGAATCTCTCTTCCCTGGAAGTAATTACTTCTGCACTTGTTTTCAGGGCTAGAAATTGTTCTGCCAATATTCATGAAGAGCAACCTGTCCTCACTATTTTTATTTTATTTGTGGAAAATAGATCAGATAGAGCATCTCAGTGCTCAGGGAGTTTAGTTCAGCTAAAAGTCAATAACAAGCCAAAGGGACCATCCCAGTGTCCCACAGATCATTCCTTAGACTGTCAGTCAATACGATTTCACCTGCGTCTCCGTATCTGGTAAGTCCAGTAACAAGTAACACTGAGGATGGAAGCATGCATTAGATGAAAACGTAAGAAATGCCGCAGTGGATAAGACCAAGGGATCATCTAGCCCAGTTTTCTCTCTTCTACAGCAGCAGTGGGAAAGGCTGTTTAGAGGTTGCTCGCTGACATCTGTTTTCTCCATTGTGTGTTGTTTTGGTGCTTAGACACTGCTGAGTCCTTCATGACTGCTGTAGCTGAACATCCTTCTATTTTCCTTGACGTCTTCATTGCAAGAAAGTGCCATTGCTTAAGCTTTATTGAACAGAGTAACACCAGGAATCAGCCACAGAGTGAGAAATTAAACTTTTGTCTCCAGCTTCTTTACTAGCACCTTATCTAATAAAGTCAGTTATCCCATGTGACCCATGTGATTAACATAGATACTAATTAGCAACTAACTTGGACACAAGTCTTGCCAACTCTGTTTAAACTAGCTGCTTTCATAGATGTTCATTTGTTTAGCCTTCTTCAGTGCATATTTGTCTGTTTCCAAGATCATCCGTTTTCCTATGTTATTTTCAAAGCAAAAATGATGCAAATTATACAGATAGTGTTTACTCTTCTAGGTAATGGTGTTTAACCAGAGCTCATTTCAAGAGTTAGTGATCATATTCAAGATGACTTCAGCTAATCTTGCATAGGAAATAGGTCACCTGTTAGCCATTATATACTCCATCAGCAGCTGAAATAGGTCAATAGGAGAGGATAGCAAACCCCTTTAAATTTAGACAGTAAGGTGAAGAAACTGTCTTCAGTAAAGCATAAGACCCCACCTGGAGTGCTGCATCCAGCTCTGGAGCCCTCAGCACAAGAAGGACGTGGACCTGTTGGAGCGGGTCCAGAGGAGGGCCACAAAAATGATCAGAGGGCTGGAGCACCTCTCCTGTGAGGAAAGGCTGAGAGAATTGGGGTTGTTCAGCCTGGAGAAGGAAAGGGTCCAGGGACATCCTATTATGGCCTTTCAGTACTTAAAGGGGGCTTATAAGAAAGATGGAGACAAATTTTTAGCAGGACCTGTTGCAATAGGACAAGGGGTAATGGTTTTAAAATAAAACAGGGTAGATTTAGACTGTATATAAGGAAGAAATTCTTTAGAATGAAGGTGGTGAAACACTGGCACAGGCTGCCCAGAGAGGTGGTAGATGCACTGTCCCTGGAAACATTCAAGGTTGGGTTGTTCAGGGCTCTGAGCAACCTGATTTGATTGAAGATGTCCCTGCTCACTGCAGGGGGGTTGGACTAGATGACCTTTAAATGTCCCTTCAACTGAAACCATTCTGTGATTCTGTGGTAAGGGAGGAGGTTAGCAAAGCTGACAGAGAACTTGAAGCAACAAAGAATGTGAAGGTATCAAGGGGAAGCTGGTTGCCACTGATTTGCCTTTCTCTCTCAAAAGTGGCTGCTTTCCATTTATATTGACCCCAAAGCTTCTTAGCTGTAGTCTAAATTTTACAGGGCCTTACTTCACTGTTTTCCGGGGAGACTTATTTCAATGGGTTGAAATTACACAGTGTTTTTTCCGCTTTGGTGAAATGACAGCTGTAAGTCAGGCTGTGGCCATGTACAACGTCACTATTCGTATTTTCCAAAGACACTGATGCAACGAAGATGTTAATTCAGTTTTCAAAAACTGGGTGCTTAGATAAATTGATTATAAATTGAGTAGGTTTTAACATGTGTCCAAATCACTGTTCCACAATCCCAGATTCGCTGCACGTTTGCAGGACAGAGTATTTTTGTAAGAGAACTCAAAGACATTTTTTTAAGGTAACTCCAAAATGCAGATACTACACCATTTGTAACTGAAAAAATTGCTACTGAGTACAGCGTCAAATGTAATCTCATACTGATTTTTTACACTTAAATTACAGTTTCATGAGTTACATGCAGTAAGCTTCAACCATGAAGCTAAGAAAGCCCCTGTGCAATATCTAAGTAGTTCACAGAAACCTTGTAAAATCCTCTCAAATACAGGAAACCCTAGAAGGATCATTCAGATGTCCCTGAAGGAGTTAAAAGATGGTGTAAATGTCCTTGAAAATAAAACTTTATAATTGAAAAACTGACAGGTCCTTCACTACAAAATCATAAATGCAACTCACATCAGACTTTTACAGTGGCTTAGATGGTGGGTTTTCAAAGCAGATCCTTGAAAGGAAATGCTGAGTTATTAATGCCAGAAGATCGTGAAAAATTGTTAGGTGACTAGAACAATTCAAGCTGAAAAGAAAAAATAATGAAAATGTGGATTTGTATTTTAAATTTAAAACAATTAAATTAAAAAATCTTAAAATAATTTTGAGCCTCCACAAAACTGATGGGGAAAAACTGTGTGTTGGATTTTTTCCATCTTCTTCATTATGTTTCCCCTTATGATACAGGCTAACATATAGTGTAGATTTTTAATTTCTAGGATCACTTCTTAGAAGCTAAATTGTCTTTTATGGTGATTAGGTCCTGCTTTTTGGTGAAAGCACATTGAAATAGCCCCTAAAATTTTCAAAGAGAGAAAAAAAAAAAGAAAGCTGTATTCTGCCTGGTAGCCAACTCTCCAATACCCTAGTTGTAAATACTACAAAAGCTACATTGTTATAAAAGTTGTAGAAGTAAATACAGCTTTGATTCTGAAAAATATGTGGTAGCATCTCATTTTAAAGTGTGGTTTAAAATCTTTTCAAACAGGTCGTCTTCTTCTGATGCCTAACACGAAAAAAACCCCAAAGCCTCATAGTGAAGTGTCTTCTTGTTTAAATAGTCACTAATAACAATAACAACTGAAACTAACACCAAGACTCTGAAACTGGATGGAACTGTAAGGAACTGTAGGAACTTTCTGCATAGGAACTGGAAACCAGAACCAAGAACTATTACAATTCCTTTTATTAGTATTCTTGATGCAAGTCTCTACACAGTAGGTTTAAGTACAAAAATATGCTACTTAGGTATGATTGATCTGATAAAAAAAAAAATGGATGTACATTTAAGATCAAAGCAAGGTCCTTTTTTTCCAAAAATAAAAATGTTGCTGCAAAGATATACACCTAAATAACCAGTGAGGTGAACTGAACCTGCATTTTTTAATGCCATTTTCTAGAGGGGTGATCTTCAATCACTTCAATCATGGGTCAGTGAATGAAAAGGAAGTAATTTCACTGTTGATCAGTACCTGCCATCTTTACTTGTTTGCCCTAGTCTGCTGCCAGTCTCACTGAGGCTGAAACATAATCCTGAAGCAGCACAAGTGACACAGAGATTGCTTTTGACTTCATTGCTGTCTGGGTTGGGACCCATAAGAGTTGGCAGATGGAGGACAAGTCTTAGGTCTCCTCAGGGACTCTATAGTTACCATGAGCAATATATTGCTGGCCATCTTCATTAAACTCCCCTTAAACAAATTCCTTGCAAAATCTTCAAGACAAGGATCAGCCAGGAATAGCCTGTGAAATTAAGGGCAGGAGGGAAGATACAGTAGTCTGAAAAGTAATACAAAAATTGGGATGTCTTTACTGACATTTTGGAGGCAATCCAAACTTCTCCTTTGGATTCCTATTTACACAGTTTAGTTTTTTCAGTATTCCCTTTACATCCTGTAAAATAAGGGATTAATGGGAAGCACAAGGACACAGAACAGAGTTCCAAGAGTGGTTAGGCTGCCAATCCAAGTGCCATGCAGGTTGAGTCCCCAGGCAGTAATTCCCTGCTCCTGCTATCCTCCAACACGTGGGCAAGCCTCTCTGCCTCCAAAGAGCTCCAGGAGAGCTGCAGGGTGCTTTGGGTCCAGGACGATCTGTTTCATAGCTTTCTCTGCTGGAAGAGAGCAGTAACATGCATTAAAAGCAACCTTTGTTGGTGGATTGGATAAATTTTACTAGTGAAATAAACTGGATTTAGACGTACAGATACTGCACCTCTGTTTAACTGGTGGATGTAAGAGCTTCACAGCTAAACACAGCAGGACAAATTCTGGGGTTCCTGAAGTGCTAAACCTTCTGCCAGGTGTAGTTAGAGTTCTGTATAAACTTTAAAACACAAACTGAGGAAAGACTTCAAGATTTGATTCATTGTACCTGTGAATATCCCACTCCCTTTCCTTTTGCTCTACTCTCACTGTGAATGAAAACTTGCAAGTTCAAGTCAAGTTTCCTGGCAATTACCTTTCTGAGGACAAACGAGCAAACAGAAGAACCATCAGCAAGCTGTGCAGAGGCTTCCGGGAAGTCATTTAAGGAGCCTGAAATTCCGCCTGAAAGGAGTTTTCCCTTTTTCATTGAACTGATTGCTTCCTTTTTTAGTATCTCCTCTGCCCTGCAAATGAAACCTCCAGTCGTGTCTTGCTGGACAGAGTTGATGGATGATGAAACTGTTTCATGCTGGAAATGATCTCTACGCTGCTAGTCAAGCTCTTTTTGTCCCAAATGGATTCTGCATATGGCTGATTTTCCCCATACAGAATAAGAAGTAAACATAAACTGATGGATATTGGCTTTCTATCATCTGAACTGTCAGCTGCTGTACATTAAGAAGTTATCTATGCCTTTAATTGTGAGGAGGAGAGGGATTTAGAGCTTGCAGGAGTGTAATTGTTTTACAGTAAATCTGCAGATAAGCCCCTCATCCTTACTGCCCACACACAGTTCCACTGACTTTAAAATACTAAATTGTCCCTTTCCCTTCAAATGCTGATGCCTAAAGCAAGATCTATTATCCTGAAGCCTTCTTTGTAGCTTAGGCTCTAATGAGATGCCGATATTGCAAACCAATAACCAAAATGAGGAAACACTAAAACGAAGCAAAAGGCTGCCTTTATTACTGCCATATTTCTTTACTGCATTAATTTTGAAACACGTTTCTTTGTTCTGTCTAATCCCCATCTTAGCGATAAAAGTTTTGATAATTGACAAGTTTCTTTCTCACGTGACTTGTTCGTGGAGACAAGGTGTAAGCGTGTGGGGGAGGGCAAGGGAGGGGAGGATTTTTATCTTTTAATGTGCCGGAGACTGCAAAATTTTCCTGTCAATTTACTTAATCACATAAAACAGGCTTGTTTTGATTTCTAAATCTCAAAGTTTGGTGAATTGCTTATTCCTTGTTAGGGATGGGTTTGAGTTCAAGTGAGAAAATAGCTTAAGAATATCAGGTAAATGATTCTGGATTAAATAAATACCTGCAGTCCCCCCGGGCTTGTCTTTGTTTGTTTTGAGCTCCAGCAATCTTGTCTTGTTCGTGCAGCGAGGATACAAGAATATGTGCCTACTTAGCAAAAGGTACTTGTGTAAATGAGCTAATGAACAGTTGCTGTTGCTTGTATTCTGCAGCCTACCTAAGACAAATGCTTATTACTATTAATAGAAGAGGAATGCACACCAGAAAAATGTCGCCGTTTATCCATCCTCTGTTCAGTACTGTAATTTACACTACAGTAATATTTCTCACAGATGTTATATAAAGTGTTTTCTCATTTAGGGTGAGTCTTATTACATTCTTTGAACCAATGGGTGATGCAGGGGAACCATGATATAAGAGACAAAGAGTGCTTGCATCAGCCCCAGGTAGGACATGCTGTTCCAGTCCTACCTCCGTAAAAGGTCACGCCATGCTGGTCGTGTCCTCAGAGATTTCATGTGACAAGAGTGACCAGGTTAGAGGACACAGAGATGTGGATGGAATTGCAGCTCATCTCCAGGTGGGCTTCCTGCTGCAAGGACCCTATAAGCCTGGGTATCACCAGTAAAAGCTGGTAGTTTCTGAGCAAGCTAATGCCTCCTCGATACCCTTTGTCACACAAAGCAGCCAATTATCCCAGTGTCAAGGATATCTGACATTTTTACAGGGAGATACATGACTGTAGATAGCTTATTTTTGCCTTGACTTCCATTTATTATTCCTACTGTCCTCTTTCTTTCCATTCGTTCCATGAAAACAAATCTCTAAACACATAGAAAGAGGCATACTGAAAAATAAAATGTCAGATAAATTATAGGAATAAAACATTTTGACATTGTGCAACTTCTTTTAAAATGAAAGGGTGCAGTAATAGCATTTGGCTTGGTATTTCCTCCAACAAAGAGGTAATCTACTTTCACAGCTACCTTACAGAACAAGGTGATGTTAAAGGAATATTTAATAATTTGTGGGATTTTTTGTGCTTGACATCTGTCTTTCCATTTTGATTGAGATAATAGAATTCTCCTTTGTGTTCTGTGTGTATTTCAATAACCATTTAGTTCTAAATTTTCAGGTAGACCTTCAAATAGCTCAGAGTAGCATTTTGTATGCTGAACAATGATGAATAGAAAAAAATAATTCTTTTCCCTTCCTATTTTTCTAAAAGATGATGAAGTGGAGCCTATACTGTTACAAAACCAGCAGAAATGACAAAGTCAGTATGTGATCCCAGTATTCTTTATGAGTGATGCAAGCATATAACCCAATGAGTGGTCAAACCTAAGAAGAAAAATGAGAAGACTTTGACAATAACATGTGAGATTGGCTAGACTCCATATTTACTGGCTTCTGAATCCAAGTAATTTTTGTGTGCTTAAGCAAGTATTCATAATGACTCTACGTTTTAAAGAGAATAGTATTCATATTATTCTGCGGGTACTTGGCTACAGGGAACAGAAATACATCTGCACAGTGAGAAAAAAGGCAAATGGTGATTCAATAATGCGTTAAGTGATATCGTTAATGACAACCACAAAACAAGGTGGTGGAAAAAGAAGGGAACTGACCACTGACATTGTTCAACAACCTGTAACAGTATAACATTAATCTTGAAACACTGACTTGTGGACTAGCCAGTAAACTGCATAAATTACTTAAGGGCCTTTAACATTAAAGTGGTAAATGATTGATGCCATTTGCAATATGCAGCATGTCACATCCTATTACAATACTCAATATGTTATGTGTAACCAACTATGCAGGCTGCTGTTGCTAAATTTTCCTAGCTCCTAATTGGTATATGAGAGAATGAAATTCTCCTTATATAATTTAAGGAAACAAAATGAAAATTTAAAGCTATATGGAAACTGTTTGTTATTTTGATGTTGAAATTTCTTCTCTAAAAATCTTTGTAGAGCCAAGAGTTTTCTGAATCAGATGCCAGAGCTGTTGGTTACAACTGGTTGTTAAGAAGCTGACAAACAAAAAAGCAAATAGTTTCTGATAGTCATTAATGTTATTCACTTAGCTTAGCATTGTTTTTTTAGTTTATTATTAACTTAGCTTAGTAGCTTTTCAGTTTTGTTGAGCACTGCCAAATTAGTTGAGAAATAAGTCTTTTAGAAGAAATCCAGTCTTCTAAGAATATTGTGAGTTTGGGACATTTCAATGACTTGCTTCACTGATGCTTAATTTGTTTGTATCATGTAGTAATATTACTGTACCTTGATTCTTGCCACTGATCTCAAAATGTTTTTAAGCAGATCAAAGAAAATCTTCAGATTCTTTAATATTTTCCTCATGAGTAGATGAATCTGAACTGATGAAGCTGGCTGTTTACTAAAGTGCTACATAACTATGAGCTATATCAGTTATGTCCATGGTCACAGTAAAAGTAATGTTTTAAAAAAAGATATCCTCACCTTTTTAGTTCAGTATAGGCATTTACATGTTCTTGTGTCAAACGGTCACTCTTTTTAATTTTAGGTGTAGATATTAGGAGCCTGACTGATGTTGTGTATGTGTTAGAACACATGTGTGGATATGTACATGTGTGTGTCCGTACACTTTAACACTCAGACAATTCGTTTTGCATCTTCTGGGATGGATGCAGTGTGAGAAAGGAATTTTGTATCAGCTAGCAAGAACTTTCTGCAGTAAAAATACAGAAACATTACTGGAACAGAAACAACTAGGGATGAGTTTTGCAACATGCTGAAAACCTTTACTTTGATACATGGGACTGATGATCTGCTTAAGAGTTGTGTGTGTCTGGTATGAGTTTGCTGAGCTAGAGCTGGAAACTGCATTTTGCAGGATCAAGCAAATCCCAGTGAGATTTTGCCAACAAAGATTTGACTCCTGTACAAATTGATAATATATACACTGAAAGCTTTGTCAGTTGAACATTTTTACAGCAATATCTTCTTGCAACAGGAATCAACATAGTCATGCTGTCTCAGAAGACAGTATTGATTAACCACTAGAAAAGGCACAGGATAAAGAAATAGTTGACCTGGAGAGCTATTTTTCCTCATATCACTAAATGGTCCTGATGCTAACCCACTTATGTCTCCAATCAGCTCAAAATTCTCCATCCACAAAACACAAAGAAGGAGGCAGAATTGGTCTTCTAAGGATTTTAAGGAGAAACTGTAGGGTTTCTTACTCTTTTTTTTCCCCTGCCTTTCTCTTCTGTCCCAGAGGAAGCCCTCATCTTCTCCTTCCACTCCTGAGTTGTTTGTTCATGAGCAGAAGCAAAGGTCGATCTAAACACGCTAAGAGACATGCTTCTATATGTATTTCAGCTTGAAGGAAAAAAAATCAATGCCTGATCAAGTCTTCCACTTCAGTGAAACAGAGGTTTTTCACTGACTTTTAAAGCTGTGAGATCAGTCAAAACAGATCCATCACAGAAACATAAGGTACAGAAAGTGTGTTTGTAAAAAGTAAATGATGGTGCTAGGAAGCAAGCAAGTAACTTTTTTCTCAAAAAAAAAAAAAAAGAGCTTAAAAGTCATTCACTATACTGGAAGAGCTACACAATCACATCCTGGTAGCAGACGTGCCATGTGATGAAATATATTTAATCAAATTTCAAATAATTTCTTATTTGCAAATGAAAGAAATTACTTAGGCTTTCTATTCAGATAGATCTTTAACATAAAGAATAAAAGAGTACTGATATGTAAAAAAAAAGCTTGAGAAAGTTTAATTTGGCACTGAACGAGAGCTTCATATTGAACACTGACAGATGTAGCTGATGTTTTTGTCCCACTGATTACTTTTATCTTCTTCTCTGCAGGTTATGAATGAGACGGATTTATTTGGTGATTCACTTATTCATTATGAAGCACTTCATGTGATAAGTGCAGTGTTCTTCTATGCTGTATGGTTTTTAAGTGGATCAATACTCACTGAAATTGCTCATGTAGTATTACTTTAAATGTGCTGATTTATGAATAACATGTTTCGATTTTCCCTTTGTACTTATAGACATAAATACACTTCCAGAAATAATCTTTGAGAAATGCAAATAATCTGCTTCTACATTTCTTAGTTCCACCTTTACTTCTGCTAGATAATGTTTTTGTAGTTTTATTTATTTTAAAAAATCAGTATTAATAGTTCTTTTGAGTTAGCTTAGTCTGGGCTTGGGCAAACTGGTGTAAAATGGTTTAGAAAAATATTTCATTAACTTTTAACAATAATATTTCTTCATCATTGAGAGCACCTTTTTCTTGTATTGCTCTTGCATTTTATAATCTGCAAAAGAAATTTGAAATATTAGGGCTGGATGCTGGGAGGACCATGTGCAGATCTTTTCTTATGTAGAGCAACTTGCTTGCTGAGAAAAGTTCTGTTAATGCTAAAATCATTTTGGTGCACATTAAGGTCAAGCCTTGTGTCTGCGAACTCTTGGGACCTGGCAATGCCACATGCAGTTAGTGTTCACCAGCTGATGTCCCTGTAGGTGAAGGATGGACGCCTTTGGAGAGCGGTGAGGTCTGCCCAGAGCTTTGGCTCTGAGCACAGCTGTTCCTGTCTCCTTCCATTAGCTGGAAAGGGAACAGACCAGTACCTAGATCTCTAACCTTTAGAAAGCTGGGGTGAAGTGAGAGGACTGCAGCCTCAGTGGCCAAGCGTGTTACTGCAGACCTTGCTGCACTGGGGTATAGGTGTGGCCGACAGTGCGGTGGTACCTCAGGGCAGCAGCTTCGGAGGTGCTGACCTGAGCATTTGGATGGAGGGGGCAGGCGGTGGGTGGCTCACTGCCATGCACCGCCGCAGCCCTGAGAGCCCCAAACTGTCCCGACAGCAGTCCCTGTGCCAAGGTGTCAGAGCATGGGAGGATGTGCCCTTCAGAGCGCACCGCTGGCAGTGTGTGTCCCGACACTGGCTTGTTGGCTGAGCATGGAGCTCCTGCGATGGCAATGAAGGGCTTGGGGTGAACACGACGAGTGAGTGAAGAGCTGCAGCTGGGTCACAGTTAGTGATGCTGGGGAGATGGATTATGTATCGATATGAATGAACATAGCCGGTGGGTGGGGAAGGAAAGGACACATTTTTTCCTGCACACATGCACAGCCTGACAGAGAACCAGGAATTGCTGTTATCAGCACCCAAGCTACCTGCAAAGACAACTCAGCAAATTAAGTTTGAAATGCCCTTCTGTAATATTTTCCCAGTGCGTCTCACTTCCAGAGCGCACATTAGGACCAAAGTTCATTTTCTCACATTGAAAAATCCTGACACATATGCTATAAAGTACTGCTCACTAGGATTTCATTAAATAACTAAGAACTCACTGTCAGAGCTGAAGTTATTATTCAAGAGCTGTGCTCTCATAAAAAGGTTTTTTCCTTCTGTTTAAATCTTCTTTAAATGCTGTGGTTTTCATTCAGTTTGTTATAAGGAAGTTACTTGAGTTGTCTCAATAACAGTTTAAGCAGTCTTTATGCTGTAAATAAAAGGATGCGTAACAACAAATAATTCCAAAGATATATATTAAGTGTATGCAGAGTCTACAGAATCATCTCTTTTGAAGCAATTTTGAAAAACCACTTAAAACCACAGAGTGAGATGTAAGTCTTATAAAAAAACAGGTAAAACAAATTTAAAATATGCAGAACGAACTTCTTAATTTATGCTTGTTTGTGAACATTTACTACTATGAGACATTAAAACAGAATGAGTAATATTTACAAACAGCTCACTTGCTCTGCTCTTACCACTTCCAGCATTTCTGTAGTGGAGACAAATTTCTGAAAAATTATTCTTTTTTTGTAATGAGTCATTTTGGGCTAAATACAGGCATGAGAAAAGTGGTACTTGTTAAAATTGCAAGTGTGTATAACTCTACTGAGGGTTCCGGTCCTGGATTGAATTAAAAAAATATAATCCCTGTTTCACTTCAACAAATATGTGAGGTATCACATTTGGCAAAGCTCCTAATGGTCATGTGTGGCACCTGGCTTGTAACGCTAAAACAGCTGTGATAAAACATAAACCATGTTCAGGAAAAAGAATGGCATGTAAGAAATCCTGCTGTTCCTTACCCCGTCTTCAAGATGGACAGTTTTCCTGGAGTCAGTGCAGGGAGCCGTGAAACAGAAGATCTCAACCAAGTGTATAGAGGGAAAAGTGGCTGCTCTGTTTACTTGGTTGTAGCGTGGAGAGCAGAATGGCCATCTCTGCATGGGCTTACATACCTTACCAAGGCCTCATGAAGAAATCTTGGCCAGCATTATGACTAGGGATGTAGTTCCCAAAATAAGCTCGTGCATACGTGAAGTTCAATATAGCTCAGAGGTGGTCAGGACTCCTTGCTGAGGAGGAAGATCTTCACACAAACTCACAGTAATTCATCCCAGGCAAAGTCCGAGTACCAGACATTTTTCAGTGATTTAGAGGCCCAGGTTTCACTGGTAAGCTTAACTTGTTTGGCTTAGCCCAACGTATAGCACAAACCGTAATGTCTGACCAGATATGATGTGTTAAAGCCTGGAAACTTTTGTTGTGCGGAAGCATGAGAGTTCTCAGGAAATTAAACTGTGCACCAGACAGAAAACAGAAGACACCAGAAGGTTAGCAGTGCACAGGCCAGTGTAATAGCAAAAGAGCAAGTACTGCTTATGGGCAGCACCCTCCCTGCCTCCATGCCAACTCTCCAGGCGAGTAAGGGTCAGTCCAGCATCGTCCTGTGCTAAAAGCATTTTCCACCTGGAAACAGATGGGCATCCGCAGCACCTACAGAGAGCACATGGTGCAGGCTTTCTGGCCATCCCCCCTGTAGCCCCTGTCTTCAGGGAGTCATCAGAGGCCACATCAAACCAATTCTTGATCTACACACGACTGATGAGCAATGGATATGTCACCACCTTACCAGATATGGTAGATATGTAGCTTGCCCCAAGATCTTGCTTGAATTCTCCCAAAGCAGAGAATGCCCTCCATCCCTGTGCAGCCAGCACTGTTTGTTGTGTCTCTGTGGCCTCAGACATTTCTGTGACGTTGGCTGTGCCACACACATGGCCATCTGCCCTGTCTGCCATCCCCATCCCTGCACCAGGTGACAATTCAGACAGCTCTGTGTTGTGAGTAAGGTGAACTTCATTCTCAGGTATGAATATCTTCCTCACAAAGAAGGATATGGAGGCAGGATTTTTATCTCTTAGGACAGGCATAGGTGATCTGTTAGGTGCTACCAGGAGGTGAACAAATTAAAATGTAAGAGTCATCACCGTGCCAGACTTTATAGTCTAATTCTTGCCTTGAGCCAACATGTGAGCAATACTTCTACTCTCTGGTGAGCTGCTCTGTGGACACAAGTAATTATAATCCCCAACACAAAACCGTGTATCTCTCATTATAATGAAGCACAGAAGTAAACAAAAGGACTAGAACTGTATGTTCAGAATGTCATTTATACACTTGGCTTTAGTCAGTCAGCTGAAGTTTTACATAACGAGGAAGTCTGCATGTGGAAATCTGGCCTTATAAGAGGAGTTTGTGTGAAGAGTAGTCATTAGAGATAGTTGTCCAATATCTGAAAATGGTTATTCAGTTCAAATATTTCATTAGGTAGTAATCAAAGTGAGAAGTTTGTAGAGATACACTGCTTCTGAAGTTAAAACACAATTCTGTTTTCACATTTCTGTGGTAACTAGCTCAGTAACATTAAATCATTTAATATCCCAGTCCTATCTCATTAAAATCCTAAAGTACTTACAAAAAAGTAAGTATAAAATTATAAAATTCATGTGGCTAAGTGTAGTTAGTTACTGTAGACTCCTCTTAAGAGTCAGTGCAGATCCAGAGAGCAACTCAGTTCATCCTAGAGCAGATGTCTTAAATGTGCTGTAGATATGTGTATTTAATCAAAAGAATCTACCCTAGCAATAGAAAAAGTTTAGACTTAGAAATCCAGTCTCCATGTGTTCAGATTTCATTAAAATACATCTCATACCAAACTTTCTAGCTATCCACAAACTGTAGAAAACTTAACAAGCAAAAAACCTGCAGTGGAAACCCATGCCGGCCACCCAGCTGTCAAGGCAGATTTGGAGATCAGTCAGTTCATTTCAGTCTGATTTTTCTATTTTTGTAGGGAAATGGACTACATGGCTACACAAATTCACATCACTTCCAGTATTTCCACGTTTCCTTACCTGAAAGAACACGGCACTGAAACATGTATGTGGTGAAAATCCTGGTTCCACTGAAGTCAAAGGGAATGTTTCCTTGATTTCAGAAATGCCAGGATTTCACCCAGGGACAAGGGCAGTTGTGCCATGTCACCGCAGATCTGCACAGGGAGTGCAGATTATCCCCCAGACTTCAAAACAAAACCAAACAACCCCACTTTGTCTGGCGGGTTCCTCATTTCACGTTCCATCAACTCTGTCGTAGGGAACAGGGTGTCTTGTGCTTGAAATGTGAACAAAGAGAAGAGTGCTGGAGTTCAGCGATGACTCACAGCTGGCAGCTCATATTCCTGTCACTTCTGAGCTGCTCTGCCCTGCGCTGCTCCACACAGACACTTTAAATGATTTGGGAGATATTTTATATGGAGAAGCAAAGCACTCTGTACATGACTCACAAAGATCTCGTTGTTATTTTTTCCCTTATTCAAATTACACTTTAGATCAAGATTGTATTAATACTCATAATTAATTTGACCTTACATACTGCTTTTAATCCAAGTATCTCACAACACTTCTTGAGCATTATCTAATTAAGCGAGTCACAATATCTTTGTGATGTAGTCAAGGAGTCTACGTGGCTCATTTCACCCACTGCCGAGAAGCAGTCACCTCTGGGGTCAAGGCAGCTGTTCAATAATGCATGGGGGCATTGCGCCACACTTTGGGAGAGCAAATGAGAAGTAGCATCCCTAACTGGGACTACTCGGGGATTAAGGGAGGAAAATGTAATTATCTGTAATTTCAGATTTAAAAGCGGTAACTCGTCTTTTCCTCGAAGGATTGTCACAGGCTCTTTAATGTCCAGTTGTTTTTTTAGCTCATGGTACGCATGTCTCATAAAGTACCACAGGTCTGCTCAGAGTCTGAGAGGAGTGCTTTACCATGTCGTGATTTCATGACCTATTTTACTCTGAAATTCTGTATCTACGCTTAGCATTTAGTTGCCCAAAGTAAACAGCTAGTGTGATTCTTTGACCAAAACCTGTAAGCAGCTGCCAGTATTTAACTTTTCTCCCTACAAGGCTTATTTCAAGCAGTGTTGTTATCCCCACTGTACAGAAAGAAACTGAAGCACTGAGAAAATAAATGATCTTCCTCTACGTGCTGCGAAAGCCAGTGATTAAAAGGTCGTCAAATTTTATTTTCCAGGCCTATATTAGTTTGCTCAGTGCTTACTCATCCTTCTTTCTGCCTGTTAAGATATCCTGAACGTTCAGTCTGTATGACAAACTCTTTCTGTGTTTTTTGTACCCTTGATTAAAATACAGCTCCGAACAGTGTCTAAAATATTCTGCCTAACAGAGGACCTTTCACATATCCATTCTCATTTGTTCCTCTACTAAAACAAGATTTAAACAAAAAAAGCTACTAACCTCACTGATGCAGAAGTTTTTGGGCAGCTGCTCCCCAAAGCAGGAGGACCCCATTTGTGCCTCCTACTGCTGCTCTAGCCCAGACCCATCCCCGTGGGGGAACGCAGCAGGCACCAGTCACCCAGGCTGTTCAGGGCTTTGCAGAATGAGGCGTGCGGGACGCGGGGCTTCGGGAGTCTGCTGCAGGGGGACAAGTGACTTCATGTGCGATTCCTTCTTCTTGGGAAGGGGCAGGAGGAGCAATCCCATGGGCAGGACAGTCACTGAAAACAGGTCTAAACTTTTCATGTGTTCTTGCAGGCAGATCAGGCTTTAGGGATTTCCCGTAACCTCTTCTGTCAGCATGGAAAACAGCAGATACCACTAAGGAATTTTTTGTGGAAGATAAAAACCTGATCTTAATTCAGATGCTGAGAGATAAAGGATCCATTGTGTCTCTAGGAAAAGTATTGGAATGGAAAATTACATTCACCGCTGAATAGCAGAGACTTTACTGAATCTCTGGCCACTCAGTCTCAATTATAAGAAAACATGTCCCTTGTAGGTATTTATAAACAAGTATGCTGAGACTGGGGAGGAGCCTGAGAAGCCCAGATATTTTTGCGAAGGCCTAAAAAAGCCAAGAGGGATGAAGAATTCATCTTTCTCCATCCTGCTCATAGTAAAGCCATTTTTCAGACATTGGCTTTCACGTGCATATCTTTTTTTCAGTTCCTCTGTAACACAATGTGTATTCTTATGAAACAAGAAAATGCAGCAAAATGGTAAGGAACATGCTAAGGATTGCTGGTGATTATTACATTTTGAAAAAGCACAGCCACTGCTGTAGCACCTGTAAGATATACATCTTAAAACACACAGAAAATGATATAAAAACATCTGTTAGCACAGTAATTTTTACTAGCTTACAATTATATAATCTGCAGTGACTTATAGCATCCTCCATTTTATGAAAACTGTGAGAACCGACATACATTATTATTGTCCGTGGAGCAGACAGCTGACATGACCGTTCCCAAGATGAAAACACCTTTGCAAGATGACCCTATAAGCAGAGCTTCTATGAGGATGACAATTCCAATTCTTGGATGATTTCATTTCTCCCCAAATCGTGATGCTTTCAGATACTTTATGAAAGAACCATTCTAGAAAAAAAAATCCATCAAAGTTCATTTTTCCAGTTTTCTGATTATATAGTAATTACCATTTTGAAATAAAGTAATTCATGAAGGGAAAAAATACAAAGAAATATTTCAGTCTGCAAAAGTATTGTAAAAAAAGTTCAGACGTGCTCAATCTATGTCTATGTTATTTGGGTTTAAATTAACACAGTTTCACATTTCACCAGAGCAGAACATCTGTCAGACTTTTAATAGCTTTTGTTGTGCTCTTTAAGCGACTTCACTCACTTTAAATTAAAGAAATTAAATTTCAGGGAGAATTCTTTAAAAACAAAGTTAAATTCTCTTTCTAGTAACACCCAAAGTATCCACATCTCCTTCACAGTAGATAATAAATTCCAGATGACTGTATTAATCATGTTCACTATAGTGTGCATCATGAACAGCTGTAGCCTCATGGTCACAGTGGCTGCATTCGTATTTTCTTTGTAGAAAAATGCATGCCCTTTCTCCTCAAGAGAGAGGAAGAACATCTCTACAGTCAGCTACTAATAGCTGAAAAATGCTGAGTTCATCACATTGTGGGCCAGGGAAACACACATTAAGGAGAAGATGAAGTTAACTTCAGGGGACTAAAAGTTAGAGAAGTCAAGGTTGAACTCTTCATAGTGATGAGGGATGTGGGCTCCTGGGTGATTCATCTCACTCCAGATGAAGTACCTAATTACACATCTTCCTGAAGTCAGGGAAAATAATTGCAAGATGGAAATGCCTGTTATTCTCTGCTGACACTAAAGGGAGCAAAAGGTAACTAGCTCACTCCTTGATAACCAACTTTATCTAAATTTTGGTGAGATGATCCTACCCTAAGTACCTACAATTATCTTCAAATACTATTTTTAAACTGCTTATGGATTTTGATAACCATTCCTAAAATCGACAGGAAGCCATCCAGCCTGGGCAAGTGCCAGGGATTACAGGCCTAAGGGTGATGCTATAGCAGTGATATTAGCAGTGCTGAGTGTGCAGCGACAGGGTATTATAAACTCATGTTTCAGGTTTAATTGTTCATACAATATTGCATTTGAGAGAATGAATGAATGTGTTGTTTGAATATTGCTATAACTGTACGTGCTGTTGTACATAAAGTGGATGAAACATCAACAGATGATCAGAGGGCTAGAACACATCTCCTGTGAGGAAAGGTTGAGAGAGTAGGGGCTGTTCAGTCTGGAGAAGAGAAGGCTGCAGGGAGACCTTGTAGCAGCCTTCCAGTACTTACAGGGGGCTTGTAAGAAAGATAGGGACTTTTTAAAAGGGCATGTAGTGATAGGACAAGGGGTAACAGTTTAAAACTGAAAAAAGGGTAGATTTAGATCAGATAGAAGGAAGAAATTCTTTAGTCTGAGGGTGGTGAAACACTGGCGTAGGTTGCCCAGAGAAGCTATGGCTGCCGCCTCCCTGGCAGTGTTCAAGGCCAGGTTGGACGAGGCTTGGGGGAACCTGGTCTAGTGTAAGGTGTCCCTGCCGATGGCAGAGGAGCTGGAACTAGGTGATCTTTAAGGTCCCTTCCAACCCAAACCATTCTATGATTCTATGATTCTATGATCAAAGCACAGTAGACATGATGAAACGCAGTGCTGTAACCAAAGCAGAATGACCAGATGTTTTGGCATGGCACAGATTTGTGAATACTTTGCTATATGGAGAGTATACGAGACCTTTGATCTTACTTGCAGAAATTTATGCAAGAAGTGAAAGTATTATTTAAAGACAGGTTTAGGTTTTAAACATGTGTATGCTAGTGCAAAAATCTAGCTGAAGCAATCAGTTGTTTTTTGAAATGTTAAATGAAAATATTGCTGCGTGTCATTGCTCTGTTAGGATTTAGAGGCACTTGGGAAAAGTGTAGACAACCAGCTGCACTGATACAAAGCGACTGAACTCTCCTCTTAGCAGTACCGACATATCACAGCTGGCAGAATAGCAGAAATACCTAAATTAAAAGTTAATTTGGGTATCTCCACGTTGTGTGGCAGTCTGACATATTCTAAGTTGCCTTCAGTGGGACTGCACTGATGTTACACAGGAATCAGTAAACAAGTTCTCGCAACTTTACAGCATATGTTTTGCTGTACTGCTCAGATCTGCTTGGCTTTACTAGCCAAATTCAAAATACATGAAATGTCAGTGATTTATCTCTAGTTGTAACCATTTACTCCATAGCCAAATTGGATCTCTAGTAGAAAGGGGAAAAAAAACAGGTGATAAGGGAATGTAAACAGGAAAAAAAATAATGGAGATTCTCCTAGAAAGATGTTCAAGAGAGTTATTTGCACCAAAACAATAAAGGGCATCTCAAATGCTAAACAGTTCAACATTCTACCCGATAAACCATACTTAACTGACTATACAGATTAAGACCATTCTAAATAAATTCAACCCCCCTCCCGTACAGTGTTAATCAAATATAGAATCAAGACAGACGGAACCCCAAGTACAAAAGGAAACATCTCATTTCTCAGTCGTACTCACTCAACCAGGAGAACAGATGGCCCTTAATAGCATGCCCTGAAACATCTAATTACATGAGAAACTTCGTATAGTTTTTCTGGACTTTTAATTGGTCCCACAACTGTGTGTGAACAGAGCCAAATGTTTTAATATGTTAAATAACAAATATCAAGAGAGACTGTGTTACAGCATGTACAAGACCTTGCTGGGTTATTGTTAATGTGGATTTGAAAAATATGCCAGTGCAGGGAAGGATTCAGCCCTGTGTGTCCAGACTGTCATGCAGACAAGTCATACTCACTCCTTTGTAAGTCTTCCTTGTAACAAGTTGGGTACCTTGCCATCCCACAAAATAGGAACAACAAGATGTGTATGATAACAGATTTAGGGTTACTAACAATTTAGTCTGCATAAATGACGTGAGAGGAGCAATGGCTGGTAACTATAGCAACCACTAGAACCCTAAAAGGAGAGAGGAATGGACATTACACATCAGCATGCCAAGTGAAATGCAACAATATAACTAAAAGATTATCAATATACTGCAAAGATCTAATCTACTGAAATAATAAAATGTTTTATTTATATTATTAAAAGAATTAATGTGTATTTAAAGACTGAGGTGCAGTTAAGTGCCTAAACAGTAGCAAAACCATATATAATCATGTTCACATACTCTTGTTAACAAACACAGACAGAGAAACTAAGCATTAAGCGAGGCAAGAAAAAATCAGCAACATCAGATGTGTTTTTCAGCATGCACTGAATTCAGAAACTTATTTAGAGGTCTAGGATCTATACCTCTATTGCCCAAAACCTTGTATAATGTTTCCCGCTAGTAATACAGGCCATAGGAAAGCATCAGATTTCTGCTATTTTGGTCAATCACATCATTTAATCCAGGTTGTGATCATGCTGTTTGACCACATTAAATTTTGTGCTCCAATTAGAAAAGCTGTTCCAAAACGTTGTTGCTTTGATGTTTAGAACCTGTCTTTTCAGGTTCAGTTTATTAATGACCAGTTTATACCCATTTGTTCTTGTGCCAGCAGTGGCTATTAGTTCAAATAACTTTTCTCTGGTGTATTAACACGCAATATTATAGACACACAACATTTTGTTAGGCTGTGGAAGCCAAGTTCCTCTCAGAAGACAGAATCACAGAACGGTTTGGGTTGGAAGGGACCTTAAAGATCACCTAGTTCCAACCCCCCTGCCTTGGGCAGGGACACCTTCCACTAGACCAGGTTCCCCCAAGCCTCGTCCAATCTGGCCTTGAACACTGCCAGGGAGGGGGCAGCCACAGCTTCTCTGGGCAACCTACGCCAGTGTTTCACCACCCTCAGACTAAAGAATTTCTTCCTTCTATCTGATCTAAGTCTACCCTTTTTTCAGTTTTAAACTGTTACCCCTTGTCCTATCACTACATGCCCTTTTAAAAAGTCCCTATCTTTCTTACAAGCCCCCTGTAAGTACTGGAAGGCTGCTACAAGGTCTCCCTGCAGCATTCTCTTCTCCAGGCTGAACAGCCGCAACTCCCTCAGCCTGTCCTCCTGGGAGAGGTGTTCTGCCCCTCTGATCATTTGATAACCTTTCTTTCCTCTAATTATCTTAGAAATCTTTCTCTACTTTTCAGCATGTTTAATTCACTTGTGTGACCAGCTATAATTGTACATTACACTCCAAGTAAACGCTTGCTAGAGTACTGTTTGGTGCTTCCCTGTCCTTGAGGATGTCTTCTTTTTTTAGTCTGTATCACATCAGTCTATCACAGGATCACTACCAGCTATCAATTTTTTTTTTTTTTTGGTCTGTTGTTCCAACAGGTGAGCTAATTTACTGCAGAAATTCTAGAAACTACTCCTTAATCCTTGGACCTGTGTTTTGTGCTACTGAATGTTGTCCCATTTCTATTAACTCAATCATCAGCTCAACTTATAATGGTGCAGAAACCTGTCTCTCAGTTATGGTTGTTATTCCATTATGCTTGTTGTTCCTGTACGTGTGGCTATGTGTCAATAACTGAGACTTATCATTGTTATTTATACATGTCCTCCAGCATACACCCAGAAAATTGTAATCTCAGTAATAAGGATTTATTAGAAATATAGAAATCTCTACTCACCTGTCTTCAGGATCTGTGGCAGTACTTCAAGGACTTTTGCAGTCCTTCCAGAACACAACTGACCAAAATCCTTTCTGTTTTCTTCCATCTAACCTTTATTTCACTGTTGGTTACTACCACAGTGATTCTCAGCCCCACCAATTTAATCTTATCTTTCCTGGACAGCAGACACCTATTTTCCATTGATGACTGTAATTTTGTTATGCTTCTTGTTGCTGTACAGGAAAGAATCAGGCGATTTTAAAAGATCCAGACTGATCAGTAGTATTTTACATACATGTTCAAGAACGCAGAAAGATACAAGAAATGAAAGACAACGGACAATCATGGCTGTAAGGCCTATTGTGCTGAACTGGAAACAAGTCCTGTTCTGCAGATGTGCAAAGTGTTACAGAGATGAAATAACCACAGAAAAGGTATAATGCCTAAAATGATAGCTCTTCCCCTTCTGGTTTGTATAGGTAGCCAGTATGACACACCTTGCTAGCTATCTTTGCTATCTCCTCATCTCTGTTCGCAGGGGAATCCAGTTGAATTTCTGTTTACAGTGGCCATAAAGGATTTTTTTCCCTCTTAACAGAGTAAAAATCTTAGAGAGTGAGAAAATTTACAATGCTAGGCCTATTACCAGCCAGCAGTTAGCCCAAGATCTCCCTCTCTGGCTAGTACTGCAGATGTTTTCTGAACCATCTGTGGTGGTTTGTCCCCGAGGTTCCTAATGCTCCTTGTCCAAATACTGGGACTCTCTGTAAAGTCCACTCCCTGCCCTTTCATGTAGATCCTGGTTGCTATCTGTATGTGAACTGTAACTTTGCAAAAGGCCTGGCTTTCAGGCACTGCCCCCTCATGCCCATTTCAGGCACTTCTACCATGAAAGAACCATATTGCATTTGATGAGGTTGTCAGATCCCACTCACCCACCTCTCCCTGGGGATTTTGTCCAGCTGCAGTTCTGCAATGCATACCCAAGCACTTAGCAGACAAGATGGCTATGTTTATAACCGTAAATGCACGAGTCCCAAAGCCCCCTCACTAGTCCCCAGGCCAGCTGGCTTTGACTGGCTGTGCCCATACTGTTCATTGTTCTCAGCCTCCAAAATGGAGTGGCCACTTCCAAACCGCCTGTTGTGAAGGGACCCTGGCACAGGCCAGCCTGTGCTGTGGAGTTGCTGAGGAAGGTACTAGTTTGCTTAGATTAAAATATGCTAGGGACTAGTTTAACAGTTCAGCAGTGCGTACATCCATCAGTTTAAATTACCATTGAAGACAGCCACAATGATACTCATACTCTCACTATTTCAGTTACAGCACCCATATGCACGTATTTTCCTTTGTCATCCTGAGAATTACCCCTTCTCAGGACTGGTTATTAGAAGTAGTGCCAAAACCTTTATTTGCAGCTATCAGAAGGTCTCGGAGCTCAAAAACTTCTATGATTATAGTTCCTGAAGTACAGAGATTTGTGCCTAGCAGTTAACATTTTTGTGTCCCCAGATGTACCCTGACACTGGTATGCAAGCCACCTGCTTGTGGTACAGACCTGTGAGCTCTGTTCCTTTTTTGTAATGATTTCCAGAGCCTGGCAAAGATTCCTTCTATTTCAAAAAGTCTACAAAGAAGCACAACAGAGATAGCCTCATTTAAAAGTGTAAACAGCTAAAAAGTAGCTTCTCTACTCTTTAAGTATCAGGATAACAGCACTGCTAGAGGCAGAGCTGTACTACTGGAAGTCTTCCAGGGTGGAGAAACAGGATAAGAAATAGGATAAGAGAAGTAGCATTAGAGAACCACAAAGCCCCATATTACTCACAGGGTGCTTGCTCTGCAAAATGTCTGAAGGAGAGAAGATTGTGAAGTGATGACAAAAGGGGGAGGAGGAGGAAAGCTGAGCTTGGGGGAAAGAAAACTGGTATCAGCAATCCCAGGAGCTTCAGAATACTTAGACCTATTGTCCAAGTTGTCCTGTGCTTATGCTAAAGGGAAAGTCAGACCATGGGAATTCAAACAAGGAAATTTTGAGGCCATCAGAAATGGGCATGAGAAAGCAAATTATAGATAAGAAAAGAAGAAAGTTATTTGGAAATACCATTTTACATGATAATGGACAAGCCAAATAACATTCTGGATGAAATCACCTTACACAAATAGGGAAGGTGAAACACAACAGCCCTATAATTGAATACAGTCCTAACTAAGATGACTACTTCTGATAAGTATTTAGCACACAGGATTGCTAACCTACACGCTATTCAGCCAATCAAGCAGATGAATAAATCAAGTGCAGATTAAGTATGTTAAAATTCTTCATGTTAGAATAGAAAAAGAACGGAAAAAATTTGTTTGCAAGCGAATAGATCTTTTCCTTTGGAATAAGAAATATGAAGGAGCCTTCAGTGTAAAAGTGTGAAAACGGTTCTTAAGTAGTTCTGCAGGTAGTTATTCTGCATTTAAATGAAATGTATGCAGCAGTTAGGAGTCACTATCAAAACAAGATAAGTCATCTGGGTAGTGTGACAATTTGTTTGCTGTTTCCTAGTTGTGTATTTGCTTCACTGTTTTTTAGTTTTCATTCCACATCTCCACAACTCTTTCCCGCTTCAAAATAAAAACAGGTAGACCGAGACAGAGGTATTGTTTACTGGGTGCTTATTACAGGGTGCCTGTTAAACAAAGTGATTATGGTTTCAGAAATCATAATACAACTGATCTAGATCAAGCTACAGGTATTCAAATTAAGCCTTGTTTCCTGTGATTTTCAATGGTTACCTGTGGGCTTTCGAATTAGACTAGACCAGGAATCCAGTTATTGTAAGCCTGTCACAATACAGACAGATATTACTTTAATTGAAGTACCTGTCTACTGAAAGGCACTTTATGCATTAGAATAGTTTCCAGACCTTCACATTCTGAATGATAACATTTCTTCTCTATAGAAAGATTCAAAATATGGTATTTCAGTATGAGATCTTGGTAACAGAGGTTCCAAGAAAATAGTTTTATATGCAATAAATTGGAGGCTAGCATAACTTAATATGGTGAAAGCAGAAGATAACATAAAAAATCTAAAGCCAAACTGTCAACACATTGAAACAAAGGGTTATAGCATAAGATTTTTTAAATTCTTTCTCTGCATTTCCCCAGGTTTAAGCAGAGTTACTGTGGGCAATGTAGTATTCACAACATTTTATACGTAAATAATAAAGTAATTATATAACAATTATAGAGATCTAGACACTTAGAATGGAAAACGCCACAAATAATATGACTACTTGACATAATGTCAGTTTAAAAATGCATTATTTAATAGGTTCAGAATATTCAGGCATGGCCATGGAACAGTTAAGAAATCCTCTGCTCTGGGCTTGGGCTGGAGATATACACACACATATATATATATACACACACATATATATATACACACACACACACACATATAACTGTCTGTCTGTGCACACACACACACACACGGAGTTATAACTGTGTGTGAATGAGGAAATGGGATGTTCTTTGGGATGTTCTCATTTACCTTTTTATCAGAAGTAAACAGTAACACACGAGTTGTGTAGACTCTTATAGAAACCATTGGTGTTTGAAGAAAACAGTAAACACGTAATAAAAAAATGGTGTAATAGTAATGAAATTGTCAACTAGAAAATATGTTTGAGCATGATAGAATTTCACTGTAATTACATAAACAAAAGAAAATTAGTATAGAAGTAAAACAGAGTACTAAAGGGAAAGACATACTATTGCACGATTTTAATATTCTCTTTTTAAAAAAAGAAAGACAGAAAGAAAATAAACAGAAAAATATTTACTCTAAGAATTTCCTGTATATTCTTAATTATAAAGTCAAATTTTCTTTTTTAAAGAAACAAAAAGAGTGGATACCAAAAAAATTCCCTTGTACTTAAATTAGGAAGCTGTTAACACCCCAGACATATCTGTCTTAAGTATTTGACCCTGGTTAAAACTGGAGAAACACAAATTGTAAATCATCTCAACTGCCTGGCCAAAATGGGTATGACCTTTATTTCACTTTGAATTGATTCAGGCTAAAGAATTAGGATCTCAACCTGCAAATAAACAAACAAGTAACAAAGTGTGATGACCCAAGATTATTTTTGCCTTTCCCACAGAACCAAGGAGCCTTTTTGGATGACCCTGCCCAGCTGTCGAGAGTGGTGTTTGAGGTAAGTGGAAGCGATGATACCAAACTAGTGGGAGAGAAAGGAAATGCTGTGACAGAGGAGATAAGGAGAGAGCACCAGCAGGGAAACGAAGTCAGAATCCAGAAACAGCACAGTTTTTCCAGGAATTGAAGTAGGTGTCTAACTACAGAAGGGTACTCAAAATAATAGTGTAGTATTGAAAAGTAAGGTCTCCATTAGATACCTAAGATACCTAAGAACAGAGGTTCATCACTTAGTACTTTGCAAAGACTAGTACAGTGAAACAGGAAAAAAAAACAAAAAGGCATTTCTGTATGTCAAGAACACGTTCTTAGGATGTTTGGAGATTTCTCCCAAGTTTCTGGATGATCAAAAACTAAATCCAAATGAGGAAAGCAGCCCATGGGAGAAGACATAAATCAGTCATAAATCACCATAGTGCCCCATGGTGCCAGGTTAAAAAAAAATATAGTGAGGGTTTTCTTCCTTGGGAACACAGTAAAAAGTTGTTGCTTGAATTAAGCCAAATATTTTTATAAATGACATGTAGAGTTGATATTGGGATTTTTTCAGAATTAAAACCCAACAAAACAACAAACTCCAAACCCAAAAGCAGAGGTTGAAACATTTCAGCTTGCCACTGGGAGATGAAATATTTAGTCTGGGGCTGGGTTACACAGCACTGAGATGGTTTAGTTTTGTAAGCTGAGTTAAAACAGAATGGAGGCATAAAGGCCAGCTCTTCAGGATTCAGTGCAGCAGCTCAAAATCTAGAGTAAACTGGAGGAAAGTGAAACTAAAGGCTTTGGTTAAGCTCACAGTGAACCCAGTATCTGGAAATGTCAAGGGGTGCTGTTTAGCTTAGAATGACAAAACAAAAGAACGGAATGGGATGCAACAAAATTTTACTTCCGTGTAAAAAAAATGTCACAATTTCATTTCTCTGACACTGCACAGATTTTGAAACCCTGGCATTTTCTCAGGACGTAAGTATTAATTTGCAGCCAATTCTGATAAATTCAAATGCTGCATGCTGTTAAGCAAAAGATGTGTGTGCAATGGTGTGAGAGGAGAGCCAGGTAAAGCTCTAAGATGCATGTCTTGACCCTTGCCTTAGGGTGGGGACCAGAACACCAAAAAGCTCTTTCAACTCAAAGCCAGATTTTATTAAAATATAAACCAATATAATTAAAGTGTTAAAGCAAGAAAACTTTGAGTGACTAAATAAGGCAGAGCAGAAATAAAATTGTATATAAACAAATCTCCTCCATCCATAATATACTTACAGGCAAGTTCTTGCTTCTCTGCTTTGTTACTGTGATCACAGTAGGCTTTGATTTGCAGCCAGCTCCCTCCGACCCCCCCAATATTTCTGCCATTGCAGGGGTTCAGTTATGGGTGAGTTGGGTCCCTTCTCCTTTCAGTACTGTCTCCATGGGCTACAGCTCCTGCCTGCTTGCCATGACTGTCTCACCCACAGGCACTTTTTCCTTCCCTGGGGCTGGTGACCATGTCCCAGCCCTCTGGAGGCACCACCTGAGCCCATCACTCTCTGCTGAAAGGCACATTGCGTTACAAGCAATCTGAGAACAAACTGTCCAGCACATGTGCCACAATCTGGTTTTATTTAGTTTTAGAATCTGGTATTTGGACCACAGAGCTATACTTTTTGGCAAGATGACAGCTTTCTGATTTAGCAAGTAGAAAAGTATCATTTATTTGAGTATACAAGAGGAATGTTGTTTCCTCTTTTTGAATCCACTGCCAAAATTAATTAGCTTTTTCTCTGTATGAGGTTTTTTTTCTCTCTCTAAGAAACTCATCGGATAAAGTCTTTCAGAAGTTTAAAGACTTTATGTAAGCTGTGTTCAAAGTATGTAACAGCTTTTACATCAGCATGCTAAGTTTTAACTTTTTAGTGGGTACCATTTTTACAGCAGTAAATTAAGGAAAAAGTTTAAGAGCTGTCACCTCCAAAGGAGAAACAATTTCAATTTTATTCAAAATAGCAGAGAGAAAATTGCCTGAACCAAGGAAAATAATGTAGATGTATACTGATGATCACACTGGCAGCTTGGAGGTGGTGAGAGCAATGATGAGTGCCAATATTCTGCTCGTGGAAGGAGTCACCGAACTAAAGACTCAAAGACAAACAGAGAGGTCTCCCTGAAGTACTCACCACATCCAGGAAGATGTACTGAATCAGTGTGATCTATGCCGGGTTCAGGCCACTCAGCTACAAACATTTAATTACAATAAAAGCTGCAATTTTTTCTGAAGAAATTGGTTATAAATATTAAAAATGGTTTCTTGCTATTGTAGATCACTTCAGCAATTATCTGTAACTCTTGTTCAGCACACAGGCTAGAGCCAATACCATTATGTATAGACATCCTTAGTGAGACTTTATACATGCAGTATGTTTAAATTTACAAAAAAAAAAAAAAGGTTTCCATTACATTATTCACATAAGTAAATTTAAACATCTGAGTGGAAAATACAGTCCCAATTTGGGAACATATTCATGCAGTCACCAAAATTACTTGCAAAATCAAATGTTCATTCACACAGATTTCCATTATAAAGGAAAATTATGGTCTTTCTATATAGAAACAAGCTCACTTAAATTTTCTGTCTGATGATGAGATGTGCATATCTTAAATCAGGAATGTGACAGATGCAGAGTTTGGTATTCATTAACATTTTGCTCAATGAATGGACAAACCTTTTGTGTTTTCTGAGAAATATCTGTGGAGTATCTCAGAGGATGCAGCATTAATTGGACAAGGTACCAGAATTGATTTTAAATAGATTATGAAAAAAGACTTTAGAGTATGAAAATGACTATGAATTGTAACAGTTTGGTGATTTCACTGTTTTGTGGAGTCATTCAAAAATAAAATGTTATGTAGCAAGTCCAAATAATTAAAAGGAATACAAAATGGACATATGGTGCTAAAGCCTCAAGATAAATATAGGTAAGAGATCCAGGAAGAAAATATTGAAAAAAAATATTTGAAAAAGAGCTATCTGTACAGCCATCTGGTTAAAAGCGTTAGCCATGTTTAGCCTGTATCCAGTATGTGCCTGAGCAAACAGCTAACCTATGCTCTAGAGAGAAAACAAGGCAAGCACTTTGTAATTGAGTAAAATGGCACGTGGGGATAGATCAGCGAAGCTTCCACTTTTGTTGCACCTAATTCTGTCAAGAGATCCGTGATGACAGTAGCATTTAATAAAAAAGTAGCAGACTTAACTTACTAAAAGTCATGTTCTTTACTGGATTTTCTTCTAGTGGCCTTCCATCATGAAAATATCTTTTTTTTCCTGGAAGTCTTCTGAATAAATGAAACATTTATTCAGAGTGGTACTCCATTAGAATAAAAAATGAAATTTATGTGAGACCCTGATGTTTCTGTAGGTGGTGTCAAAACCAAAATACATCCACATTCCTGGCTGCTTCTGAGCCTGGACTTGCCATCTGCACCTGACATTTGCCTAGGCCTTTGTGGCACATCGACCCAGTGCAATGTACTGCCACAGAAAGATCACCAGGCACTTCTGAATACTAGTGTCAAGCAGAGGTGCTTGTTCAGATGCTGTGGTCAGCCCTATTGGTGCTTTTCAGAAGGACTAATTCATGAGGGTGGAGTGGCCACTATACTTCTGCTTATAGACTAAGCTTAAGTATCTGTGTGGGCAATGTAGATGTATTCTTTACTTTCCACAGTCAATGGGGAGAGAGAGGTGCTTCCAGAAGGCAATGCATTTTATCCGTCTTCATGCTTATCTCAAGATGGGATATCTCAAATCACCCTCTCAAAGATTGCTTCAGTCTGGGTCCTCCAGGACCTTCCCAAAGCTTAGGAAACCTTATCCCATTTGAAATGGAGGGAAGTGATGTGTAGAAAATTATTCATTGCTTACAACGAGTTGGAGTAGAGCTCCTTGTAATAAGATGCTCTGGCAATTCAAAATGGGAAAAAATGGTGATTGGACAGAAACACAGCAGAGATCTATAGTGGTGAGCATACTGGGATGACACATTTTGAACAGTTAAATGAGGAATATGGACAATAGCTACACCTTGTAAAAATGACATAAGATTCTAGAGGGAAACTGAAGGGAAAGTGTGATCTAATGTTCTAATTTTCTACTTAGCAATTTGATTTTTATTTAATCAGACAACCTATTCTATTAGTCTTTAAGACTGTTCAAACTGGTGGCTTATAATCATTAACAAAACTTTGTTTAAATAAATAAATACGTCAAGTACTTTAATGCCAAATCGACACTAAAGCATAAATAATCATTGCTTTCTAGGGTGTTTGATGCATCCTGGTGTGCTGATAGATGAAGAAAAATGAGAGGCCCATGTAACTGAGGGGTCCAGAAGAAGATCTCACCTAAATGTCAGTAGTATTTTTCTGCCAAACAAGATTGCTGTAACTAAAAATATCAGTAGTACTGACATCTCCCGTATGGATATCTTGTTCTAAAAGACAAGCATAACACCATGTGGCCTCCCCTTCTAATGACTGCACAAATGACTTGCAGAGGGGAAGCTTATCCTCTGAATACAGTAAGTTTCCACAATGCCTACCTTTTTTACTATTGAGAAATAAATCAAAAGCATTAATTTTTCAAAAGCATTTATTCTTATTCAAATATAGTATTCATTCAGATAAATATATTTTTGTATTTGAAAAATGCTAATTTCCTGAATTTGTACTTTGTGAGTTGGTTATGGAGATAATTATAACCAGAATTATATGTCCTCTGAAGCCTCATGACCATAGGGCTCAGTGAGGGTGGGTATGCTAGAAGGGAGATCAAGTCTCCTTACCTATTCAGAAATATTTCAAAATGCTGGGAAAAAATTTATAGGAGAAATAAAATAAATTGACATTATTTATTTAGATTTTGAAACTGCCTTTGACAAAATTCCTGACATCGAACGGATAAAGAAATTCAGCAGGACCCACGTGAGAGACAATTTGTTGCTGAGGACTAGGAACCAGCTAAGAGTCAAAAAAGGTGACTTCTGAGGTACAGCAAATATATTCGTAAGGTTTGTGCAGTTATATATGTGTAGCAGTATTCTGGGGAGGGTGATAAAAAGCAAGACAGCAAAATTATATATTGTTCAAGCAAACCCAGGCAAAACTAGAAGGACTAACATGGGGCAATAGACAGTGTAGTGAGATGGCAATATGAAATTCAATGCTACGGTAAATCGGGATGCAGTCCGAAATTACTAATCACGACTCTCTGAGAATCACTGCTTGACAGAGATGAAAATCAGAAAGCAAATGTTAGGCTACAAAAGGCCAGTGTGAAGAATAAAAAGATCATAAGCCCATTTATAAATCAAGATACATCTGCTGGGCTAGGAATACTGTCCTCAGCTTAGCCTATCTCAAAATATAGTCTTGCTAAGGTTGCAGATGGGACTAATAAGAAAGATCAGGAAAAGACTGAAAAGTCTGTGCTAAGAAAGATGAGAACAGGAACTCTGTGCTTTACAGAGACCTCCTAACCTAACTTTTCTTATCAAAGTGAAGACTAGGGGTTAGGAAGATTTTTAATCTCTTTCCCTAAAATCTGCTGATGTCTTCCAATCCACTCCAGTTTAGTTTATCCTCACATTCGCTCATTTAAAAAAAACCCTCAGTGTTCATCTCACTCAACCCCTTCTTGCGTGTTCCCTCCCTGACTAGCACAAAGGTCAGGATGAGGTGAGATCTTTTTATACAGATGGTCATATTCCTCACATGAGGGAGAATCAATGAAATGCAAGAGATCTTGGAGAAGGCGAGTGGGGTTTGGGTACCTACCCTGGATGCCATGAGCTGGCAAGGCACACCAAAGGCTGAAAATCTCTTTGGTTGCTATGGTATGATATTTTTACACCTAACTCCACAATTTAGGAGGCTTTAGTCCTTATTTTCTGACCCAAGCACAATATAATTCTTCAGTGGAAAATGAAACTTCCCCTAAAAACTAACTCAGCTGAATTTGTGAAGGCCTGTGGGATCATTCTAAACTAAAGCTGCTTACCCAAATCTTCATTTTACACTGATTTTATAGTGCAAGGGAAGTCAAATGAAACACCTTATTTTCCCAGCCATAATTTCCCTGCCTTCCCTCTCCCCATTTCCATTATTTCTGCTTTAGTTCTCAAATAGTTAAAACAGACTTCCCTTTTCCAGAAGTGCAGTTCTCCTCCCCAGCCTGAGTCCTCGGATTCAGATTGCAAAATTAACTGGGAAGAGGATGGTGCAAATGATATGGAAAATATACTAAGTGCATTATTGCTAGGGCTGGCTAGAAAACTAGTGACATCTTTATGCTACATCCCTTCTATGCTTCATTTTCCACTGCTCGTTCTGCTGCTAACCTTTGTCCTGGGCTGCTCAGAAAGTGCCTATATTATCTGAGTAAGGCTCTGAGCCTTAACAGTTTAGCTTATTGGTTTGAGCTGGCACAAAGTGTGGCAGAACTGATGGCAGAAATAAGACCAAAATAGATTTGATGGAATTAATGGAGCACTTGTGGGCAGAAGCTGGTTTAACGCATTAAAGATTTTTTTCCTAGCTTGACAGTGAAACGCAGGACTGTATCTACAGGGGATGGAGTTACCAGGGAATGATAAATCAGTGTAATGCAATAACTAAAACCACAGCTGCACGGGGAAGAGCCTACAGAGAGCCAGGGCTGTACAACACTTGGGCAGCACTGCTGGAGGTGCTCTGCTTAAAGAGGGTGATGAAACGGGCAGAGGCAAGTGTGCCCATAGGCAGCCATTTGCTGCAAGCCACTAAAAACCTGCTCTCTGATTCCCATGGGAGCATGGGACCGAGCAGGACTGAGCTATCCATCCCCTGTCCCTTGGATCGACTGCCCCATATGTGTGGTGCATGCAGTACTTGTCTTTCTGTGAGCCACAGATGCAAGGGGCCAGGGGACAAACGTGAGCCTTGGGCTTCTGAAGCTGCCGAGTGGACTCAGTGATGTCAGGCATCATATGGCCTCAGGCAAACGTGAGGAAGGCCTCCAGATCTCTCAGATTTTGCTCATAATCAAGGCAGGAGCAACACATGACTCCGTTCTCTTTGGGAGAAATTTTTTTGAGAGGGAGAAGGCTGACTTCGTTTCTGAGGGAAGTGCCAGGTTGTCTTGTGGGAACTCCTAAACACAAGGTTGCCCTGTTTCAGTACACTTGATGCCCAGGTTGCAAGTTCATCCAAACAAAATCAAAACTTTTCTGTTCCTACATGATTTTATAAGTGAACCTGTCACCCATGCAGACTACCCTGCAGAGAGATTTCCCTCTTATCTTCTTCCCCTGGGTAGCAGAATCAAAAAATAGTATTTCCAGCTTTAAGGAGTTGCAACACATTTCACTACGTTCAACTGTGACTCCCTAAGCTGCTGCTCCAGGACGGCCAGTACCCAGCCTCCAACTTCTGGGTGACTCTCTGAAGCTTTGGAGCAATACCAAAGAGACCCAGGGGTGTTTTTCAGGGAACAGTGAAATCCTCCTGCATACGAGCAGTGAGCTGAGAAGAAAGGTGGACTTTGAATGAGGGAGTTCTGTAGATCTACCACTTCATAAATCATGCTAGCAGCATCTTTTATTCATCATAACTGTCAAAGTCAAAGGAAAGAGAATCTGGCCTTCAGACTGAGAATCTTTAACAAATTCACCTTGGTAAAATACCCTATTCATGCTGTGGCACAACTCATCAGCAGGCTGGCTGGAAGACCTGGCCACTATGGCTGAACAGGCAGTTTGAGTGCCCTGTGTTCTGCTGCTCTTGAGTACCCTTGTCTTATTTTCCTTGCTAAGCAACAATTACGCATGTCCAACTAGACACCATGGAAACTATTTTCCTGAGGTTTCCCCCAGTGTTTGGAACAGTTTGTTGTACAACACACTATCTCTAATTGCTGGCAAGTAAAATCACTTTGAGCAACAACAACAAAAAACTTAAATCAAATTTGAGAGGGTAATTAAAATAGTCAGAATACTCAAGAGAAAACCTTCTTTTTTATTTTTGGTGGACATAGAAAATAGGGAGGAGATTCTCCTATATATTTCAATTATGAAATAATGTTAAAAATGAGACCTTAAAGGATGCTGACGGGAAAAAAATAAAAAGCAAAGCAGACTTAAAAAGTAAAGACTTTTTGTTAGCAGGCACTACAACTACAAAATGCAAAACTTCCACTACAGAAAAGCTGGACTGATGGAGTGATGGTAGCTGGAGGAAGAAATGGTTTAATTGCGTAATTTTTATAGTGGAGGTAGATCTTTCTTATTTACTTATTCATACTGAGAAAATAGCATCCATCAAAAGCTTCAATTTCATATAGATCAAAACGTAGCACAAACATGAGAGGTGTGTAAGGGATCAAGATTTATTTTGCAAGGAACGGGTAAGTGTGAAGAGGCCTGCTTCTCAAGGAGAGTGCAGGTCACCACCTACACAGAAGAAAGAGAGGTAGGACTGGGGTGGTAGAAAAATCTGGTAGCAGTGATTCTCCCATTATATTCCTTTCCCTTTCCACAAGAGCCTGTGTTTACATTCCATATTTGATGTTAAAAGTCTGCCTAGAAGATGTGGCAAACTACTGGTGATGTAAACATCTTCCTGTGGAGTCAAGGAGCACCAAAGATGGACACAAGCATTTATTGAACAAAAGGATAGATCAGAAAACAAAACCATCACTCGCCACGTACACCCCGCTTCATCCCCCCAAACCAGAATAATTATAGGACCTGTGCCTAGGACAGAACACCTTTCTTTTGCTGGCTGAGCCTTCTGGCTGTTAGAATAAGTTGCACTAGTGGATAATGCTCCCCAATTTGATTGCCCCTCTGTTCCTTGTGAAGAGAGTCCAGAGGGTAACAAAAGAGAATTTCTGCCCCCCAAGTGTATGACAAGGTGCTTCATGATTCATTGCACTGTGCTTCAGCACAGGTCACAGCTGTGAGGTCACAGGCTGAGTCCGTACATGCAAAACCTAGGAAGATTACTTTTACTGCACAGAAAACTCAAGGGCCAGTGTGATTCATCATCAATCACTATCGGTTCCTGTTTACACTAGAGCTTTAAAGAAACTTAGCAACAAACAAGATAAGATGTAGGATGAGTTCCTGGTTCCCTGACAGTGAAACAAAAGATTCTGGGAAAGTTAAAAGACTTTGAAAGGAAGAGGTTGAACCTCTGAGAAACCACTTGCAAAATGACTTATGTAGCTGTCCCCCATTTGGCTGGAGAAGTGTTTTTGGCAGAAAGGTAGGACATGTTCAGAGAAAAAAAGTAGTCTTAAGAATACGGCACTGACAACTGTATTTGCTAACCAATGTATTTTGATGCCAAAATTGTTGAATGCTGCCTAAATCAAGGCATTCTGATGATAAAAAATGCCCATGGCAATGTTCACTGTAAGTACTCAATGCCTGTACAAATTAGGACACTTCTTCAGCAAATAAATACTTAAATATAGATTTAAGTACACATGCTTAGAAAAGCTCACCAGTCTACATTTATGTAGAACCTAATTCTGTCACTCTTTAGTGATGAGAGGTAGTAGCTGAATACATGAGTGATCTTATTAAATAAATTTTGCTTTCAGTATGAGTTATACTCTTAGGATCAGCTCCAAAAATATTACAAAAGAAATATCAACAAATACTTATTAAAGCAGAAAAGCATACAGGGGAGCATCCAAAGCTTGTTGTGTATTTGTAAACTGACATGCAAGGCAAATGAAAACAAACCTAATATAAGCCCAAAGGCAAAACCAGCTTTCTTACTGATACAACAAAACTAATGACTAACAAGCTGCTACTGTGGTCTTGCATTTCTAGAACATATATTTCTGAAAGCTTGGTGTCACTGAATTGCTCACAAAACACTGGAAAATGGAACTTGCCAAGCAACAGTTTGCCGAAGTGGATTTTTTTTCTTTTCTTTTCTTTTCTTTTCTTTTCTTTTCTTTTCTTTTCTTTTCTTTTCTTTTCTTTTCTTTTCTTTTCTTTTCTTTTCTTTTCTTTTCTTTTCTTTTCTTTTCTTTTCTTTTCTTTTCTTTTCTTTTCTTTTCTTTTCTTTTCTTTTCTTTTCTTTTCTTTTCTTTTCTTTTCTTTTCTTTTCTTTTCTTTTCTTTTCTTTTCTTTTCTTTTCTTTTCTTTTCTTTTCTTTTCTTTTCTTTTCTTTTCTTTTCTTTTCTTTTCTTTTCTTTTCTTTTCTTTTCTTTTCTTTTCTTTTCTTTTCTTTTCTTTTCTTTTCTTTTCTTTTCTTTTCTCTGATGAAGCCTACACCAATGACCCTGCGGTCTTGTACTCCTAGATGTGTTACCAGGCAACCATTATATGCAAGAGCACCTAGCTTGCCACCCTCTATATACAACCCAAACCTCCCAAATCCTTCCACTCCATGCACTAATGACAGTGTCATCTTTCTACTGCTAAATTCTTACTCATGTATTTTCCTTAAAAATTTCAGGGTAACAAAATGCTGGTTATCCTTTCCTGAACATGCTGCTCTTCAGTTCACAATGTGATTAGTTAACAGGCTCTAGCTTGATATTTTTATTCAACTATATACTTCAAATGAGGCTATATTTGGAAACTAAAGGCAATTATTTAGAGGCTAGTAACAATGTCAACAAATGTAATATGAGTCAAAAATGTATGAGATCTGGATGACTATACCAAAACATTTATCACAAGCCAAATATAATTCTGTATCTTCAGTGATATACAACTCTGAAACAGTAAATTAGAATCATAGAATAGTTTGTGTTGGATGGGAGCTTTAAAGGTCATCTCGTCCAACCCCCTGCCATGGGCAGGGACATCTTTGACTAGATCAAGTTGCTCAAAACCCCATCTAACCTGATCTTGAATGTTTCCAGAGATGGGGCATCCACAGCTTCTCTGGGCAACCTGTTCCAGTGTCTCACCACTCTCAGTGTAAAAAAATTCTTCCTTACATCTGATCTAAATCTACCTTCTCTAAGTTTAAACTGTTACCCCTTGTCCTATCACAACTGGCCCTCGTAAAAAGTCTCTCTCCACCTTTCTTATAAGCCCACTCTAAGAATTGAAAGGTCACAATGGGATGTCCCTGGAGCTTCCCTTCTGCAGGCTGAACAACCTTAACTCTCTCAGCCTGTCTTCGTAGAAAAGGTGTTCCAGCCCTCTGATCATTATCATGGCTGAAATTTGTATGTAGTTTTTCTAAGGTATCACAAAAAGATGCATATTTAGCATTTAGATAATGAAAAATGACAGGGTAATGTTTTCTGTACATTTTCTTAAGGCAGACATCATGGACCAATGAACTCTTCAATTTCATAGATTGATACCAAGAATAAGCTGAAGAAACTGCAAAATTGTAACTAATGACGCTAGAATAAATAGTGACTGAATGGTAGTCAACATCTTTCCAGTGTAGTGAGTCCTACACAAGAGAACTTTCCAACAAAATCAAAGCCCTGCAGTTCATCACGTCATCCTAAGTTTCTACAGAAAAGCTCTAAAATTTAATGCAGAGGACACAAAACCCATTCCAACCGGGCTTGACTGTGAGGAGATTTTAGTCAGATTGGAAGATGAGGTGTAAGAGACTTCTGTGTACACTATCGATCAAAACCTGACAACCTGAAACCACTGTGCAATTAGCAGCTACCAGCACAGTCCTGATGGATTCCTAGCTAGCGATAAATCCAGCACAAGCAGAGAAACTGCCACCTATGCTAGGCAAAGGTTTCATAAGAAAGAGAGCAGCACTGCCATGCATCATGTCTTCTGCACCCTGAGCTGAGCTTTTTCCATGGAAGAGTCTCTGATTTCTGTGCCACTAGGAATTCTTCAATGGCTTAATTTAGGATTGACAAGAAGTTTTAAAATTAAGTATGAATATGGAACTTCACACTCTTCTACAAGCCTGAACAGGGTGTCTTATCACACTACAGAATGGTCTCAATGCTCAGTCACTCCTCTGGAGTCTTCCCCTGATCGATGCCTGAAAGGGTCAGTGGAATTTTACAAAGCCAGAGACGTTCAAAGCAACAAGCGTCCAGCAACAGCAGCAGCAGCTAGGGCAAGAAAATGCACTCCAGAGAAGGGAATAGCAATGCAATAAGCAGAGTACTTATGCAACCTTAACAAAAATCTTCAAGAGAGCTAGCAATGATACTTCAGAGGCAGGTAAACATGTCAGTGGGATGGCAAGAGGGAGATAAATGAATGACACTGTACACTTGGAAGCCAGTCTGCTTCAAGGTATGTTTAAACTCCAAGGTAGGTTAACAAACAAAGAACAAAACTTTTGTTCTACAAAGAGATTACACAGAAAAAGCAAGAGGAATCACTAAGCACTCAAACCTGCCATTTTTTTACCTGTCAGCATAGTTCCATTTTTTTCCTCATTAGCACATCTGTTAAGTGGAAGGGCTTCTCACATGGGTATAGACATGAACAAAACGGGGCGTTTTATAGGCTGGATTCATCTTGGGGGGATAAAAGGATGCTCTGAGAAGCAGAGCTCTGCTGTGACTCTGGGGTACCCTGGGCTGAAAGATTACAGCTGGCTGGAGGGGAAAAAGTCATTTTGACTGGAACAACCTGGCATCTGGAAAAACATTGCACCTGCTGTGCAGCCCAGGAAGTGGAAGAAATGAACAATGGGAAAAGATGTGTTTCTGTAGAACAAAAAAACCCCCCTAAAAACATATTTTAAATGAGTAATTTTTCAACACCAGGAACTATATCTCCTAAGATGTGATTTGTAGTCACTGAACTCAGTGACAACTCCTGATTCTGTTTAAATGACTAAATGACCTCATGAAGGACTTTCCCGCTCTGATTTTCTATGAATCTATGATAATATTAGTGGTGACTAGCAAGGCCAGTTCTATGCATTTTGAAGTTGGTTAGACTCGCTATCAGCTTAAAATGTCTTCAGTCAAGCCCTTTTGTCCTGAATTTTGAGATAATAAGTCACTGAAATTATGGAATCATGAAGACAACAGCAGGGAGATATGTTCCTGATGGGTTTTATTCATGGTAATACTTTCTAAAATTTTGAATTAATGTATGCCATTTGTTACTAATGCAATCTCTTATAAAACAGAATTATTTAATTGGCTAACAGGAATACATTTATAAGATCTAATTGAGACAATAGTAGAACTGTTTGCAGTGACATTTTAATCTATGATAAAATCCAGAAACTTAATTTTAAATGTATTTGTGGCTGAACTGGAGTCATAGAATTATATGAGCCAGAGGCATAAAATCTCATATGCAATTGCCCATTAAATTTGCCCATGATAACACACAGCAAGACAAGGGCATTTACAATACTATCACAGATTAAGTCAGACCACACTAACAGTTATCATACTGCAATTTAAGCAGTGTAGCTGAGAGAGGAGTTGGGCAATGAAGACAGCATTGCATCAGGTTGAACTAAACTTTCTTAGCGTGTTACATGTGTGTTTTGCAGTAAACTCAAGAAGCACAATTTGATGTTAGTCCCACATAGCTTAATACCAAACCATATTCCAGGTATACTCGAGATCAGACAGTGCCCTGCTTAGTAAAGGTATGACCCAGCAAGTTCTAGAAGTCAGTGCAAAATATATAGTTTCTTGTACCATTTTCTACCACAGTCTGGATTTCCCCCTGAGAGAGGAGGAGTATAGATGCTTTCTATAATGGGAGAACTCTTGTGTCTTTCATCAGACAATCTGATATACTGCCTCTGAGAACAGTAACTAATTTAAAGTTTGAAGAAAGTAAGCGCATGCTGTGTAAGAGTGCATGCGTGTGCCCATACTCACACACACCCACAACATGTGCCATGGATACCTCTTTGCTGATCTGATGTCTACCCAGTTACCGGATTGAAGATCATCAGCATTTCTGCAAGAGTCTTCATTCACTGGCTTAGTAAATCCACCATCTAATCGTAACAGTTTATCTAACTTGCAAATTTATAATATCGTTTAGGCAAATACTCAAATACTGTGTTGTATAAATCACATGACAAAATTGTAAGGTGTGGCTTAGTGAAATGTAATACTACTTTGTCTCCATCTGAGGTATTAAAGAAGAAATGCATGTGAGAATCTGCACGTTTTTGTGAAAAGTCTCATCTCACCGTGACACTATAGATCTACAGCTGGAATGTTACTTCCAGATATTGAAGGGAAGGAGCAATCTGTTTTTTTCGACTTTGCATTACTTTTTCTTCTGACTTCTTTTTTTTTTTTCCTTGTTGGCTGCTTGGGACTTTTTCTAATGCCAAAATTATTCAGAGGGCTTTATATTTGATGATTATAGAATGCCTTTCCAGATAGGTGGCAACCTGGATTCTTTCTTTCCTTCTCGTGTATTTTCACCAGTGCTGGTCAAATTCCATTTCTGGATACATCTCAGCTATACTCTTTTACTATGCCTCAGTAGCTGCATCTTATGCAAATGACTCTTCTGCTCCTGGTAAATAACAAAGAGAAGAATTCATTCTTCTCTCCTGTTTGAATTGACTCAGAATACTGCTCAAGGTACTGCTATGTATATAGATGTTATGGCAGTGTAATCGATGGCCTTGCTGGACTTGTCGAATGCAAGACAAAAGACAAACAGACTGAGGCATCAAGAGCCAAAGAGCTAACAAAGGAAGTAAATAACTGGTGCTTATCTTATCAGACAAAAGTAAGGGGGGATAGCCCATCACTGTAAACCCAATGATCTGTGGGGCGCCACTGAGGCTGCGCAGCCAGAGATTGCTTCAGAGATTGCTTTGGATAAAGCACAGATGGCCCCCGGATGCACATACCAAGATGCCCGCTCCAAAGGCGTGTCACACTGCTGAGTCCCACTTCTGACAACACGACATTCCATGCCAAGAGCCAATCGATACACAATAATTGACTTAGTCCCACCTCACCAAAAGATTTCCAAACATATAAAAATTGGCACTTGAAAACTCACTTTGGGAGGAGGAGCCAAGCGAGAACTTCACCTGACGGACGGGTCGACGGGCCTGAACCTCTCTTCCCCCCCCAAGAAGGGACGCCTTTTTGGTAAGAGTCGCACCTCTGACTTTGTCAGACGTATCCCCGGGAACACATTGTTAACTAAAGCGCTAAACTATTACTTTGAGCTCAACTTTTCTAGACAGTGAATTTATCAACGGCAATTCCGAATCTGTGATAGCTGTCGCTTGAATAAATTACCTATTGTTTCAACTTTGCGAAACTGTTTCAGTGAAAGTCCTTGGAAGGGCTCTGGCAGGCTAGTTGAATATCAGACTCCCCTTACCCCCCCTTTAACGCGACAGGCAGTTACATTTTCCTTCCTTCTGTACTGCTGAAATGCAGGGCAGATTTTTGTAAAAGCGTTAGATGCAGTCTGAGTCTCCAGGCTTCTACACATAACACTCTGATAAATAGGTGTTAATAGTTTCCAGTCAACTTTCAGTGCTTACAGCAAATACTGTACATTGTAAAAAGCATATAAATGGAATCCTGTAAATCACTATGAATTCTATGGAAGACTGTGGATAAATTGTAAATAAAAGCTATTATACAGTAAACCTACTGATGTTCCTCACACTGAATCTCTGTTGCTGTGATACATGTTTAAATGCAAAAGTTGCAGCATTTATGCCTTTATATCTAGGATATGTACGTAAACACATTCTTCTCTTGTCTTCTTCCAAATAAAATGTCTTAGTATTTATAACCCTATACAACACATAATGTGTGTTCATTTTGCATCTTTTTGTCACTGTAAATCCAGTCTTTTCTATGAAGATTTTGCTTCCTACTGAAATACACAACTGGAGCTTGTTAAAACAAAGGCATGGTTTAACTACGCCCAGCTACTCTACAAAGATGCTGAGGAGAGACCATGCCAGCTCAGAAGCAAAAGCCACACAGAAGTATCAATACAACGTATGGCTCTTGCTAACAAGTCTACACAGACGTGGAGACTGAACTGCTATCTCTGCTAAATGTCCTTCTTTGTGTCGGGCTGTATTTTGGTGTGTTCACACTCTAAGAAACTTATTTGTCCTTAGCTAAAAGGCAATATAGCTCAATTAAGTAGATGTCCCCATAAGGGAAAAGAGAATAAAACTCCTCAGATCTGTCACCTGTTCTGTCCTTTCAGCACTTAAGCCATCAACTAGGCCCAACAGACAGATCGTCTGGTATTTGTTAGATGCCCTGTATTCTTTTGAAAGGACAAACACTAAGAGAGGATGCAAACCTGTGCACTTCTGAAATACCACAAGGACTCTAGATCACATTTTGCCCTGGAGCAATCACACTAGTTTTGCTTGCAGGGAAATTGGTTGCCCATATAATTCTCCCAGTCTCTTTAGAAAAGGCAGCTCTAAACATACCTGTCTGCTTTCAGGAGATGAGGGGATCTCTCGCACTGACATATAAAGCAGTACCCACAAAGAGAAAGCCACATCCTCCTCACTTCCAGGCACCCAATCCTTCTGTGAGGGCACACAGATTGATAAAGTTTGATTTATTAATGATAATAGTGCAAAAATAGACATATGACAAACTTCTTAATCTGTAAAAACCATAATGCACCATAACCAGGAGAAGAAGGAAGGAAATAAATAATAAAGAGAGGGCAAGGAACTGGGCATAAGGAGCGGCCAGGTTCAGTGTTTCTAAAAGATTAGACTGTAAATTGAGGAGAAAGAAAGGATCCAATTAGTGGATCAAAGAACAAAACCTCTAGCAGTAAATTAAAGAGATGACAAAGAAGTAAAAAATGGCAGTGGCATTAATCACGTGCAGCTATGTGAGATTTTACCAACCTGAGTGAGTGAAGACAGTTAGTGAAGTGCAACAAACTGACAAGTCCTGCAGGATCTGTGAGAGGAACCTGGGGCTAGTAAGACATACAAAATAACAGGTTTTGCTGTTGGTTTAATATCTTTTGTTGCACAGATGCTGGTTACAAATGAATACAGTTGGCTTATCCATATCAAATCGATTAGAAGTGCTTTGCTGATCTTTTACTTGCTAACATCAGACTACTTAACCCTGTATTTAAAAATTATTAACTACTAGTACTACATCCTGACTTCCTCCGCCTAGCAAGGTCCAAGCTAGATCCACTCATGTGTCATGTTTAGCTTCGGTGCTGCAGAGTTCAAAAAACTGTAATCAGAAATGGGATAAATATCACAATGGGATAAAAATGGTCATCCTAAGAGGGATCAAGTTTTAGGAGACCAGAGATCTGGCACAGGCTGTGGCTTCTGTTCTGAAACACTGTCAGATATGCAGATGGGACCTGTATGTTCTCCATTATGTTAATAGCAGCCATCAATCTTTTGCAGAGGTGTCACACCGTTAAAAGCAGGGAGCATTCCACAAAGAAGCATACCAAAAGCCCTTAGAAACGCAGATGAAGTTTAGAACAAACACACAGCTATGAAATTGCTTTTCACTTTCAGACTCAGATGACTAAATACAATCTTTCTAAACAAGCCCAGATTGCCGAACAAACATTCAGTTTCAAACCAATGTTTCTAATTTCAAGACATTTCATTAACTGGATGTTGTCACAATCAAGTTTGTATTTTCCTCATTCCACTGGCCTTGTGAAACCATTTATGACTTTAATTAGTCTAAAATTGAATTAAGCCCTAACATCCAATCATGCTTTGAAGCACACGGATCACGCAGGGACCCCTCTCTGCGGAATGAAAGCTTTGCAGTGAATGGAAGTCACATGTAACTGTTCATTGTCAACATTATTTGCTGCTTACCTGCACAGCTAGTTGAGAAATCTGTGGTGACTTTCGTGAAGATACTCTGGTGTTCTGCTTTTCTTCCTGTATGGGCTGAGTTCACTCTAACTGTTCATGCCTGAGCCTTGGACCTTGCAAGAATAAAAAAAAGCCCCAAAACCCCAACAAACAAACAAATAAAATTTCCCTTGCCCATTTGTCCTATTTTTCTGATGAAGTTTGAGCTTTCAGTAGATCATAGAATCATAGGCTGGAAAAGACCTTTAATATCATCAAGTCCAACCATCCGCCCAGCACCACCATGCCTACTAAAACATGTCCCTAAGTGCCATATCTACACGTTTTTCGAACACCTCCAGGGATGGTGACTCAACCACCTCCCTGGGCAGCCTGTTCCAATGTCTGACCACTCCTTCAGTAAAGAAATTTTTCCTAATATCCAATCTAAAGCTCCCCTGACACAACTTGGTACTATTTATTCTCATCCTATCGCTGGTTTCCTGGGAGAAGAGACCAACACCTGTCTCACTACAACCTCCTTTCAGGTATTTGTAGAGAGCAATAAGGTCACCACCACTCTCTGCACTCAACCATTCAGCCAGTTCTTTATCCAGCAAAGAGTACACCCATCCAAACCATGGGCAGCCAGTTTCTCCAGGAGAATGCTGTGGGGAAGAGTGTCAAAGGCCTTACTAAAATCCAGGTAGATGACATCCACAGCCTTTCCCTCATCCACTAGGCAGGACACCTGGTCATAGAAGGAGATCAGGTTGGTCAAGTAGGACCTGCCTTTCATGAATCCATGCTGGCTGGGCCTGATCCCCTGGTTGTCCTTCACATGCCCGGTGAGCGCACTCAAGATGAGCCAAGTGACAAGGAAGGAAAACAGCAGTGATGAAAATCCATGTAGCTGTTTAAGAGTTATTCCTAAACATGTTAAATGGACCAGGCTTATCTCAAGACAGTTCAGCAGATTCCAGCAGAGCAAACACCAGAGAGTGCTTCTCAAAGCCTGGAGGTTTGAAGGCCCCACATGAGCTGTCAAGTGTACTAGAAAACAATCTCAGCACAGTGAATGCTGCTGATTATGGATGAGGTGGCTTTGGCTGATGCATTTCTCAGAGGGCCCAGAGAAGCCACGGTGCGGGTCCTCCGACCCCAGTTGCTGATGGCTTTATCAAGGAGCAGCATAGTTATGTTGCCTATCCTTCACGGCATAGTTATATAGCCTTGCCCAGCCTGGCATCCAGTCCCAAACAATACCGCCAAATGTGTATGGGGCCTGGAGGCCTCTGAAAGCTTCCTATGGCTATGGCAAAGCTGCCTTAGTTCTTTCCTTTCCTTTATCTCCTTTCAGTGTTTTCACTCAGAGGCAATTCTGTTGGTGGACATTATGAGAAAGACAGGCAGATTGTGGGTAGGAAATGTTTCCCAAATAAGGCAACCACTTAAGACTGCAGCAAGACACTCCCATTTTTGCATTTATATTCTCACAAAGCTGGAGGAAGAATATCTTGCAAAAGGCCAGGAACGGAGATAGCCATAGGGACATAAGAGATGTCCTCCTTGGACAGAGCAGTCTATTCCTATTTCTTTTTCCGACAGTGGCAACAGGAAAGGTTGTCTAAGAAGAGCATGAGATCCTGACCCCTTTCTGCAGTCCATTCCTGTGTACGCTTAGGGGCACATTCACATACTCCTAATCCATGTAACAGATAGTCTTGAGGTCACTGTTACCTCAAGGGAATGACATTCGAAACTGTGAGCAAAGGGCCACGGTGTAGCCATGCTCACGGGGGCCTGGTGGGATTCCCAGCGACTCTGACCCCAGAGCTGTACCATAAATTCCCACCTGACACTGTGACAGCAACAAGTCCTTCCCTACCCCCAGCCCCTTTTCAATAAATGCTACTTCTAAATGAGCATAACCAATTCTGCAGAGATGGAAAATATGGTGCAAACCACCTGCCACCTCATTTACAACTCTACAGCCTCGGCAGGTGCCCTGAGACACACGCACACTGCGGGCAGGCACACGCGTCCCCCCTGCACCTTTGGCAGCAGACCCGTCCCAGGGAGCTGCGGACGACAACCAGGCGCCCACTACTCACCCTTTGGCTGAGTGCAGCAGACATTTATTTCTGCCTCCATTTACAATACTACTGCATTTGTAAGCCCTGGTTAATCAGCCATCAGTGTGGCAAACATAAATAATAATGTGTATAACAGCATGGCCACGTTCCAGTTGTTTCCCAGTGCAGCTAACTGGAAGAGCAGCAAGTGAAGAAGGAAACACGTTTCTCTAGTCACAGCCCTGACAGACATGTGCTACGCAAGCTGTCCCAGCTCCTCTCACCTGTCAAGTCCCGTGCGTGTCTCTCACATAGGCCACCACTCACAGATGTAGCTAACTAGATACCCTGGCTGAGCTGGAGAGTACTCAAGGGATGTGAATTTGGTTCAGGCTGCAAAGGGCCACACGTCTCTACTACAACAAAGAGCCTGTTTTTCCTAGCCAGAAAAAAGGCTGATGCTATCTGCATCCAGAAACTACTGACACATCTATGAGGAACTGCTGCTGAGGAGCTAGCTGTAGCTTTCCGGTACTTCAGGTTTGCTTTATGCTGGTGGGCATCACTTAAAGCCTTCTCAACATGCTCAGCTTCCCCACTTCTGGGCATGGCAAATACCCAGACTGCAGTGACCCAGGAGTTTCCCTCTCATCTCCTGCATGGCAATCACCTCTCTGGTGGTACTGAATACATTTGGCATACACTGGCTGGGTCTTTTCAGAGCAAGGGACTGAAATGCAGTATTGTGTTTCTGACGTCTTGATACTGTCAAAATGGTGTAAAGGAGCAAGGCTGCAGAAAGTAACTGGCTGCTCTTACTTACAAACATCTTTATGCCATGGCCTTATAAAGCTGACTCCAGTACATTGACTTGTTAGATGGAAATAGGAACATTTCCTTCCCAAAGGACAAACACAGACTCCTGGACTAACACAGGATTTCTTGTCCTTATCCTTCATCTGAAGAAAGGATCAAAATTTCCTTTATCAGACAATTGCCTTTTATCGTGTCTGTTTTGCTCTATGCCATAACAAATGTGCAACCCTTAAGGCTTACAAAGATAGCTGTGCGTACAACTACTTCTGTTGGTTAAGAGACTGACCGGTGTTCTATGAATATTTATAGATTTAAATTTTTAATACACAACAATTCTGCATTATTGAATAGGTGACTTCCTGCATTTTAATGGTTATGGAGTAGGAGTGGGCTCTTTGTAGTTAACATTGCAATAAATTTTTCATGATTAAATAAAAAGTTGTTACCTCTAACCTCCTCAGACAAAATCCCCTCAGACAACATGTTGGTGTGATGGTGAAGAATTCTCTCAAAAGTTATATGATATTATATTTGTGGCAAATTTGCTTAGAGGATTTAGATTTATGGTACGTAAGGATTTTCCATAGGTGGAAATATTTAATAAGGGGTTTTTTTAATGTTTCTGAATTATTTAAACATCAATTTGGGATAACTTTTTCAGTTTTGGAGACAACTAGATTCTTATTTGCAAAATTGATCTTCACGTTTTAGAACGTGCATATTGAAAAAATAAGGGATTCAGAATGTTCACTTCAGTAAGCATCTTCGACTAGGACTGGGATGTAGATTCAGGTTTCCATTCATTTGTTTTGAAATCAAGACCTTTGCTAAAGGCTTGAACAATAGCTGCATTGTAGAGAACTTGTATTTTGGAGCACAATGTGGGATTTCAAGACCTCTTAGGGGTTACATAAAAATATGAACCATTTGGCATAAGATTGGCTTTTAATGTAAAGTTTGTAATACATAAGACTTAAGACTTAGTCATGTCAAGGCTTTTGGTCTCAAAAATATTAATATTATCTGAATTAGGATTATTTGGATGATTTTAATGGTGCAATACTCAACTTGAAAAAGCGTTTCCAATGTCTGCTTTCTTTTACATCTACTTTTTATTTGTAACTTTCGAGTAGAAATAAGTCCATCTCATCTTGTATTATTGTTGGAATATAGTTATGCCTGTGAGCCAAGGATTCAGCTGATGGATTTGCCACCATAATTCTTTGTTTGCAGGATGTAGTGGCTCTATTTACCCACAATGAATGTAAAGAAAGATATAATTCTTGCAGTCTGTGCAGAAGAGTTGGTGTTGCTTTGACAGCATCTCACACTAATTGAGGAAAATTGGTCACGTGTAAGCTTATGAGATGTATTTCAATATTCAGAATGGTCAAGGATGGTCGATAATTCATAACTGTATATTCTGAATTTGGATCATGGTTCCATCACAGAAGGTGCATCACAGAAGGCTTCTCGGCTTTTAGAGAAGAAATGTTTACCGAGGAATTCGGAAACAGGGCAACCCAAACACTTTCATTATCTGTCCTGTGGTATATCTACATCCCAGTGACAGTCAGATGGATGTACTTGCACACAGTGGCTGAGACCGCTGATAAACATTTCATGGCATTTGATGGGAGGGATTGTATTATTTTAGATTCCTTCCTGATGTTATTCTCATGTTGACTTCAGTTTGTCCAATGTTTGTCAGTAGACAATTGAGAAATTAAATGTGTTTCTGAAGCAAAACAACAAATGCCCCTAGCCCAGTTATGCTATACTTAAAGCAATTATAATTGTTTATAAAATATTTAGGATGCAATGTTTCCTTTAGAGCTCTGATTTCACAGTCCCTGAAATCCATCCCATTCAGTGAAGCTCAATTTAATTTCATTTTTTATCTTGACTTGCAAATAAATAATTTGTTTTCCCTTCGAGCATGAGTCAATTTAATAACCTAATCAAAGATCAGAGCTTTCTGTACATAGAGAGTATAATAAACGTATGCCATTTTCCTGAAAAAGTGTGCCAAAACAGAGTAACACTTCAAGACAGGTGCTGCTATATTTCATATCAGGGCACTGTATAAAATAGCAAGATGCCCGCTCTCATTAGATGGTGCTATGAAACAAATACCAGGCAATAACATTATTTCCTTGCATCTTCAAGAACGTAAGCTGGCAAGCTCTCCTGGGACGTGATTAACAGCTTGTCAGTTGGGGGTACTTACAAATGAAATTATTTTTTAAACTATTAACCCTTGATGACATCTGTAATTCCCACATCTAGGACACAACAGGGTCTGGTAATGGACAGGGAGAAGGAAGGCATGCTGAATCCTGCTGCAAGCAGCCACACTGATGCACAGACTTTTGGATGGGTTTAGCTTCCATGTTGACAGCTAAGCAAAAGTCAAGTTTTCAGGAGCAGTCAGTGGCTTATGTCTCCCGCTTTCATGCTATGGGGAGATTTTCAGAAATATTCAGGCACCAGCTCCTCAGAAAAATCTACTTATTGCTTTAGGTGCTAGAAACAGCTGCAGTCTTCTAATGAGCTGCCCCTTACAGACATTTCTCAGCCTTAGGGAACAGCGGCTCAAAGGCACTGTCTTACTCTGCCATTCCTCTGCTGTTATTTTCACTTACCCTTTCCCTTCTCAAGCCTTCGCTGCCTGCGTTTTACTGCTGTCACAGCTCGTTCCTATTTCAACGGTAAGTATGGACTATTTCATTTTGTGCCTGCGCAGCAGAGTGGCATTCCCTTCCTGCTCGAATCCTCTGGGCACGACTCCAATACAAGGAGAGGAGCGTCTGTTTGCAAATTACCCTAGTGCAGGGAGACAATGATATACGACCTTTCACAATATTGGGTGAGGTATTGATCAAAGTCATTGATCCCACTTTTGAGTGACTGTCTCACCCGGGAAGACAAGTGAAACAAAAAATCTGACAGTGTCTGCAAAAGCCTGCGCCTGTTCAGAGACATCAAAAGCTTTTTTAGTTTTTTGCTGACCTTTTGGGCCTGAACAGGGTTAACAGGTATCATAATATTGCTCATCTGCTTTTCAAAAGAGGTTTCTTCTATGCAAATAACTCGTTTGGTTGTTTGCTTGTTTTGGTTTTGGATAGACAAGAGACAATTGGGTATCATTCAATCCTTTACTTGTGTGAGCAGCGATGGTGACAGGGCCACTGCTCCCCCAGGTAGGAAATACTTTGCAGATGAGACAACAGGACCTGTGAGTACATTTTCTAAGGCTAAATCTACACATTACTTACGCAGTTGTCTGTTCTGGAAGAAGCTTTTCTACTTTTTAAATGGGTAACCACCTACAGGAACCAGCTACTATTTCTTTCTGGTATTTTACTGGGACATCATTAGTGGCTTGTTTTCACATCATTAACAGACAACTAAGATTGGTTTAAACAGCAAGTGATAAAAACCGTATCACCTCCTAAGTCAGCTTTTAATACTTTCAGACACACAACGGTAACATATGGTGTTACCTGAAAATAAATGTTCCATAAAAACATTTTCATTTCTTTTCAAGCTGCGCTGTGTACGTGTACTGATAGTATTATAGCTGCTTAGGTGAGGTGGTGTAATGACAACCTATTTCTGAAGGAGCATGTAGGCAAATTTCTGTCAATGGCATACAGATAATCATCAGCAGAAATCTGCCTATAAATAATGGATTTAGCATGCATGCATGCCAAAGTGGGCTAATGAAGATGCTGGCCTTGGCAGCTGAATTCATGTTAAAATGGAAAAATAACTCTGTATTTCATTCTTATATCTGCAAAGCTGAACAGATCTCTGGTATCACCTGGGAAGGGAGATGTAAGTCAGAACAGGTTGCTGGGAGGATGAAACAAAGAGTTTAAATAGGTATTTTCAGACAGAGAACACAGCAGTTTAGGAGATTGCTGAGAAATTTAAGTTCTGCAAAAAATGTGAACATTGAGAAAATGTTTTTGTACTGAAGCCAAATAAACCACCCAACACTGATTCTGTGCAAGAGGTTCCCCGTGCAGGAGGTGCTCAGTTGCCCAATACACTCCATCTCCCAAAGGACAATTCTGTTTTCCCTCTCATTCATAGCATTTAGTGACACTTGCTATACTGCTTATGAGACATGCTGTGCAACGTTTCTCCTTTAACAAATCAAAAGATATCACATTTGACTTTTTTTTGCTTTTAAAATTTAATTTATGCATTTAGGATGGTGTAAGAAATCGTTCTTTGTTAAGGTCAGCAACTCCACAGTCAGCCTTCATATAACACCTCCCTTAGCCTTCCCGGCTAACACTGTGCCTCGTTGTTCCCCTTGCTAATACTTCAGACTGCAAACCATCGCTCAGACTACCTGAGGCAAACCAGTCTCATCTTTCTGTCCAGTCAGCATTTCCCTTTAGCCTCATCCTTAGGCTCCCTGTTCATTATTATTTTTGATTAGTTTATAACAACTGACAAATAAAAATATTTTAAGGACTGAAGGATGTCTCACTGGAGTCCTACTTTCATTATAATTCTCCACCTTGAGAACAAAACCAAGCAAATCTCCCACTGCAGCTCCATCATTTGAATATTCAACAATCTGGAAGTAAGCCATGAACATGCCCAGCCAGGTCCATATAGAAATGCATGATCTATATTCTCTCCTCTCTCCTGCTATTGCCCCCTCATGCGTGACAAAATAGGCACAACAGAAGTGAACAGCAAGTTAATCAAGCTTCTCTCGTTTGATAAACGCAGAGCCACGTTTTACTTGTCACCTAGTTACCAAAGTGTTAAACAGGACTTTAGGAATTCTGTGTCCCTGAAATCCCTGATTTTTAGCCTTGTCGATAAAAAAAAGTGGCACAAGGCATAGTTCAAGCCAAGCCTTCCAAGCCAGGACAGCTTCCAGGTTTCTCATCTCAGAGTTCTGGGTCCAGAGCGAAGCCTGGACTCACCCACCCTGCCACACGCAATGCTTAAGCAGCACCAGCCCATGCGACCTGAGGGCTTTATAAAATCTGAGCACACTGGCAACCCATCCTCCTCGGGAGCAACTGCAGCTTTCCACTCACCTCTGCTGAAGATGAAGGGAAGCGATTCCCTGCGCAGGCGTCTCCATGGTCAATGAACTCATCCGGTCACCTCTCACATCACTGTCAGGGAAACATGCTGGCACCGAACACACAAAAACGAAAGCAAAAGCCTTTCTGTGCCTGACCAATCAAGTCTGACAATTGTCTTGTGGTGGATGCCAGAGAGATTCTGAATATTTTGGCAGAAATGCAGGCTTTTTCTAGGTGAGAATCTGCCTACATAGGATTTCTGCAAACATTTCCTCAGTTGGTCTGTAACCACCCCTTCGCAGCTAAGCAGTTCAGCATTGTCGCCAATTCTTTGCATAGTTGTGAGTTTAAAATACTACCACTGCCTAAAATAAGAGGAATTTCAATTGCAGCACTTTCTGAAATGAAAGAGGTGGAAGCTTGTTTGACAATTTAAGCTGATATAGCTGAGATGATGCTGCCTTGCCAGCCTTTTTGGCACCTGGCCTAGGGAGGAAGTAACAGGAAGAAGGGAAGGGACAAAGAGAAATAACGAATAAAGGATGGTGAGAGTGATCCAGTCCATTTAATATAATGAAATATATTCCCTATAAAGGGAGCTTTATAGTCAGTGGAAAGAGAGACGTGCTTTTCAAACACTACAGAGGGCATTCTCATCCACCAGAGGCATCTCTTTCTCTTCAAGCACAGCACGGGGGACTTGGTTTCTTTCAGGGAGTGATGAAGCCCACTAAAATGAGTTGCCTCTCCTCTGCAGAGAGCACAAAGACATAGTGGAAAATATCAGATACTTTCACTCACTTGGAGTATGCTCCACCTGATGCTCTGCTGAGAATGAGCACACATTGGAGCAGAGCATACTGTTGAGGGATCACAAAAGATGACTGGGGGCGGGGGGAAGAAATTGGGTCCCAGACCAGACTTGCAAGAAAGCACCGGAGGGGACACTGATTTACACATACTCAGAACAGGCACTTCAGAGCCTGTGTTCATAACAGCCTGAATTTTTCAAAACAACCAGTCTATGGGAGTGGTTGGTGGGTCAGAAATTGCAGGTAATGACAGTTACAAATAGGACTGTGAGACCAGAATGACGATGTTCTGGAAAAGAAAAAAAAGACAGATCAGCAGAGCCGTGGAGTCCCAGGTTGCAGCCCCAAGCTTCCAGCTGAAGCAACAACATTGCCAGCTACACTGGGAGTAGGTACCTCGTTGTACAACTGATACAGCTGCTCAGGGAGAGAACGTGATCAAAGGAATTATATCTAGCATGATAAAAACAATCAAGGCTGCAGGTCAGAAATATAATGAAGGAGAGCACCTGCTGAGCCAGAAATTACTACTGTGGCTGGCAGCTACAAAAAGGGTGGGTCATAAGTCTATGTGCAGGCAAGGTAAAAGTCAGGTAGGAAATAGGTGTTTCTGCATCCATGTCTGAACTGAAAGCACCAGTGTGTGAAAATTGATTTGCCATCTAGGCAGGTATATAAAATGCCTAAACAAAGGATTCCCAAGCCCTCTGCAAACACAAGATCAGGCACAAAACAGAACAATGTTAGCATCAGCAAACCATCTCTTGTGGGTGCAGGTACAAATTGCTGAATTGGGCACTGGAGACAACCGCCTTGAAAAGCCCCAAAACATCATTTCAAACTGAAGCAGAAGCTGTGCTCTCAGGCTGAAAGAAGTATTCTGCTGCAGGGAGGGGCATGCGGGGGTATCAAGTATTCAGAAAGATACTAAGACACGAAACTTGTAGGCGTTGCTGGGCTGTCTAAGCATAATATGAATGTAGCTGAAGCAAGAACATTACAAAAGTCGAGGTACATGGAAGTATACGACAGCCAGCACACTTCAGATCAGTATTTAGCTCACAGTTACAGCAAATCTAGTAGCTTATTATGGAAAATCTAGAATGCCAGGCAGCATTACTGTTCACAACAAGGAGGTTTGCCTTATCATATCGGATATGTCACGCTCTCCCCTCAGTGCAAAGAGCCCTATGGAATCAAATGGGAAAGCAGCAAACTATTCCCAGGCAAGACCATATTTGTAACATTTGTCTGAGGCTGAGGGAAACATTTTGCCACAGAACCCAAACTGGCCAATATAAAGAACTACTAATAACTGGAAAACCTGTCATTTAGAAAGCTAAATGAGAATAATTTATGGATTATACTGTGAAGACCAACATATTGAGGCCCAACATGGCAAACAGGAATCATTTGCAACTGATCCTCAGGATGATGGGGAGGGGCAGAGCCCAGATTTATTATCCTCTGTTCACATAGACTTCTCATTTTCAATATGCAAGAATTAGAGACAGAACAGAAGGCAGTGAACCTCTTTTGGCCAGGCTGTAAAGATTGCCAAGCACCAGCTGTGGTATGGTCTTCCAGACCTTTGAACAAATGGCTGCAGCTAATGCAGCAAGTCATCCTGGTATTCCGGGCTTTCTCTGTGACCAAGTGGTGATGTGTCTCTTCCGGAATTGAAAAGGCCCAAAAGAAACTGGCCTGTGGGAGAAAGGATTGTGTGTAATCTCTAAGGAATGACGTTTTGCTTGTCAGCTACTTTAGACGTCATGTATTCAGACAAGGTATGTGATAACCTAGAGAGGATCTTTCAGACCATCAGTTTCCTCCAGCAATGCCCAGGTTTCCCTCAGAAATACCAGACATGCTGCAGTTCCTGTGTAGGTGGTGTAATTGCACTCGACTGATGGATAAAGGCTTGATTCTTCTGTGTTGTGGTTTAACCCAGCAGCCGGTAAGTAGGATCATGCAGCCGCTCACTCGCTCCTCCCCCCCGCAGTTACAATTTGTTTCTCGCTGTCTGATGACCAATTTGCAGCCAATCCCCAAGCAGCGATCGCAGAGTGGGTTTCCCAGAACTCACGCATTTTGCTGAACTCACAAATTTTGCACAACTTGCTGAACTCACGGAGAAAAGACAGAACTCCCAGAATAGTTCGAACTCCCACAAAAAGAACTCTTGCTCCCCGGACAACCCCCATTTATATACTGAGCGTGATGTCTGTGGTATGGAATATCTCCATTGCCCAACTGCTGCCTGGCTGTGCTCCCTCCCAGCTCCTGCACACCTGCTCGTCAGCCAAACATGGGAAATCAAAAAAAAATCCTTGATTTCTTAGCAACAACTAAAAACTTCAGTGTTATCAATGTTCTTCTCCTACTAAATCCAAAACATAGCAGCTACTGGGATGAAAATTAATTCTGTCCCAGCCGAAACCAGGACATTTTTGAATGGCCATGGCAGTCTTTCTGTGTTCTTCTCACATTTTCGGGGGATAAAAACCCTGGGAAATGTCCGTTTATCTAGTGAGTGCAGGTTAAATAAGAAATCTATATGTATGTTACATACCATGCACATCAGTGCCAAGACAAAAAAAAACAGCTTCTAAATGCAAACTCGGTGAAGGCAAGCTGTCCACACCAACAGGCCACACCACTGCAGGCCTCGGTGCCTCTGCAGACTGGAGTAAACAACACAGTTTGCAGTGAATTCCCCTGATGCCTTTGTCATTACAGTCTTTTCTGGTAATTTCTCTCTGACATTTTTGAGGAGGAATTAATCTCCCTGAGCACCTTCCCTTGTTTTTACAAATGCAGATCTTCAGATTCTGTTTAAGCAAGCTCTCTGTGTACCATGCAGAAGACAGTTGATAAGTTCTTTATCGTTACGGTAATTTGAATGGCTGGAGACTGGTGATTTAAGATTTTAATATAATCCTCTACACACCTACAATCAGCAAACGCACATTTAGAAATAAAAATTGTTTCAAAGTGCCACCAACTGTTGTTTTTGCAAACTGCAATTCAAAGAATGCCTTTTTTTAAATGCTTCTACTGGATATTATAAAAATTTTGTGTGTAGCACACAACTTACAAGAACAAGCCTACATTACCCTTTTCCCAGGCTAGACAAGCAGCAGATCTTGTTATAGTGTCTCTCTCCTATGTCTACATTTCAATAGGCAAGCATGTCTGTTCTGTTTTTTGTAGGGTATTTTTTTCAGATTTGTGTGTTTTAATGACAAGCTTTCAAGAAACCTCAAAAATTATCAGTTAGATTAGAAGTTTGATTTGTTTTTTCAGTATGTCTCCTATTAATGATGGGTGAGTTCCTAAGCATGAAGTATGTGCTGAAAACACCATGCTCAAGTGCTCTGCTTTCACCTTCTCCAGACTTTAATTTTCACTCTTCTCAAACTTTGCTTTCCTCAGTTCCCTCACCCCTGCGTTTTGATTTCTCCTGAATCAAGCTGGACTCCCCACGAAGAGAAACTCTTCTACGTTCCGCTGACAATGAGCAAAGAAACAAGATCATAAAGTTTACCAGAAAGGCGTAATGGTACTTCTGTGTTGGTGCCATGAACAGGGTAAATGATCGCAGAAGTTTGTCAGTCTGCACTGTGCGATAGTAATACAGCGTGAGACCAAATGGTTACAACTCCTGGTGAGCCAATCTCCATGAATAGCAGCTCTAAATCAATTCTGTTTGCTTGCTGTGATCATATGAAATGCATCAACTGTTGAATAAATCAATGTGACCCCAAAGATTCCTTGGCTTAACATCTTATGATTTTGTGGCTATAGGCTGATTAGGCATTTAAATAATTTTCTGTGATAGCATCTGCATTATTTGAATATGCCAGATTGTGAACACAAACCTTTAGATTTCTGCAGTGCTTTATTTGCCAGCAATAACAATAATTAAAACAACAACAGCCCTCCCATGCTTTTGTTGATACCATTTAGTTTTTTCAGAGAGGAGAAAGTAGGCATTTTACTGGTTTGAAAAGAAATGTGTTCTGCAAGGTCTGAGTTATTCAGCTATCGACTGGTGGGAGCATTCATTTCAGAGAACAGTAAGTTACTCCAATGTTCTCAGTCCAAATTGATCCAACAGAATGAGACCCCCTTTGAAGTTTGAATTCCTCCACAATTTTTCTTTCAGAACTGCAGCTCTGACTGCCCCTGTAGATGTGGCTGGTAATCGGTGCTGATTGATTTCTGAGTGTGTGTATGGAAGAACAGGGAGAGGAACGATGCTGTGACGTGAGAGGATGCAAAGTTCAAGAACATCGTAGGCACGTGCCAAAGAGACCTTTCATAAAAGCAATAGAGTGACTGCAAAAAAAAAAACCAGTGAGGAAAAAGAATGAAAGATACATCTGAAAGGTGAAACAAGGAGGTTGTAGCTCAGGGGAAACTGTCGGTGCAACGACTGAGGGAAGGAGGAGTTTTCAGGAAGAGAGCACATGGCTAAATGGAGGAAACAAAGGAGAAGAGGGTGAAGATTTGCAAACGTTCCTAATCACATGGAAAGAAACCTGCAGTTTTCTGTTCTGAGGCAAGGATCCCAAGGCAGCACATATTGACAAAACACTAGATGTCCGAGAAGTGTGCCAGTTCCTTTTTCTTAACAAAAAGTTTCAGAAGAAACAAATTAATAGTTTGATTAAGAAAAGCACTGACTTCTAATGCCCAGAATTTTTCTTACAAGAAGAATCCTGATTTTTAAGATTGTCTCAAAGATTTCAAATATTTTCTGGCTATTTCAAATGAATAGGAATATCCAGATCCTCAAATCTGCCACTGCTTTATTGGTAGCTGGCTTTATCACTGAACTTCCTGGTATAAGAAAAACACACTGTACAGTAAGTAATGTCTTCATTTCCATTCACTGTTTTACAAGTAACCGTGTTATTGTCAGCTAGATAAATCTCAAGTGCTGTGCAATATGACTTCCCACTTTTGACTAGTCTTACAGGAGTAGTTCTGACTGTGTAACTTCCATGACTGCCATCGCCACATATAAGTACTATATTAAATAAAAATAAGGCTGGATTTTGCAACTGGCATTGCAAAAAGAACAGAGAACAGAATGACAATTGGCAAAAAACACAAACTCTTGAGAATTTGCAGGGTAAAATATCAGGTTTCTATGGCCCACACCAGTAAGGTTCTGCAGTTCTGTTTTCCTTTCCAGTTTAGATCTTGGAAAATCTAATTACGATTCATTAAATAACTGTTCTGGTGTCAAATTAGGTGACAACAAATAAAGAGTACCTCTTTTTCCTTAATGAGGACTAAGTCTGAATTTTGTAGCGCTGCAGCCAAAGCCCACTGCCTATATTTAACATCAGTTTATAAAGAATACATCTTTTCAATTTGCCTTGTTTCCTAATCAATTGCTTCAGCATCCTTTCCCCACAGTGATTTCAAGAGGGATATCTCTCACCAATTCATTAACACAGTGTTGAACAGCAGCGATTTCTTTTGTAACATATTAGCATTACTGTAGAGTGCAATATGGGTTTGAATCTCATTTACATCAGGATCCTTTCTACCATTCTGTCGAAAGAGGTATTTTTATAGGGAAAATCTAACGTACGCTGCAAACATTTAGTTGCACAGGCAACTAGGCTAAGGCAGCCTGCCTGTTTTTTGCTGCAGCAGAGACACGTGTAGCACCAAATCCTCTCTCCTGCCCTGGCACAGGCTGTAACGCTTCTAACAGCCCTCATCAGCACAGACCAGGCTCGCCACGTGTATCGATGGCTGAATGTTGACCCCCAAATTTCTCTTATCAGAGAGAGACTGTGAGTCTTTTATTCTCACTAATGAGGGACCAGACAGGGTGAACAGGTTTGGGATTTTGCTGAGCCTCCTGTACCACAAAAACGCCTTTTGCACTGTACGGTCACATCACCCATCAGAAAGGTGGTTATCAGAGAGAAGCTGAACTCAAATGTGTTACTACAGGCTAATTTCCAAGCTTACCGAAGACTCAAATTTCAGACTTGTCTGCAACAAATGAAGTAATTCCCTGTTCTCTACTTCATCGCTCTGATTGTCACAAGCCCACTTCTGCTGAAGTGGTCAGGTGTCCTTTAAACCCAATATTAATCTCAAAGTACAAACCTCTTCATTTACCATTCCACATAGCTATTTGAGGAGTGAATAAATATCCTTCCGCTTTTCAGAAAAATGCCTCTGCAATTGAACCTCTTATTAAACCCTTAGCTAAGTAAAACCTGTCCTGTCATACAAATAATCTTATTAGCATGAAACAAAAGTTAGAAAGGAAGCCACCGAGTGTTCCTGCTAAATGAAAATTCTAATGAAGATCATAGGATCCACAGGGTTTGCCTAGCACAAAAGCAATCTTTATTGAGTTGTACTGGATAACTAATAGGAACAATAATACTAATAACAGAATTGTAACACTTTGCTTTCATACGCGCTAAGGCAAAACTTTGCCTTGATCAATAATCTAAACAGATTTGCTTTAGTCCATCAATTTGGCTTTCTAGCACTTTGTATGCCCCCTTTAACTGCACTCTGACTGGTGAAACACTGCTGTTTCCCATTCTCCACTGAGCTCTTCCACATTCCTGGCAATCCCTCACATCTCTTATTTCATTAGTCTGATCCCTATTTTCTCTAATTCCTGTGATTTTACAGCAATTAATTCTGAAAGCCAAACAGTACACTGCCAGAATCAGGTCACCATTATTTTGTTAACACATAGTGTTATTTTGTTAACACATGGTGTTGGCCAGTGGCATGGCAACACAGGATCCAAATCCTGCCGGGATTTTAACCCAAATTGTGATTGTCTCCACTCCCACCCATATGCAATACTTAAAGTGGCAAGTCTACATCAAGGCTAATGAAATCTTCATTGCTTTGATAGCTAAAGCTACCTTTCCAAAACTCAGTCATTTCTGTTTATTAATCCCTCATGGCTATGTCCAGAAGTCCTGCTGCATTAAAGAAACACAGAAATGCTGGCTGGAGGAGGAGCCTCTGGAAGTCATCCAGCCTGACCTCCTCTGGGGAGCAGACCTGTGCCAGCGCTGGGTCAGGTCAGCCTGTGCCTCTGCCTTGCCAGCGCAGCAGAAGTAGATGCAGCTTCCTTTTGAAATTGCACCCTACCTTGCTATAAACTGATTAGTTTATAAAATGGTAGAGTACATCTGCAATTTACTAGCTAACAGCTATGTTACATATGTATATTTTAAAAGAAAGTGTGCAGCTCTGATTTTATACTAGTTCTGTTTTGTGTCTCTCCTAGAAGTAAGACAGCTTAAGAGCTTCACTATTCTCGAGATAAACTAAAAAATTTTCCACATGTGTTTTAAGAAACTTCCTGACTGCAATTTCCCATTACTCCTTATACTAACTACCATGATCATGAACAATAGTCTTCCCTTCCTTTTAGTGACCGCCTTTGACACATAGTTATATACATTACACATACATATCTATATACATGTATATATATTATATCATACATATAATTCTATTATATATGTATCAATATATATAAAATCTCTATATAATGCTATATGTGTATATCATAGATATCTGATACCTATCTGTATATCTTTCAGTCTTCTTACACTAACTTCAAGTAATGTAAGGGAAACAACTTAGGAGAATGGTGTAGGAAGAACTAATGAGACTGAGAAGTCAAATGTCACAAAAAGTAGGAATGGGGATACAAAGAGTTGAAGGTGGCAAGTCTGTTTTAGCTGTGTAAAGAGGTTAAGAAGGAAGCTTGATTGCAGGCTATTTGATTGCAAGCTATAGAGAACTATATTGACAGAAGTTATTTGATATCAGGTACTCTTTAGCTGAACAGACAAAAGCATGGAAGGACCAACTGTTGAACACATGAAGGCATCCACCTTCGTGTTAAAAAGATGATTGAAATTTTTATCAGAAGAAGCAATTTATCAGTGGAATAGATTAAAAAGGGATGTGGGAGAATGAGTTGGCATGAGTCAGCATTTGAATGTGTGACCTGCTGAAGACCTTTCTCTTGTGTCCCTGAGAATCCGTCTGCTTTTCGTCCAGGTATCTCAGCCAGGCTAATAAAATACATTTCCTATCTCTCTCCTCTGTTGCCTGATTCTCACTCCAGTCACAAACTCTTGAGTCAGAGTAGGGCTGGTGAAATTGTGTGGCCTGTGGTTATGGCTGAAACCCCTAATACTCCTTGGGTCTTTAAAAATCTGTTACCTGACCACAGGTTGCAAGAAGCCTCAGGTGGGCAGATGTATTTCCCCAACTTTTATGTTGTTTCTCTAGATAGGCAGCTCTTATTTCTTAGAACAAGTTGTAGATATACTTAGTCTGCTATTCTGTTGCATGTATACATCCCATTATATTAGTATTCTATTGCTTTTCCCAGGACTCTTTGCCACTATGATTGTTCACTTCTCAACAAATTACATTTAGCGCTTACTTATTGTCTGCATTGATCTCTGAATATTTTGTAATCAAGAGAAGGATTCCCTCCTTGAAGAATCATGTTTACTTAGCTTTTGACTTCTGCTGTATAGTTATGACAGCATTTAACTATGGTGACCTTCGTATTATCAGAGTGAAGGAACTTAGATCCCTAGCAGCCCCTCTACTCTCTGATGTTTGATCATGGATAAATCATAGCAGTACCTAACCATCTTCTTTCTCCGGTGTATGAGTTATGGTTATGGATAAATGTTAGCTGTGCTGGTCAAGGACTTTGTCTTTATCCAAATGTCTTCAAGCATAATTTCCACTAGCCTAGTTATGTATGACCTCCAGTATTAGTTCTTTTTTTTTTCACATTGGTTATATCATTTCTTAACAATCTCATCCTCTGTCATGCCAAGTTCAATTTGATTCCAGCCTAAAAAAATTCTCAGTTGGGATACTGCCATTATCTCAAACTTTTTTCTACTTGCAATAGGTGGATGTTCAAATTCTTTAACAAGGTGCAAATATAAAAAATATGCTATCCAGAACGTAAGTAGTGTAGGCAGAATTTAACTGCAAATGTACTTAGTTATATTACTTAAATGCTAGTGGGGTTTGGTCTTTATTTTGACAAAATTGGTTTTTGGTCCTTGAGATCATTTGTTGTTCATTTTCTGTACTTTCACATTCCTGGCTTTCAGAGTAACCCACACAAACTGTTGCTACAGAGATACAGCCATTTGCAAATCACCTCTATCTCAATAGTGTATGATTTAGTGAAACTACTGCTTGTATATCCTACTATTGTCAAAATGCAAAGACTTAAATTATCTAAAACAGTTGAATAAATATCCTCAAATTCCCCTATTGCTTTGCTTCATCTGACTGTGCCCACCAAGTGTTCTTTAAATTACAGAGAGTAAAACCGTGCCCTTTAGCTTCAGATATATCAACATGAAGAAACATCACCAAGACCCCTAGAACCATTTCATCCAGTCCTCCCTTTTCAAGGTCACATTAAAGATGCTTATGATTAGACATCCAAGCAATTAGTTTCTTAATTTCTCTGGTCTTTGGTAAATCTGATAGGCAATTCAGCGGAAACTGCTGATACATCAATGAAAGTCAAAGAGGTTGAAAAGCAACAGTCTGACCATTGTAAATGAAAACAGAATTGGGTTCAGAAAAAGGAGTGAAGTAGCGAGAAGTCGGTAGGCGATTTTAAAGTATACTTAAAATCTCCAAAACAAGCTTAAAGGAATCCCTCAATGATGGAAAGAAGGATATCTAAACACGCTCTAATAATCTTTATGTAACAGATCCAATAAAGGGAGCACACATGATCGTCAGCTCCCAGGTATCTCTCCTCATACTGTTTCAGCCAGGTAATATTAGGCTGTCAACATCTGACTGACCCATGTTTCACTGCTCCCCAGAGGATGCTGTCTCAGAGGACTTTGTGTACTTAATGGCAATCAAAATGGCAAAGTCTGAACAATGCTACCAAAACGCTCGTTTATGAAAAGGGAACTACTAAAATCTTACAGCTCTCTTTGAGAACATAAAACTAAAAACCCTTTTTGCAGAAACTCACGAACTGTCCCTGACGTAGGAAATGAGCACTGCTGAGATCTCACCAGATTCACATTGAATCAAGTAGAAAAGCAATCTGCATTACTGGGTTTGCCACCAATGGTCCAAAGGCCATTGATAGGCCAGCACAGTGGAAGGCAAGAGTAAACTAACAAAGTTACATGTAGTACCAAGCCAGTAAGTAAGTCTGCCTTGCTGAGGCAAAGAACTTACCCCTATTGAAAGAGATATCCTGGAATAAATGCCAATATTTGCGCTAAAGCCGAAGGAGAGAAGAGGAGGCCTGGAAGGTCACTGAGAACAGAGATCGTGTCTGCCATGACCTGATGCCTAAAGTTTCATTTTAAGTGTATGCACTCTAGGCAGAAGTTAGACAGAATCACTTCTTCACCGAAAGGTTTATCAAGCATTGGAATGGGCTGCCCGGAGAAGTGGTTGAGTCACCATCCCTGGAGGTATTTAAAAGATGTGTAGACCTTGCTGTTGGGGACATGGTTTAGTGGTGCACTTGGTAGTGTTAGGTCAACAGTTGGACTTGATGATCTTAAGGGTCTTTTCCAACCTAAATTATTGCATGATTCTATGGTTCTAAGATGAACCCTCCAGTTCTTATAATCAAACTTTAAATGAGAAATTCTAGTCTGGGGAGACTTTGGAGAACTTGCTCTCTTACAACAGATAAGGAGCAGATGCGGAAGTGAAAGGGTAATCATGCTCCCTGCTTCCCAAGCCCCCAGTCTTTGGGAACTTCTCTTCTTGCAGGTTTGGGGTTTTTTCCTTGTCTTTTAGCTCTACAGATCAATATTCAGAGCTGAAATAGAAGTGAACAACTGGGTCCACATTACGTTTTAATAGTCTGCTTTTTTACTTTCTTTTATTTCTGACTAGCTGCATAAAGGAAATAAGGGACAGTGCTTGTTATCTTTTCCAAATAGCAAAACATTCCAGTTTTCCTCAAACAGAAAATGAGGAATTTTTACATTTTGTAGGTTCTGGCTGATCATATTTTGAACTCTGAGCTGCACTGATCATGTCAGTATACGTGGATAAGTCATATCAGTCATTTGTTGCTAAGGGTATGCCTTGTATCATTTCTGGATCTCTGACAGTGATTTCTGAACTGTACAGAAGAAAAAACAACAAAAAAGAAGATGTTGTTAATAGTGACTATTGATGTAAAGCCAGTGTATAGCAAGACACTCAAAGCCCAGGATCAGGACTCTCAAAGGTATTTTCAAGGCTCTGCAAGGACTCAGAGCACATACATAGCCTCTGTTCTAAAGAACTGCAGTCTAAGGTTAGTGCTAGCAGAGGCACAGAGGTGAAAGAACATCAGCAAACAAAATACTACCAGGAAGAGTAATAGGCAGCAGCCATAGCTTAATCAACAGCCTGACTCTTGTCAAGTGTGTTTAGTAGGCATCACAGCAAAGGAGGATTTTTAGGTAAGATAATGAGGATATCTGTGCCTGTTATAGGAAGCTTCTCTCAAGTCTGGGAAGGCATGAAGATGTCTGATTGAAATCAAATAAGACTCTGGGAGGGGACAGCATCAGAGGCTAGTGGGAAGCAGTAATTGACCTGAATATGTGATGAGAAGCGGATAAACTGCCAAAGGCTTTGAAAGTCATGTAAAGAAAATTTGCTTGTTAGTGAGATATTAGTGGAGGAGTGAGATAAGGGAAGGGATGCACAAGGTAGGGATGAAGAGAGAAGGGGGTCATGGCCACAACAGCAGGCTATGGAAACATGTGGTAGCATTTGGGTAGGTATAATGCAGCTTCGAAGGCTAGAAAAAAGTAACTGTAACATGATAGAAACCTGGCTGGTAGTTTTAGCTGCTAAACCTCCCTAGCTCCACTCTTGCAGCTTCAGCAGCGAGATAACTTCACCTTGAGTTTTTCCAGCATATTACATGGGGTTTAGGGTTTTGGAGGGTAGAAATCCCCCACGATTTAATGCTCTGTTTTATACATGGGAGAGGCTGTGGGTCTTGGAAGGTTATGCAAGGATATTTTCCCTGCTCCTTCTCAGCGACAGGAGTGTGAGCAGGATAGGGGAAAAGAAGGTGGGGCTCCCGTGCAGAGGTGTGCCCAGCTGCAGAAGCAAAACATGGAGAAGGCAGCTTGGAAGTGAGGGGGAGAAAGTCATGACTCGGATGAAAAGTCATGAACTAAGTGGATGTGGAGACAAATCTGGGCCAAGTCCAAAGAATATTCAAGAGAGTGATGAGAAAGCCAATGAAAAGCCAGAGAGAGGTGCAGGTTACTTTTTTTTTCTTTTTTAAACAATAGATGCGTATTTTTATTGTACTTGGTAAGAAGAAGACTACTTGGATTTGGAAGCCTTGGCTTGCTCTTCAAGAGCTGAACTGTACACTCTGTGTGCCTTTGCAGACCTCCTGGAGTGTAGAGACAGGACTATGAGGAGAGTAAGCATTGAGGAAGCAGCGTAAGAAGATTTTCCCAAGGAAGGTAATCTATGAAATTCACAACTGAAATATAAAGCTACAAAAAAACATTGTCTGATTCTGCTTCCACAAACACAGATACAATCTTGCAAATGAGGACAAGAGGATGCCTAAATTTTTTAAAATCCATTAACATTTTAAAGTCTACACGCAGAAGCGAAGTATTTTTAAGATCAGCTCAAAACCTCTATCTGGCATGTTCTACCTAAGATTTGAATCCTTTAAGACTAGCTTCTTCCTGTAATGAAAAAGAGAGCTTACCTTTCTAAACAGAGATTGCATCTACGTCTTACAGCTGAATATTCCCTTCCCCAATAAACACACATATACACTAGAAATGAAGAAATGCAGGTTTACGGGCTTCTGTGACACCTGTTAGTTAAACAATCTTTGCGTAATGAAAGACTGGAAAATAATAACAAGCCACACCTTTCGATGGCATTGGCTACAGCTTCCTTAAATCATTGGGTCAATGCTGATCTGGCTCTGTAGCTTTTTGCTTGGTTACTTTTCTCAAAGTCAGGTGAGATACACTTCTGCTTCCAGCCAGTGCGACATACCACTGGCTCATATTTGGCAGAAGCTTAAAGCGGCATGATTATATTTATCTACCTCTTCTGAGCCTTTTGCTTCTCAGAGTCTTTGTTTTCTTCATCAAAGAAAGAGCTACACATAGAACAGTGATGGTACTGATGGCCTTTGCTGGCTGGATTATTCTTTGCTACAGTGAATTTCACACTTTGCAGCATCTAGACCAACAGTTTTGTAACAACCTCACTCCAAGACCAGATTATGTTGGATTTAATTGGTTTACAGCACTCTCACTTGTCACCAGAATGAGATCCTCAGCTGTGCACTACCTTGCCGAGTGCTGCTGAGAGTAACTGCACACGTTCCGATTCCCTCCAAGAGCCTCCTGACCTTGCAAGCTCTGGCACTTGGACTATGCTGTAGCCATTTGCTACTGCTTTAGTCTTGCTGCCCTACTCTGCTGATGAAAGTAGGCCTACAAGATCTTTGTGGCCTTCAAAATCTCTTCCTTTCTTGAATTTCAGCATTTTGTAAGCATCTCTCTCTAAGCCTCTTGCTAAGCAGAACAGACAACTAAATTTTGCAATTAAATCTCATACTGCAGAAGAAACGGTCAACTAGTAAACACTGACCTCCTAAAAGGACTCAAATTAATGGATAATGCATTTTATTAAATTAGCAGCCCAAATCTGCATGCCAGCAAAAGCTCCTAGCTTCTGATTACCTCTGGGAACAAAGAAGACTTTGGCATGCTTATAAATAGTGGCAGTGGGCTTAGCATATGTTACCTTCTTTCTTAGATAAATATTAATTAGCCATGCAGAAGAACTAGATCCCTAGTAGGGAGAAATCTTTCTAGCTCCCCTTAAATCAATGTTGATGTGTTGAGTTCACAAGGAAGATTTGATTCTTAATTTTCAGCAATTTTACTTCTTTGCTGTGATTCGCTGCATTGCACAAGTTTCCACCAAGCTTTCTGCATTAGTAGCTTGTTGTTTTAAAACGTGTGCAGGCTTTTTTTTTTAAGCACAGAATTCAATGATTCATTTCTGAAAACTTGATATTTGGGATCCGTTTGAAATCAACCCTGGATCCTGAAAGGAAACCCTTGCAGATTTCATCCTCTAAAGCAGAAAGAAAGATCTGAACATACTGAAGTGGGCCAAAGCTTTAAACCTGATACAGGCCCTTATCTGACAGAGGAGGATTTATCTTCTGCCAGGTCTGAGCACAGAACATTAGACTTTTTTCATTTGAATCCCTACAGAATCTAAATGCAGGGTCCTTTGCCTTCATGCTGAACTGGTGCTTTTCTCTTTTTTTTTTTTTTCTTATGTGGCAGGCAGGAGTTAAATGTTACGCCATCGACTTTCAGTCCTGGTGTATAGCTATACCTTTGTGTCCCACTGTTAAGGCTATTATTTCCTACGGTTCTTTCCCCAGTGGATCTGAATGTGTTTCGTCGCAGGCACATCCCAGGGGTTTAAAGCCCCTCCAAGTGTACAACTGACGACTGCCTGAACTGTAGGGATGATTCTTCAGCCAGACCCTCTGGTAGCAAACCAGGCATTTGCACTGATTTTAGTTTGAGTTAGAGGCTCCAGCAGCCTCAGATGCAAACCACAACAACGAGGAGGCAAAAGCCCTTTTCACACAAGCAGTTATTTCTTCTGCTTTGTAATGAAGCAGGAGGATAATGGGGGAGCATGGAAAGAGAGGGGATGGGGCAGAATTGAAGCAGTTTCCTGTGGAGCATCTTCAGGAACATCATCAAAGAGCAAACCCCTTGTACCTCTATGAGGAACAGTCACCAATCTCAACTGCTGCCTCCGTGACCTAAAATGTGTCAGGATGGGTGCAGTGTCTGGAGATTAAATGGTAGAGACAGAGTAAGGGAGAACTGGAGTTTCTTTCTGCTTGACCTCAGCTGCCTACTTAAAGAGTAATTGAATACTCTTTGGAGGGTATCTGAGTGCATTTTTCAGCAACTGTGCCTGACCAGTATAAACAATAAGGAGATAACTCAATCTGGCTTTATTCCCTTGGGTGGAGAAATTGCGTGTATGTGTGCCTATTGAGCCCATGTGCTTGTTTCTTTTTCTGGGTCCTTAGAGTCAAAATCAAAACTAGGCCCAGCTGTTCTTTATAATTAAATTTCAGTAACTCAAGCTGGGTGGTTTTATTTTGACTAGTGAGTTAAAAGTCCTGGCATTTAAATGGCCTTAACTATATTTCAAATTTAACATGGAGAAACTTCACACGTGTATTAGCGTTATTTGTCTGTTGGCAAACTCAACAAAGTACCACTGCGTTGATTTACATAGTGAAGGTTATCTTTGCTAACAGAAGGACTCAGAATTTCATTATTTAAAATATGAGGATGAATCTCATCACGGTGCGGGAGGCTACAGATGGCATTACACACAACTTGCCACCTGAGTCCAGGGCAGAGGTGAAGTTTATATTGCACACTGAGCCCTGTGTTCAAATACACTTACAAGATTCAAAAGCCAAAACCCACACAACATTATCTGCAGCCAGGACAGATCTGACTGTAGGATGAGGACTTTTTCTTTCTGGTACTTGGGTTTGTTTCTATGTGTCTGTCTTCTCTCTAATTTATTTATAAGTCATTGATGACATTTATGCCATACATGGGCAGTTTTTGGTGCAATAAACCGATAATAGGCTCAGTTTTCTTTGCAGTTTCTATATTTAGGTATTTTAGTACATCAAAATCTGGATATAAGAAGTATTAACAGTCTTATGCTAGCAGAAAGAAATTAATTTTACGCCTGCCTCTGCACAGAAGCCAAAAGCTTCAAGAAATGGAATCTCCTCCCAGGAGCATCTTTTCAGATCCAGCTAGGAGCAGGAAGGTAAACAATGCAATGCGAGCTTCAGGGTGACAGCACAGCACTGAGATATGATTGCTCATGTGATAACACATACGATTCACAATATGTTTATGACTGGCACTCCGATACTCCAGTACTTATTGATGATCCAGGTAGAACCTGGTTCCTGCCTTCATCGAGCTGTGGGAGCCCAGCTGCGGCACAGGGCTATGAGCAGCCTGGCTGGACAGCGAAGAAGAGCGATTTCTTAAAACCTGAGCACCTCTTGCTCTGATGCAAATCCTGGGAACCCAAGACTGAAGCCCCAGAGAGAAGCATAGGGAATGCTAACTGAATCTGCCCAGGAGGACCAGGTGATCCTTGTGGAAAGCCAAGCAAAGGCACCGTGGCTAGACCTAGCATGCCCTGGGTGAATGTCTTCCTGACCACTCGCAGCAGTACTATGGAACTGAGTAAGAAACAAGTGAGTGCAACAGAAGAAAACAAACAAGGGAGGAGAAAAGCATCTTCTTGCCAAGACAAAGGGGGAAACAGTGAATGATGATTACTGATGAATAATAACCCAGAAGGGCAACAGCAAAAGCTGTGCACAGAACACAAACATTTTATAATGAGGGTAAACAGTGACATTAGTAGGGTGGCCAGAACTCGTTGCCCATTGACATAGTACTTGTCTATATTACATGATGTAGCTGATGGCTAAAACATCACCCTTGGAGCCTCTCTAATTTCATCAGAAGAGCCTTTCCACGAGAGGAAATGTGTTCCAAAACTGAACGAAGGACTAGGTTTTCCTCTTATTATTATTGGTGTTTTAAATTTAAATCAGTCTCAGATACACCGCCCTATTTGGGAAGAATGTTGAGCTACGGAGGCTCAAGGGCAGCTTCCAACTGAAGCACAACTAAATTAAGCTGGAAATGTCGAGCAGAAGCAGAAGCAATAGCATACTGTATTAGGAATCAGGAATACAAAACCCCGGCCCTTCAAAGAGACCAGAAGTATGTAGATAGCTCCATGTTACTAGTTTTAATGCAGTAAACCCTAGGGGCTCCAACCAACTACCAGGCTCCACTGAGCACCATGGAAACAAACCAAACCCTGTCCCAAGCCCTTTCGGGAAAACACAAAGGCTTATCGACATTTTGCCTTCCTATCTGTTCGGTGAATGGGGGCAAACCTTGACTGCCACACTTTGATTAATCCAAGGCAATCCTCTCCCTGCCTCACTTGGTGAGAGAGCCTAACTGAAGAGCAGATCTGGGACTGATTTTACAAAATCTGAAGCACCGTCACCGCTTTTTTGATCTCAGGAGACCTGTGGGTGCTTAGTCCATCCCAAGCCCAGGGCACCTTGCCCAGTACTGAAATCAAGAGGGAAGGGGCTGTCCCTGCAGGGCTCTGGCTTTCCCACACTGCTGTGCAGCCCTGGCTCTCCTTCAGTTCGATACTTCTCTTCCTAGAGTTTCCTCACCCCTTTGGGCCGCGATGGATCCTCTCCAGCCTCCTCGTGCCATCGTCTTTCCTTGATCTGCACCCTTCCAGGTGTGCTCAAGGACGACCAACAGGGTGCTGGGGTTTCTCACCCTGCCCAACAGCTCCATGTCCCAGGCAGAGCAACGCAGTGCCTACTCCTGTGTGGTCCTGAGCATGGCCCGAGAAGGACAGCAGCGCGGGGGCAGTTTACCTTGCCGCCACAGAGGAGACCAGGCACGAGAAGACATCCGCGAGGCGAGCGCCGAGAGTTGGCGGGGAGCTTAGGCAGGCAGCAGGGCGTGCGGGTCTGCACCAACGCGCCTGCAGACTTCAACCCCTGCCTCCGCTTTACTGCGCTTGTGGTGGCATCTCTGGGAGGTTCACTCGAGGGCTGAAGCGCAGACACTCCGCTGGGCTTGGCATTACCCTGACCCAGCAAAAAGGCAAGCTCGCACCTCCCTTTGCGAGCAAAACTTCCCCGCGGTTGCAGAGCGCGGACGCCGGCAGGAGCTGCGTGACGGGGACAACGGGCGCACCGCCTTCCCGCCTCCCGAGCGCGGAGCGGCCCCGCACGGCACCGCAGGGCTGGCAATCACGGGCGTGTGCTTCCAAGCACACCAGAAAAAACGCAAAAAGAAAATAAGTGAAAAAAAAAAGTAGGGGGGGGGGGGGGGGCGCAAGAAAACCTGATCCCAGGACGAGCTGGATTGCTTCAGTTTCAAGTGTAAAAAGCGGACGATGTGACCCGGTGGGATCCGCCGGGCGGGCGGACCCGAGCTGCCTGCCCCGCACCGCCCTGCTCGCCCGTGCCCTTCCCCGCACGCCTAGCCCCGGCGGCACCCGCAACGCCGGCGCGGGACGGGGCGGCGGGGCAGCCCCCCCCCTTCCCTGCTCGGGCAGCGGGCTCCTTGGGGGAGCCAGGCATCGCCCACGCCCGCGGAGCAGCGGCCACGGTCAGGCGTAGGGCCGGGGGGATCCGCATCCCCCAGCGCCGTCGGGCTGCGGGGCAGGGGCGGGGGCGGGGGGCGAGCCCGGGCTCCTCCCGACGGCCGGGGCCAGGGGCGGGGTGCGGTGGCAGGGCGGTGCGCGGGGCGGGCCCCCCCGTCGGACGGCGGGTGGGCGCGGGAGGGAGGGAGGGAAGGACGGCCGGGGGAGGCGGCGGCTCCTCCTCCGCGGGCAGCGGGCAGCCCGTCCGGGAGCGGCACCGGTTGCTCGGTGCCGGCGGAGCCGTGCCGCGCCGCCCGCTATATAAGAGGCGGCGGCTCCTCGCCGCTCCCTCACACCGGCCCCAGGCCGGGCCCCGACAGCATGGCCCGCGGCGGGCCGCCATGGGAGGTGGTCTCCCCCCCTGCCTCCCGCGGACCCTCCTCCTCTTCCCCTTCCTCCTCCTCCTCCTCCCGCTCCACCCGCGGCGGCGGCGGCTGCGAACTTGCTGCGGCGGGCTGCGTGTGAAGGCAGGGCCCGGCGGGGCGGCTCCGCTGCCCTCGCAGCCCCCGCCGCCGTCGCGCCCGCGGCCCGGGGGGCGAGGCCGGGGCATGCGGCGCTGCCGCCGCGCCCGTCGAGACGCGGTGCGGGGCCGCCGGCGGCGGGGCTGCGCGTAGGGGCGGCCGCGGCCGGAGCCCCATGCCGGCGGCGGGGCGATGAGCGGGGCGCGCCTGGCCCCCGGCTTGCCCTGCTCCCTCGGCCGCGGGGAGTGAGGCCCCGCGGAGCCCCGGAAGGGCGGGCGGCAGGGAGGGAGGGAGGTGGTGCCGCCGGCTGCGCGGGGATGCCGCAGCCCTCCCCCGGCGCCGACGGGGTCCTGCCCGGGTAGCGGCCCCCGCCGTGCCGAGCCCCGGCCCGTCCGGCCGCGGAGGGATGGAGCCGGCCGGCCCCTGCCAGGCGCCGCTGCTCCCCGCCAACGACTCTTACCACGGCCGAAACTGCAGCGCCGAGGAAGGGATCTACCAAGATGCCACCCCCCTCTCCGGGAAGATCGTGCTCGCCGCCGTCCTGGCGCTCGTCACCCTGGCCACGGTGCTCTCCAACGCCTTTGTCATCGCCACGGTCTACCAGACGAGGAAACTCCACACGCCGGCCAACTATCTCATCGCCTCGCTGGCCTTCACCGACCTCCTCGTCTCCATCCTCGTCATGCCCATCAGCACCATGTACACTGTGACCGGCAAGTGGACGCTGGGCCAGATCGTCTGCGATATCTGGCTGTCCTCGGACATCACCTGTTGCACGGCGTCCATCCTGCACCTCTGTGTCATCGCCCTGGACCGCTACTGGGCGATCACCGACGCCGTCGAGTACTCCACGAAACGGACTCCCAAGCGGGCGGCGGGCATGATCGCCCTGGTGTGGGTCTTCTCCATCTGCATCTCCATGCCCCCTTTGTTTTGGCGGCAGGCGAAGGCCGAGGAAGTCTCCCACTGTGTGGTGAACACGGACCACGTCCTCTACACCGTGTACTCCACGGTGGGAGCCTTCTACTTCCCCACTCTGCTGCTGATAGCCCTCTACGGGAGGATCTACGTGGAAGCCCGATCGCGGATTTTGAAGCAGACGCCAAAGAAAGCGGGTAAAAGACTAACGCGGGCTCAGCTGATCACAGACTCCCCCGGGTCGTCCTCTTCCGTCACGTCCATAAACTCCAAGGCCCCCGAGGGATCCAGCGAAACGAGCTCCCCCGTGTACATGAACCAGGTGAAGGTGAAGGTCTCGGATGCCCTGCTGGAAAAAAAGAAGCTGACGGCCGCTAGAGAGCGGAAAGCTACAAAGACTTTAGGGATTATTTTAGGAGCCTTCATCGTCTGTTGGCTGCCCTTTTTCATCATCAGCCTGGTGTTGCCGATTTGCAAGGACGCTTGCTGGTTCCACATGGCCATCTTTGACTTTTTCACGTGGCTCGGATATCTCAACTCCCTCATCAACCCCATCATCTACACTATGTCTAACGAAGACTTCAAACAAGCCTTCCACAAACTCATACGTTTCCGATGCGCAGGCTGAAAATTTTGAACGCGATGTGTCCTGCGGGGTTGCCCCCACGCACGCCCGTGACCGACGCCACAGGTAGGTGCGGCCGTGCTCGGGGCGGGGGGGAGGGTGTGCACGACCCCACAAATAGCTTTTCCATCCCTTCTCGGGCTTTGTAGCCCGCTCGGAGGGGTGGGGGGGAGCCCCGCGGGCGGGGGGCGGCAGCGAGCCGAGCCGTGTGTCGGGGGGGTGGGCGCAGCGCTGGCCCCGCTGCCGTTGGGTCGGGGTCGGGGGGGGCACGGCGCTGGCCCGGCTGCCGTTGGGTCGGGGCTGGGGGGCACGGCGCTGGCCCGTCTGCCGCTCAGCCCCTCCGCAAGCGGCGGAGCCGCACGCTCCTGGTATTCCACGGCGTGCGCGTGTCGTGTCGTGTGTCTCCGTCGTGTACCCCCACCCCCCCCCCCCCGCAGGGGGTGACTCACGGCAATCTGCTCTTTATTCCACCTATTACACCAACCTGCCGCCATTTCGCATGCTAATGCCCGTGTTTAGAGCCAATTAGTGCTAAACGGCACTTGCTTTCCGACCGGGATGCCGAGCTCCCCGGCCCGGAGCAGGGCAGGGCCCGCCCCCCCCCCCCCCCCGCCGCGGCGATGTCCCCCGGTGCCACCTCCCGGTCCCCGCCGGCAGCGGGGGGCATGGCCGGGGGTGCAGCCCTGCGGGCGGAGAGTCCCACGCAGCCCTGGTGCCAGCGACGGGTTGGTTGGTGGCTTTTTTTTGGAGGGGGGGGGGAAGGAAGGTAGGTCAGGCCTCAGGCGAAGGCTGCTTGTGAAGTTCAGCTCGCTTGCTGCCCTCCTCACCGGTCCGGCTGCTCCCGCCGGGCGGGGGTCCCGCATCCTGCGAGGAGGGGTGGCCGGCAAAGGCTCCGCACCTTTGTGCTCCTCTTTCTGTGCCTTTCCCTGCCTTTCCCTTGACAGAAGCGGCTGCCAGCTCACAGCTGAGCGCAGCGCCGCGTACTTTACCTCGGTTGTGACACTTTTAATAATTCTGCCAATCTCTTGCTTTTTCTTGTCTGCAGAATCAAGTTGCTATTGTAAAGACCCACTGCTTGAAACTTCCCCCAGCCCAGTTGCCAGACTCATGATGCTGCAAAAACGTCAATACATGCTGCCACCAAACTGCTCAGCTCTGCATTTCAGTGTAATGACTCTGGCAGAGATGCTGTTCCAATAGTCACGCAGATCAGTTGCAAAAACAAGCAACAAAAAAAGAGAGGGCAGCCTCGAATCAAGGTCTAGAATTCATCCGGACTGAAGAAATAAGTTTGAGAGTAAACTCAATTTATTTTGCAGGCTTAACTTCTTAATTTCTTCTCCGGCCGGTTGTAGGGGTGTGCACAAGGGCACAGTTGTCTCTGTCTGTGTTGGTAGCGTAGTTGTACTTCTGCACACCTGTAATTTCTTTCTTTCGGTGGAAAGAATTGCTCACTTCACTTACGAGGCCAAGAGGAGAAAAATCCAGCAGTTAAATAGGAGCATCACAGTAAATTCTGTAAATGACTCCTTGAGCTGAACATGTGTGAGAAGTGACAGTGTGCAAAAGTTTTGTGTCTCAGAACAATAGCAAACGCTGTAGAAACAAGAGTTGTAGACCTGTTCAACTGCACTGCATAGCCATAGTCTGTTCTCATCGTTGCCTTTATAAAGTAAATGCTTCTTGCTTCTACTCCGTAACTCAAGAGCAGAAATCAAGAAGTCCAATGACCTTTTCCATAAACCAGCTGGGAATAGAAGTAGCAGTTTGATGTTGTAACCATGTTTTCCATTTTTGTGTCATTTGCACACCCTTACTGCATGAACCACTGCAAAATTTAGAATTCTCCAAGTAATTACATTATTTAGTGTATTTTGTAAAAAAGTGAAGCAGTTTGCTCTTCCGGAAGAGCTGTATCACCTGCAAAATAAATACCCATGAATTAACTGATGTTAGTGAAATTACTCTCCTCCCTACTTGCCCCCTTTTTTTTTTTTTTTTTTTTTTATCAGACCTTAAGACAGGTCTACGCATATTCAGCAGTCAAAGTTAGAGTTTCAGGATATGGTCCACCTGCCATGATAGAACTGCATTGATTGTTCCTCCTATGTGTAAATGAAAATGAGTATAAACAATAAAACGCTTTACTGTGTTCTCAGAGTGGTAGCAATTGTGTGACTGAAAGGAGTATTTGTTGGTTTACCTGGTTTCTCGGTATTGACTCTTCAGGTAACGCTGATTTGATGAGTCACTCAAGAAAGCAATTGATGAAGGCTGAAATTGCAAGCTTTGATTAATGGTCAGATTCTTAACAGGCAGCTTTGCTTTCATCCTAACCAGTACTGTTAGGTATAATTCTTACTATTTTCATATAATACCAGATTAAATTTTTAGGCGTGGTTTTTTTTTACAAATATTTTTCTTACTCCATTAAAAGCAAACAAAACTTCTTTTAGCACGTGGTGGATACTGTAATCAATGTTGTTTAAAACTGTATGTATCTATTCTTGATGGGGGCTGTTATAAACACTGGAAAAATCTGACATGATTTATCTACCTGTTATTCTTCAGAGAGTCATTGAAGAAATAAGGGTTTATTTACCTAATTGAGTAGTAAAGAAAGAACTTTACCCTCCGTCCCTCTGAAACTCCCATTAACTATAAAGAAGAAGATGTGGTCATGGGCAGGAGAGAATTCTGCAAGATGCAAATTAAAGTAGTGGAAAATAAACATTTTTCTGTAATTTGAAGAAATCTGGAAGACTTGCCCCAAAATTGCATACCTCTGAAAAAGAGAGCTACTATACCATGCTTCTAGAAAGTACCCTCTTAAATTATTAAAGGCAAATGTGATTAGAGGAATTTTCTAAAACAGTCTTATTTGATTGAAGTGCTTATAATCTGTTTAAATTTAAATTTTTTTGCATTCATGGGGTGAAGAAAGCAAGGAAGATAGCATCAAACAGTGCTTAACTTATTCCCGTTTGTCGTTTTCCAGTCTTGTGGAATGGATTTTGTTTACCCCAAATTCTCAGTGAAATCATTAGGCTTCTTATATGCCTAAAAAATGGAAAATGAATCTGTAAAATAAGTATTTTCAGTATTTCTACAGAGAGTTGAGTCTTCTGTCAGTTTTACAAAGTTATGTGACTTGGAGAGCACGAGGTTCAGGAGTTGGACTCTTGCAGTCCTCACGCTGCTGGAGCATACCTTCATCTTCAGCAACCCGCAGCAAATACTCCCAGCTCCCTGTTGTGACGTGAGGATTTTGCTGAGCAGCCAATTCATCAAGAAATTATCCTTCCAAGTTTATGCCGAGGCTCTGAACTTTCTGCACAAGCAAACATTTTGGAGAACCACGCTCGCTGTTGGGAAGACAGTCGGTGTGAGAGCTGCACTGAGTGACTTGGGGCTGGAGGAGAGCAGCTAGCTGGAGCCCTGCTGAGATAACTGCTCGTTAAAGGCCTTGTGCTACCTGAGCAGCGTCACCTCGTTCAGAAAACTGTTCCCGCAGGGAGGTAGGTAGAGTGAGGACACACATCTGCTTGCAGTGAAGGAGAAGGAATGTAGGGCAAACATCACTCAGTGCCAGAAAATATAAATATGTAAAATACATTCCAAGGTTCACATGGTGTGTCTTAGACCGGGAAGGGTGGCCCCAGTGTGAGCTTCACTTCTTTGTGACTGGCAGGGTGTGTGCTGGTTGAAGCCAGGTTTTAAAGGACGTTAGGGTTCGGGTATGTGGCAGCAAATTTTTGAATCTGGAGAGGTCTGAGAATGTTGCCCTCCTGCCTTTCCACTCCCTTGCTGTGCCTGGTCACAGTACTCTGCCTCTGGAACAATGGAGCATCTTCAATTTTTGGTAGGAGAGACCGTCCTTTCTGTCCACCTCATGTCTGTAGTCCCATGGAAGGGCCTCAAAGAACTCTGCCTTTTGGCATCATTTTGTCACGGGAACCTCTTCATGACCCTGCAGGTAAACTCCAAAGGTGCTTAAGCCCATGCTGTTTCAGTTTCTCGTTACAGAAAGCGGCATGCCTTCCTCTTACCTATTTATTTGTCACATTGGGTTCAAACATTGTCAGATGAAGTTGAGACAAATCTCTGCTGGCACAGAGGCTTGAAATTGATCACACATTTGCAAACCTCATCTTCCCGTGTTTCATGGATGTGCGTGATCGTGTTGCTGACTGCAACGTGAGCCTGTTCAAGAGTAGCTGCGGTTGCGGGAGCAGCTGTTTTGCAGCCCCATAGCTGCACTATTTTCCTAGTATTCCTCAATTTTTCTTAAAAGGCATTTCTCACTCTTCTAATTAATAAAACACAGATGCAGGATGTAGAAACTGAGAGGGGAATGAACTTTCAATGAACCTTTGCACAGCCATGCAGCCCCCTACAAAGTTCTACCTCTTCTGCATGCATAAGGAAAAAAGAAAAGGCCGTGACTGAAGTGCCAAGCCTAGGTGGGACAAAAGGGATTTCAACTAATTCTCTGGACATTTATACCATATTCACTGCCACGGCATTTGAGGAATCTGGCCTGGCCTTCAGCCTCCAACAGGGCCGTGTTGAGTAGAGATGACAGTTAATACTCATGTGGAGCAGTCGATTTCCACCTGCCTCTGCCCCTGCCTGCAAAAAGCCAATCTGCCTTCCATTAGCAGAGCACTCCCATGACTTTCTGATTCACAGTTGCTACTCCCATGCTCTCTTGGTCAGAAAGGACTGGATTTTGTCAGAAGCAGGCACTTTTACTCAAAAATCCAGATCGGTCTAAAGCTATTCTTTCAGGGAATAAAGTGAAAAAAACAAGTAGCAGTAACATTGGGGAACAAGTATTGGATTTGCAGCAGGAAATAAGGCTGAGCAGCGTGGCTGAGGGTAATTCTGTATTCACATGGTGAAAACCCCTTCAAATTGAAATGTAGCAGAGAATGAAGAGCAAGTTTCTCCACCAAAGAGAGCCTGTAGCAACGAAAGGGGGCAAGCAAGTAATCCAAAATGTCCAAGCCTTGACCTGGGTGTAAGGAAAAAAAACCCAGGGTTACTGGTCCTGGGTCTCAGGACCTCAGCAGACAGGTGAGCTAACACAAAGAACCGTATCCAGAAACATGCAGGAAAATCACAGGTGTGTGTTTATTCCATAAAGTAGATGCTAGCTTCCTTTCACGTGTTGGGAACCTTTTTGTCTTTAGAGGAACTGCACATATTTGAAATATATGCTTAAAAACCTGTCTACATCAGGATAAAAAGGTAAAATACAGACACAGTTTAAGTGAACTCTCCTGCAGCAGTGAGTCTGTTTGCGAGTAATAATAATGAACATGAAATATTTAAGCCCAGAATGATCATATAGAAAAGTGAGCAGAAAATGAAGCTTTTTAATCAATCACGTATTAAGCTTGAAAGATGTAATATAACGGGCAACTCAATAGGAGAGGTGAAGAGGAGATCCACAGGATATCAAATTTATAATACAGAGATCAAAATCTCTTACTGAGTCATTTTCAAGAGGTGGAGAAAGAAAATCTTTGCTGTTCTTCTCAGAGATCAAACTCCTTGCAGTCATCCTTATAAAGGAACAAGACTTTTATTGTCTTTATACATATAATACTTTGAAGACTACAAAACAGAGTTATTGGCTGCAGGGCTCTCACTGAGTACTCATATGTTCTGTCTTTTAGGCTGAGTGGTCGTAGAAAAATAGGAAGGACGGGAACAGTGGATGATTATGTAAAATAACCCTTTTTCAGCATTTCTTTCCTTACACACCATGAAGGCAAAAACTAGAGTAACAGGAAAAAACAAGATCTGGAAAATTTAGGCATTAATGAGGTTACATTAGATTTCAGGAACGTGTTTCGGGTAGTACGGGGAGAAAAAAATATATGCATTTCCAGAATTCAGAGAAATGGAAATTAAATTAGAATTTTCCTTCCATCCAGATACCTCAGGGGTCCCACTATCCTAATATTAGTTTCATAATACCATTTCTAAAAATCTTGATATTCCCACATATGTTCAAACTGACATTTATTAACACATTCATACCTGCTTTTGTGTTAAGGCACCCAACTTCCCAAGCTCAATCATTCTTTTTCCTGTAGATTTCAAACTTCAGTTACTTTGTGCTCTTTTCTACCTGTGCGCTGTATTTAGAACATGAATCTCATTTGGACCCAGCCCTCTAAAATCCAGTCCCTGAAATGATAAGAAACATTTTTTTTAAAAGAAATATTAGGATCAGTGCATTTAAGAGAATCAGTGCAAAAGCAAGCAAGGTTCCTGTTTCCTATCTACAGGAGAAGGCTGTCCTTCCCTAAACTTGGTTCCTAGAAGAATCTACTGTAGATTTGAAGGACACAGATATGACATAGGCTGGACCGTACACCAGTGAAGACGTACAAACCAGCCAGGTGTTTGGGCAGCAGAAGGAACGCATCAACACTAACTAAGCTCGTACTGGGATGGGTCTCTCTGACCACAAGAGACATACCAAAACTCTGTGTTTAGTTGAGTCCAGAAATATTCAAGAGATCCATCAGGGAGCAAAGGTCGAGGAGAACTTCAGGAGTAGTTTATAGGTAAGAGGTGGCCCTGGCTCACGGCATCTCTGACACAGAAGCCACATGGCCGTGGATCCAGCTATTGGGAGGACTGTGTTAGGAGACCCGGGTCCAGTAGCCTGGGAGAGGTGAGGCTGCACAGCTTCATGCCCCAGGTCCAACCAGTAGTGAGGCTGAGCCTGTATTCCCAGGTACATGCATAGCAACACATACATACATGTTGCCAGCCACGCAGATCAACACAGACAGACACGCTCCATGCTCACACCAACACGAACAGCACCAACGGCCTCATAGTACTCACCTCTCTGGCTAATCAGGATGGAGGTCCACTAATAAGAATATATATCTCTACATATCTACAAGGTGGATCCCTCCAGCAGCTCAGTTCAGATGCTGGATCCCATTGTCCATAGTTCTTTGCACCTGGACTTACGAGCCCCCAGTGCTGTAGCCCCACTCCAGCTGCTGGTACAGACCATCGCACACACACACACACGCATGCATGCATGCGCATACACCCATTAAGGATGCCACAATAGCTGACACACACACATACACGTGCACACGAACACACTGGGCTCCCAGAGCACGTTACCCACTCTCTGGTTACTATGGCTTGATGTTTGCGAGTGGTCACACACCCACGCATGCTGGTCTCCCCAGTTTTTGCACCACAGACACAGCTCGTCCCACCCATGATCCCACTGCAGTTGCTGTCTCTTAGACATCCAGCCGCATACATGTACACAAAATAGAGACCCTCACCCAGGAAAAGAGAAACTGAGTTTAACAAGAAGGCAGGACAGACTGCACTGATCAGGTGTGGGGTATGGCCAGGCAACCATACCAACCAGTCCTTGTTTCCACAGGGCGAGCCCCTTTCACCTCTTTATCACTCCATCATGTCATTTGTTCCTACTACTTGTGCTTCCCCAAATGACCTTGAGCCCTCCCTTTCCCTGCCTTTGGGTCCTCCGCTAAACATCCCACTCTAAGTCTTCTGCAATCGTGGAGTGCTCTTCCCTTGCATCTCATAATGTGTCCCATACCCCTAGGCAGTAATCTCCCCCAGTCCCGAAAACTGCTCCTGTTGACTCACCATGGTGGATTTCATGCCTGGATACAGGCTCACCTGGGGCAACTCTGGGAAGGATCCAGGCAGGCTGTATCTTCCTCTGGGTCCCTAATTTGTGTGGCCCAGAACCACCTGGTGTTATGCGCCTGTGCTCTTCTGGGCTTGTGGAGATGGGCCTTTGATGGCCCTTTTGCCCCTCTGTGATGGGTCTGGGAGGAGCTGAGGGAGGGTATTATTTGACTTCCCCCACCTGCCATTGTCTCTGTGCTCCTTTAGAAGGGTGCAGATGAGCTTTTTAACTTGTAACAGAACATTTTACTGCTTTCAGGAAAAAATGAGAAGGCATATAGCCGGCCCAGATGTCAGAGACTAAATGTCTAGTACAGATTGAACTAGTTAAAATGTCAGAAACTACCTACCAAAATACAGAAAGAACAAAAAATAAAATCCATTCTGAAAGCTTCATGCTGAATGAGTGTGTAGACACCATAGACAAAGCACAATTATTTAGATGGCCACTAAGCCATCTTCAACAGCTCACAAACAAGTACTTCAGAGCTATTCTCTGTTTTGAGACCTTGAAGAATAATGCTTTTTGTGTGTCAGCTCAGAGCTAGATCTTGCATATCCCAAGTTTAGATCTTGCATATCAGACAGCTAGATCTGAAGTGCCTTTGTGCAAGTTTTCTGCATTTTGATGAATTCCCCACTAACTGAAAAGACAATTGAAGGAGTCGTCATGATAAGTTAATCAATCAGTCTCATTTATATACTTGTGCTTTGGCTAAAATTTTAGCGGGAGCTACTATTAGTTCATTGCAAGATTGCCAGTAAGGCACTGAACAAGTGTTGGTGCCTGGGCAATGTACTCACGTACTAGAGTATACTGCTGAGCTGTATTTACATACAGCTAAACCCAGAGACCAAGAAGTTCCTTGTTTTCAAATAAAAGTAAGAGGTGATCTCTGTGTGACTTGGGGCCTCACAGAAACCCTGGGGGGAAGCACTGTCATCCTCTTGGACAACAGCCAAGTCCCACAGACGTGTGAGACATACACTATTCAACATTTTCACTAGAGAAGCTGGAAAATCAGTGAGCAAAGAGGAGTGATGCCGAGAAGGGCAAAATAATGTAACATGGGAAAAAGTAATCCCATCTATGAATGCACAATAAAATTGCAAACATACTTCTTTTAGACACACTGGGGACACTGTTCTGTGAAAACAGCTGCAGTCAAAAGAGCAGACAAAAGATTGCATATAGAAATCAAGGCGGAAGACAACATGTTTTCACCTTGTAAATTCCTGTGTCCTGTATCCTGCATACTACAAGAAGGTCAAACCTGCCTCTGAAATGATATGGTAGAACTAGAAAACATTCAGGAAAACAAAGCGTATCATCAGAGTGTGTCTGAAGCCTCTTTTGGACACAAGCAATCCTGCACTCTAGGTACCAAGATAGCTGAGATGGTGTTGGAGTCTTCCTTTTTGTACCACACAAGGACAACTCAACAGCAAGGCAAGGGAAAGCAGGCTCATTCAGAGTGCAAACATTATTATGGGAAACAACACATTTCTAAATGCAGTTCTGCTCAGTCTGATTGCAGTGTGCTTGAAAATCCCGAGGAAACATTTCTGACACTTTTCTTGTCTCTAGCTGTACTGAGGAATGCTGATTCCTCAGTCCACTCTGCCCTGCTTCTGCATTAGGTGGAGAGGAATGAAGACCCTCGGCTATTCTGCCAGTTTCCTGGCCATGACTCCTCTGTTAGGTGTTAAGCTGAAGCTAAAAATGAACACTGAATGGTACAATAAGGATTTCTTTCAAAGGAAGCACAGCTTTAGGTCTCTGAGTGGGAATCTGACGAATGAGATTTCTGGAGCTGGTAGACTGCTTTGAAAATCTAGGGCCCAGTTTCTGATGCTCTGAGTTATGAAGAGTGTTTCTACACATACAGAAGAACTGAATATTTGAAAAAATAATCATCCTGCGGTTTCCCAGAACTAGGGACTCCAGAGTATTATAAGGAAAGAAGGCTCACACATGCTTCGCTATTCTTCCTCATCTATACACAATAAAAGGGCATTAGCTTTCATTTATGAGGGAAGGATTTTATCTATTCTGTGTTTAATTAAATCATAGACCTTCTTACTAGTTCATAAATTGTCACTGCTATAACTCAGCTCCCACAGAAAACATCTGGATGTCAACACCCTGTAGGATACTTACGCTCAACTGGTCTTTTAAACTGCAGTATTTATTTCAATTAAATAAGAGTTAGTAGTACTGGGAGTTTTACATTTTGCTATAGGAACGGTGAATTGATTTCTGCCTGAATGACAGGTTTCAGTCACACTTGAGTTACAGTACACAAAATATTCTGAGAGTTTTGTCAGCAGATATAATTGAGTTCCTTTAATCAGGCTTGGGGTAAAGTCCTAAAGGGATTCCACCAGGCTTCTTCCAAGCTGCATGGTTACCAGTTCATTTAATAGAGTGAGGTTCTTCACATTCTTTCAGCTTCCTTTACACAGGGGATTTTTGCCTGAGTAATGTATGTGGATTAAATCCTTGAACTGGCTAGAGATGACACTCCTGCTTAAAGGACAGGAAATCAGACCCATCATTTAAAAAGGTAGTTAGAAAGAGCGACCCAGTGTTTTCCTTTACATTTAATGGAGCAGTTGCTCCTAAGCAGAGGAGCAACGCTGGGGTTTATACAGCTGCAAATTAGTTTTATAAGAAAAAAGTGGAGGTTTTTAATGCTTTTAAAATAATTCTGAGTGTTCTCTTCTGTTGTTTGAAAGGCTGAAGTTTTCAAACCCACCTTTTTCAAACGCAAGTCCTTCCCTTTCCAAACATCTCAGGTATTCTTATAAAAAAGACTTATGAAACTGAAAATGATGAGAAAGAAATGTCAAAAAGGAGCATCGGTACTGACAAGGAAAATTGTACTTTCCCTAAAAGACTGGCTGAACGTGTAGTATCTCTTTATCTGAGGGACCTATACTTATAAACAGGAGTGCTTCTAAGTCCCAAGGAAAACTTTCAGGGCTAAAAGACTCATTTAGCTCAAGACTTCACATTCTCTGATCCACTGGATTAGTAAAGAAGTACAGTTTTTCAGTACTGTTGCACAGTTCATGTTGGCAAGTATTGATTTCCTTTAATATCTGAGATTACTGCAATTCTACTTTCATGTAATGCATAAAAGGCTGCTGGAGGCAGTGGAGGCGATACCACTCCCTTTGACTGAGGAAGCGTGTGCTCCATTAGTGACCAAACATCACTATTTGGGAATTATTTTAGACCCCTGACTGTCAGTAGACAGTGATATTACAGCAGTAAATCAGTCAGCTCTTGCCAGAAAGCTGTAGACTTTCAGGAGCAAACTCCATGTCAATCAGCTGCACTTGGGCTATACGTTACACACCATAGAGGGGATGATGTGACTGCTCAGCCAGCCAGTTCACTTTGCTAAATCCCCATGGGCTCTGGCAGCTCTGCTGGAGTTCAGGATCTGGCCCACAGAGCCAGGCTCCCCACACAAGACTGGGAAGGTCCTGTGAAACTGTGATGCAGACAGGAATGGGATTGAGGGGGCTGGTCTCCCGACCCCTGCCATGGTAGCCCATCTTGGGTAAGCAGGGGTGCTTGAGATGGCTCCCGCTGCTGCGGGGGAGGGGTATGACCACCTCCCGTTTTCTGAGAGAGAGGCATGGGGATTTGGGAGAGGACTTGGGGAACAGCCAGGAATAAGGAAGGTAGAGAAAAATGCTTTTTCCTTAATTTAGTCAGCATCTGGCAGAGGTAGGGCAGGTTGCCTGTCTGAAGGGCAACTGATGCTTAGTACCAGCCATGTGTTTGAGTGTCTGGACACTTCACGATGTTTTGATCAAAAGAAACAATAGATAGATTAATACATTCTTATTGCCTGCCCTCTCCAAGCAGCCTAACAGCTTGTTTTCCCATCCTCACTGCATATAAGAAGATCTTTCATGAATTTCATTTTTCTTTGAAATGCTGGAGTTCAGTGTGAGGCAATCCCTCAACATAACAGCTGAGACCTCCTGCCCAGGGAAAATATTTTTTTTTCTGCTCCCCCTGTTTTGCCATTCTTCACTCTTACAAGGAGACCTGAAGCTTTGTTAGCCCCGGTGGTTGCCCAGGCTGTATTTCCCAGTGCTCTGTTTCCCAGTGTTATGACACCAAACTGGGAGGAGTGGTAGATACACCAGAAGGCTGTGCTGCCATTCAGTGTGACCTGGACAGGCTGGAAAGATGGGCAGAGAGGAACCTGATGAGGTTCAACAAGGGGAAGTGCAGGGTCTTGCACCTGGGGAGGAACAACCCCATGCACCAGTACAGGCTTGGGGCGGACCTGCTGGAGAGCAGCTCTGTGGAGAGGGACCTGGGTGTCCTGGTGGATGACAGGTTGACCATGAGCCAGCAGTGTGTCCTGGCTGCCAAGAAAGCTAACAGGATTCTGGGATGTATTAGGAGGAGTGTGGCCAGCAAGTCGAGGGAGGTTCTCCTTCCCCTCTACACTGCCCTGGTGAGGCCTCATCTGGAGTACTGTGTCCAGTTCTGGGCTCCCCACTTCAAGAAAGATGAGGAGCTGCTGGAGAGTGTCCAGTGGAGGGCTACAAGGATGGTGAGGGGACTGGAGCATCTCTTCTACAAGGAGAGGCTGAGGGAGCTGGGCTTGTTCAACCTGAAGAAAATAAGGCTGCGAGGGGACCTAATATATGCTTATAAATATCTGAAGGGTGGGTGTCAGGAGGATGGAGCCAAACTCTTTTCAGTGGTGCCCAGTGACAGGACAAGGGGCAATGGGAACAAACTGAAGCATAGGAAGTTCCGCCTGAACGTGAGGAAGAGCTTCTTCCCTCTGAGGGTGACGGAGCACTGGAACAGGCTGCCCAGGGAGGTTGTGGAGTCTCCTTCTCTGGAGATATTCAAGACCCGCCTGGACGCAGTCCTGTGCAGCCTGCTGTAGGCGACCCTGCTTCGGCAGGGGGGTTGGACTAGATGACCCACAGAGGTCCCTTCCAACCCCTACCATTCTGTGATTCTGTGATTATGTGATTCTGTGCTCCTCCACTACACCAAGTCTACATCACCCACCACTGCACCCATCTCATGCCCACTGCCCCACGCCTCCAGTGCCCTGGGCCCCTGTAGCAGTGTGCTGGCAAGAGGGACTGTCCAGTGAATGTGGGGACAGAGGACAGGCAGGGTGGGTTTAGACCTGCTCAGTGTCCCTGTGTAACTCTCTGCATCAGATCCCCTCTGTTGAGGAAGACAATAATAGCAGTCTTCTTCCTTTGGGGAAATGAGCATTATCATCATCCTATACTTTCCAGAACAGGTTTGTGCCAGTCCTAGGAGAGCTGATTCCCAAGGGAATAGGAATTCATCAGAGTGCTCACATGATGTGGCCGTTGGTGTTTCAGAAACAAAAATGATGACAGTTGCAGCCTCCCACCCCATCCACAGTTGCAGAAAACGTGATCTAGGATGGCAGACAGGATTCTTAATACTTTTGGTTTTCAGATGACATTGTTGTTTTGTGGCCTGTTGCAGGCCAGACCTAAAAATTCAGGAACCACAGTGCTCTTTTCAGTTCCTGTCACATCCCTCTTCAGTGTACCTCCAAGTGAATTCTTTGCTGTGAGCTGCTTTTTTCTGTGTTTCAGGATACAGTGCAAAATAATGCTGAGAGCAGCTGGTGATTTACCCACAATCTGACAGATAAGCAGCAAAATACAGGTGATATCAGAACCCAAACCTGTGCAGAAGTCTGTATCTTTACTGCAAAAAGTGATGGAATATTCAGGCCTGCTTCATTCCTGGGCAGAGCTGTCTACTAGTCCTCTAGCCTTCAAAGCCATAGCACTGCCACTGATCTCGAGGTAGAAGTACCACATGCTGTCTCAGGGCTCCCAGTGTCTGTGCATATTCTCCTCTACCTTGTGGTATACAACAGAGCTTTCTTAACTACAGTTTCTCTGTTACCACCTCTCAAATTGTCCCTAAAGTGTGCTAGGATCCTGATTCTGAGGAGAGCCAGAGCTGGAGGGGTAAAATGTGTTGCCGTTAAACAGTTACCTTTAAAACCATTTAAGTGAAGTTAAAATAAATAGAAGTGTTTTTATACATATATCAACATTAGACAACAGAGTGCATAGGGTTTTTACAAAAATGCAGGAGTGCGGAAGTGCAAGGAATGAGCTCCACACTTACCTGTCACTTAGATTAGCTTTAACACTCATCCTTAACTCTGCACAGCTCAGACAGGAGACACACGATGATCCGTGCTGAGGGCTGGGATCCACTTGCCTTATGTCAGGCTCCAGAAGTCTCAGGTCCCACTTTCCTTTGTATTCCAGGCATGGATCTGCACTTTGCAGTCAGGTCTAACTCTTCTGAGTAAGACAAGCACCTGTCATTCCCAGCAATTCCTTTGTCCCTGACTCCCTGCTGACTTCCTCACAAAACTGTTATCTGTTCCCTCTAGCTTTGGAAATGCTACTCTCCTTTCGGTGTTGAGGTGGTGTATTTCTTCGCTTGGTCTAGACAGTAGGTAAAGATGGTTCACCAGGATTTCTGTGCTTGACTAAACTGCTAGCGAATCACGAATCTGCTGAGAGTACTCCTATTCAATAGCATAGTCTCGAGAAGGAAGCATTTTTACCCACTGAACCTTATTTTTGATATACATACATACATACATTAACAGTCATACTGTACAAAGCAATGCAAATACAACTTGATGTGGCAGAAGAAAATCCATGCAGCCAAAAGTATGCAGTTTGATCCACATTACTCAAATTATTACCTGTTTTTATTCGTTCAGCATAAGACTAATGGGTCTAAAAAGAAATTGTACTTCTAATATTTCCTGTATTCATTGGTTTATGTATGTGTTTTAAGATGGTTGTTCAACAGGCGTGCTGAATGTGCTAACTGAGAGATACAGTGGCAATCTTCATTGGCAGTCTTCGTGGTGAAAGCTTAGGGAGGAGAGGTGGAGAGAGAGTAAAGTAATTCCTCGTTCCTCAGTATTCTGTGGCATCACTCACAAGCAAAGAGGAGGAAAGCTTTCTTCCGGAGATGAGACGTTCTGCTTTGAGATGAGTCACAAAGGGGTTCTCAGCCTTTGTCCTGTGCTCTTCCATGCCCAAGTGGGTGTGAGGGTGGGGAAGGAAGGCCTGTGGCAGACGCAAGAGTCGTCATGACAAAACCATCCCATCTTAACTCAACAGCGGTGGGTATAAGTCTACAACTAAATCCAAAAGAAAATGAGGTACAGCATAGCTGCTGTTGAATTCAGTCATGGAGAACATGTATTGTTAAGTGTAATCTCAATGAAGCAGTTGTCATTTTATCTTTTGTAACTTTATTCCGTTATTGAAAAACCTATGTTTCTCAAGCAACTTTCTTTTGATCTGTAATCTTGTCTAGCAGCAAATCTGGCTAGTCATCTGATGTATAGCAAAGAATTTCTTATGCCAGCTTGTTACAAATCTTAAAACTGTGGCACTTGATGCCTGGAAAAATTGCTGAGTTATCCAGTACATTATGTTTCTCTTATCTAGAGAGCCATAGGATAAATCGCCATAGATGTTCCGTGACAGCTTATCAGGAGATTAAAGAGAGGAAGAAATGTCTGCTTGGGATCTGTGATGACTAGTGAAATCCTCTGACCAGCAGTAAAAAGGTGTGAGTATGACTGCTGGGCACCTTAATGGCTTTTAACTGAGACCAGACATGACAGTAACCTGTAACTTTGGGGTAATGATGCATTTGGGGTTAACTGTGCACCCAGTCTCATCTTTGAGGAATGCTGTAAGAGTCATAATGTCACCTTTGATCTCTATATGTCCTCTTTCTCTCCAACACTTTATTTGTTATGACTGCAAAATCTTTTGATGTGTCCAGTCCTCTTCTATATATTATCACAGAGATTTACCCATCTGGGGACCAAATTTCAGGTGAACTTTTTAAGGGTCACAGTAGCATAAGGTCAAAGATCCATCCATTGAAATGTCATTGATCTGGTGTTCCGGTTTTTGCAGTCAGTAATGATGACAGAGTGCTATGCCAGAATCACATTTAGATCCCCTTGACTGCAAAATCTGCACGGCCATGTACCTGTTGTCAGGTGAGTGCACAATGTGCATTCTTGGGAAGAGCCAAACTTGTGAATCTCGAGCCACAGAAAGGAGGCTCCACAGGGAGGGCTTTCCCTTCTCATTGATAGAAGAGCAGCGTTAGTAGCAATCTGTGCAGAGTGTGAGAGTTGAAAGAAACAAAAAAGAAGTTTTCTACATTTTGGTAAAGAAAACAGAATAAATGACAGTTTAAACAATCATTCAGGATGTTATCTGAAAATAATTACTTGGCCAACAACATATTGCAGCCAGACACACACCAAAACCAAAAGAGAAAATATTTTATCAGTGAGTAAATCAGCTTGTTTTGGAATTCATTGATAGCACTCAGATCTTGATAGCTGCTACACCCTCCTCAAGGACTATGATCAGAAGATCTGTGGAAGGTGAGTAATCTGTAGTGAAGAATTCATGTTCTAGAAGAGCACGATACAGACAGGAAAGGGCGACAACATTTTCTTGAATGTACCTCTGCCCAGGAATCAAACTCTGAGTAGGTGCAAGCAACGGATGGCTTGTAGAATTTTGCAATTTTTTGTTTTAGGATCAAACCTTATAGTTTACTCATTTTCTGATCTCTCTTTGATTGAATTTAGCCCTGGCCAGTCCCTTCTTTCTATCTTTGTGCAGTCATTAAATTAAACCTTCCCTTTCTTTAATTTTATTTAAAACTATGCCTATCAATAAAGAACCCTCTTGAAGTTGAGCTCTTGCTTTTCTTATTTTCTTCCCATCTAATATGAAATTATTTTAACTTTTCGTCTCATGTTTGCATTCACCATTTGGTTTTGTAATTATCAGCTAGAGAAATAGCTACTCCCACTGAGTCAATGGAAGGCTTGATTTGTATCACTGGAAAGACGCCATGTGCTTAAACCAAGGAAAATACTGAAAACTGATAGCTGGTGGAAGGGAAAGGAGTTCTGATGACTGGAATGAATTTGTTCCAGTGAAGGCAAATAACAAGAGAGGACTTAAAGTGTGGAACAATCCGGTGGTTATTGGATCTGGGAAAGGTCTGGACCTCTATACCCAAAGGAGTTGAATGTGACAGCTGTTATGTGTCCTACAATAGAAAACGACAGCAGAAGTGTGATCAAGAGAAGACTTGTCACTGTCAGGAAGTCACGATTCTAGCAGAAAGGCTGCCCCTTCTTGCACAGTGTTCTAGGGTATAGATTTTCATCCTAAACCAAACTTTAAATATATAAATCCATCGTAGTCCTGTTGAGGTCAATGGTGAAACTCTCACTCACTTGCATGGTACAAAGCGGGCTCCTCAAGTAAGAATATGTCTGTCTCTTCTTTGGGCAACAACAAGAAAATAGGTACCACAGCTGGAAATGTCAGGAACATAGGATTTTTTTTTATGAGAGTAGATCAGCAAGTTTATACTATGACTGGCCTACTGAAGCATTTGTGCAATTCATTAATAATTCTCCTCAAGCCTTTGTCTAGGGCAGTCTGATATTACCTTGCTTATAGTTGAGGTGGAAAAGATGGTTCAACGATTCAGCCTGCAGAAAAGTCCAAACAAGCAAGCTGGATTTTAATGTTCACTTGCTGCATATATCACTGGATATTTGAAATTTATATATTTCGATGGGGTGTGTGTGGGGGTGGGATCTGAGGTAAGGTTGTTTACCTGAATGTGGCCTTTAACTGTGAAAATACAGTAAATGAGAGAGGATAGATCAGTCACAAAGCCTTGAAAGCACTCTAAGCAGCTTATGTTTGTTGTTACAGAATACAAGGAGAAGAATGACACAGTCAAAACAACGAGCTAAGAAAACTAACTATGCAGCTGACAGGCTAGAAGCAACGCAAGATGGTATTTGTCAAAGCCAGAGAAAAGAATATTGTGGGTAGCAAGTAATGAGATAGTGAGTGATGCAGTTATAAATTTCAGCTGTGAAGAAGTGTTATGCAGCGAGAATTGCAAGGTAGACAAGGAAAAGGAGGTCAAATCTAAGATGATTTCCAGTCATAAGTCTTTGTGGCATTTCCCACAGTGGTAAAGCTAAAGGTAATGGGAAGAAAGACAAGATTTTGCTTTGGACATGTTGCACTTAAGCTTAAAGTCTTAAGTCAGAGCACTAAGAGGAAGTGTCGGTGCAACAGACTATTAGTTTAGTTCGAGTTAAATGAGAGACATCTACAGATGGGAAATAAATCTGTTGGTCACTGACCGAGAGAGGATAGATGACTTTTTATGTACCAGTATGGCTTACATACAGCAAAAAGCATAGAGGGAATAAGACTGCAAAGTTTCTGCTGAGTTCTGGGTCATGGGGAAGATGAATAAGCACCTTCAGAGCTCTGCTACATGAGCAATTGCAGAGGGAGGAGGTTAACTGGGAGATCAACGGTGAGAATATTCTGCTGCTGATGAGCTGATGAGAAGACAATAATAGGGTGGGTAAAATACTAATTTTGCCATTTTACCAAGAAAATGGTTAGAGATTGTCTTGAGGGGATTTTGAGGGGTGCACAAAAGGCACAAATTAAGTTGTAGGGAAAAGAAATCTCATCTAGATATTGTGGACAGCACTGGAAGATGGACCACTAGTGATGAAAAAGTTGTAGTAAAGAGTGAGTTTCACTGAGATGAGAGAGACTAAACCATGGAGGCAACAGCACTTTTATCTGTCTTGTCTCTGTTGCATATATGCTTGTTCAGCAAAGGTTTCTTTCCTTATATACGTATGTCTCTTAAATAAAGACTTTAGATACTGCTGTAATACACCTAATAGTAAGGCTACCAAAAATCTGTTTCAGACCTCAAGAAACTATTTGTCTTGTATCCATACGTGCTGTCATCTGCACAGAGTAGCCTCAAAATTAAAAAATGAAAAAGACATTTCACTGTTTTTTCAAAAGAAATATTTAGTCTCTGAAGTTCTGTTATATCATTTCACCAGTGACATCTTCTAGTTGTGGCCTTAATGTTGGGTGATTGACATATCGTAGTGGCACCATAGTACATAGGCATGGAACTTCAAATGATACCAGAGCTGTGAGGCAATACTGCCGTGGATTTTGGTATCTGCAATGACAGCCTTGTGCCCTGCTCTGCACAGACAGAAATTTTTCCTGTCTTTGCTGCTCTCCTACCCTGTCAGAGCTAGGTCAGCAGTATCTGCAAGGCCTTTCTGCTCCACGAGGCCATGAGAAAAGGCTGCAAAAAGCTGGCCATGCTTCCGTTTGCTCCATCTGATAGTGCACCTACCTCCCCTCCACAGAGAGCCAGAGGCATTGCAGAGGAGCAGTGTGCAGAAGGGGAGCAGCTTGTGCTGGGACAGGCAATCCCATGGGGATGGGTGGGAAAAGCAGACTCAATCCTTCTGCTCATGACCTCCAGCATAGGGTCAAAGGCCTGTGGGAACAGCAGTTCCTCCTCCTTCCCCAGCAAGCTCAGATTGGCGGGGAAGCAGTCTGAAACCCTATTGATCGCTCATTCAGAAAGTTCAGTAGTGTCAGGAAAGCTGCAATACCTTTTTCTTCTTTGTGTATTGAAGTCATGAAAGAATGAAATGCTTTTCTGCCGTGAGAGGAGTCCTAGCTCAGTGATTCTCAGCTGGTTTTTTTTTTTTGGAGTGGAGGCACTACAAATTTTCTGGTTTGTGTATACTGAGTTTAAACCTATCAGCAACAAGCTTCCCTTTCTTCAGCACTTTTTTTTGTGAAGCCCTTAGAAGTAATCACCACAGCTACAGGGATCTACAGCTTGGAGGTTGAACAGCACTAGCCTATATGAAGAGGTGATATGCCTCTTGTGGCTCCTGCCTACAGAGGTGAACGTGTTGTTATGCTTTCTCCTTGGGGATGACATGCATTGCCTGCCAACTGCGTCCACTGGAACAGGCAACACGGACCTACAACATGATCATCTGGATCACAGCATCAGGGGACTCAAGAAGGGTGAAAAGGGCATCACACGGTGCCAACTCCTGTGAAGTACCTGTGGAGGACTGCGATCTGGACTGCTGTTTTGTCTGTCTTTGTTTTTGAGCGCAGCATTCCTTATGCACCCTCTTCACCACTATTTCTAAACACAATCTGGCATCCTGTCTGACATCCAAATGTGCTGCAAATGCATAAGGAGGAGCAATGCATGGAATTGGAAACTGGACCTCAACTCCATATGCTATGTTAACTCTGACCCAACCTGAGCTACAAAGAGAAAATGGCATCCTAAATCAATCTGTTTCCCTTTTAATATCCAGTTCCCTGCAGGTCTCTATAAAATAATGTCTATAGAGATAAAAATGACCCAATCCTATTTCTGATTTAAAGGAACAGGAACTTTTGTACATCTACTTTACTGGAAAAAGCTAAGTTTATGTCTTAAGTTGATAATATTTAAAGCGTCACTAACAAAGACAGTAGAGACATAAACCAGATTTAGAAGGATTAAAATACTCTTTTTGAGGACCTCCCCTTTCAGGCCAAATATTTTACAAGTATAGATTTTGAGTTACTGAATTGTCTGATCATATCTGTGCTTCTGGCCCTCAAGTCCTGTGTTGATTGATCTAGACAAAAGACTTTTCAGTAGGGTTTTTTTGTTTGTTTGATAGTTTTTTCAACTGTGATTTTTCATTTAAACAGCAGCTGATCGTGAAAAGGCTACGACCTGTGTCAGAGCACTCAGTGAGACATCTCTCTTGGGGATCTTTTTGAAGAACTGTAGGAAGAACTGCAGGAAGAACTACCCTCAGGCAAAGTTGACTCCCCTAAAGTCAAGGTGCCACAATGGATGATGTGAGTGCCTGTTTAATCAGAAAGCCAACTGGGTCAGCTTAAATCACCAAGGAAAATTATTCTTAAACCAGTTCTGCAGGAGGACACCTCCCCAGGCCCCAGGGGTATGTGCTTAGGCTCATTTTTAATTTAAATTGGTTTGAAAGAGAGCTAATCAGAATCTGAAAATATTTGATGGTGAGTAAATTTAGAATTCAGGGATAATTAGCCAGGGGGAAAAAAGCTATCTGCAGATGCTGAATTCAGCATGTGTCAGTAGAGCTCCAAAGACACATCCTTCCTATAGTCTTCGGAGCTGCTTTTCTGTGGTTGTCATGCAGTATTTTGGGAAAAACTGCCTGAGCACAAAGTGCAGTAAGTAAAGACAAAACAGCATCACGGCTCTCCTTAGAGATCTCTCGTATTCCTCTGACCTTCTGAAGCCACCTTTACAGAGCTATTCAACTTTTCAGAAATCCATTCCCAGGTAGAAAAGAGCAGTTCCTACTGGGAGTTTTGCTGTGCTCCAAGAAAGTTTTGTCGAGTTCCTGAACGGTGGGGAAGTGCCTAATTGCTTTTAACCATCTCTGTCCTCCCCCCTGCTTTGTTACCTTTTCTCTGCTTTTGACTCCTGAGATATTATGCAGAGCCTCTCACCTCTCAGAGGAAGCCCTGGAGCAGATGCAAAGTCTCCACAGACAGCACTATTTGCAGTGTACATGCTTTATTGATCTTAACCTGAAGAACCAAGTTACTTATTCTCAAGCTCTACCTCCTGGTATCCTATCTCTTAGCTATTTATATAAGTACAAATACAGAGAATTCCTGTCACAGTTCCTATTTTTGGCCCCATTATAAATGGTTGTGATTTTATTTAGTTGGGATGCAATTCTGACTCTATGGTAGCCAGCAAGCAGCACTGCGATGGCTGAACTGCGGTTCTTAATGGACTCTGTAACAATCTCTCTAACAGGTATAGGTGTTGTGGAACTAACCAGCCCCACTTCGAAGGAGCTGAGCCTTTACGCTGCTTTGGTCTTCCCTCTGCAAGCTGCTTCTTTATCTCTGTGGTGGAAGGGATTGGCAGCATTAGCTTCACTAGAAGAACAAAACAGATACAAAAGGCTTTTTAAATAGGACACATCCATATCCCAGATTAAGGTGGCACTTAAGAAAGTGAGGTATCAATAAATTACCAAAATAAGCATGATTGCCTTGTGTGATACCAAAGAAAAAGAGGTTAATCCCCTTTTAAGGTGAAGGCAAAGTCTTTCTGGTTACACGGGCAGAGGAAGGACAGAGGGGCAGTAACGATCTTGTCTGCAGAATTAGCGATGCTGCTACTGGAAGACTGCCTGCGCTTCAAAAGCACGGTGAAGAACTGAAGAAAATTCAAACAAGAGATGCATAAATAGTTGGAGATCTGCAAAAGCAGGCTTTGTAATGAGAAACTAAGGATGCTTGATACATTTTCCATCACTAGCTCAAGGCTCATTAGTTGAGTAGGCAGACGTTAATTTTGACATCCCAAGGCTGAGCGAGTGGAGCCTGGTTTCTTCTGCTGTGGAAGTTAGGCAGAGCCTGAGCAGCAATAGCAAGACAACTCTGGGGTTTGGCCATGCTATTTCTCCTGCTCCTGGGTGGCAGGAGGAATGGGGCTGATGAGTGCTTCTCTAGAAAGGGGCTTTTTCTCACCCCAACAGTATTTGTCATCACACGAATGATTCCTTTTCTGAGGAGAGGCAGAAACCTGGTGATTTTACATGTTCCTAGCTAGGCATGTAATGTTAATGTCTGTGATGCTATTGCCTTTTTGGTGACCTTCTCTGTGCTGCTCTCAGAAACTATTTAATCTGTCAGTGAGTGAACTAGTCCTATGGCATATACTTACTTTTTCCTCCTTTGGGACGAAGTTTTACCTCTTATTGGAAATTTCTCATTTGAAATATTCTAGGGAGCCCAGATAGACCTAATCTTTCTTGCTGAAACATATTCTTTTGCTTCATTGTCTAAGAGAGCATCAGATCGTTCTTCTTAATTAAAATGTTTTTACCTTAGTTCCTTGGAGATGCAAATGTCTTTTGCTACAGTGAAGTCCTTGACTAGCTAATTGATAACTCATTACTTCTATGAGGGGGGAAAGGTCTCCCTATTCCTTCTCCCTTTTTGACTCTGACTCAGTGAAATGTATTTTAAACTTACTTTATCTTCTCTGGCACTAGGTATATGACCAACATATCCAATACAAATACCTAACCAAAATATCTAACACAAATAAGCTCTTCACTCTAAGCAGACACAATGGTGATTAATCAGTTAGGAGTTATGGGACACCAACAAGCTTCTACTAAGCGTTTGTAACAGTCTCCCATTGCACAGTTACATCCAAGGAGGATAGCGAGCAGTGATGGACTCAAGAGATTTTGAGATTTCAGTGACTCTGTGAAGGCAGACAATTAGCTATTGTTGTGGCACCATAAACAGAAAGGAAAATTCAGAAATAAAGTATGTAAACCACAACCAGTCTCAGTAAACAGCATTATAGCACCTTACTGAGCTTTGTTAGCTGAGAATTCCTGACAAGTGTAGAAGCAGCTACTCCTCTGTAAAAGCTTTGTTGTAAACTGTGTACTTTATGTCATGTCTTTTATTCTTGTCTCATATGGAGGTGTTTTTCAGAATTAGCAGGCATGCAATTCAGTAAATGTGTTACTGGAACCATCACACTGAATAGCGCTTATTGTTAATAGAGTTGCTGTGGAGTTTTTTGCGCTGGGAGTTTAGTGACAGTGTTAAGAGCTTTGTACCGTTGTCTATGTGCTGTTTCTGTCTGTGTGGTATTGTCATAGGGAAGTTGAGATTATTAAAGGAATATTAAGATTCTGGGTTTTTTCTCCCGATTTTTTTCTAACATCAATGGACAAAATAGATCTGGTCTTAACAAATTGTATACCCTAGAGCATCAGTATTCACCTGTGTTGTTTTTGTGTAACAAATTGCTGTCACCTCAGATTTCTCTGGAGCTTTCCCAAGCTGAATCTCTTAAAGAAAGTGGAATGTTTGTCTTTGTTCTTCACAAAGTACTGAATCAATTTCTGCATGAACTAGCAGAACCATGCAGCAAGCTACTCGGAGTCCTCGTTTGGTAGCTGGGACCACTCCAACTATTGGTAGAGCAGGCGGTGCTGGGGTAGCCAAGCAGCCATGGCCCATCTGCTCCTTTCACCTATCTTTAAGCTTTGCAAAACCGACTGGCTGCTGCCACCAGGGAAGGGCTGGTGGTGATTTCATGGGACCTGATTCCTGCACCAGCAATTACTCTCTTGTGACAGCAAGCCTGGCTCCTGGTTCTTTGCTTCTTGCAGGGAGGGTGGCCTTGTGCCCTAGCTTCAGAAGGACAGGGTTATGAGCGCTGAGAAAGTTGAGAAGACACACAGAAAAATCATACACACACACACAGACAGATCAACTTTAAATCCATTTGTACATATCAGCATACAAACAACTTATAAAACTATGGTATAGCTGCCTAATTATTAAGAAAGATGCATATCAAGAGGTTCAATGGTTCAACAAGGTCAAGTGCAGAGTCCTACACCTGGGTCGGGGCAACTCCCGGCATCAGTACAGGCTGGGAGATGAAACGACTGAGAGCAGCCCTGAGGAGAAGGACTTGGAGGTACTGAAAGATGAAAAGCTAGACAAGATACAACAATGTGTGCTCGCAGCCCAGAAGACCAACTGTATTCTGGATTGTATCGAAAGCAGCGTGGTCAGCAGGGCAAGGGAGGTGATTCTGCCCCTCCACTCCTTTATGGTGAGATCCCACCTGGAGTCCCACGTCCAGCTCTGGAGCCCTCAGCACAGGAAAGACATGGACCAGTTGGAGCAGGTCCAGAGGAGGGCCACAAAAATGACCAGAGGGCTGGAACACCTCTCCTGTGAGGAAAGGCTGAGAGAGATGGGGTTGTTCGGTCTGGAGAAGAGAAGGCTCCGGGGACAACTTATTGTGGCCTTCCAGTACTTAGAAGAGGCTTATAAGAAAAATGGAGACAAGCTTTTTAGCAGGGCCTGTTGCTATAGGACAAGGGGTAATGGCTTAAACTGAAAGAGAGTACATTCAGAATGGATATAAGAAAGAATATTTTTGCAAACGGTGTGGTGAAACACTGGCACAGTTTCCCCAGAGAGGTGGCAGATGCCCCATCCCTGGAAACATTCAAAGTCAAGTTGGATGGGGCTCTGAGCATTCTGATCTAATTGAAGAAGTTTCTGCTCATTGCAGGGGGGTTGGACTAGATGACCTTTAAAGATCCCTTCCAATGCAAACAATTCTATGATCCGGTGAGTCTACATTTTTAAAAGCTGAATCTTGTGGAGGTATAAAAGACCCATTGACATTTTTGGTCCTTTTTAGTTTTTTAAACAGCTGTTAAATTCTTTTGACCTTTTTAAGTGATTGAATGAAAAGGTTTTAAAGCCCCAGAATTTATTTTTTGAAGTCAATCAAAATTTTGGCATTTCCGTATATCTGGCATTTCAGTATCTTAATTTTCATTACCATAAAGATCAATAGTACTGTCCATCTCTGTTTACAGTATTTTATTTCCTCAAGAAGCTGACTTGAATGTCAAAGAAGATCTCTAGATCTCTGTCAAGCAAGATTTCAATAAAAAAACAGTGGAAAATATTTGTTGTGTCTGATTATTAGATATCATTTATTTTAGCGCAACATCCTGACTTCATTTCTCTCAAATCTTTCACAGCAATGAGTACAGGAGCTCATGGGCCTAACAGCAAACATAAATTCTGTAGCAGACAAGTTACCTGAGTAGATGACATAATTCTGAGAGACATTTTTCTGAAAGAAAATGCCGTCTCTTTCTACTTACTTTTACTTTATTTTCTTCTCTAAGAAAACACCAAGAAAACATGCTGGTTCTGAAAGGTAGCTCCTTTGAGGCCTGTTGTTTTCCTCCGTCTATGTAAAAAGACAAGATATGAATTTGTTAGTGAGTTACCAGACAATTTAATATACAGTGCACCCAAGGAGCCAAATAGATGCACTCTCATTTGATACATCTTGACATAGCTGAAAGTTTGAATTTTGAAGTCAGATTTACCAGAAGGCTTCTGGGGCCACAGCCAGGAGTAGCTAACAGTTGTATTCTCAAATGATGAGTATTTTCTCCAGGGAAGATATATTGATGTTTCCTAACACTACAGTGTGCATTGAAACCCCCTTATTAATGTGATAGCAGGCAAGACATGTCCTAGACAAAAAGAATCAGAATAAAACAAGGCTTTCAAACTTTTCCATCTTCATACCGGAATGGGATCATTTCACAGCATTTTGACAGTTCTGGCTGGCAGCCAAAAGACACATGCACCAAATCAGCATCAGGACTTTAATAGCTCATAATATTGTAATGTTATTTAATATGTTAGATTATTATAAGGGTACTATGATATACCAACATTGTTTTCAATTAATACATAAGAAAGATATTCCCTGCAATTTGCTCTTTCCACACTCAGTGGAATTTTCCAAATTCTGTCTTGCTCTGAGGGGAAGATTTGATTTTCAGTGGTCCTTTGCTATGTGGGATTTTGATTGAAAAAGAGCAGTAGTATCTGCTCAGAGATCCAGAGCTATGGGGCCATATTATCACACAAATACAAAAGGATCTGATTAGATAAGGGTAGCCTGATCTATGGTGTAGTTGAAACTGCAACAGTATGGAAGGTTGCAATTTAATCTATGTTAGGTTTGGATAACCATAGTAAAGCTAATAAATTGAGACTGGTTATTCATCTTAATTTACCTCTGGATTGCTGAAGTCTTGTTAAAATAATAATAATAACAACAATAACAACAGTAACAATACTAATGATAACAACAACAACATAATTTAAATTTGAAGTTTTTCCCAATGACTGAAAAGTTTGCCTTTCAAAAATCTCATTATAAAATTGAAAAGAAGTCCATTATTTCAGAATTCAGAGCATGATCACAGCACATTTCTATATTCCATAAAGTTGTTAAGGTCCTTTGATATTCTAACTCAAGTTTACTGCAATCAAAATTAAGGGACAGACCACATGTAAAATGCTAGATAATGTTCTAAGCATGAGTATGAATGTTATGTCCCTTACAACTGAGGTGCATGAGGTGAAGGCTTGAAATTGTAGGAAGATGTGCCTGAGAAGAAAGGTAGAGCAAAACACTCTGCACTTCCTGTAATAAACTTACTTTAGAGACAGAGGACTCAGTGGGACATTATGAGGCCCCTGTGTGACAACAGACTTTGTCAGTCTTTGGTTGCAAAGAAGTTGCCCCGTGCTGGGCGCCCCTTTTGTCTGCAGTCCTCTCACAGTCAGAAGGAGCTGAAAACAGAGAGCACAGAGGGTGTGCTGGGTGAGAAACCCAAGTGCTACAAGGATCCCTGTGGCTGCAGAAACTGTCTGGGATTTAGGAAGCAGAGGCTCAAGCTGAGGAAGTTCTGCCCACTTCAGCGTCATAAGCGTGTCCCCCTCTGCAGCCAAGTGGGGATTCTCAGGGCTTCTGGTGGCTGGGCAGTTGCTGGTGGCTGGGCAGTTGCTGCCTCCGGACCTTCATTGGTGGAGTCATTCCTTTTCTTAAGAGCAACCAGTACCTACATGTTGCATCAAAGGACACTCTGTAGTCTAGCCACTCAGGTGACATGTGGCAACTCAAGATCCAAGCCCACAATCCTAAATATTTAATAGCCATCATCATATTTTGACACTAATTCAAGCCCTTGTTGCCAGGCTCAGCAGAAATACAGACAGCTGAATGTACGTGGAAAAGGAAGTGTGCTCTCATGCCTACAAATAGTCTGACCAGTTCAAGGGCAAAGAACTTTGATGGGGATGAAAAGTTAGTGCTGTCTCTGCATCTACTGTGAATGTTTTGCGGATAAAAAAAGAGTTCAGAATCCAGCTGCTGTCAACAGATTTTTCTAACTACTAAATCTACAGTGGTACATGTGGAAAAGTGCATTTATCATAGACAAAACTGAGTTTCTGAAAAACATTTATTAAAAAAGACTGACTACAGCTTTCAGCAAGCTTGACAAGATTTCATATTTCGCTTTTCTTCTTTACCAAGTGCATTAATAGCTTTTAAGACTAAATGACATGAGTGCTAGATATCTCAGCAGTGTATTAGAGATGGAGAAAACGGAATTTTGTGACTTTGTGTACATGCCTGGTGAACAGGAGAAAAAGCACAGTGAATAGGACTGTTTGAAAAATCAGGACTTTCTCCCCAATTCAAACAGATTCATAAAGAAATTTGTGATTAAACAGTTGAAATTCAAAATAAATTTGCATTGCCCAGCTGATATTTCTCACTATATCCTAAATATTTGAATGGTTGAGTGTTCTTGGAAACATCTTCAAAACAAAAAAAGCCCAAGAAATCTGTTCTCAGGTTGTATTAGTATGCATCTGTCACTACCACTTTCACCAGCTCACCATTTTTGCTGTTTAGGATTTTTGCTTGCCTGATCAGACACCAGAAACATATGATGTGGGCAAATATCCAACAGCGAGATGCAAAACTGAACAATCGGAAACACTCTAGCTTGGAAAATTCTCACTAGCTTGTGAACACTTACAAACAGCAAAACTAGACTTGAACAACTAGATCCAAGCTCCTCAAAATCCCTAAACAACAACAACACATCAAAGCAGTGAAGCAAGTGGCAAAAAAATACAGTCTTTCCTGAAATCTTTTCCAAATGCAGTCACTATCCAAAGTTGATTAATATTTTTGTTAGATGAACTTACCTCATTCTAAGCAGCCACTTACGTCTTTCTGCTGTGGCTGTATGACACGATACGGCTGGTTGCCTAACACAACTACGAGAAATAAAAATAGCTTCAAGTAAAATAATTTTTACTATCTGAGCCCCACATGAGCTCTGGCTGATCTTACTTTCGCTCAAGTCAAGATGGTGATTTTTGTACACATTACATTTTTCATTCAGATGCAACAGAATTTTTTAATGAATTGTCCAAGATGCAACGTCTTTACTCTGAAGCAAATTAAGCCACCTTCTATAACAAGCTGTAGAGTTGTTTGTGTATGTGCGTGTGTGTGTATGTTTTTACTTTATTGCCATCATTATACCAGTTCCCACTATGGGCTACAATTCCAGGCTCTGCACCAATATCGCTATTGGTACAGGTCAGCAAGGGTTGACTCACTTGCTGTGGAGGTTGAAAACATGGGAATATGCCTGTCTTTCTGTATCATCTAGTTTCAGGCCAAGGAGCAGGAATTCTGGGCTGAGCATAGGGTCTTTGTACACAGAAGATGAGGGACGTCTGGGAGTCGGTCAGCAGAGCTGAGTACAAGCCGGATTTTCTGGGAGGATGAGCAAGGTGTGTGGGTGAGACAGCTTCCAGGGAAGGAGGTAGCTGCTTCCTGGAGCAGGCTGCACCCGAAATGAGTTATAGTGAATTGTTTTAGCAGCTTGGTTCGCTGAACAAGAGCAGATTGCCTCCAGCATAGTCTTTAAGTGCTGACAGACAGCCTTTTGGTTTCGTGTTCTTCAGACCAAGCATACCACCCCCACAGGGAGGCAGAACTTCTCATGCCTTGGGACTAAGGTCAGCTTTTGTGCACTGTCTACGGGAATAAGGAAAATCTGCATCTAATTTTGACAGTGAGCTCTGCCTAAAGGATATGCATAAAGATTACTATTTTTTCATCGGTGTGTTCAAAGCAGAAAAATGAGTGTGTTCTCCACTATGGCAGATCTGTTCTCAAACAGGGATAAAAGCAGTTTGGTGCACATTCCCCACAGGACATGCATTCAACTTTGCAGTGACATAATCATCAATCTCAGCCCAGCAGTCACACCTGGTGAGTTGTTTAGAGAAAGAACACAAAGGCATGTGCTGAGCAGGACTAGAAATTATTTGCGCTGCAAGTGACTAAAGTGACCAGTAAGGCTGTACTTGCATATTCCAAACACCCCTCCCCGCCAGCCAGGTAGGATGAATTATGTCCTTCCTTTGTTCTCAATAACATTCTGAATGGCAGCTTTTGAGAAGGCAGGCACTTTAGGGAAGCTTTGCAGATGTTTTTCCTTCCTTGAGTCTTGCTGAAATAGATTAGGAATACTCTCACATATGAGCGACTCCTAAAATACAGGTCAAGCCAGCAGAAACTGTTATTAAATTAACCTCATTCCTCTCCATGGAGCCCTTCACTCCAACCAGTTGAGTGCATTTTATCTATACTGTATTACAATCTGCTGTAAAGGCTTATGTTAGAGTGATTTCATTTTTTCAACAAACCTACTCACCATCTGCATTTGGCAAAACTCGTTGACATCAGTCTTTGTTGCTTAGCAATAAATACTTGTGCTGACTCCAGTCACAAAGAGTGTTCATTACTTTGTCATTCAGACATTTTACACAGCCTTTATGGCCTCAGAAATAATTTATTTACTCTGGCCTTCTTGGAAGAGAGGGGCAAGAGCTGAAAAAGAAATGTGTAGAATGAGAGGAAAGGCACATGGATCTTGAAAGATGTTGGACACAAATAGCAAAGAATCTGTAGTAGATCCACAATCTTGATAAAAAGGAGAAAAATACCTAAAAGAAACCAATGCAATACTATTACTATGAAATATTAAAACAGTTACAGAGTTTTCTGGACACTAACAATCTTGAACACTATTAAAGTGTATGTTTCGAAATGGCATCAATGATCACATTCCATCAATATGTGCTCATCAAGATGCACTGATCAGCAAGGATATGTAAGAATGTGCTTTGTGCTTATATTCTGTCTGTGTGTAATCAGAAGGTTTTCTAACTTGAGCAAAATACCTAAAAAATTTACATTGCTATAGAGTTCTATGATAATTGTCTTGTTACTCTTCAGATTTATATGAGTTTGGGAACTCAATTGTTTGAGTTTGGGAATGACTTTTGTAGTTAGCATTAGCTCAGGATTGAACTATGTTGAAACTTTTGAGGAAAGTTTTTATTTATAGAAGGTTAGTAGAAGAAATGCATAAAACTGCAATTATAATTGCTTTGCTCATTTAGTGGTCACTATGGCCCACTTCTGCTTAGATGTCTAATTGTAAGATATTAACCTTTGGCAATCAGACTAGAAAACAATTGGACTAGGAGGCTCAAAAAATGCAAAATTAGAATTGAAAATGAAATGGGTCACTTGTTACAGAGCATGTTCCATTTAATAGCTGAACAAGCTAACAAATGAATATGACAATGAGTCATCTGAAGTCAGAAAACAGCATACTGTTGGAACGTCAGATGATTTATAAAACGCTCAGATTTTGCTTTTATTTGTGGACACACTATGCAAAATAAGTTGATCATTTTACATGGGTAGCAGCAAAAATGCAGAAAAAATCGGAATATGTGATAACAAATCTGTCACAGGCAGAGTGTCCACCACAAAATATACAAAATGCTTTGCATTTTTTTCAGCAAATGGTGAAGAAAACTTCCCAAAGCTGAACTTCACTCAGGCATCGAAATTGGGACTCAAAAACTCTTTTTGCTTTAAAGGCGATGACTTTGATTCTGATCTATCAGTAGAATTTTTCACTTTCAGTCTTAACCAAAATAATAATAAATGTAGTGAGGAACTATGAACTGGGCATTTAGAGTTAGGCTGCTGGTGAAATACAGTGACCTTAAAAGATACTCCAGTCACATATAAGAAAGATTGTGCCGAAACAGCTGATCAGGCATGTTTAAAGACCACAGCTGCTGTGCAACCTTCAAGACCGAAGTGAGGGATTGGAAAGTGAACATTGTTACAAAAGTTACACTCTTTCAAAACATGCAGCAAGCTGAGAAGAAGAAGGGCCTCTTCCATGTCAGCCTTAAGTCAAGATGTAATTCAGGATCTCCACTTGGAAGGGACAATGCCAGCGTGTCAGTGCACCGCTGACCTGAATTGCTTTGGGAGGGGCGAGATCATGTTGCCCAGATACTCTGACACAGAAATCCTGATTTTGAGCCTCAGATGGCTGTTCCTGCTCACCAGGATTTGCTTCAGGAATCTATAAGGCAGCAGTGCATTTTGTTACGTGACTGTGCTCAGTCTGCTGAAGTGCTGTGGAACAGGGAATCTCTGTAGCTGTCTGAATGGATGCTCTGTTCAAACATACGCAGCCATTAAGTGCTGCAAACTTGAAAGTCTGACCCTCAGCCCTTTTGGAAATGTCTCCTATTAAATACAACACACTGCTGAAATAGAAAGCATAAAGGGAGCTGTGCTGAAACAAGAGAAATATTTTTACTTCAATATGAAGGAGAAAAATGTAAAAGCAACTGGACAGAAGGGGAAAAAACCCCAATCAAAAAGTAACATTCTGACAAAAAAAATTATTTGAAAGATGACAGACGACACTCTGCGGAGTCAGAGGCTGGGAATAACAAGAAACCTAAGGCTCCTTTTGGCAAGGCTGGTATTCTTCAATACCCAAGAGCATCTGTAAAAGCTTTCTCAAGAAAAATGATGACTTTTCTAAAAAATGCAGTTAATGTAGGAGGAACAGTGTATTCTTGGGGAATGATGGCTTAGGTGTTGCGCTCCTGACAAATCCAAGATCAAGTTGAATGACCAGTTGCCCCGATACAGGCTTAGAACTGCTCCACCTCTGCAGCGCTGATTATACTGACATTTCCCTTTCCTCCTCTGCTCCTCCCCCTCTCTCTCTCTCCAGGAAGTGTTTTTCTCTTTGCCTATTTCTAGTTACTGTTTCACTATTTTTCCGTGATAAAGGAAGGCTCAAGCAGAAACATTAAATGCTGTTTTGAGGAAGAAATAAACCCCATGTCAAATTCTGAATCCTGCATCACTTAGACAGTTCTGAAATCATGTAGAAAAATACCACCCAACTCAGTCTGAAGTGGGCCAGAAACCGTTTGATTTTTTTGGTTCTATAGCCTGAGAGAGGTCAAATTGAATAATCTAATGTCCTGGTCTGGATTTCAAGGCTGTAAATAAGACTAATGAAATGCTGGTGGGACCCCAGGCTGCAGTGAGAAAGCTAGCATAGCCCCTTTTCAGCCACCTGGAGGAAGGGGGACCAGGCAGGTCCAGGAGGAGGTCAGGAAGTCAGTGGTGCAATTCGGAATTCACCTTTCCCTGGTTCTCTGGGACACACCAGCTGCAGAGGTTCGTCTTCCTTTCTGGGACTCCTTGGTGAAAACTCATGGCACTAGGGAGCAGGTTGGGTCCTGATGTCCCCTCTTTTGGCCATGAACTTGTCATCAGCAGCCCCAGAGTTGAGCTCCTTGAGTAGCAAGCAGTACCTTAGGGTAGTAGGGTGCTGTAGGGGATTCAAGTAATGGCAAGAAAAACACAGGAGAGGCATCTTTACATGCAAGTTAAGCCATCAGGGAATGGTGCCTATAGCTTTTTTATGCTTCTGAAACATAAAGTATTCAGCAAATATTTGCAGTGTTCAGTGGAATGATTCTGTGAAATCAGGAGACCATATACTGCCTTCAGTAATAACACCAAATAGTGCACCACAAAGATAAAGTAAAAGGGGCTACAGGGAAAGTGGAGTTGATGATTAGCTGTCATTCCTTGACTATTTCTTTTCCATTATGTATTTACATATGTAATTTTCACAGTGGTTCATGTGGTCAGGCGCAACAATAGAGCTACAGATAAAGAATTCTGCCCCAGCTGAGGGTAAAGCTCCAAATTCAACAGTTTGTTTCCTCCTTGAAGGACACTTTTTCCATACTTTTATCAACAAAATGGATCAATGACTCACTGCTTGCCAATACAACTCACACTACGTTTGCTCATTTCCCTAGAACCGAGACACTCAGAATAAAAATAGAAGTCTGTTCTCAACGCTTCCTGTCCTGCTCTCAAAAAGAAGTGTTTCAGGGATTTAATTACTCATCCCTGGCTTTCCCAATCTCTCTCCTTCTCTCTATTGCTGGGAGTGTCCTGCGACAGGAAATGGTCCTGTCATGTAAGCTGCAGTGTGTTAAGGACTGCTTCCAGCTAAAAATAGGTACCAGAGCTATCTTCTAGTTTGTTCCTGTTGTTTTGTATTAAATTGCAAATGTCAAACATAACATAGAGCTTAGAATAAACTCAACCTTTTATGCCATTTAAATGTAACAGACTGCTTCTAACAGCCTGCTTTGAAAATGTACTTGAAACCCTATTAAGTATTTGTGGTGTGGTTCATGATGTGTCCATGCTTCAGAAAGAGTTGGTGGGTGAAGCGTCTGGTGGCTTCTTTTAGAGATTAGTATGTGCACCGTGGGAGCATTTTGGTGACAATCAAGAATGAGGCCACACTAGGATCAGTGTATGTACTCATCGCCTTAGGTCTTCAGAAGGGAAATACCTTTGAGTTAATGGTTCACTGTCTGAAAACCTCAGTGGGTTAATGGAAGGCATTGTACATCATTAGTGTTGTTACCAGTGAAGTTCAAATCCAAAACGTATAATTGTACATTGAACCACTGTTCATCACCATAATGTCCAACACCATGTATCTGGGTGCAGATAGGGCATATTCATCCTGTACATGAAAAAGATGATCTAATTAGCTTCTTCTGATAGAGATGTAAGATATGCCAACAAAGTATAATGCTTACATTTATTGTATAAAATATTATGCAATTAGATAACCCCTGATAGTAAATCGCTTGGGAAAAAGACTCAAAACTAAGAAAGTCATAGATTCTGATTTCGGCAGCATCTATTTTTATTTGGGCACAGTTATTACTTGACCTCTCTTCTCTGTGCATCAGTCAATATAAATGGAAAACTCATTAAAAGCAGGGCTCTTCAGAATGGTTTGTTCAACATGAAGACAAAAAGTTCTGGCTGAACACGTCCAAGTGTGACACTGTGAAAACAGTCTCTTCTTTCTGACAGTTCCTTAGTCAGCGGAACTAAAGCTGTGAAAAAAATAATGCACAACACCAAAGCCTTTTTTTAATAATACCTATTAATATTACAGCTTTAATGAATGGCTTGCTGAACATTTATAATCCAAACTCATTGGAGCAACACTAACAGTTTGCTCCTCCTACCATCACCATTAGCAGGCCAAGGCTAAAGAGAAGGAGAAAAATTTAGCTTTTGGAAGTGAGTGGGAGCAGAGGTTCTGACTGCATGGTCCTGCATGCCTGATGCTCTCAAGTTTTCGCTGAGAGTGCAATTGGGGAAGAGGACCTGTTTCGGAGGATGGCTGTGACAGTGATGAAAAGCAAAAGGAACATTTAGGGGAGAAGGAAAGGTAAATATGACAGACAGAGCAGGATGCCTTTGCCAGTTTCAACAACACCTGCCACAGCCAATGAACATCAGCTGGCCAATACGACAGAAACTTCGATGGTGGCATCTCAGTTCAAGCCACTCTTTACCAGTACATCTGCTGGGGTTGGCTTTGTAAAGAACAGCATGAGCACATCAATTTTGACAGGATTTTACTGGAAGATTTCCTTTTAACTTTTGATCTACTGTGGTTGAACTCTATGAATTTCTTATGACTGTGTCTAAATCTGCCCCACTCTACGTTGGCGGGCCTCCCAGTGTGCCCTCCAAAAAATCTCTTTGCGTCCTGCGTGTATTCTTGCCTTTTTTTCATCTGCCCAGCCCTTATTTTTAGAACTGCTTATTCAACTTTACATGTCAGATGTCCATATCTTTCATTCAACTTTTTCTTACAGTTAATTTCTGTCAAAAACCTATAACAAACACAGGAGACTATTATCCACTTATTACTTCTAATTTTTACATTTAATTTTTACTTTGGTGTGATTTCGACAATCCTACGTGTAAACTGCAAAAATCAAAGCTGAAATAAGTTTTAAAAAAATATGATTTGCTAAATCATAATGAGCATATTTTGATTTACAAGACCAGGCAAGTGATCTGAAGCTACATTACATTTTCCAGCCGATGTTAGACGAATTGCTTAATGACTTGCTTATAGGAATATACAAATTTTATTGCATTAATGGAGAATTTTCACCTTCTTGACTTTGTGAATAAGCTGATATAGACTCAAGTATGTCTCAGCGCGAAGGTAATCAAATGTGTGGTGGGGAGAAACTTGCTTAGACCCTGCTATGCTACACCTAGCAGTGTCAAATTCAGAATTAAGATGCATGTCCACACAGTTCCTTTGCTGAAGAGCATTTTCTTTCCTTGAATGCTAAAATGGTTCCATGGCATGAGGTAGAAAAATTGTGGTACAAAAGATCTTGAGAAAATAATTGACTCAGTGAATAATTTATTGAATTTACTGAAAATATTGACCTAGATTTAATGTTTCCACATTCAGAACACGGAAAATGAGTTAAATTGGTATGTTGAGTTAGCCTCGAGTGAGACTGTTACAGCATGATTAATTTACAACTGTGAGTTGTTACTCAAGAAAAGCCATGTAGCTATTAAACGTTCTGCTTGGGTTACGCTGACATTTTCTTCACACTAAGTTGATGATCTGTGGTCTGATCTTGCCAACCATTAGTGAAAACAAAAGCTGTGAAAAAAGAAATTGGGAGTGATTAGCAGGCTTGGGGATAGGTAAGGATTGCAGTTCTGGATCTTCTGACTCTTCACTTTTTCTCCACCACCTTTGAACAGATCTGATACCAGGTCCCAGCAACCTGGTATCTTGTCTTAACCACTTCTTCTGTATTCAAATTGCAGAGGCCGTTAGAAAGCCTGGTGCACTGAGTGTAAAGTACCATAAATGAGTGTCAGGCTACTTCTGGGAAGAGTGGTGTCTAGACCTGCTTATGCTTTTGACAAAAAAAAAAAAGGATCCAATAGCAAAGAAAATTCTGAATGAAAAATCTTTTTGAATGTCCAGCAAGGAAAGCGAGAGCTGGAGATGGACAACAGAACAGTTGGGTAATACAGAAAGAATATGAAATAAAAATGATGCTAAAATGAATGTAGTTTTCTGTTCATTGTGTAGGCTGATGTAGTTTCTTTTGACAGAAACTCCTTCCTTCAGTGGACATCAGATAGCCAAGCTGATACTGTGTCAGGCCTTCCTAAGAAGCAGAATGTATCAGGTAGAATACACAGCTTCCAGACTAAAGATGCACTGAACTTGTAGACATCTGCTTCTCTAGACATATCCTTCCTCAATAGAAAGCATTTTGCCCTGCCTGATTTACATGAATCAGGCAGTTCTTGGGTATGTACAACATTCATTGAGCCAGCCTTGCCCAGCCCTGGCAAAAATCTCCAGAGAAAGAAGCTACTTGCTGCAACTGTTAGCGGATTGAAGCTTTTAATAAATATTGTTCTGCAGAAATGTTCTCTGCAGGAAGAAGTTCATAAAAGGGTCACACTATTTTTAAGAAAAGGAAAAATTGTGTCAGGAAACGCTGGCTACAAGGGGAGGATTTCAAGGCACAGGAGATTCTAAGATAGGTTGTGATACTCATGAAGGTAAGTGCGGGAGTAAGACACACGTGTACATGTGTGTGTAAGACGAAGGAAAAAGTTAGAGGGAGACAGATAGCACAGAAGTGGTGGGGGAAGCAGTGAGGACGTCCATGAATGTAGAGGGATGGGAGGCCAGGTCTGGATGCTTGCCGAAAAGGGGTCTGATTGGAGTTCAGGCTATGATACCACAGTGTTTTCAGTCACCCTTTAAACTGCTACTTACAACACACAAGTCCATAAGCAAATGAGGAGAAACAACTCAGTAAGTGCTAGTAGATTCAAAATTATAATGAAATAAAGAGAAAGAGAAGATTGTAGAAAAGGTTATGTGTTGTAACAGGGTCATGAGAAAGAGAAAGCAAAAGGCATTTTCATCTTCTTTGCTTCATAAATAAGTGACCAGGAGTGGGAAGAAGGATTTAGAAATCCCACAGTGTCCCCTACTTTGTGCAACAGTACCCCAAGTACTCGTGTACAACTCCATTAAGTCCTACAAAAGCAGGTCCCTTTCAGGGCAAAAGTAACCGGAGATTCAGGGAGGTGTTCAATTTGCAATTGAAGACAACCAGTCCTAGTTATCTACTTCTAGGTGTTATTTCAGAGGCAGGAGTCTGAGATCTCTTCAGAGTCAGTGGAGAGCCCAGGGAGCGAATGTCTACCTCAGGGCGAGTGGAGTCATTTTCTAGACTCATTGGTTTTGTAGGCTGGATCTCACTGACTACTACGGGAGGCTAGACACCTAATTTTCTTGTAGACACAAATTACGGATCTCAATCATCTTAATGTAAAAATGCAAGATCAAGTTAGATTCAAAATGTCTGTTTCTTGGAGGATGTTGGAATCTGTGATAACAACATATGCAAAACCTACCAAAAGCAGGAAAGCAGGAGCTAAGATAGTCGAAGCTCCTTTATCTTTGCCTTCTTTGTGCAGTGCTGCCATGCACCAGCAATCTGTACATTTTGTGTCTGAACTCTTCCGACTTTATGTAAATATTGTCTCCTCCATAGACAGAATGCCAACCTCTACCGCAGAACTGCAGACCCTATTTCACCCTTACCTCTGTGACTAAACCCGTCACAAGCTGAACATACTCAAGGAGACAGTCCCCGCTTAGCCTTTGTAACCAACAAGAGCTGCCAAAAGTAGTACTGGAAATAAGCCTACAGGATGCTTTCAACGTGTAAGAATCTCTTTTCTTTCCTAGTATGTAGGGCAGTTAGCCTGAGAGGATCCTTACAAACCAAAGGGAATTGCACACCCCAACTGATCATTTCCATAACCAGACCTCTGACACTCAAGCATCTTTTGTACCACAGAACTGCTGCTGGCATGTCAGCCAAGTTGCAACACTTGCAAAATTTCATGAAGGGCTGAGGAACCTATCACTGAGCACCAGACACTGAATCTTCTGGAAAGCACATCCTTTTTAGTTCACAGGTGGCAGGCGGAGAAAGAATTGGCTTGAAAATTACAGCAGTTCTGCAATTTTTTCAAATTGACATAAATCAAGGAATGACTACTTAAAATAACCAACTCCTTACTCCAGTACATGATCAGAGCTAGAAAACGATGTTGAAGCTGGGGAGATGAAGAGATGTTTGGATATGCTGCGATCACGGTTTTCAGCTGTAAGCATGGGAGTGTGCACTCTGAGAATGGAGCAGATGCTTCCAATTATCTGCAATAAGGAGAAGGGACATTTGCAAATGTAGCTGGTGCTAGGTGGCTGTCAGAAAACTCTTGGATAAGGAAGAAAAGCATGCAAACTGTAGCAAAGTAATTTTACTTTCATAGCACACTAATTTTAAGACACTGCTCTACAAGTTGAAAAACTTGTGTGTATTCTGATGACTGAAAGCAAAACAATCAAACTGAAAATCTTATTGTAGGGGTGTTTTTCTATTTTAAACCATGACAAACTTTACTCATGAAGCATTATATCCTTTGAGGTTCTGAAATATTATTTGAATTTAAATAGATTTACATGCTTAACTGTGGCTGCTCCTATAGTGCTTGTATATGAACTGAAAATTAGATTCCCACAGAAAGGGACAGCTTGTAAAATACAGAACTGTACAACGCAGAAGAGAAGGCACAAATGTAGCCCTTTTATTCAGCCTTTTGTAAATACTACATGCCACATCCTGGGACATGTTTCTGGTTTGCTGTGTGCTTAGCAGGGTAATGTTCAGGAAGTTTGAATGGCCTGCCCAAACCATACATGTGCTGACCGGTAAATTCGTACCTTATCACTTGTTACTTAATCTACACTAGCTCAGGCTGCCTGCGCTCTCTGCTGGTGGCATGCCCATTTTTTTCTCCCAAGCCTTGTGAAGAAGAGAAGAACCATAGACAAGCTTCCTCTCTAGTGAGCTAACTTGTGTTAAATGTTCCAGCCAGACCCTCACACCTTCACACCACTCGGCTAGTTTGGCTGTTGTGAGCTTGTCCATGTGACACACAGATGTATGAGGTGCTATCAGAAGACACAATGGTACATGCAGACACACAGGTTTTAGATAAAAGTGCCCTGTATGAGCCAACACTGAGCTCAGAATCTCTCCATGTCCACTGACAGAGCTAAGCACTTTGACCATATCAATAGCATGTGCCAAAGGAGCCAACAATGAAGCCACAGTTTTGAGTTTGTTCTCCTAGACAATAGCAAATGCATTTTCATCTGTTCAGTTCCAACGCTTTTCTTTGCTTCTTTAATTGTCTTGGGGGGGGAAGTGCAAGTAACTAGCTAGATGTGAAAACATCAAGCTGCATCTAATTTCCTGGGAGTGGCTCGCTGTTAGCTGGCCATAAACACATTGCAGCTTATCTGTCCTTGCACTCATTTTGCTGCATCTGGGATATATTGAAATGCATGATGGTCAATATAACAGAAACAAGTTTTCAGCAAAAGTTTCATGCTCTTAGCCTTGCTTTTATTTAAAATGGATCCATCTTGGCTGTATGGAAGGAACTCCTATTTCAATTTTCCTGTGCAAAATGTAAGAGAAAAATACATCAAGATGAAATTATTGGTAAAAATATGAACTTATTGACAAGAGATAATACTTTGCTGATAAAATATATATAACTTTTCAAAAGTTCCTCTTTCACTCCACTGCTTTTAGATGTGCAGTACTTGCACACACTAGAGCTTATCCACACTTGAGGGGCAACTTAAAAATCATGTGGGAAAATGCTCTTTTCTTGGGAGCTTGTGCAAAACCTCAAACACTGATGACTGAAATAATTAATTTGAAAATCATTGTTTTGTGACTATATGCACTCAGTAGTACTACCTAAAATTTTGCCTACAGACAGGAGTGTTGAAATTGATTTAAGGCAATATGTTCTTCATTCAGCAAACTTCTTACTGATTACTCCAAGTCAGATAATTTTTCTTACTCTTGGTGTTCTTTCGAGTTTCTCAGATGATATGACTCTAGCCTTTTCTGGCTAATTTCTGGTGGCCTGGAGAAAGAGTGGATAATGAGTTCTACACTGCAAGTACATGCCTCATTTCACTCTTGTTCAAGAACCACAGGAAGCTGCACAAAAATGATAGGGAGTGAAAGGAATTCTGAGCAGCTGGGTATAACCTCTTCCTCCAAACACTGATCCACTATGGGCAAGTCAAGGAAAGGTAACTGCTTGCTGATTTGGATGGATGGACAGAAGTCTTGGTGCTTATTATGAAGACTTCACTATTTGGTAACTGTCATTTTGTAAAGAAAGTGAGTACAAGCCAGTAGATTGGGTACCCCATAAACAAGTAAGATCCTAAGTTCTCATTTGCCTGTCCGGTGAAATAAAGCAAGTTCAGTTAGAGGAAGTGTCTGAGGGAACTGAAATTGATTAGGCTGGAGAAGCAGAGGCTGAGGGGAGGCCTTATTGCTCTCTACAACTACCTGAAATGAGTTTGTAGTGAGGTGGGTGTTGGTATCTCCTCTGAAGTAACTAGCGATAGGATGAGAGGCAATGGCCTTAAGTTGCATCAGGGGAGTTTTAGATTGGATATTAGGAAAAATTTCTTTACTGAAAGGGTGGTCAGACATTGGCACAGGCTGCCCAGAGAAGTGGTGGAGTCACCATCCTTGGAGATGTTAAAAAAAACATGTAGGTGTGGAACTTCATGACACGGTTAAGTAGGTATGGTGGTGGTGGATTGATGGTTGGCTCTGATGATCTTAGAGGTCTTTTCCAACAGTAATGATTCTATGTTTCTATGAAATCTGAGAGCATGTGATTAAAAATGTGTAAAGCTTCTTGAAAAAAATTGCAATAAAACTTTTAAAATACATCCTGATGGCTGAAATTTGTTGAACAAAACAAAGTTCAACACTGGTTAGTGCAAGAGGCTAGGAATTCAAAAGCATGGTCTGCTAAAAATGTTGCCAGTATTACGCCCTGGCTCCGTGGACTTCAAACATCAGTCTCTTCTGTCTTGCCAGTGTATACAATATACACATTAATCTTTTTTTATTTTTCCCTAAAGTACTGTCTCTTAGGAAGCTTATAATAACAAAATATCAGGAGAAAATGAAGATAAAAATTGAAATACAACCAGTGATATAATTTTAACTTAAATTTCAATTAAAACTTGGTTGCGTTGTAGTAAAATACTGAGAGTACAAGGGGCACTTGGAGCTGAATTCATAGGCATTTACTGGCATTCTAGACATCCTGGAGTATCTGAGACACCTGCACATGGTTTATCAGATAATATAGGACTCATGGAGACTTCTGTCCTTCTGAAGCAAGGATGTAGGAAGGATGACCTAGTATGTCTAAAATGATGTTAAATACAATTTTGGCTACTAAATCTCACTCCTTTTGTCTAGAATTACCTTTGAAAGGCAACTACAAATAAAAATGTCTGATTTCTACCATACATAGCTGCTAAGTAGCTTTACTGATATGGATTAGTACAACAGTGCAAACAAAAGTATAAAATTTTCTTTTCATTTTCAGAATTGGCAGGAGGCACATTATCTTCTGAAATTCTGCACAGGGATATTGCATAGTTATTATTCTTTAATGACAATTCTGCATGTTAAGTAGAGTTGCTGAGTGATTCACTACAAAAGTAAAGGTAATTTTAATCTCAGCTGGGCACCTTCCACATCTACTGTCATGTGACAGACATAATGAAAGGTCTAGGGAGGATCCAGCTGGGACTCCTCAACAGAAACGCCAGTTACGTGAATACTGTAACCTTCTTTCAGGGCAAGGCTAAAGTAAATCAGGAGAAGAAAAAAGTGACATTAGTCAGATCATATACATATATATGGCATACAGATTAAGGGAGTTCTCTGCTATTTTGCATATGTGATCTTTAAAATGACATCATGATTATGTCCCAGGTAGAGGAATAGAGGAAAGAGAACCATATAGTATATTTGCATATTTCAGAGAACATCAGCATTTCAAAGGCCATTTCAATCTAGTGCAGGTATTTCACTGTGGTTTGTCAATATGTTTGAATGGAATATGTATCAACAAATTTGTTAAAATTGGCCACGCTGAAGATATCATAAATCCATATCCAATCTAAGAAGTAAAGATCCAAATTTAGACAGGATTATCAAAAGTAAGAAAAAATAGCAAATTAAAAATGAGCAACCGAGCAGATTTCCTCTGACTGTAGTGCAAGTGGGACACAGTGCAAGCTGACAGGCAACTGCTTTTTGAACATGACACCTCGTTGCTCTTTTCAGTCACTCAAGTAAAGGAAGTGTTGAGACCCATTTTCCCACTTTCTGGTTTGACTACTAGCTACTGCAAACTTTCTGAATCAGATGTTCATATTCAGGTGGATAGATCATTTCTATTGCACAAGACTCAGGGTAAGGAGCAGTAAATATTATTAAGCAGAGGCCTAGGTTTTGTTGCTGTGGACAATTTGGACCGTAACACAGCTTGCTACATAAAATTGTCAAACCCAATAGAAATTAGACACACACATAGTACTGTCCAAATTCAAGACTTAAAAAAAAAAATCTTCTAAAGCCTTCTAGAGGGCAGAGACTGACTTCTGGCAGTGCCTCAAAGACCAAGGCACATTTTGGATAAGATATGAAGAAACTAAAAGTAGTATGAGAGGATCAAAAGACAATCTGGAAACTAAATGAGATGAAAATTTGCTTTGTGACAGCAGCCATTTTGTTAGTCTGCACTCATCTTCAGTGTGCAGTTTAATATCCTGGCTGGAGAATCTGACCATCTGGCCCAGGGATCCTGGGGTGCATTAAGAAGAGTGTGGCCAGCAGGTCGAGGGAGGTTATTCTCCCCCTCTACTCTGCCCTAGTGAGGTGCCATCTGGAGTACTGTGTCTAATTCTGGGCTCATCAGTTCAAGAAAGATGAGGAGCTACTGGAGAAAGTCCACAGAGGTCCCTTCCAACTCCTACCATTCTGTGATTCTGTGATCCCGGAGACTCCACAGGTGGTTCAAGATAAGATATTTGATGATAGTCAGTAGCAACTGTTCCTTCAGGTGTTGAAATGATTGTGTAGGACAACCTTGTGTACATAGTTAAGATAGTTAGGATATGTTTTTTGTTTAGTTTAAAGTACTTAATGGATGGATCACGCATATGCTGGAGTGGTCACCCAGGACTGTGGTTCAACTGGTTATAAGAATTGAACAGAACAGCAGTTTGGGGAGTGTCTGCTGATCCAGCTGAAAGTGCTGCTGGAAGGACCCTCACAACAGAGACTCTCACTATCGCCCAGACTGCAAATGGCTTGCTTGTTTTTGAAGTTTGTTTTTCTCACCTATTTACCCTATGCCAAAGGTTTCTCAACAGTCCATGTGTGTCTGTGCTACCCTGCACTTGTTCTTTCTGACACCAAGACAAAGTCAGTCTAAGCCTAGATTGTGTGGTATATCATCTAGATGCGAATAGGCTATCTCAGGCACTGAAGTACAGTTGTATTGAGTGCTTTACCTGTACTAATGATGCTCCTCAGCCAGATGAATAGACCTAGGAGGGTACAATGCTAACACAGTTAAAGCACTTCTAGCATCCTGTGCTAGCTGCTTAGAGGTAGACTGAGAATTTTTTTAAATATAGATATTCTCTCTGAGACACTAGAAAAAACAGGCTACAGTTTCTTCCTTTGCAGATATTTTTTCTTTTCTTCTGTGCATAAATTTTTATTGCTTTGGCTTCAAATAAACAGGACAGGACTACAAGAGCAAAAGATTACAGCAGCTTTAGTCTATCTAAATTAACTTTATTCCTTATTCTCCATAAAAGGGCAATTATTATCTTCCTAACACCATCTAAAAACCACCTAATGGTTTCTTTTGATAAACTTTTCTTTGCATGAAGGCAGAAAGACGGAGGGAATTAACAGTACTTGTGAGATGAAAGCCTTACACTTTAAATATTTTGATTCATATGTTTCTTCTAATTCTATATCTTGAACTACATGTTACTCCTGGTAGTAACTTGCCAAAGGAAGAAGCGTACGAAAAATCTCAGTGTTTACAGCCAGGAATCTTGGTTAATTTAGTGCAATGATAGTCTTGCATAAGGACCGTTTACTCTTTAGAGCCATCTTCTTCCACCAAAATTAAGACTGCAGTGTGTCATTGTCGGGGCTGGTTTTAAGGACCACTGTGAATATCTTTCTATGGTGTTATCATTAATGTCAGTGTTGTGTTTAACTACCATCTAAACTCGCAATGAGTGAGAAGGAAAAATCTTATTTTACACCTTTGGTAGTATAAAAAGCGATGAAACCCGAACATTAGTTGGAACCTCCAGATACTATTGTAACAGCCATAAAAAAAAAAAAAGGATGATCAAACTACAACAGCAATCAGGTCAAGTTAATATGCCATACCTCAGGAAATCTTAGATCCCTGCCTCTGTCACAACACCTATTTTCTGTCGTATTACCCACCTTACGATATTTATCAAACACCGTTTTTTGACAAAGGGGAAAAAAGATCCACATGGTACAACTGTATTCTAAGTGATCTCTAGTTCCATTCCAGTGCTTATTCATGTAAGAGAGTAATTTTTGGTCTGGATTCATGTAAGAAGAACAAAACAGACTGCCCATTTCTTATCTTTAGGCAGATTTTCCAAAAATAGCCTGGAGTTAGTTAGGCCAGAGACTCTACCCTACCTTTCTCACTAAACAAAAAGCATGAAACAAAAAGGAATGGCAAAAGAAATTAACCTTATGGGAGAAAAAGCAGTTTTGCTATCACGTAGCAAAGTTGCTCCATCCGATTGGAAAAAAGTGAGCCAAAAGGACAATTGGAATTGGGATGAATGATATTAAAAGGTGAGTCCTTGCCCACAAAGAGCTGATGTATATGGAAAAGCCTAACAGTGGGGGATCTTTTCCTAAGAAATTTAGCCTTACGCAATATTTATGCAAACGGAAAGGCCCCAAAAGGTTTCTCAAAAAAAGACAAAAGACACAAACCAGAAGCAGCCCATGGGTTCATGAATCAAAAGCTTTATAGTGAAAGAAGTTTCATGCAGAGAAGGTGGATGATGAAGAGCTCCATTTATCCACAGCTCTGCGGCCCCTCCAGCTCCTTGTAAGGCCATGACTGTTACAGAGAAAGTGTGGTGTGGAGCTCTCTGTCCAGGATTGCAAAGACTTTCCAGGTGCATGTAGGACCATAATAGTGTACACACTGGGGCTGTGTGCGTTTCATATCCTTAAGTCAATGTCATTGCAGAAAGTTGCAACATTCTCCGAGTGGCAGAGGAGGGAGAGGACAGGAGCATGCCATGGTCTGGTCACATTCCTGTCCAGGCATCAAGCTGTAATAGGAGAAGTAACAAAGGAGGAGCAGCCACTCCCCATTGCCACAGGCAGCAGCCCCTGCCCTCCCCTCCATGCTCTCTCCTTTTAGGCTGTGCTTATCCGGATGTTTACCTGCCAGCCTGGGCTGTTGCAGCCTTGTTTATAGCCATCCTGGGCCTCCCATGCTACCAACCCACTTGTGACATGACCACCATCAGTGTTCTCCCTGCAGGGACACAGCCATGACATCACAAGGGCTGGTGCCCGGAGCTAGTGCTGCATCACTGTGACATGGCTATTATCTTCCACTATTCAAGTGAGAAGAAAAAATAGATGAATAGTAATTATAATAAAACTCAAACAACTGGTAATGCTGGGGAGGAAAATTAAGTAGCTGCAGCAGCAATTTTAAGGACAGCAGCTCAGCAAAGGTTGAAAGAGAATTAAAAGCAGCAGGTTCTACCTACTGCCTAGTTTTAAAGATTTATGTGGTACTTGCTGCTGAGATTTTATGGGTTTGAAGGCTGAATGCTGGAAGAAAGATGCTTGTCAAGTTGACTGAAGGTAATATTTCACACCTTTCAAATTAAAGACATGTCCAATGCGAAACCCTGCATCCAGAAGTGGCTGACAGTGCCGAGGAGGTTTCATTGTGCAATTTAATTTCTTTCCCAGAAATGAACCAAAGATGTTGCTAGAGACCCTCAGTTGCTACATACTTCAGTTGGAGACTAGGATGAAATCTGTGAAGTAGCTTCCATCTGTGTGGTTCACTGTAGACTATTACATCCTCTTTAATAGATAGGACAAAAGGCAATGGGCACAAACTCAAACACAGGAGATTTCATTTGAACTTCAGGAAACACTTCTTCACTGTGTGGGTGACTGAGCACTGACATGGGTTGTCCAGCGTGATTGTGGAGTCTTCATTCTTGGAAATATTCAATAGCTGTCTGGACATGATCCTGTGTAACCTGCTCTAAGTGACCCTGCTTGAGCAAGGGGTTGGACGCGATGACCTCCAGAGGTCCCTTCTGACCTTAATCATTTACTGATTCTGTGATCTTCGGTGCATGAAACTCATTGCTTTCACCATATTTAGTTGCTCATTAATTGTTTTACCTTGGTGGATGTTAAAGTAAAAATGAAAGCAAGGAAAACAGATTACGTGCAGAAGAGAGGTGACCTTTAAATAATCAAGCACAACTACAAATGATAATAAATGTCTTCCAGTGAATTATGGCAGACCCTTTAAATGCTTCAGCTGCTGTGTGTGTCAACTTCGCCTGCTGATGACATGCAGAGGCAGGCAAGCAAGGAAGCATTTGGAAATTACAGGATCCTGTTGGTTAGAGGTAGGGTATTTACAATATGCCCCAGGACTTCCCCTGGGACACAGTACCCAGCTCACTCAGCTAGCATGCAGAAGATTGCTAGCTGGCTTCTATTGACTTCCCTGTGGTGTTTAACATTGACCTGGGAGGCGACACTGGGTGGCAAGATTATCCCGGCTTCCCTTTCATCATTCTTTTGCATCCTTTGATCCTAGGATGCTTTTTCCAATGGTGTCCAAATGATTGCTCAGTTTCAAGAAGCTCCATGTATTTTACCTGCTATGAACTGCACTGTAATTTGTACACTCCACACTAGACAAGGCAAAAAATGCATTAAGAGAATCACTTGTTGCTCTTGGCTACCATGTAATGGTTTCACAGTAGATCCAGGGAGCTCATGTAATCAGATGATGAAGCATGGTCCTTCACTTCCAATAGCTGTGATGATCTTGTGATGATTGCTGTCTCCTCAGCCTGTTGTCAGAGGCAGCATATAATAATCAGGTGCTTTATCTCCCAGCAAGTATCACACGGTTTAGTTTTCTGGTTTAGTGTGGGATATTTTTTGTCAGGACGTGTTAGGAAAACTATTCAAAAAGCAAGCAAAAATAGAAATGAGAGAGTGAGCACCATCCAGTGTATTACCCCCATTCCTTAGCTGCCTCAGCTGCTTAACATGTTAACTTTATCTGCTTCTGTCATATGCAAACAGTCTCTGGAAATGCGGTTGCTGTTCAGGAAGCAAGGGTTGTGTAAAAATAGTCACTGTAGTAATGAAGTATGGTCGATGTCTTCTAAGAAAGAGAGAAACATGTATCTGCTACCCAGAGAAACCTATGGTGCTACACAGTTGATCCTCGCAGAGTTGTATTGATTTGAGAGAATCTGAAAACTTGCTTATCAGTGTACAAAAAAAAGAAAGAAATAATAATGTCTCCAGAAGGGCAAGGGTGGTACAGGATAAATAAAAACAAAACAAAGCAGAAACCACAGAAACCTACTGAACAAACTATTGGTCTGTTTTGTTTCTTTTTGCTTTAATGGGATTCTCATTTTCCTCCCCATTTATGGATGATTTGGCTCTTGGGGCAGTTTGAGAGGACTTGTGTGGTGATGTCACCAAAGGCTGTGACCTACTTCAGTCCTGTTTCCATTCTCTTTTTTCAGAAACTGGTATTCTGTAGACAGGAAACAGGGGAGAAATGGGGCTTTCAAGTTTTAATGATGCAGAAAACAATAAGGAAAACATGTTTTAATGTGGCAGTCTTTTGTATTTTACACAGGAAGTACAAAAAGGCAAAAAGGGATTTGAAAGATCACCTTGAAGGCATCCAATTCTAAGGTTTCAATAAACAAGTACACAGCTCACTGAAAAACAAGCTCTTTGATTATTTTTCTAGCCCCCAGAGAAGTAACAGTAAAATCATGAGGACCATTATAAGATGTGAGTAAGAAGCAGCACCCAAGGAAATGAAAAAAAATATTAGAATTGTTATTATCTATGCTTACAATAGAAGTATTGCATAGTAGATAACAACACTGGAAGCATGCTTTTTTCCTATCTTGAATTATATCTTTCTGAACAAAACCCCTGTGTAGACAACAGAAGCTTGTTCTAATAACAAAAATGTTGTCTGAAATGAAATTCTTGACATACCAATCATTCTCAGTAGCAAAGCCATTTTTCATATAAAACATATTTTGAAGTAGGCTTTAATGAATGTCTCAGACCAACTCATCTAGCTTATTTTCTCAAGAATGGGAGTATTTGAATAAATGTAATAGAAAATCTACCACAGAGACACCACAAATGTGCCCTGCCAAATCAGATTATGTATTTTTAAAGGATGAAAGGGTGCACATTTTCTTCAAAACTACTTGAACATACATATTTCTTAGCTAAAATGGATGATGGTTTTGATTAAAATTAATTGCCCACTGTGAAACCTCCTCCCATTGCACCACAAGCAAGGAGAGGATTTCCAAAATAAACATGCTTCAGACTAAATGCTGTGAAAGGAGAAAATTTTTTCTGTTATAGCTACAGCTTCTCTCTCACTCTGAAGGAACTCTTATAGATGAATATAACATAGTTGAATAACTCCTTATATATAATCTGTTCTGTCAGTCTGTGAATTCATTTGCTATTACAACTTGAAGGAAAATTTAAAGTGAGAACTTAAGAAGTAAATTTACTAAGGTCTGTTGTGGTCTTCATGTTAGCATTGCTAAAAGGGAGTTTGGTGCTTTTTCTGTGGTACATCCCCAGGGATGCAAGTGCATAGTCTGCTTATCCGTGCGGTAGTTAAATCAAAACTTGTAACCCAGCAGTGGACAGCAAGGGCAAAAGATCATGTTAAGGGTCTTGTTTTAGGGTAAAAAATCATCATCAGATGACAATGATTGAGTTTCCACTTCTGTAAGTGCTATTTTAGATGCACACACTCACACACATGCAGGTACACGCGTGCGTGTGTGCATGCACACACGCACATATATTTATTTGCTGGTCAACAGCACTCTTACTCACTCCACCCCAAAGTGATCCATTCTTTGTTACCAGAACTGGATGTAACAATGATTTTTCATAATTTATTCTGAAAGAAAGAAAAAAACCTAAACACACTAAAAAACTAGTTTGATTTTTACATGGATAAACAGAATGCCAGATTATACCTCAGCTAGCTCCTAAAAATTCACAAGAAAAATATACAGGTATTTCATCTCACCTGAAAAGTTAACCTGTATTTTAACCATTCCAGCCCAGAACAAACAAGCAGTAAAGAGCAATGTTTACGTTCAGCTTCGTTTTCTGTCAGTGGGTGCCTCATGAAACATTTGAAAACAGGAAAAGGGAAATAGAAAATAGAAGTTGAAGGCTTTTTGACTTCTTAGCTAGCTCAGTGGTTTTCAGAAAGAAAGAAATTAATTCCGTTCACCTCATATTAGAAAGGAAATCGCATTTCCTATATTCCTTAAAAAAGAAAGAATAACTTTAGCTGGTGAGCTATAGCTTTTTTGTACTGTGTGTCTCTCAGACAAATGAATGCTTCCACACTGTCTCTCTCAACACTTCAGCATTCCCCAGGAGGGTGAGAAATCAGCAAAGGTATGAAGAAAACTGCCCTGCAACTTCCGGCTAGCGGGGAGCACCAGGAGACAGCACTGACAGGCAGTGCAATACACGCAACGGTAGCTACAGCCTCCCGACTTCACAGCATGCAGGTGGCTGCGTTTGGCTCATAAGGCCATGATTTAGCACGATCTTTCCCTGGCCTGTGTTAAATTACAAAAGCAGCATTAAGACAAAATAGTGGGCCTTTTAAAGGCAGGGAATCTATGTCAGTAATAATGATCAAACCAGCCTGACTAGTAGATTGGGGGCAAACAGGAAGGGCACTGGAAAAGGGTGGCAGAAGAAGCAGAGGTTTCTGCAGCAGAGAGCCAAAAAAAAAAGGAACCTAAAAATTCTAAGTAATTTAAAAGGGGAAATTGCTTCGTGTCACATTGCACTTATATTTCATAAGGGAAAACAAAACAGGTCCCTGAAACACTTGGCTGTAGCAGCAAGTTCTTCCTGAGCTGAGTAAAAAAGCCAGATGTCTTATAGACAGGCAAGCAGCTGCTTTGCAGCCATTGAATTGCTATTTTATATCCAATATGTACCTCAAATATGCCACACAGCTATGATTTATTTGTATCACATGGCCTTTACTTTCAGGTTGGAATCTGACTTGTAAGTTATTGTTACAAATTTTTGTTCAAACCTCCTTCACCTGCCCTATTTTGCACTCCATCTGTCCTCCTAAACCAGAGAACAAAACAATTACATTTCCCTATTTAATAAAATGTGTAACTCAAGTTCTTGTTTGTCTTTATCTCAAGGACAAAAATAGTCAGACCTTCCGTGATAAACTAAATTGTTATTATAACTTTTATCACCACTGGAATAACAACATATTACTTTTTACTGGTTTTCGCTGTTGGCATCCTGTCTTAAAAAAGTAAAAATATCTCAGTGTAGTTTTTTCTTTAAACGAGTTAGTTTAGTCCCATACACTATATCCAATTATTAATTATGCTTCTAGTTGGGGATATACATGGACACACACTGGTTAAAAAGTGGAAGGAAGATTCAAGCCTGTTGCACAAATCTTTATGTTGGCCCTAGACAAACAGGTTCATTGCAGGTTGGCTTGGAAGGCTGACAAGGACTCCACCTCAGAGTGACCAGCCTGGCAGGCTGAAGACTCCTGGAGGTCAGGAAAGTTTTGGTAGGTGTGCAGCTTCCAAGATTCTGCTGAAACAATATGTAGATTTTCACAGTCACGACAAATTGATAGAGTTCCTCAAACACTTTTGTACGGTTACTGAATGCTTTTGATTCCCCTTCCACAAACAGAACATCAAAACCCAGAAGAAAATGGTATTACGCCATCTGCTTACTTTGGAAATAGTGGTTTAGAAATGTCTTTTAGATGTACTGAATACACAATTTGACTCTACCTTAAATTTTAGGGTCACATGACAACAATTCATGATAGCACTTGATCTCATTTGCCCACTAATCTGTCATCTGTTATTAATTTAACACCTCAACCTCTTAAACAGCTTCCAAATGCTTCCACATTTAAAACGATAATAAGACAAATTCAGAAGAAGATTTGCCAGAAAATGTATTTCTCATTTTCTTGTCAAATATACTTTTTTTACCAAAGACATGACATCAGCTTGAGAACTTGAAATGGAGGATTTGATGCTATTTATTCATGCAAAATCCACTTGTAAAGCCCGAGTTCATCTGTATTAGAAGGCAGCCGTTTCTGTAGTAGGCCTTAACACTGTCTTTGAGGGTCAGGAATGGATACGGCAATGCACTATACAGAGACTTGGTCACGTATCAGAAGTGCTTTCTATCATGACACTGTCACATTTCCCCTTCAGAGAACTTTAGCTGTGCTGTAACTAAACCATCTTTTGAGAAAAGAAAAGGAAATCCAAAATAATTCCAATACAATTAAAAATTCCTTTAAAATTTTCCTGAAAACATTTACTGAACATTGTGTTTCACAAACAGAACATGTGCCAGTCAGGTGTGGTACAGTAACCCTCCAGATATCAGCAGTGCTGTGAAAGCTTATCTCATTTCTGTTACTATGATGTAGATGGGAAACGACAGTGGTAGAATCCTTCACAAACTCTCATATTTTTAAGTGCATCTACCTGGTGAAAGGCTTTGCTGGAGTTTGTAGCAGTCTGCCCCGGTGACAGCTCAGCTATCTGTTGTAGAATCGCTTTGTAACACTCTCCATTATCAGTTCTTCCACCGTCTCCCTGAAAATAACATTCAGCCACAGTGGCATTCTGGGGATTGAAATACCTGGGAACAGTCTTTGAGCCAGGAACTTCTTCCAGAAACTACCTAATGGGGAGTTCTGGATAATGAATATAGCTGGGGGGCATGTGAGGGTAATCAACTGCTCAAGGCCAAATCTTCAACAGAAAAAGAGTAAACTCCCTATGCAGTGTTTTAGGTAGTTCTAAAAGTGAAATTATACACTTTTTACAAAAAGCTGTGTGCTTTTCAGCAAATTTGAATCCAATCCTAAAGCCCTCTTTGTCATACAGATGTTTTGTCACACGCTATAGTGGTGTTGCAACCGTGTAGGACAGCTACAGCTGCCGCTCCTACACAGGAATAAGCTACTGCAGAAATATAGGATGGCGTATTTTCCATCAAGTTAACAGTTTTGAACCAAAGGATTTAGGCCATTAGTAGATCAGAAGCAACAGGAGCTAAACACACATGTTTCTCACAAGGATACTTGCAGTCTGAGGTGACACAGGAGCTCACCAATTCCCAATATCAAACTGCAAGGGACAGCTGGAAGTTGGGTCATACCAGCCCTGGGAGCTGGGACTTGGTCTCTTTTTCTCCAGGATTATCACCACAATGCAGGACAGCAAGTGTTTTTTCACAACTGCATGACCTTGCCAACTCCTGCTCACTTCACAATCTTCTATAAGCTCCTCACTCCTTTTCTGAAAAAAACAGCTACATGGGCACTCTTGTGCCTGTGCTGGGGTGGGTGGTTATTGTTGCCTAAGTACTGAGCCACACATTTTTTCTTATTGAATTATATACTGGTTTGTCTCAAATTTTTATCTGAATTATCATGAGTATTTTGAGTTTTAGTCCTCTGTCTGCATTTCCTCCTAATCAGGTATCATCTGCAAACATAATAAGCACCCTCCCTTTTCCATTAGCCAAGTCATAGAAGAAAATATCAACTGATTCTGGAACAAGGACATATTCCTGAAAAATCCCACTCAACGTATTGCTGTAGTTTGATTTCTTTGCCTTGCAGCATTTTCATTTAGACCATATGTTCCTAGCTTACTTATGAGAGTGTTGTAGGAGACCACTTCCAGACCCTCACTAAAATCAAGACGTGACAACAGCTGCTTTTCTGTAGCCACATGAAGTGTTACCCCATGACAGAATAGAATTATTCTGTTTTGACATGGTTTTTATTGATGACTCCTTTCTTTTTATGTACTGTTTTCTGAATGTTCACAACCAGTATGTTAACTACTTTTCCCACTAATTCAACAGGAATTTAAATTAACTGTCTGGCTTATAATTTTAACCCCTCGCTTCTATTTATTTTAAAGATAGGCACACTTTCTACCCATTTGTGGACTTTCAGAATGTCATCTTGGACTAGCTGATGAGAAAATATCTCTTTTACTTGCGTTACTTTGACTGTCTTCTTTCTGCTTTCAAGTTCTTGCCCTTTTTGTCGTGGGTGCCATTTTTATGATATCATCTGGTCACAAATGACCTTTTGAGTGAAACAAATAAGGAATTAAACCTACCAGCTTTCCAGGCATTGTTTGTCAATAGCCTTCACCCTGCAGAGAAGTAAACCAGGTCTTTCCTCAGCTTCCTCTGCCTGAGAGCACTAACATGCTGAGAAGGAAATGTCACCTATGCATCACATGTTTACATTCTCCGCTTTTTGACTTTCTCTCTTTGGCCTCACGTGTTCATCCATTCAACTTTCTTAAAAGTCTTTTCCTTAGCGAGTGATCTACAGCTCCTATCCTTCCTCCGCACTGTCATAACTTTCAGTTTTGCAGTTTCTTTTGCATAGTTTTGCATAAACTTGCATTTAACATAGTTCCTTTAAAGAACTGCCTACTGTGCTTAACTTTCTCTCAGAATTGTCTCCCACAGGATCTCACTTACTAGTTCTCTGAATTTCTATAATCTGCTCTGCTGAAGCACGTTGATCCTCTTCCTGTTTGTCATGAATTCTGCTGCTTCATGATCGCTCATGAAGTGCTCATGTTGTTTTTAACTGTTGCTTTTTACTTTAGGCTCCACTTGATCCTATTTGTGAGGATCAAATATTAAAAATGTCATCTCTCTTTCCTTTCTCCAACTTCTATATCAAAAAATTTTCACTAAAATTTTTCAAAAATTATCCAGACTGCCTGAGGACAGCTGTATTTCTTCCCCAACATGGAAAATCTTGTAATCAAATTATGCTGGTGGCACTGCGTACTGGGGTTTGGCAAATTATGCTCACAAAAGACTCACTATGTGATTTCCTTGATATGTGGCTAACTATGGAGTCTCATCAGAACGTCAGCACCTTTTTCCTTTAAGTGTTACTCAGGAACTACGAGACAGCCTATGTCCCTCTTTGTTCTTCACTTCAGATCAGGTGACACCTGCATGTAAGGTAACACATGAGTTAACAACTATACCCTTTTCTGTTGTCTGCCTGTCCTGAACAAGTTATACTTTTTATATTAATGTTCCTGATAGGTGAATCATCCCAACAGGTCTTCATGAGGTCTGTGAAGTCATAACTTTGAAATGTATTTATACTGCTACTTCCTCTTGCTTGTTCTCCATGCAACTGGTTTTCAGACATCCTAGGGACAGAAAAATTAACCTGATTACAGAAGACAGACAGAGACTCCTAAAGAATAGCAGCCATCTTGCTCTGAGACACACAGAAGAGGAAGAATGTCTGGTAGGACTCCTTTGTATTCAACATACATGGAAGAAAACACCATTCAGGCTCCACATATTCAGTTTAAGCAGAACTCAGCCTGGCTGCAGCCAACCAGCAGCACCTGAAACAGAAGCTGTTACAACCAGCTCCACATACAGATTCAATCTTCATTCCTAGTTTTGATGCCTGCTCAGATTGTCAGCGATGTTCCAAAGCCCTATATTAAATTCTCTTCCACCTGAGAATGACAGAATATTTTACGGTAAGAAAAATGTGAAACATCTTCTGGAGATAAACATTATGAAACTAGCCCCAAATCCCTGAAAAGGTTGGATCATCTGGTAACCTAAACAGATCTCTGGTGTTAATTTATAATAAATCCCAGAATATAAGACACATCTCAAAGGTTCAAAAAGTATTAATATTGCACAGGAAAAATTAACAAAATGACAATGATACTTACAAGTTAGCAGTTTGAAACTGGTATAAACATAATAATGGAAAAGAAGCAGGATTAAAAGATGGACAGAAAATCAACTATAGGACTGACTGTTAGGTATCTTTCATATGTACTTGTATGAAAAATATACATTAATGACCAGAACACTCTTTTGAATCAAAAGAGGGCTGTACTGGGTGAATCCTAGATTCATAGCACGATCACTGTGAGCAGAAGCTGACCAACCATTTGATTTCACTTACTGGCATAATCTGGTGTAATGTGGGAGTCATTCCGGTGACCTCAAGCGAGTGAAGAGATCCGACAGCACAAAACCGCACTGAGACTGAAATCAGATCTAGACTGTGCAAATCAGACTTGTAGATCAGTATCGCAGTTAAAGCATTTAATGTCACATGACGGTCCTTAGCACTGAGGGAAAGGGAGGTTATTGGCTTGACAAACAGCCAGTGACTCAGGGAGACTGAGAGATTTCATCTTCCTTCCAGGATTTTTGCAGAGCAACCCCTCTGCAGAGCCCAGTCTCCAAGAAGAGTGAAGAGAGTTGCCTTTCATTCTGGAGTACTGGAATATCACCAATACATGTGCCAAAAAAACCCCATGTTCTATCTGTTTCCAAATATTGAGTTTGCTTACATGTTTGTCAGATTTTACATACTTTCTTAGAAATAACATTATTTTAACTATTCTGTATGAGAAACTGGTGCTAATTGCTTTCTCTTAAAGGTAAATTTGAGAATTTTTTTCATTCCTTAAGAGTTAAAGATGTCTACACAGAAAAACTTGCATTGCGCCTTCCAGTGACAGTTTCTCAAATTCTTCAGTGTTTTGGAAAGCAGATAAGTGCTCTGCATTCTTTGACAGCACTAATTTTAACATACATTTAAAAAAATATATAATTATGTGATACTTACAATAATTCAATACTTAGACCTGACAAAATGTGAATATACTCTTATAAACCAATGATTTTTCACAGCTTGAAATTGTTGCTCATGAATCTTACTGTACCTTTCCAAACTATCTACCAGAAAAAACCCGAAACTTAGCATGCTGGATTGAAGTATTTATTTCAGATATGAAAATGAAATATAAATATTGCTAAAATAACATCAGCAGATTCAGTGTACATTTTATTCACCAGATACTAGCAATTACATTAAAAATATAGTAAGCAGAAAGAAATCAAATGTCTTGGAAGCAAATTGTATCTTTACACACTCAAGATAGCTGAAGTACCTGATTAGTTATTAAAGGCTTCCTGTGAAGCTAAGTTTCAGAGTATGCTGTAGTTGCTTACCGTAATTTAGGAGTTATAATGGATCACCTTCCTTGCACTCTCTTACTTGTGTTGGACAGCTAGTGAGCAGAGCAAACATACCAAACAGATATGTGCTGCTGACAGTGTGTCCCAGGAATTTGCTCGTGGAGGAGGCTGGACTCTTTGGATGGCTCTGAATGGAGTGTTGCTGTGTGCTTCTGTAGCAAAGGTATCAAAAATGTGTCAGGCAAAACAGAAAATAATGCTTTGTCCTATCAGAGCTGGCCACAGCCATTACGTTTTTGTGATTTATGTATGTATTTTTTTAGCACATCTATTTTTTAATTTAGCTTGTCTTCACTAACTTGTTCACACACACACAATTCACACAGGCAAAAGGATACAAATCAACATTTAAAACATCACCGCTTCATGAAACAACACTTGTCATGGTTTTATATGCAAATAAAATCAACGTTTTGCAGGCAGCTCTAAGACAAAAATAAAAGTATGTAGGGCTTTGCACACCCAACAGATGCTATGCCAATTTGAGTAGTGTTGTCCTCAGTAGTCGAAGTGCAGTGATACAAAGAACTTTGTTCCATAAACAACGCATAACACATGCTCATGAGTAGGTGAATGTACTGGAAGATTTATTTCTATCCATCAATCACATTTGGAATTGATGTAGGCTACAGAACAGGCTCTTTTTGAATTCTATATGAAATTCATTGATGATCTCCATTCTTAGTAGATGCAAATTAAAGCCATTGAAATACTCAGCACGAGAAGATATCAGAACTTGCCTAATAAGGCAGTAATTCAATGAAAGAAATAGATAGGCAGTTTGTCTATGGCATGCTGCAAAGAAGTCTGAATGACCATGTTCCAAATACAACTTTTCTTTGGGTAATCAAGCACGTCAGTCTGGGTTTCATCCTGGCATAATACACAAGCACCCACTTCACTATCACAAAGAGTTCAAGATTTATTCTGTTACAGAAGCTCATGCCACTCTGGGATTCAGTTTTGATCAACAAACATTTAAGCATGTAAAGTCTTAGATAAACACATAAACTCTTCAAGTGCTTTGATCTCTCTGTTTTTTTTAATAAAAGAAACTGTTGCAGCAATATAGATTAATTTCTTGTACTGTGACAACACAAGGCTTTTAACTGTCACAAAATGTCTGCTTTTGAACTCTGCCCTTGTAACAGCATTGTAACAAAGTTCTGTAGGATCCGTAGGACTGTAAATACAACTTAATATTGGCTACTGTAAAAATAAATTGCTTAATGTTTCTTACATTTACTCTCAAGTATTCCATGCAGAATATCCATTATTTATTACAAAGACTGTTCAAATTCCTGAGTAACATCACGTAAGGTGGTCATTTTAATGTAACATGTGCTCTGACTCACTCTCACTTAGCGCCAGAAGTGTTTGTTGGACTGAAGATTTCAAGATATCATTTACAAATTGGTCTTTCCAAAGACTTTACAGTGATTTACAGTAATATACAGTAATATTATAATAAGGATATAAAATTAAACTTGAAAAGACAACCTTTGGAGCAGCAGATACATTTGCAACTGGTCACAACCTTGGTCAAAACTTTTTTTCACCTGTAAGCTGTCATGATCATTTGATATCTGTGAAGTACAGTAGGTTTTGAAAAATGATCCTTCACAGCACTACCCTGTTGATAGATTGTACATGGATTGGTGATTCACCTGTGTTTGTATAACCTTTCATTTAGAAGGTATTTGTCAATTATGACCATACACATAAGCAGATTTATAATAAATAGATAAATTAACAGATATACAGCAGAAGCTGAGAAAGAAAATGCAACAGTCATCTGACACTTTAAATGTCATTAACTCTTCACAAAATCTTTCATGCCCACTAGACAGGAAGATGAGTCTGAACATTTGGAGTTTACCTAGTTTTCTAAGGTTTCTTGAACAGCCATATGAAGTTTAAAGACCAATTTTCAAGTCTTAAAACTATGCCTGATCCCCTCAGCCTCAGTGTGGAAGTGATTTATTCAGCCCAAACCTGAATATATCCATTGCCTTAGATGCTCTCTTTACTGTCTGTAATTCTGCCATCTCTAGGCATCTGTTCCACTGTAGTCTTTGGCTAAATCTGTACCAATAACCGTCCCTCTAACATTGTGATCATTTGCCGAGGTTAGAGGACTAGGTCTTAGTGAGGGCCCTCAGCCTGTTGCCCTGAGACGTGCTGGGTACACTGAAGTCTTACGCAGATAAGCCAGGGGCTCCTGAGGTAGTAGGGGCCAACAGGGAAACACCAGTGAAATACCTTAAAGGAATTACGAAGTGTTCCTTTAAGAAGGTGACACAGCTGACAGTCCAGCTGAAGTGCCTCTAAACCAATGCATGTAGCATGGGCAACAGGAGCAGCTGAAAGCCATCATGCTGCTAGAAAACTACGACCTAGTTGCCATTACAGAAACTTGGTGGGATGAATCCCATGACTGGAGTGGGGCTATCGATGGCTACAGGCTGTTCAGAAGGGAAGACGAGGAAGGATGGGCACAGGCGTTCCCCTCTACATTGAAAAATGGATAGAGTGTGAAGAGCTGTCTCTGAAGAATAACCACGAGCAGGTTGAAAGTTTATGGATAAGAATCAAAGACCAAGGCAACAAAGAGAGCCTTGTGGTTGATGTCTACTACAGGCTGCCCAACCAAGGGGAGCCTATTCATGAAGCCTTCTTACTGCAGTTACGGGAGGCATCACGCTCGCAGGCTCTCATCCTGTTGAGGGACTTCAACCACCCTGACATCTGCTGGAAAAGTAGCAGGGTGAATCACAGAATCACAGAATGTTCGGCGTTGGAAGGGACCTCCGTGGGTCATCTAGTCCAATCCCCCAGCCAAAGCAGGGTCACCTACGGCAGGCTGCACAGGACCGCGTCCAGGTGGATCTTGAATATCTCCAGAGAAGGAGACTGCACAACCTTCATGGGCAGCCTGTTCCAGTGCTCCATCACCCTCGGAGGGAAGAAGTTCTTCCTCATGTTCAGCTGGAACTTCCTGTGCTTCAGTTTGTGCCCTTTGCCCCTTGTCCTGTTGCTGGGCACCACTGGAAAAAGTTTGGCTCCATCCTCCTGACACCCACCCTTGAGATATTTGTAAGCATATCGCAGAATCAGAGAATGGTAGGGGTTGGAAGGGACCTCTGTGGGTCATCTAGTCCAACCCTCCTGCCGAAGCAGGGTCACCTACAGCAGGCTGCACGGGACTGCATCCAGGCGGGTCTTGAGTATATCCAGAGAAGGAGACTCCACAACCTCCCTGGGCAGCCTGTTCCAGGGCTCCGTCACCCTCAGAGGGAAGAAGTTCTTCCTCATGTTCAGGCGGAACTTCCTATGCTTCTGTTTGTTCCCATTGCCCCTTGTCCTGTCACTGGGCACCACTGAAAAGAGTTTGGCTCCATCCTCCTGACACCCACCCTTCAGATATTTATAAGCATTTATAAGGTCCCCTCGCAGCCTTCTCTTCTTCAGGCTGAACAAGCCCAGTTCCCTCAGCCTCTCCTCGTAGGGGAGATGTTCCAGTCCCCTCACCATCCTCGTAGCCCTCCGCTGGACTCTTTCCAGTAGATCTTCATCTTTCTTGAACTGGGGAGCCCAGAACTGGACACAGTACTCCAGATGAGGCCTCACCAGGGCAGTGTAGAGGGGAAGGAGAACCTCCCTTGTCCTGCTGGCCACACTCTTCTTGATGCACCCCAGGATCCCATTGGCTTTCTTGGCAGCCAGGACACACTGCTGGCTCATGGTTATCCTGTCGTCCACCAGGACACCCAGGTCCCTCTCCGCAGAGCTGCTCTCCAGCAGGTCCGCCCCAAGCCTGTGCTGATGCATGGGGTTGTTCCTCCCCAGGTGCAGGACCCTGCATTTGGCTTTGTTGAACCTCATCAGGTTCCTCTCTGCCAACTTTCCAGCCTATCCAGGTCACGCTGAATGGCAGCACAGACTTCCGGTGTGTCTACCACTCCTCCCAGTTTGGTGTCATCAGCAGACTTGCTGAGGGTACACTCTAACTCTTCATCCGGGTCGTTGATGAAGAAGTTGAACAAGAATGGGCCAAGTACTGACCCCTGGGGGACACCACTAGTTACCAGCCTCCAACTAGACTCAGCACCGCTGATGACAACCCTCTGAGTTCTGCCATTCAACCAGTTCTCAATCCACTAAACTGACCACTCATCCAGCCCACACTTCCTCAGCTTCCCTAGGAGGATATCATGGGAGACTTTGTCGAAAGCCTTGCTGAAGTCCAGGTAGACAACATCCGCGGCTCTCCCTTCGTCTACCCAGCCAGTCATGTCATCATAGAAAGCTATTAGATTGGTCAGGCATGATTTCCCCTTGATGAATCCATGCTGACTACTCCTGATAACCTTCTTTTCTTCTACTTGCTTGATGATGGCCTCCAGGATAAGCTGCTCCATCACCTTTCCCGGAATGGAGGTGAGGCTGACCGGCCTGTAGTTCCCTGTGTCCTTTTTCTTGCACTTTTTGAAGATTGGAGTGACATTGGCCGTACTCCAGTCCTCGGGCACCTCTCCTGTCCTCCAGGACCTCTCAAAGATGATGGAGAGTGGCTCAGCAATGACATCCGCCAGCTCTCTCAACACTCGTGGGTGCATTCCATCGGGGCCCATAGATTTGTGGATGTCCAGATCGCTTAAGCAATCCCTCACGCAGTCCTCCTCGACCAAGGGAAAGTCATTCTCTGTGTAGGCTTCTTCTCTTACCTCTGGGGCCTGGGATTCCTGAGGGCCAGTCTTAGCACTGAAGACTGAAGCAAAGAAGGCATTCAGTAGCTCTGCCTTCTCTGCATCCTCCGTCACCAGGACACCCGCCTCATTGAGCAGCGGCCCCACATTGTCCCTAGCCTTCCTTTTGCTGCTGATGTAGTTGAAGAAGCCCTTCTTGTTGTTTTTGACATCCCTTGCCAGCTTCAATTCCAGGTTGGCCTTGGGATGTGTGGTAGATACACCAGAAGGCTGTGCTGACATTCAGCATGACCTGGACAGGCTGGAAAGATGGGCAGAGAGGAACCTGATGAAGTCCAACAAGGGCAAATGCAGGGTCCTGCACCTGGGGAGGAACAACCCCATGCATCAGTACAGGCTTGGGGTGGACCTGCTGGAGAGTAGCTCTGTGGAGATGGACGTGAGTGTCCTGGTGGATGATAGGTTGACTATGAGCCAGCAGTGTGTCCTGGCTGCCAAGAAAGCTAATGGGATCCTGGGATGCATTAGGAGGAGTGTGGCCAGCAGGTCGAGGGAGGTTCTCCTTCCCCTCTACTCTGCCCTAGTGAGGCCCCATCTGGAGTACTCTGTCCAGTTCTGGGCTCCCCACTTCAAGAAAGATGAAGAGCTACTGGAGAGAGTCCAGCGGAGGGCTACAAGGATGGTGAGGGGACTGGAACATCTCTTCTGCAAGGAGAGGCTGAGGGAGCTGGGCTTGTTCAACCTGAAGAAAATAAGGCTGCGAGGGGACCTAATATATGCTTATAAATATCTGAAGGGTGGGTGTCAGGAGGATGGAGCCAAACTCTTTTCAGTGGTGCCCAGTGACAGGACAAGGGGCAATGGGAACAAACAGAAGCATAGGAAGTTCCGCCTGAACATGAGGAAGAACTTCTTCCCTCTGAGGGTGACGGAGCCCTGGAACAGGCTGCCCAGGGAGGTTGTGGAGTCTCCTTCTCTGGAGATATTCAAGACCGCCTGGACGCAGTCCTGTGCAGCCTGCTGTAGGTGACCCTGCTTCGGCAGGAGGGTTGGACTAGATGACCCACAGAGGTCCCTTCCAACCCCTACCATTCTCTGATTCTGTGATTCTGTGAAGTGTTTCAAGATAGCCAGCATGTCTTTACCAAGGGTAAGTCCTGCCTGACCAACCTAGTGGCCTTCTGTGATGGAATGTCTACATCAGTGGACAACGGAAGAGCAACGGATGTCTTCTATCTGCACTACTGTAAATCCTTTGGCACAGTCCCCCACAACTTCCTTCTCTCTAAATTGGGGAAATGATGGATTTGATGGGTCGACTGTTTGGTGGATGAGGAATTGGTTGGATCGTCGCATGCAGAGGACAGTGGTCAATCAACTCCATGTTCAGATGGAGATAGGTGACAAGTGGTGTCCCTCAGGTGTCCATATAGGGACCAGTACTGTTTAATGTCTTTATTAATAACATAGACAGCGGAACTGAGTGCACCCGCAGCAAGTTTGCTGATGACACCAAGCTGAGTGGTGTGGTTGATGCAGTGGAAGGAAGAGATGCCATCCAGAGGGACCTGGACAAGCTCAAGAAGTGGGCCCATGTGAATCTCATGAGGTTCAACGTGGCCTAGTGCAGCATCCTGCACCTGCGTCAGGGCAACTCCGGCTATCAATATAGGCTGGGGGATGCAGGGATAGAGGGCAGCCCTGAGGAAAAGGACTTGTGGGTACTGGTGGATGAAAGGCTGGACATGAGCTGACAATGTGTGCTCGCAGCCCGGAAAGCCAACTGTATCCTGGGCTGCATCAAAAGCAGTGCAGCCAGCAGGTCAAGGGAGGGCGTTCTGCCCCACTACTCTGCTCTGGTGAGACCCCACCTGGAGTCCTGCATCCAGCTCTGGAGCCCTCTGCACAGAAAAGACGTGGACCTGTTGGAGCAGGTCCGGAGGAGGGCCACAAAAATGATCAGAGGGCTGGAACACCTCTCCTGTGAGGAAAGGCTGAGAGAGTTGGTGTGTTTCAGCTGGAGAAGCACAGGCTGCAGAGAGACCTTATAGCAGCCTTCCAGTACTTAATGATGGCCTATTGGAAAGATGGGAAAACACTTTTTAGGCCTGTGGCTATAGGACAAGGGGTAATGGTTTTAAACTACAGGAGGGCAGTTTTAGTTGGGATATAAGGAAGAAATTTTTTACAGTGAGGGTGGTGAAACACTGGAACAGGTTGCCCAGAGACATTGCAGATACACCATCCCTGGAAACATTTAAGGTCAGGCTGGATGGGGCTCTGAGCAACCTGATCTCGTTAAAGATGTCCCTGCTCATTGCCGGGGTTTAGGATTAGATGACCAATAAACAGGAGGAGCTGGAAGCCATTATACAGCAGGACGGCTACGACTTGGTCGCCATCACAGAAACGTGGTGGGACAACTCGCATGACTGGCATGCTGTCATAGATGGCTACAGACTCTTTAGGAAAGACAGGTCAACAAGGAGAGGTGGGGGAGTTGCTCTATATGTGAGGGAGCAACTGGAATGCATTGAGCTTGGCCTGGGGGCAAGTGAAGAAGGAGTTGAAAGCTTGTGGGTTAGAATTAAGGGACAGGCTCACACGGGTGACATTACGGTGGGTGTATACTACAGGCCACCCGACCAGGAGGAGGAGGTTGATGAAGCCTTCTACAGGCAGCTGCAAGCAGCCTCACAGTCACAGGCTCTGGTTCTCATGGGGGACTTCAACCACCCTGACATCAGCTGGGAAGACCATACAGCTAGGCAGGCGCAATCCAGGAGGTTCCTACAGAGCATCGATGATAACTTTCTGATGCAAGTGGTGGAGGAACCAACAAGGAAAGGCGCGCTGCTGGACCTCGTGTTAACAAACAAGGAGGGACTGGTGGAGGATGTGAAGGTTGGAGGTAGACTCGGCTGCAGTGACCATGAAATGGTCGAGTTCAGGATCCTGCGTGGAGGAAGCAGGGCGATAAGCAGGATCAAAACCCTGGACCTCAGGAGGGCTGACTTTGCCCTCTTCAAGGAGCTACTGGGAGGAATCCCGTGGGCCAGGGCTCTCGAAGGCAGGGGGGTCCATGAGTGCTGGTCGCTCTTTAAACAACACTTCTTCCATGCACAGGAGCAATGCATCCCCCTGAGAAAGAAATTTAGCAAAGGAGGCAGGAGACCTGCATGGTTGAACAAGGAGCTTCTAGCGGAGATCAGGTGGAAGAGAAAGGTGCATGGCATGTGGAAAGAGGGACAGGCCACTTGGGAAGAGTACAGAAACGTAGTGAGAGCATGCAGGGATGCGACGAGGAAGGCCAAGGCTCACCTGGAATTGAAGCTGGCAAGGGATGTCAAAAACAACAAGAAGGGCTTCTTCAACTACATCAGCAGCAAAAGGAAGGCTAGGGACAATGTGGGGCCGCTGCTGAATGAGGCGGGTGTCCTGGTGACGGAGGATGCGGAGAAGGCAGAGCTAATGAATGCCTTCTTTGCTTCAGTCTTCAGTGCTAAGACTGGCCCTCAGGAATCCCAGGCCCCGGAGATAAGAGAAGAAGCCTACACAGAGAATGACTTTCCCTTGGTCGAGGAGGACTGTGTGAGGGATCGCTTAAGCGATCTGGATGTCCACAAATCCATGGGCCCCGATGGAATGCACCCACGAGTGCTGAGGGAGCTGGCGGATGTCATTGCTGAGCCACTCTCCATCATCTTTGAGAGGTCCTGGAGGACAGGAGAGGTGCCCGAGGACTGGAGAAAGGCCAATGTCACTCCAATCTTCAAAAAGGGCAAGAAGGAGGACCCAGGGAACTACAGGCCGGTCAGCCTCACCTCCATCCCGGGAAAGGTGATGGAGCAGCTTATCCTGGAGGCCATCATCAAGCAAGTGGAAGAAAAGAAGGTTATCAGGAGTAGTCAGCATGGATTCACCAAGGGGAAATCATGCCTGACCAATCTGATAGCTTTCTACGATGACATGACTGGCTGGGTAGACGAAGGGAGAGCTGTGGATGTTATCTACCTTGACTTCAGCAAGGCTTTCGACACAGTCTCCCATGATATCCTCCTGGGGAAGCTGAGGAAGTGTGGGCTGGATGAGCGGTCGGTGAAGTGGATAGAGAACTGGTTGAATGGCAGAACTCAGAGGGTTGTCATCAGCGGTGCTGAGTCTAGTTGGAGGCTGGTGACAAGTGGTGTCCCTCAGGGGTCAGTACTGGGCCCAGTCTTGTTTAACTTCTTCATCAACGACCTGGATGAAGAGTTAGAATGTACCCTCAGCAAGTTTGCTGACGACACCAAACTGGGAGGTGTGGTAGATACACCAGAAGGCTGTGCTGCCATTCAGCGTGACCTGGATAGGCTGGAGAGCTGGGCAGAGAGGAACCTGATGAGGTTGAACAAGGGCAAGTGCAGGGTCCTGCACCTGGGGAGGAACAACCTCATGCACCAGTACAGGCTTGGGGTGGACCTGCTGGAGAGCAGCTCTGCGGAGAGGGACCTGGGTGTCCTGGTGGACGACAGGTTAACTATGAGCCAGCAGTGTGCCCTGGCTGCCAAGAAGGCCAATGGGATCCTGGGGTGCATCAAGAAGAGTGTGGCCAGCAGGACAAGGGAGGTTCTCCTTCCCCTCTACACTGCCCTGGTGAGGCCTCATCTGGAGTACTGTGTCCAGTTCTGGGCTCCCCAGTTCAAGAAGGATGAAGAGCTACTGGAGAGAGTCCAGCGGAGGGCTACAAGGATGGTGAGGGGACTGGAGCATCTCCACTGCGAGGAGAGGTTGAGGGAACTGGGCTTGTTCAGCCTGAAGAAGAGAAGGCTGCGAGGGGACCTTATAAATGCCTACAAATATCTGAAGGGTGGGTGTCAGGAGGATGGGGCCAAGCTCTTTTCAGTGGTGCCCAGTGACAGGACAAGGGGTAATGGGCACAAACTGAGGCACAGGAAGTTCCGTCTGAACATGAGGAGGAACTTCTTCCCTCTGAGGGTGACGGAGCACTGGAACAGGCTGCCCAGGGAGGTTGTGGAGTCTCCTTCTCTGGAGATATTCAAGACCCACCTGGACGCGGTCCTGTGCAGCCTGCTGTAGGTGACCCTGCTTCGGCGGGGGGGTTGGACTAGATGACCCACAGAGGTCCCTTCCAACCCCTACTATTCTGTGATTCTGTGATTCTGTGATTCTCTGACCTTTAAATACCCCTTCCTACCTGAACCATTCTATGATCCTATTATACTCTGATCCTATGACTGTCTGATTGAATAAACAAAGAGGACCAGGGGATCTGCCTGGGCATTGAGGTGTGATTGCTGGCATTGTGAATTTGTTAGCATGCTCCTTGGTTTTGCCCCAGGCCAGTTAGTGTTCCCAAAATTTTAGGTTTAGCATGAGCCAGCAACCATGTCCTGTAGGCAGTATGGATACTGCCACTTTGTTTTGGGATGTAAGAGAATCCAGTCCTGTGAACATGTTGTACCAGGTGCCTCAGGGACAGAGAGCAGCCCCTGGCCTGCTTTACTTACTACTCGAGATGTCGCCATGTTTTCAGGCAGTTCTTATCCTTCCACAAATCTAACAAAGTTCACCCCTTCCAGGAATTAGTGGAAGGGTATGTAAACTATCTTGCTTCCTTGCTATTGAGAATGTACCAGATAGTCAGAAGCTATTTTATAAGATTACTTCTCCTGAGGTGTCCTTCCACAGTTACAAGAGAATTACCTCACTTTTGTGTTCATTATGGAAAGTCACTTTAAAATGAGCTGGAAAAAAATGCTTAAGGTACTACTGCAGTACTCATCAAAACCTCTGGCCTCTAGTTTAAGCAAAGAAAACTAACAAGCTCCAACCTGCTCAAGGTGATTAAATGTGTTAAAGTTACAGGGCCCAGAAGAAGAAGTAATTTACATAAAGCAGAGACTTAGAAATAATTTTTCAGAAAGTTATAACCTGGACTGTCAAACTCCTACAATGTACAAACTGGGGAGTCATAATCTCAGAAAGTGATTTTAAGATGCTGTAGTTACACTTCATTTCTAATATAATTCCATTTCTTTGTTCATTTCTTTCATGACATTTACCACACACAAAGTCATTGTGGGAAGTATGGTTATAATTATGTATCTGCTGGTGAATTACAAGCAGTTAGACTCACAGAACTGTTTACCCAAAAGAAGTGACTGTTTTATAAAGGATGATTTTAAGTACTATTCACAGAATTGTTCTTTTTAAGGGACAGTGAATCTGATAACTGTTCACTGGCTTCTTGAGCAAGTGTTTTAAAGAGATCTTGTGTCTTTCTCATACCAAGCCCAGTATTGAAATTCTTGTCATCTTCAGTCTCTGCATGAAATATCAGCATGTACTTTGTAAATAATTCTCAAGCAGATGAAGAAATAGCTAAAATGAATGCCAGAGACATTCAGTATGTGATTAAGAGTAAATGTACTTCTGTGCGAAATGCATTTATGCTAATTATCCATGCACAAGATACTATCCTATTTCTACTGACACTATCTGTATCTGGAATCCTCAAGGCATCTCTTTCAATTTCTACTTTTTCATTCTACTTTCTAGAAGGATATATAATTTATCTACGCCATAAATACTGTGTACACTGATGTATCCTATTTTCTGGCAATGATTTATTGTTTCATTAGCATCTCCTTTACTCACTCTTTACAGCACTATTTTGCTTCGTTTACTGCCAAAGTAGGTCTTAACACCCTTTTCCCTATAAATAACGATTTCTCTGCAGACTGTCCTGCTCTACTGCTTCCTCATCCCCCAGATGATTTGCCTTCCAAACAGTTCAATTACATCTCAAAGTGTAGCTTAACAAGTATTTCTTTAAGCAGCTGTCTCATTTAAGCAGCTATTGTACCATCCCCTTCCTTCACTTATTCATACTCCAGCTTGTGCAGCCACACATTGCAATAGTTCAACAAATGCATTCACATTTTTCCATCTTCTTTCTAACACTGTTCAGCCCCTGACTTGACTCACTGTGCAGTCTCCCAACAGCTAGGCCAGCATAAACTGGAGCAGCGTGTGAACAAGAGCTAGTGACTAAGGACTAAGGTTTTGTAAAAGCTAGCTCTTCTACAAAAAGAAATGCCCCAAAAAGTGTACCCTTCACTACTCATACTTTACTCACATTTCAAATACTACTACATGGGAATACTTTAGTATTATTAAGGCATTTCACTCAACAAAATTCTTGTGAAATAGGTCTCCAATTCACGATCTCTACTGTGTAGGAGAAGAGAAACTCACAGGGAATAAAGATTTTTCCTATGTATTTAGAAATCAAGGACTGGTAAGACATCTTATGTTACCAAGCCATGACGGTAGCAAACTCCTTGTGGTGACATCTGAGTTGCTACCCAACATGCTACTGGGTCGGAGTCATGGAAAATGTGTATAATCTGGTGTTGTGGTTTAACCTGGCAGCCGGCAACTACGACCGCACAGCTGCTCACTCGCTCCCCCACCCACCCCGCAGCGGGATGGGAAGGAGAATGGACAAAAAGTAAAACTTGTGGGCAGAGGTAAAAACAGTTTAATAAGACAAGACAGGAAGGAATAATAATAATGATAATAATGAGGATAATAATAACAATAAAAAGGTGAATATGCAAAACAAGTGATACACAATACAGTTTTTCTCATGCCCGATGACTGACTGTGCAGCCAGTCCTCGAGCAGCAATCACAGAACTTGCAGATTTTGCAGATTTTGTGGAATTTGCTGATTTCGTCAAACTCACAGATTTCACAGAGCTCACCAAACTCATGGAAAAGTTTCTGCCCCCCGGCCAGCCTGCGTTTATGCACTGAGCATGACTTCTATGGTATGGAATATTTGCATTGCCCACCTTGGGCTAGCTGCCTGGCCGTGCTCCCTCCCAGCTCCTGCACACCTGCTCCTCAGCCGAATGTGGGAAACTGAAAAAAAGTGCTTGATTTCTTAGTAACAACTAAAACCACCAGTGTATTATCAACACTCTTCTCATACTAAATCCAAGACACAGCAGCCACTGGGAAGAAAACTAACTCTACCCCAGCCTAAACCAGGACATCTGGATGGGGACAGGATTATCTTCAGTCTTTGTCAGCAGTCTCCGAATTTTCCAAATTAATCTGATCTTGTTCCACAATGAGACTGTCTCTGTGTGAGCATTCACAGTGGCAGCTACAGCTCAAGATGGTTCTCACTGGATTCCCTGACTGTTGCACTCAGGCTGATAGTCCTGTTTTGCCAGAGAAGTGAACAGTTGTCACTGCTTGACTAAGATACCCTTAAACCTGAGACAACACAGAGAGATGCCCAAGGAAAGATGCATGCACATATGCACAGAGCTTGTTTTAGGCAGACTTAAGTAGCCATTCATCTCAATAATCCCCTCTGAGCTCTGCAGAGGCAAGGCTGTGCATATGCTTTCAGGTGGCATGCTGGAACCACAGCAGTAAGAGAAGAGGAGACTGGGGTGTGTGCTGGAGATGTTGTGGTATGACACTGCTCCACCCTGGAGGCCTTGTCAGATACCGCTGAGAGCAAAACTGGGCACAGGTATTTAAGGCACTAGTTTGCTGCTTCTGCTTGTCAGGAAGATTTTAGTATTTAAGGCCATGAAAAGCCAAAAGAAAAGACAAGATGTGTCAGGGCTTTAGTACCCCGTAAGGTCTGCAGTCAAATTTTCTTCTCCCTATGCCCTGTCAATAATTCTGATAAGCCAAGTAACTACCTACTGTTGCCAGTGCCTATAGCCAGCTCTGCAGGCAACCATATTGCATAATCCCTTTCAAAACTGGATCAAACTCCATTCTAAAACTGGTTAAGCATTTTTCCCAGCTTCTTCACATGAAAGGTTGTTCCTACATCTCAATACTCTGATAATTAGGAACGCCAATTGTACTGCTCACCTAGATTTGTTCATGGCTCATTTATACATATATATGTATTTGTGCCCAAACTATCCTTAAGTTAAGTAGCTCTTTTCCTTCCCTGATGTCTATCTGTTCTCCTCAGTGTGCTTATGGACAGAAAGCATATCCTTTCAGTCTTTATTTTCCTTGGCTGATTACTCCAACCTCTTCTACTCTTCCCCTTTACCCAAGCATCGTAAAAACCCATCTCTGTGCTTGCCTTTGTCTGAATTCACCTTTCCTGAACACTGGCAAGCAGAGGTGTACAGAGCTTGAAGAAGCAGACACAGTTAAGATTTTGACAAGTTAGGCATTGTCTACCAGTCCGGCTAAAACCAAGCAACTTAACCACAGTCACAAAGACAGTCTCTGTGGGAGAGCAGTGAACAGCACAGAGCCTGAAATCTCTCCCCTACTTCTCCCCACCTGCTTCTAAAGCAAACATCACCCCTTTGAATCTTTTGAAAGAATTCCAGAAATCTAGCCACTTTTTTTTTTTTTTCTCACAAGAGCTTACAAGGATTTGAACTCTCTTTAGTATAAGTATTCTTGATCCTCCTCCTAACAACACAAATTATACTTCTTTACTAGAGTGCTTGGTCCGAATACCATGCAATACCATGTAGGAAAATCTACCAGTCTCTTGTTCTGGGTTGAGTTTTAATTAATGTTAAATTTAGCAACAGTTTGGAAAAGAAAAAAAAGTTGAAAGGAAATTAAAACCTGTAGAATTCTTATCCTTTTTTCTAATCTGTTATTCCCTCACTCTTATCTGAACTCACCCCCTTTACACAACAACAGAAGTCTGGGATGTGATTTTACTGTAGGTGCTTTGGCTACTTGCCAGAGCTATAAGCAGAGGAGGAACATCTTCTAAGTTCAGTATTTGGACAGTCTTGCTGAGACTCAGCAACTGAAGCTTTCCACTCCAGTCTTACTGAAACTGCAGAGTAAGCAGATATATCTCTTTGCAAGAAAAGAACCTAACATTTACTTACAGTAATGAGGTGATTGTAGTTATAACTACCCAATTTCCAGTACAAGGATCAATTTACTGGTAAGTAGGTACAGTCTGATGCAGCATTTCGAGAGCAGAACTTCGTGCCCAGGAATATCAGAATATAACCATAACTTTTTTACAAAAATGTGGTCCACCCATTTTGAAGGCATGACTAAGAGGGCTGCAAATCTGGTCCTTTATGTCTCAAAACAAAGCTGTCATTGCAAATACAAACCACGAAATATCTTATTTTCTTTCCTCTGTGAATTCCAAAGAAACTAATCAACATGATAAAGCAATTTAGTTTAGCTAGGTGTACTAGCTAAATGCTTATTTTCTTTTTCCTTTTTGTTTAAATCAGTCTTGACTGACAACTAATTCCCTCTTTTTTATCAGAGTAAATACATCAGATGACATTTCAAAATGTTATAAAGGAAATGAAAAGCACTTGAAAAAAATCAGAAGCAAAGCTTGTCCATCAAACAATCAACAACTAAATCTGCCCAGAGACAACAATCTGAAAGGAAAATCTATAAAGTAAGATCAGTGGACACGGTTTCAGGTTTTGGTTGAAAGTCAATCTATAAACTCAGTGGAGCAATTTAAAGAGGAAAGTCAAATTCAGATGAAATAAATACTGAGTACTGTCAGTACGCTTTAAATCAGAAATAACTTGAGTCACTAATTTGGGGATTAGATCTCTGGTTTATATTTTTGTTTTGATACTTTGATTCAGACGTAACTACTTTTCCATGAATTATTTCTCTGCATTCCTATGCATACTCTGTCATAAAACTCATGTTGATAAATGATGAAAGAAACAATTTTAATTGCAGCAGCAGTCAATATCCACGCTTTACCTGGGCCACTGAAGTGCAGCTAAAAAACAGCATGAGACTGTTTCAGTTTCCTTCTTGAATAGGAAATTATTCTGAAGCTCATAAGGGTTACATGTCATTCTGAAATCTACAGGGTCTTTAAGAAGCAGCAGGAAAACTTGGTAGTCTCTTTTAATATAGCAGACAGTTGGAAGAACTACTGTAAAAATATCCCTTTCCTAATAGTACGGCATAAGCTCTATTTGTTGAGGTCACTTCTATGCAGCCAATAAAAACAAGGCCAGGGAGTGAGTTTAGACACTAGATCACTGTTTGTCCAGAAGATTTGTTCTACTGCAACATGGTAGTTTTAGCCCAGGCTGGCTAGCAATCTCTGGGCAATACCAGGCATAGTTTGGGGGATACAAAGGATCAGGAACTATTTCCAGTAGGCACCAGAAGCTGCAGTAGGTTTGGCTTCCTCCAGCCTACACAGTCCTCCAGCACTACCCCAGGAGGCTTAGCACCACCAAACATCCAGACACACTTCAGCCGTGGCCTGGAGTAATAGAAACCCAGCTTTACTCCAAAGAGCTTCAACAGAATCCTAATGTCATATGAGTGACTGTGAGGATAAAACAAAGTCAAAAAAAATTACTCCTTTCCCATCTGAGAAAGTCAGATATTACCTCTTAGGTCTGGAAGGGCCCAAGAAGACACCTGGAGACAAATGTGGCACATCTAGCCTGTATAACCTGGCATCAGGGCCAGAGAACATTGATGATATATTCATTAAGCAGAAGGCAAAAAGAGTTCCAAGTGATAAAGTATATAAATAAATCCTTGAAAGCTGGGAAGAATATCGTGGAATTTATGAGAGTATGGACACAATGAAGATTATATTCTATATAAAAAAGCATTTTCATGCTGGAAGAAGGCAGCTTCTTGTCCCAGAGAAGTGAATTAGAGATCATTTGTTCTTGAGATGCAATACTCCAGAAAGGACATGGAGCATCCCTGCTAAAATACTTCTTCCCCCACACTCATTAGTATCTGTAGCTTCAGTGAATATGATCCTATTTGTGGAGAGATCAGAAGGGCGAAAAGAAAGGAGCACAGAGAGGTGTAGAAAGAAAGATCAGGGTAAGGGCACGTTACCCTGTTGCACCCAAACAGATCTACTCTGTGTTAACAGACTGACAGTACCACTGCAGTGGAACAGTTCCAGCACACTCAGCCTCCTGCTGCTCCAAACCCTTCATTATTTTACTGGTCCTTCACTGGACTTACTCCAGTATGTCCATGTTTCTCTTTTACTGGAGATCCCAGAAGCGGACCCAGCACGCCAGATGTGTTTCATCAGTGCTGAGTAGAGGGGAAGGATCAACTCTCTTCACCTGCTGGCAATGCTTCACCCCTCATGCAAACCAGGATGCTGTTGGCCTTCTTTGCTGCAAAAGCACATTGTTGGCTCATGGTCAGCTTGGTACCAAGAAAATCCACTTGTTTTTTTCAGCACAACTTTACCAGACTTAGAGCAAGATGGGAAAAGGATAGCTTGGGAAGTGAGTTAAGAATCACAGAATATGTGCATGTATCTCTCTGGGTTAGCCTTAAAATGATAAACCTGCTACTGAACCAAATGTTAGAGCAAAAAAGACACTCTGCCCTCTGTCTGCTTTCAGCCAGTCTCTAATGTGGCTGTGCAATGCACCTTTATGCAAGGATGTGACATAGTTTGGGATCTAATCAGAAAGGCACTTTTCCTTAAATGAGCAAAACCAGTTGCACATCTGTTGTTCCTGTTCCCTGAATAATATTTCCAAAAATATTACCCCAAAAATAATATTCTTATTCCATTAGTAATATTAATGATCATACCTAGAAAAATTATAAATCAGACAGAAAAGATCTCTGTGTATCTTAAATCACAATTTTCCATTTCTGAGAGTCATTAAACCTACATAATTCTCCTGGTAAATATGGAGATCTTGAAAAATATTCTTCCCTCCATAATCAAAGGAATTTAAAAAACCTCATACATCGTTGAATTTTCTACAAATTAATGAGAAACTTTTTGTTTTCCTCCAAGTCCAATGGTGATTTCAATAAAAATAAATTAAGTTCCAGATGTGATAATACTTTACAAATGGCTAAAGCTTTGATGCATTGTAAAGGCTTCAGAAAAGTCACTTTGTGAGCCTTCAGTTAGTCAATATCTATTGCAAAGTGTATGGTGGTGATGCTGTAATTAGAGGAATGTAATTTACATTATTCTAATACGAACATTTAGAGAAGAATATTTAGGGAAATAAAATATAAGTGTTATGGAAAATATTCAACCTAAGGGATAATACAGTATTGCTTGAAATATGAAAGTGCTTGTCTGTATATAAATTATAAAAGTATAGTAAAATCAATGTGCAGTTCAGGATTCTAGCTTGGAGAACTTAAAGATTATTCTGACTTTAAAAAGCAGCAGCACAGTACTTACGTTCCTGCAGACTGGAGGCTGATAAGGCTGCTAGCTAGGTACACCTAAAAGCCTGTGATCATCCCAAACTGCAAGTCCACTTTGTAGAAGCAGTGGGAGCCACAGCTATTCCTACAGCACTGAGCGCACTGGTGGCCGAATGAGCTGGCAAGGCTGACTAGAGACCTCTAAAAGAAGACACAGCAAATGACATTTCAAATGAGATATTCTAAGCAGGTCCTACAGGTAAACAGAAAAGAACATGATAAAGCATTCATTTGGACAGCAAGTTGCTCTCAAGTCATACCAAGTGATTCTGGAAACTGGAATAGTTGGGGTAAAATTCATGTTTCTGAAGTGGAGCTGTATTTCCTAACTGAATTAATATTGTTCCAGACTTACATTTGCTATGTGTCATCTGCATTTATAAGACAACTGCTTGTTTCTCCCTCACTTTATTGTAAGTCCTTCACAGTTTTGCCATGCCCTGTGTTTGCAGAATGCCTCTTCAGACTAAGCACTGCCACAATCTAAATAATGAATCCTAGGAATAATAAATGAAACGTGACAACCTGGTGTGGTAATTGTATTGTGTATGCAAAGGCATTGTTCCAGCCTAGCTCACATATATTTGCACAGTCTTCAGGGATCTGATGTTTTGCAGATGAAAGTTTTTCTCTGTAGGAACAGAACTTTTTTTGTTTACCCCATTTCACTGATGTTGCAGGTCTCGCTGGTAACTTGGTAACATTGTACAGTGCAAGAACAGAATGGTCACAGAAGCATCAGAATGAAAATGGAAAGAAAATACGTCTATGTTAGGGAGTATATAGAACGGTTTGTGCTCACAGAGACATTTGAAATTCTCTGCTTCTCTGGTTAGGAAAGTGATGGAAGGCATTTACTGGGAAAAAAAGAAAACAGAAAAAAAAAGAAAAATGAAGAAAAAAGCTAATTGTTCAGAAATTAATTATGTAATTATGAAGATAACAATAATGGTTAGTATTTCACTCATATGGCCCATGACTAGCAAATAGAAAAAATAAAGTCAACTCTTTTGGCGTGGGATGGGTGTATTTAACTAGTTTAGCAAATCCACCAGCACCAGACTTGTGAATTCCAATGAACTGGGTGCCTTCATATGAAAAGCAACACTTCTAGAGAATCTTGTAATTTTGACGCCTTTTACATCGCATATAAAGAGGAGACACTTTTTCTAGGTCTCCTAACAGTGTGTTAAACCAGTGGCTGCCAGAAACAGGAAAGGGATGGTTCACACAGATTTGTTCCTGTGCCCTTCACTAAACTCCTCTTAGTGGCTGGACACTGGGATGGATGAACCATTGGCTTAACCTAATATGGAAGTCCTTCGATATTGCAATGTTCACAGCCATAATTAGAACAAAGGAGATATTGCTGCATGGACAAGTTGGTTCTTCACTTCCTTCACCACTCCTACTTCTCAGGCACGTCTCCAAAATGAGACATCAGCCTTTGATCTCTTTAAATGTCTTCTCCCAGTATTACGACAAAAAAATCTGATCCCTTTCGCTTATCCTCTTCCTCTAGCATGTTGTCCATAACAGCCATTTTGAAGGAATACCTTAAATTTGAAGAAATTAACATAATAACTAAACATGCTTTGTTCCATAATGTAGATGCTATAAATATTATCTTGGCTTTGCTTTAATGCATGAAAAAGTTATCTCTCAAGACAATGTCCTCAACGTGCTTCAAAACACTTGTAGGCTGTTTTTATGCTAACATAGCACCGGATTTTTAAAAGTATACAGTCTTTTCACAGCTAAGTCTGTTGTTTCTGACAACTGAAAGTAACTTCTTTAGACTCTCTGACAAACAATAAAAAGTTTTTCAGATCTTAAGTAACAACACAAATGTATGTTCTTAATACTCATTTAAAGACAAACAGTTCAATCTTCATTTCAAAGTACATCAATCATCCTCAGAATAGGTCTTTATTGCATATAAGAAGAGACGCAAAACACCTTCTCTGCTGAAGCTGATGGAAAAATGAAATAAACATGATAATTTTCCATGGACCCTTACAGATTTGATAAGAGGCTGGATTTACCCCAACAGATGTCTACAAAGCTATGTCCTGGTAAAATATGAAGCTACATGGGATGAGATTTCAGGGCCTGGATAAAGCAAAGGGTTACTCAGGCAAAGTTTTATGCTACAGTCTTTGGAAGGATCCAGATCTTTCAAACAGGAATAATTTTTACAGATTCTCTTCAGTGGTGTTTCTGTTTAACTAAATCGATCATGAAGATTTATTAGGTTTTGAAGCTAAGAGTGAGCTTAGCTCTGTCTTTATCAGAGGCTATGTGTTTTCTTTCATGTTGCATTCAAACAGAAGACAAATAGCCTCTACAATTACATTTTAAGAGATCTTAAGCAATTTAAAGCTCCTAGGAGAAGTTGTACTGACAGTCCTTGAGCATGCAGCGTCACCCAACTGAGGCACAGCACAGTCAGGGAGAATGCCAGCTTCTGCTGGCTGCCTACCTGAATAACATTTCTCCACTCCCAACGAACACGAGGTTTTTCTTCTGTTATAGGAAATAATTTTTGCAAGCTTTACTCAAAGGAGACAGCTAGAGTATTGACAGAACATTAGAAGAGAGAGTCTCAAAAGGTAGGCTTTTCTAAGGCCTTTCCCTTAGAAAGAATTGCCTTTGTCCCTGGGGTGTGCCCATCTGTACTTGGCAAAGACACTGTCAAGTCTTATCTTGGTTTCATTGCCTTAGAATGCTCCACAAGGACAGCTCCTTTTAAAAAGCATTTTGAAGAATAAAAGCCTTGCTTTGAGAGCAATGCCACCTACACAGGCTTGAAATAAAGAGACCTAATGGCTCTTCAGGGCCTAGGAATTTCATTAACACCTTTCCTTCAAGTAAGAAAAGTCATAAAGTTTTTCAGTACCCTTCTTAAACATTTACTGTGAAAGGGAAACATTAAATAACAATATCATGCTATTGGTGAATTTCAAGAGATAAGTGTGGGTGGTTGTGATGTTAAATGTCTATTGTAAAGAGTTTGTTCATTTATTTAATACCATGTATGTCCATACTACATCTTACAGTGCTTTTGTAACCAAGGTGATGGAATTAGTTAATCATAAAGCACGAAAAATGCTACTATTTTGTCCCCTGTACAGCCCTGCCCAGCTGGACACTAGGTTCAGAAATAATAAGGAACAGGTAGTTAAGTTCCCGTTATTAAAGGTTAAACAATAATAAATAAAAGGATCAATATCAAACAAACACGGGTAGATTTATGACATTCATCTATTATGAAAACTGACTGAAGTGAAAAGTCCTATGTTCTCCCACCTGGAATGTTAGTTTTTAGTTGAAACTAGGAGTTGCTTGGAGCTGGTCGAGACGACCTTGACGCAAGGATAAGAGCCAAAAGAAGACTGAGCTTGCGCGGAAACAGGGGTCAATCAGCAGACACCGTGATGAAGAGGATGAGCCTTCGTCTTGCGACCCCCAACGACCACCACTAGAAGGCACTGTGCAGGCGCGGCTGGGAGGAGCACATGGAAATGAACTCATTTGATTATGAAAGGAATGGGCTATGTAACCTAATGAATATGTATATTTTTGATCCATATAAACTGCATGGAAAAGGTACGGGGTATGCATGTTTGGTGGAATTATCCCCCGTGCATCCAGCACTGCAATAAAGAATGCCTGCCTTTTAACACTACATTGGTGTTATGAGTTTTTATTCCTGGATTTTCGGTGACACTTTCAAGAAAGACATAAACCTCAAGAAAAACACAGAACAAAAAGCCTCAGAAAGGAGAGGAATAAGTTCTCCAAACGTTTCATCACATTAATCTCGAATATATGTAACAAAAAATTTGAAATAACAACATGAAAGAATAAAAGCAAATGGATCTTCATTAGTGAGAATATTTTATTTTTTAAAATAAACAGGATAAAAGGTCCCAAAACTTGCTGTCAGTAAGGGAAGCAAAATGAATATTAGCGAAAACAAAAAAAGAAATGTTTTGAACACAAAATTAAGCTCACAAATTTTAGTCCTTGCCAGTCCAGTTTCCAACTGTCAACAAAAGAGTGTTTTATTTCATTCAAACTTTACAAAGAAAAAAGCTTTAAGAAAATAGTTTGTGATATTATGAACCAAACCGAGCATTCGACGTTGCCATATGGAGTAAAAAAAGTGCTGAAACTTGAATGTAAGACCATGTGTGAAATCATGTTTCAATTTTATTTTAACTACATTTGAAATTTTTTCCCTGAACAACTCTTTTCTACTTAATAGCCTTGATAACCATCTCCCTGAAAATTCCCAGTACTGTTCCTATGTGTACTGCGTCTGGCTGGGACGGAGTTAATTCTCTTCATAGCAGCCCCTATGGTGCTGTGTGTTAGACTCATGACCAAAGCGGTGTTGACAACACACTGATGTTGTAGACTGGGGGTGCACAAGTGGTTGGAAGGCGATGCAGCCAGGACAGTTGAACTGAACTAGCCAAAGAGATGTTTCATCCCATACAGCGTTCTGCTCAGCGTTACAGGCCAGGGAAGTAGCCATTGCTCTGAGACTGGCTGGGTATTGGTCTGGTGGTGGGAACTGGTGAGTGATTGCCTTTGCGTTCTTGGGGTTTGTTTCTTTTTTCTTTACTTATTAAACTGTTTTTATATCAATGCATGAGTTTTTCCTCACTTTGGCCCTGTGATTCTTTTCCCCATCCTGCTGTGGGGGAGTGAGTGAACAACTGGGTGGATGTTTAGCTGCCAGCTGGGGTCAAACCACCACACTACTTTTGTCTCTAATGAGGATACTAGGCCTTTATCAGAGCTGCCTGTGACTTCTCAGAGGGCACAGAAGGTTGAATTTTGTTGCTGTAAAACAAAGCTGTGAAGCTCCTGCTCCTGGGACAGGAAAAGCTGGGGGAACCAGAGGAACAGAAGAGGCCTGAGAAGTCCAGCTTGCTCTTCCTTTTCTTTCCAGACACGTGCAGAAAGGTAGGCACAGCAATAGCTGCTGCTGTTGGAAGGGTGTACACCCATCCTGTCTCCCCATCCTGCTCCAGGAATAACCTATTTTCCACACACTGTCACCCATGCCTTTACAGGAGCAGCGGCAGCAGCAGCCATCCTGGCTTTGCAGAGTTTAGAAACGGGAGAAGTAGCCTTTGCTATGCTGCTGCCCCAGCAGCCTGTTCTCCTGGGGAATAGCATGTTTTGCCAAGGCTCAGAGCCAGCCTTGAACTTCAGGATGCTTGTAGTAGATAGGGTAATCTTCTGCTGCCTTCAGGGTGCCATTCCTTGAGAGCAAGGATGGTGCATCACTAGCCCCTGTCTTTAAACACTGTAGCAGAGATGACACCACTGCTTCTTGCCATTCAGGGATTCCCCTCTACAGAGAGCGTATCCTGTTAAGAAAAAGGAGTGAAGAACAGTCTAATCTTCATAACCGCATGAGTCCTTCTTGACATGTAACTCGTTAGCAACAGAAAATCTGGCAATTTTATGAGCTCTTAAGGTTTTGAAATTGGTTTGTGTTTCACACTGGAACAACATCTGTATCTTTTTGGTTTCTAAAATGGCACGCTCTCAAAGCCATCTTTTGTAGATCAATAATACCAGGTTTGAGTTTCAGATCTCTGTTCCTATCTGCCATCAGAAGTAACTGGAGTGCCCTGGATCTCAAAAACCTTTCTATTGCAAAAACTTCCTTAAAATCAATACCTCATTGCAAAAATGTCTTTCCAGACAGTCCTATATTCTCCTGGATATTCTTAAAGTTATAGAAAAAGGTTAAGGGCTTCTTTTATTTGAACTGATTGATGAATATTTCAGCACTGGTGAAATGCTTTAACAGAGTTGTTCTGATACTTACCCAAGTGAAGCGCTGTTTGGGTGGTTGAGTTTGTGCTTCTGACTAACTTATTCCTGAAAATGGGATGTCATTGAAGGTTCTCCAAGCTGCTGAGGCGAAAGAGAAAGAAGCAGGACAATAATTCCTAAAAATTAGAAACAGCGTGTGGAAATTTCACAGTGGTCTGGAAAGCCAGGGAGAAGAATGAGACCAAAACCATCCAGATGGCTGCATTCAAAACAAACAACAGCTCACAATTCAGACTGACATGACTGACACGTGGATAGAAGAGCTAAAATACAGATAAAGTAACTCAGACAACTTTGCAATGCAATTTGAGCTGGAATGAGCAAGTGATTGCAAATGCCAACGATTGATAAATTAATTCTTGAGACAGCCAGAAACACTCGGAAAGACTGAAGAAATTCAAAGGCAGAGTTATTAATGAGATTATTGGAGCAAGCAGGATAATGACGTTCAGCAATGTGGTTATATTCCTGGTGTTTGTAGTGGCAGACTTTGACCAATCAGGCATGTCTATATACAGTAACACAGAGGAACATTTCTCGTAATTTTTATATCACCACCTACAGATGATGCTCTGTATATTTATAACGAGATTCTCCAGCCCTTGCTGTTCTCTTTTTCATCCTCCCACTTCTTTTATTCAAGTAAGAAGAGAGAGATGAGCTAAAGGATACATGAAAAGGATCACAAGTTTTTCAAGAATGCAAGAATTTAAAAGTGCCTCCTGTGCATTTTGTAAATGTGACCAGCAGGCTATTCACCAATTAAGCCACTGGATTTATAACACCAAGCTGCTGCTGTAGAAGCTGCAGACAGAGGTGACCCTAAATTCCTAACACATATTCGCTTCCCTCCACACCTCAGAGCACAGAGTATGATTGACACAGCCACGTTCAGAGTGAGAAGTGCTTGTTCACTTTTGGATAGACAGTTGTATCTACTTGGTCAGGTGGTGCTTTGTGTCCTGCTGTCCTGGTCCTCTTGAACATGCTCTCAGCCATCACTTAACTCCAAACCAACATGAGATATGGGCCGTTCCCCTAGTTCTCTAGGGAGGGAAGTCAGAGCGAGTGCAGAGATGGGGAGGTGAGCTGTGGTGTACGCCAGCAAGTCCCCTGTTGTAGGCAGCTGGGGCACAGGTCTGTGGGGAGCATTGGGGAGGGTATTTACTCTGTGGCATAGACAATCTTCACTGCATACTTTCTACGGACATCTCTGGTCCAAAAAAGACTGTTGTGGTTTAGCCCCAGCTGGCAACAAAGAACCATGCAGTCACTCTTTCACTCCTCCCCCCCATGGTGGGATGGGGAGAAGAATAAGAAAAAGGGTTGGGGTAAAAACGGTTTAACAGAACAGCAAAGGGAGAAGAAAATGACAACAATAATACTGATAAAAAGAACATACAGCATGCAATGTTCTTACCATCCCTGACCTTATTCCTGAGTAGCAAATCCTCATGCTTCAGCCAGCTCCCCCACTTGAATACTGAGCATGATATCACATGGTATAGAACATCCCATTTGATTGGCTGTTTGGGTCAGCCTAGCCAGCTTCTTGTGAAAATTAACCCTATCCCAGCTGAACCCAGGACATTATCAGCCCCTTATTCTATACCACCTGTGTCATGCCCAGGGTCCACACTTTCCAATTTACTATCATGATGTTTTCTGTCTTTATATACATGTACACATACACACACAGAGATATCACTCCTTTAGTCTACGGACCATGCCTTTGAAATGTCCGTTGAGTTAATTTAATCCATGATGTTGGGCTTCATATGTCGTAACTGTCTTTTGGGGCAGGAGAGATGATGTGTGGTATTGGATGATCGCATTCTGAGCCCGCAGATTGAGGCTGGTGTACCTGGCACAGGCTATGCCCACTGTCTGTGGGTTGAAGATGACAATCTTGAGGAGGTGGCTGGGTGCCAGTTGCTGATGCCAGGTCTAGTTCCCTCACTGCTGCACTTTGTTGGTTTTATCGAAGTTCATCCTTGATTAATTTGGATGATTCTTACTGGAATGCCATTGATACACCATATAGCAACTATACTACCGATGGCATACCAAGACAGACTTATTTAGCAATTAACACTATACAATTTAATTTATTGGCTATTCTCACCCCAAATCAAATCCCCTTCAGGTACACATCAAACTTCCCCATCCTTCCACATTACCCACAAAGTGTATGCAGGTCCTTGAGCAAAAGCAATCCCACAGATGAGTTTGCCTTTGCCCGAGGCAGGACTAACCCAGACTGTCTTCCCTAACATATTCTTCATATGCACTGCAGTGACTTTATACCTTTCTACAGTACGTAAACGTTTTCATTGGGCAGGGCCAGCTCAATTGGTAAATTTGCTGGTGTTAATTAACCAGGTGGCCTTTGACGGATATCACTGCCGACTCACCTCCTCCTTTCCATGCCTCCGCCATGCTGGCAGAGGGGAATACAGCAGCCTGGTGAGCAGACTGAAGGAATACAAGAGAACCTGTGTTGTCATATAGGACCTTCAGCTGCTTCTTCTCTCCAGGCCCCCAGCATTCCACCAGCCAGAGCAGACAAACAAATGAATGATCCTTGCCCCCCCCAGATATGATGCATCTCTTGGGTTTTTCTTTGGTTTTCTGTTCTTTTTTTTTACCTGTCCTTCTCTTTACTCTCTTAATTTTGGTGTGGGGGATCGTATGGGGTTTACAAGGCTCACATGGCTCAACTCATGTGTCTTTCATCATGTTTTTTCCCCCTCTGTCCAGTTGAGGAGGCGGAGCGATAGAGCAGCTTAGTGGGTGCCTGGTGGCCAGCCAAGGTCAATCCAACATATAGGGGTAATTTTGTATTGCTGCAGATCTGGCTAATCATGTTTGGATTTTTTTTTCACAGTAGATAAAGTCTAACACAAGCAAGGTGAGTACTTCCACTCTTCTTGAATCCTCAAGCAGGTGCACTTGGTTAAGAAAAATAGCATTTCGAACATTTTAACATTAGGGAAAAAGAAGCGAGACAATTCAGCTAGATACCCATGTCCTGAGGAATTTCATGCATTCAGAAACTTGCCTCCCCCAGCATCTTTAGTGGCTTAGACTATACTCTCTCCCACCATTTCAGCATCTCCAGCTCCCTGTGTCCAGTACATGTAAAACTTAGGTGCCAGACCCAGTGGTACAAATGTCACTCCTGAAGCAGGTCTACACCCAGGGCTGGCACTAGGCCATCAACAGCTGTAGCACTGAGCATTGCAATGTACAAACCTCCCTTTGAAAATTGCCACTGGTCTCTTGGGATGATAATTTACGTCCTCTGAAATTCACCTCCTCTGGAAATTAACTTTCTTCCTACAGGTCCTGGGAGACCTCTTGCTCTAAACTGGTGTGTTTTCACAAAAGCTTTTGAAGAAGCTATACTTCATGGGGTAAAACAGTTTTACTGAAAAATATGAAATCTAGGCAGGACAATAATGTATTCTTTCCTCCTACTTGCCTCATTCACTAGAAAAAAACAGAAACCAGTTGGAAAGAGTTGGATGTTTTTTTGTGAGAAAACCACTTGGGAGCTTCCTGTGAGCAGGAAGAGAAAGCAGGAGATTCAAGAAAGTGTGCTACCTTTCTCACCTCCTCTGTAATACACAAGACTGGACTCATGTTGCCACCTACCAGAACAATTTGGCCTTGATGTAGTTTACACATTTCCATTTTGTTAATTCTCTTTGTCTTACAAGCCCTGTGCAATTGTCTGCTTGTGGAAATGAGTCTGGACAGGTCTCAAGCAGAGTGAAAGCAGTGTTAACACAAATATGATCAAAAATGTCATCAAAATCAAAAGCATTGTTTTATTTGTAGGTCAGGAGCCACATTTCTTTTTCATCCTCTTAAACACCCGTTTGCACTATTTTCTTCTCCCTGAGCTACAGAATCTATGCAGCTGACCGTCTGTGACTTCTCACGGTTTGCTTGAGTAGGTCTTCCGTTGTGCTTGGGACGTCTGCTCAAGCTGGTTAATTTTAGAAACAGAACATTCTACCAACAATAACTGTACTTGAATTAAATCATAGTTATTAGCAGCCACAGATTTATCAGGGAAGTTCTTCTCTGTCATGAAGATGAATAGCACTGGAGAATTATTCTAAAATTTCAAGATGCATGTCAGATCTTGTTCATTTCAATCAATTAACTCAGTCCCTGTTAACACTGGTTCCAGCTGATAAATTATTGCAGCTTTAGGACTACAGCAAAGGCTGTATCTGTCTTTTATTTTTAAATTATTTTAACCAATTAGTCTTTTACAGGTTATACAACAACACTCCAAGGATTTCTGCAGTTGGGCAGTTGGATGGCACATATGATTTCCAGAGCTACTAAAATAATTCAGATTAGTTATGCGAGCATTTAGCTAGTCATCACGGTCAGCTGAGAAGTAAAAAACTCCAAACACTGACATGTCAGATACACAAAGAAGAGAGAGAATAAAGAAAGTAGCTGAAAATATTAGATGTCTATTGTTCATATGCTAATGCACGACAGATATGAAGATTATTGTGAATAGTACTATTCATTCTTATTATCCCTACTAAGTATAGCATCATTATTTCCTGAACTTTCTTTAGAATAAATGAGAGGAAAAATGTTAATGAATTCTCCTTAGAAGTCAGTTTTGGTGGCAGCTACTGTTCAAAAAAATGCAGCATTTTTTTTCTCCAGCATAAAGACAAGGAATCAAATGATTCATAGGAAAAAGGTCATGAATTCCCCTGTATTTCGTAGAGACACTCTCTACATATTCTAGAGCTGTCATAAAGCACGGTCAGATCTTAAAAGACACATGGTTCAGAGCAGTTTATGAAATAAATACACGCTGCCCTCTCTCTGGATCTTCTTTAACAGTCTGCATAATTCTGTTAGGTGAGCTTTGATCATAAATGTAGGTGCCCGAGTACTTTATGGACAAATTAGTTAACTGAAATGCAAACTAATTTGCCAAAATTTTTAAATGTATTTTCTGAGATGCAGAAAATAAAAATCCATATTTTGATTCTGAAACCAGAACATACTTAAAATGCCAAAATAAATGACATTTTCAAGACATCTGATTGGATTTTGAAGGCGAAAACAAAAAGCATCAGCAGCAAACTGCAATATTTCGTATCCCTGCTCAAGTATTTCTATTCCTGTTGCAGTCTTACTTTTTCTGATAGATCTTACTTATGCTTTTTCAACTATTATAAAAGAGGCAAGACAAGAAAAAGAGCACGGAGATGCCTGCACAATTTTTATTTGATAACTAACCAGAGCCCGCCGTAAGAGGAAACATTCTTATCTGTCTTAAGCTTGCTGTTATCTCTCTACATAAATCTTCTAGATAATCACATATGGCACTATCCTGCAAGATGGCAGGTGCTCTGTGTGAGATGCTCTGTTTTCTGAATGTTGAGTGGGAGCTGAGAAGTGGTTTGGACTGTGTTACAGTATGATGAGAAACTGAGCAAGAATTGTTTATTTTCATGTTTACAGCTCTGACTTAGTTGAAAGGGAAAAAAAGTAAAATAGGCAGAGAAGGCTAATTAAATTCAGATTCCTGCAATTATTTGACCCCTTTGGGAGGAAACAATTAGTGTATCCCTCATAAGAATTCAGAACACTTAAAAACAGAGGCAATGGCTATGCTTAGCCTATGTTTCAGAAATCCCTTTCTAGAATGCTCTTACAGAACATCCAAGAGTTTCAATATGAAGAGTTCAGAACAGTTTGTCCAGCTGAAAAGATGAAGTACTTTGGGAAGAATTAGCTTCAGCAAGAGATAGAGGAGGAAAAAAGAAAAACCACTGGCTAGGAAACATTTCCTCTTCTGTACTTTCCTAGTCTTTGATATTAAAGCACTCCGAGTAAGATGAAAACATGTTCTTGATGTTCTGGTATCCCTGGCAAGAAAGGGCCCCAGCTCAGAGACAGCAGTCCAGGAGCCTGACTGATGAAACTTCATGATGCTGAAGCAGGGAGCAGGTGCCAGCAGGTTGGAAATCTTCATGGGGGAATAGTGCTTTCTTGTTCAGTCACCAAAAGGGAAATTATTGCTAACAAGCTAACAGTTGTTGTTCTATTTAAATTATCTTGGTGAAATCATCTTTTCTGACACCTATTCCCTATACTACGTATAAACAACACATGAGCAGGCAATGCTCCATCCAAGAAGTTAAGCAAGACAGCTGTAAGTGCAGGCAGATTGCAGATGATTCATCTTTATGATACGTGGTAATGAGGAGTGCTCTTGCTAGCAGTATAACGATTTATGTTGACCTGGTTCAGTGGGAATTCATACAAGTCTGAAAATAAAAATTCTTATGAGAAGCTTGTTCCTACAGCACTATGGCTGGTGAAAGACTCCCATGGGATTTTATTGGGACTTTAACACACAGTCTGCTATAATTTAGGCTCTGGCTGTCAATGGGGGATACCAGATATGCTCTGGCTCACTGGGAACGTTGAAGTGAAAGTGGCAACTTCCATGTACTGTAGACTATGAGAGTGTATGACAGCGGGAATCCAACATCTGATCCTAATTAAGACAGAGTTGTATCCCACCCTGCATCTATTAGAGCAGGCAGCATTGCTGGCCATGATCTCTTTCCATCTCTTGCTCTACGGGCGCTAGGACAGAGACGGTGACCATCTTTCATACAGGCGCAGGGAGAAGGCATGGGATCAAACAGGGACGTCTCTTTGTGCACTCATGCAAGCCGAATTATAATCTGTCTAATGAAATCTGCATCTGGTTCTGGTTATCCTCAAGCCTCTGACTCAAAAATCCCTAAAGAGCATTTTCCTGGGCTTACAAATTCTCAGATCTCTCTTTACTGGCTTCACATTGCCTTAACCATGACAATGAAGAGAAGAAAGTTGCCCACTAAAGATAGAAAACAATTTATTTACCTGAAACTCTTGTTTTCTGAAAGTAAACCTCATAGCGGGCTGCCTTCATTTTGTAAAATCTGTGTGATTTACTAACATTTTAAATTGTTTAAGACAAGGACAATTATTACTCATTTCTCCATCGAGGTGACTATGTATTTGCCTAATTATCGCAGCTATTAACTGTAATGCAACAGACTACTTTTAGAAGCTAACCTCGAAAAAGAAATGAACAAAAATAAAGCACAACATAAAGCAAAATCCCCATCAAAAGAAAACAAGAATCTGCAGTAACTAGCAAGAATGTAAGCAAAGATATAATACTTAGAACACAAACAATTCACAATAAATAATTGTTTTAGTAGTGACTGAATGAATACATGAGCTCTCTGAGCCTAAAATACAGAATAAAAGGGAGTCACTATTCAGTGGAGACCCCCCTAAATTATGTGAAATTCTAAAGCGTTTTATCACACCCTTTTTGATCTTGATTTTGCACAGATCCCAATTTAATAGAAAACCTGTTCTTTAACCTGAACCAGCAATTTACAAAGGAGTTCTAAATCAATCAGAATTAAATTGTAACATTCTTTTAAATCATGTGTGATGAAGAGTTTGCCTTTTCAGCTTTGATGATAGGGTTGCAGGAGCTCCATATAAACGGTTTTAACTGAAATCTGGAACATAGGAGCAAGACCGGGGTGTAATTTTTGCACTGCATGGGGCCATTCAAAATTTTAAAGCCTGTGCAAGGTACAGCGAGTATGAAAAATATCAAGCCTTTGCTATTATCTGGAAATCCATATGTACTCAGAGGGGAATTCCCTCAGTTTTCTCTCTTTATTTTCTGTCTTTTTAAAAATTGAGATCTGGGGACAAAAATCTCCATACCTATTGGAAAACAAAAAAGTGAATAACAGAAGCTGGTAAGCTATTAGGTTTTTGGGTGTCATGCTAACTCAGGCAGGCATTCTAAGGGTGCAGATTCTGCAGATGCTTATGTCTGAGTAAAAGAGATTTCACAAGCACTCCTACAGAAGTCAGATGCCATAGCAGAAAACTCATCAGCAGTACTTGTTGAAAGTATCCAGCAATCCTCACGGACCAGCACTGCGGACAGGAACCAGGAGGCCCAATCTCAATACAGTAAATCTTTGAAGAAGTATGAATCAGGAATGTGTCACATCTCCATTATCATAAAATGCTGTAAATCTTTTTGTTTATCTTGATGGAAGTTTTGAAAGGCAACAGGAATTTATACAGTCTTCAGTTGAATTGATGTCTTGTTCAAAAATGTGTTATGCTCAGAGCAAACTGATGTTCATAGGAAATGTGAGGTATGCACTTTTTTGAGGAATCATTGGCATGATATATAAAATTGGAGGCATGTAGACAAGAGAGGAAGAAGGGCAGAAAGACCAACTCTTCTTAAGAAGCTAGAGGGAGAAGAATGAGGGTGAATAAAACTCTATAGATATCTGCTGGAGAGCACAGGAGCTGACTCAGGCTAAAGGTTTGTGCCAGGGTACACTCATGAGTGTGTAGGTTTTGTAACACTCTGGTGCATTTCTATTGAAAACTATGTTTAAAGACAGAATTACAACTGAAATGAGACAAACAGCAAGGGTGTGTTTATGTATTAAACAAATGCCTGAATCTGCCTCGCAGGGATGATGCTGATCTGGGGAAACAGGCTTTTTGAGAAGAAGGAAGATGGTGCCAAATGTATCTTACTTCTGTGAAGTGAGTTTTGTGTGGGCTGCTTGTGTCACCGAACTGGATTAAAAATTAAGAACCACCCAAAGCAGCTGCAGACAATCAGCAAGCCAGTGGCAAACAGAGTGGTATACAGTGTCAGCAGGAACTGGTGCACCACAGCCATAAGCAGCTTAGCATAGGAATCCCAGTGTGACCTCTGCAGAAAAAATGACGTTAGTGATGCTAACATAGGTTTATGCAGCTCTGGAAGGAGACTACACCAAGGGAGCAACAACTCAGCAGTCGGACTCCTGTGACTACATTTATACAGCTAAATAAAACAAGGTGTGGAGGAAGCTTGAGCACAGAATCATTATTCATTCCTACTGCTTAACTGAGGGCACACCATCCCCTCAGTGCTGGGTGGCAGACATTCAGAGGCATAGCTTAGACTAAACAACTAGCACACTCCAAGGCAGTCCCTGGGCCCAGTTTGAGGACCATTGCAAATGCAGTATAGACGAGACAGATTTGGGTCCCTCCACAGTCCTGCAGTACAATCCAAATACCTCCAGTATCATGCTGGAAAAAAAACACCACAAAACAATTTGATGGGCTGCATGTGGCTCCATTGTTTCAGAGACTTTGATCTGAAAAAACCCCCGAAATATATACACATACAACAAGTACTGTTTGTATCTGTGGACCACGGGAGCATCTTACAGGGGCAATGCATAGACTTAGGGCAACTGCTGTAGAATGTGGATGCAGTCTATGACATTTCATTGAAGGCCACCTCTGGCACTGTTTTATTCAGCTTTATAAACATAGCCTTTGAGAGAGGAAGGGTTATGGTGAGCTCTCTGTAGTAACCCCTCAGAACATGAGAGAGAGGACCATCCTGTTCCTGTTGCTGAGATGGTCTGGAAAGCAGGAGCTCTCTGCTCTCTGAGAGCTCCACAAATGGATGAGTTGCTCTCTTCCACAACTCTGCCAAAGCTCTGTTTCTTTAAAGCCATTTGTTTCACTCATTACTTGAGACTGTAAAAGCCTTGTTCACTCCTGTGAGTCACTCAGTTTTCTGTGGGGACCCTTAAGCCAAAGAACCCTAAAGACTTACTGGAGGCTTTGTTGCATAGTCCTGGCAGATGGCTTACAGAGGTCGTAAGCAGACCCTTGCAGAAAGAGTAGTAGGAAATTTGAGGTGAGTGTGGAAAAGACTGATATTGAGGGGCATACTTCTTTTATATTAGATTTAGGATTTACCAGAGATAGTGAATAAAATATGAATAGAAAGATACACAAAGACTATAAGGTAAAACAGGTATCAGACAAGAACTCCTGGTAACCCGGAGGGAGGAAGGAGTAGTTTAGTGCAATTGCCTGTCATGTCTGGCTGAGTTGATCTAGGGAAATTAGTTTGTTGGCCATATGCTCTTTTCCAGTCATGCACACCAAAAACGTATCAAACCTTCTGCATGCTCGGTGTTATTAACAACATCTGCTCAGCAGATGCCCAAAACTGAAGTAATAGCAACTATTATGGGTTAGGCTACAAATATATTAGCAGTTGTGCAATCAAATTTACTGCACTGGGGTCAGCTCACTTTCCCAGTAAACTCACTTCCACATTTTATAAGAAGTAAAAATGGTATAGTATGCCAAGTATTTCATAGCTTCCTAGCTGGAGAACACCAAAAATGAAAACTGTAAATATGGAGCTGATATTAACAGAAGGTGCTTTCTTTCATACTGCAGCTCTTCCCTCTGGCAGCAGGAATGTGCACTGAGAGGATAAATAACATAATATACATCAGGGAAATTCTATCTTGTCATAACTGTATAGATATATTAGTACTTCACTAAACAGTAGTTCTGACTACTTGTGCAGTAACCCCACAGTGGCTGAGACAGAAACATAGAGGATTCAATACAAGACAAAAATTGGCTCTAAAACATCACATTTAACATATATCTTAGTCCAGCACACCTTAAGAGAATCTAAAAAATATTGTACCCTTTAAAGACGAAAGAAACCACAAAGGTAATCTTTAGATTTGTGATGCACTAGGTATAGTCTCCATAGGCTCTTCATTTCATTTCATATGCAGTGTTTCAGCATGAATCCAAAAAAGATGAATACAATGGCAGGAAACTGATCAACACTCCTCCACCTCCCCTCTCCCAAAACCAAAGAACAGTTGAAGAGCTACTTTTCTTATGCTACAAAATTATGATCCCAAATTTATAACATCCTACAGCTACACCAGGACATCCCAGGAAGGCACTAGAATCATGTGGAGACAGATGTTTTTCCTGGTTCCATTCTCTGATGAACTCAGGGATATCAGTATAGAATATTTGCCACCTTACATCCTGTGCCACTATAGCACCTCAGGGTCCAGCAGTGGAACTGTGCAAGCATAAAGGGAAAGATGGTCCCTCCTCTACATGCCTTAGCACTGTGAAATGAGGCTGGAGCACATGGGGCTCTGACCCTGCACTGCAGCTTTAGACTACCATGATATCATATGATTTGCATGATACAGGCAACTGCCTGCATGTAGGTGAACGGGATTTCAAAATGCAGTTAGCAAGTGTGACATCTCAGCTTTCAGATGCTTAAGTTGAAATGTTTTCTAAGGGTCCTGTTTCAGAAAATTGAGACCCATCATCTTCTAGACTATGGATTCCACTGAGGGTTCTCAAAAATGTGATACGAGGCTATCTCATCAGGCTATATCTCCCATAAGCCTACAGATGGGTAACACTCTTTGGTGACTCTTGGATTATCGTGCTGTAAAATAATTTAGAAAATAGTGCAGCCTGATTGAAAATAAAAGTTTAGCTCCATGCCAATGATTTCCTGTTTCAAAAAAATTATATTTATGTCACTGGAAATTTCATATAGCTAACAGATATTTGAGTCCATTCATTGATGCTAAACAATTCTAAGAATCAGCAGCATAAACTGAATATAAAAATCAGCTGAAAAACATGGCAAAAATTTCAGTCTTCATATGATGTCCTTAGTACACATGAAATTGAACTGATGTAAGTAATGTTCAGGACGTGTAGCATTAAGCCATGGCATAATCTTACCAGTGTTGGGTCTAAAAGATGCCTGATTCTCAAAAATGTCACAGATGATCCATAGATCCTAAGTAACCACAATGGAAATATCAGCGCTGCTATTGCTTTTGTTGATATTTTTCAGTGCTGATGATATAACACCAACTTGAAATTGCCAGAAGAGCTTTTGGATATTTAGGCTTAGGCTCTGAATGGCAGATGTTGTTTAACTAGTGCGTGTGCTTTCTCACAGTGATAGTTTGGACTAATTACATTGTAGCTGTTTTAAACTGCAGTCAAAATAATACTTGGAGGTTTAGTTTCTACTTCTTCCCCTCCTGAGGGAGGCAGGGGAGAAGCATTACAGAGAGCAGCAGCAGTTACTTTTCTTAATTTCGAAGACAAATTGTGTATCTTTTGAAACACAAGAAAGTGAGAACAGATTCTTTCAAGACTCGGCTTTGTTCTCCTTCCATGATCTCCTTCACTGCTCACGAAGGTGGTGACAGTGTGCGGTAGCACGAGAGTAGCAAAGAACAAGATGAAAGACTTTCTCTTGGTGTGTTGCTGTACAGTCTGTGGGTGGAGCGTCACAACCAGGGCTCCCGGCTCACATCGCCTGCAGCAACATTCAGCTCCATAGGTATGTACAAGTGGAGATATAACTCCCAGGTAAGGAAGAGAAAGTGGTAGTGATTGATGTCTTTCTGACGCCATGTGTTTCCCTCTGAGAAAATAATTGTTTCTTCTCGTTGCACAATTTTTTTCTCTTCTGAGCACTAAGAAGAAGAAAATAGAGATGGAGATAAGCTGAAAGAATCAATCTGAATAACGCTTTGGTCTAGGGAGATCAATGAAAAGGTACAAACAACAGAATTAAACATATTTTTGAGTTATTCATGCCAGTCAAATGAGTCCATGCCTGTGTTCATCTAGCATGTCCCAGGCCCCAGGCAAAAATGGGGCCTCCTAAAACTGGTTAACTGTGGCGTATGCTAATACAGTTTGTCCATTAGAAAGTCAGTTTAAGACTGCTTACACTCACAGATTACAAAAACTTAGCTCTCACCTAACAAAGTGCCACCAAAACCTGGATGCACTTTGCTGTGCGCCAGTATGCAGATAATCTGGAAGGATATTAACTTGTTGGCCTGCTTGATTTGAGAATGGCCATAGTTTAAATTTAAATCCTGAAAATAGCTGAACCTCAGGAATCCACAAGATGCTTCTGCTTAGCAGCTGCCTTTCTCACGTCATCTGAGGTGTTAGAAATAGCCTCATTAGGCAGTGTTCAGTCAGTGAGGCTCAAATCCTTTGATGGCAGACAACAACTAAGACAATTACTTTTAAGCTCTGTAACTCTTAAAATAGTTTTGCAACAGCGTCTTCTGTCTAGCCTGCTTTGGGGACCCTGCAGATATATCAGCATGGGAAAGAAGGTATAACTCTCCTCTTACTACAGACAGGGAGATATGTCTTTGCCACACAAGCAGAAATCCAGATGCCTGATGCACGCACTGCTGCTTTTAAGACTATCATTTTCACAGTAGCGGAGATCCGAGTTTCAAATCCTGATTAGTCTAACAGGTAACAATGAACACAGCAGTACAACCATGTTCCCCAGCTGGGCACCTCATGTTGTTTCCTATCATTTAACAGCAGGATAAATGAACAGGCCACATTTGTCATTTCTTTTACAGATGAAACAATACAGTACTGCCTCTGAGGCAGTGCGGTGAAAAGAACTCTTCCATAGAATATGAGGTTATAAAGTAGGTTACTGTTACAAGCCATTATACATACTTACAATCTCTATTTGTTTATTTTTTATATAAGAAATATTTCAGGTAATTGTTAAATGTTTACCAAAACTACATACTTTCTCTTAGACTATCCAATTTAGGAAACACGCATACTAAAGTAGTAATATCCATATACTTCATCTTGAACTCATTGTGATGAGATGTCAAAAGGCAGTGTCAAAAGCAGAAATGTTATTGTTGAAGTGTCTCTCAAGATCACAAATACTTATAAGCACAAGAAGGTAAGTTTTTTGCGTTAGTATTGCTACGATTTAAGTGGCCTTGGATGAAAATAGTCCTCTAGGGGCAATAAAGACTTCCACATACCATGTACAAATTATTATAGCTGCAAATAGATGGTGGAGCAAACAGAGAAGAATTATTCCTTTAACAGTATGTACCTGGTCCCCTGTGATTTAGGAAACACAATTGTTCTGCATGGTCTGGAAGATAATGTAGAGGTACTAATGTATTATTCTCATTTAATTATTCTGCTATTCTTGTATTACTGTAATTCAATATGCATTTTTCCCTGAAAGCTAATAGCTTAGTACAGGTAGGGAATTTAATGTGTGTGCTTTTTGCCCTGGAAACTGTATTTTAACAAGAGAAAGACCAACATAAGCCTGAAATTATCTGCAGAAACACAAAAAAAGAATAGGGAAGCACATCAGGGTAGTTTCAAAATTAAATTTTGCATTCTTTCTGAGTTAACTTTCATTTGAAGAATTTGATTACAGTGATGCTCCTGATGAAACTGAAAGAGAAAAGATAAATAGTGTGAAGAGCTGGAGGGAAATAGAGTGATAAAGGATACCGTCCCAGTGATTCAGACTAGTCACTAAAGGCAATTTTTTAAAGTATATTATGATGTAGCCAAATAAATTCAGCTGCAATTTTTCACACATTATTAGGTATAGGTGTTAATGCTAGTAGAGAGATGTTATCCTGATTGGCCAGCACAGTCAAGCAGTCAGAGGGGTAACTGGCGTTATTTAGAACCAAATGGTGCTACCATCACTGGTGAGGACAAAAAGAAATGCAAGTTTAGAAATCAAGCTCCAGTAGCTGCATTTCCTCTTGAAATCAATGGAAGTGTGACTTTAGTGTCGATGTCAGATTTTGACCCCAAGTTAAACTGTCAGTTTGATGAACTTCACTGGGTAATGTGTGTTTGGGAACTGAGTCCCTATGAAGATAAAACGTTTACAAACTCAGAGAACTGTGCATACGTAATGTCTTCATCACCTGAAGCCTGCCTTAGATATTTTTAATAACAGTTTTGTAAAGCATCTAATATATGTATGAATAGCCAAAAGGACTAGGGATTAACTTCTCATATCTGCAAGGGAGACAGTTTGTGTTCAGTGCAACCCCCAAGTGTGAAGTAGGAGATTGAAGGTGAGAACATAAACATCCTAATCCCTGTTCTCGAATATTTTTACTATACAATATCACTGAAGTTCTAAAATGTGTGCATCTAAAGCTAAATACCCAAACCTCTGTTTATGTATTTATAGATTTTTAGATATGCTGTGAGTATCATGGCATACCCGTATCTAGGGACAGAAGGTAAACATCTAAATAAGTATTTAAGTTACAAACCTTATTATGTTTCCCCCCAGTGACCAAAATTACAGGTTTTAGGATGTGAAATTTTGTTGGATTTGTTCTCTTTCTCTTTTTGTGGTTGAAACTCACAATGGAACAAGGTTCATTTGATTTTGTTTTTTGATCAGAGCCTCATTATTAACAAAACACTCATACAGAAATATGAAGGTTTTACCCTGTAATTATTTCAGGACTCACAAAAAGTTCCCATCTGTTAAAAAGATCACAGTGATTGATAACTCAGGAGTAAGCTTCACGCATCTTTTTTCAAGCACAAATTCATTGCCTGATTTAAAGGAATTAAGATATATGTATGAGACTAGAGTTCTTCATAGGCTTTTCTGCTAAAGGCAGTTGACTAAGACATACAGTACAATCTCACAACACTCTACATTTCTACTAAACAGTGGAGTTCTGCTGTACTGTAAGTGAAATAAATCTAAATAAATAAATCTAAATTTTCTCTCCACAATTTTGCTTCGTCCGTATTTAGATGCATTTATTCCTTTCCGCTTTGCATGAAAATATATTTTGCACTGGAAGAGTTCCTATACTCCAGATATAAAATATGTTTTATGCAAATCAAAATTACAGCTGGCCCTCATCACCTTGTTCTGTGTGCTGCTGTTCCTTTCCACACTAAGCAAGGACCCAAGTACTCCAGGAAGAATGGTGTTTTCTTTGCTGGGGAGATAAGTCCCAATCCAGCATGAACAGGGTCTATTAAGTGAGCGGACTAGCTTCTTTTCCAGTGCTGTAGTTTTAAGAGGCTTCTGGGATTTCCAGAGCCGTTGTGGAAAATAAACAGTAAGTATTTTTAAAAAGGAATCTGTGGCCTCATAGTCTGAATCAGACACAGACATCTCTGGAAACTGTTTCATGAACTATCTTTCTGTCTCTCTCGGGCAATATGCTGTACTTAGCTTCTTGATGTTCCGTGAAGCTGAATGGATGGCTGATTAGTACAGCATGACTTTTACCTCTCATTTCATTTCTATGTCTAGTATTGACATTGCTCACACACCCCCTTGCAATCCACACCCCCTCAAAAAATGTTCTGACTGAAGCCATAAGGCAGCAATCTCATTCTCAGGCAAGTTTCAGCATCTCCTTATGGTTCTTGGAGAACTTCACATTTCCTGCCAGGCCTAAGTATGGATGGGAGTGTGAGAGTAGGTGTGCAGGACTTTTCAGCCAACCCTGCCTTCAGGAAAAGCTGAGTTAGTCAGAAGTGCAAAGGAACTTCACGCAGTAGGGAGGGCTGAGGGAACAAAGTTGTGCGCAGATGTAGGGTGTGCTGCCGAGAACCCAGCAAAGCAAGCTAGGTTATTTTTATACACATTGTTCAAAGCCTGCAAAAATACACAAGGCGTGACCAGAGTATGCAAAAAAAGTTCAGTTGTTATGAATCTGATTATATCTGCTTCTAGAAATTCCCATTTCATCTCTTTTTCACAGAGAGCGCTGGCTAAATTTGCAGGTGTTTTTCTTGGTAGCTTAGTTTGGTATCTGATGATTAATTTCAGAAGAACCACTATTCTAGATAAAAAAGAGAGATACAAGAAAATAAACAAGAGAAGTATTAAAAGAAGGACTAAATCATGCTAGCACAGTATAGCTCTTCTGCCTTGAACTGTGGGGACTCACCTAACTTCAGAAAGGATACTATCCTAACCCTGAATTCCCCAAAGACACATTACCTGTGCTACTGTTCTTTTCTTAAAAGAAGCTCTTTTAGACTGTAGTCTGTAGTATTTCTTCTCAGGTCTTCCTTTGTCACGAGAGAGGGTGTAAGCTGGGTGTGGTGTACTTTGAAAACATTAAATTTGTTATCCATATGCATTGTGGGAGGCCCTTACACTGTTGACTGTCATTTTCAATTGAGTTAATGTTCAGCTCAATTTGCATTTATCATTTCTGCTAGGTTCTTTACTCACCTGTCATACTAAATTTGTTACAGAAAAATCCTTTTTTGAATGGAAGTCAAGAAGGAATGTTAGCATTGCTTATTAAGTGATCCAAAGAAGAGCTCTAACAAAGCAAAAACTTGTTAGTAGTTTGCTATCCCTTTCATCCTCATAATATTGGACTGAAAAATTCTGATGGCCAAGAGATGCAGAAAGCAAGAAGTAACCACTTCTTATGCATGTCTTTTAGTAACTCAGGCTATTTAATTTACATATTCACTTACATCTCAATTGGGTCATAAATTCTTTTTACATGTGGCATACTTTATTCAATTGGTTTAAGAGTCATTTATTTGCATATTTTGTCACTTCTATATTTATGACACCATTAAGATCTCAGGGAATTTATAAACCATCAAAATACCTGCTATAAGAACAAAACCTCACAAATCTCTTTTTAAAACAAACTGTTAGGAAGGGTGAAGCCTTATCACTTCTCTATATCCCCAAATAAATGTGAAACAAGGATTTAGTGTCTTCATATCCATTTGACAAAGAAAGCAATCTTTGCACTGCTTCCATTTCTGATATGCAGACCACTCCTTTCCCTAGGTGTGTAGTCCCAGTTGTCTCCGTTTCCAGCTTTGCAAGAGGACCTTGCACCAGCATTTCTCATCTTCCCCAACTGTAACTTGGACGAGAGGTTCACCTGGCACTGGCCAGGCACATCTCCAAAGCCCAGGACTCAAACGATACAAAGGCACCACAAAAACCAGCCTTGGCCTTCCTTCTGACAGCCTGATGTAGCTTTGAAGAAAATTCCCTCAGTCCATAAAAACAGGAAGTAATTCAGAAGTTGTCTTACAGGCACTAATTTTCCATGATTTTCGAATGTATAAAGTATGTAGAAGTGTTTTTAAATGGAGCTTTTGATATTTTCACTCCAGTAAAAGTAAAAAATGAATGAAGACACAGGAATGTGATAACACAGCAAATTTCACACTCTGTTCAATGTATCTTGCTCCTTTGTCCAGCACAGGCTCTCTGGAAAGCAAGAACTCTCCTCTGGCACTGTGTGAAGCAGTGAGCCCTTGCAAGCACAGAGTCCTGTTTTCTTCCTGAAAATTAAACCCCAGCAAGAGGTTTCTGCTAATGTAAAAGTAAATGGAAATAGAGAACTGTCAGATTATGGGGAAGGGACTTCCAGACTTAAGAGTTTTACTATTTGTTCAGCATTTAGCATATGGTTTGGGGATATTTTTCTTTTGTTTTTTGTTTTACAGGAAAGAAAAGGGATGAAGACACAGCAAGGAAGTGATTACTACCAGAATTAAAAAAAATTTCACAAGTTGGTGAAAAGAGAATGGCACATTCTTTTGCAGCACCTTTCAACCTACAGCATGCAAAACCATTCTGTATGAAAAAAAAACCCAAGCAGCAGATAAAGTTCCTGTCCTTCTCTGAACAGAACTGGCACTTCCTCATGCAAACCCGCTTCACAGTTTGACTTCATGTGTAACTCAAATAATACAATTCCTATTGCCAAAGACAGCAGTGCTGAAACAGTAACCCTCAAACAGTTCAGGGGGACATCCTGTGCCTCTCATGAGCAGCGTAAGGCCTGGGACAGGAGGTGACTGCTGTACAATCTAAACCCTCCACTGTGAGAAATAAAGAGCCATTAAGGTCTGGTGATGTTAGTCTCTGGGGATTCAGCTTCATCCACTCCCATCCCATGTAATCTAGGAACATCTGAAGAGCCGCCTGTGATTTACTCACAGTGCACCCCATCACCTCAGCTCTCAGAAATATGAGGTGTGCTCCTAATGGCTTTTGACCATGTGAAGGTTTGAATAAGTATGTTGCAGACTGGGAAGATGACAAAACCACGGCCTAAAATTACCCTACCTTGTTCATTCAACCAATCATAAATATCCTTTGCACAGAGGACTTCCAAAGGGAGTCAACAGAAATGGAATCTGTGTACTTGTGACACCTGCTATGAAAACCACTGAAGCACAACTGGTACAGAAGTAAGTGTCTGACAAAGAGGTGACATAGCTATTACCCGAATAATAATATTTTCCATTCTTCTGGAAATCTTCAGGCAAGGGGTCCATTGAGTTGCAAACAGAGTTGACTAGACACATCTGTCTTTTGACTTTCAAGAAATTCAACTCTCAAGTAATGACTTCGCCAGAAAGCTTTTGCCATATGTTTCTTTTTCATGTAAATATATAACCATAGGATAATTCAGGTTGGAAGGGACTTCTGGAGGTAATCTATTCCAAGTCCTGCTCACAGCAAAACCAGTTCTGTGCTCAGACCAGGCTTAATGCTTTTGGATCTTGTAAATCTCTGAGAATAGAGACAGAAACAACTGATCTGGGCAGCCTCCTTCTGCTTGGCTGGCCACATGATGAAAAGATATCTCTTCTATTTAGTCTGAACCTCTCTTCTTTTAACTTGTGCATATGGTCTTTATTCCTCCTACCATTCATCACTGTGAAAAGCCGGGATCTGTTCCATTGATGTCTTCCTTGTAGGCACCAGAGAATGCTGTTAGATACCCTCAAAGATATGTCTTCCCCAGGCTGACCAAGCCCAACTCCCCCAGGGTCTCCTTGAAGAGTAAGAGATCCAGCTGTGACAATCTCGTTGGTCTTCACTAAACTTGCTTCAGTTTATTGATTTTTTTTCTCATATTAGAGAGCCTCAAACAAGCCGTCAGTAGCCTAGATGGGAGAAGTGCAAGTAAAGGATGGTATTCCCTTTTGTCCATCAGCAGGCTGCGCCCTGTTTATATATCTCGGGATGATATTGGCCTTCATTGCTGCAAGGGGCACTGCTGGCTTACACTCAGCTGCTGCCCACCAGCTCTCAGGGCCTTTCCTGAAGAACTGCTCCCCAGCCACGCACTCTCAGCCTATCACTGCGAGGGGCTGTTGCTTTCCAGGGGCAGGACTTAGCATTTGTTCCTGATGAGTTTTGTAAAGTTGCTGTTGGCTCATTCCTTCAGGTTATCTAGACCCCTCTGAATGGCAGCCCTCTCCTTGAACATATTGAGTGGGGTCTGTAGTCATCTACAAACTTGATGAAAGTGCAGTTCATCACCTCCTCCATGTCATTGATAAAGAAGTCAAACAGGCCATGTCCCGGGATAGACCCTCGTAGTACTACACCTGTTACCAGCCTCGAAGTAGCATGTGGTCCACTACTCTGGAAGCCCAGACATTCAACCATCCAATTCATCTGGTGGTCCATCCATCCAGACTGTAATGTCCTACCTTGGATACAAGTGTATTCTGGGAGAAAGAGTTAAAATCCTTGCTAATGTTGAGGAAAATGACGACAATTGCCCTCTCCCCATCTACCTTTCTCCAATCATTTTATATGTAGAAGGCAATTAGGTTTGTCAGATATGATTCACTCTTGGTAAACTAATTCTGTCTGTTCCCAGTCAATGTTTTCTCCTACATGTGCCCAGAAATGCGCCCCGGGACCACTCAATCCAAATTTTTCCCATAGAAACAAAAGTGAAGCTGATCAACCTATAGTTTCTCAGATTGACCTGTTGACCTCTTTTGATGGCAGGTGCAACATTTGCCTTTCTTCAGTTATTGAGGACTTCCCCTGACCTCCAAGATCCCCCTCAAAATGCTTGAAGTGCATAAATTGAACACTACTGGACCTGTGCTTACACACTGCTCTTGTTTCTTCCTAAAAGTTTACTGTCTCTCTACAAGGCATTTTGTTAACTGTAGTGTCAAGTGACCAAAGATGTAGCACAAAAGAATCAACAAAGGCAACACCTAAAAGCACCCCACAGTATATGGAGATCTAGAAATAGAAATAGATTTAGATATAGAAATAATTGTAAAGGAAAAACATCTGGACAAAACCAAACATGTCCATCGAAGAACCTGACTTAGCGGTTGCTATAAGGTTGGCCCAAAACAGATCTAAATACTTTTGTTGGTCAAACGAAAGAATTACTTTATTTCAAGGCAGCTTAAAATCAAGTTGCATCAGTTTTTCCTGTGGCAGTGCTCAAAGAAAGTTCAAAGAACACATTTTCTCTCTTTTCCTTAAACTGGCGCACTATATTCTTGCTGGCATGCCATTATCTGCCATATTGATTGCACCTCACTAGTTCAGACAAGTTCACAGAAAGATGAGAAGTCAAGTTGAGCAGCACAGAAACATGGTAAAAATCATAGAATCATAGAATCATAGGTTGGAACAGACCTCTAAGATCACGAAGTCCAACTGTCAACCCAATACCACCATGCCTGCTAAACCATCTCCTGAAGTGCCACATCTACACATTTTTTGAACACCTCCAGGGATGGTGACTCCACCACCTCCCTGGGCAGCCTATTGCAATGTCCGACCACTCTTTCAGTAAAGAAATTTTTCCTAATACCCAGTCTGAATCTCCCCTGATGCAATCTGAGGCCATTGCTAGTTACCTGGGAGCAGAGACCAACACCTGTCTCACTACAACCTCCTTTCAGATAGCTGTAGAGAGCACTAAGTTCCCCCCTCAGCCTCCTCTTCTCCACACTAAACAGCTCCGGCTCCTTCAGTCACTTCTTGTAAGACTTGTTCTGTAGACCCTTCACCAGCCTCGTTGCCTTTCTCTAGACACACTCCAGCAACTCAATGTCCTTCTTGTAATGAGGGGCCCAAAACTGAACACAGTACTCCAGATGCGGCCTCACCAGTGCCGAGTACAGGGGCATGACTACCTCCCTATTCCTGCTGGCCACACTATTTCTGATAGAAGCCAGGATGCTGTTGGCCTTCTTGGGCACACTGCTGGCTCATATTTAGCCAGCTGTCAACCAACACCCCAAGATCCTTCTCTGCCGGGCGTCTTTCCAGTCACTCCTCTCCAAACCTGTGGCGTTGCATGAGGTTGTTGTGACCCAAGTGCAGGACCCGGCATTTGGCCCGGTTGAAACTCATGCAGTTGGCCTCAGCCCATCGATCTAGTCTGTCCAGATCCCTCTGCAGAGCCTTCCTACCCACAAGCAGATCAACGCTCCCGCCCAGCTTGGTGTCTGCAAACTTACTGAGGGAGCACTAAGTTCCCTCATGCAGAATGTTGATAAAGATGTTAAACAAAAAGTGAGATGTTGTAATGGTTTAACCCCAGCTGGCAACTAAGTGCAAGACAGCTGCTCACAGACTCTCCCCATTTGGAATGGAGGAAAGAATCAGAAGAGTAAAACTGAGAAAACTCATGGGTTGAGATGCAGACAGTTTAATAAGTAAACAAAAGCCGTGTACACAAGCAAAACAAAGCAAGGAATTAATTCCCTACTTCCCATTGGCAGGCAGGTGTTCAGATATCTCCAGGAAAGCAGGGCTCCATCATCTGTAACAGTTACTTGGGAAAACAAATGGCATCACTCTGAACATCCCCTACTTCCTTCTTCCTCATAGTTTATGTGCTGAGCATGAAGTCATAAGGCACGGGATATCGCTTAGGTCAGCTGGGGTCAACTGTTCTGGCTGTGTCCACTCCCAGCTTCTTGTGCACCTCCAGCCTACTTGCTGGTGGGGCGGTGTGAGAAGCAGAAGAGGCCTTGACTCTGTGTAAGCGCTGCTCAGCAATAACTAAAACATCCTTGTGTTATCAACACTATTTTCAGCGCAAATCCAACACGTAGTCCTGCACAAGTTAATATGGAAAAAATTAACTCTGTCCCAGTCAAAACCAGCACAGGTGTGCACAGCAATTTGGTTTGAAGATCCTACGTCTTTCAATCTGAGAACTGAAAAATCATTTTCAATAAAAAATCAGAAGTAGGTATAATTAATGAAAAATACCACATATTAAAAAATCAGGTTTTCAATCAAAAAAGAAAGTCAACTGAGACAATTTGTGGAGGTGTAATAGTACTTCTATTTACATTTTAAATGGAAAGTTTAAAATTAGAGTTACAATACTAGAAAAATAACTTAGAGAAACCATCAAGGCCTCTTATCGACTAACTTCATATAATTTCTCCTTCCTGCCTTCTTGATATACCTTGCCATCCTTTCTTTTGCTGATTTGGTATCACCTGGAACATATAACACAACGCTTATTTTAATTGGCCTCTCTTAGAGTATAATGTTTCCATTGGAATAGCTAACGCCTACAGATAAGGTTTGAGTCAGTAATGTAGTCAATTCTGAATGTAAAATAGACGAAGGAGGTTTGATGTAAGTTGGAATGTAAGTAGTAATACTAATCAAGCCCTGTGAATCAAGTATTAAACACCACCATTACTTTTAAGCATATAAACACAAAGCACAAAATTACTGGTTTATGGGACTCAAGCACTGACTGCGTGACTTTGGAGGAGGTTTGGTTATGCAAGATTCGGAGGAGAAAATACAGTTGTTGAAACTAAAATATACCATGAAGAAAACATTTTTTTAAAAAAATCACCGACTTCTCTTTGTCAGTGTGGATCTTAAGTCAAGTGATTGCTGAGAGCTTTACAATCAACCAGAAGCAGATCTTGATAAGACAAAAAACACCACATGGTTTGCTTCAGATTTGTTGCGCTTTCTTTTCTACTGAAGGGAGTCACACATTTCCCCTTAGGGGAGAATTCAAATTTTTCTCTGATGTTATTGGGCTGAGAAGGAATAAGAATATTGAGACACCATGTTGCTACGTTCTGGAAATGCCATGTGGAGTTGAAATACATGGTTTGCATTTTTAAGTGCTGTCACATGGACAGCGCTTTCATCTGAACACCACAAAACCAGAACAGCTCATGCCACACTGCTATTTGAAGAGAGAATGTAATTTGACACAAGGTGTAAAAATCTGAAAACACAGAGGATTTGAGACAGTTCAGTTTCCCATACCTTTTCAGCTTTAATGATTCACACAGTCTTAAAAGTTTCAGTGACTGACTAACACATTAATTGGGAGTGTGGTTTTGGAGTCACCAGATACATTTCAGCATAAGTTTTGGTTTATAATTGTATTGATACAGGGGTCTTTTTTCCGCAGTTTCCATTCTTAAGAGCTCTGTTGTTAGAACTTACAGCTGCTTACTAAAATTAAATTCCTGGCAGTCACATTGTTAACATGATTAAGAAATCAACAAGAATCCAAAAATATGGCAACCAACCGTGAAGTATTTCAAGGTTCTCACATTTGAGACAAACTGAATTGTAGGTTAAAATGTTTGCAGGCAGTATGGAAGCTGATTAATGCCAGCAATTGGAGAAACAGAAAGGTGCATCAGTTTTGTGAAGTTAAATGTGAAACAACTCTTGCGTCTTCTTGTGATTTTACACCTAGTGCTATCAACCCCCCCCCCAAATCCCTAAAAAAGGAGAAACTTTTGCAAGTATGAGTTGCACCAATAAATAATGAAAGCATAAAGGGAAGGAAGGAAGGAAGGAAGGAAGGAAGGAAGGAAGGAAGGAAGGAAGGAAGGAAGGAAGGAAGGAAGGAAGGAAGGAAGGAAGGAAGGAAGGAAGGAAGGAAGGAAGGAAGGAAGGAAGGAAGGAAGGAAGGAAGGAAGGAAGGAAGGAAGGAGAAACAGTAGAAAAACAAAATTAATGCACTGATATTTGCTGCACAGAAATTTGAGGAGGTCTTTCTTTTGTGGGTATGAAGAATAGTCTCAAGCTGAAGTAGGAGAAGAAGAAATCTTGGAGAAAAACCAAACTACTTGCACAAGACTGTTCTGAAGATATTCAAGCATGACATTGCTGAAATGCTAACTGTGATATATAACCAGGGCCAGATTATGGAAGGTGACAAACATACCACCAGTCTTTAAAATTAACTTTTGGAGGTATCCTGTGACTGTCAGGGTGTTTTGAGCTTTGAATTTGGAAAAAAAAAAACGTAAAAAGAAGTAAAAAATAATTCAATGTGTATACATGGGTAAATATGATATACATTAGAAGAAAGAGCAAAATATTTGGAACAGGGAGTCATGCTCACAAATCTGTTTTTTGAAGGAGTCCATGAAAGTGTGAATGAGGTTATTCAGGCAATATACAAGTGCATATAACTGATTTCCAACAAGGTCCTTCCCCAAATTCTCTTCAAGAAGCTACATGGGCGTGGGAAAGGAAGAGTCTCTCAAAGGTTCTCCCACTGGTGGGAAGACTGACGACAAAGGGTAGACATATATATATATATCAAATTGTCATCATTGTGGGAAGCTACCGACAGGATGACCAAGACATTCACTCCAGAGCCTACACTGTTAAACATATTCATTAACAACCAGGAAGAAAGGGGATGAAATAGTGTCATGACAAATTTTACTCATAGAAGAAAATAATTCAGGATAATAAATATTTGAACTGTCTAAAAGATTTGCTTGATGATCTTATAATTCTGTCTGTCAATAAAATGACAGATTAATTCAATGCTGAAAATGCAAAAGATGAAACAAGTTATGAAAAAAACCTAAATAAATAAACATAACAATTGGTTAAAATGTATCTTCTACCACTTCGGAGGAAGATCTAGGAGTTTTTTGTAGACAGTTCAATGAAAATGTCAGCTAATTGATGATCTAAATTGTAAAAACAAAGTTAGGAATTATTAGGCAAGGAATGGAGGATGAAGCAGAAAGATTCATTGCACCTTAATACACCTCCCTGGTACAGACATCTCATGAGAACCTTGTGATTGATCAAAACATCTGAATGAAGGCACATAGTGCAACTGGAAAGATGAGTAGAAATGTCCACAGAACGGATTAGAATCCTTCAATTTGCAAAAGAGTTTTTAAATGAGGAACACTTCTGTATTTCTTATAATACAAGTGCTAAGAGGCACCTGATGAAATCAACGGGGAAAAAAATTCAAAAGAACAAGAGAAGGAACATTTTCACGTTATAAATCCTACAACAAGACCAGCTGAATCCGTCTCAAAAAAGCCCCCTATTAATGTCCAAAACAAATAATGTGGACCTGAACTTCTGTGCGTTTTCAAAATACCCTATCACTAGTTGTCAGTTTTTAACTAGATCATTGTATTTTAACAGTATCCAGCATGAACAAGGGCTCGAAACCTTCACTCTAGGTATTCCAAGATGTCACAGAAGCATAAATGAGGTTATTGCAATGCACTAACATATTTCATCCTACAGAAAAGAGAAAAAAAGCAGCTCAAATGAGCAAATAAATACAAAGAATGACAAATATCCTTTTGCCTTGCCTTCCTGTTTAAGAAAAAAAATACACTTGTGAAATGGTAGAAGTCAAAGCTAACGTCAGATGAGGAGCTCCAAAACCTGTGATAGTGTCCAGAAAGGGAGACAAAAGCAAATTATAGGTGTATGTAGTGAGCACTCTTTCAGATATATGTTGGTGTAGGTCAGCCAAACCAAATGTTTAACACCTGCTTATATCAACTATTTTAAAATTATTATATGCAAGATTTATACCTTCCAAGTTAAAGTCACTGAAGCATTTAGCTTTATCACCACAAGGATGAGTCTTTGAAAGTAAGAAAACTATATCATCCTTCATCTGTCCTTTTCCCTGACAGAACAACTCATCCTGGTATGATTATTCCATACCCTTCAGCCCTTGGTAAGTCAGTGGAAGTTGTCCTGGGCTTTTCAGGTTACTGGCCTACTAGAAAGCATATCTCTGATTCCACTGTGGCATATTCTGGATGTACCTTGTTTTACATTTACGCCTACAACATTTGTGGAACAAGTATCCTAACAACATTTAGGTCATCTTCCCATTTACAGATCTCAGTTCAACCATAGTTTGTGGTATCTCAAGGAGCAACTCCTTTCTTAAATGTTCCCTCTCTTAATTGGTGCCTCTAATAAGAGATCAAAAAGATTTTGCCTTCTTCTATTCACCATTGTTTCTTTACAACAGTGAATAACTAGCAACAAGATACCTGGTTTACGCTCCTAAGCAAAACGTTTGCTTGCATACAGAGAAAAAAGCTTTGACAGTCTTTGTGTGGTTCAACACAGCACATGGAGACATCTGCCACAGCGATATGTTTTACCAACGAAGACCACCAAGGACCAAGACCACTAAGTTAGACATTAAGATTAACTGAAGACATAGCTCCCTGGTGTCATAAGCTCACAACTAATTTAGGATATGACTTGTGAGGACTGACTGCAGTGGATAACTAACAATAATGATTGCTAAAAATTGAGAATTTATTTTTGGCAACATATACAGTTAATGAATGTCCAGCTAGCAAAGTTTTGTTCTGAAGTGCTAACCTGTCCTGATTTACCAGTCTTCTACACACTTGTGATGCCTCCAGTGTTGCCAGGTGTCTCAAATAGCGTAACAACGTTATTTCTTCTAGCAGCATTGCCAACTCTGTGCTCCTTCATTTCTTTCACATAACTGAGCAAACATTTGACGGTATGCATTCTTGCTCAAATATTTCAAGGGACCCCATTACTCATCATCTTACTTGACAAGTGACTATCTTTACTGTTCAGTTGTTCCCAGTTTCTGCCTCAGAGTGGGACTGAACCTTTCAGCCAAGCTCTTCCACACTGTGAATCTGTACTTTCATTCAGCCTTAACCTCTGTATGTACTTCACAAGGATTTATTTTAGCTTAACACCCAGGAAGAAAAAAAGCCCTAAAAGGGTCGTGGAGCTACTTTTTCTACTTTTTTTTTTGGTAGTAATCTGGCAGAATCACTTAGAAACACCAGATATTTTACAACATAACCTCTTAAACTTCAGTTTTTATTTGTCCATGTTTTCATCACCCCATTGTTCTTGCTCAAATCTGAATGTTTTTTCAAGTGCGAAATTTTCTTTTCCATCTCTTCTTCTATGTTCCTGGCAATGCTTGGTTTTGTTTTGCCACTGCCAGTGCTGATGCTGAAAAGGCAGCAGAAAGCTATCTTTGTCATAGATCACGAAGAATGACCTGAAATTTGGAATAAAAATTAAATTTATTTTGTCACCAAATTGCATTGGAAAGTCCCTCCTTGAGCCTGCTATACTGTCTGATTTTTTCTGGTAGTTATGAGCCATTTCTCTGCTTTCTAAATATCAGTCCATGCAGGAAACATTTCAATATTCACAGCCAGAAAATGTCCCATGAAGCTGGATTTCTTTGTGAAATTATGTAAACAAAAGGCCGTCATAGCTGGCAAAATTGAAAATTCCGTGAAGTTAAACATGTCTCACAGGCACATTTCCTGCCTACTGGCACTGATCCTAAGGAGCACAATTACTCTATGCATATCTTCTTTTAACATATGCTAAAATTAATCCATAGTAATAGTAGCAGGGAGAGGTGTGTTGGTGATAAGGTTAATTTGTTCTGAATACCGTGTTTCATTAAGATGTAAATATGTCAAGTAACGGAAGAAAAAGAAATCATCATCCCTGAAGAAAAGGGCCCTTTCTCTCCGTCACACAGTCTGCAGGGAGAATCCAGCCAGCCAGGTTCCCTTCATATAGAAATAAATGCCCTTTAGGCAAGAAAAAACTCAGCCATAGCTAAAAGGAATCCTTCAGAAAGCAGCAGAATGAAATACATTATATTAAAACACAAATAAACTAACAAAATGGTTGAATATTTCTTTTACAATTGCTTTTGATAAGCATAGATGAGGAATAAGCTACCACTTGGAACTGTACAGTGCAATGAGTTAGTACGAGTAACTGATTTGCTTAACGATCTTTGTGGTTTCAGTGGTCAGTGTTCTTTGCTTTGAAGCTTAACAAGAGCACCGAGATGGGGCACTCAGGAGGGTAGTCCCTTCTGAAGCAATCACCCATTTGGCAAGAGGCTAATTAACAGGTTGCCTCAAGATTGTGGTGTGGTAAAGGTCTGTGGGAAAAGATCTGAACTTACTGGTCCATTTAGAAAATAGTCAAGCCATGGGTCACAAATGCCAAGAAACCACAAATTTCAAAGCCAGATATAAGCTGAGAAAAATAATTTTGAATTTAACTAGGCAATGTTAGTTTAGCCACCAGAGGGAAAAGGTAGTTTTGAAATGCGGGGAGTAGAGCTGGGGGGCGAATAACAGCAGGAAAAGGTGAGAAAGAGATTATGTCCTACAGATAACAGAATGAGACAGGTTATTTATCACCAGTGGTAAATGGAGGGGCTGTCAAGAGCATAGAAGAAGATTACAATGTGCCTTAAGAATAATATTGCTCTCCAGTCTGGGATTTTTATTATCTTTTTCAGTTGAAGCTTTCCTATGATTGTTTTTTTGGTGGTGTTTTCTAGCTCTTCCTTGAGGATCAGGAGGAGGACTGATTGTTTCATTAAAAAAAAGATAATTCCCTTTGAATGTATTATGAGCTCCTTGTAAGAGTTAATTCTGGTGGATGGCAATGATATCTATTTTTCCACACTTCTCACAAGAGCATTTGGTGGTTTGCTGGAATGTGTTATGTTATGACATATGTGTGTTTGTTAGATATCTGTAGGATATTGGTAGTTCTCTTACAGACAACACCGTGGCCAAGGACAATGCTGCTCTACCTGTCACCTGAAAGACTTCACAAGGCACTGTCTTTTCTTCCCTATATGACCTCTTGGCAAGGACAAAATAGGGGAATACAAAAGGATGAGAATTTTTTAAAAAAGGTTGAGATATCCTTTAATAAAAAGAAGTTGGGAACTGAAACTCAACTCCATTTCTATGCTAGTACTGTAATCTGTATAGCTAAATAATTTGCATGGGGAAGAAATAATATTTTGCATACATAAAGACAGCTTTTGCATTAACTGTTACTGCTCAAGAATGGGCTCCTGGGGCTAAAGCAGTTTGATGAAAACATCAACTCAGTGCTCGTCAGCACCAAGCAGTGCAAACGAGACTTAGGACTTGGGAATTTAAAGGAGCAAAAAGCCATCTTAAAACTGTATAAAGCCCAATGAATGCTCTGTACAGCCCAGGTCTATGCATCACAGAATGTGTATAGTACAATTGTAGATGATACAAAGAAGGGCAGCAAGGATAACACAGAGAGACACAGTGAGATTCTCAACAATGACTCTTCAGTATGGAAAGAGAGACAATGAAGGAGGATAAAACAGACAAAAGTGACACGGAGGCAGGCAGTAAGGAAGACTTATTTATTGTCTTCACAACTAGAACCAAAGTGTATAAAATATAATTAATATTTGGCAAGTTCAAAAGGAGCAAGCAGATATCTTTCTGATATTTCTTGATAGTGCACATGTATGCATGCTGGAGATGCTGTTAGTTAACAGAAGTTCAAAGAGCCTTTGGAGAATTTGTGGAAGAAAAATGTCTTGAAGATAAGAATGTCACATGAAGTATGAAGTTCAGGAACTGCTTATGCTCCAGACTGCTAGAAATCAAAAGGTGGTCCCTGGGTACTGGGCTAAATTAGACTTCTGCTCATTCAGTAAATCCATTTTTCTGTCACGTTGTCCCTTATTCAATCAGGACACCCAATGAAATATGTCAGGGGTCAGCAAATGCCTGGTTTTTTTTGTGCAGTCATAAAGCAAACTGATGAAGGCACCTCCTAGGTTATTTCCATAGCAAAGACATCGTGAATATATGTTAGGTGGTATTATAGTAGTTACTTTGAAGGTAACAAAACATTAGGGTACTCAATCACAGTTACTCTTATATCACTGATCTCCTTACCAGCTACTATGATCATCTCTTTACATAGGAATGTAATCTAATCTGAATGTAATCTAATAAATTTTAATTTTGGTCAACTTTGTGTATTTTTCTATATCAGGAAGGCTCTTTCAGGGAAAATAAATGTTTCTGGCTCTTGTAAATTTACAGTGAGTCTTGAAAAAAGTAAATATTTTATGTGAAGAACCTGCTCTGAAGTCACATGATTCCTTAAGAACCTCTGCTTTTATTTAATAAAAAAAAAGTTTCTTGAAGCTTGAAAAATGTGCCAGATGATAAATAAAAAGAACTTAAAAAAACCCCCATGATTGTTGTTGTTAAAATCGGATGGTGAGGAACAAATAAATTGTGAATGTCATGTTTTGCAACACTGAATAAAATGTCCTTGATCCACAACACGTTATTGATATCACCGACAGATGCATTTTTCCCATTTAATGAAAATTCTTAACAATGACAAGTAAAAAAATCAACAAGACTAGAAAAAAAGAGGGTACTTGGCAATGAGTTATATCAGTGCTTCTTACACTACATAAAATTCCTTGCATGGCTCTGAAAAAAAGTTACAGTAGGGACATATCAAAAAAATCATACTTTTGTAGATCTTAGGTCTTTTCATTGTCACTTGAGCACCTAAACAGGGTCTTTTCATTGTCACTTGACCAGAAATGCAATGCCTAAGTACACCAAGGTAATTTAATGTTCCTCCACGTGCCTCAAGGCTTAATACAATACTTTTAACATGTAAATTTCATTGCATTTTGTTGTACGCCATGTAGAAATGCATAACATGCAATATGGAAGTACATCAAATACCTAACTCCTACACTGGGCTGTGTTCACACCAATAAAACATTTTGCGTTTAATTTCACATAAGGAAAGATATAGAAATAAAACGCTACAAAACTTTTGTAGGAGAAATATGTTGGCTTCTCCTTCCCATAGCCTGCAAACAAAACGATACCTACAGCATATTTGATCAAACATAGGTTTTGGCAAAAATATCACACCTGCTCACAAGACTGCTGAATTAATCAGAGATGCAAGATCTCACTCCTAGTTGTATGGCATGGAGTAAAACATATGCAGCACCAGAATTATGTTTTTGACTTCTGACTAAATTTTGAATGATAAGTAATTCATTGTTATAATTTCCCTACCCAGACCTACTCATGAAATAAAGTGACTTCCCCAAGAAATTTGCTTCCATGTTTCACTCTGCAGAATTAGATTGCACAATATGAGAAGAAAACACATTATTCACTTGGTTGAGAAATTGTAACCAAACTGCATTAATAGTCTGTTTGAATGTCCCATCCAATGAATTTCAAAATTAGAGGGAATGTTTATACATCAGGTAAATAGAAAAGGGGAGCTGGGACGTATATTGCGTAAACACTTTGTCAAAAAAAGTTGTTTCAGCTCTGCCTTCAAATCCAGACTTTCCTACATTCCTAATGCCGAGTGGACAGAAGTAGGACAGGCTATGCCTGCAGATTCTCCAAAGTAGATTTTTCAGCAGTGGTACAAACAGGCGTGAGGTAGGACAAAATAATGCCTGCTGTGGAAGGATCCTTGGAGATAGCTAAAACAAAAAAGAGAGAGTGAAGAACGCAAAAACCTACTGACCTGAGAAGGAAAGGAGCATGGTGAGGCCTGTGTGACATCTGTGGGAAGTTTTCAAAATACACACAGAGAGCCGTAAGATGGAGATCCTGGTGCTTACCCATCCTTTCAGTCCCCAGCAGCTACAAAGTATGAGGTGCAGCAAGTGCTAAAGTGCTGTTAGCAACGGCACCAGCACAACCATTGCACTGATTTGACAGCTCTAGGTTTGGGGTGAGACCTTGATGGTCATGTGTTCAAGTATTCAGTGACTTTCATTGTTTCATATTGGACAGTCACGACAGCGTATGCAGAAATCAAGTTAGCCATTCTGGTGCAACTAATTAAAGAGTTGCAAGCCTCTTGGTGATTGCATTAATTTTTTATTTGGCAACAGCTGGAGAAAGTTTATGTATCACAAATGTTTGCTACAGACTAATTCACTAATCATTATTGAGGTGGGAAGATTGCCAATGAAACAAAAGCAGTAATTTCAACAGCTGAAAATTGACTTATGTAGTTCGTGCCCCATTTTTGTTTGTTGCAGTGTTGAATTTCATACTGATATACTGTTTTTGTAAATGGCTTGATCAAAGAAATATTGTCAAAAATACATTCCAGGGTCAACTCCCTGGAAATTTCATTACTCTTAAACACAACCAACTGGTTAAGCAAGCAGTGACAATTACTCTAGGAAAACTTAGATCAGATGGTTTCCTTGGTACCCTGTCTACACATTATTGGTACCTTGGCACCTTGTCCTTTTTCCTGAAAAAGTGAAGAACACAGGGATTGAACTACATGATTACCAGTTGCAATATTCAATGGCATGTTTATTTTTGGAAAAACAAGAGAAAATAACCCATAAAAATGATATTGAGTATTTCTAGCCGTGATACTCCTCGCTCATAAAAGTCAAAATGCCAGGTGCTTGACTTGATGGCAAGAGGTTGAATTTCTCTAGTAAAAAAAAACCAAAAAACTCTTGTAATAGCTGAATGTAGCTGTTTGAACCTCTATATTATATTCTAAAAAGGAAACTATTTAACACAAAACCAGATTTTAATCACAGAATCACAGAATCACAGAATGGTAGGGGTTGGAAGGGACCTCTGTGGGTCATCTAGTCCAACCCCCCTGCCGAAGCAGGGTCACCTACAGCAGGCTGCACAGGACCACGTCCAGGTGGGTCTTGAATATCTGCAGAGAAGGAGACTCCACCACCTCCCTGGGCAGCCTGTTCCAGTGCTCCGTCACCCTCAGAGGGAAGAAGTTCTTCCTCATGTTCAGACGGAACTTCCTGTGCCTCAGTTTGTTCCCATTGCCCCTTGTCCTGTCACTGGGCACCACTGAAAAGAGTTTGGCCCCATCCTCCTGACACCCACCCTTCAGATATTTATAAGCATTTATTAGGTCCCCTCGCAGCCTTCTCTTCTTCAGGCTGAACAAGCCCAGCTCCTTCAGCCTCTCCTCGTAGTGGAGATGTTCCAGTCCCTTCACCATCCTTGTAGCCCTCCGCTGGACTCTCTCCATTAGTTCTTCATCTTTCTTGAACTGGGGAGCCCAGGACTGGACAGAGTACTCCAGATGAGGCCTCACCAGGGCAGTGTAGAGGGGAAGGAGAACCTCCCTCGTCCTGCTGGCCACACTCTTGTTAATGCACCCCAGGATCCCATTGGCCTTTTGGCAGCCAGGGAACACTGCTGGCTCATGGTTAACCTGTCATCCACCAGGACACCCAGGTCCCTCTCCGCAGAGCTGCTCTCCAGCAGGTCCACCCCAATCAAATAACAATGAAGTAACGGTTAGAATCCCATAGCAAATAACTACTTTGTTTGTTCTCTTAAAATCTGAACAGTTCTTAAAATGACAAATTACAGACCCAAATCTCTTCCGAAAGAGCTTCCACTTTGCAAAAAGGAAGTAGTAAAAGTGAAGTAAGGATTGAGTCTCTCATCTGCTCCTCGTTAAGGTTAATTTTCCTGCTGTAACATCCTATGAGAAGTACATTTTTCAGCTAAACAGGAGAGCAGATGGTTCAACTGGGACAGTACCTCAGATAAAGTGGAGTTTTCCATCTGCAGAAAACCACCGAAGACTGGGGACTTGAGATGGTGTGAAAAATTCAGATTGTCAATAAGACATTCACTAGAACTTAATAAGATCCTGCAGTCAGCAATGAAACAAGACAATCAATGCAAGGATTCAGGATGTAAAAGTATTATGGCCAGATCAAGAGAATATTGATAGCTGCATTTTGAATAGCTGGGAAGGGGAATTATACGTACATTAGCACAGAGAAGACACGATCTTATCAAATGCAATCGTTGTAAAATATTTACTTGCTTTTTGTTCTCGTCTCACCCTAAACAATTCCATCATCTTTTCTTCAGCTGTAGAGAAAAACCGTAGCCAAGAATGAAAGCACAAACTAATTTCTGCAGGATTACCAGGGCCCAAACAGAACAATGAACGACTTGTACTTGCATCATACAGCAAAATTAAAGAATGCACAGTTTTCTATATAACTCTCAAGACCAACTGTGGAACGAATGGTGAATTATATCCTTGCCATAAAAGCCTGGGCATTTCCAAACTTACAGAAAAGCAAAGTTTTTCTCTTAGTTCTGCAGGTTTTAGTGTAATTTTCTTAGGCTTATTTTTTTTTTCTGAAGATCTATATTAATTTCTGCTTTATTTGGTGTGAGTTTTTTTATTTTGTTACACATAGATATGGAAAATAACACTATGCTTACAGGTAGTGCAACTATGAAAGGGCTAAAGTCCATAAATGTCACAGTTCGCAAATGGTAATGTCAGTATTATTTACAAGATATGACAGCATATGCATGCATATATTTACTGGATCTTGAATATTGGCTGATTCAGTAGTTAATTAATCAGCCATAATGTTTACAATAAAGAGATCAGTGTAAAAGAAAATATTTCCATGAACATTTCATATATACAAACTTATTCACAACAGACATAAATCACTATAGATAAGATCTCTGCATTAACAGGCCAGGGTTCTGTCTTTTGGACTTAAGATCCTCCCTTATGGATATCTAACCTAACAGCAACGTGATAAAACATCAAAGCCCTGCTTTGAGGAGGAGGCTGGAGAAATGACCTCCTGATATTCTAAATTATTCTGTGTTTATGTGATTCTAACTGCCCTACATATATACATATTTTCAGAAAATCACAGTCTCAACAAGCATGAACATTGATACAAGCTATCCAAAAGATGTTTTTTAGAGATGTGATATTGCTTTGCTGATGCATTCAACTGAAACATACAGAGCCCAGGGGCCTTCAAGTAGGTCAGAATACTTGATTCTCTTCCCACTGCCCTCCTTCTGTGTCATTCTGAAGTACAGCTACTTTGATCCTATCTTATGTCTTTGATTTTTCTGAATAATAAACACAACTTTGAAAAGCACCCTCTGTAGAAAAGTTTGATGCTGTTATATGTAATATTTTATCCCTCCCCAAATCATCAATTCTAGTTAATTTGAAATACTTAATTCCAAATAATAAAGATTACTGTAACTGCTACAAAGACGTGACTATTTGAAAAGTCTATGTACAGTTAATGAATCCCAGAGTAAGATTATTGGTCTTTCCTATACATCATCACAAATCGAACTTCACTTTAGTTGTATTGCTGAAATTTGGAATGGTTGTGTTGCTGGCCTGAATATAGAAGGTCCCTAGTTTCCTGTGTAAATAGAAGCCCTCTTGGACAAAGAAGATAACCAATTTCTCCAGCTTCAGTTTATAGCCAGTGGTGGATTTTGTCTGTCTCCAGAAATTTCTGGAGAAGCTTTTCCACTACTATTTGAAAGTCTTCTCAACTTTCTCAAGGGAATCAATCTCCTGAGACTACTAATAAAGCACATATTCTTGTTCAGTGGCTTTTCTCTCAACTCTTTGCACCTTTTTATCAACTTCCTTTAAAACCGGGATTTCTATAAGTCCTAGTACCAGACTACAAAAAACATTTCAGCAGAAGCACCATCGATGCCAGTCACAGAAACATATAGTTCTTGTTCATCCTCCCTGGCATCTCCCTGTAAAATAGCTACTCAGGATTAGACTAATTACATTTTCAAGTGATTAAATATTTCATTTTTCAAAAAATATTTTTTGAGGAAAAAAATTCTTTAATCCAAGTCTGTTTCTATGTGAGTCTATGAGGCTACATGCTAAACTTGATGTTATTGCTCTGCTCATCCATAACTTTTGAGAGCCACACATTTCACGGGCTTAGAGCATTAGAAACATATTGATTTAGGAAAGTGTTGGTGAGCATTAATCAGTACACCAAAAAAGGAGAAGACATGAAAACAGTTTCTCACCCCTTTTCTGTCCCTTAGATCACAGTTAGCCCTCCAAAGAAGAATGTAAGAGGACTGTTGCTAACACCTGGAACAGACCACAACTCTTCTCCCGGTCAGCCTAAATTCCATGTCTCCTAACCACAAAGCAGCACTGTCTGAGCACCTTGCTGAGCACAGCTGAGCATAGCCATTAATGCCTTATTGAATAACAATACCCCTACATCATACAGCCAGTCCTCACCAGAGGAAAAGAATTACTGTCTCTCGGGTATGAGTGCTGCTCTGGCAGAGAAGAGGGAGCATCAACGTGGGGGAAGAAAAGAGGACACGAAAAATCCAGAGAACTTCAGAGTGGTGGTATGAAGAAAGGATTTGGGGCTGGAAATGTATGAACAGATGCTGGTTTCAAGGGAGGAGATACAGTATATGGAGCACTACAGTTGTTGGAAGAAGTCTTTGTGCTGTATGCCATTGTGGAGGTGAATAATAAGTGCTTTGGAGAGACAGAGGTGGAAAGGAGGAGAGGGAGATACTACCTGCAGTGACTTCGCTAGGTCAAAAATTATCAGAAGACATCTGAAAACAGTCATCTAATTTTTCACATGCTGAAGTGATCTTATCCTCTTGGGTTAAATTTTCACAATAACACACACATTTGTCTGCTAGGTGCAGCTCTTTTCCCTAACAGTCATCATAAAAGACAAAACCCCACACAGATTTTAGAGCTCATACATTAGATGATGTTTATTTTGGGAACTGAAATTTTCAGTCAGCAATTTTTAAAACATGCTTTATGAATCGCTGTATAAACTAACACACTGGATTAAAGACATATTCCACCTGTACTATACATTTTTATAAATCTCATTTACTGCAGAACCACGTAGGTTTCATTCCTCTTTCTGGGCTGTGATACAACACAGTGTGCCTCTGAAGTATTCAGTATGTAGAGCAGTGGGTCACCATTCCTCAGTCTGTTTTGTTGTTTCTTACGTTGTTTCCCAAAGAAGTGCAAAGCTGGTGATGTTTAGAAAGCTGACATCACATTAGTTTTGATATATTTCCAAGTTCCTTCATGCTGGATGAGCCTTTTATCTTTTAAGATGCTACAAGTGGTGCACAAACCCAAAGGAACAGCGCTTGTTGCCTTCTAAATTGCTGGCATTTAAAAGTTTCAGAGTGACATTCTGAGATCCTTCCAAAATCCACAAAATATTTTTCAGTTACTACTGTTGAATTCAATTTCACCTCACATACAAGGAAGTCTGATACAGCAGGATAGAACTAAGTCTCAAGAGGCAGAAGAATAAATCAGGGTTTCTTCCTCCATGAGAAAATCAGAACAGTAAAAGATGTAAATTAATTTATCCATATTAAACCCATACTATTTCCTTTTGCTCTACAGAACCTTGTACTTTCCTTTAAAATATCACAAAATTTTAAAGTGGCTTCAAATACATGAAACAAGCTTAAGTATACAACATTTGAAAATTCAACATTTTTTTTTTCTGCAGGAACCTCCTTCCCCCATGTCCCCAGTCCCTTCAGAATAGCTGTGGGAAACAAGCTTTCTTTTTGGCAACACTGTTACAAAGTCTATAAGAAGATATTTAATGCTTCCGCAGAGCTGGGCTGCAGCTTGTTTTCTCTTTCAAAGGGCTTCCCCATGTGCTCTTGCTTCATGCTGGAAGCTGTTGTTAGCACTGACTTAAAAGGTTAAAATGCTGTTTGTGAATAATCAATGCCACCTCCAGCAACTGGGAGAAAATGTTATTCGTCAGAAGATACTGTCCCATGAACCCTGGTCCCAGCCCCCAACCACCTTGGCATCGAAATGTTCCATCCCCGCTCTGCAGCAAACAGACTCACGGGCTTTCTGCTTCCCTCTTCAGAAAGACAAACTGGCACAAGAAATTTTGTTGTGGAGGTGTTCATGGCAGCTGTCTGAGCTCCTGGTAGCTGAAGCAGGGAGTGGGGCAAGCCACCCTCCACTTGGGTGAAAAATAAAAGAATCATAGTATCACAGAGCAGTTTGGTTTAGAAGTGATCTTTTAGGGTCATCTAGTCCAACCCCCCTGCAAAGAGCAGGGACATCTTCAACCAGATCAGGTTGCTCAAAGCTCCATCCAACCTGACCTTGAATGTCTCCAGGGATGGGGCATCTACAATGTGTCTGGGCAACCTGTTCCAGTGTTTCACCATCCTCATCATAAATAATGTCTTCATTATATCTAGTCCACCTCTAACCTCCTTTAGTTTAAAACCATTACCCTTTGTCCTGTTGCTACAGGTCCTACTAAAAAGCCTGTCCCTATCTTTCTCGTAAGTCCCCTTTAAGTACTGAAAGGGCAAAAGGAGCCTTATCCTCTTCTGCAGCTCCACCACAAGCCTAATGATGGTTTAATTGTTTTTAACATACGATCTGTCTCAAGCAGCAGAGGTCAAACCATCAAATGTAATGAAAAGGAGAACCTGTTGTCTTTTTTAAATGACCTGAGAAAGGCAGTGAAAACAAAATTACATTTGACTGAGCAGAGGATAATAAGATCTGTGAGTTACAAGTGAAGTGGGAATTCTCTATGCCCTGTCATGATAAGGGCAATTAGAGAGGCATTATCACAATAAAATCAAGTGTTCTCCAATAACCAGGTGAACTTCTAGTGAATGTGCTGGTTTTGACAGATCACAATTCAAAGAAGGCAGAGGCAGATAAGCTAATGTCTGAGCATCACCTGAATAAACTTTTTATTTAAAGAAATACAATTTGAACAAGAAAATGCACCAGTTAAAGAAGTCCATTTAGAAAAAGAATTAGCCACCAAAGACAAGATAAAACTGGGCCAAATGTGGAAATAATTAACAATAAGATGAAAAATAAACGAACACCAAAAAACCCTCAAAAGAAAAGTCTTTGATTAAATAGCATCTTTTACCACGAGTTTGCCTATGTTTCTGGGATACTCTAGTGCATGGAGTGGCAAACACTTGGAGCTACTTGAGGACGAGTTACTTCCTGATCAGAAAGTGCTCTTTCTGCATCCATTTTCAGTTTGAAATAGTTTGTTAAAACTTCTGTTTCTACAGTAGCTTCAAAAACGAGGTAGCCACATCTTTGAAAAATTTTATATGGAAAAATAAAGTGGTTAAACAGCTGATAATGCCTTGCCCAGGTGGTTTAGGGAAGGCATGTGAAGACTGCAGCTAACAGAGCATTTTTGGTATCAAGACACCAAAACTAGAGACAGTTTTGCCATCTATGAAAGCTGTACAAAAATTGGCAGATTATTTCTTCCAAAATTAACATGCTAGAACGAGCAACACTAAACAATCTTTTTCATCAGGTACCTATTCATCTTCACAGCTTAAGTCAATTTATGGCTCTTGAGACACTGTTCTCCAGCACGCGGCACAAGAGTCTCTCAAGGCACAAGGCACTCGTCTTCTCCAGGAGTAAAATTCAGGCTTTAGGGATCCACTCACTGTTTATACAAGCTCTGTGATTGCTTACCTCCTTCTGTAAGATAACAGCTTTACCATCTATGTGGTTTTTCATGGCAGTGGCATTACTCCTTTAGTTGTGCAGTCATCTTTACAGCTCTCCTCCCAGCCTTATCTTCAGAGAAACTGAGACCCTTCCATCATTAAGAATTCCTCTTCCCCCCCTCACTCTGCAGCTCCTGGTATGAAAGGACAGGAGTAAAAACTCAGATCTCAGCTTTCTAGAGTTCTCAGTTCCCAGACTCAAGATTTAACTCTAAATACTGTGTTGTGAATATTCATGTGTCACACTCTTTGTGATACTCAGAATATGCAACCAAACCTGTTCACTTGCATATTGATCATATAAGAATCATGTTTGTTGTGAAAGACCTAAGAATAAATTTAAAACAAGAATGGCATCTGAAGACAGGGCAGCAACTAGTGCTGCAGCTATTGACAATGCAAAACCAAATAAAATAGGTCAGTGAATAAAAAGCATACCTCTCCTTCACAAGTTGAAAAGGTTCAGTTCAAGTACTTCACGAAGCAATTTCTCTATTAATATTACTCCTAATCAGTAAACAGGAATAGATTCAAGGACTACTATACTAATGAACAATGAACACAACCACCGTATTGAGGAAAGATACCAAAATCTAATGTAAAAGACAGAGACAGAAAGAAATTAAGGAGGAAGGTGGAAATTCAAATGAAAATGAAAATCAGAATAAGGGATGATTTTTAAGTAGTTAGAAAGTCAAAAAGGGAGCTTCAGAAAACAGAATCCAACTGTTGTAAAGTCAAAAAGAACCCCAAGATTAAGAAGAGTAACGGGTGCAGATTCAAGCTACAAGATCAATAGGAATTGGAAAGGCAATAACTAAGGACATCAAGAGAAAACAAGATAGACTTCACTTTTTCAGAAGCAGGAAGCCTTTCAGCAAATAAATAATTCAGATGGGCTACCAGGAAACAGTCAATTCAGAGAAGCCAGCATCTAACCTGTGAAATCCTTGGTCCTCCCGAGTAGTTCCTTATACTTTCAAAAGCCCCATTGATTTTGATTTTTGGTGTCTTAAGGAACTCCAGTCAAAAGTACTGTAAAAGGTGATAATGGCAAGCTACCCTAATAATTTGTGTTTTTTCAGTCCTTTGTGTTTAATAGAAGTGAATGACAGGAAGACATTTGTACAGAGAATACACAGTTTTGCTGGATTAAATATTTGTTTCTGAGATGTAGCACTTCTGTGCCCAAGTACTTAGTCATTATGCAGTTAACATTCCCATTGACTTTGTTAATCAGAAAATGAATGTGAAAACATAGGTGAGCATTATGTTACCCTCAGAAAGTCTTTTATCAGTGATGTCTAAAAGAATAAACCCGTCACATCAAGGCAAATTATCAACTCTGATCTTATCGCTGTGGAGTGACTTACTGAGCAGCAGTTTATTGAGATATGATTGATGTATATGAGTCAGATTTGAGGAAAATATTTAATGATATTTGTCTAAAATTCAGATTTTATTGGCACCAACATTAATCAAACTATTGAACTGTAAGTGTGCAAAAGCCAAGCTTTTACATCAGGGGATAAATAATGGCATATCTAAGAAAAAAATTTATTATTAAATGATTGGTCATTACTGTTGTTGCTCTTAATAATCTCTTTTGAAGAGATTTTTTTCTTCAATAAGACAAAGTCACAAACATATAATATGCACCAAATTCTCTTCTCCTTTGTCCTCAGAATATAAGAAAACCAAAATCACTGCACAAAAATACATGAGTAAAACTTCTGGGAGAATTTGGTATAAGCTTCATAAGTCTATTAAGGGCTCTTTGTCTGGAACCACTAATAATGAACTCTATCCTAAACATGATAGGTAATTTCAAAAGGCAAAGGCAGAAACTATAACAAGGAGAAAAATCTATTACTGTAGTGGAAAGAAACAAGAAGTGATGCGTAGTGGTTTTTATGCAAAGGGGTATTCAGAATGCAGGAAGAAAAAATCTTGTATTTCATTCAAGGTGAATAAGGTACAGCAGCAAGTGGTTGAGAATTACAGCCGGAGCAGTGGGAGCAGAGGATGAACTGCTGTGAAATAAACCTGAAGCTCAAATTACCTGGAGGTCAAAGTCTCAGTTCTGTCAGTGTGACCCAACTTCATGATAATTTGCATGACCAGTAACAATACCCACTAAAAACTGCCAAAATAATAACAAAAAACCCTCTCACTAGCCATTTGAATTATTATTCTTCTGGTAATTTTGGGCTGCTCTTTCTTCAAAACTCCATCATTCCAGCAATGTTCTTACTCTCCTATAGCAGTTAATTTTAATCAGAAAATAATTAAACATGTTACAAACTTGCTTTACCTCACAAAGATTTTTACAGTTTTTTAGAATTACAATCCCAGTTCCAATCCCAGATCAAGTCACAGTCATATAGAACCAGTTCAATGGGTCGTGTGAAATAGGCAGTGGTCTCCCCTTCCATGGTAGCTCAGCATAAATAACTAGCTTAGACAGGCACCATGAAAAACTTCTTAGAGTTCACAAAGGAGCCTTCTCTCACTAATGCAAGTCTCAAATCTCAGAATGTCTAGACAAGGATATCCCCAGCTGCCTTGAATGCAAAGATGTAGAGGTATTTTTCAGACACATTCTCATCATGCAGAGATTTGAGAGTAAATGAATACAAATACCAACTTATGTCTGAAAATCCTAGGCTTGTGCTGTGATTTAACTAGCTTTCTTCTTGCAAGAAGAAAATTCTGAGAATCAAAGAGAGTGAGAGACAGAGTCCGTAACTGAGTCTGACATAACCTTTAGGTAACATATCTTGGGCATCACATTTCTTCTCCTTTTAGCTATCAAAGCCTATTTCTTAGCTGTACAGATAACTTTCAACTGGCTTAAAATTACAAGTAGAAGATCGCCTAACCTCAAATACTTTATGCTCCTGTGCTTACTGTGAGATAGTTAACCTTAATAACAGAAATCCTTGCACTGGAAATTATAATTTGCCCCAAGGCATAATCCAGTAAATCACGATAAATAGTATTTACAGCACTAAATTTTTAATCATAGAGTAACAGAATAATTAGGTTGGACACTTAATTTGTTGGAGGTCGTCTGGTCTGCCACCTAACTCAAAGCAGAACTACCTTCAAAGTGAGATCCAGCTTTGAAATTAGATGAGGTTGTTCAGGGCAGAAATTGGCTCTATGCAAATACTTGTTGAGGCAGCAATTGATGACAAGAAGATACTCTACATCTTTGGCACTTTCTTTCTCTAATAAATGCCCTTAGCTGCTAGAAGAGTACACTGTCAGTCCAAAACAGACAAAAACTGGGTAATGATTAACAATCTCTCCATATTTCTGAAGTGTAGGATGCACTCTTGCTGGCTGCAATGTGGTATTTCAGAATAGTACCTCACTTTAAACAAACTCTGTCTAGACTAATAATGACATGTCCAGAAAGTTCATTCCCAGCTACTAGAAACTCTCTTTAGTATTCATCTTATGTCTTCATTTGTTTTATATCTGTCTTTCTACAAGTTTTGATGTGCAACTAGAATTGTGATTTCTCCATATTCCACACAGGCACAGAGCACCCATGAAGACAGACATGGGTTTTTGCAGTATGCACAGCGTACAACTCTTATGTTGACGTAGTGCAAATATTGGAAGGACCTTTGAATGAAAAGACAAAAGCATCTTAGTGAGCATCAGCAACTAAAGTAGACATGAATATATCCACAGCTGTCTCCCTCATAATCCACATTCATTGCATGGATCCCACTTTGTTTCTGAGATACATCCTTGTAAATACTGTATCAGTAAAATAAATAGGATAGATAGCCTCTAAACATGAAATATTTTGTGATGAAAAAGAACATCTGCAGATTACTATAAACCTTGTATTGTGGTACAATAGAAAAGCTTGATTCTAGATCCTCTTGAGCGCCGCTTATTGCTTTTTTTGTCAGCTGTATAATTACTAATTTTTCAATCCATGCAATCAGCATTTGTTGCTTTCAGTGAACTATGCCTCACTTTGTTGTACTGATCATGTTACTGCTGCCTCTGTTTTGTTTGTATTGTCCAGGCTTGACAGGAAAAAAGTCTTATTTCAGAAAAAGTTACAATCTATTGCTGATTTCTGTGGAAGATTGAAGGCACTCTGACTTTCAGGGCAGCATCAAAGTTTGGATGATCCTGTTCATTTTCAGTGACAGACTGTCCGAAGCATGATTCTAATAAGGGGCAGTCAGGAAACAATTCAGGATGATAGTCAACAGTTTCTGTTAAACAGACACTTTATATTTTTACAAATGAGGTGCCCTTCACTACATACTACAAATCATCTGTTTTGCCTTTTAAATCAATGGTTAACATCCTCAGCTATTATTAATACACATAATTTCACTGAATTTTAAAGAATAACTGAATTAAAGCAAATCCAGTTCAGAACTGAACTGCAGAAACAATTTGCATGAAAATGACAGAACATTAAATATTACTGAAGTCTTTCAAAGATATTTCAGCAGCAAGTAATAAGCTTCAAATGAAATTTAAGGTTCAGCATTTTAAAAATGCTGAACTCAGAAGACAAAAGGCTTTTTCTTTACACTGGGTTAACAACTCTGTCACATTTTAATTAAATATCAACAAAACCCCAATAAGGAAGTGCAGTTCCCAAATTCAATGTTCACAGAATCATAGAATCATAGAATGGTTTGGGTTGGAAGGGACCTTAAAGATCACCTAGTTCTAACCACCCCACAATGGGTAGGGACGCCTTCCACTAGACCAGGTTTCTCAAAGCCCCAACCAACCTGCCCTTGAACACTGCTAGGGAGGGGCAGCCACAACTTCTCTGGGCAACCTATTCCAGTGCCTCCCCACCCTCATAATGAAGCATTTTTTTCTTAGATCTAATCTAAATTTACCCTCCTTCAGCTTGAAGCCATTACTCCTTGTCCTATCCCTACATGCCCTTGCAAAAAGTCCCTCTCCAGCTCTCTTGCAGGCCCCTTCAGGTACTGGAAGGCTGCTGTAAGGTCTTCCCAGAGCCTTCTCTCATCCAAGCTGAACAGCCCCAACTCTCTCAGCCTGTTCACTGCTATGAGGGAAGTCAGAGTGTTTACAGAGCATGCAAGGATGTAATTCTTGACAATATGGTATGTCAAACAGCAGCAGAGTTAAACATACAGCTAGAATAATTCATAAGAGGGATTCATTAGGGATTTCATCTTGCTTCCTTAATACGAAAATTCAGCATCATTCTCTTCTTCGATCAGCTAGTCTTTGCATGCCTTTTAAACTGAATTAACTATTTGGGATTTTGAAAAGAAATATTTTTATTTTCTTCTACCTTCTCCAGGCCCATGTTGTTCATACTTTCCAGAAGAGTGACTAGTAACAAAGTACTAGGCACCCAAAACCAACATGGTCTTGCATATTAAAGTATTTGGACCACTCTGGAAGAGACCTGTGCCAGTAACACATTGATCTTGATTACTAAGAGACTAACTTAATGCACGGGTTGGTTTGGAAGCTTCTAAAAAGAGGTTTTTTTCAGTGTCAGTTTAGCCAAATGAATTTTTATTTTCCACATAATTACAGAAAATAGCTATAATAAGTTCAAGAAAAAGTCACCCTATTCCAGTATCTTGTCTCCCAAAATAATCAGCATCAGATGCAGAGAAAAGAGTACAAGACAAAAGCAAGCACATAATAATACTTTTACTTATACATTGTAGCAGGATGGAAGGCTGTTCCTCTTGCTTTTCACTCTCTGACTTTGTCTAATTGCTTTTTGAATCTGTGCAAACTCGGCATTCACAGTATGTTGGAGCAGTGAGTCTCATAGTTTAAGAGCGCGTGGTGTGAAGTAGTACCTCCCTCTGTTCACCGAAATCTTTCACACAGTAATTCACTCCTGCCTCCTACTGAGTATGAACAATCTCCCTGTTTGACTTCCCCATGATTTTGTAGGACTTTATTGTCAGCTATTTTACAGGCTACAGAGTCCCGGACTTCTCTCATGCCACTCCAAAGACTTGCTTATCAATGTGAATTTTCTGTCTGTCCTTTTCTTTTTAATAACCATGAACATTATTTGAGGCATAGGTATGTTGTGAGTTCGCAATGATATGATCCTTACCATTCTGCTCTCTTTGCCTCTCCTAGTCTGTCCTTGGTTTGTGTTTTAGATCACGGTTTATTACTGAGCTGGTGTTTGCATAGAACTGTATGGATGTGTGGAAAGAGAGACCGTCTGGTTCAGCATCTATCATAATTATCGTATAGGAATAGGTGACCAAGTGGGCAGTAATGAAGAAGACCAGAGCTCTTTGGTCACTGATTGATGGCCATTAAGGCAACGGCTTGGGCACAGCCTTGAGAATTGCACTGAACTGTGTAACTGATAAGGAGGAGAAAGGTGATTATTGTGAGCATTAGAGGATATTTCAAGGGACCTGTGAGAAATTTCTGATGGGCTTCCAGAAAAGGCTTGTGGGATTGTGTAAAACTTATTACAGAACATTTATGGAAAGAGCCAAAGATGAGGAAAGGGAAGGCTGTAAGACACAGGGCCCATAGCTGTACGTGCCAGTAATTTGTTATGGGCCCGACATGTACGTCTGCTGCATTTGGCTGCTACTGTAAGATTTTTAACAAGAACAGTCTATTATAATTCTAAAATCTCTTGCTGAAATGGTGACAGATAGAGCAGATGCAACAATTACCTACTCAAAAGACAGGACTTTTTTTCCCTCCGAAACAGGGTCACCTGCTCTTAGTTTATGGTTCTATTCATGAAAAACTGAAAAATCTTGTTACGTCCAAGAGTGTTAGACCTTAATATTAGCAATAAAGTGTATTGCCTAACAAGTGTTTTGGAAGTTAATATTTCTCATAAGGATAAAATTTCTAATAGCATTTCACTCTGCAGAACAATTAGACAGTACTATAGACAGATCTGATGATGGAGTTCAATATCAGGCTTCTACTGCTTGGTACTGCAAGAGAATTTTTCTGTATTCTTCTCCCAATTATTCCAGTTCAGCGAGTTTCTGTTTTAACCACGAAAATGCTTCCAGTGTTGTACTGCCAATTAAAGACAATAAAAGAGAATATTTAACCCACCATTTCATTCTTCACGAACAACGTGTAGGTTATAGTTCAGTTTCAGTCATTGCTATCCAGTCCTGTTTCTGTAAGCCCACCCTGTACTGAATTTCACCTCGTACACCCCTCCTGTTAGCTCTTCCATTCTGTTGCCCGTAGTCTTGCTATTACTTTACAAATACTTTATATGCTGGTGTGTTTAACTGACCACTGCCTGTCTTGTCTTTGATTAGGCACTAATTGCATTGCAGCTTAGCTATCGTTATTATCAACATTAGATCTCTTTTCCTCACTGATCTCTCATTTTCTGCTTAATGATATTGCTTCATCCACTGTCAGCTTTAAATTACTCTTTGTTTTGGTGGAAGTTTTATGTCCCTTTTAAACTAAGCTCTGTGATCAGCTGTCATGTAGTCTGACTCCGCCATGCTCCATTCTCCCTCAGTACTCCTTTGGCCGCAATCAGAGGCAACAGATGCAAAGAGGTTTAATGTAAATTCTAATGATCTAAGAAGCTTGAATGAAGTGCTTTTGAAATCCAGGTACTGACTAAGGAGAACACCTTGCAAAAAGAAACCAGAGTGATTTAGAGAAGTAAAGGGTCAATTTTAGCAATTACTTAAAAATGTGAAATTGTTCGACTGTTTTGAGGTTACAAAGGGATTGCTCCAGAAATAGAATACTAAAGTTCTGCCCATTTGTTCTTTATTACATGGGATGGGAAAGCTGGGTAATGAAGATTAACATGAGACACATTATTCCATGTTAGCTGTGCCAATGACATGATGTAATTAGGAGGTACTTGAATTATGGACTAGGCCAATCACCAGTAATTTTAAGAGAAATGTTTCTATTGGTTTTAAAAAAGATTTGGACTGGTCAGTAGTAGCCAGACTCTAGATTTTGATGTGGCTCTCATTGAAGTTAATGCTGCTATGAGTACTGATTAAGGGAAATAGAAGCTGGTTTAAAATACATCTCAGCTAACATTCTGTACAGGTTAGTGTTCTGTGGTCTCACACATATGCATGTCTGAATAGGGTTATGCACTATATTAAGGATACAGAGTTGCCTATTAGACTTAAAAACTACAGTAATCCTCTACAGGTTTTGACAGCTGAGAAATGTATTACTTCAACAGTAGATTTTCAAATCTGAATTTTCCTTTCAAATTTATTTCATATTCTCTTGAAAAATAGTATTAAAGAGTTCACTGTTTTTCTGAGGGATCAGACTGGAGAAAAATACATAAAATGAATGAAGAGAGCCCTAAAGAAGTGAAGAGAGAGAAAAAAACCTACTTGAGAAGTTATCTCTTTTCAGATTCCCCAGGAATACTACTCTGAATTATGTGATTTACTCTTGCAGCCCATGCAACAATTCTGCCAGCAGTCCCGTTCTCAGTTCCCATACTTATCTTCTTTTTCCTTATGCGTATCAGATGATGTTGTGAAGTGTGCTTTTCCCACAGACAGGGAATCCCTCAGTAAAGAAACTTTTTTATGTTTGAAGTCTTCAGTTGTTCTTTTCAGTATCAGTTGTATGCAGTAGAGAGAGCTTTAGAAAGAAAACTTTGATTTGAATTGGAAGTAAAATAAGGTCATTATAAGTTTCTTATAATGAAACTTATTATGAACTCAGCAGCCACCTATTTATACCCTAACATAGCTTTTGGGCTAACCTTTTACTGAAAACCCTTAATAAGAAGCAGCTAGAATTCCAACCACTAAATGGCACAGTTAATTATTTTAAACATATTTTAACCCACTAGATATAATCTTCATTAATTAGTTCTGAAAGGTTATTTTCCTTTCATATGTTTTAGTTGTAAAGGGAAATTATGGCCTGTAAAATAACCCTGAAAGAAAAGAAAAGATATTTAGAAGAAAAGGTAAAAAATAAGAGAGCAAGAAACCTGTTTTTTGATTTGTGAAGTTACGCCTTGTGCCTAAAAGAAGCTGCACAATAGAATAAAAAGACTCTTTATCTTGATCACGACAAACATATTGTGGGTTTTTTTGACATATTCAGAGCTAGAATTCTGACTTTATACAGAAATATCTGGTTGTGACAATCTGAGTCAGAAACTAAAGAAAAATAGTTTCCTCCAGGAAACCTCCTATGACCCTGTAATCGCTTCCAACCTGTCCCAGTTCAGAAATTCCAGCGTTTATGCTTGTGATCCCTGTCTCCTGCAGTACCTTCTCCCACCATGCCTTAACCACCCTTTCTTTTCATCAACTTTTCAGTAGCTCCCACAGCTCCTAGCTGCTGGATGGCGAAGACGTGTCTAGTATGGCTGCTTCTGAACCGCTCAGACACAGACCAGCTTGTTGTAACCTGCTCAGACTGGATAAGCTACAGCACCTATTCCTCCTTTGGGTGAGGGAAGGGGAGAGACAACAAACTGAACAGAGATCTCTCCTACCCTGTCTTCTATAAGAAACTAACGGAGCACAAAACTTTGTGATCTCTATGGAGCTACTACACATGGCTGGAATTATTATGATCCCAAGTTCTCTGAGAAGTGAGGGGAGAAGATGAAAGGGACAGGCAAATAATGATTTTAGAAGCCTCATTTCCTTACAAAACATGGCTAAAAAAATCAATATTGAAGTTCTTAGCAATGATGCTTCTAACTAGATGCCAAATAGTGCATCCAAGCCATCTGTTTTAAGCAGACTTTGCAGAACCTGGATCGTAAATAAAGCATTCAAACGTCAATGCCTAACTATTCTCAAACGTGACATCTTTTGAGTCTCCTGTATTGTTCTGGCATAGAGTGACCTAAAACTGCACATTTTTTGCAGAACTGGGAGAAGAGTTCGACACCAATGGACTCGTTCCTCTAGTGGAGAAAGGCAAGACAAGAATCAATGGCTGGAGCTTGTAGCTAGACATATTCAGACTTGTACTGAGATGATTTTTTAATTGCAGTGGTGATTAACTATCAGAGCCATCAAGTAAAGTGGTTATATTTCTCCATTTCTTCAAATCCTCAAATCAAGACTGACGGTTATTCTGGGACATAAGCTTGAGCCCATTACAAGTTATTTGGCTTACTACAGAGCTTAACTAGGTGAAATTGTACTGCTGGTGGTATATTTAGCTCAGGCTAAGTGATCTAGTGATCCCTGTTGGCCTTCAAATGTGTGAACTGATGAAGTGAAGCTGACATAAAAAGCTGGAATTTGCAAACAGCCAGAGTTGAGGGAATACAGGATGCTTCATCTTGGTGGTTGCATGGCAGAGAGAAGACTGGATTGAGCTGAACAAAAGCAAATTCTATGCAGAATTTGGGTGGTGCTAAAAGGGAATGGAAAAGAAAAATAGGTTAATCAAAATGACTTCATTTTAAATCTTTTGTTGTAAGATTTTTTATTTTCTTTCAATTGTGGACAACTATGAAAAAATTAAAATTTTCCTTCAAAACATTGAAATTAAATATCTCATATTAAAAAAATTTCCACACCAAAAATTTTGATGAATTTTCTCCAAAATTGCAGTTAATCTCTGATATCCGTAATTCCTTTTTTGCTGAATATACAACCTTTTCACACAAAACAAATATACTCGGTCAAGGAAGCGATGCAAACTATATTGATAAGAAATGTCAGAGGTGTAGCAATAAATATTCCCATGGCATGTCCTGAGTGAGAAAGAAAGAGTGGATTGTCAGTTCGAGATGACTTTAGGGAAATCCGTAAAAAAGGTTACTATGACCACTACGAAAAGGTACCCTATCATAGATTAAAGCTGAAGTTGCTTTAAAATAAAATCTTGACAATGTTTCCCACTGAGTTTCCATGCATGCGAAATTTAAGAAGACAGAAGTGAGGGGTAGAACAATTGATACTTGTGTGTGTCAAGGGTAACACTTTACTCAGATTTACATATTTCTACAAGTTAATGCAATGCAGCTCTTGGATGGGTGGGTAGTCTACATTTATACAACTGAAATTCATCACAAGTGTTTGTGAGATTCTCATAATTTATCTATAGCATACTACTAATTTGTATTCAATAACTTTATACAAGAGAGAGCAATTTACCTACAAACAAAACAGGTTTTTCCACACCATGATGATGAGTGGCTTTCTTTAACTGCCTTTCTTCCATGGCTCGCCTGTGGCAATGGTACAACATGCCACAGCTCTCCTCCTACCACGGACTTTTCTACATGGGCAGCTGCATTCCTCCAGGCTTCTTTATAGAAAAACAGCCAGCTTGGTTGTCTTCAGAGTAAATAAAGTATATCAAGGGCTATGAGGACGGACCCAAAACTTCCCATTTAGCTACTCTACCGATAATAGTCTCCCAGGAGATTCACCAGAAGTGATCAAACATGCAGATTCACCAGGTCACTCACAGCTGCCTTGAACCTTTGACACTGTGCTGGTACAGACATATCCTTTCTGTTGTCAAAGTCAATTTTAAAATTGGTCCTCGTAACTACCTCTAAAACGTCTTTATTTCTATTCAATAACAAGAAGAATTGTTCTCATGTTTTCACATATAAATAAATTCTAGGCAAAACCCTCTCCACTTCAACAGGCAGATTCAAATGCTTTTAAGATAGGACCAGTGTGATCATCAGCCTTGTTTGTTTTCTTCATGGATTTTGATTACTGTGATCTGTGTGCTATATACACAAAATATCTAGCACTTTAAATTCTTCATAGGTTTTAGGTCTTCAGTGAAAGCAACTGCACATTAAAACACAGTAAAAATGGCAAGAAGAAAAATAGTACAGCAGAACAGAGAGAGGTGGTATATGCAGTAAAAAGAAAGATAAGAACGCCAAAACAAAAGATGTTCCAGTAAAGTAGAATATTTTTTTCTATTCTATGTTTTCCACCTCTGACCTTTTCATCCTGTAAATATCAAGGAAGAGATGAGGTAATTACAATTGTACCTAATGCTTAGACTGAAGAACTGCACTCTAGATTTCATCAATTTTTTCTCATATTTTTCTGAGCTATACATGTACAGACAGAAAGACACACATACACACAGAGTAAGCAGCAGGAATTTTTTTTTTCCCGTAAAATGGTTGTCCTGTACATTTTGTATTTCTGAAGGATAATGGGTGCTATTTTTTTTTATTTTTCACACAAGCAAGAAAGCTAAGGACACATAAAGCTGAAGTAAAGATCCCCACCATATTTATTGTCTTCTGTGGTTACTCTCAAATCTTAACAGACATGATGGAAACACTTGTTAGGGCTCAGATCAGTCCTGATAACTTAGCTGATGAATTTAGCTTTGTCATTTTCTTATACAAGATTTCAGCTTCAAGCTTTACGTTTCTAGTTCCAAGTTCAGCACTGATATTGACTTTCTTCTGAGTACTTCAAGATGTTGCTGTCACAGATCCCTTGAGACTGCCCCTTCACTCTTCAGGTCTTCATTAAAACAATTTTAAAGAAAAAAATCTTTTTTTTTCCTTTTGCCCAGTCCTCAGAAAAAAAACATAAGCAATGGTGACATTGCACTAAATGTAACCTTGAATAGAAGTTCACTTGGAAACACAGAAAGCTTCCATTTGTTACTGGAGATAGCTATTAGCACCTTTTTTTAATCAGTGAGATATATTGATTTGTACTTAAAACTGTGTCTAAAGTGGGGAGGGGGGCAATTCAGAGGCTACAGAGCTGAGACTTTTGAGAAGAAAAATAGTCTTCTGTGAGAGCACTCAGAGGAAGGCAACACTTTGAAAATCTTCAGATACTTCCTGCCAGTGAGTTTAATCTGATTCATTACAGAAATGAATCAAGTTATTCTAGAGAAGAGTGGAACCTAGTAAATATTTGAGATGCATGCAAATGTCCTGGTTTTGCAAGATGGTGTTTAGCACTGCAGAGACAGAAATCTGCCTGTAATGAACAAGATTGCCAAATGAACTGCAAGTCTAAATAGCAGCCAATCTTTAGCAACTTTCAAAAAACAGCCTTTCCTTAGGAAATGCCCTACCAGGTTGTCTGATTAAGAGGAAGACAGCACATCTGCTTCCTCTAACGCAGAGCACAAGTGTATACTCAAGTCATTTAAATACCATGTCTTCTGCAGCAGTAGGACTGACTTGCTTTCAGCCACTTACTGCAAGGAGATACTGCAAAAACAGTTTTGGCAGGGTTTTATCCAACACATATCCTGACCTCAGCAGCTCAGTGCACATGAAAACTGAGGAAGCCAAATTTTCCTCTCATTTTTTCTGCATCTCTCTGAAACAGATCTTGACAAGTTTACTGAATGCTGAACGGATACAGTATAGGTGAGAGACTCCGCTCTTTTCTCAAATCATCCTCTTGAACACTATGAAAATCACCCAGTGATATAAAGAAAAAGGCTGGCTGCAACTCTTCTCTATGTGCTAATTCACTGTCCCTCCATAGCCCTGTGCAGATCCTTTTTATTCTCATATAGCACAACTGCAACCTGACATAGCTCCATATGAAGAAAAGCTGGCATTAACATGCATTACTAATCACTAATCACTTTTCGCTTTTTCAGCTCCTATATTTCTGGCTGCCTTTGACCTGCATTTCAACTAAACATTGGAGATGTTATTAAACTCAGACTATGTCTTTTCCTTCTACAGTGATATTCTTGTTACACACAGCACAGATATTGCCATGCAGCACAACAGAGCCCAAGGATCAATGTTAAATCCACATATCATGTTCAGTAGGATGCTTTGTTAGGCATGTGAGATAATGAAGTCGAGCAGTTTGTCTGGGGACCCAAATCTAAGAACTTCAACTCTCCACCTGGCATGAAATTAATTTCCAGTGAGCACTGGAGTTGACCATGCCCTGCTGTACTCCACAAGGGCCAATAGGGCAGTGCCCATACTTATGCCCCTCCTAGTCTTTGTAAGCAAAACAGGAAGACAGACTGTGCTGAGGTGCCACTGGCACTAAGGGCTTTGTCCCTGTGCCTAAAAGGCAGGATTCACCCTCCATTCTCTGGCTGAGGTACAGCAGTCCCTTTGGTGGCTCCTCAATTTGCAGGATCACACTTAACACACCAAGGGGAGGCAGGCTGAGAACTTGTGTCAAGGGTTTCCTGTTCAAAATCTTAGTGTGTGCAGGTCAGCCTAGTAGCACCAGTTGCCTCTGAAAGGTGGGCAGCAGACAGGGAAGTAGAGGCCTCTACCTCCTCACTTTCCACCAGCCATCCTTGCGGTCTGAACTCCCCACATACAAACAGCCAGGGCTTTTCCTCTTGGCAGTGTCTCAGCTGTTTCATGACTCAAAATGATAGCCTGGCATACACCACCATGTACTGGGCCAGTCACCAGGTCAAGCTGGAATCAAACTGGGCAAGAAAAATTCCTTGTGCCATAACTTTGTGGGACAAGTGGTCTTTGCAGGGTGCTCTGCATCTGTCAGCAAATTTATGCACCCATAGAGATCAGAGTATCATAGACCAATACAACAGTTTGGCTTGGAAGGAACCTTTAAAGCTTATCTAGTCCAATCCCCACATCTAGTCCAAACCCCTAAGTAAGGCAGTAAAATGTGTACATCATGGGAATTTTCTCAAGAAGCACAGTCAGGACAAATGTCTTAATACAGACCATTTTTGTAGTGATTTCACTCAACTAGAAAAAAACCCTGAATTTGAGTACCTGATTTAAAGTCAGACTACATTCAATGCTGCTACTTGATCACTTTATGTGGGTGGTAGGCTTCATAAAGAAACCTAAGTTTCATGGGGTCTTCTAACACAGATATGTTTGCTATTTCTTCAGTAGCTCACCTCAGCTGCTCAACTATTCTTCTCCTAAGGCCAAAATAATTACATGCTGCTTCAAACAATAGAATAATTTTGTGACCCACCTATGGATCCACTTCAACAGGTCTGTCACAGAAGCACACAATGGTAGGGGTTGGAAGGGACCTCTGGAGATCATTTAGTCCAATCCACCTGCTAAGGCAGGTTCACATCGAGCTAGTTACACAGGACCTATGTTCAGGTGGGTTTTGAATGTCTCCAGAGAAGGAGACTCCACAGCCTCCCTGGGCAGCCTGTTCCAGTGCTCTGTCACCCTCAAAGTAAACAATTATTTCCTCACATCTATATGGTACTTCCTATGCTTCAGTTTGTGCCCGTTGCCCCTTGACCTGTCACTGGGCACCACTGAAAAGAGTCTGGCCTTGTTCTCTTGACACCCACCCTTCAGATATTTATAAGCATTTATAAGGTCCCCTCTCAGCCTTCTCTTCTTCAGGCTAAACAAGCCCAGCTCCCTCAGCCTTTCCTCATAGGAGAGATGCTCCAGTCCCCTCATCATCCTCGCAGCCCTCCGCTGGACTCTCTCCAGTTCCTCCTTGTCCTTCTTGAACTGGGGAGCCCAGAACTGGATGCAGCACTCCTGATGGGGCCTCCCTAGGGCAGTGTAAAGGGGGAGGAGAACCTCCCTCGTCCTGCTGGCCACACTTTTTTTAATGCACCCCAGGATACCATTGGCTTTCTTGGCAACAAGGGCACACTGCTGGCTCATGGTTAACTTGTCCACCAGCACTCCAAGGTCCCTCTCCACAGAGCTGCTTTCCAGCAGGTCTGCCCCGAGCCTGTACTGGTGCATGGGGTTATTCTTCCCCAGGTGCAGAACCCTGCATTTGCCTTTGTTGAACCTCATCAGGTTCCTCTCTGCCCAACTTTCCAGCCTGTCCAGGTCACACCGAATGGCAGCACAGCCTTCTGGTGTATCTGCCACACCTCCCAGTTTGGTGTCATCAGCAAACTTGCTGAGGGTACATTCTAACGCTTCATCCAGGTCGTTGATGAAGAAGTTGAACAAGACTGGGCCCAGTATTGAACCCTGGGGAACACCACTAGTTACAGGCCTCCAACTAGCCTCAGCGCCACTGATGACAACCCTCTGAGTTCTGCCGTTCAGCCAGTTCTCAATCCACCCCACCGACCACTCATCCAGCCCATACTTCCTGAGCTTCCCTAGGAGGACATTATGGGAGACAGTGTCAAAAGCCTTGCTGAAGTCAAGGTAGACAACATCCACTGCTCTCCCCTCATCTACCCAGCCAGTCATGCCATCGTAGAAAGCTATCATATTGGTCAGGCATGATTTCCCCTTGGTGAATCCATGCTGACTACTCCTGATAACCTTCTTTTCCTCCACTTGCTTAGTGATGACATCCAGCACGAGCTGTTCCATCATATTTCCCGGGACGAAGGTGAGACTGACTGGCTTGTAGTTCCCTGGGTCCTCCTTCTTGCCCATTTTGAAAACTTGTCTTTTCTGTGCTGAGGGCTCCAGAGCTGGATGCAGGACTCCAGGTTCGGTCTCACTAAAGCAGAGCAGAGGGGCAGAACGAGCTGCCCCTACCTACTGGTCATGCTTCTTTTGATGCAGCCCAGGATACAGTGGGCTTTCCGGGCTGCAAGAATACATTGTCAGCTCAGGTCCAGCTTTTCATCCACCAGTATTCCTAAGCACTTCTCCTCCAGGCTCCTCTCAATCACTTCAACCTCCAGCTGTTATTGATACCAGGGGTTGCAGCGACCGAGGTGTAGGACCTTGCACGTCTCTTTATTGAACCTCCTGAGTTTCACATGGGCCCACTTCTTGATCTTGTCCAGGTCCCTCTGGATGGTATCCCATCCCTCAGGTCTGTTGACCACTTTACTCAGTTCGGTGTCATCTGCAATCTTGCTGAGGGTGCACTCGATTCCTCTATGTCATTGATGAAAATATTACACAGCATTGGTGCAACTATGGACCCCTGAGGGACACCACTTGTCACCGATCACCATCTTGACATTGGGCTATTGACCACTACCATCTGGATACAACCATCCAACCAATTCCACATCCACCAAACAGTCCACCCATCGAATCCTTATCTCTCCAATGTAGAAAGAAGGAAATTGTGGGGGAGTATGTCAAAGGCCTTACAGTAGTCTAGACAGATGACATTCACAGCTCTTTCTTTCCCCACTGATGTAGACACTCCATCATAGAAGGCCATTAGGTTGGTCAGGCAGGATTTGCCCTTGGTGAAGCCATGATGGCTGTCTTGAATCATGTCCCCATCCTCCAAGTGCCTCATCACAGCTTCTAGGAGGATGTGGGTCCACCAGAGCATTACAAACCACACAAATTACTGTTTTAATTTTACACTGCATATCAAATAGACATAACACCAAATGTATATGATTGGTTGGCCAAAGTATAGTTTTAAACTATTTTCCACATCCATGCTATTTTTCACTTGTCTTTCAATCAGATCTTTATGCAACATACAGTTTAGTTCATATTGTGTCTCTGGCAACTTCCTTGTATTGTTTTGAAATTTGAATCTCTTTTTTTGTTTTTGGATTACACCTCGTTTTCTGGGGATTCGTCTCCAAGTTTGGAAGATGATATTACGTACCCTATGCATCAAACCTAAATTCAGTGGCTGCATTCTATTCTTGAAGATCGTACTCTCACTGTGTCTACAGGCTGCCTGTCTCACCCTTTGTGAGTACCAGCCTCTTATGTGCTAGTATATTTTATTTTAGTATTTTAATAATGGAGTAGCCTTAATCAATATAGGGGCTACTTTTATGATAGTCATGGATCATTTTTCACAAAACTGCAACTCATTAGCCTTCTGAGAACACTCTTTGTGTGATTATTTGATGCCTGGTAACAAATAGAATTATGTCATTCCACATATGTCAAAATACTCTAAAACTAAAAGGTGGGCAGTAGCAAATTACAAGGGCATGAGAACGGAAGGAGCACAGTTTTTGCAAAAGGGAGAACACGGTGTTTTTTTGCTAGAAAATATTTCTTCAGTAGCAAATTCAGGAGCCATTTGAGCAGCCCGAAGCAACACAGATCTGTAGATATACAAAAGCAACAAAATGTCCTTTAATGAAGGTAAATAGTGATGATATGCTCCTCTCTAAGTACCAGGGTTTTCCAATTTACAGGCACATGATTACTGACACCAAACACAAAATTTCTGTTCAGTGGAAACACATCTCTTTTTAAGATTCTTAGCCCAGAATTACAATAACAATTTTGTCTGCATTCAGAAACAGAATAACCAGGAAGAGAGGACAAGTATTGATTAACGAAGAGGGTCAGAAAGAAGGCCAACATGAAAACTTCCAAACATGATGTAACAACTGTTACTCCAAAGGCTCATGCATTCAGTCTCCTGCTTTTGAGTGTGGCTAGTTGCAGAAAGACAGAGATGAAGCAGAGAGAAGTAGAGAGATATCCTCCTCATGGTAAATACTTCCAAGAACAGGGTTTTGCTGAACCAGAATGTGTATTCAGACACACCTTTTAATAGTCATCAGTGGCTGTATTATAAAAAATATTTACAGTACTATATGTATTATAAGGGAATCCCTCTGTATTTTGGCCACTTGCAACATCCTGTGATATTACAACTACTTGTGTGTCAAGTTTGAGTTTATAAACCTCTTGCCAGAACACTTTAGACACCTCCTAATTCTTGTAGTGGGAGAAACGCATTTGTTACCTCTTTTCTGTGGCATTCATGCCAGAAAATGCCTCGTTTATCTTCTTTAAAGTGAACTTTAAAAACAGAAGCCAAGGCAAAATGACAGAGCCTGGAAAGACAAACTAAAAAACCAACACAAGGGATGTGGGTCGGTTGGAATTCATTTCCTCTCCATTATCCACATCAAATCCCACTATTATAACTCACTGTTCTGGAGCACTACGACTAGCATTACTGCAGTTTCCAAGAGCAAGCACAGTAGACAAAACTCATCCTATAAATGACGGTTTTGAAGAGATTCTGAGACAAATAACAACAGCACAAAATGTATCTATCAGGAAAACAAGCAGGTGTCACAGAATCACAGAATCACAGAATGGTAGGGGTTGGAAGGGACCTCTGTGGGTCATCCAGTCCAACTCTCCTGCCCAAGCAGGGTCACCTACAGTAGGCTGCACAGGACCTTGTCCAGGCGGGTCTTGAATATCTCCAGAGAAGGAGACTCCACAACATCCCTGGGCAGCCTCTTCCAGTGCTCCGTCACCCTCAGGGGGAAGAAGTTCTTCCTCATGTTCAGATGGAACTTCCTGTGCCTCAGTTTGTGCCCATTGCCCCTTGTCCTGTCACTGGGCACCACTGAAAAGCGTTTGACCCCATCCTCCTGACGCCCACCCTTCAGATATTTGTAAGTATATATTAGGTCCCCTCTCAGCCTTCTCTTCTTCAGACTGAACAAGCCCATCTCTCCTCATAGGAGAGATGTTCCAGTCCCCTCACCATCCTTGTAGCCCTCCACTGGACTCTCTCCAGTAGTTCTTCATCTTTCTTGAACTGGGGAGCCCAGGACTGGACACAGTACTCCAGATGAGGCCTCACTAGGGCAGTGTAGAGGGGAAGGAGAACCTCCCTCGATCTGCTGGCCACACTCCTCCTAATGCACCCCAGGATCCCATTGGCCTTCTTGGCAACAAGGGCACACTGCTGGCTCATGGTCAACCTGTCGTCCACCAGGACACCCAGGTCCCTCTCCGCAGAGCTACTCTCCAGCAGGTCCACCCCAAGCCTGTACTGATGCATGGGGTAGTTCCTCCCCAGGTGCAGGACCCTGCATTTGCCTTTGTTGAACCTCATCAGGTTCCTCTCTGCCCAACTTTCCAGCCTGTCCAGGTCACACTGAATGGCAGCACAGCCTTCCGGTGTATCTACTACTCCTCCCAGTTTGGTGTCATCAGCAAACTTGCTGAGGGTACATTCTAACTCTTCATCCAGGTTGTTGATGAAGAAGTTAAACAAGGCTGGGCCAAGTACTGACCCCTGGGGGACACCACTAGTTACCGGCCTCCAACTAGACTCAGCGCCGCTGATGACAACCCTCTGAGTTCTGCAATTCAGCCAGTTCTCAATCCACCCAACCGACCACTCATCCAGCCCATACTTCCTGAGCTTCCCTAGGAGGATATTATAGGAGACAGTGTCGAAAGCCTTGCTGAAGTCCAGGTAGACAACATCCGCGGCTCTCTCTTCATCTACCCAGCCAGTCATGTCATCGTAGAAAGCTATTAGATTGGTCAGGCATGATTTCCCCTTGGTGAATCCATGCTGACTACTCCTGATAACCTTTTTTTCTTCCACTTGTTTCTTGATGATCTCCAGAATGAGCTGCTCCATCACCTTTCCCGGGTTGGAGGTGAGGCTGACCGGCCTGTAGTTCCCTGGGTCCTTCTTCTTGCCCTTTTTGAAGATTGGAGTGACACTTACCTTTCTCCAGTCCTCGGGCACCTCTCCTGTCCTCCAGGACCTCTCAAAGATGATGGAGAGTGTCTCAGCAATGACATCCGCCAGCTCCCTCCGCACTCGCGGGTGCATTCCATCGGGGCCCATGGATTTGTGGACGTCCAGATTGCTTAAGCGATCCCTCACACAGTCCTCCTAGACCAAGGGAAAGTCATCCTCTCTGTAGGCTTCTTCTCTTATCTCCGGGGCCTGGGATTCCTGAGGGCCTGCCTTGGCACTGAAGACTGAAGCAAAGAAGGCATTCAGTAGTTCTGCCTTCTCAGCATCCTCCGTCCTCCATTTGTGTGTGAAAGAAGGGGTTCGAATAACCCACAGGATCTATAGAGACACTCCATGCATTAACCACAAAACTGCAGCTTATTAACCACAAGCTTACAGGAACATGGTGTACTAACAAGTGCTGTTACTGTTGTCAGTGCAAGGATGCTGCATGAGAACAACAATGAGGAAAGAAGATGATATATCATTATTTTGGGGAAAAAATTAAGGGTGTTCAGTTTAATTTCTTGTCTTCTGATAAAAGCTTTCAAAATTAATGACTGAATAAAATCTATGCCTAGATCACTGACAGAAGAAAAGACTCCATGAATTTTCTGGGAAAAAGGGAAAGCTGGTCTAAGATCAGAAGATATAAAACTAGTAAATGTTTTATACATTTTGAAAAACTGAGCAATATCAGCAGGTAAACTTACATTTAGAAAAAACAATATTTGAGCAAACCGTAAAACACAGAACAAAAGAAATGACAAGAGTTTCATGTATTACAGGCAAGAAAAACCTGAATATATTTCAGAATAACTTCACACACAATATTAAAAGAAATTAATGAAGCAAAATCGGGGGACGGGAACAGAAGGGAAGAAAATTACAGATCTCAATAATAGAACATGTCAAGAGAGGGATGAAAGTCAAGGTGCAATACTTATGACTTTATGCTTACTGAAATGGCTTGCAAATAATGCATCGCCTTCTGCTTAAACTTGGCTAGTGCTAGGTGCCTGACAGGAAGTCACAAGAAATCCTACAGTAAACAGCTGCAGAATAGTTTGATTTTTATTTCCTCTGTTCCATAAATTTGGTGGGTAGTTTATTCTCTGAACATGAATTTATAGTCCTGAGCCATTCTCACCGATGTAACTAGAACATCAAGTATCACACTTCTAATAAAAAAATAATAATAATCTTAGTCCAACCTAATGGGATTATGGATGTTCTCTCCATCCACATAAATGCTTCATCAATTTTGGTACCTAGTAAATTCTTGGCATCAGTGATATTTTTGTGACAGAGGGTTTAATGGATTAAAAAGTTCTGAAAGGAAACAGTGTTTTTCAAAACATATAATTTAACTTTAAGCTGTATTTACTGAATGGTAGTTGTCAAGCATATACTTTGCCCTATCAGTCAGTATGATTAGTTGTCCAATGCTTCAGTGCTTTAGTGCATCTCTAATAGGCTATTACTTAGCAAAAAGAAAGAAAATAAATCTTCAATGGTTTGGAAAACATCATTATCTACTTTGTTCCAAACCTTTGACACCATGTAGTCTGCATCTTCTGAATTTTGGTTGTTCACTTTGTGAAGCCTTTTGTCAATAGCTATTTTGACAAGGATTTACCATTTTCAAAATATTCACAGTTTCTTTTCAAATTGAAATCAATAACAAACACTGAAGAAGAGAGAGAAAATCAGCATCACACAATTTACCCTGCATTTCCCTTTAGAATAGAAACCCATTTTATGCTGGATGGTGTCAGCTAGGAAGATCTTGTAACAAACACCTGCTTTCAAATTTATCGGCACCCTCTCAGTTGCCAGCTCTGGCTGGATGATGAGTAAGGGATGTATCTTTATTTTTTTTTCAGAATGTGACTAGTCGGGGAGCATTGCAGCATGACACAGATGACTTGAGGACTGCAGCCTTAAAAAAGCCTTAAGAAGAATGCATTTTTGATCTCTCAAGAAGCAAACTGTATGCTTCATAAGTAACAAATAATATATTTTGTCACTGGTGCGCTTTTAAGTTGTTTTAACAGCACAGTGGAAAATTACGTATTATTTTACTTCTTGCAGGGATTTTATTTTGTTCTGTTTTCTGTACAAATATACAATGCAGGTAGGAGTGCATATTACATCTTATCAGACAGAGACTGCTTCAAAAGAAGATAAGTCTCAGACTGCCACTTAACACGTTTTTTAACCCATGTAACTGTAATGCATTTTTTAACCCACGTAAATCTTCTAGACTGGATCCTCAGGATTTGTCATGGGTGGCTTTTGGTTAATTTGTTCATCATTTGCTACATCCTATATAGTGTCTTCTGCAAGGGTGCAGCTGGACAGCAGGGAGGAAGTCTTGTCTGGCAGCAATGCTTTGATTCAAGTTGATCCTCCTGGACAGAGTGCAAGCGTTTGCCTACTGTAAAACTACAGATCATGCCAAGAGCAATCAGCTTCCCAGGGACAGACACAGGCAGCAGACACAGAGGTGCCAAGCAAACGGGGAGCTGGAAGCTGCTGGCAGGGAGGTAACCCAGAGTCAGTCCTTCAGAAGTGATGGAAAGAAAGTCTCATCCTCAGGATGCATAGGGAGCTGTGCAGAATTTACTGCACATGCGAAGTCCTTGGGAGTTAAGAGCAACCCTAAAGAGAAAGAACTCTTCTGACAATGAACTGATGTACAAACTCTTGTTTCTGTTTTACTCATTGCTCTGAGCACTGGTTTAATTAGTTCTTCATTGGTCAAGTTCATATTCACATAAAACCTAGCTTCTGAGATATGAAGACAGTTTTGTACTTTCGTGTAATGTCTTCAGGGTAATAATATTGTCAAAAATACCCTGGTCAACTCAGAACCTCTATATTCCTTGGCTATTTTAAGTGACTCTTGACTGTATTACCTTGACTACCCTGTGACCTTGACTATATTAAGTGCCTCTACATGAAAGCACACAGCATGGGCAACTAACAGGAGGAGTTGGAAGCCACTATGCTGCTGCATAGTCACTGCATTATGCACCTGATTGCCATTACTGAAACTTGGTGGGACAAATCCCATGACTGAAGTGTGGCTAGCGATGGTTATAGGTTGTTCAGAAGGACAGGCAGGGAAAGAGGGGCAGAAGCATTGCCCTCTACATTAAAAAATGGACAGAGTGGGAAGAACTCTCCCTGAAGAATAAGCACAACCAGGTTAAAATCTTATGGGTAAGAATCAGAGACCAAGGCAATAAAGGAAGCCTTGTGGTTGGTGCCTACTACAGGCCACCTGACCAAGTGGAGCCTACTGACCACGTCTTCTTCCTCCAGCTCCAGGAGACTTCACACTCGCAGTCTCTTGTCCTACTGGGGGATTTCCACCACCCCAACATTCACTGGAAAAGTAGCATGGCGAGCTGTAGGCAACCCAGGACACTGCTGGAGTGGATTGAGGATAACTTCTTAAGCCGGGTAATAGGCAGCCCTACCCAAGGGAATGCAATACTGGACCTGATGGTTACCAATGCAAGTGAGCTCATCAGCGACGTCAAGATGGGAGCCAGCCTGGGCTGCAGTGATCACGCATTGGTGGAGTTCACAGTCCTGAGGCATATGGGAAAGGCGAGGACTGTAGTCAGGACCCTAAATTTCAGGAAAGCAAATCGTCCTCAGGTGCAGGGAAGTGGAACAGAGCTGGCAGACCTTGAAGGATGCTTTCCAACAGAGCTCAAAAGCTCTCAGTCCCCAGGTGTAAGAAATCAGGCAAGGAAGGGAAGAGACCAGCATGGCTGAATCGAGACCTGCTGGTCAAAGTGAAGAGCAAGAGGAAACTGCACAGGCAGTGGAAGCAGGGACAGATATCTGGGCAAGAGTATAGGGATGCTGCCTGGTTGCATAGGGAGGGGCTCAGGAAGGCCAAGGTGCAGCTGGAGATAATTTGGCAAGAGATGCTGAGAATAACAAGAAGGGTTTCTACAGGTATGTCAGCCAGCAAAGGAAGGTTAAAGAAAGTGTACCCCTCCGATGAACAAGAATGGTGACCTAGTATCAACAAACAAAGAGAAGGCTGAAGTACTCAACAATGTTTTTGCCTCAGTCTTCACTGGCAACCTCTCTCCTCACCCCTGTCAAGTGGATGGACTGCAAGATGACATCCAGTGTTATAAAGCCCCTCCCACCATAAGGGAAGATCAGGTTCGTGACCACCTAAGGAACCTGAACATACATAAATCTATGGGACCTGACGAGACGCAACCCAGAGTCCTGAGGGAACTGGCTGATGTAATTGCCGAGCCACTCTCCATCGTATTAGAAAGGTCATGGCATTCAGGTGAAGTCCCTGCTGACTGGAAGAATCACAGAATCACAGAATCACAGAATCACAGAATAGTAGGGGTTGGAAGGGACCTCTGTGGGTCATCTAGTCCAACCCCCCCGCCGAAGCAGGGTCACCTACAGCAGGCTGCACAGGACCACGTCCAGGTGGGTCTTGAATATCTCCAGAGAAGGAGACTCCACAACCTCCCTGGGCAGCCTCTTCCAGTGCTCTGTCACCCTCAGAGGGAAGAAGTTCTTCCTCATGTTCAGACGGAACTTCCTGTGCCTCAGTTTGTGCCCATTGCCCCTTGTCCTGTCACTGGGCACCACTGAAAAGAGCTTGGCCCCATCCTCCTGACGCCCACCCTTCAGATATTTATAAGCATTTATAAGGTCCCCTCTCAGCCTTCTCTTCTTCAGGCTGGACAAGCCCAGCTCCCTCAGCCTCTCCTCATAGGGGAGATGTTCCAGTCCCCTCACCATCCTCGTAGCTCTCCGCTGGACTCTCTCCAGTAGCTCTTCATCTTTCTTGAACTGGGGAGCCCAGAACTGGACACAGTACTGCAGATGAGGCCTCACCAGGGCAGTGTAGAGGGGAAGGAGAACCTCCCTCATCCTGCTGGCCACACTCTTCTTGATGCACCCCAGGATTCCATTGGCTTTCTTGGCAGCCAGGGCACACTGCTGGCTCATGGTTAACCTGTCGTCCACCAGAACACCCAGGTCCCTCTCCACAGAGCTGCACTCCAGCAGGTCCGTCCCAAGCCTGTACTGGTGCATGAGGTTGTTCCTCCTCAGGTGCAGGACCCTGCATTTGCCTTTGTTGAACCTCATCAGGTTCCTCTCTGCCCAGCTTTCCAGCCTATCCAGGTCACGCTGAATGGCAGCACAGCCTTCCGGTGTATCTACTACACCTCCCAGTTTGGTGTCATCAGCAAACTTGCTGAGAAACATTGTGCCTATTATTGAAAAGGGTAGCAAAACTTGGAACTACCAACCTGTCAACCTCACCTCCGTGCCTGGGAAGATCATGGAACAGATCCTCCTAGAAGCTATGCTAAGGCAGAAAGAGGACAGTGAAGTATTTCAAGACAGTCAGCATGTCTTCACCAAGGGGAAGTCTTGCCTGACGAATGTAGTGGCCTTCTATGTTGGAATGTCTACATCAGCGGACAAGGGAAGAGCTGCGGATGTCATCTATCTCCACTTCTTTAAGGCCTTTGACACGGTCCCCCACAGCTTCCTTCACTCTAAACTGGGGAGATAATGGATTTGATGGGTGGACTGTTCAGTGGATAAGGATTTGATTGGAAGGTTGCATGCAGAGGGTAGTGGTCAATGGCTTAATGTCCAAATGGGCATAGATGACAAGTGGTGTCCCTCAGGTGTCTGTATTGGGACCAGGACTCTTTAATGTCTTCATCAGTAACATAGACAGAGGGATCGAGTGCATCCTCAGCAAGTTTGCTGATGACACCAAGCTGAGTGGTGCAGCTGACATATCATAAGGACGGGATGCCATCCAGAGGGACCCGGACAAGCTGGAGAGGTGGGTCAATCAGGTAGAGATCCTTCAAGAAAGGAGAGTAATCTGAAAGAAATAATTATACATCCCACCAGGAATATGCGAGAAGTCTCCCACAGAGCAACAGTTGCCACTTCTTTCAGCCTTGAGATCACACTCAACTTCTGTGATTCCCCCCCTTCCCACTCTTGGATCAGGAATCACTGCAATAAAGATCCTGCAGAAAAGTATCTTTTCAATATGGTTTCTCTCATCCAAAATTGAAAACTACAGAGATTTTCCCCTCTGTGAAATTCAGGTAAGAGTTGTTTCTCCCTTGAATTTCAGCAATATACAAAATCTGGCAAAGAGGCAGGAATTAGTTTTCAGGTGTGTCAACTGATCATAGTAATCTGAGGAGACCTACAGAGAGCATGAGCTTTACAGAAAGCTTTCACTCCTGTAATACAATGTAGGTAGGGGATACAGTTACATTTAACCCAAGCTGCACAAAGACCTGACCTTTTTATCTTTGGTGTAGAGGATTTAGTTCTCAATGGAGGTAAGTTTAACTGAGGTCTTTTATTAATTCAGAGCTCATTCCTTCATATGGCTTCTTCCTAGTGAAGAAAAAGAAGTTCAGTAGGGAAAAGTAAAATACAAAGTTAAAGCTGGTAGCCGAAGGAACTAAAAAGTCAAGCTTTCATGACTGTGGATGTCAGAGATGCTCATAGCAGCTGAAAGGAAAGGTCAAGAACTAACTGGTCACTGATAATTTTTAGTGGCCTTTGGCCTCATCCTGAGATATGATCTCTGCTTACTTTAAGCAAGTAAGATAGGGCTTGCCAAGAAAAACAGAAATTCAGAGATTCACAATCGAGTAGAGTTGGCAGCACGTGTCCCTAGAAACAAATATTTTAATGAACACTTCAATACCATTCCTACACTCAAAGCTCTATAAAAGATACAGCTAACTGTGTGTCACAAATGTGACAATAAAATGCAGCCAAACAGAAACAGTCAAATATCGGTTCCGTAAACAGGAAAACAAAAAGAATATTTTTATTCCTTTTTCTGAACCACAGAACAGACTGGAGATTCAGTTGATAAAAAGCACTAATTATCTTGACTCAAGGAATCCAAGGATACCTCAGGAAATTCACATTACAAAAAAGATGGTCTACCCATATGCATTTGTCCTGATCCAATATCAGGAGGGGTTTTGATGCAATCCCGCGGGATGAGATTAAGACACAAATGGAGTAACAGTCTGTGCAACCTTGTAAACTTTATTTTGGTGAACTGGGAATTGGAGGTTGGGCGGGGATGGCAGCAGGGGGAGGACACAAGAATGAAAGAAAGAAGTAAAGTCAAATAACCCCAACGGGTGAGGAAAGGAGTGTAGGGGGGGAATCGATTACCACCACCACGGATTCAACGATGTCCAGCGATGTCTGGTCTCTGTGCAGGAGTGGAGGCCCCAGCGAGGGCGGGGTCCAGCAGCAAGGTGGCGAGGAGGAGAGCAAGAGGGCCCCGAGGAGCATGTGCTGCCCTTTTATAGGGGCATTTGCCCAAGCGCAGAGCACGTCTGCATACGTGAAGTTGGTACCATACATGCTGCCTGCTTAGAAAAGTCCTCTCTTGCTGGTCCGTGCAATAGTCTGCGCACAAGTGCTTTCCTGCAGGTCGTTGTGGCATTTTTTTCGGAGGTCAGGAAGGCAATGTCGAGACAAAACCAGTTTGTAGCAGTCTGCTACAGCATTCTGGCACAGTCTCAGGATTTTGGCTGACTTGACTGGGAATTCAGCATAATTAGAACCCCTAAATAAAGTTAGGTAACATCAGGGGTAATATCTCATTCTTCAAACAGATAAAGAACTAGATTGTGCTGTAAGGACAAAGCAGCAAGCAAATGAGGACACTGAGAAATGTCATTGGGGGGCAACCGGAAATTATTTAAACTCCAGGAAGAAAATCCTGTGATTTCAGCTCTCTTGGATTCAAAAGGGATGTATAAATAAAGTAGAGAAGCTTGCCTGCTGCAGGGTTCTGGGATATCAGAATGCAAGAGCACTGCGACTCTAGCGGAGAAAGAACATAGCCATTGTGCAGATGCACAAAACCTTCAGCTCCTTTCAGACATATTTAGCTATTATCCATACTGAAGTACTAACCTTTCTCACCTTTGCGCTTCCTTGCAAAGCATGGCAGGAGGCCAGTGGAAGGATGTCTTTAATGATACCAGAGCCTATTGCAAAATTCAAAGACTTTAGAGATTACAGCAGTCATAACTAGCTCTGTACAAAACATGTCCCAGAGGAGAGTGAAAAGTGGGGACAATAAAGGAGGAATGTGACACGGTGTTCAGGAAATGCCACAGTAAAAAGATGGGAGTTTGAAGCCACAAACAATTCTCCTCAGAGCAACATATGACCTGCTTACCCTCAGCACATTATTCAGACTGTAGTATACAGTCATAGCACATTTCATAACCCCCAAAATAACCACAGTGAAATACTCTGATCTTTATATCTATGCCTGTACTCAGGTTGTCTGTCAGCTCTGGTTTACATCCCTGCTGTGTGCTAAATACGGCATCCTAGATACAATACTGACTGCTTCAGCAGGTGCTATGTAGAGAGACTGTGAGGTCGCTTATACTCATAGTGCTGAGTAGTGACCCACTAACTGGAATTGGCAAGGTAGGTGCAGGTCACACCCAGGTTTTCCTCTCTCCGTCCCTTCTTGAAATAAAATTAGCATCACTCCCTGAAACATCTGTTATAACGGATGCTGGGGTGGACTATTACAGTGTAAGGCACCCACAGGGGCACCTTCTTCCTCATTCTTCACTAGCAGAGTTGGCTATGCTCTAAGGAGAGCAGGATGTTGCATTTTGCAGCTGGAGTTCACAGGGAAGGGATCAGATCTGCAGTGAATAGCTCTCCTTGGCTCAGAAAACACCCCTTCACACATGGCAGCAGGAAGATTATCTCACAATGCTCCTTTCTGAAGTATTTAAGATTATTAACCTGCGGTAATACCAGAGTGATACCCTGACTTTTATTGTGTAACTGTTACAAGGTTCATCACTAAAGGTGAGTAGCTGGAGTTCAAAATCACCTATCAGAAAACAAAACCCATGCAAACAATCCACCCCATATTTCCAAAAAAGGAAGCCTTTGGTTTTGGTCCCTGCTTTCTGAGAGAGGTTAGTCACAGCCAGACTTGTTCACTACACAACCCAGAACTTTCTACAGATGTGAGTGAGTCAATCTTACTCTTGTAATCACCTTTCTCAGCAAAGCACTAATTCTGATTGTTAGAAACCTGAAACAGTTATGACGCTAACCCTCACTGTTGACATTTTCTGGAAAGGTTCAATGCCATGGCATAGTCTTTGTCTTCCTAATAGCACCCACAGCACTACACTGTATCGTATTCAAGTCAAGCACTTGACACAAAGCTCCTCCAGAGCTGCTATGTGTGGGATCTCATTCTAATTCCAGAGACAGTCAAGAGACACAGATATTTTCTCCTCCACTATCCTGTCAGTGTAATTTAAATGAACCAAAGACTGTGGGGATAAAGGGTAATGAAAAAACGGTATCAGGAAGTCTGGGTTCCAGTGATGGTACTGTGATAGCTTAATGACTTACTGATAATTTCCAGAGGCTGCAAGCTCTGAAAACACAGACACAAGCATACACAGACACACACAGAGAGGAAAATCTTACAAGTTTAATAGATTATTAAAGAACTTTTTCTATGTGGTTTATTCACAAGGTCCTACACCTGAAGACACTGTGCTAAAAACTGGATTTGCCACAAAGGAAACAGTAACTCCTCCGTGCTCATAGTGACCACCTGGGTCTTGAGAAAGAACCCATCTACACTGCTTTCAGCTGCTTGCCCTTGCCACCAATGCTGTCCTACCCCACTCTGTCCCTCTCTTGCTCTGTCTTCGCTACTGGCTCTCAGATCCTCTCTTTTGTCTCAAAAGAGAAGTACAGGGCTGTGCAAAAAGGCATGAGTCACCAGTTTCCAATGAGTCACCACCTGTGCTTCTTCCTCAACTACCATCTTGGATTTACAGTGCTTAACACGAACGTGCAGACCCATATTCGACCTTTTATCCAAACAGCATAGCTTCTTCTTATTCTGCCTCTAGACAAGGCACTGTCTCTCAGTGCTACTGTACTGAGCTGAGCAGCGGTACCGCTTCAAGGCAGCACAGCTTTCGGACAGAGTGCAGGCCTCTTCTTAACTGAGGTCCTCTGTAAAGATACCCAAAGTCTGCCGCTGAGCCAGAACTGGATTTAATATGCAGAGATGTAATCTCACATACTCACAGGCTGACTGGCTTCCTTACTGCAGCTATGGGGTGCAGCCATCCTGGGACTGCCCTGCACCCCTCCTTGCTAACCTCAGAGCCAGCAGTCTTGCTTGAAGGAATCTGTGTGTGGTGCTCTCTGCATCTTTCCCCAAACCTCCAAACTGCCCTCCACATCAGTCTCCCTTCCCCTGTCGTGCTGTAAGGCACAATAACCACCCACTGGCCCTGGTCCCAAAATCTGCTACTGAGTTTGGGCTTGAGCAGTGACACGGAGATTGCAGAACAAGCAACAATTCCTCGCCCCTGCTTTCCTTTGATGCTCACTGACCCCCCCGCCACACGCACACACACGTTTCTGTTCCCTGTGCCTACCTGTTGTTCTCTTTCTCTCCAACACTGATTACAGAGCCATAAAACAAGAAAAAGCAACTGGCTGGTAAATAAACCAACACTTCTCTTGACCCCATCTCATCTCTTTTCATCCCCATTTCAAACAAAAAATCTCTAGGAGATATTCTGGGTTTTAAAATAATTTATAAATGAAATGGAAGAGTTTGGCCACTGCAGGCTGCTAGCAGATTAAAATTCAAAATCCATGAGTAGACTTCTCAGGAGTGGATTAAATGACCTCTCAATCCACATTCTGCCCATGCACTGTCACTTGACCACCACAAGTATCTCATCTACATGACTCTGTTGAATGGATTTTCAGTTTTCTCAAATCTCTTGTCTTCTCAGTTTCAAGCAAGAGGAGTTCAAGAACTTAGCCCTGAATTTGCCATAAAGACTGCATTTGTTAAGGTTTGTTCTCCAATCATGCTTACAATTCTCAGCTGATATCTCTGTCTTACTGTGATGGGTGATATGCAGACACAGAGTAGGAGACACATCTGAAAATCTAAATAAGCAGAAGGGAGATGGGAGGGAGATGCCAAAACTCGGTAGAGGATGCACTGCTGACACTTCTACATCTGGAGAAGTAAGACAGCAAGACAGGTGGAAAGTGACTGTAGAGGACAACTATGGGATAAAACTAGCTTTAAACTGCACCCATTGACTCTCAACCCTGCATGTGCGTGCCACATCCCCAGTTGTGAAGGCTGAGAAAGAAAGTCTAAGGCTGTAGTTCTCAATCCAATTCATGTAAATAAAACTAATTTTGGATTAACCTTTCATTTGTAAAAGGACTAGACACAGTTCTCACAATTCATTTTCCAGCATCAGCTGTCCTGGTCCCTTGTGACTCTCAACAGAAATCTGCATCAGGTTCAGTTTTGACAATTCTAAAAATCAGAAGGCCCGTTTATTTAAAATCTTGAATATTGACTCTGAGCTACGCAAATGCTGAGTCTCTCAGTAAAGCAGTGACAATTCTTGTACTGAAATGAAGGCTTTTTTTACAGTTTGTTATACAGATATTAACTGGGGGAGACAGCTGCTTGCTTTGATGTTGTTTCTTCCGATAATACTGAAAATATATTCCTACTAATCAAAGCATTTGATTACATTGTGGTCAGGGTGTGGGTACTAAGAAGAGCAACTATAAATTTCAGTCTTAGATAAGAACCATGACTTCACTTGACATTAATGTAATTGAGTTACAACTGTTCTAAAAGAAACATGGTGAATATCAGGTCTTGCCTTTTTATCAGTATCCTGAATGTGTCGAACAAGTATTTTCTTCCCGTACCCACACAGGCTTATTTGAATGTGAAAGAAGAATAAAGTTTGTTTTAATCAGTCCCACAAGTGCTGTTAGAAACCATGAGTTCTCTAGAAAAGACTATGCGTGACTCTAATACCGCTTACAGTGCAGACAATGTTGCTTCTTCCCATATTCCTGCTGCTTCAGGTTTTTTCTTCCATGGCCATGCAATGAATGGTGCTTTCCAGGGACTGCATCATTAGTTGGTATTCCTGCAGCTCTTCTAAGATGATGACTCTCATAACTGAGTTTTAAAGAAGCAACAAGCTGCTGCTGACCTGCTGAAGAATATTCATACAGTATAAAAAAAAATTTTATTCCATTTAAAAGAACACACTCCTCAAAACTTGTTAAAAAGTTGTGCCCTTGTTTCAGGTGAAAAAATGTGCAAACCACAAAGAATTTAGACTGTATACATATGTAACATCTACAAAATACCTATCAGGATTCAAATTATGTATATATAAATATATATGTATGCATACATCTATATATATAGTTTAAATTTGAAATATACATATAATATATATAAAATATTATATGCACATGCAAAATTTAAATCCTGAAGCAATAAGTATTTCTTTTTGTTTTCACTTTCAAATGCTGTTTCATTATTACATTTGACTAAAATTAATCTTAAGAACTCATTCCTACAATACAAAAAACTGCCATGTCACCTAAAATCTTCATAATTTTTTGTAACAAAACGGAAACTAAAAGAAGAATTCGTTCTTCCCCCAACATCATCTTGGTTACAAGACTCAAGAAAAGCTGTTTTGCCATGTTGAACATTCAGCTTTTCTTCGGGTATGCTCTCATAATCCACCCAATAACTCAGCTGATGAGTTCTAATTTAATAAGCCAAAGTGACTTGATTGTCTGCAAGCAAGCATATACCACATCATATTTATGAAGTCAGATGTTCAGTGATACGGTCATTTTAGAAGTTCTTTTTTGAATCTGTCTTAATTTGAGTCATCTGCCTTTAATATGGTATGAAAAATTGCACAGGCTTTCCAAAAGGAGTCCTACATAGTGCTGTAATAGAAAGCAAAAAAGTAGATTAATCAACTCTTTTGATATCCACAAGAACTGGCTGAACTCTGATCTCTTCATCTTGGGCTATCTACAACCTCATGCAATATTCGCCCTCAACTACACAACATGTTTAATCTCTGCTCACACATCTTAACATTCGTGTTTTTCATGCCCACATTACATCAGTGAGTTGTCAACATCCTCCGACTAGTACTCCTAGTGCTGCTTCTTTGTCATTTTAAATTAATAACACCTTGTGCTATAAAACAGAGGCACCTTCTTCGTCAATGTGTAAGCTTACAATTAATGCTATTGCATTTCAGCCCACTTTCTTTGCTTTATTCTTTGAAGTCGTTCAATGTTTTTTGCATAAAACCCCAGGCTTCTCAGCACAGAAAATATTTCCTAACTACACATCATCAGCAAATGCAATTAACACAGTTTTCTGTGTAAAGGTCATGAAAGGAGGGTGGGAAGGAGGGAAGGAAGGCAGGAGGACAGGAAAGGAGGGAGGAAAACCCAAAAAAAAGAAGTACATCAGCTTTACCTTCATTTTTTATGGACAGGAGTGTATAGGATAGGAGAAGTGGAGAGGGTGAGGAATACAAATATCTTTTGATATATTATGAAGTTGCTTATGTCCTTTTTAGAACAAAGAAACCCTTATGCTAATTGTGGTAGGCTGTTCTCAACTCACAGCAGATCTTTATAAAAAGCGGAAACAAACATACTATAGAATAATACATCTACCATATTATATCTCTGTTCAAAAATACACTTAATTGTAGAACAAAAGGCCGCTGCCAGTCACGAAAAACTGCTCATGTGTTTCTTTAAAAGAGTCATGGATCCCAGAAAGAAGAAAACAACCAAATAAAATCGTAAAAAAAAAAAAAAAAAAAGAGGCAGTGCAGAGGACAAAAAAGGGGTTCTTCCACAATGAAAAAAAAACAGGTTTGAATGCAAGTGAAACTAATTCTTCATTAGAAATGTTGAATATAACTATATCAAACTATTTTATGTAAACTGTGCTGAATTTCAGTATAAGAGATCAGTTTTAAATATTTAATTTGCTGAAAGATATTTTCTCAGCCAAGAGAAAGGTCACAATTTACAAATTCCCTAGAAATCAGTAAGAGAGTCAAGAAACCTTCTATCCATACTAAACGATGGTCAGAGCACGGGCACAAATTCGTATCCAATTAGCAATGGCTATAAATCAAAATTGTTAATATATGGATATAAACACAAAAATGTCAATAAAATGCAAATTTAAAAAGACTAATATGCAACATGTCATCATTTTGCAATGAGTCATTCACAGTTTTGCTTGAAGAGAAAGTTCTATACACATCATACGGGGAAAAATCACAATAAATATAAAAGTTCTAGAAAACATTTTTTTCAGAACTTTCAGGTCTGTTTTTTTTCCCTATACTGGGCAGCTCCTTTTCATAGAATCATAGAATGCTTTGGTTTGGAAAGGACCTTATAGATCATCTAGTTCCAACTCCCCTGCCATGGGCAGGGACACCTTCCACTAGACCAGGTTTCTCAAAGCCCCATCTGACCTGTCCTTGAACGCTGCCAGGGAGGGGGCAGCCACAACTTCTCTGGGCAACCTGTTCCAGGGCCTCATAATCCTCATGGTGAAGAGTTTCATTCTCATATCTGGTCTAAACCTACCCTCTCTCAGCTTGAAGCCATTACCCCTTCTTCTATCACTACATGCCCTTGTAAAAAGTCTCTCTCCAGCTTTCTTGTAGGCCCCCTTCAGGTACTTGAAGGCTGCTATGATGTCTCCCTGCAGCCTTCTCTTCTCCAGACTGAACAGCCCCAACTGTCTCAGCCTTTCCTCGTAAGAGAGGTGTTCCAGCCCTCTGATCATCTTCGTGACCCTCCTCTGGACCCGCTTCAACAGGTCCATGTCTTTCCTGTGCTGAGAGCTCCGGAGGTGGATGCAGGACTCCAGGTGGGATCTCACCAGAGCAGAGTAGATGGGCAGAAACACCTTCCTTGCCCTCTTTGCCATGTACTTTTTATGCAATCTGGGGTACAGTTTGCCATCTGGGCTGCTAGAGCACGCTGATGGGTCATGCTGAGTTTTATGACAATGGGACATTCTTCAACGACCATAACCTGTTAGGAAGTGTTGGGATCCACCTGTCAAGAAGAGGCAAGGGGATCTTTGCCAGTAGGCTGGCACACTTGGTGCGGGTGGCTTTAAACTGAAGGACTTGTGGGGCAGAGTCGAAAGTCACAATGCTCAAGCCATCTCACCTAGCTGGGGAATAATTGTGGCCAACCAGAGCAGTGACAAATGTTCCTTAGCTGCCTCCCAAACTGAGAACCAGAAGGCCAACCACCTTAAGGGTGGGTGTGGGTATGGCTATGGCAGATCCTCTTGCACCCTGCCAGAGAAACCTGCATGCTCATTTACCTCTCTGAAATGCCTCTCCACAAATGCATGCAGCATGGGGAATAAAAAGGAAGAGCTAGAGATCTGTGTGCAGACCTACTTGGAGGAATCCCTTGGGCTGGGGGTCTAGAAGGTAGAGGGGTCCAAGAGAGTGGGTCACTACTCAAGCATCACCTCCACCATGCTCACAGTGCACGCCCCCGAGTAAGAAATCTAGCAAAGGAGGCAGGAGACCTGCATGGATGAGCAAGGACCTTCTAGCGGAACTCAAATGGAAGAGAAAGATCTACGAATTTGGAAGGTGTGACAGGTCACTTGGGAGGAATATGGGAACATTGTCAGAGCTCGCAGGGAAGCAACGAGGAAGGCTAAGGTCCACCTGGAATAGAAACTGCAAGGGGTGTCAGAGACAACAAGAAGGGCTTCTTCAAGTACATCAGCAGCAAACGGAAGACCAGGGGCCTCTGCTGAATGAGGTGGGTGCCCTGGTGATGGAGGATACAAAGAAGGCGGAGTTACTGAATGCCTTCTTTGCTTCAGTCTTCACTGCAAAGGCTGCTCCTCAGGAATCCCAGTCCCTGGAGGTAAGAAAGAAAGTCTGGAGAAAGGAAGACCTTCCCTTGCTTGAGGAGGATCAGGTCAGAGATCATTTAAGCGAACTTGACTCCCACAGATCCATGGGCCCCAATGACATGCACCCACGAGTGCTGAGGGAGCTGGCAGATGTCATTTCCGAGCAACACTCCGTCATCTTTGAGAGGCTGTGGAGGACAGGAGAGGTGCCCGAGGACTGGAGCAAAGCCATAGTCACTCCAATCTTCAAAAAGGGCAAGAAGGAGGACCCAGGGAACTACAGACCGGTCAGCCTCACCTGCATCCTGGGAATGGTGATGGAACAGCTCATCCTGGAGGTCATCAACAAGCAAGTGGAGGAAAAGAAGATTATCAGGAGTAGTCAGTATGGATTCACCAAGGGGAAATCATGCTCGACCAATATGATAGCCTTCTATGATGGCACGACCAGCTCAGTAGATGAGGGGAGAGCAGTGGATGTTGTCTACCTTGACTTCAGCGAGGCTTTTGACACTGTCTCCCATAATATCTACACAGGCAAGCTCAGGAAGTGTGGGCTGGATGAGTGGACAGTGAGATGGATTGAGAACTGGCTGAATGGCAGCGCTCAAAGCTTTGTCATCAGCGGCGCTGAGCCTAGTTGGAGGTCTGTAGCTAGTGGTGTTCCCCAGGGGTCAGTACTGGGCCCAGTCTTTTTCAACTTCTTCAGCAATGACCTGGATGAAGGGGCAGCAAGTTTGCTGATGATATAAAACTGGGAGGAGTGGCAGATGCATTGGCAAGCTGTGCTGCCATTCAGCGAGACCTGGACAGGCTGGAAAGTTGGGTAGAGAGGAACCTGATGAGGTTCAACAAGGGCAAGTGCAGGGTCCTGCACCTGGGGAGGAATAATCCCATGCACCAGTACAGACTAGGGGCAGACCTGCTGGAAAGCAGCTCTGTGAAGAGGGACCTTGGAGTGCTGGTGGACAACAAGTTAACCATGAGCTAGCAGTGAGCCCTTGTTGCCAAGAAGGCCGTTGGGATCCTGGGGTGCATTAAGAAAAATATGGCCAGCAGGTCAAGGGTGGTTCTCTTCCTCTTCTACTCTGCCCTAGAGAGTCCCCATCTGGAGTACTGCTTCCAGTTCTGGGCTCCCCAGTTCAAGAAAGATGAGGAACTACTGGAAAGTGTAGAAGACTGCTGCGAACTGGTTTTGTATTGGCATTGCTGTTGCACTGTCACCTCTTCTTGACCTCTGAAAAAAAACGCCACAGCAACCTGCAGGAAAGTACCATACTGCGCTTGCAGACGGACTAGCACGCGAAGGGCTGCTTAAGCGGGTAGCACAGCTGGCACGAACTGCATGTATTAAACTGCTCTCTACACATGGGCAAACGCCCCTATAAAAGGACAGCATGTGCTCCCCTGAGGGCACGCTTTTCCCTTTTTTTTTCTTTCTCTCCGCTTTTCTCCCAGAACTCACTCATGCTGGAACCTCAGTGCCTGCATAGAGACTGAGCAGACTGGACATCACTGGACATTGCTGGATCCCTGGAGGTGGTAACCAATCTCCCCTGCACTCCTTTCCTCGCCTGCTCAGGTTGTCTGACTTCACTCCTTTCCTTCTTTCTCTCTCACTTTCTTCTTTTCTCCTCTCATCCTCCCCCCGCTGCCTCCTAACCAAACCTCTGGTTCCCAGTTATCTGAAATAAAGTTTGGAAGGTTGCACAGCATCTGACTCTGTTTGCGTCTTAATCTCATCCTTGGGGTCGTATCGAAACCTCCCTGACATTGTATCGGGACAGAAAGAGTCCAGTGGAGGGCTGCGAAGATGATGAGGGGACAGGAGCATCTCTCCTACCAGGAAAGGCTGAAGGAGCTGGGCTTGTCCAGCCTGAAGAAGAGAAGGCTGAGAGGGGACCTTATAAATGCTTATGAATATCTGAAGGGTGGGTGTCAGGAGGATGGGGCCAAACTCTTTTCAGTGGTGCCCAGTGACAGGACAAGGGGCAATGGGCACAAACTGAAGCACAGGAAGTTCTGTCTGAATATGAGGAAGAACTTCTTCCCTCTGAGGGTGACAGAGCACTGGAACAGGCTGCCCAGAAGGGTCATGGACTCTCCTTCTCTGGAGATATTCAAAACCCAGCTGGACGTGGTCCTGTGCAACCTGCTCAATATGAACCTGCTTTAGCAGCTGGGTTGGCCTAGATGACCCACAGAGGTCCCTTCCAACCCCTGCCATTCTGCGATTCTGTGATTCTATAATTCTCATCAACCAGTACCCCCAAATCCTCCTCAGAACTGCTCTCATTCAGTTCTCCGCCCAGCTTGTATTTGTGATTGGGATTTCTCCAACCCATGTGCAGGACTTTGCACCTGGCTTTGTTGAACTTCATGAGGTTTGCACAGGCCCAGCTCTCAAGCCTGTCAAGGTCCCTCTGGATGGCATCCCTTCCCTGCAGCCTGTCGACCACACCACAGAGCTTGGTGCTGTTGCTGAGGGTGCTCTCAATCGCCATAGAAGGCATACTATCTCAATTTTCATACATATCATTCTTGTTCTGTTGTCCTGATGCATTTATCTCGAAAGATTAAAAAAAATAGTCAGTCACACATGCTCAGTATCTAGTACTTCAAACCTGAGATGATCCCCCAAAAATCTCTCATTACAAAATATTCAAAGTTCCTTTGAAAGAGATGCCTCAGACTTATCACCTTCACAGGACAGCCCAAACTTCTCTTTGAGGTAAGGTTTTTCCTACAAATTTCTAGAATGAGAGATCTGTTTTTACCTGTTCATAGATGAAAACCAGTGACAGCTGAGTGCTGTATTTAGCTTCAGAATCAGGCATAGAATTTAGTTGCATCTGTTTACAGTTTTCTCCATATCCATCAGGACAGAGAATGCTTCTGCAGAACTATGCACTTCTACCTGTTTCTTACAGCATTGGTTATAACATGCGTTTAGTTTCTGAAAGCTCTTTTGTATTCCTGAAGCTTGAACCACCGCTTTCCAGGCTTTTTATATCACTGGGTAGCTACCCAAGGGTTCATAAACCTTGGTGGGCCGCTGTGCTTTTATAACCTCTGGATGAGACTGCATGAACTGATGCAACTTAACACTCTAACGTCTCCCAGAAGCCACAGCAACTGTTAGGTGGTGTGCTTGATGAAGTAACTTCTGTCATGTGCAACTATGTTGTGACACAACGGAATTTTAATCTGCTTTAAATGCAGTTTGAAGTATGTTGTCTCTCCTTCAGAAAATCTTTTGTGGTTAGCTATCTCAAAAAATTGCTCTCTCTGGGCTCTCACACGACAGCAGAGATTAACGAAAACACTTTAATGCATAGTCTACAACTCATCACCTAGCCTGTGGTCACCAGAGATGACCAGATTCTAATCCGCTTTGAAATTAAAGTGAGTTAGGAGTGTAAAGGGAAGCATCCCTCAGAAGCTGAAGGTAAGCCATATTACACAGAGAAGCACATTATACATGTCCCGCTACACTTTCTAAGAACACAAGCTTGTGGGCTTATGGTGAATATGACACAAGTCACCAGCTGGTAAAATCCCTGTGCTCAGTTAATGACAACAATCATTGTTTACAGCCAGTGTGGGTAACAAGAGGAAGTTTCTTACTGAGATAGGCACAGTGATGGGGTTGTTTTGAAGAGCTACTGGAGAGAGTCCAGCGGAGGGCTACAAGGATGGTGAGGGGACTGGAGCATCTCCACTACGAGGAGAGGTTGAGGGAACTGGGCTTGTTCAGCCTGAAGAAGAGAAGGCTGCAAGGGGACCTTATAAATGCCTACAAATATCTGAAGGGTGGGTGTCAGGAGGATGGGGCCAAGCTCTTTTCAGTGGTGCCCAGTGACAGGACAAGGGGCAATGGGCACAAACTGAGGCACAGGAAGTTCCGTCTGAACATGAGGAGGAACGTCTTCTCTCTGAGGGTGACGGAGCACTGGAACAGGCTGCCCAGGGAGGTTGTGGAGTCTCCTTCTCTGGAGATATTCAAGACCCGCCTGGACAAGGTCCTGTGCAGCCTGCTGTAGGTGACCCTGCTTCGGCGGGGGGGTTGGACTAGATGACCCACAGAGGTCCCTTCCAACCCCTACTATTCTGTGATTCTGTGATTCTGTGATTCTGAAAATGACTAAAAAGGAGGTCAGACCCCAACAGTCTGTCAACATTGTTTGCTACTAACACATGCACATTGTCTCTAGAATCGAAGTAATCTCTAAGGTTTCCCCAAGACCAAACCAATATGATTTTATTCTTGAAATTAATCATAGAATCATTAAGGTTGGAAAAGACCTTTAAGATCACGAAGTCCAAAAATCAACCCAACACCAACATGCCTACTAAACCATATCCCAAAGTGCCTCATCTTACATGTTTTTTGAACACCTCCAGGGATGGTGACTCCATTACCTCCCTGGGCAGCCTGTTCCAATGTCCGACCACTCTTTCAGTAAAGAAATACTTCCTAATATCCAATGTAAATCTCCCCTGATGCAACTTGAGGTCATTGTCCCTTGTCCTATCACTACTTACATGGGAATCAGACCAACACCTGCCTCTCTACAACCTCCTTTCAGGTAGCTGTAGAGAGCAATAAGGTCCCCCCTCAGCCTCCTCTTCTCCAGACTAAACAGCTCCAGCTCCCTCAGCCGCTCCTCGTAAGACTTGTTCTCCAGACCCCTCACCAGCCTCGTTGCCTTTCTCTAGACACACTCCAGCAACTCAATGTCCTTCTTGTAGTGACGGGCCCAAAACTAAACACAGTACTCAAGATGCGGCCTCACCAGTGCCGAGTACAGGGGCATGACTACCTCCCTACTCCTGCTGGCCACACTGTTCCTGATAGAAGCCAGGATACTGCTGGCCTTCTTGGCCACCTGGGCACACTGCTGGCTCATGTTCAGCCAGCTGCTGACCAGCACCCCAAGATCCTTTTCCACCAGGAAGCTTTCCAGCCACTCCTCCCCAAGCCTGTAGCATTGCATGGGGTTGTTTTGTCCAAAGAGCAGGACCCGACATTTGGCCCTGTTGAAACTCATGCAGTTGGCCTCAGCCCATCGATCTGCTCTGTCCAGATCCCTCTGCAGAGCCTCCCTACCCACAAGCAGATCAACACTTCCGCCCAGCTTCGTGTCACCTGTAAACTTACTGAGGGAGCTCTCAATCCCCTCATCCAGATCATTGATAAAGATGTTAAACAAGACCAGATGCAAAACTTAGCCCTGGGGAACACCACTTCTGACCGGCCACCAGCTGGATTTATCTCCATTCACCACCACTCTCTGTGCTTCGCCGTTTAGCCAGTTCTTTATCCACTGAAGAGTACAGAATCACAGAATGTTAGGGGTTGGAAGGTACCTCTGTGGGTCAACTAGTCCAACCACCATGCCGAAGCAGGGTCACCTACAGCAGGCTGCACAGGACCACGTCCAGGCGGGTCTTGAATATCTCCAGAGAAGGAGACTCCACAACCTCCCTGGGCAGCCTCTTCCAGTGCTCCATCATCCTCCGAGGGAAGAAATTCTTCCTCATGTTCAGATGGAACTTCCTGTGCCTCAGTTTGTGCCCATTGCCCCTTGTCCTGTCACTGGACACCACTGAAAAGAGTTTGGCCCCATTCTCCTGACACCCACCCTTCAGATGTTTATAAGCATTTATAAGGTCCCCTCTCAGCCTTCTCTTCTTCAGGCTGAACAAGCCCAGCTCCCTCAGCCTTTCCTCGTAGGAGAGATGTTCCAGTCCCCTCACCATCCTTGTAGCCCTCCGCTGGACTCTTTCCAGTAGCTCCTCATCTTTCTTGATTTGGGGAGCCCAGAACTGGACACAGTACTCCAGATGAGGCCTCACTAGGGCAGTGTAGAGGGGAAGGAGAACCTCCCTCGATCTGCTGGCCACACTCCTCCTAATGCACCCCAGGATACCATTGGCCTTCTTGGCAGCCAGGGCACACTGCTGGCTCATGGTTAACTTGTCGTCCACTAGAACACCCAGGTCCCTCTCCACAGAGCTGCTCTCCAGCAGGTCCATCCCAAGCCTGTACTGATGCATGGGGTAGTTCCTCCCCAGGTGCAGGACCCTGCATTTGCCTTTGTTGAACCTCATCAGGTTCCTCTCTGCCCAACTTTCCAGCCTGTCCAGGTCACACCGAATGGCAACACAGTCTTCTGGTGTATCTACCACTCCTCCCAGTTTGGTGTCATCAGCAGACTTGCTGAGGGTACATTCTAACTCTTCATCCAGGTCGTTGATGAAGAAGTTAAACAAGGCTGGGCCAAGTACTGACCCCTGGGGGACACCACTAGTTACAGGCCTCCAACTATCCTCAGTGCCGCTGATGACAACCCTCTGAGTTCTGCAATTCAGCCAGTTCTCAATCCACCTCACCGACCACTCATCCAGCCCATACTTCCTGAGTTTCCCTAGGAGGATGTTATGGGAGACAGTGTCAAAAGCCTTGCTGAAGTCCAGGTAGACAACATCCACGGCTCTCTCTTCATCTACCCAGCCAGTCATGTCATCGTAGAAAGCTATTAGATTGGTCAGGCATGATTTCCCCTTGATGAATCCATGCTGACTACTCCTGATAACCTTCTTTTCTTCTACTTGCTTGTTGATGATCTCCAGAATGAGCTGCTCCATCACCTTTCCCGGGTTGGAGGTGAGGCTGACCGGCCTGTAGTTCCCTGGGTCCTTCTTCTTGCCCTTTTTGAAGGCTGGCATGACATTCGCCTTTCTCCAGTCCTCGGGCACCTCTCCTGTCCTCCAGGACCTCTCAAAGATGATGGAGAGTGGCTCAGCAATGACATCCGCCAGCTCCCTCAGCACTCGTGGGTGCATGTCTTTGGGGTCCATGGATTCGTGGACGTCCAGATCACTTAAGCGATCCCTCACACAGTCCTTCTCGACTAAGGGGAAGTCATCCTCTCTGTAGGCTTCCTGTCTTACCTCCGGGGCCTGGGATTCCTGAGGGCCTGCCTTGGCACTGAAGACTGAAGCAAAGAAGGCATTCAGTAGCTCTACCTTCTCTGCATCCTCCGTCGCCAAGACACCCGCCTCATTCAGCAGCAGCCCCACATTGTCCCTAGCCTTCCTTTTGCTGCTGATGTAGTTGAAGAAGCCCTTCTTGTTGTTTTTGACATCCCCTGCCAGCTTCAATTCCAAGTGGGCTTTGGCCTTCGTCATCGCATCCCTGCATGCTCTCACCACATTCCTGTACTCTTCTGAAGTGGCCTGCCCCTCTTTCCACCTTCCATGGACCCTTCTCTTCCACCGTCATCGCATCCCTGCATGCTCTCACCACATTCCTGTACTCTTCCCAAGTGGCCTGCCCCTCTTTCCACATTCCATGGACCCTTCTCTTCCACCTGATCTCTGCTAGAAGCTCCTTGTTCAACCATGCAGGTCTCCTGGTCCCTTTGCTCGATTTCTTTCTCAGGGGGATGCATCACTCCTGAGCGTGGAGGAAGTGACTTTTAAATAGCGACCAGTACTCTTGGACCCCCCTGCCTTCAAGAGCCCTGGCCCATGGGATTCCTCCCAGTAGCTCCTTGAAGAGGCCAAAGTTAGCCCTCCTGAGGTCCAAGGTTTTGATCCTGCTTATCGCCCTGCTTCCTCCACGCAGGATCCTTAACTCCACTATTTCATGGTCACTGCAGCCGAGTCTACCTCCGACCTTCACATCCTCAACCAGTCCCTCCTTGTTTGTTAATACAAGGTCCAGCAGCGCGCCTCTTCTTTTTGGTTCCTCCACCACTTGCATCAGAAAGTAGCCATCGATACTCTGTAGGAACCTCCTGGATTGTGCCTGCCTAGCTGTATGGTCTTCCCAGCTGATGTCAGGGTGGTTGAAGTCCCCCATGAGAACCAGGGCCTGTGAGTGTGAGGCTGCTCGCAGCTACCTGTAGAAGGCCTCATCAACTTCCTCCTCCTGGTCAGGTGGCCTGTAGTACACACCCACCGTAATGTCACCCATATGAGCCTGTCCCTTAATTCTAACCCATAAGCTCTCAACTCGTTCTTCATCTGCCCTCAGGCCAAGCTCAATGCATTCCAGTTGCTCCCTCACATATAGAGCAACTCCACCAACTCTCCTTGTTGGCCTGTCTTTCCTAAAGAGTCTGTAGCCATCCATGACAGCATGCCAGTCATGCGAGTTGTCCCACCACGTTTCTGTGATGGAGACCAAGTCGTAGCCGTCCTGCTGTATAATGGGTTCCAGCTCCTCCTGTTTGTTGCCCATGCTACGTGCGTTGCTATAGACACACTTGAGCTTGGCTGTCAATCTCACCCCTGACCCTGGCATGCCAAGCCTGGGCTCATCCCTAGTGAGGTGGGGGATGTCCCCTTCCCCCTTTGAACCTAGTTTAAAACCCTCTCAATGAGCCCCGCCAGCTCGTGGCCAAGAATCCTTTTTCCCCTTTGAGATAGCTGCGATCCGCCTGTCCAAGCCAAGGACAGCCAGTTTCTCCAGGAGGATACTGTGGGGAACAATGTCAAAGGCCTTACGAAAGTTCAGGTAGACAACATCCACAGCCTTTGCCTCATTCACTAGGTGGGTCACTTGGTCATAGAAGGAGATTAGGTTGGTCAAGCAGGACCTGCCTTTTGTGAACCCATGCTTGCTGGGCCTGATCCCCTGGTTGTCCATCACATGCCCAGTGAGCACACTCAGGATGAATTGCTCCATAATCTTGCCCTGCACCAAGGTCAGACTGAGAGGTCTGTAGTTCCCAGGATCCCCCTTCTGGCCCTTCTTGTAGATGGATGTTACAGTGACGATCCTCCAGTCATCTGGGACCTCCCCTGTTAGCCAGGACTGCTGATGGATGACGGAGAGTGCCTTGGCCAGCTCCTCCGCCAGTTTGCTCAGCACTCTTGAGTGGATCCCATCTGGCCCCATAAACTTGTAAGTGTTGAGGTGGCATAGCAGGTCGTTTACTGCTTCCTCCTGGATTATGGTAGGTTTATTCTGCTCTCCTTCCCTATCTTCCAACGCTGGGGGCTGACTACACTAGGAATAACCAGTTTGACTATTAAAGACTGAGGCAAAGAAGGCATGAAGTACCTCAGACTTTTCCTCATCCTTGCTGGTAATATTTCCCCCCCCCGCATCCAATAAGGGATGCAGATTCTCTTTGGCCCTCTTTTTGTTATTGATGTATTTATAAAAATATTTTTTGTTGTCCCTTCCAACAGTGGCCAGCCTGAGTTCTTGTTGGGCTTTTGCCTTTCTAATTTCCTCTCTGCATGACGTAATGAGACCCCTGTACTCCTGAGTCACCTGACCTTTCTTCCATAAGTGGTAGATCCTCCTTTTTTTCCTGAGTCCCAGCAAGCGCTCCCTGTTCAGCCAGGATGGTCATCTTCCCCGACGGTTTGTCTTGTGGCACATGGGGACAGCCTGCTCCTGTGCCTTTAAGACTTCCTCCTTGAAGAATGCCCAGCCTTCCTGAATCCGTTTGCCCTTCAGGACTGTCTTCCAGGGGACCCTCTCAACCAGTGTCCTAAACAGGCCAAAGTTTGCCCTCTGAAAGTCCATGGTGGTGGTTTTGTTGGCCCTCCTCTTAACTTCACCACGAACTGAGAACTCTGTCGTTTCATGGTCACTAAGCCCAAGACGGCCTCCGACCACCACATCTCCCACCAGTCCTTCTCTGTTAATAAACAGCAGGTCTAGCGAGGCACCTCCCCTGGTAGGCTCAGCTGTGTCAGGAAGTTATCTTCCACACACTCCAGGAACCTCCTAGACTCCTCCTAGACCTCTCTGCTGTGTTGTATTTCCAGCAGATGTCCAGTGAGTTAAAGTTCCCCACGAGGACAAGGGCTAGTGATTGTGACACTTCTGCCAGTCTCTTGTAGCAAACTTCATCTGCCTCTTCATCCTGGTTGGGTGGTGTATAACAGACCCCCAGCAGGATGTCTGCCTTGTTGGCTTTCCCCTTCATCTTTACCCATAAGCATTCAACCTTGCCATCACAATCTTTGAGCTCTATACAATCAAAGCTGTCCCTAAATACAGAGCCACCCCACTGCCTCTCTTTCCTCACCTATCCCTTCTGAAGAGCTTATAGCCATCCATCACAGCACTCCAGTCATGATAGTCATCCCACCACGTTTCTGTGATAGCGACCAAGTCATAGCTGTCCTGCTGTACAAAGGCTTCCAGCTCCTCCTGTTTATTGCCCATAAAGAGAGATACAATTCTGAAAGCATAGTCAGCTTCCTATCATGTACAGGTGATGTTTATGGCATGCGGATAAGCTCTATGTAGGTGTCTAAGTCAGGTGGGTCCAAGTCAGCAAGGCGTATTGACTTCAACTCACTTAGCTTAAACTCAGTTCCCAGTGAATATGGTTATTCTGCTTCCACATTTGTCTTAGGTCCAGTGAGAATGTTCCCCATGAGAGGCTAAATCCAAGCCAAAAGGACAGCATTACTTCAGTTTTTCCCTTTAGCTGTACTATTCCAGATACTCATTTTCCTCGGTGACAGAAAGCTAAGTGTAAATAACTGGTAACTTTTACTCGAGTACAAGCGGGTTTTCTGATAACTCTTTACTCCTGTCCACAGCAGAACCACACCATTCCTTAAAAATTATTTTAAAAATAGTACAACACATCTACCCTAAGACTTTACAAATTAATTCAGAAGCTCTTTTACAAAGCAGCAGTGCATTAAACCATGCTGGAGTTTGCTGTGAGTAAGGGAAAAAAGCTATCAAGCTATGGTCAGAGTACCCTTTCTTTATTTGAAATCCTGTTTACAATATAAGTCACCTGGAACAATGGATAAAACCAGGGAGTACTGCATGAGGAATGTATTTTTTCATCAGCTGCTCATTTTTATCTCAAAAAACCTGCTTAAATTCTGCTCTGTGAATACATGCTACTAGCTGCAAGAGTTACAGGTTTTGTGGCATAGTTGTCTCCTTTTCAAAATAGTTTCTACAATTTATCCAGCGTGACATGTTTTTTCTAAATGGGTAGCTGATCAAAGGTTGTTTTAAGAAAGTAGTTAGAAAATTTTCTCAACATTTAGAACCAGATTTGGATGAGTACTTTTTAAAATTTCTCTTGTAAAGGCACATCACAAGCAGAGTATGATTGAAGTAGTTGATGTTCAGGTGAGAGACATGGATAATAGATACAATTCTGGAATTGACTGTCCTGTTACTTAACTCTAGAGGCATTTACAATTTTAAAGTACTAAAAGTCAGCAAAGTTTCCCACACACACAACTAGCAGTTGTTATGTTTCATTGCAGCCATACATGTCCTCCCCTATGTCAGTATCAGCGGACTTACAGAGAATGAAGTGTTGACAGGAACAATTTCTCAATATCAGCATTAGTTCTGCAAGCTTCCATGAATCTGCTCACAATGAGCAACACACTCAATATGAAAAGTTGTCAGATCAGGTGCTAAGGTTTACCCAAAATTTGTTCCTTGAGTTGGCATATTTTTTCATAGTGTTTCTCAGCATATTGTCTTTTATTATCTGGTTATGAATGTTGTTAAGATTAGCAAAACTGCTGAGTGATGCTTAATTTCAAGGCCAAAAAATTTTAATAGTCCCTACTGTATGGAGCTCTGGCGACTCTAATTCATGAATAGAGGTTTAACTTCTCTTCCAGAAATATAACACAGCAGTGAAGTTCCTATTATTTTATGTCTCTAGACCGTTAGGTAAAGCATATATATCTTACAGCACTTATCAAATGGCACGCTGCAGAGAAATAGAGCTGCAATTAAGTGAGTTTGAAAATTAAATGAGGGAAAACTCTGGTCACCATCAATATATTGATTACAATCAAATTATTGGGAAGTTGTTTGTTGTGTTAGTATGAGAATGCTCATATCAAGGCTGGGGATGTCACTAAACCACAAAAATTAAAGATTTTATGCTAATTAGATGATGAAGAGTTCACCACTCCATTTGTTGAGACCTTGTACTGCTTGCAGTCTGGAACTTGCCCTTAGCACAAGGTCAGCCAAGCCAGATGAGCAGTTCATCAGGAGCCTGGATTCAAAGCCCATGCTTCTGTATCACAGTGAATTTCATGCGTATGAAGCTGTTTGTGAGTGTTCAGATTCCACCTCTGCTAAGATCACAGTAGGTATATAGAAGGATTAGGAATGGTGTATTTATAGACTCACAGGGACACAGGTTGTCTAGTCTTCAATAATGGCATTAGTATACAGGTATGTAAATCAGAGTAGCAGCATTTCACAGAATCACAGAATAGTTTGGGTTGGAAGGGACTTTAAAAATCATCTAGTCCAACACATTTGTGACAAATACAGCTGGCACTCTCTGACACTTGTCTGTCCAACCTTGCTTCCCAATCCTTACGATTTTTCCAGACTTGAAGCAGCTATATCAAGCATCTGATCCAAGATGTTGATCTCTGATTCAACAAAGAAGGTTTAAACAGACTTCTCAGAGCTCAGGAAAGAGAACATCTTCCACATCATATAAAGTAGGACTGGTTTGTCAATTGAGAAATAATCGTTTACCCTTCTGAAAAAAAAAGGCCAGTTAGTGCTTGACACTGAAATATTGCTCTCAGTATGGGTTTTGCTTTGTCTTCTCTGTCATAAACCTGGTGTTTCAGAGACCTTAATTGTCTGAGTTTGGCAGCATCCCCAATTACCTGGTCGTATCTGTGCTTTACCACCTAGGAACTACAACCCAAAGAAGTAAAAGCCAAAACTGTCAAAAGCATTCATTAGTGCAGGGCACCCAATTTTAGAGTGCTGGGCCACCTTCCTCCTGAACACTTAGCATTTCATAGGACCTTGTATGTTTAAAGCACAACTCTAAGTAATTTCAGCCACAGCTCTGTGCTCAAAGCTTCCGCAGATCTGCTCTTGGATATCTCATGCTGAGCACACAGAAATATAAAACCAACTCACAGTCAGTGGCCAACTGTGAAAGAGCTGCGTTTTCGTTCTTGGCTCTGAATTTGTTTTGCTTTTAAAAAGGACTAGACCGTAGTATCATGCACTACACAAACCTGATTCGTTTTTAAAGCACAGTTAATTTTGTAGGCTAACTACTAGTGGAAGGAAGGACTGAGGGAGGCCAAAAAGTATTAGTGAGGTTTGTATTTGCTTGTCTATTTGTTTTATAGGGATAAGGAGCTCTGTAGGAAAGCAAAGGGCTGGAATATGGCAGCAGAATATGGGCAGTGAGGTAAAGAAAAAAGCAGGAAGAGGAGAGTGTGTGGGAAGTTTGGATGAGCCGTAAACGAGGGCATTCGTTTCGCTCCTTAACATCTCTCACAAACTTTCAATCTCCCATTCCATCTGATCTAATCTGTGATGATCCCCCTTCCCCATAGACTGACTTACCTGCCTGCAGCCCCCAGGCTACTTCTGCTGCAGAAAATACTGACCCCATAGCAGAGGTCCAGGACAGACCCTCCACTGGGATGTGAAACAGGACATGGAAAGTAAAGGCAAATGCCACTGGGGGAGGAATCTCCCCTCTCTCAGAACACACAGCACTGCTTTATGGTCACTTTGCAGTGGCAGCAGCAAGCCTGGCTCTGTGTGAGGCTGTGGAGGCAAGCAGCAGAGCCTGGGTGCTCAGCAGCAAGTGCTGCTCTGACAGCTGGTCCCAGCTTCCTTGGAGAAGAGACAGAAACTACATTGACACCAAAGCTGAAGACCCTTCTTAAGGTCCTAATAGAACCTTGCCAAGGAATATTTCATTCCAGTTTTTCCGCGGTAGGAAACTATGTATTTTGCCTGTGCCCTGTGCTGACCTTGTCTCCAAGTGCTTATCCAGAAGGGAGGGCAGGTGGGAGGAAAAGTGGTAAAGATTTAGGTTGTGCAGAAAACAATCTTTCAGGCACTTACGCATTCCCAGCCACTTGATTTTGCAACTAAACACACTTTTTAAATGTAAATAATTTTGGATGCAGAGACCCCAAACACATCTAGCAAATATTAACAATTTCAAAAAGCTCTGAAAAATGCCGTATGTCAAAGTTTAAAAAAATTAAACTGGCAATCAATCTGCACTGCAGGATCTCTCCATCCATCTCTGAATAAAATTCACCAAAATCTGTAATACAATTCACCCTGGATTCAAACTGGTAACCCTTGCATAATGAAGACTCTCATTAAAGTTAACAGAAGCCTGGATCATGCAAACTGCACAGGAAAGGAGCATCACAGAAGAAGAGTACTGTCTCCTTTCTTCTGTACTTTGTAACAAAGGTAACATTGTATGTCAAAAATACTCAATAAACCTGATAGGTAATGATATCCTCTGCCTGCAACGAAATATGCAAGGAGATGCTTCAGAAGTCTCAAATTTATTCAGATCTATTGATTCAGCTATGATTCACTTTTGTGATTTCAGAAAAGCGGTACTGTCCAAAAGAGGAACAGACCTTTAAGGAGATGGTACTGCGTGAGTACAAGTTCCCAATTCTTTCATAAGGATTACACTACTACTGTACCTCTGAAATTATTGTCTCTTTCTATAGAGTTATGTACTGGGTTGTGTATTGCTAATTTCATATGCAGCAGAACTTTGTAGCTTTGAGGATACTGTGCTCTGTCAAAAGACATCTGGGACCAGAAGATGCTGTGGAGCTTAAGCTTGTTAACTTGTGTATGACATGAATGTGAGCTGCTTGCAAAGATGAGAGACAGAGAGTGACCTCAATGAATACAAAATAAAACAACTTTAAAAGAAGGTTTGCCTATAAGAAACTGCATCGTTAACTGACTGTATGACTTGAAGTTGTCTGTGGGGACATATGTATGCATATATGAAAAGAGAAGAATGCTTAGCACATCTCACCATGAAACATCAGTGAAAGCTCAGGAAATGCTTGGACTTTAAGTTTTATTTATTCCCTTTGAGGAAATTCTAGATATTTTTAAAAAGTTGATTTTTCAATAGAACAGAAAATGTATTATAAAAATTCTCCCCCCATCATTCACCCCTGACAAATTGAGATAACAAGTTTGTGGGGAAAATGTTCTCAGTTCAACAACCAACCTTCTTTTCTCTGTTACACTTCCAGTGCATACTCCTACAGTCCAATTTACATGTCTTCATATGATCTATGATTTTTCTTTACCTGTTTTAGCTCCCCCCTACTTTCCTCTGAATAACTTAGAGTTGGTTGCCTAAGCATATAGGGTATGATCACACATCTCTTCACAAAGAGTGAAAAAAATTTAATTTTTAGATACACAGTTCTACAATTAGGATCAATTATTCGTTTTCTCCCATCTGGTTCCAGTATGTAATTGTTCCAGTATTTCTTCTGCAGATTGAATAAATTTATTTTACTAAGAATTGCATTCATTTCCTATTCTCCTGATTATCTGTATTTTGCTGTTGCTTGCAAGCCCTTGAATCAGAGCCCCATCTCTCTCAACACTATATCAATGCTTAATACCCTGCTTTTTCTGACAAACTCAGAACATAAAGCAGCAGGACTTTATAGCATTAGTATTCATTTTGACCTCTATTTCCAAAACCTTATTTTCTGCTGCGTAAAACTTTCCCAAACTTGCACTGGGGCAAAATTTCAACTGCTATTTATAGGTAGTTTAAGATCATTTTTTAAATGCTTCAGTAGATTGTCCATGTTACAGATTTAGTTCACGTCTCCCTTTTACTCCTCATAAGTGCCTGCTGTCAGTGAAGGTTCTACAGAAATTTTTCACTCTGAAGACTAGGACTCCTTGGGACCTTCCCTGCCATTGCAGCTCTGGGTTGCTGTAGGCTGCTGCAGGCTTTGCTAGAACAGAAGTTTTGGGAGATGAATGTTCGAACAGAAGTGATTTGTTTTGTTATATCTCCAGTCTAGCCTCAACCTATTGCTCTCTCTTTCTTAGACTGGCTTATGAGATGATGCACCTAACTGGAAATGCAGGAGGAGAGAACTATTGAAAGAAGGAAAGGAAACTTTTCCAGAAAGCTTAGGAAGAAGACGACAGAAAATCAAGATCATGATGGAACCAAAAAGGAAATGACATTTGCACTGAATGTGGCGAGGAAGTAGGGGAAGCTGAGTTGATGAGGAAAGAGAGAGAGTAAGACCTCTTGGTAAGAATGAGACTGAGCGAGAATCTATCACAGAAGAATAAAACAGATTAGGAAAGTGGAAATCCGTAAATAATTGAGTGAAAAAAATTGAGACTGGAAGCCTGGAGAGGCAAGAACACAAATAGCTTAGCAAAAAGAATGGAGAAGGGATGAGACACTGCAACATGCAAAGACAGTCTTGGTGAAAGGGAGAGACTCAGCACATAAGCCCTTGATGAAACAACGACCAAAGACCTTGCGATACAATATAGGAGCTTCTGTACTCACCAGTCCTCTGGCAGCAGCAGCAGCAGCTTTACCATCCAGGGATACAGCAGCTGGTATACTTATGAAAAAATCTGATAGAAAACTTGCAAGGAGGTCAGAAGCAGACTGCAAATTAATTCATTAACAAGTATTAAAAGTTTTCAAAATTTAATTAGGTTTCACTTTTTCCAATGATCTAAAATCAAAGCAATCAAAATTTACTTTGACTTTACATTCTAACATTTTCTATAGGCACATTTAAAGTACATCATAGGGCATCTGCAAAAGTTCCTTTAAGTTCTAAACAATATACTTCAGAGTGAATACTTAATTTGGGCTAAAATCCGTATTTTATATATATAGAACCAAAATGTTTAGAGACTTCTGCACTACTATAGTCATCAGAAAGGGGATCTTTGCTCAGTGTGCAGCAAACAGAGCAGCTGACATCAAAGGAATATAAACCTTTCCTGTCAAGGCACAGGCTAAACTAACACAAACACATCTCATTAGTTTTATTCAGTTACATGTAAAATCCACAGATTTAATTCTTTTTGTTCCAATTCATTAAAAGGCTCTTTTTCAGGAGTTTCAGTCTTCATCCTCTAAGTTAGGACTTCACATCATTTTGACATGAAAGGCAAGATATAGGGAAGATCTCTCTACATTAATGTCACAGTTTGGAAGACATTCACTAAACATCTAGGTATTCCAGTCTCTAATTTTAAAGGGACCCTGCTTGCTTACACCTTTCTTTGTTACTTTCCCTCATTGTCTTTGATTTCAAAACCTGAAGGTCTGACTCAGACCAGAGCTACCTTCACTGAAGAATGCCCATTGTCAGTCTATTTCATTCTCTACATCCCTTAATCAACATGTGCCAAAAGAATCTGGTCTTTATTTTCTGCTTAATTCTTCTTATTTTGCTCCAGTACCCATCATGGCATGGGAAGACTTTCAGCTTTGTACAGTCCACTAATGAACATAGAAAATAAATTACCGATATTGGTATATCTGTAACAGCATCAAGAATTGTCTAAAAAAGCCTAAAGTACTTCCTAAAGTACTGGGTCAGACATAGTACTGCATGTTTGGGCAGAACAGTGTTGTAGAAAAGTCCATCATGATTTGATCACTGGACAAGGGGTGGTCCTATGATCACTGATCACAGAACAAGGGGTAATGGCTTCAAGCTAAAGAGGGTAAATTTAGATTATATATAAGAAAGAAGTTCTTCACTATAAGGGTGGTGGTTCACTGGAACAGGTTGCCCAGAGAAGTTGTGAATACCCACTCCTTGGAAGTGTTCAAGGTGTAATCGATGGCCTTGCTGGACTTGTCAAATGCAAGATGAAAGACAAACTCACAAACTCGGACTGAGGTGTCTCTCGATTGAGGTGTCAAGAGCCAAAGAGATAACAAAGGAAGTAATTAACTGGTGCTTATCTTATCAGACAAAAGTAAGGGGGGATAGCCCATCACTGTAAACCCAATGATCTGTGGGGCGCCACGGAGGCTGCGCAGCCAGAGATTGCTTCAGAGATTGCTTTGGATAAAGCACAGATGGCCCCTGGATGCACATACCAAGATGCCCGCTCCAAAGGCGTGTCACACTGCTAAGTCCTACTTCTGATGACAGAACTTTCCATGCCAAGAGCCAATCGATACACAATAATTGACTTAGTCCCACCTCACCAAAAGATTTCCAAACATATAAAAATTGGCACTTGAAAACTGTCTTTGGAAGGAGGAGCCAAGCGAGAACTTTACCTGACGGACGGGTCGAAGGGCCTGAACCTCCTTTCCCTCCCCTCCTGAGAAGGGATGCCTTTTTGGTAAGAGTCGCGCCTCTGATTTCGTCAGACTAGTCCCCAGGAGCACATTGTTAACTGAAGTGCTAAATTATTACCTGGAGCTCAACTTTCATAGACAGTGCATTTATCAACGGCAATTCCGAATCTGTGATACCTGTTGCTTGAATAAATTACCTATTGTTTCAATTTTGAAAAACTGTTTCAGTGAAAGTGCTTGGAAGGGCTCTGGCAGGCAAGTTGAATCTGAGAAGTGGCTACACACTTAACCCTTTAGACATAAACTGTTGACCAGGCTTGGGACTAGGAATTGATCCAGCTGCACCTAGACTCTCCTCTGAAAGAGAGTTTAGAAAGCAAGGGAATCTTCTCTGAACCTCGTGACTCAGTGGGAGGGCTCTCCTTTTGCCGCTTATCAGAATCCCCTTACCCCCCCCTTTAACGTGACATCAAGGCCAGGCTGGATGGGGCTTTGGGCAACATGGTGTAGTGGAAGGTGTCCCTGCCCATGGCAGGGGGGTTTGAACTAGATGTTCTTTAAGGTCTCTTCCTACCCAAACCATTCTATGATTCTATGATTGCAATAAAACTCGTTCACACTTAGTAATGTCTTGCTTCCGTCTTGTGCTCTGATAACAAGAGGATGTCAACAGGGTTGCAGCACATTTCAAGTGTTGTTGTTCTTGTTATATGACATGAAGACTGACTGTAGCCAGGAAGATAACCAAAACAACAGAAAACCAGAGGGTGGGCAGTAACATTGTCTCAGATTTATGAAGGCTGAAGTAAGAAAAAATTTCGGTAAAGGATGACACTGTTACACAGAATCACTGAGGTTGTGTGGGATCTCCACAGATCATTTCGTCCAATCCCCCTATTCAAATCCAGGTCAGCTAAAGTGGATTGTGCACGACTACATCCTGGGTTTGGAATGTCTCCAAGCATGGAGACTCCACAACATCTCTGGGTAACCAGTGCCAGTGCTTAGTCACCCTCACAGCAGGGGAAAAAAAAAAAAAAAAAAGAAAAAAGCTTTTTCTTACATTTAAATGGAATTTTCCAGTAATTCAAATTGTGTGGAGTGCCTCTGGTCCTGTCAATGAATACCACTGGGAAAAGTCTGGCTTTGTATTCTGTACGAACCTTATCAGGTAAATATGCACATTGGTGAGGTCTGCCTTGGGCCTTCTCTTCTCCATGCTGAATATCCTCAACTCTCTCAGCCTCATCTCACATGCAGATACTCCAGTCCTGTAGTATTCTCAGTGGCCCTTTCCTGGACTTACTTCAGTAGGTCCATGTCTCTGTCATACTGTGAAGTCCAGAACTGGCCACAGCATTCCAGATGTGTCTCACCACTGCTGAGCACAAGGAAGTGATCACCTCCCCCAGCCTGCTGGCAACACTTCCCCTCGTGCAGCTCAGAATGATGTTGGCCTTCTTGGTTGCAAGGGCACATTGCTGACTCATGCTCAACTTTCTGTTCAACAGGACACCCAGGACTTTTTCTGCAATGCTGCTTTCCAGATGGTCAGCCCCCAAACCATTGTGGTGCATGGGGCTATTGTTCCCCAGTGGTAGGATTTTGCACTTCTCTTTGATGAACTTCATGAAATTCCTGTAGGCCCATTTTTGCATCTCGTCATGGTCTGTATGAACAGTAGCACAACCCTCTGGTGTATAAGCTGACAACCTCACCAAGTCTGCACTCTGTCCCATCATAGAATCATAGAATTTTTAGGTTGGAAAAGAGCTTTAAAATCATCAAGTCCAGCCATAAGCCTAACACTGCCAAGTCCACCACTGAACCATGTCCCTAAGTACCATGTCTACACATCTTTTAAATGCCTCCAGGGATGGTGACTCAACCACATCTCTGGGCAGCCTGTTCCAATGCATGATAACCTTTTCAGTGAAGAAATTTTTCCTAATATCCAGTTTAAACCTTCCTTGGTGCAACTTGTGGCCATTTCCTCTTGTACTATTACTAGTTATTTGGGAAAAGAGACTGACTTCCACCTCACTGCAACCTCCTTTTAGGTAGTTGCAGAGAGCAGTAAAGCCTCCCCTGAACCTCCTTTTCTCCAGAATAAACAATCCCAGTTCCCTCAGCTAACCCTAGTAATCCTTGTGCTCTAGGCCCTTCACCAGTTTCTTTGGACTTCTTTGGACACACGATTTTACGATGATAAAATTGTATTTGAGCCAGTATTGAACCCTCGGGCACACCACTCAAGGCTGACCTCCAGCTGAACTTTACTTTGTTGACCACAACCCTTTGATAATTGTCACTGTTGACTCCTAAAGGGTGTGAAAGTCTTTCCAAAAAACCCAGTTTCATGTTACCGATTGAGAGGGACAGTGAGGACAGACTAGCTGCCATGTCTTGTCCTTCTGTATCTCCAAAGTGGTCCTGGATAAACTGCTTGGACACACAGATCCTAGTGCCTGTGAGAACATGGTGGGAGGAAGGGAGTGAAACCTGTTAGAAAATGAGCATGAACAAGATAAAAAAGTTTTATTTAAGTTTCACCTGCCCTCCCATAAGGTCTTGCAATGAGTTTTATTACATCAGTGGCCTAAATGTTCTGCTAAACTACAGCTTAGATTTTTTTTTCAGTCAAAGAAATCTAAATGGACGTGAATGTGACAGATGTATACTAAACACTGAACAGCATAAAGAGAGAACATCATGAACAATATGATATATTTAAGTCAAATTGCAATTGATTAGTCATTGCTGAAGTGGAAAATGAGTACAGGTGGTGAAATACTGATGTACAACCACTGGTATTTGTGTGGACAGTCACAGGCAGACACACAAAGAAACAACTTCAGGAATACACATTCCTTCTGAAGCTTTTGTTTGGCACTGAACTTTTCATATTCAAAAAGTACAAAGGACAAGTTTTAAACAGTCGGAACTGCTGTAGGAAATCTGGGTTTTCCAGTGCCATACATTGGATAGTTTTAGTTGTATTCAAGAAGCAATCTGTGCATGTTGCGTTATAAAGGATGGAGGAATTTGGCAGAAAATAAACCCCCTTGCTTTCTAACTCTTCTCATCGGAGTGGGAGGCTAAGTGCAGATAGGTATAAATTCTCAGTGATATCCAATTTGCCACTACCAGTCCAGTCGTGTTTAATATGTATATTAAACTACCGCGATTCTGGATACACTAATAGCGGTCTGCACCTTCAGTCCAGTCGTGCTCATCAACTAGCATGGCTGTGTTTTGTCATGTTCAGTGAGAAACTGTGACAACTGGCTACTTCAACAGTGCAGTTTTATTTGTGCAACAGGTATACGGGTTTTTTGAACTGCCGGTGATAATGTCTGCCAGAAAGCACGTGCAAATATGAAGTTATTAAGCATAAAATGTGTGAAAAAGTTATAAATAATACAGCCTGGCTATAAACGTTAGGGAGTAAGTCTCTAGTGAGATTCCTGAGAAAAGCGCTTAGTTTAAGTCGCACCCAAGAAGTCCCAAGGGGGGGAGAAGTAAGGCTCAGCCCGTTGGCTGATCCCAGTAGTCAGAGGCAGTCTGAGGTGGAGTTTCCCTTGACTTGCTCATGGTATTATCTTCTTCTCTGAAAATCCCCCTTTTCCCTGGTTATTTTTATATCCTCTCTACATTCAAGGTGGAGTTTGAGTGACTGTAGTCATACATACCTTTTATCTTGATTGGTGTAAAATTCTCTTGCTTCACATTTAAAGGTATAGTTTACAAAAAATTGAGGACGCAGACTCACAGAGGAGTGATAGCACCTCGGAGGTGGATAGCTTTCAGGATGGAGGTGTGTTTTGGTATTAAAATGATATTAAAATGAGCAAAGCTCATGAAAGTATAGCACTTTGGCAAGAATTAGAAAACCTGTTGGCTCAGGGGGCCAAATGAGCTGCTTGTCAGTTCTAGAGGACCGTCTCTTCCCACTTTATCATCACGGAGCATGGCCACGGAATCTCTACTCCGCTCCGTCCTCTATGGTATGTTGCAGGGAGTTGCTGTGTTAGTGGATTCCTCGCATGCCTGCTGCAGCTGTGTCCCACCCTCAGAGCTCTTTTTGACTTTATGCTTTTCCTCAATGGGTGAACAACACTACGTTTTTCATATCAACCTTAATTTTCGGATGTAAACCTTAATTTTACTAATAATTCCACAGTGCGGTTCAGCAGAAATGTACATTTCAGATCTCACTATGTATCTATAACATCCTTTCCTTTGCACGAGTCAAAGGTTATTTCATACTTCATCTTGCTGCAGCAGTGATTCGCTACTGTGTATGTAAGTGAAATCTAAAAGCTGTGGCAAAATTAATTTACACAGGTATGAGATTAGAAGTTAAAGTAAATATACCACTGTTCAATCTAAATTCAGATCATTTCCAAAACTATTCACAACACAGAGGAAAAAATTCTGAAGGTTTTTTTTCAGTACATTACGTTACAACAAATATTCCTGAAATAAAGGCAGAATAAAAGACCTAGGGTAGCATAGTTTATAGAGGCCATTTTCATCATTCTGACCTTGTAAAACCATTAAAGTAATTTGCAGTACATGTATTCAGATACAACCCCTCATGGCACTATCAAGGCTGCAAACTTAAAGTGAAATAAATTGAAACCTAAGATTTTGGCATCAGCTTACCTGATTTGCATACCTTAGCTAAACGAAATAAAAATATTACATACTTGCCGTGAAGCAGAATCAGTGTTATTGCCACAATCTTCCATCTTTAAACTGTTGATTTTGGTGATTTGCTCTGAAAAATCTTGAAGCCATATAAATGCAAGCTTTTGCATACTATTACTTACCATTATTACTTTAAGGAAACAATATTTACAGTATCAAAACCTTAAATGCTTTCAGATAATGAAATCATAGAAAGCGCTCTTGTATATAACTATTTAAAAGACTGGAAAGTTTTTGCAAATAGGCCGTAGTCTCAAGGTCTGCAAGTCCGCAGGGCTTCATAGACATCCAGTGCACATCAAAACTTACCCTTGTTGAGCAAGTTAGTTTGAATGCAACGAGTGTGACAAAACCAGCCTTCTGTGCCATGAGATTTTACACTGGTAGTCATGTAAGAATTGGTACCATTTTAAGTCCTGTCACAAGGTCAGTCAACACACATTAGTCAGTATATATTGAATTCAGTATATGTAAAAAAGGAACACTAACGTAACTGACCAACTGCAGGTCTAAAAATCAAACACACCAGTTCAAGGAAATTTATATTTGCAGCTCTACCCATTTCTACCAATTAATTAAAAAAAAAATTGTTTTGTTTTCTAAAATTTTCTTCGTAGAGACTTCTTTATACTGCAGTTACCGAAGTATGTATGTCCTCTTGCTGCTTTTGCCATGAATTAATTACAGCTTTCAAAATCTGTTTTTGTTCATAAAACGTCTGGAATTTAAAATTTGTAGGACAGCAACAAAATTTACATAAGACTGAAGTATTGTTGAACACCAGCTTTTGAGTTCTTTGGCCAAACAGATCTTCTGCCCCAGAAGTGATTTTTGGCATTTCTCTTCAGCTAATAAAGTGGCAGTTATGGATGCTTTCAAGCAATTAAAAATAAGAGCAGTCAGTTTAGCCAACTGCTAGGCAGCTAGATGAGAATACTCATCACACCGACCTGTATACCAACATAACTAAACATGAAGATTATGAAAAAAATCAGCTTAATCAAAAATCTACATTTCTGTAAATTTTGTAAACTGTTGAAGGAACAGCTCAGGGAAAGACTTAAATTGTAAAAACACTCATTTTCCCTAGCCCTTCTCACCTTCATACCAGCTAGAAAAAGTGATTACTCTGATTTTAACTTCTCCAAAAATCACTGAGACTCACAAGACAGGTCAGACTGTCCTGCCCTGTTGAGTCCTTGTTCGCTCACGTCTCTCCACCACATCCCGAGAGGCTCAGGATGGCAGACCTGGGGATTAACACTAGGAATGGGGCTGTGCAGAGACTACAGTATGGAAAGGTGGGAAGCCAGCAACAAGTGACACAGAAGGGCATGCGGGCAATGACTTGCACTTCTGCTCCCATCCCAAACAGACACAAAACTGACACTCCTGAATCATTAGAACAGGGTCTTGCAGAGAGGAAATGCTGTGAAAGCCCAAGAGCGAACAGCACTGGCCCAATTTCTCTATGCCTTTCACCCCTTCCTCCCTGCTGCAAGCCACAGGAGTGAAGAACACGCAAACAGACCCTTTCAGCAGAGTCTACATGGTTAGGGTATAGAAAGTGTTGAAAGTCAGGTACTCAGAGAAGGCTTCCACACCATCAGAAAATAGACACCGACTTGGGGTAGGACGAACCGTTTCCTAGGTTTCCCTCCTCCTCATTGATCCTAAATATCTACCTTTGTATCCTGCCCCTCTCTCCCTGCCTACCTAAGTTACACTTAGGTAAAGCAAGTTTGGGTACAAAGTGTAGCTGAAATGTAATTTCCATAGCATGAGGGAAAAAGAGCAAAACAGACAGAATGAAAAGGAAAAAAACAGAAAGAAAAGGAAAAAAAATAAAGGAACATATAAATTGTCACTTTACTCTTATAACCTGTTTTCTTTTTATTCCTTACCATATCAAGGTGGTCCACCACAAACAACAAACTTGACCCACAAAGCCAAAAAATTATTCCAGTGAAAGAGTACTCTAAAGGATTTTTTTTGTTTTTTTCCACAATGGCATAAGGAAGGAACTTTTGGCCTTTAAAAGCCAGTTTGTTCCAGGTTTGTTTCAAAAAGCAATTAAGGGAATAATGCATTTTAAAATGTTTATCTTTATTTTCATTTTAACTAAAACATCTGCATAATTTAATAATTCTGCTACAGAATAATTGTTCTCTCTGCAAATGTTTTAGTTCCCTACCTTCCCTGTAAGCATAAAAATGCAGTCAGTGATTACATGCAAAATAAGATCCAGACTTCCAATTTAAATATATCCATTAAAAAAAAACAGTTGTGAAAATCGCATGTTAAGGCAATGAATTAACTCTGTTCACTGCAAGACAGAATGAGCAGATGTATTGAATTAATAATACTTTGTGTCATAGGCTTATGGCAATTCATGAGCGAGTCAGAATTCCAAAATTCTGACCTCTTCATTCATACAAGTTTTCCAGTGAAAATTCGTAGTAATCAGAGTTTCTAAATATTTGTTCAAGGAAACACTAACAGTGAAGTATGCTGACAGTGTCATATGTCCCTAATAACCACCTTCTAAGTGTGTAAACTAGAACTATATAAATAAGGGATTTTTTCAGATCAGTGGCAAAAAAAAAAAAAAAAGAAAAAGCGTTTGTAGGACTGATTAATTAACATTAATTCAACGTAACTTTTTCCCTATCCTTCTGTTAGTGAAATTGAATAATACTTTCTCATCACTGTGAATTAGGAAAAAAGAGAAACAGAGCATTAAAATGGCAAACCCAGGAAGGACAGTGTTTACTACAACCAGGCAGGCCACTACGGAAAAAAAAAGAAAGAATTATAAGAACACACAACTCAAGGATAGCCCCCAGCCTAGCAGAGTACTAAGGCAATGTCTATCTTAAACTTCATGTTGGCAAAGTTTGTCTTAACGTAAAATACTTCCACATTGTTTCATTCTACACAAACTGTTGACTCACGACTCTGTCCTGACTGGAAACTTTTGCAAGCATTCTGAGCCTCAAAATACTGAAATATTTTGCGTTTTATTACACTTAAGCGCACCATGCATTATATTCTGTAAGGAAACCAGATAGCATCGCTTCAGTGGGAAAGATTATAGCAAGTCCACCTAAAAATAAGACTTATCTAAGAATTTTGCAGGTCTGTGGTAGAGATGATACAGGTTTAGACTTGGAGCTGGCCTTCCTACATCCCATATACCTACCTTTCCTACTAGTCTTTCTGAGAAGAGGAAAAGAAGACACAACACCTTCACCAAAGTTTAGTAAAACTGTCCTGATGCAGGGATTCAATTTCTCTAGACTGTTCATGAAATTCCACTGAAGTGATGTTTTTCTATCATTAAACTATCAAAAAAAGAGAAAGAGGGAAAAACAAAGAAGGAAGACATGCACTCATCATTCAGTAGATGCTTTGTCTTGGTAGGTAGATTCCATTATTTCTCTTGTCATCACATTATGTGATAAATTTTTCAGTATACTTTCTACTCAGTGATCATCTTGTGGGTCTGCTGATTTAGGGACACTATTTTTTTTTTTCCATAACAGGCAAAAATAGTTGTTTCATCGGAGGACCTTCTCTAGGGAACTTAGTTGTGTGAGACCAGACTCTTAAAATTTGTCATGTGCTGTCTGAGAAGAACATGGAACACTTAGACTGTGGAAATGCATTACAAATGCCTTGAACACCTAGACTTTAAAAATAATATCTAGATTTTAGTTTTTTAAAACTGAATTTCGGTGCTAACTTATTTCATCTGGACAGAAGCTTAACTCCTGGTCAAACTCCTCTCCTTCAAAAGTTCCATTCACTTGGCTGCTTTCAACAGGGAGCTGTAAGAAAGTGGGGAAGAAAATGAATACAAAATTCATGCAATTTATTTCCTAGAAATAGAAATGTCTCTTGTGATACATTTTTAAGCAATGGGATTTTTGGGTTGCAGCAGAGCTGACAGCACAGCAGTGGCTCCACAGATATTTCTACCACCCCAAAGGTCATTTACAAACTGCAGTAACTCTAAAACGTCACCCAACTGATGATGCATGCAAGTGCTCCTGCATTTAACTTTGGTGTCCGGATTCTGAACTCTGTAAATTGCAACCTGACTATAAAATGAAGGAAGTTCTATGTCAGAATGTGCATAAAGGAAATTTAAAAAAATGTAGGTACTGCATCTTGCCTGAGTTAATTGCTGATGTGGGCTAAAGAACTGCTACAAGTTGAGATTGTGTGCCTTTTCTTTCTTAACAGAGGAAAGCCTGGAGGGGAGGGGAGATATTGTTCTAGCTTGGTTTAGGAAATAAAAATAAGAATAGAACATTTGTATACATTCTGTGAGTTGCTTCTGTGTAGGGGGATAATAATGTGTTTAGATGTTGTGTACTAAGAAAACTACTACCTGTTTTCAGCTAACAGTTACCTGCTCATTTGAGCCAGGCCCAAATACGAAATTTGAAAGGGTTTAATAATGCATATATGCCCTCACAGAAAATTCATAATCATAAAAATCATACTCCTTACTTTCGGTCAAAATTCCTATAAAATAGAGTGGGAATTAAAGAAGTGGAGTTCTACAGAAGTGGTATGGGTTTCTGAACAAACCACTACGGCACTTAAAGATGATTCAAGGTGTCTGGAATTCATAAATTTATCCAGGGGCTCTCAGTTTATTGGGCCTTTACAGGAAATTCTCTTGCTGACTTTAGTTTTAGTTACTTTATCTTAATGTGAAACAACCCATGTTCAACACCAATAAATTAGTGTTTTCTCAGGTTACAATGATTATAAATCCATTCTACTGTGTAGGCAAGGAATGAGTACAATTAGCAGAGTCCCAGGGGGCCCTCAGAACTAGCACATAAATCTCTGCACATTCTTAAACTGACAGTACTTTGGTAATCACTACTGAGAGGGCTCTGAAGAACGCCAGAGCCTGCAAATCGGTGTACTGCAGGAGCACTGAGAGGAAGCTCGGTTTATTTGCTTTGTCTGAATTGGATTGCCCATAAAATATGCACAGAAATATGGCCTACATCTGTTGTTACAAAAGTAGTTCATTAGGAAATTGATTTGAAGAAGTGTTATTTTGTCAAAGAAAAGGAAACGAGGAAGACTCTGTAAGCCAAAGCTGCATTTCTTCAGAACATTTTTCCCTGCATGTACTCTGTCACAAATGTCTTCATACACAATGAAATATTATTTTCCAGTTATGCTTCTTCATCAGGACTCTGCCCATTCCATCATTACTGATACAGCACTTCGTCCTGTGCCTTGCAAACAGCTGTCAACTAAGAACTTCTGAAACAAGTCTGGGAAGAGAAACTGAGACTCAAAGAAGCAACCTCAAACAAGCTAGATAAAAAAATAACCATTTTAAGGCTTTTTGCAGTAAAGTATTATGCTGCTGTCTCTTACAGTGTCCTAATCAAACCATGCCCTCTCAATCAGCTTCCACAACCTCTGAGACAATTTAATACCAGTAACCTGAACAAAAATGCAGGACTAGCATTTAGATTCACAACTCATGCAAACAGTTTTTCCCTATTTTTCAGTTGTTCAGTATTACTCTGAGAATGTGACCTAGATCCAAAGTCAAGGAAAATCAGGGACCAAGGGAGTTAACTCATCCCATGGCTGAGACTTCCTTCTCTTCTGCATTTTTCATTTTTTGTTATATCATGGAGGGTTTATGACTCCAATTTGTTGAAACCAGGAGGAATAAAGGTTTGGAATCATTAGATAGATACAGAAAACTAGTTTAAAATTAATTGTTGCAGTTCTTGTGCAAAAAATTAAAAAGGCAACTGCAGTAACAATAGATCAGGGAGCTGAATTATATCCCTATATACATCTTTAAAAATGTAGGAACTGAAACTTAAATCAGAGAGTGCTTTATGCATGGGCCAAATCATCTCCAGCTGAAAGCTTTTGTACAGAGAATCATTGAAATGATCAGTCCTCAGAAGTGCAAAGTTATACTTAGGAATAAATCTTTGCAGGATCAGGATCTAAAACATCTGTCTCTGAAGTATTTGAAGGAACATTAGTCACAGTAATCTTTTTCAGATTTCATTTGCACTTGAAGAGATATCTTAAAAGTATTCAACCAACAAGCCAGTTGTTCTGAAATGTGCTCTTTGAATCAAACTACTCTAAATATCATTAAAGCAAATTCTAAGTGGGCCAGAAGAGCTGATTATTTTAGATTTATGTTTTCACCTGCAAGTTCTTTTCCTCTACAAATTATCTGGATAATTTATTCAGTAATAAAAAATACCAGAAACATCTGCTTCCATGTCACCATCTTAACCTTCTCATGAACGGTCACCCAAATCTGTAAAACAACACAGCAAGGATTGTCTGTTCAAACACCTGAATAACTTGTCCAAATCACTTGTCTAGGCCACCTTAGGAAGAGCGTTGCTAGCAGGTCAAGGGAGTTGATCCTTCCCCTCTACTCCGTACTGGCGAGACACACATGGAGTGCTGTGATCAATTCTGGGCTCCACAGTACAAAAGAGATATGGACATACTGAACAAAGTGCCTGGGACTCTTCATCCTGGAGAAGTGTAGGTTCAGGGGGGTCTTATCACTATGTATAAATATCTGAAGGGAGGGTGTACAGAAGACAGAGGCAGATTCTTCCCAGTGATATCCAGTGAAAGGACCAGAGGCAATGGACACAAACTGAAAGGCAGGAGGTCCTGTCTGAACACAATTTTTTAACTGTGACGGCAACTGATCACTGACACAGGTTGCCCAAAGAGGTTGTGGAGTCTCCATCATTGGTGATACTCAAAAGCTGTCTAAACATGGTACTGGGCAATGTCCTCTCGGTGTCCCTGCTTGAGCAGGGGGTTGGACAAAATGACTTCCAGCGGTCCTTTCCAAACTCAGACATTCTGTGGTTCCGTAAGTTTCCTGGTTAAGGGAATGTTCTTCATTATGACACCTAGTATTTAGGCCTCACTTCAGAAATACAGCTCATAAGCCCAGACTAAGACCCCAACTATCTTCAGAAAAACTGGGGAAAACTAGTTTTTTTGATCTGAAACTTATTACTGTGAGTTTCAGGAGAGTAGTGCAGCCTTAAGCTTATTGTACTACTTGCATGGGGACTACTTGCCATCATCACAGTTGAGGCTGAACATCATGTAAACTGGAATCCAAAATTTAGGGGATAGAAAATTAAGAAAATCACACATTTTCTCTGGGTTTCATGGGCACATAGCAGCTTAGAATCTCTTCTCTTCCCTTGCTCCTAAGTATTTTGATTAAAGCATATTGAAAAAACCCTACATAAAACAGTATGGGAGGCAGTGGTTGGAATTGCATTCACTTCCCTCCCAGGGGAGTGTTTTATGTGACAGAATTATGTCATTTCTTGTTAACTTTACCCCCTACCCTTCAACTCTGTATTTCTTTCCTTAAATGGGGCTAGTACACCAAAATTAATAGAGGCATGGACCTGGACTACGTGGATCTAATTTTAAATCAGGGCTGAACAATGAGAAATAAGGGTTTGAATCCTTACTTGTCAGTACCAGAAGTTTTATGTGCAATGAATGATGAACAGCTTACCTCCAGTGACTAAATATTTGAAAAGCTTCTGTGCTTCGTGCTCAGTGCATTGTTACTGTCATCTGTTATACTTGCTTATAACATCCGTTCCAGATAAAGCCCCTCAAAGGACTTCTGCGGAGGGCTACCTTGAAAGGGAATCCTGAGGAGCAGACAGCTTCTGAAATACTCAGCTCTGCTAATAGGGTGGCAATTTCACATGCATTTAAGTAGGATTTAAGCTTTCATAGGTCTTCTAAGGAAAGTGGAGCTTCGTATAAGTATGATTTTTGGGTCAGTCTGTCTGTTGATATTATCTGGAGTGCCTGACATCATAACAACTGCAATAATCTCAGTATACACACCTAAAAGCATGGCATGTAGCTATAGCACCCTGGGCTGATAATAGCACAAAGTTAGCAATACAGGATTTCCCTATCTGCTATTTAGCAACACATTTTATTTTTCACCTGTATGTTCTTGCACTGGAAGAAATCACCCAGAACTGTTGTGTAGCTTCCATCCTAGGAGGTTTTCAAGTCCTGACTAGATAAAGCACTGAGCAACTTCTGATCTCAGAGCTACCCCTGCTTTGAGATGGAAGTTGAACTAGAAATCACCTGTGGTCTCTTCCAGTCTCATTTTTCTTATGATTCTATGTAAGATTGCGTGCTTTATCTAAATTTTGAAGGAAGTTTTGCTCGTGCTTGTGCAAAGGTTGCAAGAGGAGGATAAAATCTGACTGTTCTAATGCTGAATACATCACCAGGATATCTCATTATAAGTGTGATTTTATTCTGATAGAAGATGTCTGCTAAAGGGTCCTTTATTTATTTTTCCAATTGACTGTTTTTTTGACCAGGTTGGATGGAATAAATTCACAGCAAATTTTGCAATAGATATTTTGTCTCTACAAGCATACACAAACAGCGTACCACGAGCATTCACTAGCTGCTTCAAAATATCATTTGCATTTTGAGTGTGCAAATGATCATCTGAGTTTCATGAAGCAGCTCCTGGTTCCCTCATTAGATGGTAGAGACCTGAAAAAGAAAGGCTGCTGGATTGATTTCAAGTTCCTTATGCTTCTACTGAGAAAGATGGAGAAATAAACTGGGAATTATCACATTAAAAAAAATTAAATAAATCATTTATCTTCCTTCCTGTTTGTCTGAGTAAACTAGCCCAGTTGAACTGTGCTGTATGGAGGATCTCTTCCAATACAGAAGACACACACGTCAGAGCTTTTAGATGCTTACTATGCTCTATATGCCATATCATTCCGTCACAATGTTCTTTACCCACATAAACATGCTGTAGGGCTCTGCAACTGTGCGGTTGCACCTGGCGTCAAGAGTTGCTATGACTTGCCTTTTCACTTAGTTAATTGTATCATCATTTGACATTCAGCCTAGAGACTGGGCATCCTCAGTCATGAGTTTTCCTAGCTCCATTTTGAAAGCCTTTCTCATGTCTTGCAAGAACAAGCCACCAACTGGGACTGCTACTGAAAAGGAAATTGTTCTAATAGTAACCATGTTTTAAAACACAGTTTAGCATAAAACCCTAACCCTCTGACAAGCATGCTGATGATGCATCCCCTGCCAGAGTAACATGATTTTATTATGATACCAGTTATGCAGGATGGTGAGGACCCTTTCTGTGAGAGGGAAGTGGGAATGAATGGCTACTGGGAGAGGTGATGAGCCAGCTGAGAGCACAAGGGTGAGGGTTAGAGGTGGACAGGTCTGCCCCAGGGGGAGGGAAGCAGGGGGTCAGAGAAAGAGAGGGCAAAGGGCTCTTTCTGGATCTCAGTAACAAAGGCCCAATAACAAATGGCTTAATATAATAGCTGTTTTAATAAGACTGAATAAAAAAAGGAATACACATATTGCATGTAATATCTTATGGTCCTTTGGATGCCGGGAACCCCATGTGTGTGCAACATTGGACAGATGGGCTCTGTGCAGCATGCTGTGGGAAAATCCTTCTGGGGTTTGTCTCTCTCACCTCATCATCGTCTGCCTTCCCACCCTGCCCAGTACAGAACATGGGCGATGTTGGTCAGTGTTATATCCTTCTCAGCAGTGCCTCACCACAGTAAAAAACATTTTTTACTGTGAGTGCAGTCAAACACTGGAACAGGTTGTGTAGAGATACTATGGAGTCTCCATGCTTGGAGATACTTGAAATCTCACTGGCCCTATGCAACCTGCACTGGCTGAGCCTGCTCTGAGGAGAAGGGCTGGACTAGACCAACCCCAGAAGTTGCTTCCCACCACCCCCCTTCACTGCTTCCGTGAACCAGAGTAATAGATGATTTGTAGCATTTGCAGTTAAGTCATTACTAAGAGAAAGTTTCTAGACAGAAGAAAGACCTTTTAGTATTCCATCTAGTATGTTATCCAGAACATTAAAAAAGGAAAAAATGTAGGATGTGCCTGAACCATATTATTCAAAAGCTGAGAAATGTAAATTGTGTTACCGTCTTAGCAAACATTTTTTTTGACACTTTCATGCCATATGATTGCGAAAATGTTCCCTGATATCTTTACCCAGTCTTTTTAACCCGTTAATCACCATTTGTCATTAGATCTGTCAGCTGCTCTAATCATAGAGGGAATACAATATCACCCATCTTCTTGTAGGCACAGATCTTGATACAAAAAGGAGATGGTTAAAGATAAAGTTTTATTATTTTCCTTTTTACAGCTAGTGAACAAACAGTGAGACTCTAGTTACTATTAACTTTGACGTAGTAGGTTTGAAATACTTTGGTGTCTTTCAGCTACAGAAAAAATCTTCATAGCAATTTATATATTCAAAGCACATCTCCAAGCAACTCTGCCTGCAGCTGTGATTACTCAGCAATTACTTAAAAGAGGCTTCAGGTATCACAAGTTGGATCCCTAGATAATGAACTTTCAATGTCCAATTGTGAAGATTTCTGCTTAAGTAATTTGCCCTTCCTCATACACCAATTTTGTGACAGAGGCAGGGACAAAATTCCTAAGCTTACATTTATCTTCCTTAACCTTCTAACACTTTGCTCTTTCTGCAGTCTCCCTTGTTCTCTGCATATTGCTCAACTTTCTTACCAAATGAGGCAAAGACCCAGGCACCTCTGCTACACAACCTTAATTCATCCCAGCTCACCGGACAGATGTACTTTGCCCAGTAAAGGACACATGCTGTCTTTTGGAAGAAGAACTGTGACCACTGAATAAAGAGATCATCAAGGAGTGCTCAGTCTGAAAGCTAAATTAGATTTGTGATAACAACCCTGGCCATTACCGAATACTTCCTTGCAGCACTGTGCATGAGTATGGAGAAATCCCCTGGTCTTCTCGACATTTAAAACCAGCAGGAAAGGGTAGAATCATATAGCAACAAACTGAGTCCATCTCCCTTAAATCAGCAAGGGATTTAGATCTTCTATTTCCACTTTTTAAGCTAACATACAGCTGTTGCCATCACTTTTCCATTCAGAGCAACCACTAGATGGAGAGAAACTGCTCTCTTTGCCTCCAGGTTTCAGTGATTTGTTGACCACAGAGTAATGGCAAGACAGCATCTCCTGAGCAGCTTTGCAGTTGTAGCTAGATACTGCTTTTTTCACGACCTCAGCCCCACAGGTGCGTTTTGGTAGTGTTCTTAGACCTGAATGACTTTTCAGTGCAGTTTAGTCTTTGCTATTGAGTGTTTTGAAACTGTCCTGATTTACACTAAGCTCTGTGGGAATTTTTGACATGGAACTCAGGACAGTCAGAATTTTACCCAAACACAGAGTAACATTTTTTCCCCACACATTTAGACTGATCACACTGATAAATCACATTCTTTATGTCTAAATTAGCACTCTTTTAGTGATCCTCAAGGACTTCAAGCTGGTACTCATGGAGTGATTTTTCTGAAGATATCAATTATGTGGTCAACAGAGAAGGAGAAAAGAAGGATGAAAACAAAAGTATGGGAGCTATCCTAACTTCTAGGATGTATCCCTGCACAAGTTCCTCTTACACTGGAAGAAAGATTGCTAAAAATAACCTGCCAAAATAACCCCCACTTAAGTCGAGGTCCCTAGCAGACAAAATCCATGTATATTTATAAGAACATCTTGTGATGATAGTTAGATTTCCCAAGGGGTTTTTTTGGGGGGTAAAAAAGGCTCCATGCAGGCAGAGTGCAAACAAAAATAATTGCAATGCTCACTTATTCCATTCTCCTTGCTGTACAGGAGCAGCATTTATTTTAAAACCCATTTGACTTGATCACACTTCCAAACTGAAAATATCTTTATTACAGTTGTATGCATGACTGCATCACTATTTATGGTTTCAGTTTAAAAATTTCCTTTGACTTCACTAGAGAATTATCTATTTTTAACAGTGTCGTCAAATCTTTGTTCTAGATACAAACTGATAATGACTTTTTTAAAAAAAGTTTATCTCCTCTAAATTGTACTGCCAACATTTTCTTTCAAGAATTCTGTGAGCCAGAATCACATCTGAGTTATGAAGTTCCATATTAATTTGTTTACTTTTATACAAAATGACTCAGAGTCATTTCTAAAGATTGTAGAGAACTTGTGGGTGCAAGTTTCTGACAGAGTCAATCTCATAGGAATGAAGTGAGTCCTTGCTAAACTAGGAGCAAGACTAGCAGCAATAGGAAAGGACTGTTTTGAAAGCACCAAAGATGAATTCCTGTTTGCAGTAGGCAGGAGTAAAACCACAATAGCTTTCTGCTGCTGAGGAAGAACAGAAACCTTCAATAACTGAGTGACTTTGAGTAGAGGCAGAAAATACACTAGATATGCCCAAGACCTGTGGTACGTTTTACGATTGAAAGTTTGTTTCAAATGATCTTCTATTTGCTACTTATGAGCTCACTACCAGTGACCTCCAAGGCAGTACTGTAGTTCCTTTGCAATAAGAGCATGCTCCAACCAACAGTAATGCAGCTCCACATTGAGCTAAATGCTAGTAAAGAACATGTCATCAGTCAAAAATCTCACTATCACCTAGCTAATCTTGAGCATTTTTGTTCTTTTGCAGGGGCCATTCTCCCTCACTTACTTTTGCTTCAAGGCCCTTATTTCTCTCTCTGCTGAAGGGTCCTTATAAGGGCAACAACCCTCATTTATATGTGGGAAAGCTATAGTAGAAAGTGAAAAATAATTTCTGTGCAGGTAGATATTTTCAGGAGTGTTTAAATGACCCAGGAATCACAACCCTCACAAAAAAATAACATAAGGGCTTTTGAAAATACCCCTCTATCCTTTCCTTCTTTCCCCTGAAAATAGAGGAATTTCTGCCATTGGTTATATACAGCCAAGATTAGTAATGAGTGTGATAACTGTGAATGGAACAAATGTAACATGTAGGGGATGTTATCACTTCAGGTAGTCAGGATCATTGCACAACCAAAATAAGTCTCCGTTCTTTGTGAATAATTGGCACGGTTGTAAGATAAGGGACTCCTGAATAATCCCTTTAGGCCTTGGGAGAACAAGTATGCAAACTACAGAGATAAGGAGGCTGCAAGATGATCTCAAGACCCCCCAAAGATGGAAGGACATTAACACCTACCAATGAGTAAAAAACCATTACTATGATAAGCATTTCTTGGAAATGTAGATAATATGTATGTTAACTTAGCATAAATACCTAGTAACTGTGTCTTTTCAGTGCACACGTTTGGAGGAGAAATCCCCTGTGTGCCCAGCGCCGTAATAAAGAATACCTGCTTAATAGTCTTCCGACTATTGAGTCTTCAACTCCGACTTTTAACAGCATCAAGTGGTTCAATGTTTCTTGAAGATAAAGGACTCATCTGCTGAAACCTGAAATAAATGAAGTTATTCCAAGTCAATGCATATGAAAAATATTTCTATTCACAAAGCAGGTTACATTTTCCTGCTGAAGCAGTTCTAATTTTGCCTAAACAATCAGTATACAATTGAACACAAACAACCTGAAGTGAATATTTCATTACAAGGAATTTTTACCTCAATGGTACTCAATAAAACAAAAATTACTTCGAGTGGCTTGTAAAACTAAAACAAATTGTGTCTTTTACACTCCTGTTGCCTTGAAGTTCTACTACAAACATTCTTTCTGGGCAACTAACTGCAGTTGCCAACTAGCTCATATCTCAAGTTTAAATGCATGAACTGACTAGTCTAAATAAATTTCAAGCATATAAAAATTACTTTTCTTATGTTAGTATTTCTATTATAACTCCATCATAAATATAAGAAAAATAGCAACAGTACTCCTTAAGCAACCATTTGAAGTGCTGTGGTGTTACACAGTAGATATAAATGAACGCATTCTTTCCAAGTAATTACTTAGAAATAGCAATACTCTATCCCTGTTCCTTGTTTTGCATCTTAGAAGAAAACACCAATCCCCTAAATTCCATGGATTTTTGAAAATAAATGTATAGAACCTCTGAGAAAAAAAAAGTTTTCACTTCCATCTCTGGTAACAAAATGCATGTCATCATGTTCTTATTATAGAACCCTACATCACAGAAATCAACGTGAAAGACAAATGCTATCATATTTGCTGCAAGGCAGCACTTCTGGAATAAATATTTGAGAACAGTAGACGTAACAGCGCTTGGGACCACTTTTATTCCACATAAATAGGGATATATTTATCAGTTAATTCTCATAGTAAATATTGAAATAGATGGTAGAAAGTATTGACACAAATATTATTATGGGAAAAAGTTTTTCCTGTTGTTATACAAAGTATGAAAAGAATAATGCATGTGTTTAAACAAAATTAATTTTGAGTAAATTTTCAGGTTTGTTTAGGATAGCTCTTTTCAGTGTTCTGTTAATTGTACTGTTAGGAGTCTGAATCCCTCTTGGTAATATTTTACTTCATGCAAATCTCCGTAAATTCAGATTCATAGCTCTTATGCTTTCTTTTTCTTCAAACTGTCAGTTAAGCTCTATTAGTCACGTGTTTCAATAACTTCTGGGATCTGTTCTTTATAGTATAGTTGTTGCCTGAGGACTGGAGAAAGGCCAATGTCACTCCAATCTTCAAAAAGGGCAAGAAGGAGGACCCAGGAAACTACAGGCCGGTCAGCCTCAACTCCATCCTGGGAAAGGTGATGGAGCAGCTCATCCTGGAGGTCATCATCAAGCAAGTGGAGGAAAAGAAGGTTGTCAGGAGTAGTCAGCATGGATTCACCAAGGGGAAATCATGCCTGACCAATCTGATAGCTTTCTACGATGGCATGACTGGCTGAGTAGAAGAGGGGAGAGCCGTGCATGTTGTCTACCTTGACTTCAGCAAGGCTTTTGACACTGTCTCCCATAATATCCTCCGAGGGAAGCTCAGGAAGTGTGGGCTGGATGAGTGGTCAGTGAGGTGGATAGAGAACTGGCTGAATGGCAGCGCTCAGAGGGTTGTCATCAGCAGCGTTGAGTCTAGTTGGAAGCCTGTAACTAGTGGTGTTCCCCAGGGGTCAGTATTGGGCCCAGTCTTGTTTAACTTCTTCATCAACGACCTGGATGAAGAGTTAGAATGTACCCTCAGCAAGTTTGCTGACGACACCAAACTGGGAGGTGTGGTAGATACACCAGAAGGCTGTGCTGCCATTCAGTGTGACCTGGACAGGCTGGAAAGTTGGGCAGAGAGGAACCTGATGAGGTTCAACAAAGGCAAGTGCAGGGTCCTGCACCTGGGGAGGAACAACCCCATGCATCAGTACAGGCTTGGGGCAAACCTGCTGGAGAGCATCTCTGTGGAGAGGGACCTGGGTGTCCTAGTGGACGACAAGTTAACCATGAGCCAGCAGTGTGCCCTTGTTGCCAAGAAGGCCAATGGTATCCTGGGGTGCATTAGGAGGAGTGTGGCCAGCAGGACGAGGGAGGTTCTCCTTCCCCTCTACACTGCCCTAGTGAGTCCTCATCTGGAGTACTGTGTCCAGTTCTGGGCTCCCCAGTTCAAGAAGGATGAAGAGCTACTGGAGAGAGTCCAGCGGAGGGCTACGAGGATGGTGAGAGGACTGGAGCATCTCTTCTATGAGGAGAGGCTGAGGGAGTTGGGCTTGTTCAGCCTGAAGAAGAGAAGGCTGAGAGGGGACCTTATAAATGCTTATAAATATCTGAAGGGTGGGTGTCAGGAGGATGGGGCCAAACTCTTTTCAGTGGTGCCCAGCGACAGGACAAGGGGCAATGGACACAAACTGAAGCAGAGAAAGTTCCGTCTGAACATGAGGAAGAACTTCTTCCCTCTGAGGGTGACGGAGCACTGGAAGAGGCTGCCCAGGGAGGTTGTGGAGTCTCCTTCTCTGGAGATATTCAAGACCCACCTGGACAAGGTCCTGTGCAGCCTGCTGTAGGTGACCCTGCTTCGGCAGGGGGGTTGGACTAAATGACCCACAGAGGTCCCTTCCAACCCCTACCATTCTGTGATTCTGTGATTCTGTGATTTTGTAAATCTGTTGGCATAAAAGGAGATCTGTCTTCTGTTTTAAATCCCATTTACACATATTTGTTCTTCCCACCCTCTTCCTTTCTATTCTCTCCAACACAGACAAATATCACTTTCATTTCAAAGGAAAAATAGGGTAGGGGAAAAGGGCATTCCTAAAAGCTAAGTTGGAAACTAGCTAGCAGCGGTTTTCATAGGGGTTTTTTCCAGCTTTTTACAAGCAGTCCTTCTCTAACTAACAGAAAAGAAGGACTGGTTCATAAGATAAGTTTATGAAAACAAACCAGACAAAAATTCAATAAGGTGCTGTGGGGAAGTCATGGTAAAGGAAATTTTCATATCTTTTTTCTTTCACAAGAGGATCAATTGTCTAAAAGGCTGTCAACAAATCAAGGAAATAAGGTGCTTGTTCACTGACGATAGGACAGGTACTAATAGGTTATATTACTGAATTGTGGGACATTTATGATACCCCATAGGCTGGTGAAGTTAAAGAGCTGATTTTTTTTTTCAGTGGAGGTTTTATTTTATTTTATTTTATTTTATTTTATTTTATTTTATTTTATTTTATTTTATTTTATTTTATTTTATTTTATTTTATTTTATTTTATTTTTTTACTTATTTAAAAAGACACTTGCCAAGACAGTTTGCTAGAAAAAGCAGAGTTGTTCTACTTTGATGAAAGGAGTAGGCTACTGGAACGATTTTTTAAGACTATTCCCCTTTAAACTGAAAGAAAGCTTTTAGTCTGAATTCATCTATTTGCAAGTTGGTTTTTTTTTTTAACAAGATGCAGAAAACAACATATTTATTTCTATGCCTTTAGGACACTATCTCCAGTTGGCTGAAGCAAAAAACACAAGCGATACTCCTGAAGCCTATTACATACAGTCCATGCACCCATTTTCCCTCCCTGTACAGCACTGGAGCTAAGCAGTGAGCCCCCGCTCACGGGACACTTCTGTGGCTGCAGAAGAAGCTTCCATTTCCAACAACAGGAGAAAACCCAGTGCGTTTCAGGAGGGGCTGCACGTGAGGACTTCCCATGCGCGATGTCCGGGCTGACCCCATCTCTTCCTCGGCGCTTCTCCCACCCTCAGCCCCAGCTCCTGTGGGGAGCCAGACCACACAGCATCCTGACAACCTCTCTCATCCGCGATCTCAGAAAGCTCACATCACTAGTGAAAGAAAGACACAATCACCCCAATACTTAAGGGAACCCTTGGAGTTGCTAGTTGCAAATTCTCCTTTTTTTTTAACTAATATAATTTCTCGTGATCAAATTTTGAATGAGCATGGCAACTGTTTGGTATTTCCGTGAAGATAATAGTGGTTGGAAAAAGTGATGGAAGCTACAGCATTTTCATGCATTGTTCACACATGAACAAGGAAACACAGAGGATACCTCACAGAGTGGCTGTCATCTCACGAGGACTAGAGCAAAGACACTCTCACCTCCCTCTTAACTCCACTCAGGTACTTTTTACATCACTGTTCTCAGTGCAAAGCCCTGTTAACCATTGTTACCTGTGATCCACGCTGTCCCGAAGGATAGTGAAAGACTGCTGGGAGAGTCTATTAGACCTACTAAATATAGCACATGGCTCCTGAGAACCCAAAGTGGTAAGACATCTGCTACATTAAATGCTTTACCATAACAAAAAAAAAATACTAATGTCAATGAAGAATTTATTCTTGTGCTCAAAATGGACATTAGAAATATTTTCTTCCAATGCCACAAACCCCATTTTCTAGCTTAACAGTAATTACTACATATCTGTTAAAAGAGGAGGTTAAAACTTTTGATAGATTCTGTAGCTGCTTTGGGGAAAGACATGTTGAACCAAGAAATGAGCGGTCACAGAGGAGCGACTGCAAAAACGATGGTAAGGTAGGGCGTTGCCACAGGGAAATCTCACCTCTGTGTTCTTCACTCTTGCTCAGATGTAGCATCTTCAGACTCTTCCTTTCCTGAAATCCACCCTATGCAACAGTAAATTCACTGAGTGGATGGATGCCATCAGCTGTTTTTAAGTGATCATGCCGTAGATTCCATGAAGAGGTTTTATAAAAAAAACTCAAAAGTATACCTGCAAGTTTACTGCATGTAGTGAACACAACTAGGAGTCTACTGAAGTATAGCATATAGTTGTATTACACCTAAAAATCTCACCCATACATAACTCTAGGCTTTCTAATGTAAACAGAGCCTTAAACACTACCAGTTTTGGCACCGCAGCAGTCCTGTGGGAAACTCCAGAGGCAACAAGGGAGGCAGGGCGAAGTCACCACATAAACCCACTTAAAATAGTCGTATTGAGGCATAGAAAGATACTTGACATGTATCTTTGAAAAAGAGACATCAGACAATCCGAGGTGAAACTTGATGCTCTGTGCCCTTTGGAGTTCATTGCAGCAGTGCGAGATCAGTGCCAGCACAAGTGGGAGAAGTCCGCCTGCCGCCGTGTGATACGCCAGCCAGGCTGGTACATGCCAATCCTCAGCAGAGGCTATTTGCTCAAGGAGCGCACCAAACTGGTGCTTACCTATCACTGGGTACCCTCCAGCAAGCCAACACAGCTCCCCTTTCACTCCTCTGAGTGTTGTGTTGTCAGGTCCTCAGTTGCACAGTAAGTCAAAAGAAAATATTGCCTCCGTCTTCCATGCTCTGGCTCTGCACAGGCAGCGGCTCCATGTTTAGAATTCTGCATTAATTTCTGAACCTCCTAATTAAATACAAAACAGTAAAAATCTAGTCACCATCAGATGTAGTACAAAGAGGTCAAATAAAGTATTAAATGGAAGAACTCTAAGATATGTAACTGTGTGGGCAGAAGAGAACGAGACATAGAGTCTTTGACCTCTGTGTTTCTGGTTAAAATCTACATGCAGTTTTATAGTCAGTCAGTTATAAAAAGTATCCTGCCATTTGACTCATCTCTGTATGCTAAACTTCCAAAGGAAATTTATTCATGGCTATATTTGAAGCACTGTCTATATGCCGTGACACTTCAAATCAAAACACCAGAGGAATCTAATGATTTTACTTCTAATGACTTAAAAAAAAAAAAAAAAAGAGTCCTACCTGGCTCTTCTGTACCATTTTTCCACTGGGAAATCTCTCAGAGGTCATTTCTAAGCCACAGTCTTCAAAACCTGGTGGAGTTTCTAACCTGAAAAGTCAGCTTCTTGCTGACTTGTATCTTTTTGGTGATTCCCTGAGCACTTTCCATCCAACCTTGATCTGTTGTTCTTCAGGTTCTGGGCCATTTGTTTTTCTCCTGAGGGCACACATTTTCTTAAAAAGCAAAAATACAGCCAGTAACCAGCAGCCATAATATCCACACTACAACACAGAAGGTGCATGTATCATTTTTGTAGACTTAAATAGCCTTAAAATGACTTGCTCTTTTGTCCATAACGGAAGAGCTGTGTAGTTCAGTGAAAGCTGAAATCCATCTAAGACAGTATGCAGATCCAATTTTACAGGGCAGTCATCCAATGCGAGAGTGTGAGGCCTCCATACATTAATTTCTCTTTACCTGCCCGACATAATGCTGTCTCTGAGCCTATCTCTATATTTAGGTGGCTGCATCCAGGTATGGCACAGGTGTGTCATCCTCAGTACCAGTCACAGTTATTGCAAAGTCAGCCCATGTATACATACAGGTTTTGGTTACAATATCAGCTAAACCAGTGCAATACTTCTTGATTCTTTGAGGCTGAATTTCAAATAGAAAACTCCTTTTCACACCAAGGAATTATTACCACACTGTATACATTCAAAATTAGGAAAATTAAGACAGAAGGCAAAAAAACCCTTGCTTGTTACTGTATGTGGATAGTTCCCATGAACTACAACAAACTGCCTAGATTAGCATATTTACTAAAAGGATTTTCTGCTGTAACTTTCATCCCACACATCTAAATCCTTTTTCCTACAGTTCTTCTGTTCCTATTAACACCACAGAGACCACACTGAGAGACACACTGATAGTATATAAAAAGAAGCCTGAAGAAAGTGGGAAAAAAATGTGACAGAAAGTTATAGAATATTTAAATCTACTTGAAGAATTGGAAGACAGAAATGCACAAACAACTTAAAAATGTCAAAGTTTTATGTTTGTTACATGTGCCCTTATGTATGGACTTGTATTTCACAGAACAGTAGAAAAAAAGGAGTAGTTAGCTCCAAAGCATACAGCAAACATCCAGTCTGTGTTCCAGAACAGCCTATAGAAAATATAAAACCAATCATAAAGCACAATAACAGCAGTCACAAGGACAGTGTGGAAGACGAACATCATCAGCACCTTTTTTGTGTGCAATACTGGGAATTCATCAGAAACCATTTTCAGATAGACTGTACTCTATTTTACTGTAGAAAATTACAGCAAAACAAACATCCCCACAGAAGTATCTGTGCTGATCTCGTCCAGATAATATTTCTTCTAGAGTTAAATATAGTCATCAGTTAATCTCTGGACCTTACAAGAAGGATAGACCAGGTAAGCTTCCAAAAGCATTAGTGCCCGTAAATCCCCAAGGTATCCAACCAAAAGCCCATCCCCAGCAGAAGCCATCCTTTAGTGTCTCTATTTGGCATTGCTCCAACAAGAAAACCAAAGACATGAGTTTAACCCATCGGCGGAATGAAGGAAGAACACTTGCGTAAGTGGATGCTACTTCACCTTTATGCCCTGCGTAGCAGATACCAAACTCAACCAAAAAGAGTGCTCCTCGTCTGTAAGGAGTTACAATGTCAGTACCAGACGGTGTTGTGCAGACTTTTTGAAGATATAGAGAAAAGCAGAGACCTTCTGGTATGGCTGACCGCCAAAGCCATTTGCTCTGGAGTTGTGCTGCCAACCGCCAAAGCTGTGCAGCGTTCGTATAGTTCTTCCACACTTGCGGAATAAACTCTCTAAAACTAGTACTAGCTGTTTCCGCTCATTCTTGCAACACTCAAAACCTGCTCACATGGCCTAAAGCACAAAGTTCCTACTTATCTCACTTTAGTCCTCTCACTGCTCTTCTCCAAAAGGAAAAAGGGAAACATTGCTCTGAAATGAACAGCTGAAACCTGTATTCGACGAGGCCAACACAGCAGGATCAGAGAAGTGCTTAAGAAGCAGAAGCAGTTTTCTTTTTTCATGTAAATTTTCCTAGTGCTAGATAAAAAATTAAAAGGCATTGTTTGCAGGGGACTTCTGAATTTTTGCATACAGCCTTTGAAATTATGTATCAGTTAAGTATATTTATGCTTTTAGTGCTGAGTGCTGTCACAAAAATCAGAAGTAAGAAGTTTATGCAAGCTCCCTTCTCAGCAGTCTTTCTTCCAGCCCACTGGAAGAGAAAGCAACCTGGGGGCTGGAGGTGCAGATGCAGTCCTCACGTGTTCTTTGTCAGCAAGGAGAGAAAAATAATCCTTTCTTAAAACTCCTAGTGCTGTCTGTCGCTTCTGTAACTTACAACAGCAGTATGAAGATTTCTCAGACTTAACAGCACTTTAGAGAGAGGCAAAGGCTAAGTTTTATTATTGGCTTAATACCTACTCTTTTTCTTCACACAAGCACATACTACTGAGCCCACGACAAACGTTAACAACAATAGTCTCATTTCTTGTTCCTAATACTGGCTTTAATTAAATTTTGCTTTTTCACTGCTTAGCTAGGTGGCATGGGCCACAGGAATTATTTGAAAGGACTTGGGAGCCGACTCAAAGACTGGTGCAGTGGAATGAATAATTTTCCTGTGAAAGGAAGGACTAATTTACTGCCAACTCATTTTTAACTAGTCTCTGTGATTTGCTCCTGCAACGTGGCAGCCAGGATTTTCATCAGGTAAAGCAAGCATAATTGCACAACTGCTTGTACACTTACAAAAGGCCTCTCCACAGTGTGCACACACTTCACAAAAACGCTTATGCTGCACTCACAGTGCTTTTTCACATAGGAAAAAAAGGAATGTCAGATGTTCGTGACGTGGTCAATGCTACTTGAAACCAAAACGTAGAGACCCTTCCCTTTTTACCTTTATTAAGCTATTACTCTTCCTGAAACACTGCTCTGGAAATGGTCAACCCAAGAGAAGGAATAGAGATAGTTAGTTCACTGCTGCAAGAGCAGACTTGCATTAAAACTTGCTTCCCTTCTCAAATTTTAGGTAATGTAACGAAAGTAACTTCAACTAAGAAAAATACAATTGAAAAAGTTTTTTTAATTTCTCTCTTTTAAAACTTAGTTAATGGGAAAATCACTAACTGTGTGTTTCTAGAAGTTTGCCTGGAAAGAATCATAGCTAATGCTTATGCACATGGGGGTGCTTTTTGTTTCGCAAAACCTAATGCAAAAGGAGAAATACGCAACAAGCAAAAACCCTCCCTTCCTGAGACAATGTGGAAGAAAGATAAAAATGTTCCCATTCCATTTAAAAAAAACCAAACAACAAAAAGACCAAACACAAAACATAAAAAACCCAGTATGGACTCTAGGTGCCTGAATTTCTGATGATTTATAGTAGCACTTAAACCCAATGATTATTTTTGTAAAGTACACAGAGGGAAATGCCCATACATTCCAGGAATATCCTTTCTTTTCTTTTCTTATTTTGCTTCTTAATTTATACTCCCAGTCTTCACACTAATCTTACCTAAACAAGGATGGATACAAAGAAGAGATTTGGATTTCAAGTTTGGCATGCTGGAAGCCAGGAGACTGATTTAAGCTTAGTAAACAACAGAAAATACAAGCCACAGGCAGTTTGGCCAACAGTTTTTGTGATTCACAGAGGTGCACGGACAACACGTAATTATTGGAAAAACACATCTAATCAAATCATGCTGTAACTCCTGGCAATACACTATTCAATCTACTGCCTTTGTGCTAACTGTAATGGGTTGCTTCCAACAGCATCCTCAACCTGTTCCTTCAATTACTACCATGCCTTCCCAATTCTGTGTTGCTACTTTCTTCACTGAAATATATTACTGTTACAGAAAAAATTAGTCAAAATGTAAGTAGCTGTTTTGTGTTCTGGTATACTACTCCTATGCGTATATGTTCGTACAACTAACTTGTTTAGCATTAGTGGCTAAATTCACTGAAGCCTTGGCCTGCACATTGTGAATTTGCCCCCTGGATACTATGAACTTTCATTGAACCTTTGCCATGCTCAGTGAAGGAGTGCCCCACAGATTCATTTGCAACTGGAAGATGGGAAAGTTCAGTCATCCATTGAGAGCAGCAGGGCCTCTCTGAAGATATGAAAATAATCTTCAGCCTTCCCAGATACAATGGAGGGCCCCCGTGATGGACAACAGACTCCAGACCCAAAGAGCACCATTGGATCGGCTGCCGCTTGGGCATCATGTGGAGAACTTGTGCGGGGCAGGAACTTAGATTGTAAGGCTGTGGTTTTCCAGGGATTTCTTTGTTTGGGGTCCCTCTCCGGAGGCACCCAGCTTGAGCTGTTTTACACTGCTGTACTACTCAGTAAATTTGTCTGGCTTACGTCATGTTGGAGGCTCTGCTTCGGGAAACCTAGGGTTGAGCCTGGAGGACGAGAAAGAGCCCGACAGTGAGTAAGGGGAAGGGAGAGGGGTAGGAAAAGGGGCACCCTTCTGCTCACTGGAGTTGCCTGACGCAAAGGGACTCCCTTCCTAGCAGTTTACGTCTCAGGTGATGTGTGTGCGACTGCTTGAGCGGTATGTGAACGCTTGGGCAGCGGCTTCTCCCTTAACATTACCCATTTGAAATGGGTTTTCTCTTCTTATAGTTTGTTTTGTGGTACAAATACTGTTGATAGTGACAAAGCATGTTCTTGGTGTTTGAGAGCCCATGGACCACTGAAGATGCGTTGCAGAGCTTAGCAGTCAGAACTCGGCTGTGCATTAGTGGGCTGCTGGTGAATTCCTTGGGCAGTTGGGTTACAGAGTTACAGTGCTAGTCAGAAAAGTTACAGTGATAGAAAGAATCCCCAGAAGTCATCTAGACCAACCCTAATCTACATTCTAACAGCTGTTCTACCAAGTTGCTCCTGAAATCCTCCAGCAACAGGGATTCTACAAGTCCCCGCTATCAATACAGGCTGGGGGATGAAAGGATCGAGAGCAGCTCTGCTGAGAGGGACTTGGGGGTACTGATAGACGAAAGGCTGGACATGACCCGGCAATGTGCGCTGGCAGCCCAGAGGGCCAACCGTGTCCTGGGCTGCATCAGGAGAAGCGTGGCCAGCAGGTCGAGAGAGGTGATTCTGCCCCTCTACTCTGCTCTGGTGAGACCTCACCTGGAGTACTGCGTTCAGCTCTGGAGCCCTCAGCACAAGAAGGACATGGAACTGTTGGAGCGGGTCCAAAGGAGGGCTACAAAAACGATCTGAGGGCTGGAGCACCTCTCCTATGAGGACAGGCTGAGAGAGTTGGGCTTGTTCAGCCTGGAGAAGAGAAGGCTGCGGGGAGACCTGATTGCAGCCTTTCAGTACTTAAAGGGAGCCTATAGGAAAGATGGGGACAATCTTTTTAGTAAAGACAGCAGTGACAGGACGAGGGGTAATGGTTTTAAACTAAAACAGGGTAGGTTTAGGCTGGATATAAGGAAGAAATTCTTTACAATAAGGGTTGTGAAACACTGGAACAGGTTGCCCAGAGAGGTAGTGGAGGCCCCATCCCTGGAAACATTCAAGACCAGGTTGGACAGGGCTCTGAGCAACCTGATCTAGTTAGTGGTGTCCCTGCTCGCTGCGGGGGGGTTGGACTAGATGACCTCTGGGGGTCCCTTCCAACCCAAAACTTTCTATGATTCTATAGTTCTATGATTCTATGATTCTAAGTGTCTACATAATCTTTCCCTGCGCTTTGCTGCCTTTTGAAATAGGTGGGGTTTTTTCTTTTTCTAAATCTCCATGCTCACCTTTTTTACTACAGCTCAGATACATTCCTTTTTGCCTTTTCTACCACAGAAAAGGAATGCTATTCCTTCTTTGCAGCAGCTCTTAACATACCTGAAAATTTATCTTCCTACTTCAACTTCCTGTCTTTACACTAAGCTATTCCATTTATCCAGTACTTAGTTTTCCCTAGTTTTCTAGACAGCAGAAAATTCTCATTGCTCTTACCAGGTTTCAGTACAGGTGAATTCTTGAGTTTCAAGTCAGGAGACACTTGTCCTTCCTGAAATACCATCTCTTTGACTGAACTTATGAACAAAGGAACTCTTATCAATGCTATGTAGTAACCCCTCTGCCCTACTGAAGTCCTACAAGATATATTCTTCTCTAAAGCCTGCTGGCCTCTGTTCTGATCTCTGGCTACAGTATGTGTCTTTCCTCTGCAATGGCAAATTTGTGTTCGTGTGACTGAATTATTGTTCCCTTCAGAAAATTTTAGTTCCCTCAAATCCTTTTCTTTAAACCAGTTTTCTAGTAAGTTTTATTTACTACTTTTCCGAAATCTAAATTTTTTGCTTTGTATGTTTAATTCTGCTGCAGAATGACTATTTTTATTTTGGTGCTGTTGAGGATCATGATATCAACAATTTCACCATCTCTGTCACCTGAGTAATCTTTTACCTGAATATCCACAATTCACTTTTTTATTTTAGTTTGAATCATGTCACTGAGAGTTTCCTCTAACTTCTGTATCAAAAACTTTCCCCACACACCCAGGATCTGCAGGACTATATACTACCAAACACATTAAATTGCTCAGTAAATACAAAGTTTATTGTTTGGTAATAAAATAGTAGAGACCCTATATTAGCAGCTAAATTTTGAATCAATAACCAAGAGTTTTACCTGAAAAAAGTGAAAGGAAGTGAAAATGTGAAAGAAATTCTTGAAAAGTGCCCAATACAGTCCTTTGCATCACAGCTTCATATGTACATTAAAGTCCAACAAAGAGAAAACCTCACTGTGTGCAATCTGCATTAATTATAATATCAAGAACTTTTTTCTTTATCTAAAGGTTACTTGTAAATTCTTTATTATTTTATGCCTTATTTTAAATACTGTTCTGCTTGATTCTTTCATTTAACTATGAAAACCAAAAATATTTGTGAAAAATATAGTGAAGTGCAAAATATTAGTCTGCGGGGAGGAGGGGGCACATTGTCAATCATTCCTTTGTTCTGTAAAGGAAAATTAGGCTGAAAAAAGTTTGTTAAGGATATTCTTCTTTTATTTATACACTTTTCCTTTAAAAATATGGGGTGTAAACTTTCCAAATCTAACAATAAACATTGAAATTTTATTCTTACCCAAACAAAACCAACATACCTGTATGCTTTGCTATTACAGTATAGACTATTGTGCCTTTAGATGCCTTTTTGTTTATTCAAGTATTCTTAAGCATAAGCCATTGAAATGGAGAGCTGGGATAAAAGAAATGGCTTTTTCATAGGCGTGTTGTGTAAATACTGATGTGCAAGGGTGATGGGGACACCTCCAGCTTCTGTCTGTCTCATTATCTCTAATGTTTGACAGTGTAGAACCTGCCCAAAGAGAAAATTTATACCCACATCTGAAATCCTTTCTAGTCTAAAAGAAAAAAAAAAACTTTCTGGAATCGCCGTGCTCACAATGATATAATTCCAATCCAAAAGAAAGTAGAAAAAATTAGAAATGTTATAAATTAGAAAAAATTAGAAAAAAAAAAAATTAGAAATTATTCACATTGATAGATAAGGTTTTTTGCTAGACAAATCTTTACTTGATATTAAAAGCCTGCTGGAGGATGGGTTTTTTGTTCTCTGTTATTTGTTTTTGCCAGGTATCTTGTAGTTTTATTCTGCAAAACTTTGCTAATTAATTTACTATAAAAAATATCTTTAAACAAACTTCAAGTGTTACAAGTCATTACTGTTGGCCAAAACATATTTTCCTTTGCTAATACTTGATTTCAATCAAAATTTCTATTCACATAAAAGTCCATAGGCCTGTTTATGAATAATTAAATAAAGGAGGAGGGGGGGTAGGATTTTTTTTTTAGTGTTAACTATATTCAAAATCCGTAGATAAAATTGGCTAATTGTTAAACATCATGAGAATGAATATGACCTGAATATATTAGATTTAACAACGCAGCAATGAAATTAGCAGAGTAAAATTACATTTGCTCTCTTAAACAGGCAGGTGTTAATAAATACACAAGAATTAACTAACTAAAGCCAACAGCAGCTGTCAAGCCTGCAACATTTCTTCACTGATTTTTTAGTTTGTTCTTCTCATTCTGAGGAAAAGAGAAGAACAAGCCATATTTTACTCTGTGCTTCAGAGTACAAACAGAACAGGAAAACTAGCTACAGAATAATGTGAGCAGGGATACACAATGACAGGTGCATGACTAGCTATTTCTGTTGAGTTTTTCCTTTTAATTTATTAAACATAACAACAACTGAAGAAAGTCCGATTCGGGCTAAGTGAGTAAATCAAAGCTTCCATATGAACTGTCATAAGTTTTTTACCTGTCTGATTAGTTTCTTCTCCAAGGACATCTTAGCATTGTCTCTTAAATCTGCAGTAGGAAATTAAATGCAGCTTGATTGAGGCAGTTTAAGGACCTGTCACTACAGGCTAGTGTCTGAGATGCTATAAAGCCAGGGACATCTGCTGCAGTAATGTGCAGGTGTAGCAGAGTATAACCTACCTACTACACAGTGGTTTAATGTTGCTTAATAAAACTGCCATGTTTTAATCCTTTTTTTATTGGAGTTATATGTTGAAGGACATTCAACAGTAAATACGTCTTTCACTTGACTCTCACAAGTTGAAACATCCTCTCTTGTCAGGGGCAGGGAGGATTTCCTGCTCCTTGCAAGTGAACGTGCAAAAGCTGTATATTTCTAGCAATAGACATAAAGGTAAATACTGTCTTTCAATAGCTGAATTTGAGTCAGTAGTCATAAAATACCTTTCTGAACATCTACATTAGCCAGAACATCTTTTCAGGAATTAGTTAAAATGGATTTTTTCTCCTTAATAATAGACATTGTTCTTCAATAACTAAGAATATTCCACGCTTTAAGACTATTAGTAGTCTGTTACTGGGAGAGTAACAGACTACTAATAGAGCTTATTGCAGAAGTCAGGACTTACATTTCTACACTAAGTTCCCTTTGCAATATGCTATTTTTAACTCTCTCCATACATGTGAAGCAAATTAAAAAAAGCTTTGTCTCTCACTTGTAGAAGCACAGAGATACTGAATATTTGTTCAAAAAGGGCTAAGAGGGAATCTGGCCAAACTCTAAGCAGACATCATTTACTTGTCTAGTTACTCCTTGTATACCGCACTGATAGATTAAACACTTTTTTTTTTACCAGCTTTACATACCTTCAAACAAAAAATAAGGAATGCAACAGTGGAGTTGGAGAACATATTTTTCCTCTAAGCAACAACAGCACAAGATTTTCTGTTATTTATTTTTCTCTATGAAATTCCAAAGGGTTTATTTTAAGACCTGAGTGAAGTGCAGAGCAGAGGGAAGAGATATACCTTGAAAGCACAGCTCTATATCTTATGGGTGATGTTTTGAAGGAAATGTTTAAGGAAAAGAGAAGTTACTGAGATGAGATGCAGTCCTACTTAGATCTCTGAATATGACTTGGTGTGTCCTTGGAAGGCCATACCACACCTGAATGCATGGTAAAATGGTATGGTGCCTCAGTGCAGCTGCCTTGGACAAGTGAATAATATTAAAGAAGGTGACTGGAAAACTCTTCCCCTTGTCTGTGTCAGATTTCCAATATTCAGAAATAGGTAGGTCAGCACAGTGCAGTTTAAGTGGCTGTTAGTGCCTAAAAGAAGTTTTTATCAAGGAATAAGCAAGACGTTGTTATGAAATAGTTGTTATGCTGAGTTTCTACTGAGATCCTCTGTAGTAGCTTCTAAATTTGTGACTGATTTTATTCCGTACATGAAAAGATATAGTATAAATATTTAGCCTATATAAGCATACAAGTTTTAGTATCTCTCAACAGCAGTATGGAAGTCACCATACTAAAATATTTTGCCATACTAAGAGATCTGTGACTTCTGTGAAACATAAATTTTAATTGAACGCTGTTTCTGAGACAAGGGGGTGATTTGCAACCTAAATAATAGGACTAAGAGTGTCACAAATAGGACAACAAAAGTAGAGGAGGATACAAGTAAATAAATACTCTAAACAAGTTCTTGGATAGGTCCTTTACCATTAATGATAGAAAGAGTTCTCTTATCACAAGTATGTAACGTTTTGTATCAGTGTCTCTTTACTCTCTAAGCTTTACCGATGATAGTTTCTAGATTACATTCAAAACAGGCTGCTCGCACCAAAGTGCATACCCAGTGCAAGCACTGTTACATCTTGGCTTAGAGAAAGGGACAAGCTTTGGGAAAATATATGTCAGATCTAAGAGCTGTCTGTGTTGGCCGTTTGTCTGATCTAGAGCTTTTGTAAACTTGATAAACACGGCCTTCAGTTAGGGGTGGCACAAAGGTACTTCTTACCAAAGCAGAGGTGGAAAGGATCATGATTTCATAGGTCCCTATTTCCTGCACATACTACTTGGAAGGTAAAATACCTCGAGCAACTTCTGTAGGCACCATGACAAAACAAGTACTGGGGAAGAAGGAAGCGAAGAGTCCCTTTCTGCATCAGTGAGGATGCTGAGAAGTCCTCTTTTTAGGCACATAGAAAAGAGGTACATTTGCACTAAGAAAGTCCTGAATGACTGAGACTAGCCTCCTGACCTCTTTCCTTGTTTTTTTAAGGGTGTACTTAGCTCCACAAAAATAGAGAGATGTAGCACATCCACAGTTCTCTTTGTAAAAATGACACCTGTGAGGCTTTCGTTCATTGTACTCTCGTAAGTGAAATGCCAACAACATCCCTAACTTTACCCAGTGATCACAGCTATTGGAATCATTTATTGCTGTTCTGGCTCAAAGTCCCATCTATATTGGTAAAAATAGAATCAAACATAACAATATTCCCATTCATTAGATGACAGTGTATGAGACGAAGCAAAAAATAAAACCTGTTATGAGGGAAGGATTACTACTGTGGGGACGGTACTCATTACTGTGTTGACCTTTGAAAAATTGTTCACATCTGTTGCTGGGTAACGAGGACAGATTCTTGGCTTAAATTTCTCCCTCTGAAGTTAAATGCAACTAGAGCACCTTGTAGTGTGGATTTGCTTATTTGTTTAACAAAAACTAACAACCAATAATGTTTCTAGTCTAAAACATTTTGTCAGTTGTTCAGCTATTGTTTTGAAGCTTCAGCAACATTAAGTTCCTGCTCGTTACTGTCCAGTTACACAATTTACTAATTGATATGCTTCACTTCACTCACTGGAATACTTTCCTATTACTACCAGTAGGGGAAGTCAGGCAGATAAAGGTACACACATGTGTAAGTATTGTCAGCAGCAGAGCTCCATCCGGTACTTTACTCCAGTATCTCCTCTTCTAACATTGCATTCTTAAAATCTATTTATTGCATCTGAAAGTTCTCATTCTATTTAAAAATCTCACTATCATGCTTCATGAAAAGAAAAACAATACCAATACTTACATTTTTTGTGTCATCTTTTAGAGCTTTTCTCCACACATGTACTTTTTGTAACGTTAGCTCAACATCTTTTACTGGTGTGAAGATTTAACTCCAACAAAATTGTTTATTATACTTCAATGGCTTCACAGGAGACAAAAACTAGGGTCATTTGCTTGATGTATTTGCTTCTAGAGCTCAAATCTTCAAAAGAGTTATGGCAAAATGCTGGAGAAACTCAAGTGAAACTGAAAATCAGTATTACAATACAGTGGTGTACTGACCCTCAGTGTATAAATGCCATACTCTGTTCATCCTCTTTCACAAATTAGTTATATCTGAAAAAGATGCCAACACTTAAATTTTCAAACTTGTGTCATTCACCATCTTCTGATGTTGAAAAGAGACTGGTGAAATAAATCTGGGTGACTTTCAATGATCTATTGATACTGAAAAGGATATTTCAGCACAGTGGGTATGTTACTTCTCATTTAAGTATCTTGCCTCCCTGTAACAGCATTTGCTGTAAAGAAACACTTGTTTTTCTGGTGACATCAGAGAAAAGGAGCGGAATATTCCTTCACTCTTTTTTTCTTTTTTACCATCACCATAAACAGAATTTATTTACAAATTTGTTGATTTGTAGATCACTTACAAACAATGACTCTGAAATCACTAAAATTTAGAAATAAATATTTTTCTAAATTTTGGCTCTTGCCATACACGTCTCAAGAAGGCCACGGTTCTGCACTCTTCAAGCAAACCAAGTACCATTCAAGATTTCTTCTCTCTACACAGCACCCCAGCTGTTGACTTTTATTCAAGAAGCACCTACTACGAATAAGCCAGAAATAACCAAAGCAGAAGTGAAGCAGACATCAAGCATACCAAGGCCACAAGAGAAACTCTGCTCCACTAAGAATGATGGGATGGTGCAGGACTTCATCTCCAAATTTTCATCCAGGTAGAAGAAAGGTAAGAAAGAAAGGTGCATTTCAACTTCATAGATGCTGCTGGGGCCCAAGCAAAGATCATCAGAGAAAAGCAGGACAACAAAACTCTTTTCTTTACCAGAGGTATTACAAAAGGGGAAACATACCTGTGTGCAAAAAGGGCCGAAAGGGGAGTGATCTCTCCATCCACCCAGACCCTCTTTCACCCAAAAAAATAAGATAAAAGGAGCAGCACAAACCAAGATGAAGACTGAATCAGTGAGACTGCCAAGTGTAATTGCTGAGTATAACTGCTTCTTCATCCCCTTTATTCTCTCATCAGTTGTAAAGTGAAAAACGGGAGACCTTTCAGACATGCGGAGAAGGATTATCTCATAGCTGCTCAGCACACGGCAAAGCAAGCACTAAGTAAACTTTGTGTAATATTTTCGCAGCCCTTCTTCCCCCACCTCTGCCTTTCACCTGAACTGCCCTGATGACTGTTAACTACATACAGTTCATGATTGTTCCTGCAGAATACACAATGCACTTACTATATCACGGTTTAATGGAAATGGCATTGAATTGTTAGGAACATTTTTTTTCACCCTCTGCCAATGTCTTTGTTCCTTCCCAAATGACTCTGATAATGCTACAAACATTTTAGAAAAAATTACAGGACTGTTGTTTTTCTGTTTTGGAAATTATTTCAGCATTACTGTTCAGTCCTTAGAAACATTTAGCAACCTGATTTAAATTATTTTTGTCTGGAGGGAAAAGTGTGGTCCAGCTCTAGCAGTCTCCATGCAATTTCATGAAAGACTAGAATACCTTTTAAAATATAAAAGCATTTACAAACCTGGAAGCAGAAATGCATCCTGAAAGCAGATTTCTTTACATAGTCCTACAGGCTGTTTGTGACATCCCAGCTGCAAGATTTTCCATTTTCTCTTGAAGCTTTAAAGAAAATGAAATACAGATGAAGTCACTTTTTAATACATTGTCCCCTCATGGTGAATGGGTTTATTTCTTTCTGCTTTTGCTGCTAAGAAACTGCCAGTCTCAGCAGCAGAGATAGTAAAACACTGGTATTTCCCCCACTACACTGTAAGATTTTAAACAGATGGGCAAGAAAGTCATGAGGGTTCTTGATTCATACTTAGGATAGATTTAGGCAGCGATAGCAAAACACAACCTGACACTTCACTTATCAAATAATGTCTCCTTAAGGACACACCAAGGGGAAGCAACGAAGAGCTGAGAGACAAAAGTGGCTGTAAGGAGAAAAGTTCACTGCCTGGGAAAAGCAGCCTCATACCTGTCTTTGCCTCAGTGCCTCCCACACCTCCCCAGCAAGATCTGACTGGAAATCAGTTGCTCCTGCATATTTTTCTAGCAAGGCTAAAGCCAGTCAGTAGTACTGCCAACACTTTTCCCTTCCAGAGCAAGAACAGGTACATGCTTAACATAGACACTAATTTTCTGGGGAGGTGTTTTCCCAGTGAAGGTTCATCTCTTTCATGTGTTGCTGGAGGGTTATTTTCCATGCATGTGCATAGGAATGTTGAGAAGTTATTCATGTTTGTGCCTTGGAGAGGTAAGTTAGACCCTATTAAAGAGCTACACTTCCTTTTTTTTAAATCCTACTTTTTTGTTGTTCTTGGTGGAATTATGGAAAAATCTGTCTCTTGAAGACACATTAAATAATGTGAGAAAAATCTCAAACAAGCTCTTCCACCATTCTGGATAACTAAATGACAGTTTTCTTCTCTCAAGTACAGAAAAGAATTGGAAAAAAAGCAAATTAGAGCTGTGACAAGGAGCATGCCTACATGTAAGTAGGGTCAAACAGGAACAAAAATGGATTCCTTGCTCTCTTCTGTCAACTACTGATGCTGTAATTCAGGAAAAGGAAAGACAGTTCTGAAGTGGCAGCAGCAAAATAAAGTACTGCAGGGCTAAAAAAGTTGTTACATGTATATTTATATGCCCATACCTCTTGGCCCCCAAATGTCTTGACATGGCATATGTGACAGCAGTTGTTACAAAAGGCTAATACTTTAACTACATTTACATATTATACATATTGAATAGATATTATACATATTTTAAATAGCAATTGATCAAGTGCCCTTTCAACCTTTGAACCGCTAATACATTACCTTGAAAATCCCTAGGATGACTGCCAGAGATTTCTCCAATGCTGAAAATGACTCTGAGTTTATCGCTCTGCCATTTAGCAATCCAGCCAAAATGTATGGAGCAGAAAGTGAGTACACAGAACAGCATAGAAGAGCTCCTCTTGTGGGTCTGCTAACGACATCGGATGCTGAAGAGTGCAGCAACACTCTGAGATAAAGAGAACCTGGAAGAGTTAGATTTAACAAAAAGTGATGGCAAATATCTAATAAGTATGCTTTCCATTTCCATAGCAACTTCCACCAAAGGAATGAAAGCACATTAAAACATCAATCAATTTACCCTCAACACTACTGTGTGGCAGGCAAAATATATATTAGCAGAAGTGAAGTTGCTTCCTGGTGATTGCTGGGCTCTATTTTAAGAGTCCTTTTTGCTACCTCTGCACTTTCTCTTTAACATTCAGACTTCCAATCTGTTTTTTTCAAGCTCTCTTACACAGACTGTGGCATGAGAAGAGAGAGCAGAGACAAGAGGGTAAAGCATCAAGATCATAGGAAGTAATGAATTTAGCTATTACTGAACACCAGATCAATCTAGCGTAGTCTGAGCAGTCTTATCTACTGTAGGTTGTCCCTGTAAAAAACTATTTACAATTTCAGATGTCAGAATGTCAGTGGCTTTCAATGATGGCCCTTTCATTAAGCATTTTGCCAGTGTACCTATCTATAGTAGGCAGGTACAACACACACGCTGCAATGCCCAGTGGGTAGGCACCATGACGCAGTATAAGGTACTTTGTGCCTGCAAATTATGGGTGGCTTTAAAATATTTTAAAACTAACTTTATGAGGTTAGTATGTCTGAAAATAAAAGAGAAACCAAGCACATCTTAAATTAGTATGTGTGACACGCCTGTTGCCAACAAAAGAAAAGACAGTCAGCCTGGTTCCTCCTGCTCTTCAATTTTCGGAATTAGGAATCTAAAGCCTGAAAAAGTTAATTTCATGTTACGTAGCCCACACAGAATGAAATTGAAATGGTCATCTCTTGACAAAGAGTTGTGCTAGCTCTTTATGTTTTCTTTTACTGTATAGGCAGATGTCAGATGGGATTTTAGCCTCTAGAGAGAGAAGATCGCATTGTAAGGCTGGATGTTGCACGATCTCCACCACTGAAGACAAAGTTAGAGTTGGTCATGGCCAATATATTACTTACCTTTTACTGTGTGGATAGGTTTCTTGGCTATAGAGAAAGTGAAGATTAGGATTAGGTTAAGGCAGCCTAAAGAGTGAACAGAATTTTTCTTCTTGAATGACTCTAAGAGATTTTGAAGAATACAAAAGCCCTTTTGCCCAGTACTTCATATACACTTTTCCAGAAGTGAGTCCTCTAGCTGTAATCAAGCTCTCAACCAAGGGTAGTGTGTGGGAACCAGTAATTGAAGATTTTGGCTGAATGGCCTTTCAGAGTTCAAAGGAAAGTAGACGTCTGTCATGACCAGTATTTTGTTGTTTTTACTACTCACAATGGATCCCTGGGATACAATGAAGCTGAAAAAAAGAGTTAAGGTTTGGGTTTTTAAATCTAAATATTGAAGAGTTCCTTTCATTCCTGTGGGATACATGACTGTAAGTGACAGCAAGAAGGCAGATACCACTTTCATTATTCACTTTTCCAGAGGAGATGAATTCCCTTGGCTAGAATGGAAAAGTTAGGAATGATGTCAGGATTTGTTAATCCAGAGATAGAAAAGTGTAGATGCTCAGACTCAGACAGACACTTAGTGTCAACTGTGGCCAGTATGTGATGAGCTCTTTCATTGCTGGGGTAGCTCCCCTGAATTTAATTACATTAAGAATAAGGACAGGGTAATATAAAATATAAAGCACCCTCTTTGCTGTATGCTAATAGGCCTGAGAGTAGGAAGAGGTAAGCTATCCTTTTAAGCCCCATGCTTTGTATACATATGTTGTCTCTCTGAATAGGAGCTTGCATATGAGTTTCAAACTGACCAAGCAAGTCAATATAAAAATTATCAAGTTACTTGGACTGGCCAGCCAGTGTAGCATGTGTTCTCCTCTCCCAGTGCTAAACCACATTTATTTTATATAAGTAAATCAATTGCCCGGGGGTATATTGTGATTATGATTGGAATGTAAAAGTAGTCCATATAGTCTTACAAAGGGAGAGAGTGTCCTTAAAATGATCCTTAGTGACTTGTCTTCCACACTACAGATAAGGTTTAAAAACTCTGCCCTAGGTGAATGCACGTGAATAGAGTAAAAGATGAAATCAGTTATATTTAAGTTACTTAATTCAACCTGGCTGTTCAGTGTTTAATCGACTGGATACAGAGGCTTATATCCAGACCCCTGAGCGATCTTCACCGAAGATAACAGTTTAGGAACAGATCTCCAAGTTGTTCTGGAGACACTGATTTCCATAAAACCGTTTAACTGAGGATTTGAAATGAGCATGTTTGGTCTATTGGTTGTTTTTTTTCTAAACAATAACGTGTGGGTCACTATAAGACAGGACACAACCTGTTTAGATGCAACCAAGACAATGTTCTACAGAAGAAAATGTGCATAGATTGATATTATAAAGAAAAAAAAGGATATCAGAAGATCTTTTGGGGAAGAAAAATCAGCCTTGTTTATTTCCTTATGTTATTGGAGTGCTGAATCACGGATACTCTAGGGCAAAAGAACCAACTTCTGTCATAGTTACAGGTCTGGTTTCAAAATTAAAGTAAACCATGAATGAAAAGCCTGCATAGTTCACACTAGACTTGATCACATTTCTACAGGCTTCAGATGACGGATTTCTGCATTCTCTAAACATACTGTTATATTAGCAGAAGTGCACCACAGAAAATAAGGAAGATCTGTGCTGCATTCGCAAGTGAAATGAATAGGCACAAAGCATGCTAAAGTTTTATCTTTGTAATTCATCATATTAAAACTAATCATGGCAGGTTTAATTATGTAAGCACCAAAAATAAACAAGTAAACAAATAAATAAATAGCTCTCAAACTTCTCTGAGCACATTACTTTTTCTAAGCATCATAAATCTGTGAGTTGGAGTGCAGGACAAAATCCTCCTTACAGCAGAAGACATTTTGAGAAGAAAATGCTAGTTAGGAAAGCTGCTAAGACTCTGTTATCAAAGAAAGAAAGAAAGAGAGGAGCATATATAATGTTACAGAGTCAGCGGTTTCTCAGTGTGCAGTCTTTTTTGACAGAATAAGCCATGCCTCTGTAGTCTATTGCAAAATCAATTTTGTTCTTGGCAATTTGCGTCAACTCTATTCCAGCTGCAGACATTGTGACAATAGCAAGTTGTTTTCCAAACAGAGGCTGACTACTCCATGCTACGGTAACAAACAAAGTCTTCCCAACATCTCACTTAAATCCATGTCTATTTAGTATTGGCTTTAGTGCAGTGTTTACACTGCATAAAAGATTAACATCTCATCTTTGTATAATCATTGAAGGACCTGGAACAGATGCTGCTCTGAGGGAAGTTTGTTTTCCTTCAGGGGAAGGGGAACAATGTCTTCAAAGTGGAAACAAAAAACCTTCTGTCGTTGCAAAAGGACAATTACTGCAACACCCACATCGGGTGGAAAAAACCGACACATTTTAAATTAAGCCTCATTTTCTTTCATTTTAACGATGGGTTGGGAGCTATGGATGTGAAAGGAAACACCAATGGTGTTTCATAAGCAAATCAGCATTTCAAGCAATGGAGAGCCGAGTGTTTTTCCTTTTAAATTGCCCGTCTTTTAGCATGAAGAACTTTCTTAGAGTGCATGCAAAAGAACATGCAAGGTTCTCTGCAAGCAGGGAGTCTATAAACAGGCATATTTCATTGCTTCTTTGCTTATTCATAGTATTGTACTGGATATGGAGATCAAGCTCTTTTTTTCCTATCTGCTGGCTTTGCTAGAGCTCACTGAACTTTCACAGATACAGTGAGTGAGAAGGCAGAAACATGAAGCTGCATGCTGTAAATTGGCAGTGAGAATAGAGATGCGTGGTAGATGTATTAATCACAGTCTTTCTAAAGTAAAAAGATACAGGAGTGTCAAGGAGCTACTCTCCAGCTTTACCACTGAGCAAGAATGGTCCATGGTTTATCGGATAAAACCAACAATGTTGTGTCAGGTCTGCTTCAAGACTTCTTCCACATACATAAACTCATTTTAAACACTGCTGTCATCACAATTTAAGTCACAAGAAGAGAAGATGCTTCCTTCAACTTTTAGAAGTGCTCACGTGAGGGCTGTAATCCCTGAAATAGATTATAAACCACAATCCAAGGTTAGATGAACACCAAAGAGCAACATTTTCTTGCTTTCTTATCCTTGTGAGACTCCCTGCCCCAAAGTAAAATGTTGCAAAAACAAAAGGTGTTATCTGAAGAATACTTTCCTGGAATATATGATGTCTCTGAAAATATAGTACTTACTATGTTTTGGAGGTAACATTTAAAGTGTAAATAATTAGTTTCAACAAGAGGACAGTCATATCTAAAAGACGCAGGGTCTTGTAACATGTAAATAGCATTGAAAGGGCTTTAAGATCTCAATAGTGGTAGCCATACACCTGGACCCCCAATTTTTGTGGTATGTGAATTATTACAGTTATTTTAGAATAAAGACAGAAATTCTAGGATGATAGACATTACATACCCTGGTGACTGATCATAACTACAAAATATTTATGTATCCCAAAATCACAGTTACAGAACTCCATATCTTATCAGACAACCCTTAAATGGATCTCCCCAAACCTCACAAGAAATATTAAGACAACTGTTTAAAATAATAAATATCTCCAGGCTGAGATCTTCAAAGTTCAACAATCTGTTAGGTTTCTTGTGCATAGCAGTTATCCCTTACCACTGCAACCAGTAAGTAAAAACTTCAAAATGTATTTTTCAATCAAATCTGTGAATGGTATGCCATCACTACATTTCCTATACCACTGATGCTACCTACAAATCGGTTTTGGTTTTCTTATAATATACATATCCACATTTCTGTCAGAAGAAAAATACAAGAATTAAACCTGAACTTTTTTAAGTCTTAAAGAAACTCAAGTATATTGCTTCTTTTCCTGTCAGAACTAAGATTACTTACTGTAAAACCTGTGCTTGGTTAGTGGTTTTCAAATTACTAATGTTTGCTGGTTGTCAATATGTCTAGCCATTTTACTAGAGCAAGTTTCACATGGAGATATAAATAATTACAGAGTGTTTTCAGTTCACATTTTGATAACTTAAACTACTTGATTTGAATTCTAAATTCATAAAGCTAGTGCTGATTCTTTGCTTTTGGATTTAACATTTCACTTCATACTGCTGATCAGGGTAGTGAGTATTGCACACTGGGGACCAGTTTAGAGTTGTGCATGAATATTTGCAGATGAAGGAAAGTAGGAGAGAGATGCATGGCTTACTTATGGTAATCACCCAGGTTAAGCATTAATCCACGGTATGCAAAGTGCAGCACGAACTATCATCTGTACTAATCATTACATCTGAGGCTGTCTGAACTGAAAGAAATCTGTGGTATGTTGTGACATGTTACTGTTCATTGTCATCTTATTTCAGAAGAGAACTATCACGACATGCTTCTGTCTCACTTAAATAACCAGATAGTCTTGCCTATGTAACCCTCATTTTCCTTAATTTTGCTCATTCTCTGCTGGTAATATCACATTACTAAATAAGCAATGACTAAATTACGACAAGTGGAAGATGGATTTTTATGAGCTTTCTCACAGAGCATATATATCCATTTGGGGCAGAACGATATCTTGTCTGACTTTAGTGATGCTCACAGCATATTTTTTAGATTGTTGACTGATTTGATGACTCTGTCTAACTGTTCTTCTCACTATATTGCGTGCTCATTTTTAAGGATGCCCATACTGGAGTTTAGTTTGCATACATGATCCTTATGTTTGTGTACGTAACACAAAATATGTGTTTTGAAGTTTATACAAATAGAAACTATCTACATTTGTGACTTAATGTATTCATGTTTAAAGGTCCTGGACCAAAATTTCAAAATACTGTCTATCTGTTCATGATTAACTTTCTGTAGGAATTGCTGCATAGTAAAATAACCTCTGGGTATAGATTAGTTTGTCTGGCAACCTCATGCTTTTGAATTGCCCAGAAAGAACTTCTTTGAGCACTACAAATATTTACAGAAAAAAAAATCACATTTTTTTGCATTTCTGTGTTCAAGCATTTTAAAGAAGTTCTACCAAAGCATGTAACACCATTTGCTTTAGGCAGTTCCTAGTAATGAATATTAGACAGCCTTCATTTTTCATCAGATATCTGGTAGAAAACGGTACACCACTCCAGTGATTTAATGATACAAGCAGACAGCAACGCAATGGCAGACAAAGGAAGAAATTTAACTTTAGAAAGAAATGATGTCAACAAAATCTGTGATGTCTTCGATAACATACCTCAAAGCCATGATAATGCCTAGCATTTGGCAGCTCTGCAACATCCTTTATGGTCCCATGATTCCTTTCTTTTTATATGCTAGTACCCACTAGAAGAGTCTCCCGTCTGTCTGTTCATAGCTCCCTCCTGGCCTGTTGAGGCCAAAATGTATGGTGAGACTCAAAAAGCAGTAAATGTATGCCCCTGTCATGCTCAATGTTGCTTTCAGGTCTACCTGGGGAGGGAGAAGGTTTTTTGGTAGGACTCCCAGTGGTTCCATGAGGAGTGAGGGAAAACTTAGTTGATTCCGTCTGGCCCATAACTCCTGCAGTCTGGTGTACTCCCTCTCTCCCTGACTTGTTGCTATTCTACTTTTCATCTCTTAGCTCAATGAAGCTCTCGTAAGGTAACTGAGGAGCACCAAAGCTTCAGATTCCTGTTTTGTTCTTGGCAGAGGAAAAACTTTGTGGAGTGGACTGCCTTTATCTAAAGGCTCTCTCCAAATTGACATACAGGAGGAGATTGTTCTTAGAGAGTGTCCTTTGTCATTTCTGTCTTTGTTCTCTCAGTTTTATGTTACTGGAGATGACTAACATGGTGAAACATGTAAAATGTGAAACATCCGCATAGAGCAGAGTTGAATTAAAATCCCAAATGTGTCTGCTATGGCATACACAGCCTGTTCAGAAAAAAATAATTGAGCATGCAGAAACTTGTGTAAAATCACCACAAGATAAGCATAATCATAGTTATCCTTACATCATCTGCTGTATGAAATCATGCTAACCAAACGAATTATTCAGGACACCACAGATTTTGAGATGTAAGTGTTTAGGCTCCTTTCCCACATTGCAGTTTCGCCAATGGGACGAGCACGAGCTAACAGGGAGTAGGACCATCAAGAAAGCTCAGAAAGAGGATTCCTGGAAAATGTGGGCCAAATCCTCAGCTTTTCCAGACGACATCCCCTGGAGCCTTTTCAGGCTCTGTCTTCTATGCATGGCATCAATGGGCTACTGCACTGGTATTTGATCAGTGTCTATGACTTATGGCTTGGATTGCAAAGTGCATGAGCATAGTTAGTGCTACTTAAGGGAACAATAACTAATCAGATATATGCTTTCTGTAACTGAACACACGCTTCACTCCTCTACCTAATCGTATCCTCCTTTTTTTTCTAAAGAACACAGGAACACTTCACTGGAAACTGCATGGAGATGCAAATATAAAGTGGAATGAGAGCTGGGTTTAAAGCTAATGTATAATCACTCCATGTGAATAAGATACAGGTTCAGTTCAGTCTCCTCCCCTCTCCTTGCCCAGCGGATGCTGACACAGGAGCAGAATTTATCACACAGTAACTATACCACAATTGCCATTTGCAGTTCTCCTTTTTTAAGTTATAACTTCAAGAAACAATATTTCAGGGCAAGATATGCTGTTTAATCCCTCGTCTGTGTACAGTTTTGTGAAAGCTGTTACAAAAATAGATTGGTGAGTACAGAATTAACATAAGGCACTGACCTGGATTTTCAGGGAGCAGTTGTTTTATTACCTGTCCTTCTCTGTTGTAATTTTCTCATCATTTGATGCTTCAGAAAACATGAGTTCAGGAATCTTCGATTTAAGAGCATTTATGCTTCCAGCTAACTTTCTCAGAATGCTTTATGACATTTATTTATTTGGCTGTTCTGTAGCAGCACTTTTAATATATACAGCGAAGGAAAGCTGTGTACTGCTTTTGACATTGGTGGCCATCCATTGGACTGTCTATCCTAGAGTCTCTATACATGAAGAAAGCTGTTAGAAGATCTGAAAAATGCAAGTGAGGTATACCACAGTTTGCTAGACTATTTTAAATCCAGTTTCCTTTTTTTCAAGGGTTGAAAGGATAGGATGGGTAGGTACATGATGCTCATCAGGCTGAAAATGCATTGAACAATAGCCAGAACTGAGTCTACTTTTTGCACTGCTTTTTTTTTTTTTAAACACATATATGAAACCTTATTTCTCTGTCACCCCCAGTTAAAGAGGAATTCTCTCTTCAGTTCTCTGCAGAAGGACTTTTCCCTGTCAATTAAGGGAGCTATTGTCAAGTGAATCTAAAGCATTAATTGCTGTCCCTGGAGCTCCTAAACCCTTTCTTGTGAACAATGTTTATGTCAAAAAACACACTGCTATCGAAGATTTCCTCATCAGTTGGATCATTGTGATTTTCAGTTCAGGGCAGAAAGAACTGAAAAGATCTGGGTGATTTTTGACACTACAAAAAGAAAAGGAGGGCAGCATTAAATTTTAAGATGAAGCAAAGAAAGGAACAGCAAGGTACCTTTTCTTCAACGTTACACATAGAAGAAATTATCCTGTGAACTACCCTGTAGAGTATCCTGTGAGCTGCCCTGTAGAGTACTGCAAATGTATAAAACATCCAGAAGACATCAGTAGGAAAAGAATGAGCTGTTTTCTTCTTATCTTCTTGTCAGGTAGTCTTTTCTGACTGCAGATGATGTGACACAGTACCAGCTTCCATGAGTTAAAGACTCGATAAACAAACCAGAGCGTGCAGTGGCATCAGAACTGTTCTTAGTGCACAGGCCTCACAGTCATCAGGTGTACTTCTGAAGGTTAATGTGACATTTATCTGAGCACAGTAGGCAAGTGGGAGCCAAACATGCTACACCTTGAGAAGCATACTGAGAAACTTCGAGAGAAAACACTAAAAGAAATATTTTCTTATCAATAATATCCCATTAAAGTAGCCAACTTAACAGAAAGGGCTGTGCTTGCAGAATGTAGGATACCAGTTCAGAAAACCCTACTGAGATTCAGTTCAGAAGTTTATGATCCAAATTCTGTTGATTCCGGAAGCATGGCAGAGAGATCCTCCCTCTCCCACAACAGCATTGGCCCCCTGATCCTTCAGGTCTTTTTCTTTATATTCAACTTCAGAGTCCCAGAATGAGGGAAGTGGGGCAAAGGATTTCCTTGGTCATGACCATAGTAATTTGTTCTCAGACTCTAGTCTGTCCTTGGAAGGGTTAATATCTTCACAGAGCCAGGTGCTTCTTTCCACAGAATTAAAATACACAAAGAGGTTAAAACAAAGGTGTCAGCACCATAGTATACTTCAGACTTCTTATGCTGTCTAACAGTGCTTTAAATGACAGAGCTCTCATTTCTTTCTGTTGCTCTGATGTGTTACACCATTCCTAGGACCTGGTCACTCTTTCATTGTGAAATATGTCTTAAAAGACATGAGGATCAGAAACTTTAGTATAAATTGGGAAAGTGTGACTGTAGCGTCACCAAAACCTTGCTAACTCACAGCATCTCACTTTCCGGAATACCACTCCATTCTAGGAAACATGATCCATAACTCAGTCCTGCCACTTCTCCTCAGCCCTTGCTTTCTGAAAGGGATAATAACAAATCTATTGCCATGATTTGGAGCTCTGACCAAGTAAAGATTAAGACCGTATTTCATCCCTGTTCATGAATGACTTCTGCACTGCAATGAAATAAATATCTCCTTCTGTAGAGCAATGCAAGTAAAGCAATAAATCCCCTCCTGGTTATAAAAGGAGCGGGGGTGGTCCCTACCCATGTACAGAAGGAAGCCAGCAAAAGAAACTGAAGCAACATCTTACATGCAAAGATGCAAACACTGTGCAATGGGCAGTGTGATGTTCTAGGCAGAGAACCCAGGGTTTAGTGATGCTGGGGTGCTGCCAAGGGCTCTCTCCCACAGGCAGCCCAAGTGAGCACGTGGGAGCGATGCTCCAGAAGTATCAGAGCAGGAGAGCATCTTCAGCATGCCGTGTTGCAGTGTCTGGCTGAAAAAACTGCTGCATCCTTAGATGAAGTGACTAGTCATGTGTCGTGTTAAAATGGGTAAGGGAGTCTGATAAGTAGCAAACGGAAAGCCCTACTGTTGAGTCATGAGGTTCAGAGCAGACCTCTGCGTTCTAAACTCTCTCTCAGAGAAGAGTCTAGGTGTGGCTGGATCTACTCCTAGTCCCAGATTGGTTAATGGTTTATGTCTAAAGGGTTAAGTGTGGAGCCACTTGGCAGATTCAAAGTTTGCCTGTCAGAGCCCCTCCAAGGACTTTCACTGAAGTAGTTTCACAAAGTTGAAACATGAGGCAATTTATTCAAGTGACAGCTATCACAGATTTGGGATTGCTGTTGATAAATGCATTGGAAAAGTTGAGCTCCAGGTAATAGTTTAGTGCTTTAGTTAACAATGTGTTCCCAGGGATACGTCTGACAAAATCAGAGGCGCGACTCTTACCAAAAAGGCATCCCTTCTCAGGGGGGGAGGGAAAGGAGGTTCAGGCCCCTTTGACCCATCTGTCAGGTAAAGTTCTCGCTTGGCTCCTCCTTCCAAAGAGAGTTTTCAAGTGCCAGTTTTTATATGTTTGGAAATCTTTTGGTGAGGTGGGACTAAGTCAATTATTGTGTGTCCATTGGCTCTTGGCATGGAATGATGTGTCGTCACAAACGGGACTCAGCAGTTTAACACAACTATGGAGCGGGTATCTTTGTATGTGCTTCCAGGGACCATCTGTTCTTTATCCAAAGCAATCTCTGGTGCCCCACAGATCACTTGATTTACAGTGATGGGCTATCCCCCCTTACTTCTGTCTGACAACATACATGCAAGTTAATTGCTCCCTTAGTTAACTCCTCAGCTCTTGACGCCTGAGTCCAAACATGTCTTTCGTCTTGCATTGACAAGTCCAGCAAGGTCATCGATTAGAACATGATACTATGGCTAAAAGTGAATGCAAGATTTCGGCTTTTAAAATTACATGGAAGAGTATCCAGGTGTATGTATGAAGATATTTACCATCTTTGCATGCATCCTTCTGTTCAGCCAAACATAAATGTTCACCCCTTTTTGTATGTCATGTAAGAAACTAACTGCAGAAAAACACAGCAGTGATGAGCATATTAATTCAGCTATGTTTTCATTTGGAGTTTGCAACCTCAAGTAGTCTGAAGATAAAAGAAATTAATAGCAATATAGAAACTAATGACAATTTTCTGTTCATGCCCAAATATTCCTCAAGGATGAAGGATATTAGGTTATGTCTGGACAAGTGTTCCCTGCCACTATTTTATGTAAAGAATGTTCTGCGTTATAGGAAAAAAAAGAGTAAGTTTCATCTTTGGTCTGAGAACTGAACATTAAAAGAAACTTGCAATCCTCTATGGCACGGCCATGATGCTGGTTGTTACTTGGGCTCATGAAAAATGCTTCAAGGAGAAAATGGTATTTTTTCATCATGAGTCCAGATGTTTGAAGTGGCAAACTGAAAGCAGATGCGGTGCTATGTGAAACGCAGTAACAGGGGCATGTAAGGGCATGGAGAGATGCATTGTCTGCCTGGGTCCACAGAAGCCCACTGAGTCCAAAGCCAAAATGAGGAATTGCAGTATTGAAACTGCAAGCAGCCCTGGCTGTGTTTGTGCCACAGAAACCTGCCAACTGGACCCAAAAGTGCTTATGCCTATTGCCCAGAAATGTTTCTTCAAGTCAAGTGATATGTTACCAAAGCCAAAATCTGGAAAGATGCAAAAGCTTCCAACCTCTGTGGGGTGCTCCCTGTGCAACTGCCATGCACCTGGAGGCCATCACTGCAACCTCCCGTAGAAACTCCAGCAAGGCATCTGGGACTGGAATGAACATGTCTCCTGTTGCCCTCACGGTTGGTCTTCTTCCTCCTCCAGGGGAAAGAGCAGGCATGAAGAAACAACTGTAAGCCCAGAAACCATTTTGCAGTGTCCAGTTCCAGAACTCAAAAAAACAGTAATTCTGTCCAACAGAGATACGAAGTGTGAAAGGATACCATTGGAGTCAACACTAAAACACTTTTTTCCATCTCACTTCCCTGTAGAGGTTGTCTTGTGGACAATCACACCACAACCAATAGTCCAAAACCTAAATGTTCAGCCTAGACTAAATTTTTGTCTTTTTCCCAGCCAAAGGTTTTTGATATTACTTATTCCTCTGCTGCCACTACCTTGAATGTAAACTTACAGAGCTTTCACATGTACCTGTAGCAGCGAGTCTCTCTCTAAAACACCAATGTAAGCCTCTCCACCACATGCTTGATGTGCTTGGGATTGTGCTGCTTAAACAGAGCCCATAAACAGGGAAAGGACTGCTTAGGCGACTAAAACTAGGCCTCAGATTTGTTACAAGCTATTGCAGCCAACATACCAGACTACTAATTTCATAAACAAATCAAGTTTCATCTTTAGGGACTTAGGTTTTTTTCTGCATAGAATCCTGTTTTGCATTACTGAGTAATTTACTGCTTCGATTCCCTCATTTCTCAAGGTCAGCCATTGCCTCCTGAATGCTATCCCAGTTTTCTTTTGAAGTGACAACGCTTCTTACGTTTGTGGCATCAGTAACTGGTATGAGCTGGTGTGGCATTCTGTGTGAAAATCTGAGTCTGCAATTATTCTGCTGACCTCCAGCTTCTCTTTCTTAAGAAAAGCCGATAATTTTCCTTGTAGCAATTGGATCAAGCATTTTGCTAAGACTGAAGCAAATTAGATTTAACCCATTTGCTTTTCCTAGAAAATAATTAAATTTTCTCTAATGTCTTAACTTCTGACCAAAAACAAGTCTAAAGGAGCATCACCTCCTTGGATCAGGGTGTCTTTTTGTCAATAGATCTGTCAGATGTCACATCAAGGCAAAAGCAGGCCCTATCTTTTTTTAAGCATCTGTTCTCCAGTGTGTACCTTGAAGGTTAAAGTCTTTGTAAAGACACAATTACCAACAGTACTTCTCTCCTTCTAATAATATTCCAGTATTCTCATTCCAGAATAACAACTGTTTGATAGTTTACCTGAATTTTGTAAAGTTATGATAAGAATGTCCATCTTGTGTTCTTTGCACCAAAAATGTTTGTGTGTGTATACACACATGCTTACTCTCACTCACACACATATTTAATCCTCCTCACTACCATAAATTTCAGTGATTCAGCAGTGAATTATAACAATTCAAAATCAATGTTTTATACAAATCCTCAATTACTCACCACTTCCAGCTCTAAGCAAGAACCACTTTCTCTTCAAAGCAACACAAAACAGCAAAACAAGACTTTAAGAGGAATATATTCAGCCTGCCAGAGGAAAACTAATTGCAAAGCTAGGGCTCCAAAGCCACAGCCCACTCCTGAATATACCTCTTTATTTCAGTATCTTGTATGATCAAAGAGTTTAATCAACCTATCTTTCGAAGGCAGACAGAGAACAGCATTTAAGTTTGCTATTCACATTTAGTTTGGAGATTTCATGGCCTTTGAATCTTTACGCGAAAAACTTTAGTTGGAATGTCTTACTAATGGTATTTTCCTTGCTATTACTCTCTTTGAACATAAAAAAGAGGCTACTGTTTCTGTCACCTGTATCTATGCAGTGGGTTGGTTTTGGCTGGCTACTGGGTGCCCACCAAGCTGCTTTAGCAATGCCCCTTCTCAGCAGGACAGTGGGAGAAAATAATGACCAAAAGCTTGTGGGTTGAGATAAAGACAGGGTGATCACATCATGGGCAAAACACTTAACTTTTGGGGGAAATTAATTTAATTTAATGCCAATTAATATCAGAGTAGGATAATGAGAATTATAAACAACATTAAAAATGCCTTCTTTGCATCTCCCCTTCCCAGTCTCAGCTTCACTCCTGACTCTTCTACCTCCTTCCCCCAGGTGGTGCAGGAGGATGGGGAATCGGGGTTGTGGTCAGTCCGTAACATTTTGCCACTGCTACCTCCTAAGGCTCTTCCCCACTCCAGCATGAGCTGCCTCTCATGGGATACAGTCCTTCATTAATTTCTCCAACATGGGTCTTTCCCCTAGGCTGCAGTTCTTCAAGAACTGCTCCAGCATGGACCCTTTCAATGGAGTACAGTCCTTCAGCAATGGACTGCTCCAGCATGGGTCCCTTATGGGGTCACAGAAGACCCACTCCTGTGTGGGCTCTTCTCCATGGGTCTCACCTCCTGCAAGAAGCCTGTTCTTTTATGGGTGTCCACAGGCTGCAGCATCCTTGAGGGCACATCCACCTGCTCCGGCATGGAGTCCTCCATGGGCTGCAGGTGGAGATTTGCTCCACTGTGGACTTCCATGGCATGCAGGGGCACAGCCTGCCTCACCATGATCTTCTTCATGGGCTGCAGGGGAAAAATCTCTGCTCTGGCGCCTGGAGCACCTCCTCCCCCTCCTTCTTCACTGACCTTGGTGTCTACAAGGCACTTTCTCCTATGTTTTCATACTCTTTTTCCTCACAGCTGTTGCACAGTGTTTTTAGCTCTATCTTAAACATGTTATCACAGAAGTACCACCACTGACACTGAGGGGCTCAGCTTTGGCCAGTACCAGATCTGTCTTGGAGCCGGCTGGAACTGCCTCTGACTGACATGGAAGCAGCTCCTGGTGTCTTGTTACAGAAGCCACCTCTGCAACCTACCCCCACTACCAAAACATTGCCACATAAACCAAATACATGCTACCCCTTCTCTCTATGAATCATATATTTAGGAATTCTCATTAAAATACACATTCACTACAGAATCTTCACAAACTTCACCTACAGCAACAGAAAGAATTCCCCACATTAAAGTCAAACTAACATCATCACAAAACTGACAAAAGTGGACAATTTACACACACTCCACCCCTCATCTGTTCATAACAAAAATTCCCCACAATTATTCCGCTCTCTGGCAATGCCCAGCCTATGTTTTGCCCATTACCTCTCGCATTTACTGTTCTTATCTCAAATTCCTCTAGAGCCCCACTATTGGGCCCAAAAAAGACTGAGGTGGGTAGATGTTGGCTGGCTGCCAGGTACTTCCAAGCTGCTCTCTCACTTCCCCTCCTCAGCAGGACAGGGGGAGAAAGTAGGATTAAAAAATCCTGGGTTGAGATAAAGGCAGGTTAATGACAAAAAACAATGGCCACATGCAGAAGCAAAGCAAACCAAAAAGATTTATTCTCTACTTCCCACTGTCAGATGTCCAGCCACTTCCTGGAAAACTGGGCCCCAGTATGCATAGTGGTTGCTTCAGAGGACAAACACTTCACTGACACATGTGCCCGCTCCTCCTCCTTGCTCTTGCCTTTTGTTGCTGAACACGACATCCTGTGGTGTGGGATATCCCTTTGGTTAGTTTGGGTCAGTTATCTTGTCTATGGCCCCTTGAAACCTCTTGTCCACCACCAGCCCATGGGCCTTTGGAGGGAAGGTTGGAGAGATAACCTTGATGCCATACGAGCACTGCACGGCAGTGGCCAAAACATTGGTGTGTTATCAACACCATTCTTGCTACAAATACAAAGCACAGCACTATGATGGCTGCTGCCGGGAAAGTCAACTCCACCCCAGCCAGACCAAATACAATATAACAGCTATTCTTGTTCTTGCACAACCTAAACAGCAAGTTTTGGCTTAGACTGAATTTAAAGTACACGTAGCTGGCAAAGAGTTGTAAGAAACTAAGGTGTTTGATAATGGATCAGACAAAGGCCATAGTGGCCTGGTTTCCTACCTCTTACTGTGGCAAAGAGCAGAGGTTGTGGGAGGGGTGAAGGAATTGGGAGAAATGATTATTTCCCTGGAATGAGGAAGTCCATCCGTTCCTGAGGCAAACCAGTGCGTCTGGAGACTAATCAACTGATATATTCTCTCTCAGTTTGCCTGCTCTTTCTTATATTCACTTTTACTTTTAGAGTCCTTAATATCCAGTGGCCCAAAACCTTAACAACCAATTTCATAATGTAATTATGCATTGCTAGCAAACTGCTTCCTTTTCCTGAGAAATCTCACAGGGTGCTCCCTAACTCCTGGATTACAAAGAAAAGCAATCTCCATTCCAGATGCAGTATATACATATGTTTTATGATTTTACAGACTCCTGTCATATTTTCATCCTCTTTCAAGACAAGTACTCCAACTGTGCTGAGTCTTTTCCTCTGTGGAAATGGTTCCAAACCCATGGATCAGCTTTGTTGCCCTCTCTGTGCCGTTCTTAGTTCGCCTGCAATATTTCAGCAGTCTCCAGTATAATTTGATTCATTTTTTTCCACAACCTCTTAAAGTATCTGTGAGATAGTTCATAGGAAACTTACTCTGTACATTTCATGCTGGTGAGGTCCACACAGTTTACACAGGTTAAAGTGCCATACTAAGCTGCGTAATTTTAGGATACTTAAGAGAGGGAACTGTCTAATTTAAGATGGTGTATTTACTGTGCAAATAATTGTCAGAAAATATGTTTGCAAGAGGCAGCATGGAGATTCTGCTGATAATCTTAACTATCATATTGTCTCTTGAGTGATTAACTGTGTATTCATAATAACTTCCTTTTCAAGTTATTAGTTTTTAAAGGAATCTTATGCTAATTTCCGAATACTGCCACAGGCATTTTGGGTCTGACTCAAACTCATATCTTGTATTTATGGCAATGCTTCTGGCCTATTCAGTGACATTCTTGGAAGAATCCGATGAGTTATGATCCCAGAGACAAGAGAGGATCGGGAGATCCTTTTGAGGATCACCTCCTCCAAATTCAAGAACAGCCCATCCCAATGAGCAGGAAATGAAGCAAAGGGAGAAAAAGGCCTGCAGTAGAGGTGGAAGAAGGGACAAGTGACTCTGGAAGAGTACAGAGACACTTTCTGCATGTGCAAGTAGGAAAGCCAAAGTCCACCTAGAGTCAGATCTGAAGAAAGGGTCTTCTGCAGGTATATTAACAGAAGAAGGAGAACTAGGGGAAATGGGGACCTGATGCTGAATGGGGCAGGGGAACAGGTGGCAAATGGCATAAGAAAGGCTGAATCACTCAGTGATTTCCTTGTAGATAGTACCAGCCTTCAGGGACCTAATAATAAGTAATACCAGCCTTCAGGGATGCCAGGTCCTTGAGAACAGTGGGAAAGTCCACCAGGAAGGAAAAGGAGGATCACATTAAGAATCATTTAAACAAACTGCACACAAGTCCACAGAACCTGATAACATAGACCTGCAAAAGCTGAGGAAGCTGCCTGGTTGCAATGCCACTCTTAATTAGCTTCAAAAGGTCATAGCAATTTGGAGAGGTTCCTAAGGACTGGAATAAAGCAATCTCTCCAAGAAGGGCAGGAAGGAGAATCCAGGGAAGTAGAGGCTAGCACATCTCACCTCTATCACTGAAAGGTGATGAAGTGAATAATCCTGCAAATATTTCCAAATATTTGAAAGACAATAAAGTGATAGGGAGTAGTCATCACGGATTTATGAAGGGGAAATCATGTCTGACCAACCTGATAGTCTTGTACAATGAGATGATGAGCTCAACGGATGAGGTGAGAGCAAAGGATGTTGTTTAGATTGATTTTAGGGAGGCTTTTGATACCGTCTTCATAACATCTCCACTGACAGAATTATGAAATACAGACTAGATACATGGACAGTAAGACAAATCGAAAATGATCTGAGTTGCATGGTTTACTAAAAAGCTGTGATCATCAGCACAAAGTCCAGCCAAAAGTCAGTCACTAGTGGCACCTAAGGGGTAAATACTAGAGCCAATACTGTTCAACAGCTTCATGAATGACCTGGATGTTGAGGTAGAGTGCACCCCCACCAACTATGCAGACAGAAAACTGGGAAAAGTGACTGATAGATCAGAGTGTAGTGCTGCCATTCAGAGGGACTTCAAGAGTCTGGAGAATTGAGTCGACATGAACCTTATAAAGTTCAACAAGCAAAGTGCAAAATCCTGCACCTGGAAAGGAATAAACCCATGCAGCATTACGTAGTAGAGTCAACTGTTTGGAAAGCAGCTTGACAGAAAAGATCCTAAGAGTCTCGGTGGCCAAGAAGTTGACCATGAGCCAGCAATGCACATTTTAGCAAAGAAGGCCTACAGCATCCCGGGCTACACAAGGTAAAGCATTGCCAGCAGGTGAAGGAGGTGATTTCTCCCTTCTATCCATCACTGGTGAGATGCATCTGGAATGCTGGGTCCATTTCTGGGCTCTCCAGTACAGGAGAGACATGGACATACAGGACTGAGTCCATCAGAGGCCGTAGGGATGATAAAGGTGCAGGAGCATCTGCCATATGAGGAGAGGCTGAGACAGCTGGAAATGTTCAGGCAGGAGAAGAGAAGGCTCAGGAGCGTCTTAGCAATACATGTAAGTACCTGATGGGAAACAGTGAAGAAGGTGGAGCCAGACACTTCTCAGTGGTGCCCAGGGGGAGGACAAGAGACAATGGTCACAGTCTGAATTGCAGGAGATTTCATTTAAACATAAGAAAAAACAACGAGTGTTTTGGGTGTTTGTTTGTTTGTTTGTTTTTTTACTGTGCATGTGGTCAAACACTGGAACAGGTTGCATGGCAAGGAGTTATTCAAACCTCAGCTGAACACAGCCTTGCATTACCTGCTCTAGCTCTCTATGTTTTGAAGAGGAGGGCTGGACTAGATGATCTTCAGAGATGCCTTCCTAGCTCATTCATTCTGTGATTCCATGAATGTCAAGATCTTCCAGTTATATCCTGTTTAAGAAGTTCAAATATTTGTACATGCACTATCTACACAGATATATCTTTGTGTTGCCTGTGACTTCTGTACTATAATTACAGTTCTGTCAAGTTTGCCCTGTAATTCTTTCCACAGGGTTCTTCCACATAACAACTGACATTTTCTCCAAATATATGAAGGGCATAATACTTTGTCACCTAGAGGTGTCTTCTGCGACACTGCAGCCTCATGTCACACAATTTTCCCCCAGATAGCTACTTCACATGAAATTCTTAAAGTGAGAAATTCCTTGGGTTAATAGAATGAGTTGGAGCATAGGCAGAGACGTAATATGACCATAAATGGACAATTAGTGAGATGCATCTTCATTTCGTTTGTTTCTAAAGTGCTGTCTTTATGAAATGTCCTTGAATTATTCATATTTTTTTGAGAGATGAGAAAATTTACTGCCATGTTAATTGTTGCCAAAGAAGGGTCTCTCAAGCTACCAGCCTCTGTCCCTTATCCTCTTTCCAAACATAATTCTTCAAAACAAAAGTTTCATAAGTAAACATAGATAAATATCTCACATTAGTTTAATGGAGAAGATGTTTTTCTCAAATTCATTGAAATTCTTGTAAAGGCTGCTGGCCTTTTGAGTCTATTGATTATCTCCTTTCAGACCCAAGGACATCCAGAATTATACAAATGTAAAGGATATGGAAAAAAAAACATTTTGTGTGAATGTCAGCTGATCTTCTGTCTGTCTGATCACTTTCAGCTGACTGCTAGTGCAAAAGCATTTTTTTTTGTTAGATGAGATAAGGGTGTTTATAGTAGTAGCAAGACACACAATAGTTACTGACAGATCAAAACTAAAAAGTGTCAAAAGCTGTTGCCATTCTGTCCCTGCTTGGATCACAGACCACCAACCTGGTAATGACTGATCTGCTGTAACAAACATGAAGAATCAGAGCATTAACAGGACAAGGCAGGAAGCTAAAAGATGTGAAGATGTGCTGTTTTAAAACTGGGTGAGATCCAGTTTTCATAGAGGGCATCTGAAGTTAGATTTGTATTTGTGTTGGAGAGCTACTCAGTGCAGTCACTGGAGCTTGGAAAGTGCTCAGAGCACACTAAAGTGGATGTTTGTTGCATGGCTGTATGAATCTCAGCCTCTGACAGACTAGGACCAAATGACAGGCTGGTATGGGTGTACATTGAGCACAGACAACTCCAAACTGCATGAAGGATACTAGCTCCCGGTAGTACATCAGGTGTGAGCAGTTGAAAATATGACTTTCTATAAATGACTGATTATTTTTTCATGGTCTTCTACAGTCTTTAAGTGAGAAATCTGTCAATATAGTTAGTTCTTGTTAGGCAGCAGATGCAACTCCACACAGACAAGCTGAAGATGCATTCTCATGAGGAAAGAACTAATGACCCAGGCCACTCCTAGACCTTGAGGCTACACCCCAGCACCATGGTAAATAACCCCAAAGGAAGTTAGAACCTTCCTGGCAATGAAAAAGGCCACATTTAAGGCATGGTTTTTCAGGTTCTGTAGCCTAGGACAGCACCTCCCCTTCTGGGAGGTTAAAAACTCCCAGAAGATGCAAATGAAAGAATAGTTGTGCAGCCGTTTCAAAGCCACTACAAACAGAACGTGGGATTTCACTAGAGGCAGCATTGGTGTGACTATTATTCATGGTACAACAATTGAGAAATAGCGCTTGCAAACCTCCTGCCTGAGACTTCTCCACTGTGCCTCTCAATCTTCTCTGTCTGACTCACCAGTGATGGACTTCAGAGAGGTACAGGTTGAGAACCCACATATTTAGCTCTGGAAGAAGGGAAAACACAGGTGTGGCTGCACTCCCAGAAGACCTCCCTGTCTTTGTACAGTCCCTTTCCACTGCAACATCTTTGCAATGGAATTTGGTCACACTTTTGGCTACCTGATCTCCCAGCTCTGCATAGTCTCTGCCTGTTCTCCAGCACAACTAGAGAAGATCGGGAACCTGGAGCTGAAAGCTTCACATGACAGTGCGGATGCCAGATACAAGGACAGCTGCCATACAGTATCACAGGAATTCACTGGATTCCTCCTTCTACATTCATATCTGAGTCTATTAGTACCTGCTGGGCCAATTCACTTCCAATGCCACCCAGTGTAGGCAAAATTCTCATGTTATTTCCACTGCACCTGGTCCAAGAATGTTCTATGAAGTTTAAAGTGCCCCAAGATCTGCACTAGGTCAATCCCTGCATAAACATCCAGGGAATGATATGGCATAAAGCACATGTACAGCCATATGACACCAGTGGTTTTGCATGTCTATTCAGTTTCTGAAGGCACAATCCACCTTGCTGTCAGTGCCGGCTAGAATATAATACAGAAGGGGAGCATCATTTGATAGACATAGCAGAAATGGGCTAGCGTCTCTCCTTGTCCATGGCTGCAGGCTCTATTTGCCAAGGAGGTCTTCTGTTGTCAGGAAATCAGACAGGTTGCCTGCTGAAAACATCAGATGTGAAAGTCTACTCAGACTCTCACCTCATCGTGACAGTCCTTAGTCAGTACAATAGCATTTAAGCACCGAAGCATTTAATACAGACGTGAAGAGTTGTCTTCTGTAGCAACTTCAGGTTGAGTTTCTGCCTGAGTGGCAAGGCAACTTTTTCTTCCTGGACTTCTGATGCACGCTTGGATATGAAGTAATTTCAGATGTCTTTGGCAGCTCCTCTTGGTTATTTGCAAGTCAGATAATAAGTTAATTTTCGTGTCTTTTACGGATAGAACTTGGCTTTTCTCAGTTTTCTCTTCAGTTTGGGCTAGAGTTAGCTGGAAAAAAGATTACTTGGACTATTTTTCCACTGAGAAATGTAATTGTATCAGGTAATGAAATCCAGTAGATTCTGCTGAAATTTCATTCTGGAGAGAAAAGGGAGAAATATTTAGATGCTGTCAAATACTTTGTCATTTTCTTTATGATTTTTTCTTTTTTTTAATTCTGTATGGAGTACTGTAACATAACACTTTAAATTGTCAAAAATCAGAATTTTTTTTAAATAAAAAATTGTTTCAACTCTACATTTTTTTTTTTTGACATTTGGAAATTTGGAAGTCTGTTTCAGGCTCTCTTTTTAATCTGAAATATGTCAAATAGAACAGTTGCATTCTGTTCAGCAGTGCCAAACATGTCCCTCTTCACATGGGACAAGAGGGTCAAGGAAGCAGCAAGAAAAGACAGCTGTAAGATGCAGGTGATTCCTAGTATTTGAGCCTGCCATCAGTTGTAATTGTGAGGAGTTGCCCCTAACTGCATATAGGCATTTTGAGAGAGAGAGAACAATCTGTCAAAATGATTCCAGGGCAACAAAAAATGCAAAGATTAACAGAGAAGTTGATGTAGGTGAAAAACAGTACAAAAGTGGTGCAATTAATTGTATAGATAGATTTATTCTGACATTGTGATACATCTGTGAAAAATTTCTGCTGCTGTATTTCATGCCAGAAGAGTTACGGAGCTTCCAGAACACAATAGTTAAAGCAAGACAGGACCTCAGAAAAATCCAAACAAAAAACTGTGTAGGGATACAGGGGAGATTGTGCCAAAAAAACTGCTTATATCAATTTGGAAACTAATGCCAAAGAAACAGACATCTTTGTGTTTATCCAATGATATATTGGTTTTTCCATATGTCTCTTTAGCTGAACCATGCTGTGTTAAGCTTATATGCAGCAGGATGACATGATAATTATCTTGAGAAGATAAAATAGATATATAGAAATGCTCGTTAATTTCATTCAGAATAGAAATAAGAATTCTGCATCTGCAGTCAGGAACTACAATCTTTAAAGAATGAATGCAGAAATACTACTGGTGTCATGATTATTTATAGACTTAAAGACACATACACATGCAGACATGTCAGGTGTTTCCAAAGGCTTTTTTAAATTATGACTGTCTGTCTTACTGGTACGAGCATTCTTGCCTGACAGCATTTTCCCACCGAACAGTAATAAGGAGATCCTGCAGCCATCATCAAGGCCCACAGGCTGCTGCCAGAAGACTAATAGCCATATTCTAAGCAATTATTCAGGATTATGTTTCATTCATTACAATGCATCTCATGTTATTAAGAAAAAATCCTTTTATAGCAATTTCCCTCAAAATTCAATGAAACATAAAATACACATTTATATAGTAAGCCAAATAAATTATTTGGACCAGGATTCATCCCAACTAATTTCAAGCAGAAGTCAAGTCACTCTGGTATCTCTTTGTACTAAAAGAACAGAAAACACTGTAACGGAAAATATCTGAGCATAAGAAGGGCCCAACAAAACCTAAATAAGAATCTGAAGATGGACCTCTTTTCATTGGCTTAGTTACAAACCTGGAGTGACTGTGTCAAAGACATAGCATGAATCCGGTCCTCAGTGTCAATTCTGCAGTCTGTTTGGAAGCACAATTTCTCTGATATCTTTTAGGTGCCTTATCTGACTTACAATCTGTCGTATACTCCAGAAATAGCCTTTGAATACTGAAAGTTAAACACATTTTTAACTGGTTTGGTTAAGGAGCAGGCTCTTCTGGAAATGGCCAAACTGAGCTATCAGGCTTCACAAACCCTGACAGCTTAGTTCAGTCCATTGTTGCCTGCTCCAACTCATCATGCTAGGACCTCAGTTTAATTATTCACGGATGAAGAATTGGATAACCCTACCTGCTAATGATGGTGTAAACATTTTTCTTTTGTTTTCCTTCTAGAACACTTCCAAGCAAGTTGCGTAACAGAAATAACATCCCTAACCTGTGTAAAAGCCAGGATGTACAAGGCAGATATTTCCCTGACCCATGGATTCTTCCACTCCACCTCTTCTGCTGCTTTTCAGGTTTTGACTTGGTTTGGACTGCTTCCCACATAGCCTCAGAGTCTGAAAAGGGAGACTCAGTATCTGAGTTCTTTCGCTTTTACTTTCCCAGGCACAAATTGTTCTAAATTGTTCTCTCCTTCAGCAACAAAACCAGAGACAAACAGTTTCAAAAGATTCAGAGCATAACATATAAATATTCTATGTGTTAATATTAATGGATAGTAAATAAAAGGACTTTCAATAGGTAATGAATACTTAATACTACTTAATGAAAAGCAATATATTTTCTTAATTACCACAGTTATGTGGATTTTTTGAAGCAGAAAATTATTGTAAGAACAAGGAAAAAAGGAAGTGTGAAGTCCAAAATGCTCGTAATTGTTTTGTAAAGAAAGTGAAATGCCGAAGAGCTTGACAAGAACACAACAATATATTGTACCCTCTGAACTGAAACCTTGTCCACTGATCAGTGGTCCATGGTGGAGATCACCTTACAAATACCCTAGAATGGAATCAGTATTTTGATTTTTCACCAAAATCTGTTACGGCCAGAATAAAACTTTTCTTCACTTGTGTGGATCCTTAAAGTAAGGTATGCACAGCTCTTGCAGCATTTATTATTGGGATTTCACCAGACTGAGCAGATATCCATCACAGTATTGCTGCTTATTTTTGTTTAGAATTTCAGCAAGATGGGAAAATTCCTCTCTGTACCATGCCTGAAAGTTTTCATTCTTGCAACAGGATTCTCGGAGCCATGGTAATAAATGTCTATTTGGCACAGCCACAAGGCAGGAAAGAAATATTAATGGTAACAGACAGGCAGCTTCCCTTTTGAGGTGCTGCAATTTATGATAAATCTGTAGATTTGGGGAAATCTAACAGCTCTATTACAAAAAAAAAAGCTGAAAGATGAAATAAAAGAGACACCTCTCAAAATGAAAAGTTTGATGAAATAGAAGTAGGGAACTGAGTATCAATTACTCATCTCATATAATTTTAAGTAATGACTTGTCCTGGGTTATTTGGATCTATACACGTGATTATTGCAAGGAAGGAAATTTTCATACAGCAGCTATGTAAGACATTTCACATTTAAATATAAAGACAGCTTTCACATGTAAAGACAGCTGAAATTCCATGAAATTGAGGTTTTCATAGCCAAAATCTGCTCCACTCAGGTCTACTTAGACTTCTATACGTACGAAAGAACAATGAAGTATTGCATAACAGCAATTAGAGGTGGGATACATCTAATGAAATATCTACCACAGGTGCATCTGCACTAGTTGCCTGATGTTTCCTTTACAAGTAAGTTCTTCCAAAGAATGACTGATTTTATCTCACCTAAAATACATCAGATGAAATGAGTTTTAAAGCACATTTCTCTCTGCTGACTATAAACAGACCTTCTAGCAACTAGCTCAGATGAACACGTCTACAGTAGTGGGTGAGATGAATGCCATCATGGGCTGCTATGGAAAAGAATTCTCCACCGACAGCAGGGAATGACAGATTATCCATCTAGAAGCATTTGGGGATTATATGAACAAAGGAGTAGTTGACTGCTTTACCGAATTTCTCATATACAGCACATGATCTTTTTGCCTTACCATGCTCAGAGCAGAGCTCTTGCACTGTGGGTCAAAGGGAAGTTTTTGTACACTTCTGACATACAGTATTTTAACTCTCAGGAATCAGAGAGTTTTGCCTCAGTTTTCTACTGATGCCAGATAATAAAGTATTAATAAAGCTTTTTTTTTTCTCTTTTTCTGCTGAACTGCACAGTATAGATCTGTAAATTTGTATCAAAATACTTTGAAAATTCTGAATATACAAAGGATGCTGCAGGTTTTTTGGCAGTACAATGAAGAAAAATAGGAAGCTGCCATCCATCTCTGCATGGGCCTACCTTTCATACTGGACATAACCTCACTCTGTTCTGAATACTTTATTGTTATGAAAGATGTAGCATTGACGTTGCAGGAGAAGAGCTGCTGATGCAAAACCAGTGACCTGACACAACTGTTAATAAAAAGTCCACTTTAATGATTCAATAGCAATGAGTATCCTTCATAAGCAATTTAAAAGGAAGCCTGTTAAAACGCAAATGAGATTTTCATTCCTGAGACCTTCATTCTGAGGGCTCAGAAGAGATGAGAAAAACTTGTTGAGTTTCTAGGTCAGATAACACTTGTTGCCTGCTGTACTGTGTTGCAAGACAAAATACCCACCAGATTTCTGAATGGCTTGAGTTTCCAGAATTAGTCTCCATCATACAAATATCAGTCTGAGTTACCTATTCTGGCACAAACAAGGATACCCCAAAGTGCTGGATGTTTTGGGTTTTTCTACTCATTTTTTCTCAACTACAATTAGTGGTAATATCTCTTCTATCTTCCCATAGCCACGCTTCCAAAAAAACTTTTGGAAAGAGTATTGAGTCCTAAACTCAGAGAATGTTGAATCAAAGGTGGCTGAAAGACTGAGGACAGTTACAATAAAGGAGAAACAGCAAGCTTAGCTACAAGGTCAGTGTCAAATTTTGAAAAAGACCACTTCAATTAAATGAATTGTGTGAAAGACAAACAGAACAAAAAAAGTTGGTGCAGATTAATTTGACAGCAGGAAACTAAACTTTAGCCTTCAGCTGAGTGAGCAAGAAAAGGGCACAGATGAGGGCTGAGGAAATTTTCCACAGTGGTATGAAAAAGATACATTTGGAAGTGGTTATGTCTACACTGTAAGCTTAGCCTAAGCCTGATGTTGGGTCTGTCCTTATCTCATCCCTGTTAACACAACTGTAGTTAACATGTCTGTACTTGCAGTAAGTTTGCAGTCAATACCAAGTCTGGTGGAATTGTCAATAAGCTGGAGGTCAGGGCTGCTGTTCAGGGGGAACTCGATGGGCTGTGGGCTGATGGGAACTTTATGAAGCTCAAGAAAGGCAAATGCAAAGTCCTGTACCTGAGATGTTCCAACTCCATGCATCAGTACAGGCTGGGGGCCAATTGCTTACAAAGCATCTGGGCAGAAAAAGACCTTGGTATTGTGATTGGACAAGCTCTACATGAGCCAGCAATCTGCCCTTGCAGCAAAGGTCAACAGCCTCCTGGGCCCCTGAGACCAGGACCTTTCTATCTTCTGCTATTCCAGCTCAAAATCAATCCATTCATTTAAAGGATTTGTACATTTGATTTTTTTGCTGGAACAAAGAGGAAGAGATGTTTTACACCGCATTGACATTGGTTTTGATGCAGCAATTACAACCTGAGAAAGAAGTCTAGATTAATGTCAGAAAATTCACTGTACCTGAGCAGAAGGTTTACATCCTATCTCACATGTGTGGGCAGACTTAGTGAAAGGAGGGAACCAGCCCAAAGCTGCTAGTAAAGTATGAAAGACTGAAAAGGAATAAAGCTGAACTGGAAGGAGATAAATTGAGAGAGGGAACATGTGAGGAATAGGAGAAATCTCACCACATGATAGTACGAAACAATACCAAGCATATGGTAGCAAACAAAAATAATTGGAAATGTCCTGTAGCGCAATGCTAACCTGTGGAATTCATTACCGCATATAAATCTGAGGTCAAAATCTTAATGAGATCAAACCTTAAAAAAAGCCTGGATAACAATATCCAGGTTTTTGGTAGATACACAATAAAGTTTGTACGGTGTATGAATAATCTCACTGAGATTTCCAGCTAATTCTCTTGAAATACATAAAATTCAACACCTACTGAAAAGTTTATTCCTCTTTCAGATGCAGCTGGAGTTTAGCTAGACCCTGATCCTCTGTGACAGTTCCCATGTACCAAAGGAGGCAGAACAGAGAGCAGAGCAAGCTGGGAAGTAGATTATTCCCATCACTTGGATACATATTCACTATCAGAATAAATCAACAAATTCTTGGGAAGGAAAAAAGACTGCAATAAGATAGCTGTGGGAAAGATTTTAGGCTGGAGTTAGAAAGCTCACAGATCTATAGCAGAAGCTGAAGCTTTGGACATTGGTAGTGAAGAAAAAACAGCAATAACTACTGGCCTAAACCAGCAGAAATATATAGCAGTAGTAGATCTTCCTTTAGTACTGTCACCCAACACACTATAGGGAAAGGCAGGTTCTTTTAGGGACCCTTGGTAGAATGAAGGCTGATCACTGGGTTGTAGTTACAATTAGGGCTTTGTTATTACATAAAAATTTAAATTGTCAGCATAGCTTATTGTTATCTATGATTTCTAGCAGTTAGAGTAGTTTATTGTTACACAGAATTTTTAGCAATTATCATAGCTTTCAGTTAAGGAAAATGTCTAGTAATCTGGGTGGCTCTAGATAGTGTGAAAGCTACCCAGATTACTAGAGTGTTCAGTTATCTAGTCACTGGTCACATGGACCCTCTGCAGATTGAGTCAAATTCTTAACCATCAGCATGCGATACAATAAAAAAAGTATGTCTTGTTTGTTTGCAACAGGAGCCTGTTAAAAGCCCCGACATGTGAAAGAACAGCTTGTTGTAAAGGTATCTCTTCTCTGAAGACATGAAAAACGTCTAATGCAAAAAGACTCTCTTAGCTTATCCGAGGGTATCTGCAATATGCAGGTAACGTGATATGCTTCTCTATATCTGTTACTAGTGTTACATTTATCATTTGGAAAAATGGCCATCCCACAGATAATGTTTAAAGCAATCTGAAGCAAAGAAAACCATGCTTTCCTCTGCACCCCAACTTAAGGCTACTAATGTTGCTTCCACTTCTGACAACAGCTATCCTCACATGGTGACTGCAGTAATCTAGTTGAACAAAATATTGCAAATCCCTATCATAGGCAATATTCTGAAGACCTGTTAAGCCTTGAGGCGTGGTCACTGTACACTCTTGTTAATTACCGTATTTGAAATTTCTGGAGAAGATTCATTTCATCTCTGTGCATGTTCACAGAACTGGAACACAGCAAGGTTTTATAGGGCTGGGAAGAGAAGGAAGAATTAAAGTCATTTTAATGTTATTTAATTGGTGAATTACATAAAAATGAGGGGTTGGCAGTTCTAGATACATTCTGAGTCAGTTCATAACGATGTATCTAACACCTCTAATCACTGCAATAAACGATGCTAGTGCTGCATAAGCAACTCTTAGGGAAAATTACTTTTAATCTTCTGAATATCCACATATACATCATATATCAGTAAGACAATACAATCATAGACTATTCATGCATCTGTTGGTTGTTAAAATTGGGCAACTATATTTACAATACCAAAAGTCATTGTAACTGTAGTTAAATACATTGATAATGGAGATTTGAACTATGATGTCCTGTAACCACAGAATGCCGGTCTGCTGAGGAAAGAAAATGTTTACAATCTGCTATCTTACTTCCTGAATTTAATTTGCATTCTGATTTGTCTTATTGCATTATTAATCAAATGCCTATCCAGCATGTGATTTTCAGAAGGTGAACTTTGCTATAAATACTCTCAAATTGGAGATTTCATGAGGTGAACATTTGCATTTCTTGCAAAAAATCTCAAATTATATGCAGGAGGTTTTCAAAGTATTTTCAGGTGTATTCTTGTCCCATTTACTTTATAATTTCATAATAAAAATAGGATTTAACCATAGGAGATAATCTAAAAAAAACACTAATAACTGAGGATGGTTTATTTAGAGAGATAAAATCTCTATGACACCCAGAATATCAAAGAGGATTATACAAATCTGATTGTATTGAAGTGAAATAATTACTACTGTTCTCCTATTGCTGTGAAATAATGATTAAATAGATATTGAATTGTAGTCATCTGCCTCAGAGGCCTAATAGAAGTACATTGCATCAATACCAAAATTATTATCTAGGTTGAGAATATTCAGCTTTCCTTGGATTTGATTTGAACACCATAAAAAGTCAAAGAAAAGAAAATTATATTGGTCTTTAATTAACCTAAGAAGCCCAAATATTAGGCAAAAAACTAACTCAAATAAATTCTGCACGAAGTAGAAGCAATTAGATTTACAATATTAGGTTTAATTATCTCTTCAGAAAAACATTCAAGGCAACATTTTCACTCTCCCTTTTAACATTTATTTGTTATTACATATATATATATAAATTCAGGTTAAATTTTCTGTTTTCACTGGTTTTGCTGTTATTTTGATCCATCTCTACCTAATGAAGCTGTGTAACCGTGCCAAAAGGAGTTCTGAGTGCAGAGGGTCAATGTGGGAGGGCAAGACAGGTGTAGTCATCTCCCATCAAGCAAGCAGGGCACTCTGGAGCACAAGGGGATCTTAGCTTCTTGGCTTTACTGGGATTCATTTTATGTTCAACAATGATGGGATAAAATACAATGGAAGCAGAAATGAAGGTCCAAAACTAGGCAACTGCTGATGCCACAAAACTATTTAATAAGAGGGAGGTGGTGGCAACCCCATCACTTCATGATGTTGTACAGTGATGTTCAGTCTTAACTACTGACCCAGGAGAGCTGTTTATAGAAAAGAGACCTTCTTCCAAGGAGCTGATTTTGTACTCCCTCAAGCTGAAGAGAGGATTGAATCAGGATTTCGCACTTCCCAGAAAAGTAAGTACTTACTCTAATAAGATAAGCGAAGGTCAACACCATCGATACCCCTCCTACTTTTTAAAAGCCTATTTGCAGGTATCTTGACTGCTCTGGGGCTACTTTCTTAAGTCATTGGGAGAGAATGAGGAAAGGAGTGACTGGAGGTGCAATTGCATTTGGATTTTGTTCTGAGGTATGTGTGAAAATGCTCAGCCCAGGAAAGACAGTCATTTATTATCATATACAAGCTCTAAGTAGTCGAGAAACTTAACAGTTAAAAAGTAAACAGCAAGGAGGCCAAGCTGACTTCGGGGTTAGGCAGTAATATGCATTTTGTACCAGACCTTAAGGCTTGAATTCAAGCACGTAAGCTCTTTCTCGAATTTAGTCCCCTTCTTTTCCCCTCTGCATCCCCAGGGGTGAGAAGACAGCCAGCTGTGACAGTGTAACCCCCACGCTGAAGAAAGAAGATCAAAGAAGAAATATTCCTCGCTGCAGCAAAATTTCACTGCTGGAAGTACTGCTCTCATACTGCCCCACACCTTGGCTGCATGCAGTCATGCATCAGCAGAGTTACATTCACCACTGTTGTTCTTCTCTGTAGCAGAGAAGCAACGCAGGACACTAGTATTTATTTTTAAACTTTTATAAGGTCTCTTTTTGTTTTGCCTTAAAAGCACTCTTCTTTCTAGCATAACAAGAACAGAATGTGAGCACAAACACACAATTACAGTAAGGGCTGCTGACAGTAAAAAACTGTTGCTATCAGTTAGTTGCTCAGAAACTAAGGCTCTTAACAACCGCTTGCTAGAGCTTATTCTGTCAAAGAAGAGATCACAGTCATAGTGGATGGGAAGCCGATGGACAGGATTACATACCTGTGCGGAGGAAGAGGAAGTAATCCATCTGTAAGTTAAGAGAAGGCTAGAGAGTGAAGGGGAAAAGAGCTAGTTGTATGCACAAAGATTTCAGTGACAGGAGCGTAACTCAAGTTCAACCCTGTAGGGGATTTCTGACGCAAACCAAGAGAGGAACTGCGTTGATGGTGTCACTTTACAGCATTTGCCACTTTGTTAATTTACATAACTGCATGCTATGCGTTGTTAGTAGTGGTGCAATCTTATGCAGTACATATGCTGTAAGCATTCTTTGTTTCAGTATTACTGATGTAGGAAATACCAAGTGAAATTAGCACATCTACTGACTTTAGCTGGTACACAACAGAGTTAAATTCAGACTAAGAAAAATGTACCACTATTCAATCAGAAGACAAAGCCATCGACTACATTTCAAGCACTGCAGCACTGCAGAACTCTGTAAGTCAGCAGCAGCAATCAAGTCATATTTTCCAATCAACTACTCCAGTAAACACGGTGTAGCAACTGGCGACTGAAGACGTGAGGCTTCAGTGAACCAGTTACTATAAAAAATTTGAAGTCATTAATGTGAAGGGGAATGGTCTTAGTTAAGGGTGAGCCTTGAGGCTGCATTAGGGCTAAGGTAAGCAGTTCTTAAAGACTTCTTAAGCAAATGGTTTAATTTAGCTGTAGTGCAATCAGGAACATAAGAATCACTTCAGTGAGACACCACTTGATAACTTATGAAGGACAAGAAAAGTCTGATTCAAACAGGACTGTGAGGGTCTGGCTGTTCCAACACTTTAACCACAGCTGAGACCAAGTCCTGGGCACTGCAATGCGATCCCTTCCACCTTTCAATTGCAAGAACAGTCTCTGGCCATTTTGGGGCCAAACCAAATTATTTTCTATCACAAACAATTCCTATGCATAGTTGAAAGGTTAGCACAGGATGGGGACCATCTTAATGTGGATTTGGGGTATGTCTGTCATTTCTGAGAAGCTGATGATGATAGCTAACTTAGATAGCGGTTATTCTGTAGCAGCTGGACTCAGTGCTGGAGGACAGGTCTTGCCACAGCTCAGTTTGTGAATGCAGATGCAGCCGTTCTGTGCTAACAATCACGTATTTCAGTGCCTCACATGAGAACAGTCACGATGATCCACCAGTTTAGCAGTCCTTCTGTTGGTTTTTAGAAGCTGCATAGTTCACTGGCTATAAGGTTTAAAAACAGGCAAACAAACAAACAAACAAACAGAGATCTACTCAGAAACCTGATTAGATTCTTGAAAAACTAAAGGGCCACATAAAGTACTGTAGGAATTGCTGTATCAGTGGCATTCTTCAGGTTTCACCTGCCTTGACACATAAAATTAGTCCTTTCAATGATCTTGCAGATCTTTCAGTACACCCTAGTAGCTACACTGAGCACTGAGAAAAAAAAAGGATTTCAAGAGAGAAACCATAACATTTAATATTTCAATATAACATGTGTCAAGTATAGAAATAAAATATTACACCAGTTTCTGATATTTGCTTACATCATTAAGCAAGTTCATGTATTCAAAGCACATTAAGATCGTACTGTGTGCTTAGATTGTAGTAACTAGAATATTAAAGGTTAGAAACATATGTATGGTAGACTGTTTAAGTCTGATCCCTTATTATAGCATGCATCATATATACAGTATATACTACATAATCATATATATAAAAATATACACCTATATATAAAAAATATACACATATATGTAAAAATATACATATAATCATTTCCAGATTCTCATCCAGCACTATTATGAAACTGGTTATTTTGCTTCTACCTTTTTAAATTTTGGAAAGTATTTCTCAAGCCACATTGTTCACATAATTTGAAATGTTGATATAAACTATAGTCTAAAATTATGATTAGATAGTTTACAGCTGGTGTTTTAGTGGTAATACTGCCTTTGAGCTTAAATAAATCTTTTCTTTTCTTGGTGGTTATGCTACACAGTATTTACAAAGAGCAATCATACCCACTTTTGGACAGTTTTTTGTGAAGGGAAACACAATAAACTCATTTAATCTCCTCATGCTAGACAAGGTCTTTGTTCCTTGCTATCTTAGTAGCCATTTTCTTTATCCAGAGTTTGTTTTGTTTATAGTACTCTACATGCAATCTTACAAGATTGAGTAAAGTGATGCTCATATTGCCCAGAAATTATTTGGTTTAGGATCACCTTGGCTTTTCTACAATTACGCCTTCTTAGCCACTCACAGACATCCTGGATAGAATAACATTACTGAACTTTTAATTGATTCAGACTGATGAGCGCCCTAATTTTAACACAAATCCTTATTAAGCTCTATCATGATCACTATATACTATATGTATTATATATATTATATATTATATTAACATTGTATATTATATGTTATACATGTATTATACATTATATAAAATATAATTTTTATATAGCATATAGTATATACTATATTTTATTTACAAAATATTGATATTGTTTTAATTTATTATGTATCTTTATATATAGTATCACTATACTATTTTTCCTTCCATTCCTACAACCACAATACTTATGATGATTCAGTTCTTCACTACATAAACAGTGCTCTGAGTTTGTGTGATATGTAGCAAGATGAGTCCTTGAAGAATGCCAGGCAATAAGCTCTGCCCTATTCAATAATTTCTTTATTCAGTAAGACCTATTGTTATTTTTGCCATTTCCAATATAGAAAAATTCCTCAATGCCTTGAAGTTCCTCACCAAGTTGAGACAGAAATTTTCTGTAGAGGTCTGTATAAAATTTGTCACCAAAGTATCAAGAAGTTAGACCTATTGCATTTTCTTTTCCTAGAAATCAGATTTTCAAAGGAATTTTAAAAAACATTCACAGTGAGGATGGAATTCTCTTGGCAGGTAAATAATCCATAAGACATGAGAAACAACTTCCTACACAAAATTTCTATAGCAGCTGTTTCTGACTGCCACAGCAGCACCTTGGGGACACAGAAGCTGACATGGTTGCATATAGCCTTGCAGCACTAAAAATTATCTCTATTTAGCATGAAGATATAACACATATATGATGCTCTGCTGCCTGGGTCTCATCAAATTAAGTTGGAAAGAGGAATATTCCTTGCTAACAGCACAATTATACCAAACACACCAGAATTTCTCTTTTAAATGAAGTAATTTTAAATAAAAAGTGAGGAAGGAAGGAAGGAAGGAAGGAAGGAAGGAAGGAAGGAAGGAAGGAAGGAAGGAAGGAAGGAAGGAAGGAAGGAAGGAAGGAAGGAAGGAAGGAAGGAAGGAAGGAAGGAAGGAAGGAAGGAAGGAAGGAAGGAAGGAAGGAAAGGACAACATACATTTCTTAGCAAGCCTCGTTCTTTTATTCAGATGGATCATTCCAGTTTCTGTGCAAATCATAATAATACTTCATGGGGATTTGGGCTTGAGAAGGGAAGTCCATCTTCATTATGATCATTGTCAGTTTCATTAAAATCATGTTAAATCACAAAAAGACTTATTTGAAAGCTGTCCAGGTTGATCTCGAAAGCTTTTCTGGTCATGGAGAAAGATTGCCTACTAGCATTTTTCATCAGTATATCTCAAAGTACTTTGCAAAGTAGACCACAACCTCATTGACCTTATATTGTTTGGGAAATGTGAGCGAGAAGTGGAAGTGACTAAGCATGTGGCAGTCCCAGTTCCAGAGTACAGACTGAAAGACAAGGCTGCAAGTCTTTCCTCCATCTGCTGCTCTTCAGACCTCCACATGCATACCTCATATTTTACTTTCAGTTAACCATTGTAGGCATTCATTTGCTGTATTTATAAGCCTACTAACCTGAATCATGTGATTCACTGGAAATTAGAAGTCCATTTTCACCTAAAGCTACAGATAGCCTGTTTGTAAAACTCTCAGAAAGAGAGTAACAGGCTTCTCCCTCTTGAGTAATGTAAATTGTTAAATTTTACAGTTTCTAGAACTGAAACTTAGTCATACGCCTGGGTTGCAGTAATTTATTTTCTTTACCATCATCACCTCAGCTCATTGCAGGTCTCAGTGAGGAGATCAGAAATTGAATTTTCTTGGACATACTACATAACTCACTATTGAATGGGTTTGGCAAGACAGACTTTTCATTGCTGTCACCACAACGTTCAATTTGGAGACAAATAAATACCCATCCATGAAACAGTAGCTTCCCGCCGTTCTGAGTTCAGAGGTCTACATTAAGGCTATGTGCCAAAAAGCACTCCCCAGCACTGATCTCACTTGTACAGTGATACTGCTAGGAAGATCCCTGGCACAATCAGATTCATTGAGGTATATGTATCTTGGCTGCCTCCATGTTTGGCTGTTCTTCAGCTTCCCAAACCACAGGCACAGGAGCCAGGACTATGCCTGTGAAGACCAAGGCAGAAGAAGCTTTTAATACTTTGACCTTTCACATATCTTCCATCACTATGTTGTCTCCCCATTCAAAAGACTCACATTTTCTCTAAAACTTCTTTTGCATCAGGAAACTTGTAAAATCCTTATCTTGTTACCCTTTATGCCCAACTATGAGTAGTTTTACCTCCAGATGGGCTTTGGCCTTCCTCCTTGGTCCCATAATGTTTGAAAAATGCTTTTAGACACTTCCTTTGTTGTCTATCATTGTTATCACTTTTTATGCCCTCTTTTTGTGTTTTAGTCCTCTTCTGATATGTTCTTTTTCGTATTGATACACAATAATATCTTTCTTTGATTGTATACTAAATGCATCAGTGGAGCTAACCAGAAGAATGTCACAATAAACAGGCAATAAAAAATGTCCTACTTGACCAGCACTCATTTTAATCAGACTAGCATTCATCTTATTATTTCTAGCAACTCTTTAAACATCATAGGAAGTCAAAATGCCCAAGTGATAAATGCCTACCTCAGTCACTGTCTGTTAGATGTGAGACAAGTGGTTGGAATGAGAATGAGCTGGTAGACCTGGGGAAGTTTGGTTGGTGGACTGTGAAATTATAACAAAGAGTAGACAAATTCAACTGAATCTACCTACAAGACAGTTCTCCAACAAAGGCTGAAAGGGTAACAAACATGAATATTGACATATAAGCATGCCTGCACAATCATTTCCCAACAGGCAGAGAGTTACAGTGCCAGATTCTGTATCCGACTACACTGATGAGCTGAATCATAGTGTTCAATACTGTAATAGCCATAGTATTCAGCAGTACTCTCTGTGAATCAGAATCTTCCAGATGCTTACTTGTAGTGTTGCTTTCAAGCAACAAGTGTATCAATACTCTCCAAGTCACATGTGGCCATTCAGGTAATGTCTCACTAGATCACTCCTTTTCTAAGTAGGAAAAAACAGTTTTTCTGGGGTGTATGTGTTCACATTTAGGCAAAAAAGAATGAAACTTCCCAGAAGTGAAGACTTGGTCCTCTGTCTTATATCAGTCTGAAGAGAATGTTAATAACAAATGATCTCCACAATAATCACTACTGCAATAAACGGCTTCTGAATGTGACAGTTCAACACTATTAGCTCAGTTGTGGAAAATGCTCAATGGCAAACCGCAATAAAACTCTGAGATCTGATGGAAAAATGTTTGAAAATTACCAGTGTACCAGTCTTTTATTCTGAAGAGGTTGAATAATGCTAGAACAAGTTTCAAGAAAGTGCTGGAGATGTCATCTTCTCACAAAAAATAATACTGGAACTGACTTGAGTAGGTGTCACTGTATCTGTGCTGAAGACGGGGCTAGTTTTACACACTTCAAATGTATTTAATTTTAGTATGCTTCAGCTGTGCTTTTGATCAAACTCAGTTACACTTCACTCCCACAAATACAAACTAGTCCTCTTTAACTCAGGATGTTTACTAAGATATACTACTTCCATAGTTTTCCTTGGATGTAGTGGCACTTCAGTTCTGCTTGTATGCCAGACCTCTAGATTCAGAAATAAATTTATGTACCATGATACCCACATGATCTGCAATTCATGTGATCCTGTGAGGTAACTATTTTGTGTGGTGTATGGCAAACACATTGGAAGTGATCCTGAACTGTTCATTGGGCAGAGCAGGGAGCCAGCTCCTGTAGCCAGGAGGTGAAAACCTGCCTGGTCTAGAACATGTAATGAACGTGCAGTGTGGCGTGGTAGATCCTTTGGATCTGGGGCTTAAAGCAAGTTATAGAATATCATGAATTTGTATCCACTCAACCAGGCAAGGATTTGACCATGAAGGGAAGAAATAAAAGCTGAATTGCTAGTAAACTTGCTGTTGTTTCCTTGTGTATGTCAGCTGTTGTTAATTTCTACATCTTTTAGACTCACTTTTGTATTCCCTGTCTTCCCATTCAAGTCTGAACTGCTGGCATGGGGTTCATACAGGTCAGCTACATAGGACAGCTGTTCTCTAACCTTGACTATTAGCTAGGCCTTCAGATGAGATAGGTGGAGGAAAAAACTAGTGGTTTTATAAAGGCATTAATTTCGCTGCTTGGTAGGACAGGTCATATGCAAGTACAGAAGCATTATTCAGATGCATAGCGATTCTAATTTAGTAATTTAATTCTTCTCCTAGGCTGGCAAGAGTGCTGTCGGCTCCCTTTGCACGGAGAAAAGTATGTTTATTAATACAGCATCTACTGCTCGGGGTGTCAGCTTCATACAGAAGTAGTTTCCCAAATGAAGCAACAAATTTTTCATTTAAAGAGCCTTACATGCTGCAAGGTGAGAAGTTTGGCACTTACTTTAATTTTTTTTTTTTTAATTTTAAACATAAAGTTCAGTTTAATCTTAGTTCTATGGGAAGCAACTATAAAAGTTCAGATATTAGTTGGAAAACTTCACGTAGAACTGCAATACACCCATAGTTCTTGCCAGCTTCAACTGGTGTCATGCTGAGAAATTGTACTATGTGCAATTACTTATGACTTTGAATACAGATCAAAATTGGCGTAAACCTTATGTGTAAGAGTCACGAAATGATGACTGAACAAAGTGTCCTGAAATGTTTTTAGCCTGGGTCTTTTAAGTGACTCAGCAGGCCCTGCTAAAAGAAAGAAAAGAAGTAGCAGGTGAAAGTGAATGAAGTAGATAGCTCATCAAAACTGGAAACTGAGCGGGTTGTCAGCCAGCTTTCGCTCCAGGATACATTGGCAGCGTTTACTTAATTGCACTCAGATTGTGGCTTGCTTTTAGAAAATTTTAGAAAGCACAAATTTCACTGGTGACAATACTGGGCTTCTTCACAGTAGTAAGAAAAGGACAGAAAGAGCAACCTGAAGTGATTTCAGCTCATAATGGCACAACATATTACATAATCAGGAGAATCTGTCTGGACATCAGACAAGTAACACCATGTCAACTTGGTTAGAAATTGATGCTCACAGCATCCACATTATGGCATTTTGTTCCTGCCTATTTTTTTAGTGCTGATTATCATCACTTCTTTGTCATTGTTCCAAGACTCAACAAAGTCCCTTCATTTCTACAGTTTATAAAATGAATCTATTTGAATAGTACAATATATGTCAAGTTTAAGAGAACGCGAGACAAACTCCTGGTGTCATTGAAGGGACAAGTCATCTTACTAACTTGTTAATTACCTGCATAAATGCAGTCATAACCCACCCCTCTACTCTTCCACATGAAATTTAGGTGACCTTTTTTTAGCTTTGTTGCCGTACATCAAAAAACAGTCCATCAGAATACAATTAGAAATGCTCACCACCTCAAGAAACAGCCTCTCAATGCTTAATGAAGTGGTGTCATCTTTGGCTATACATTTACCTGACAATTATCTTCAGCTTAGAAACTATAAGATGTGAGCCCTTCACAGCTTTATGTGAGGCAGTAATGAAAAAGTAAACAGCAAAGAGGATAAATATAACTACCTAGGTTTTTGCCTACCTTCTGTCACAGCTTCTGCTGCTGGGGAGGAAGTCAAGCATGCTTTATGTTTCAATTCAAATCACTTGTTATCATTTTGTTCTCTATTGGCCATATCAGCTTTGTCCCTAAAAACTTTCAAATGGTAAAAAAATCTCTTAACTTCTGTCAGTTCTCTTTCCTTGATGAAATGCTCTCTGCTCTCAGCAACGTCAAACTAGGATGAATCCAGTTTTGTCCTTAAAGGGTTCCTACATCATAGATTGCTCATTGTTCCAGAACCAGTGTCATAAGATGAGGTTAAATCATGTATTTTGATTTAAGACTTGTTGGGGGTCTTTACCCTGGTTCCACCACCCTTAGCTGTTGACTTCCTCCACCCACCAATGTTTCACACAGAGGAATTTCTGGCAGCTCTCTGGTGGCGTGGCAATATGCAGCTAGCCGCGGCTTTCTCTTTAGCGCAAGCCACCAGCTGTCTTTCCACCATTTTGCTGCCATGCTGCAGAAGTGCTAGACCCTGTGTGTCCTCTCTCTCTGGTTGAAGGGTAGTCTTCATAGCAGAATGTGCTTTAATATGACCAACACAGAGTGGTTGTTTGTGGTAAATGTAGGATTTTTTACCTGTGACTCCTACAACATCTTTGCATCCCTCCTAGAAAATCATTACTTTGTTGGTAACAAGATTCAGGTCCTTTCTGATATGTTCCAGCTTTCTCAGAGTATCTGAGAGACTCCTGCAAGCAGGTTTGCTAGAGTGTCTTCTTTAGGTAGCCTCCCTTTCCAGGGAAAGAGCGGCTCCCTTTCCAGTCGACTACCAGCAAAACTGGATTCCCTCTTCTCTTGACCTGGTATGATTTGCATTCGTAGGACTGCATTAATCTTAACTAGATTTCTTGCTTTTCTGAGATATGTACTTTTATAGCGAATTCAAATTATTTTCTCCTAATACTACTATTTACATAGGTCAGTACAACCCCATGCATTTTATTCTCCTGCTTTGTCCTCCCTGAGTCAGAGCGCTATTGCATTTTCTGGCAGTTTGTGAGCCATAAAAATGATTCACAACAAATACCCTTTAGTTTTAAAGAATACATGACCTGGAGGAGGCATAGCAAGAGAAAAGCCTCAGGGCCAGGAAAGTGCTTGGTAGTTTTAATTGAAATTCCATTATTACTAAACCTGCAACACAACACAGTGCAATATTAAAAAAATAAAGAAAGAAAAAAGAAATCAAAAAGAAATCAAAAAGAATTCGCTGGGCTTCAGTTGAATCATTTCCCAATTGCACTCAAGCAGCAAATGTGCAGGCAAGTCAATTAGTCTCATTTTCAAAAATTTTGAGGACTAATCAGAAAATTCTTCTAAAACAGGTTGGAAGAAACACATACATAGGATAGAGATGGAGAGTGGGAACTGTATTCATCAAAAAACCCAGAAGAGCAAAAAACATACTCACTTTAAAGTGATTTCAGTCAAAATGAACATCAATGAAGAAGAAAAATCAAATCCTCACAATATTCATAATAAGGATCTTGTGAAGACATAAAAGGGAAAAGTGAAGCTAGTTCAGTGTTTCAGGCAGTTCACCTAGAACCCTTTACAAGGAAACAGAGGCCGAGATCATGCTACAGAGAATTCCTGTTTATCAGCGTAGAAAACTTTCCAGTTTCTCAGTGTTCAGGTGTATTCATCATCCGTGTCTGTTTTAGTTTGCAGTGTTATTCTTCTACCATTTCCCCATTTCTTCTCCCTTTTTCCCATTCTTTGTTTTATCAGATCTAATTTATATTTTAAAATTTCTAAAAAAATGATTTATTATTTGTATTAGTATGTTAAGACTCATGCCGGCATATGAGATGATGAAATTCCTCTCATGGCCTTCAATAATATTTTCATCATTCAGTACAAAAAGAATATCAAGGCAAGATTAACAGAAATTGCAATCAGCTCCCCTGAAGAAAAGCAGAAATTTACTTACGAGCTTCTCAGGTTTCTGTGCAATAGAAAATATTTGTTGGAGATTTATATAAGGTTTAGATCACAGGAGTACAGCCCTTTCAGACAAGATGAGAGGGGCACGAGGTGTTGTATAAGGATATTCCCCACACTGAAGAAAAAAGCAGTGCTAAGGACTGCACGTTCTCTCCTTTCCTGTTCTGGCAGTCTTACTCAGTCTGCAGTTCCTAATGATTAAAAGCACCAAGAGTTGTATTTTTCTGTCTCTATTATTCAGAAGCTTCTCCAAAATAAACATTTTGGAAGTCTTTGTACCTTGAAACTCATAGTTTGCGTCTTCGTAGCTTTCTCTGTACATTGTGTTTGTTGTATTTCAGGTGCGGATAACATTTCTAACCACGTATGCATAGACAGAAATGTATTTATTCATTCAATATTTTTCTTTTCTTGCTGAGTATCTTCTGCACTTATTTTTTTTATTAGCAGTTCCATTTTCTTCAGGGTTGGATGATACTCCCGTTATCTACTCTACTGATTTTCTTTCCATCAAAAAAAAAAGACAAATTTTCTGATAACATAAAACTCCTACTGTTTTTAAGCTTAGACGGTGAATCATTGGCCCAAATGAAATCGACACAGAATAACTCTTGCTGTCTTCATTAGTACCAGGATCTCAACTGTAATTTCAAAAGGGAGCACAAGAAGTTAACTACCATAGTCTTAGAACAGTGCCAGAAGAATGTGAAATCAGATTAAGCAAATTTGACTAACCTAGGTTTTTTCTTATATAGCTTAAATGCAGATGCAATTCTTATTCATGGATTTGATGAAGATACTTTTAACATCGATATATTTCAGAACCAAAATTATACTTGTAAGATTTAGATATCCAGTGATATGCAAGGTCTATACACACATTCATTTTTAAATGTGTATTTACAAACCCATCGAAACAAATTATTTGTTACAGTGCCTACTTACCTACATCATGTTTTGTTGATATATAAATCTCTTCATCAGATAGGTTTTTTCCCTTTCCTTTCCTGACATAATGATTGTACTGATTAGTAGCTCAAGATTATTAGCAAAAATGGAGAGGGAGACCCAAAACAAAATCACCAACGTGCTGCCAGCTCCTTAGCATCACTGAGTTCTTGAAGGTACTTTCTGTTCTGGAAGACCCTGATAGGTGATCTATAAAAGGCTACTAGAAAGGCTAAGTAGACTTGAGGTAAAAAAACAAAAAAATTCGTCAATCAGTGACTAGGTAGGAACTGCTAATAAAAACAGGGGATTCAACACCATTATATTCACTCCATCACTATGATGACATATCTTTACATACCAGGTTTGGTATTCTTTAATATAAGTGTAAGTGATTTAGAAGTGTGGCAAAGAGGAATATTGAGGCAGCTGAATTTGTAATGAGAATAGTTCAGTTAGAATCAGAAAGCAACATGAAAAGCCTTCAAAAGAGCTGAACAAGTGAAGTGAATCATAATGACAAACGAACGTCTGTAACAATGAAAGCAAATATTCAAGGAGAAACAATGAAATATTTTAACCACTTTTAGGACTTTAATGTAATGATTACAGGATAGAAAGTAGATGTAAACATCATTTCACACTGGTTAATTGAGATTTCCAGCCAGCATGAAGCAGTAATCATGAGCAACGGAAATTTTTGACAAGATTACTGAAGAATGGGGTAAAAAATAATTCCAAAATTGTTATAATACAGTAATAGCAAGCAGTGGCTCACCCTCAGTTGGATTGCACTGCCTAGTCTCAAAGTTAATGGAGCAAAAGAGAGTTTTCCAGGAACACACACTGCAAACTAAATGGGGCACATGACTGAATATTTAAATGAAAATTTTAATACTTTTCACTAATAAAAGCAGAAGCAAGCACTGTAAAATATGCAAAACTGTGATTTCTACACACGAGATCTATCAGAAATTTCTATCTGCCCTGTTTGGAGTGCAACAGCAACAGTTACTCATGGAAATGAAAAGGTGGCTAGGAAGTATAAAATCAATACAAAAATCATTTTCCATACAATGTACAGTCACACTGTGAGATTCATTGTCAGTTGATATTACTGAAAACGTAAGTTTAGCAAGGCTAAAAAAGTATTGGAAGGTCATATGTGTAACACCGATATCAGATATGTAGCAGTAAATCTATCATTAAAAGAAGTGTTTTAGAGGAAGTATAAACACTATACCTCCATGCTCTAAGGCATAAAAACTGTTTCATACTAGTACTTGATAGGAAACATTAATTGGTGGTGGGTTCTTGCAGAATCCATTTTTCCCTTGGAAAAGCTCTTGGAAAAGCACTTGAAAATAGGACACTGGGCTAGAAAACCTCTACTTTAAGCAATTTGCAAGTTAACATCACACTTAGTACTATAGGTGAGGCCTCCAGATGTTACTGTGATGTAATTAATAAATAAAAAAGTGTCCATGTTATACAAAACCAAGAATTTCAAAGGAACCATCATCTCTCTGATACATGGTTTAGCTAGGTGATTTGAAAAATTATGGCTTGGGGCAGGTTGATTGCCAGTGTACTTCTCAGCCACTCCAGAAGTTGTTTATGATCATATCATTTGATTTTTTCCTTTTCCTGGCAAAAAACAAACCCAAACCTCTATAAAGTGAATTTTATGTCACTTAGCCCTTGCAAGTGTTTTCTTCTAGTAGACTGGAAACGGCAAACATAGCCTGTACAACGAGTTAGACTATTTTTCTGCAATGGCAGTAAATCTGCATTTGAGAGGCCTGTGCTGCCCTCTGGCAGTACAAGGATGAAAAGATAACCAACAGTCCCCCTCCTTCTTCTTCTACAATGGGTCAGGGATCTACCTGGTGTCCTTGAGAGAACAGATCCATCCAAAGAACACTGAAATCTAAGAAGTGTTTATTAAAGTGGGTATTAGCCCTTGTACTTTCTTCTCTTGCCTGCTGTCATCTTGTGTCATCCTACAGTTCCATGATACAAACGCATAATCTCAATCACTTCTAGTAACAGTCCTCCCTCAGTGCTACATACTGTACCTCCTGGAAAAAAAAGAAAGGTCATTGGCATCAGAAAAAGTGTGGTTCTCTTGTAAACTCTGCTTGTGACTTTCACCGGCCTTGCAAGTTAAAAAACAACCAAGAATAGTGTGGCCATCTGGCCACCTGGGAAATTTTATTTTATGTTTTACATACTAAGCAAGGGTAACTCACAGCAAATTGTTGAGTTTTGAGAATCCAGGTCTCCTGGACTGTCCTAGACGTGAGATAAAGTAGCTGGAAAGACACTGGTGTGTTCATCAGCTCTGCTTAGAAACGCACCTGTTTCTACTGAGGTGCCACCAGAGCAGACATATTCCTTCATCTGCATTTTCAGGCAGAAGAAGAACTCTCAGAGAAAAGTTGAGTGAAGCTAAAAGTAGGCATATGTGCAAGCCAGCAATGTAGCTTTTGAGTCTTAAAGGAGTTACAAAAAGTGTTATTCCACCAGAATCAGTATTTCTACTAAGGGGAAGGCTCAAGATCAACAACTGACCAAAAGAGTCAGAAAATCTGTGTCAATGCATCTTATTTACACTGTAATATAGAGTGTAATTCTTTAAAAAAATCCAATAAAATTAATCAATTTCTGATCTATTTTGTATTTGCATGTTTATATCCACTCTTACCCAATAGATAGCCTTTGTCATCCAATACTGTTGCTACCTCTATGAATTGTTTCTCTTCTCTATCTAAAGCTGCAAATTTTTGTTCTTGTTCCATTGCAAATAACATACAGACAAAGTTTCAACTCAAGAGAAGTAGTAGACCATCTTCCTGTTAGTTGTCATACAGCACTGATATGTCTAAAAAAGAAATAATCTCCACTGTCAGTCTGCCATTCCCTGATGGCCTCATGAGGAAAAAAATGCAACAAGTTTTTGCTTGTTTTAAACAAAACCTGAATTTTAAACATGAATTCCTATCATCCTTGAATTCCTCAGCAAACAAGATGCTACAAAAGAACGAACCCAGAAAACAAAACAAGGGTAAAAAGAAAGTGTTGTCAGATTCTCTGGTTTTAGTTCTATGGTATTTACTGACTTTGTACTCAGCTGATTGAATAGCAATTTCAAAAGAACCTCAGCTTTCCCTTTTACTAGACTTTTTAAGTACCTTTCTCACTCTTTTGGCTGTGGTGAAAAGCTGAAAGACTAAGTCAAAAGGTAGATAAACAAAGAAACTCCTCAAATGTACTACAACTGTTTAAAAAAATGTCTTTAAAGGTAATCTGCCATTTTTTTAACCAGTTATGTGGTTTTTTGTATGCTCAAAGCAGATACACTTTGAAAAAGTCTGCAGTCCTTACCTTCAAAGGACAAGCACATAGTTCAGAAGGACAAAACAGACTCAGTTTTCCATATATTTCACAGAACAAAAAAGCAGTAACTCTATTACTCCTACTCTCAGAGGGCAAAGAAAGCTGGATTGCAGCTGTCCCTTGGTTTTCTCTCTAATGCACTACAAAGCCTTGGACTATACCTAAGATGTGCAGACTTAGCATTCAAATCTCCATGGCTAGACTGTAAAAATGAAAAGCAAGATAAGAGTTTGAAGGAATGAACAGGTTATTTCAAGGAATGGTACCACAGCAAGAAGTGCCATCTGCTGTCCTGAGGGTACAAACTCTCTGCTCCTCTGCCTGCTACAGCAGTCAGTGCAGCACACCCAGCCACATCCAATGGCAGCGCATAGACGGTGGACAACCTCAGCATGAACATGGCAACTGCTTTCCAAGGTAACACTGAGAGTGCTTCGACAAAAGAGCAATTCCCAGTCAACTCTGCAAGGCAGTTAAAAAGCACAGCTAGTTATAAACCTATTAAGTTTTTGTTTAAATTCAGAATTTTATCAGCAGCTCAGATGAGTGAGTGGAATTGTGTGAACAGTTTAAAAGCTAATCTTCTCTCAAGCTGATCAAGTCAGACAGAAGTTTGTACTTTGAAAAATAATGAATGCAATCAGACAGATAAAATCAAGCATGACTATAAAAGACCTTATAGGTGGGACCAAAATCTTTAAATCCATTATGTACTTACAGTAACACAGAGTTCCTTTGCAGTGAAATAACATGAGCATGAAACCTCCTAAGGTTGTACTTGCAAACGAGCTAGGCAGGCAGCAAGAATCTCTGTATCATTGTTTGCCATGCCTGTGCTCCAGATAAACTCAAGAACATTAAAGATTTCTGGAATATAATTCACTAGCAGCTTTATGTTACAGTCTAATTTTCTGAATATGCGGTATATCTCTTTTGATCAAACATCTCCATCAAGCCCACCAGTAAAAGAATCACGGAATCATAGAATGGTTTGGTTTGGGAGGGATCTTATAGACCATCTAGATCCAACCCACATGATGTCTTTGTCTCTAAATTGAAAGGACAAGGATTTGACAGATGGACCACTCGCTGGATAAGGAACTGGCACAATGAACGCACACAAAGAGTTGCAGTCAATGGCTCGATGTGCAGGTGGAGACCAGTGACGAGTGGTGTGCCTCAGGGGTCGGTACTGGGGCTGGTGCTGTTTAATATCTTTGTCAGCACATGGACAGTGGGACTGAGTGCACCCTCAGAAAGTTTGCCGATGACACCAAGCTGTGTGGTGTGGTTGACACGCTGGAGGGAAGGAATGCCATTCAGAGGGACCTTGACAGGCTGGAGAGGTGGGCCTGTGTGAACCGCATGAAATTCAACAAGGCCAAGTTCAGGGTCCTGCACGTGGGTTGGGGCAATCCCAAACACAAATACAGGCTGGGCGGAGAGTGACTCGAAAGCAGCCCTGAAGAGAAGGACTTGGGGGTGCTGGTGGATGAGAAGCTTAACATGAGCTGGCAATGTGCGCTTGCATGTCCAGAAAGCAAACCGCATCCTGGGCTGTATCAAGAGAATTGTGGCCAGCAGGTCCAGGGAGGTGATTCTGCCCATTTACTCTGCTCTGGTGAGACCCCACCTGGAGTGCTGCATCCAGCTCTAGAGCCCCCAACATAAGAAGGACATGGCTGTGTTGGAGTGGGTCCAGAGGAGGGCCACGAAGATGATCAGAGGGCTGGAGTACCTCTCCTAGGAGGACAGGCAAAGAGAGTTGGGGCTGTTCAGCCTGGAGAAAAGAAGGCTCCGGGGAGACCTTATAGCAGACTTCCAGTACCTGAAGGAGGCCTATAGGAAGGATGGAGAGGGACTTTTCACAAGGGTGTGTAGTGATAGGACAAGGGGGAATGGCTGTAAACTAAAAGAGGGCAGAATTAGATTAGATATTAGGAAGAAATTCTTCACCATGAGGGTGGTGAAATACTGGCCCAGGTTGCCCAGAGAAGCTGTGGCTGCCCCCTCTCTGGAAGTGTTCAAGGTCAGGTTGGACAGAGCTCTGAGCAACCTGGTCTAGTGGAAGATGTCCCTGCTCATGGCAGGGGGGTTGGACCTAGGTGATCTTTAAGGTCCCTTCCAACCCTTACCATTCTATGATTCTATGAACTCCCTGCCATGTCCAGGTAGTTCATCTCTCATTCTGTGTTATTCAAACTTTTCCAATAAACCTATATGAAAAGAAAAATATAACACAAAGATATAAGTGTTTCCTATGAAAATTACTCAGCAATATACAAGGTTGACACATAATAATGTTCTCAATATTCCTAATACAAACAATATTGCTTTGCATTCTGTAATGTGTAGAACTCAACAGTGATAGGCTGTGAATTTTTTTAACTGGTTATCCTAAAGAAATACCAACTTCTGACATCCACCTGCGGCATTCTTTTTATGCTATTCTTTGTCCCACAGAAATAGATCAGTTTGTGCTGACTCGGTCATAAATGGCATCAGGGCTGCCAGCCTGCACGAGACCGTGACAAACAGATCTCCCACACAAGGGATCCAGTAAAGTTGGCCTGTTGCCTCTCGTCCTGTCACTGGGCCACACAGAGAAGGGTCTGCTTCTGTCCTCTTTGCTGTCTCCCAACAGGTATTTATTCACAGTGAAAAGAATCCTTCCCCCAAAGCCTCCTTTGCAGCACATTGCTGGCTCATGGTCAACTTGTTGTCCACCAGGACTCCCAGGTCATTTTCTATAAAGCTGCTTTCCAGTTGGGTGGCCCCAGAATGTATTAGTGTTACTCCCCAGGTGCAGGACTTTGCATTTCCCTTTGCTCAACCTCATGAGGCTCCTTCTTGCCAATTTCTCCAGCCTGCTGAGGTCCCTCTGAACTCTGTTCTTCCTCCCAGTTTTGTACCATCTGCAAACTTGCTGAGAATTCCATCATCCGGATAATTAATGAAGACGTTAAACAGTACTGGTGCAAGTTTCAAACTCTGCGGTACACCACTTGCAACTGGCCTCCATCTGGACTTCATGTTGCTGGTCCCAACGCTCTGAGCCCAGCAGTTCAGCCAACTTTCAGCCCACCTTTCAGCCCATATATCTTACCCATATTTCACGTGTGCATGTCCTCCTTGTATTGGGGAACCCAGAACTGGACACCGCCCTCCAGATGTACCACCTGAACAATTTATTTTACCACAGTAGCTCAATTCTCTGACAGTGCTTACTACAAACACTTAAATTTGTGATTTTACTTACTTGGCTACAGTTATTGAGAACTTATCCTCTGCATTATAATAGTGTCTTGTCCACATAAATTTCTTTAACGTTAGCTAGTTAAATATACCTTTATTCCAGGAAACAAATCTCACAGCTTTATGCTGTCATTTAAGTCATTGTTGGACTGAAAGGGGTTTTTGGCAGGAGGAAAGCATTTTGGTAAAAGCTGTACATCTATGACTGTCACTCTCTGATGTGCAAATGCTAGAAGAAAACCTACTTGCTCAGTATTTTCATGATTTTCTGTGCTGATAACCAACTTCTCATTGCTACCTCATCTTATTTTCTGCTATCACTACGGATTTTCTGCCGTCTATTCAAAGCATTTGTGTCATTGAGGAGCCTCTTTGATATGGAGTACTAATTTTCTTCTCACTTACTTTGCTTGCACACCAACAAAACTTCATTCATTCAAATGGACAAATTCATGGATTGCTCTACTGTAAGAGTAAAACTGATTCCTTTCATATAGATTCAGACCTAATGGCCAATACTTAATTTACTCTCTTTTTTTGCATATTAGATGCATCATGTTAAAGTGATCTTCTTTCAGACTGTAGCTCATAAATATTGATTGGAATACTACTAATCATGTGGCATTTTCTGGAAGTTATTTTAAAGCAATCTCCTTCTTCTGAAGACCTAGGTTTTAAATTCAGGGAAGTTTATGAATTATTGACTGCACAATGGAACCTGAATTTCCCTGTATAGGTTCTATGCTAGCAGTATTTAAGGCAGTGATCCATACACAAGATAGGGATCACTTTTTAATAAGAATTAACAACAAATTCTACTGTATTCACAGATTATTAACCAATTTTTTACCGAAAAAATATTGAAAAAACCTAGTACTATTGGTTTCCACAAAAAAAATCAGCATTTTTAGGCACAATAACTGTTTTGTCTTCTGAGTTACCAAAATGATCTTGAATTAACCTTAATGATTATTCTCACTTTCAGTCACAGAGAATGCAAATTTTCCACTCCATTGCCAAGCTGTGGTGATTTTCTGGATAACAGCCAGGATCTAAAATCAGTTATATTACAGTGGAAGTGCATTTTGCATTGCTGCATTCTCAATTACTCAATCTCTTCATGAGATTCGCCATATTAGTTTCACTGCTAGAACACAGCATAAGGTATATAAAGGAAGAATATGTCTAAATATAAAAGCCAAGGGACCACAGCCTTTAGGACTTTTACAAACAAAATCAAAGCTATTTTATATCCTAAATAATTGCCATAGTTCTTAAAGCCCTCCTTTTTATGTTTTGTATTTCAGTATCAATCTAGAATGGTGTCCCTGTTACAAGCCAAACAATTTCTTCTCTAAACAACACTTATAAGATTGTAAGTCACTGGAAATCAACTCTTTTTCTGTAGATGCCTTTTCTCTGGGAGAATGTCACAAGGATGGGGAAATGTCTGTGAGAGGGAAAGGATGGGACAAGGTGCGGGCGTGTGTGACAGGGAGTTTCATAGGGTTTCTTTGATTTTTTTGACAGTGGCCTTCAGTTCTTATTTCGTGGTTCCTGTGTCAGACAATTGTCCCTTCCAGCAACGGGGAAAAGCTGATCAAGTTCTTGCCTTCCACTTCAGTGGATCTCGAGCTTCAGAGGAGGTGGTCAGGGGACTGTAAGTTTGCAGGTCTACATCTTATCTGTCAAGCTGCACTTTTACCATCACTTACTGACATCTTTCCAGATTTTAGCTACTGTTCTGTAAAGTAGATCTTGCAAATTATTCGTACGGAAGAATTTTTCTCCATGGGTTGGCTGGGATAGCCAACTTCTGACCCACATCCGTGATAAGACAGACCCTTTTTTTTCTGACCTTCTGTATTATCTTCCTTAAAAATCTCTGTGCAGATCCAGAAAATCTTACACACTGGCTTGGAATGCCATGCTTTCTTTTCAGATGCCTCTGAAATATCAATGTTTCTGGTGGGCCAACACAAACAAAAAAGACCAAGCCCCTTCCCCCCACAGCAAGCTAAAAGGATTTTATTAGAATTATGCTGCTCCACATTGTACCTTCAACCAAACTTTTTTTTTCTGAAAATTAGAAAAGACAGAAAACCCCATCCTGTGTTGTGGCATGTTATTTCCTTGCTAATTGTTTATTACATCTCTAATATAACCAGCTTCATGAATAAGAAAGGGTGAACTGTAAACAGTGTTCTGTCATGTATGACAACTGTGGGAGGAAACATTTTAAAAACAAATAAGATCTTGAAGGACAGGATCCATGCCATGGAACCTGAGTACGCAGACAGTACTGGAGTGAGGAGAAAGAAAACAAGCCACAGACAATACCATTGCCAGTATAATACAACAGACAAAACCAAGCAAGTGCTACTGAAAACTAATGAAGTACCTGCTCAGACTGATACCGAACTCTCAGAACCCCCACATGGACTCTACACTCCGGGCACATCTCTGTGTTTGACTCAGTATGAGCATGAGCACACATGACACTAAGAAAGCGTCATTTACAGAAAAAACCAGTCCCTGCACTGTTGTTCCCTGTGCAGATGAAAGCAAAGACTGGAGAGGAACAAAACCAAGAAGAGCTTTTCTGGAAACTGATGTGTGCACTACTAAAATTTTCTGAGCATTTTGTATGTACTTCAGTTTTGGTTAGTATTGCAATTTTTTCGTATTGTACGTTACCTGATAGTGTAAAATTCCATTTACTTCTTGTTAGCAGTCAAGAACTAATGTCAGGGCTTGGAATTGTTTTTTTACATATTTGTAAGCATAAGCAGCCCTGCAGTTTTATTTAAATACTCACTGTTGTCCGTTCAATTACAAGAGATTGAAAGCTGTTGCTATGCCAGGGTGTTTTATTAAGTATCCAAGGAATCTATACAAAACTATTAAAAGGCTCACCTCAGGTCCTCGAGCTAGCAAACTCAGAGAGTTACATTTTAATTTACGTTTTACTTGGCAAAGAAATCAGCCCTTATGCAATACAGTTCGTAAAATGTGTCAAGCTCTATATGTACTAGTTAACAGTCTCCTCCCAACTCTGTACAAAGATGTATAGAGCCCTAATGCACATGCAATATGTTCCCGGTGAATACTCTTCTACTCACAGTCACAGGGACCTACAGTATTAAACCAGATTTCTGCTCTAAATCCACTTTCTGTATTTGGAATGAAAACCCAGTTACTACATCCACCTTGTCCATCTTGCATGCTTTGTCTACATTAATTGCACCCAGCATGTTACTGAGTATGGATTTTTAGTGCCTGGAGAACCTACTGCCAGCTGCAAGCATCATAATTTGTAGTCTTACAGTAAGGAGACACTCTTTCAAAAATAAGAAAATACGGTTTGACTACTGACAGCTGCAAAGTCAGAATTATGGAAGACAAGACTTACTAGAGTCAGAAAGAGAAGACACATCACCTTACAGTGCCTAGATTGGATTGACTTCACATTATCCTAGAAAGACTGTGCAAATGCTAGTTTGATATATGCGTAGCCAACTTGTCCAGAATAAATTAAGTAGGCAAAGTCTGACACACGTTGAATAAAGCAGTATCCAATGTGACAGACAAGAAATGGTGCATTTGGATTGACCTAATGGTTTTGGAGTATAGGCTCTTCACAGCAAAACCGTACTCTTAGTCTCTATGGCCTGAACACATCCCACCCAATGCACGCTGTTGAGCATCTGGGTGGCTGTTCTAAGCTAAGTGTCTAGGGCAAGATTCAGTTCCAGATTAAGATCTCTGTATTTAAGCATCCATGTGTAGGTCTCTACAGGTGCAGGCACATCTATCTTGTGCAGGATTTAATTCAGCTGCCTCCAGCCTGACATCTAAAGCCGTGTCCAACATCTTGCTTGGCTTTCAGCTTCTAGTCCAGAGGGTGCAATTCCCCATAAGACCAGTGCCATGTCTGCTTGCCTTTTGTGGCTGTCCTGGGTCACCTAGGTGTTTCCCTCTTCCTACCATTCTTGTCATCTGTCTGTCTACCTGCTCCACAGGTCTAGTTTTGACACAGTCCCACTGCATAAGATCAGTTTAGACTTTTAAGGATATTGCCAAGATATAAGGAAGAACTGTGAGAATGTGCATAGACCACAGCTCAAGAAAAATGTGAACAGGAAAGCATATCGAAGCTTTAGTGAAAAAGCTGAGAGTCTGAAGATGGCAACTCAGAATCAGCAAGGATCAGCCCAATCCAGGAACAGCAGAGGCCCACTCTTCCCTTCCTCACTTGTGATTGCTGGTCAGCAAAGACTCATTGCTAGCTTAGTGGAGATGAAGAGTATAGTAATGCTTACCCTAGGAACTCGTTAGTCCCAACTATTGCACACATCTGACAGTAGAAAACTCCTTTACACTTCTAAGTGGTGTGTAGCTTGCTTACATGCGTTAAACTTGTTTGAACAAGTAGACACACTGGTGGAGGGTTACACAAAGTATCCAAAACAGCCCTAGAAGACCCTGTGTTCAGGTTAATGTATTCCAGAGTCCATCACAGAGTGAAATATCAGTACAGCCAACGAAGCCTAGGCAGATACTCTGCTGAATGTTGGCTGGATCACCACTGACTACAAAAGGACCTTGGATACATATCAGCCACGTGCTTAATTTCAGGTGTCTTAATCTCACCTGGCTATAGTATCAGAGGCAAATTTACAGTGGCAGGGTGGTGCAAGTACTAGAAGGCAAAGTAGATGAATCCTATTGCGTGGGCTAAAGACAGAAGCTGTGGCTACAGCAAGGCAGGACAACTCCGCTGTCTTCAGATCTGTTGGTCCATGTCAGGAGGTGGTTCATCCTAGCCACACGGCTTGACTGCTGTAGTCAGGACCTTCACCGTTCCTTCACTAGCTCTGGGCTCAATCCCATCCTAAGCTCTGTCCAGAAGAGTTCCTGTCTTCTCGTACGTATCTGCTTCTAGGTATTGTAAGGGAAAATATATGATAAAAACAATAAATGCTGCTAATTTAAGGCATCTTGACAGAAATTAGAGACAAATAGTAATTTTTAGCATCATGGATAACAGTAATATATTTAGGCTATTTCTCTGTGCAGTAGGATTTAGGATATTAAATAAGTCTTTATGCAAGCTCTTTGTTATCTAGCCTTTATTTAATACTTATGCCAGAAAATCTGATAATTTCCTTAAAAGAAGGTTTTATTCCCTATAGACAATAAAAATAATGACTTTTTAAAAAGTGTTTTTCTATATACTATTGTCATTTTCTTACCGAATAATTTTCTCTTATCTGCTATCTCATCTGAACATACTGGCAATTACCTTGCTATATTACTGCTTTCTATAATTTAATTTTCAATTTGATTTTAGGACCAAAGCCAAAGCTTTATATCTGAGAAATTCATTTTTTATGATCAGTATTACCAATCTTTTCAACAGCCTCTGTCTGCAAACCATGTTTTTTTATCAACTAAAGCACATACTGAGAAACTAACATCCAACAATCATATTTTCTTTTTTTTTAAAATTAGCTTATATCTAAATTTCCTCTACTTTCTCTGTCAGAAACATTCCACTTTCTTCAGAAATCTAATATCATAACTCTGTTTTTCTTTTCCCTCTTTCCTCCTTCCCACTCTTAACTTGTAATTTGATTCATGATAGTTTTAGAAAAAAAAAAAAAGGAGTCGGATTTTAGTAACTTTCTATAATCCAGCGTTTCACAAAGTAGTTACACAGAGCTGACATCCAAAGACTCCCAAATGTGGAAAAAAACAGATTCACATTCAAATAATCCTGCATTATGCTCTAGGGAAATCCTCCAAAAATCCACCATTACACACAGCACAAGTCATTGCACTTTTAGGAAGAACTTTGCTCTTTCCTGAGGCAAAAAAAAGAGAATTTGCTACTAATAGCAGCTAAGGGAGAATGTACAAGAGGAATTAACATTCTTGGGCACATAAATACCTATCAGAAACAAAGCCAGGTTTGGTAGTCACTGTTAAATCTACTGCTGAGACCAGTGTTACTATCTGCTTTGTATATAATATTAGCTCTGGTGTCCTGGTGAGAACCAAGCCACCCCCTGAGCACCACAAGCATATCTGGCCCTTGCTGCCACCCCTGTGAGGCTTAGAGGACTTCTCACTGAGTGTTTTGATCGTTCTATATAGGAGATGATTCCAGCCTTTACTTGGAGTCATTCTGGTCTGTGCTCTGAATGTCTTTTCTGTGAGTATCACTCCCTGCTACTTGGGTTGTTAGTTATCTGCTTGGTTGCTGGCTTGTTCTTCTGGGACACTTTCATTACCTGTGTTGGCACAGCAGGCTCGGCGGCAGGGATCAGACTCACCGAAATTGCATTGGTGACCCACGAATGCTCAGAGTCAGAGGCAGCTCATCATGTGCACAAAACAAAGCTAAGCTGCTCATTTCAGGACTTTTAGACCCTAAGGACTACAGGCGACCCATAATGTACTAGGTGCAGCCTTCCCCAACACTCTGCAGCTAAGACGATCAGTTAACAGGGTAAGTCCATTGCAAGGCACTCGGAGCTGAAAATGACAAGGTGTTCGGTTTGCCTAGAAATCTCTTCATAGCACAGAAATGAAAGCAGAACTGTATAATTTTTGTAATGTTCAAAAGAGCAGTGTAAAGAAGTAATGACAGGAAAGCATATCTCTCAACAGAAATATAGGAAATATCAACGGCTCTCCAGTGTCATTTTTCCATGACAGGCGTTAAGATGGAACTAAAGGATGACAGGAGAAAACTCTACCAGTGTTGTTCAATGAGGGGAGCTTGAGGGCATGAACTGTGGAAGACACCTGGTGAAAGGGATATGTGTCTACACTGGGCTCCACGTCATCTCATACTTGAAGATCTGTTGCCTGTGTCTCTTTCCTAAATTAATTCCAAGCCATCTGAAAAGAGAGCATGAGGCAATCATATGGCTTTTAAACCACAATGTCATTTACAGCCACCTTGTCAAAAAGTAAATTTAATGTTAATCAATTTTGTGCTATGATCAATTGCTCTTCCTGCTTGAGACTACTTGACACTGCCTTTTTAAAGTACAATTATTACACATATATGAAATTTCAATTGCACTTTTAGGTGCACTGCACTGTACACTGTGATTCAGTCATCACATGTATAGAAACAATCATTCATAGATACAAAACAACCCCACATGAAAAAGTTTCACTTGTATAGTATCCTTGATTGGGCTTTCAAAACCAAAGTAAATTAAATAAACTTTGTTACAACTTGAAGAGAGAAAAGAACAAGGAAAGAAAAACATATTTTTCTACTTCTGCCCCAAGTTAATGTTAGAGTTTTTCGTTATTTCTTATTTTCATTTTCCCCTTCAAAATTTAAATTATTTGTTTGCCTCACCAGGGACAAATTTATTTGATCCTTTAATTCTCTGAATTATTTTTCTGTGTTCCTTGTTTCTTTGCTAATCATTAATCCGTCTTTTTGTGAATAGACTATTAAAACATCCAGGTCTTGCTCATCATGGTAATGACGTATTATATGCTTAGCTTTTACATCCAAGAGGTTGACGACTTCTTGAGTCTTGTATGTGCCAATGAACAAGTATTTCTAATGCCTTGCAAAAGGAATAATCTTGCCGTGTCTGTTGTCGTTGTTTCCCTTTTGACTATCATATTGTCTTGAGTACCACTGTCAAACTCTTGTTAGAGCTAATTAATTCCTCTGTGATTGTATCTTTAACAGAAACACTGACTTCTTAAAACCTCTGTCAAGATGATAACAATAAACTTGAGAGCGATTCTTCTTACAGTAAACTGGAAAACCTAAGGAGCTACTCCTTAAACTTGAGTTGTTGGGAACACCATAGGTTACAGACATGTCCTGGCAGGTCTGTACAGTTATAAGCAATTTTCAGCTCTACACTAGATATTTAACTCTCTTTTCTGCCCCAGTCATCGGTTCCACCTCTTTACTTCTGTTGCTTCTGTATTGCTGCACTCCAACACTTTTCTTCTCAGCTTCTCATTGTCTTACATGTTCTTTTTCTTTTTCAGAAAATTAAGAAATTTCTTTCAGGAAATTCCCTTGTTTCTGTACTCCTCTCTAACTCTTTTCCTAAAAACTGGTTCCATCCCAGATGTCCCCCTTGATCTCTAAAATCATGTAATGTACCACCTACAACAAATACCTCAGCTTCCCTTCCTTCAACATGTTACCTTCCAGCTTGGCTTCCAATATCCCTGCACTACTGAAGCTACTCTCACTGTGATCTCCAGCTTCCTTTCCAAAGCCAAATATCAGGACCCTTTCTTAATAATTTTCTTCTTTACCTCCTCTTTTGTTTTAGATATGAACCAACATTTCAGTCTTTACTTAAATTTTATTCTGGTGCACATCTGAAATGAGGGACTTTCCTACCTACCTCCTTCCACAAATTCTTCAGCAGTCCTCAAAGAGGTATGGTGATTTCCCTGAGAAGAATCCCAGGGTTTCTAAACTGGCCATTTACGAACACCTCTTTGTTATGGTTTGGCTGCCGCCGGCAACAAAAGCGCCACGCAGCCGCCCCTCCCCCCGCCGAGGTTCGGAGAAGAATGGAAAGAAACAGGCAGAAACTGGTGGGTCGGGATAAGGGCAGTTTAACAAAACAGCAAACAAAGAGAACAGTGACAACAACGATACAGATAAGGGGAATACACAAAAAAAACCAGACCGCACAACAGAGCCGCTCTCCACGACTGCCGCCAAGCTCCCGAGCCACGAGAGAGTTCCCGCCTCCCAGCCCCCCCCACCGGAACCCAGCATGACGGCACATGGTATGGAATACCCTGCTCTGTTTGGCCAGGTGGGGCCAGCCTGCCCGGCTGTGCCCCTTCCTGGAGTCTGGTGAAAATTAACCCTGTCCTGGGCCAAACCCAGGACACACTTAAAGATCCACTTTATGATCAGTCATCTGAATCAGACCTTCAAGGACCATGAACTGTGCCTTTTTAGAGATGCAAAAAGCATACAGCGTATACTCGGAATTTTTGCAAATAATTATTTTGTTATGAATTTGTTATGAATTATTGGTTTCCACAAGTTAATTTCTATAGTGTGGAAATATTTCACAGAATCACAGAATCACAGAATAGTAGGGGTTGGAAGGGACGTCTGTGGGTCATCTAGTCCAACCCCCCTGCCGAAGCAGGGTCACCTACAGTAGGCTGCACAGGATCTTGTCCAGGCGGGTCTTGAATATCTCCAGAGAAGGAGACTCCACAACCTCCCTGGGCAGCCTGTTCCAGGGCTCCGTCACCCTCAGAGGGAAGAAGTTCCTCCTCATGTTCAGACGGAACTTCCTGTGCCTCAGTTTGTGCCCATTGCCCCTTGTCCTGTCACTGGGCACCACAGAAAAGAGCTTGGCCCCATCCTCCTGACACCCACCCTTCAGATATTTGTAGGCATTTATAAGGTCCCCTCGCAGCCTTCTCTTCTTCAGGCTGAACAAGCCCAGTTCCCTCAACCTCTCCTCGTAGGGGAGATGCTCCAGTCCCCTCACCATCCTCGTAGCCCTCCGCTGGACTCTCTCCAGTAGCTCTTCATCCTTCTTGAACTGGGGAGCCCAGAACTGGACACAGTACTCCAGATGAGGCCTCACCAGGGCAGTGTAGAGGGGAAGGAGAACCTCCCTTGTCCTGCTGGCCACACTCTTCTTGATGCACCCCAGGATCCCATTGGCTTTCTTGGCAGCCAGGGCACACTGCTGGCTCATGGTTAACCTGTCGTCCACCAGGACACCCAGGTCCCTCTCCGCAGAGCTGCTCTCCAGCAGGTCCACCCCAAGCCTGTACTGGTGCATGAGGTTGTTCCTCCCCAGGTGCAGGACCCTGCACTTGCCCTTGTTCAACCTCATCAGGTTCCTCTCTGCCCAGCTTTCCAGCCTATCCAGGTCACGCTGAATGGCAGCACAGCCTTCTGGTGTATCTACCACACCTCCCAGTTTGGTGTCATCAGCAAACTTGCTGAGGGTACATTCTAACTCTTCATCCAGGTCGTTGATGAAGAAGTTAAACAAGACTGGGCCCAGTACTGACCCCTGAGGGACACCACTTGTCACCAGCCTCCAACTAGACTCAGCGCCGCTGATGACAACCCTCTGAGTTCTGCCATTCAGCCAGTTCTCTATCCACTTCACCGACCGCTCATCCAGCCCACACTTCCTCAGCTTCCCCAGGAGGATATCATGGGAGACTGTGTCGAAAGCCTTGCTGAAGTCAAGGTAGATAACATCCACGGCTCTCCCTTCGTCTACCCAGCCAGTCATGTCATTGTAGAAAGCTATCAGATTGGTCAGGCATGATTTCCCTTTGGTGAATCCATGCTGACTACTCCTGATAACCTTCTTTTCTTCCACTTGCTTGATGATGGCCTCCAGGATAAGCTGCTCCATCACCTTTCCCGGGATGGAGGTGAGGCTGACCGGCCTGTAGTTCCCTGGGTCCTCCTTCTTGCCCTTTTTGAAGATTGGAGTGACATTGGCCTTTCTCCAGTCCTCGGGCACCTCTCCTGTCCTCCAGGACCTCTCAAAGATGATGGAGAGTGGCTCAGCAATGACATCCGCCAGCTCCCTCCGCACTCGTGGGTGCATTCCATCGGGGCCCATGGATTTGTGGATGTCCAGATCGCTTAAGCGATCCCTCACACAGTCCTCCTCGATCAAGGGAAAGTCGTTCTCTTTGTAGGCTTCATCTCTTACCTCCGGGGCCTGGGGTTCCTGAGGGCCAGTCTTAGCACTGAAGACTGAAGCAAAGAAGGCATTCAGTAGCTCTGCCTTCTCTGCATCCTCCGTCACCAGGACACCCTCCTCATTCAGCAGCGGCCCCACGTTGTCCCTAGCCTTCCTTTTGCTGCTGATGTAGTTGAAGAAGCCCTTCTTGTTGTTTTTGACATCCCTTGCCAGCTTCAATTCCAGGTGAGCCTTGGCCTTCCTCGTTGCATCCCTGCATGCTCTCACTACGTTTCTGTACTCTTCCCAAGTGGCCTGTCCCTCTTTCCACATGCCATGCACCTTTCTCTTCTGCCTGATCTCCGCTAGAAGCTCCTTGTTTAACCATGCAGGTCTCCTGCCTCCTTTGCTAAATTTCTTTCTCAGGGGGATGCATTGCTCCTGTGCATGGAAGAAGTGTTGTTTAAAAAGCGACCAGCACTCATGGACCCCCCTGCCTTCGAGAGCCCTGGCCCACGGGATTCCTCCCAGTAGCTCCTTGAAGAGGGCAAAGTCAGCCCTCCTGAGGTCCAGGGTTTTGATCCTGCTTATCACCCTGCTTCCTCCATGCAGGATCCTGAACTCGACCATTTCATGGTCACTGCAGCCAAGTCTACCTCCAACCTTCACATCCTCCACCAGTCCCTCCTTGTTTGTTAACACGAGGTCCAGCAGCGCGCCTTTCCTTGTTGGTTCCTCCACCACTTGCATTTCGTATATGTGAAGCATTTTCAGAAATTTGTCTTCCAAGTTGAGGAAGTCTAGACAAGAGGAGGATTTTTTTTCCCGCTCTTTGTGTATTAAGAAAGAGAAACAAAAATATCGTGGCTGATTTGAAAGCCCTTGTTTGCTATTCAGTCTGCAAAACATATAAGAAAGGCATGCCATCATGAAAATCAAGTTACAATAGTGAAAAAATAAATGAGTATAAACGAAAAGAAGAAACATAATGCCTTTAACAGAGCTCAGGCTTTTAGGAAAGAGAATGTTTGTATTAGGAAAAAAATCACAGCAAGACTGTGGTTCATTCCTGAAACAGACATGAATTGAACACAAATTCTAACGTCAAAGAAAGAGAGAATAAAGACACTGTGGAAAAATTTGTCAGCTTGAGGAAACAAAAGTTCTGTCCAACTAAAAGAGCAGATGCAAATATGAGTCAGTTGGCATGAGAATCCAGCAGCAGGGATTTTCATTATAATGGTGCAACAAAAATGAGCACATAGAGTGGATCTGGAAACATAGCAAGGAAATTGCTGGGGTTTTTATCTATTAAATAAATTATTTTTATGTATTAAGGAAATTTATGGGGATTAAAGAAATCATTTCAGACAATGTTGCAGACATGTTACGAGCTCAGTCCAGTAAAAAATATTCATACAAAATAGTTTGCTATAAAAAAGGTACGTCTCTGGCCTCCCGGTATGTTAATCTTTGTACAACTGATGCTCCAGTTTTTGCATATAGGTAATAGAAAATATCGTGTTGGGTAAAAGAGAGTGGAAGATTCTAGTTCAAATGTAGCAATTATTTTAAATTACTGTTTCCGTATTGATGATAAAGCCTGAAAGAAAGTCAAATGCAGACTAGAGTCTACCATGGGTCTCTGTCTCCTTTAATTCAACATAAAGAATGCCTGATAAAAGGATTAACTGTCGTTCGAGGTATTTATCAAAACCTGGACAGCCTGACATTTTCAATATTTCTTTTTACTGACAGTGCTAATTACAAAAATGTCCTTACAGAAAAAAATCCTTGGCCAGATGCTGATCTCAGGTAGCGAAGCATAAATCTGGAGTAATCTAATTGCTCTTGAGAGCATAACTCCCGATTTACACTCATATGTCTAACAGTTCAATCTGGCCCTGAGCTTTAGTAACCAGTAAACCCCTTCTGTTCAGCTTTTTTCCCCTTGCACTTAAAATCTAGTGTGTGAAGGCCAATAATATGGAAGTTCTTTTGTTGTTTTAGATGATGGTCTATTTTATTAGTGAATGCATTGAAAAAGGACACTTATCATCAGAAGAAAAATATGTATTCTCCAAGTCAAAGATTCAATTCAAAGTATTCAGAACGAACATGAGAAGAGCTAGTAAAAACTGGTATTTATTTCTTGAGGTTAACATTTGTGGAATATATTTATCACCTTCTGTTTCAAAGAGCATTTTGTTAGCTTGTTATTTTAGACCAAAACATTGACTCCGAAATGACAGTCCAAACACTGGAAAGTCTCTGTGCTGGGGAGGGTAGGAATCTGATTGTGAGCTCTGCTCCTTTACAGACAGACTCCTCCTGAATGTGTAGCCAACATTCAGCTTGTTGTGCCTGCCACCAGAATACAAATAACAAATAAACACGGCAGAAAGTGTATAGGGAGAGATTGTTTAACACCAAGTGATTCTTTAACACTGAGTGATCCCTCCACAACTCATTACTTTAGTAATGAACACAGCCCATCCATGACAGGCACTAGACTGAGTTTTTATGCAAATATGTTCATCAGTTCTGGAACCACTCTAGCCCTAAAAATCAAATTAACAATATCTATCAAGAGACATAATACATCTGCACACCTCAAAATAGGGAGGAGGTGCTTTCTCCTTAGTAGCTAAAGAGGATAAAAATATAGTTTATGGTTGACAATGTCCTTCTATAAGCAAGAACAATACCATAGCAACAGTTGCTATTATTTAGGTATGTTAAAGTTTGAGTACAAAAAGTGCTGGATGAATGTGAAAAACAATTCATTAAATAATTTAAGAAACAGCAATATTATACATCCACCATTGTTCCTCATTGATTAAGCTCTGAAAGCGTGTGGACAGAGACATTGAAACACTACATTTCTTTTTCTAAAGATATATCAGCTGCGAAAACTAAGAATCCTAATAGAAGCATTGTAATGAATCACATTAATTATGCAAGGTTATAAAGTAAGTTTGGCTCTTTATAGGTGTCTCTGAAGGACCTATCTGTTATGAAGAGAAAGTCTGAATGACTCCACTGTGGTGAACAGGGATGCGAAAAGCAATCTTGCTATTTGTCAGCTTACCCCAGGAGTTTGGAGAAGGTATTTCCACTTTTTTTTTTTTAATAAGAGATACTAAGGCAGAACTGCAGCACTTAAAACAAATACTCTGACTTGTAGCTAGGAAAGGATAATAATGCCTATTTTTAGTCTGACTTGGGGTTTATCCAAATGCAACAAGCCACAGAGTTGTGACACAAACAAGGGGATGCACTGCCTTCTTTGGAGACCTTCACAGACAGATGCACAGAGGAAACAGGTGACTGTGCCTCTGCCTCACTGTGCAATTCTACCAGCACCACTGTTTGCTCTTGGTATCCATTCATTTCTCACAAAGAAATTTTTCCTTTAGCCCTCCCCTTCTAGTTTAAGTCCAGCTGAAACCTGTCTAAGAGAGAATCTGCCAAAAGGCTCTAAAAGCTATGCGGCCATAGAGTGGATGAGATTGGCAAACTAGCATGGAACTTGCCCAGAGAAAAAGGAAAAAAAAACAAAACCAAAACCCACACCTATTTTGCTCTCAGACCAGTGAGCCAGTCGTATTCAAACTACTTTTGTGGGATGACTAACGTCAGAGCAAGAGACAAGGTAGGAACACAGTGCCAGGACCAGAGGAGGATAAGCTTGCTTGTTCGGCCATACTGCAGCCTAATGTTAGCTTAAGCTGCCCAGGAAGCTCCTGTTGCTTCAACCTTGCAGACCCTTTAGGAAAAATTAGCTCAACTGCCATCATCATCTTCCTGTGTATAACCTAATACCTCATGAACTGACATGTCCCTTTAGGAAACCACATCAGCCACCCCACTGCTTCATTCTTGTACTTCAGGTGACTGAAGATAAAACTTCTCTTCTATAGCAGTGGCAAGAGAATGCATATTGCATTTTTCTGCGAGACCTGAGCTGCTCTTATGGTTGGAGAGCATCTTTTTTTTTTTTCAAACTGTATTATTTATATAAAAATAAAAACCCGACAAACCAACATTTTCAGAATAGCTAAACTAGTTGTAAATATGGACAGAGTTTCACATTAGACATCTTTAAATGTCCAAATAATGAACTTTAAAATCTCCAAAGTTACTTCTTTCCCTAGATTCCAAATGTTTTACTTGGTAGCACTTAAGGGGGGGGGATTGGGGGGGTGGAGCTAAGGAAACAAAAGCTTATTCAGCCAAATTCCAGGAGACAGATGCAGTTTTTCCCTATTCCTGTGAGGATCTGAAGTCACGTCTCCTCAACAACGACCTAGCTACAACATTTGTTAGGTATTCTAAGGAGGTTTGTTCACAGTCTCTCCCACTGATTCTGTTCCATTTTGCACGGACTACTTAAATATTCATTAAGCCAGTGAGAAGGAAAATGACTCAGTCTTCAAGCACTTTCCTGGAAGGTGACAAATCTTGGCTCAAATCCATGTTTGGATTCAGAGCAAAAGTTGGAATCAAGGTCTCTTTTTGCTCAGAAAGGTATCCTAACCAAGTTGTATTTACTCTATTTTTTATTGTCTTAGAGAACATTTGGCCTCTACAAGGTGGAAGAAAGTCAGTGTAAGGTGTTGCGCACATGATAGAGGATAACATGGTAGCTGAGACATCCTGGAAGGTGCAAATTTAAATCTCTGCAGGGAGGGATCGGTGTGAACATGAGATGAAATGTACAAATTCATCAGCTGGAGGGCATGCAACCGCAGTGCAACTAGCCTTTCATCTGTCACTTTTTCAATTTTGCAATTATACCTACATACGCCGTTTTGAGCCTTATGTCAGAGTTCAGCCCTGCAGCAGAATACTGTAAGTATTGTTATGATGGCAGGCAGGTAAAAAAAAAGACGTTGTTACGCTACAGCGGGAGTCTCTAGTGCCACAAGAGATCTTAGACTTCAATTTTATCTCAGGGTGTTTGGATTTCTGGGGAAATGAGTGGTAGAAGCAGTTTGCAGAAAAGGCCCCCTTTCGCTGTAAGCCCTATTAAGTGGTAAAATTGTTAATACACAAAGTTTATGTTACTCTATGGTAAAAGTTAACACAGTAGTGCTTTTAAAAACTGACTCTGTCTGCCATTAGCAACTGTGATGGCAAAACCAAGACACCACTCCAGGGCACATATATCAGAGGCCACTGAATGATAAAAAAGATTATTCACCATGGTTACCATATCCTTGAAAGATGAAGTAACACTTTAGAAAAAAAGATAGCAGTATTTCATCTTGCATAGGAAAAGAGATCTTCTGGTTTTCCCTCAGTATCTTCCTCCAGGAGAAAGATAAAATTCGAAGGCTGTCTTGAACAGTAAAGAATTATTTTAGCTGTTTATATTCTGAAACATCAATTATTTCACTTATTTAAGTTGCAATTTATACAGTTTGGTTACTATTTTAAATGTCCCACATAATCCTGGCTGAAAATTAATTCAAGATCCCTTAGAAACTTAAAAAAAAACAAACACCCAAGGTATTGAAACAAAATATACTTATCTGGAGGAACAGTAAGTCACATTTCATGGCACTTAGCCCAAAACACCAGGTTACAGCACAAGACCTGGTGGTAAGAAGCTTTACGTTCTTCCCCTTGCCTCAGTGCATAAACTCAAAAGGCAAGAAGTCACTCGATGTCAGCAGAAGGCACACTGCAGGCCTGGGCTGTCCGCAGAGAAGACAAAGGGAAAGTGAGGTCAGTCATGCAGAAAACAACAAATGTGACCAGATCTGTGCCACCCTGGGGAGACCGTGCCCCAGCCCAAACCCAGAGGTACCCATCCCAGCCAGGTAGCACATCCTCCTCGCTGGCCTACTGCTCCCAGTGACCTCCCAGTCTCCACCCTCCAGCACCAGAACATTTTCTGAGCCCTTCCAGACCTCACAGGAGATCCCCGACTTGAGACTTGTGATTAAGACTCTGTACCAACTGCTCCAGGGTCTTTACAATGAGAACCAACAGGAGGAAGGACAACAATTAGACTGGTCTCCGAATCTGTGTATATGTAAAAGAAAATGTCTGCCTTTCATTAGTGTAAAAAGCTTTCCTGTCCTTGATGATTTTTTTTACACTTGCTATTTGCAATCTAGTGTTAATTTTTAGGTTTTTTGGTTGTCTTTACAAGAAAACAAGAGGAAGATTTTTGTATCATGCATTTTAACATCTTTTTTGATTTGTTCAAAAATAGCATCTCTGGAACATAAGACCTGAAATCTCCTTGCATGTATTTTCTTTGAAGAAAATGTATACTCAGACTTCTCTGTAAATTGGCATTGCATTTACCATATTAATGACATATGTTAAAAAGATTTATTATTAAAAACAACTGTTGACTCCCATCAGTTGTAAGATCAGAAACAGCAGATATGACGAAATTTCCCTACTATCTACTGTGCATGAGCAATAGTATACACCCATGGGTAGGCTGATTCTACGTTGCTCATGCAACGTGTCCAAAGCCCCTGGAAAGCAGACTTCCTGCACTTGCACAGAAGAGTTTCTCTCCCTACATAAATTGTAAAATGTATGCCTTAAATGGCTATGCTTGCCCTCATGGATTAGTTGGTTTTCTTTTTTTAAGCTTAAAAAAATAATTTTGTCATCAGCAGACAGAACCCGCAGAAAATGAGCATTACAGCAATTTCAGACTGTCTAATGCTGACATGAACTCTCAGTTGAAACCTTCTGAACTCTGTTAATGAGTTGGAAAAGGATGCATTACACTTACACTACTCTAATGTTAAACCACTGAGGTTCCACTGGCATTGAATCTTGCTGAGGGTTCAAAAGCTTCTAGTTGCCAGCTGGAACTCTGCTGAATGCACATCATCAGAGCAAAGCTGTACAAAAGTTTCCTTAGAACATGAACGAAATGCCATGAGCTCCAAATATAAATTAAATTCAGGGCAGTTTCTAATAATTCATCTAAATAGGAAAAGAACATCTAGTTATAGAAATCCTCATCTTCTTCAGGAAAATAGGAGAAAAGGACACACCAAATTATAATCACTGCAACACAAACTAATTTCAGTTAAATACAATACCAGTATCTTCCTGCACTATGTAAAGCAATCTTTAACTTTAGGTATTGCGTTCATAAAGTAGGCTGAATGTTAGTGGATTAATCTGGACAGAGTATTAGTTTAAAAGAGAAGAGCCCTGACAACCACATGTACAGTGAGAGGTCATGAAGATCCATTACTGGTAATATTCAAGGGCAAACTGTCCTTTCTGAACTATACTGAAGTCAGCTTAGAAGCTAGTCATCTGACAGAGAACTCACAAGGAAATATTAATTTTGGCAAATAGCAGTGAGTGAAACCTATCCATTTTTTTCATTCTCTGGCTTCTGCAGTTAACAGTTCTAAAGCTCTATGTTATCCACAGGTTTTTGAAGTTCCAGTCCATTACCTACATAAAATAGGCTGTTGTAAGAATTTAAATATTTTTCTCACCAGTTATGTCTAAATATAAAACATAATATCATGCATTAATCTGTATGTATCCACACAGTTAAAAGTACAGATATGGGCTTAGTTTTGTCAAAGTCAGTAATTCACTGATAACCAAATGACATATGGATATGCAGAGGTGAATGGGATGGGATTAGTTCTATGTCTTTATTTATTTATTTATTTATAAAACGATTTTTTTAGTACCAAAAGTACGTAAACCTGCTTTGAAAAAGCTCTACAAATATAAATTTATTTTCTGTTGGGGAGACAGAAAAAGGAGGAGGTCTTGGCCAGCTCCATTTGTCAATGAGAACATCACATGCCGTGATGTCTACTGTCACGAGCCCAGGAAGAAGCAGTAGCCATAGCAGCACCAGATTCAAACTCCAGTGGCCGTGGAGTGCTAGAACTACAGCAGCTCCAACCTCAGTGTTTGTGGGGAGAGATGGAGCTGGTCTGGGGAAAGTCTGAAGGTATGTCAGGAGATGGAAAACAGGGGGATCTGCAACAAATTCTTCCTTTATCCTTCAGAAGTCAAAAGTATCATCAATTAAACAGTCACTGCTGCAACGTCCAGTTGAAGGGCTTCTATCTTGATACTTATTTCATATTAACCAGTTACATACTTTATAAGTAAACACTTCATCACATTTGGACTCTGATTTTTTTTACTGTCACTATAACTGAGATGCTAAAGCTAAGCTTGCCTGCCAGCTAACGTCAGCAGTAGTCATGGTAGCAGCGCACTTCCATTTAGGAAGTGAGCCCCGGTCACAGTTCAAGATACCAAGCAGAACAGTGTGGAGATGCTTGAATTAGTAATGCTTAGGACTCCTCTGCTCTATGAGGGAAAAGGAAAACATATACTGGGCTTCATTGTCAAGTAGTCACGATCAAAGATCAGATATTCAACTGTGTCTAAACCCTAAACTTGTTTCTGAAATGGCAATTCCGTGGTTGCATTTATTTTAATATCTAGCTACTAATATCTGCATTAGCTGCTAGATAGGTGCTGATACTACAAAAATGAAGGGTGTCAGAAAAAGGAGACCACTTTTTGCATGGCTTCAGCTTCATCAGCGTTGTAGTCTTCAAATTTTCAGTCTCCATATACAGGCTTAGAAGAGGAGTTGGCATTATATGGGAAGATATAAAATAAATGCAGCGTACAAAACATTTGAAGTAATCCGTTCTCTCTGATTATCAGTAATAAGGACTCATCTTTCTCTAGTTTCAGGCATTGACCTTCAAGAAAGATGTGCACCAGCTGAGCAGAATCCTGAGCAATGAATTAGTCAGGAAATCATAATCTAGAAAGAAAGGTTTAAGGGTCATTTAAATTAAAGCATACTGAAGAGGCATTCAACATCGTACAAATACATAAAAGACTGCTGAAAGATGAAATAAAATAATTGACTGCCCTAGAGGTGGATAGTGCAAGAAGTAATTGGTTTGGATTAGCGTGAATATTTAGATTAGATATTAGCAAAGTTTTTCTGATGGTAAGTGTAGTGTAGCACTCGAATAGATCAAACTGGGAAGGCTGTTGAGGCTCTGACACTGGACATCCTTGGAAACTGCTCAAACAAACATCTGACAAGAATGATCCAGACATAGTCACCCTTGCCATGGAGCAAAGGAACCCAATGAGGCTCTCTTGGGGTCCTTGTTGGTCCTGTACTGTGATGCCCATACAGATTAGAATGTTCATCTGCACAGCAAGTTTTGGAGGGATGCAACCTTAGCTGTCATTTTTAAGTTTAGATGTGATTATTACATGTAATTTATGGATTACTGGCTCTGCTCAAAGACATAGCTTGAAAACAAATGTGCATCTTTTCTGTATTGATCAAATTGTGTGATCATGATCAATAGGAAAGAAGCGTAATCTTTCATCTGCTAATCTATTTTATATATTAGAGTTGTGATTCATATCAACTCACTTTTGACATATAGAAGTTAGATGTCTGGTGCAAGGCTCCTTCTTTAAGATGCAAGACAGCTCTTCAGATGAATTCACCCTATTCTCACTGCCTAGATTAAACAAGGTGGTTTGTTTACTATGTGTGTCTCTCTCCTAGCAACACAGGAAGCCTCATCAGGTAGACAACTATTTCTGTGGATCGCCAATATAAACCCTGAAGTAACTGAAGAAGTTTTGAAAAGAACAAATAGCAGTTGTGATGTGGAAATGGCAAGCTGCATTTCAATGCATATTGCACTACTGATTAAATTGCACCAGCGTAAACGCTCAGATCTATTTCAGGGGTCAAGCTGAGAAGGTATTGCTCCTTCTGTGTATCTAGGTATATTTACAATGTTTTACAATTTGCAGGGATTGTTTGAAATGCATTATGATGCTATGAGCCAGCACACTCCAATCAGCTGGACTGCTGAAAGAGGGGCTTCCAGAAGGCCAACATGCAAACCAAATTCTCCCTAAAATAAATATATGATTCCTTCTTTAGCTCCGGGACTGGATTCGAAAGCCTGACCTTCCCGCCACCAACTTCATTTCCCTCCACAGTGATACTTTGGTGTGCCTTCTACTAAAGTAAAATGCAACATCTGATTTCAGCAGGTTTACAAAGTCCTTTTAAATTGCTGTCAATATTTCATAACAAAATTACTCCACTGTACATTTGGATCCAACTGTTTGTTTAAACAAAATAAGACTCCATATGGTATCCCCTATGAATTATCTGGGACATCTTGAGCCCGATACTAGTAAGGAGGTTTCTAATTAGTCTTTATGAATACGGAAGACATGTCCTCATATTTGTTAGTTTTTTATTATAGTGCTGTGATATTAGTAGCCTCATTTTATTAGTAACTTTACTTTGCAGCAGAATACATAACTTTAAAAAACACATTGGTGTTTCATGGTGTGAATATAAAGTAAATCAAATTTCATGGTGTGAGAATGTGTGCATACACACACACACAAATCTTTCTTTCCTAAGTTATAAATGATATTATATACAATATGCAATTTACATAATTACTTTCCCTAGTGCATGGTTAAATAAGATGTATTTCTTAATTTTTCACACAGATTTGGAAAGTTATCATAAATGCTGTTAAATAAATTTTGGTTTTGGTTTGGATGCTCTAATATCTTTCATGACATGAGCTCTAAATGAATTCCAAAATCAAAACACAACACAGCAGGGAGCTGCAGCTGATAGGCAAAGATCTGCTTAGTGTCTGATGTATTAATTATCAACATTTTAACTGTGCCCCTGTCATCGAATACAATGTTAAATGAAGGTCCTGCCCAACATAATGTTAGCATGCAAGACAACAAATAATTTTAACAGTGTCAAAGGTGTTGGCGGGAACAGTGCATTGGTGTTAATTGAGATGGCGTTCCACTAACGTATCTATCCTTGAAGAAAGCATTTCTTTTCTTCATAAAGGCTGAAGATATTCAAAGCCTGACTGGACAAAACAGAACAATCTGCTCTTTTAACCCTGCTTTGGGCTGAGGGGGCAGATTAGATGGCCTCCAGAGGTGCCTTTCTACCCCAGCCATTCTGTGCTTCTGCTATTCTGTGAATAGGCAGGTGGACAAAGAAAACACAGAAATTGACGGCAATGCAGTGATGTATGTAAACCTTTCCTTTTCCTGTAAAGTCCTCTTTCCTTTGGAACAAGTTTATTATTTTGGTCAGACATTCAGCAGTATCACCCCAAATCCCATGTTTGCAGATAGACTAGCTGTTCCAGAAGGGACTAGATCACAAAGACATAAAACCCAATAGATTAGAGACAATCTTGCATAACACAGTAAGAGGGATATATATCTGAGCAACATGAGAGCAGCATTCTCTTTCAGTTTTATTATATGAAAATCTGATATCTTTTGTAGCCTAGCCATTCAAGACCCCTCTGTGAAACAAGGTGGATTAAGACATCTTTAGAGGACAATATCTTTACCAACTTTAAAAGGACCTTAGGAGACTGATGTTTGCTTAAACTGGACACTTAGATAGCAAAGGTTATGGAAAAGGAATCTCATAACAAAAAAAATGAGAGTCATTCAGAGAACAATGGTCTTGAGTGAATGCTAGGAACGTGGTGTTAGTTGGAGACAAGCCAATCAAATACGTATATTACCATATACTTTTATGTGTTCAAAACTCCATACAGATTTATTATCTGTCATTATAATTATTTAGATTTGAGTAGTCCTACTTCAACAGGCTTTTATTTTTTTATTTCAGACCAAGTCCCTGCTTTGAGAAAAGCACAGTAATAATCCCCCAGGACAATATTTCTGCAGTGCTGGATAAGCGTTTTCGCTGTCTTCTTGTTTGCATGCTTCTATTTATGTTCACACTTGTTCAGAGCAACAGCACAGCCTGCGTGCTCTCAGGCAGAGCAGAACAACGTGCTCTCAGGCAGAGCAGCGTGAGCCAGTCGCTGGGAAGGCTTCAGAGAGATCAGGCAGAATTTGCTGTGAGAGCATCTCTCCAGCACACATCACCCTCTAACACTTCCCAAGATACAGCACAGTGTATCCTCGTGTGTTCAGTCACTTCTGCTGAACACATCCAGATAGCCTTGTGAAATGTATCACACTCCCTACCCTTTTGTTCCCTCACCTAGCATTCTTTTTGAATGAATGTGCCTTTGCTCCCTCTTTTTGTCATTCCTTCCAATTGGCAGGTTCCTTCTGTCTTGCCAGCCTGCAGAATATTACCCCTGGGACAAAAGAAAACCTATGAAACCCAAAGACCTTCTCTGAGGAGAGACAGCAACACTACAAGGCCTGTATTATCTTTCAGAACTGTGGGGAACAGGGAAGAATTTACAAGCAATTGCATACAATCTTTCAGCAAATTCGTACCATGTTAGTAAGCAGAGAATGAGTAGCAAAATTAAAAATGTCTTTCCTGTCTCCATCAGGAGACCCGCATGGTTAAATAAGGAGCTTCTAGCGGAGATCAGGCAGAAGAGAAAGGTGCATGGCATGTGGAAAGAGGGACAGGCCACTTGGGAAGAGTACAGAAACGTAGTGAGAGCATGCAGGGATGCAACGAGGAAGGCCAAGGCTCACCTGGAATTGAAGCTGGCAAGGGATGTCAAAAACAACAAGAAGGGCTTCTTCAACTACATCAGCAGCAAAAGGAAGGCTAGAGACAACGTGGGGCAGCTGCTGAATGAGGCGGGTGTCCTGGTGACGGAGGATACGGAGAAGGCAGAGCTACTGAATGCCTTCTTTGCTTCAGTCTTCAGTGCTAAGACTGGCCCTCAGGAATCCTAAGCCCCGGAGGTAAAAGAAGAAGCCTACAAAGAGGACGACTTTCCCTTGGTCGAGGAGGACTGTGTGAGGGATCGCTTAAGCGATCTGGACATCCACAAATCCATGGGCCCCGATGGAATGCACCCACGAGTGCGGAGGGAGCTGGCGGATGTCATTGCTGAGCCACTCTCCATCATCTTTGAGAGGTCCTGGAGGACAGGAGAGGTGCCCGAGGACTGGAGAAAGGCCAATGTCACTCCAATCTTCAAAAAGGGCAAGAAGGAGGACCCAGGGAACTACAGGCCGGTCAGCCTCACCTCCATCCCGGGAAAGGTGATGGAGCAGCTTATCCTGGAGGCCATCATCAAGCAAGTGGAAGAAAAGAAGGTTATCAGGAGTAGTCAGCATGGATTCACCAAAGGGAAATCATGCCTGACCAATCTGATAGCTTTCTACGATGACATGACTGGCTGGGTAGACGAAGGGAGAGCCGTGGATGTTGTCTACCTTGACTTCAGCAAGGCTTTCGACACAGTCTCCCATGATATCCTCCTAGGGAAGCTGAGGAAGTGTGGGCTGGATGAGCGGTCGGTGAAGTGGATTGAGAACTGGCTGAATGGCAGAACTCAGAGGGTTGTCATCAGCGGCGCTGAGTCTAGTTGGAGGCTGGTGACAAGTGGTGTCCCCCAGGGGTCAGTACTGGGCCCAGTCTTGTTTAACTTCTTCATCAACGACCTGGATGAAGAGTTAGAATGTACCCTCAGCAAGTTTGCTGATGACACCAAACTGGGAGGTGTGGTAGATACACCAGAAGGCTGTGCTGCCATTCAGCGTGACCTGGATAGGCTGGAAAGCTGGGCAGAGAGGAACCTGATGAGGTTGAACAAGGGCAAGTGCAGGGTCCTGCACCTGGGGAGGAACAACCTCATGCACCAGTACAGGCTTGGGGTGGACCTGCTGGAGAGCAGCTCTGCGGAGAGGGACCTGGGTGTCCTGGTGGACGACAGGTTAACCATGAGCCAGCAGTGTGCCCAGGCTGCCAAGAAAGCCAATGGGATCCTGGGGTGCATCAAGAAGCGTGTGGCCAGCAGGAGGAGGGAGGTTCTCCTTCCCCTCTACACTGCCCTGGTGAGGCCTCATCTGGAGTACTGTGTCCAGTTCTGGGCTCCCCAGTTCAAGAAGGATGAAGAGCTACTGGAGAGAGTCCAGCGGAGGGCTACGAGGATGTTGAGGGGACTGGAGCATCTCCCCTACGAGGAGAGGTTGAGGGAACTGGGCTTGTTCAGCCTGAAGAAGAGAAGGCTGCGAGGGGACCTTATAAATGCCTACAAATATCTGAAGGGTGGGTGTCAGGAGGATGGGGTCAAGCGCTTTTCAGTGGTGCCCAGTGACAGGACAAGGGGCAATGGGAACAAACTGAGGCACAGGAAGTTCCGTCTGAACATGAGGAGGAACTTCTTCGCTCTGAGGGTGACGGAGCACTGGAACAGGCTGCCCAGGGAGGTTGTGGAGTCTCCTTCTCTGGAGATATTCAAGACCCGCCTGGACGGGGTCCTCTGCGGCCTGCTGTAGGTGACCCTGCTTCGGCAGGGGGGTTGGACTAGATGACCCACAGAGGTCCCTTCGAACCCGTACTATTCTGTGATTCTGTGATTCTGTGATTACCACGTGCTGCTCACAGTAAGAGTGCTTCTAGCCCCGAAGGCTGCAATGCCATGCCCTTTGAGAAGAGTTCTGATAAAGAGGGGTGTAACACCTGTGTCTGTGGTGCACAGGGAACCTCAAGGAGAGCACACTAAAAACTCTGAACCGCTTTCTAACACTAAAGAAGACATGGAGGTGTCAGAGCTTCCATACCTTTCCCCTAGATAAGGCTTGAGAAGTTATGGAAAAAACGAGTGTTAAATACATTGGTTAGATGCAATTATTTGGACCTCCAGCACCTACCTCTGCTTCCCTTGAGTGTTCCATTGATTCTAAAGTGAGCTCTCAAGGATAAAGTTCTATATGTCAAGAGTACATCCTGACCCTGCTGCGCCGCAATGACTAGTAACTACAGAATACTACACAATCAATGGACTAACAATTGCATTGCAAAAGAAAGTTTTGTCTGGATGATAAAACAGAACAGTCAAGTAACTCTCCAGGGAGCTCTGTTGGTCATAGTCTAATAAAACGGGAAAAGTCAGCTTCACCTTTTTTTCCTCCTGCTCTGCAGTAGCCTTGCAGCAGAAATGGAAAGCAAAGACTCCAGTTCCTATCAGAAGCCAACCCTAACAGCAGTCCTGTAGCTGGCACCAGGCAGTTATTGGGCTACAGAATGTCAGCTGCAGCAGCTGGGCAGGAACTGGAGCATAAGACAACAGAGGATTGATGGTGGTGGAGGGCAGTTTGCTATCAACCACTACTGTAAGAGACACAAACTTTTTTTGATGGTAGTCATCAAAATCGAACAAAATGTCCCCCAAACCCCAGGCTTTTTTCCATAGGATGTGCAGGCAAACGATCTAGTCGCATGCCCAGTTGGTCACCTAATACGCTATAAGTGCATTTAATGCACAGTAAGTTTTAATTAGAATTTCGGCAGATGTGCACGTACCATTAAGAATGCATGCAGCAAAAGAGAAAAAAGAAAAGTGATTGCTTAGAAAGGGCAAAGCTAGTGCTGATTTTTCTCCTGGATCCGGTGTGCAGCCTGTGCACACCTTGTCTTAAATAGGAACCCTTCCAGGGAGGCTGTGAACTCACCGTATCTCTCCAGTGATAGATGCTTTCAGTGGTGAGAGAGAGAGTAGGGAAGGAGGGACAGAGTCAAACTGGAACTGCACTGCAGATTCCTTCATTCACTGTGGCACAGTGAAAATTGTTCCAGGGAGAAAATGATGAGGGCATAAAATGGAAAGTCATTCTGTGCAGGATTTCTGAGCTCGTGAATCTCCTAACCTCAGTTCTGCTTCATTCCCAAAATGAAATGAATCACCATGACAAAAATGGAATTAAATCTTCTCAGAGTATAGTCCTGCTACGCACAGTGAATCAATGTCCATTACACATGGCACTCCTTCCCTCTGATAGGGAATGGGTGCAATAGTGCTGACTGTCTCACAGAATAGCCATTTCCCACCACCTGGCAAATTCCCCACTGTATCACCGCAGCTCGAGTGGGCTCACCAGAGGTTTGAACTACTTCTCATTGCTGCGTGGAAACACAGTCAACTGCAAGTGACACTGAAGCCTTCCACTCACTACCTCCAGCTCAGAACTTCCATTTTCTCAGAAATTGTAATGTTCGCCTTCGGTGTAAAATTATTATTTTAATTTTTTACCAAATACAAGTACAAATCCCAGGACAATTGGGAAAATATTTTCAAGTGGAAGATGCCATTAAAAGGAATGTGCTGGTGAAAAACATTTCTTTTGTAAAATAATACTGTTCAGGATAAAGTATGCCAGCAAATTCTCCTTCTAACCTGACCACAGTTCCAGGGATCTGCAAACACGCCTGTCCTGGGCTGTTCTCTTGCAATGCTGCTGGACTGCAACATACTGACATCTACAACAGGTCAGCATTTTTTTAACATTCATTTACATAATAATTTTGCCATCATTTATATTTTTGCATGCAAATAAGTGGAGCAAATACACTAATGAGATTCAGTTCTGGATTAAATGCTTAAAATAAAACAAGACCCATCCACAAATTTCCCATCCTGCATTTTCTTGATATAAACATTCAAATTATGTGTGCACAGTTCACAATTACTTAATTGCTCATAACAAAATTTAAGTGTATATTTTGCAACTAGTCCTATATAGTAAGCATATAATTAAAGGCATAGTTGACAATCATTTGAAACTTGGAGTGAGGGAAAAATTGGTGGCATAGTGTTTGTATTGCAGTTTGACTCCATTTTAGAAGGAAACATTTCTAAACAATAGAGGACATATTTAAAATATTGTGGAGTTTAAGTTGCATGCTTTTACCATTGGTCATTGCTCTTTGCAAAAATGTCGTATTTTAAGTTTGGTTTCTTTTTCAAGTAACGAAATGGGTAATGTTACATATCGTATTGAGTTTGATATTTTTAGCACCCTGTACATTTTAAATGGATAAAGTCTTCTTTTAGCATACCTTTCTTTCTCCTGTCTACTTCATATTTGCCTACCAGCTGTTCGTCAACATTGCCAAAATACCTAGGTATCTTTCAGTGCTTTGAAGTGTTTAGTGATTTGGAGAACACTGCAATTTCTGCATCTACTTGGAGGCATTTGAAATAGACGACTTTTAGTAGTTGTGAAACTCAGTCATCTGAAGCGTGCTCATGGTTAGGAACACAAAGTAACAAGTCACTTAGCAAATTCAGAAAAAAATACCGTATCTGGCCACTTCGTATTGGTACGAAGTACAATATGGTAAATAACACAGATTAAAAAGAGGAATTTGGAATGCAAAGAGACGGACTTCCAGGTTACAATGAAAATCTAAGGTATATCAATAGGATTTCAGCTTGGTGTCCCTCCACAATTCAGTGTTTTACCCTAGTTACGCAGCAGCAGTTTGGTTTCAGATGGGAAGGCTGTCAACATCATTCAAGTTTTTAAGCGGAAGGAGACTCAGATCTCAAAAGTGAGTCTCAGAACAGCCAAGATTCATCTGCTTTAGCACAGAAGTCCCTTTCAGCCTTCTGGTTTGAGCGCTTATAGTGTGCCACTATGCTGGGTAATGCACAATGTGATCACATTAGTTTCCATTTTGATTTTCACATGTTCACAATGATTATACTTGTTGATGAATTTTTAGACAGCTGAGTTTCACTATCATTAATATTTCTTGGAAAATAACATAATAATATATTATTTACTGTTCTACGGGTAGACATCACAGAATCACAGAATCACAGAATCACAGAATGTTAGGGGTTGGAAGGGACCTCTGTGGGTCACCCAGTCCAACCCCCCTGCCGAAGCAGGGTCACCTAGAGCAGGCTGCACAGGACCTTGTCCAGGCGAATCTTGAATATCTCCAGAGAAGGAGACTCCACAACTTCCCTGGGCAGCCTTTTCCAGTGCTCCGGCACCCTCAGAGTGACGTTCTTCCTCATGTTCAGATGGAACTTCCTATGCTTCAGTTTGTGCCCGTTGCCCATACTAGTCTGTTAGTTATGAAAAGTGAAACAATAATTCCACCTTTTTTATAAAATATTAATTTCAAAGAAGGCTTAACCGCAGAAGAACAACACCAGATTTCAAGTGAGAAAAAATGATGTCTAACAAGTTGATAAGTACTTCTGAGCAATGAATTACTTTGGAGCAATGAATATTTTTGAAGTGTTGCAATCCATTCAAAATCTATTTGCAAACATGAATAAGCAAAACTCAAATATGTTCTTCAATAGAAATAATTTCTGAGTTCTCACAGTAACCATTTCAACATATAATAGGCAATCACACTTTTAACGTCAGTTTTTCTCATAAAGTATGTTGCTAATTGTGTTTCCATCCTGCTGAGCACAGTGAGCATAAGGTGAGCTCTTTTCATGTGTCCTGCAAATGGAATTTTCATAACTAGGGTAAAGCGTATACTTGTTGACAAAAGCAAAATAATTTTGCCTCTCTTGTTCTTTTTTGAGTAATGTCCTTCTTCAAAAGCGATCTTAGGAACTTCTTTAGGACTATACATAAAGAAGGTAATAGCACAGTTAAAGATATAACAACCCACTTTCAAATTCAAGTCACGATTTTAGAAAAATACAAGGAACATAACATTTTAACAATTTCTGATGAGTTAGTTGAATTACAATGACTGAAAGGGTTTAGATATGAATCTAAATTCAATTTTATCCAGTAATAATATTATGATTGTGACAATGGAGAATGTGCTAGACAATTCTATAATAAATTTTGAAATACGCCTTAAATTAATATTGAAAATTGTAGTTTCATTCAAACCCATTTCAGCCTCCTTGGTCAAAAATCATTATTTTCTTATTTCTATGATTTCTGTTTTGTGTTTTGACTGTCCCACCACAGACAAGGTAGAAGCCTTCAAAATTTGAACCTGAGGTTTGCTTAATTTTATTAAGCATAAAAGGAAAGTTACATTAGTTTAATTTTTTTGAAAGCTCATGTTTTATCTCTTATCAGAACAAGCTTTCCTGTCTGCAGAGATATTTCTAATACCTCCTCAGAGTTCATCTTCCCTTTGGGCCATGTTTGTATGTTTCTTGTTCATATCAGGAAAATATCAGAAAAATTCTGAGATCCCACATTTAATGAAAGAAAAGTTAGAAGTCTTTTTTTTCTGTTTTTAGATTAAAGTTTCTCAACATACAAACAAAACCAAATTAGTTTACTGAACTGTTCTGGTAGTCGTTGGATTTTGCATATGTTAGTAAATGTTCGTTAAACTCTTTTATAATACAGTGAAACACATTTGTGTAGAGGGTTGGAGGGATAATTACACACCTCAAATACAAACTGCAAACACAGTGGTAATTACTTGCCTTCACAGGTTTCCAGTCAGTGGTGGTGAGAGTATATATTTACCTGATAATGGTATGTTACCCAGGGCTTTATTGGCTAATGCAAGGCATGAGGAAGTTGCTGGGTGCTTTCTTGACCCCAGTTCACATCCTAACATTCTTAATAATAACCTATGCCAATCTTTTCAAAATGTGTATATGCTTTTGTGGATTGGGGGAGGAGTTTTGATGCCAAAGGACAAAGGGTTGTCCCTGGCATTTGTGCTAAAAATGAGTTTCACAGTTTCTTCTAATTATACAGTTTATCAAAAGCTATAGTTCCAGATATTAAAACCTGGCTTCACTTTCACACTAATGTCTTTCATCTCTGTTGCTGAATACAGCTTTCTTCTTTGACAAATGTAAATTCCAGATTAGGGTGTACATTCTTATCTGCACATGGGAAATTAGAATTCAGTGCAGTTTTCCAGTTTTTTGGAAGCCAGCGAGATCCCTGCTGAGTTGTGTGGGCTAAAGTGGCATATTTCGCCAATCAAAGGGAAATATAAAAGGCCGAACACACCAACACACTCTGATTCTTCCTGGCACAAGAGACTAATACTATTTGCAACACTTATTAGTGAATGTCCAAAGCACAGTCAGAAAGGTTTTTCCTCTTACATTTTAAAAACGAAGTTGAATTCTGTGTCCTTAAAAGTATACCAAGACAGAATTTGTCCAGTGAGTTTCTGAGAACACAGAGGTTCACACGTGAGTAGAGGGGGTGAAAAACAAGGTTCAGTTATGGAAAAAGTTTCCCAGTTACATTTTATTTAGGATACCATTAGGCTTGTGAGACACCCACAAAGAAGGTACATCCCAGGACCTTCGGGACATTTGCATGTGTCTGGAGTGGTAGCTACAAAGGTCTGAACAGTTACATTTAGGCAATGGATTTTAGCCCAAGGTGTTCCACCTGCTTAAACTACAGTGTAGGAAAAGATCATTTTTGAAGCCAAGAGCTGGCAGACCCTCATGCAACAGAAGCCACATTAAATATCCTACACCACGCACCTATTGCCATGTTAGCCTGGATTCAAGTTCACAATGTCCACCTGCTTTTTCTCATTCAGGATTGCCGCTGGTGCAAACAGACAAGTTCCTCAGAAATCTGTGGACACTTCCCATTTGTTCCCGCTTCATGTTTGTCCCAGAATGATCCTTCTTGGACATACAGGCTATAGCTAGCAAACTGGATGTTTTCCCCAGACCATTCTTCACCAGTGAAGCTAGAGAACAGTCAGAGTCCTAAAGCCAGGTGGCCAAGAGTGGCCCATGTCCATACATTTAAATGTTCTCACTCTCCAGAAGCATGACTGGATCCAAGCTACCAAATGGCTATGGTGTCTGACCTGCGGTAACTCCCAGACTATGCCAGAAATTGTTTGAGGAGTTCCTAGGCAGTGAGGCCAAAAGCATGCTAAGGGGCCGTCTAAGCCCATTTGCAGCATGTGCAATCCTATTCCAGTGCCCAGGAAATCCTGGCTCAGGTTCCCTTCAATTTACTGGTACACAGAGAAGGTCACAGTTTCTGAAAGAGTTAATGACATTTACTATCCAGGCACAAATGGGCAGTTCATCTGCATCTAGTCAAACACATTAGACCTTTGTGGTCTGTAGGAAAGACTCATGTGGGCATCATTTTTGTTCTGGCCTCTTCTTCATAATACATCAGAGAGAGAATACCCTCTCCAAATCCTACTCTGAGAACCTGCAGCCATCAGAAATGTAGCAATAGGAGAATTCTTGCCAAGTTTTACTTGGACTGGGAGAATTTTTACTGACTATGGAAAGTCCAAGTGTCATACTGGGCGTGCTTAGGTTGGGCAGTTGAGCAAGCTGCATGAGGAATTGCTGGCACTGTGCTTTCCAATGGAAAGAAACAAAGAATTTCCCCTCCTGTGGCACTCAGGAACACACTAGCAGACTGCGTTGGGAGTCTGCCCCACATCCACACATCTTCCTCTCATCTTCTGTTCAAAAGACCTTGGGGAATTGAGCTCTGGCGTGCATGCAGGGAAGAGGGGCACCAGGAACAGCACAGCCTTTGGCACAGAGTGTTGCAGACTGCCATTTACGTCTAAAAGTTTTGTGCTCACAGCCGGCTGCTGTGAGCTTGAAGGACACATTGCTGATGCCTTTTTGCCAGAACCTCACAAGGCTAAAAGGATTTAGTAAGTACATATGGCTGGGCCACACCGATGACCCATCTGTTATGGCTGATGCAGAAAAGCAACCAAGTAATTTCAGGCGTGAAATGAGCAGTTACCTGCAAGTGCCAGGACAGCACTGAGAAACTGCTCTCCTCCCTTTCCTGTGGTGCATGGTCTTATGCCAAAGAAGAAAGATGTCCCAAAACCTGCCCTTCTGCTTCTTGCCATGTTCCCCCTGCATCTTGCAGCAAGAGGCAGCAAGTTCAGCACAGCAGCTGAGCAAGCCGTAGGTACCAGGCGCTGGTAAACCAGGGGCACCAGTAGCACAGGCAGGCTGGGACCAGCGTGGATGGACAGACAGCTGATGAGCCAAAGTTTGCTCCAGTCAAAGTGTAACATTCCCAGAATTAACTGAAGTCACAGGCAAGTACAAAAAGAGGTTCATAGAGATACAGCTGTGTGATCACAGCAAAGGTGACAATTTCTAGCTCCAGTAACATATTGATTCATGATTGAAGCTAATACAGCAGCAGGACCAAGGAAAATTAATTTTCAATATAGCAAAAGGCTATGATTTCCGAAGCAGCTAGATGTAAAATGAAAACTGATTAGTAGCTTGAAAGGAGTGGCTAAACGAGCTACTGGAAAAAATAATTGAACTGAGACTCAAGAAGTGCAGAAGTGCCAGCTCAGCTGAGAAGCTGCAGGATAGCTCAGAAGAGCAAAATGTATTTTAAACAAGCAAGGCAGACCAAAAGCATCCGAAAATCAGGCAGCATGCCAGCAGCAGCTTAATTACTGATATATTAGATCAGAGAGAGTTGTAGGAGAAGCACTACCTTACCAAGCATGCAGGAAAAGTAGGTGTGACCTGTCCTTACAGAGATACATGCTGAAAGTAGATGTGACCAACTCAGAACAGCTGTTGTGCAAGCACTGATGTGCCCTGGCCTGCTGACCCTCACCACTCGTTATTCTGTAGTTTGGCAAATAAGGTGACTAAGCAAAGACTAGAATGGCATGACTCAACAGTAGTTAAACAGAAAAAATACAAGGACAGAAAGCCTAGAAATTCCGTTTTAAAATGTGAACATATAGATCACAAAAATGTCAGCCTTAAATAATGAAATATTCTATAATATAAGCTTCACTGCTGATATAATTATTACTTATGAAATCTTCCCATAAAAATAAGATATAAACCCTTGCAGTAGAGGAGGATTTGAGGAGTTATAACCAACTAAATTACTTTAGTCTCAGATTAAAATCTGAATTGTCTTCTAAATTCCTCAATCACTTTTTAACTCAGGGACCACTGGGGTGCCCACATAAAAGTTGTGTTCTGGTTTCTTTATGAGTCATTTTTAGACAATGTTAGATAAACAACTCACTGTATGTATAAAACAAGTAACATCAGCATTAACATAAGTATACAGAGAAGTGGAAGTCCATAGGAATAGAAAGTGTTAAAATCAAATTCTCAGTGAATTTGCAAGGTCAAATTCACTGACATGATAAAGTTTGGTATTTAGTAACTATTAGATCAGACAAAAAGAAGTTCTGATTTTTTCAGAACCCAGCACCAACTATTTTTAAATAACTATTCAACTGCAATAGCTTCATCTGAAACAGGTGCAGAAAAGTGACACTCTCTAGGAAAAGAGGCACAATATGCTGCAACTGGAAACATCCCCGAAGGGCAAAATGTTCCAGATAAAAGGGGAAATATTCTGTGACAACCTTTCAGAAGTGACATTACATCAATTCAACCTGCCTGTAGGTAACCACAAGCGGCGATGTTTCTGTGTGAATGCTTTGTTTCCCTGCTTCAGGACAGTTAAACCTAGGAAGTTGCTACAGCAACCAGCAATGTAGCCTTGAAACACAGACCGATCTTTCATAAAAATAGTATATTTAAGAACAGTAGGAATTTTTAGACCTCCTAGAGTGCTTTGGGAATACGAAATTATTTTTTTCCCTGACGAGAGTTCAATAGTATTAGAAGATGTACACAAGATGGAACTGAGATTAAGTGAATTGAGTAGATGAGGAAAGATTCCTACTATAATACCAGTTAATTTTAAGGCAGGTAAATTGAACTCAGTTATCACTTTTTGCTTAATTACAGTTCTCAAAGTGAAAAAAATATATATTCTCCTCAAACTGCAACAAAACTCCCACTGATGAAACAGGAGAAAAAAATATCAATTTAGAGGTAAAAAACCCTGAAGTTTATTATTATTATTATTATTATGTGCTATTTATTCAACAATTTCTAGTACTATTCGGTGCGGAAAAACGTAGTTGCATTTCAGAATCAGTTTGCGTCTTTGCTCTTTTCCCCACCTTTTCATCTATCTTCACTTTCAGTTCTCTCTCTGTCCATCTTTCTTTTTTTTTCATTCTACTTATTCTACCCATCTACCTAGCATCATTACAGTCTTCATTCCATGCTCTATCAAAATGATTTGGCTTTCACATAGTTATGTTTGAAGCAGTGGCACCTTAACCCACAGAATCCTCAAAAGAAAATTTCTTAATAAATTTTTGTGTGTGTTTCTGTGTGCCTGCACCAATAACTCAACAGAGGTTTAAGAGAACTATATTGTACAAAAGACCAGCATAGCTTATTCATAACCAAAGTAGTATTAACAGGACAAAACATCAGCAAAAATGGAAACCTTACCCATTTTCTTACAAAGGACCTTGTAATTTTCCCCTGTGTGTGCCTTTCTGTGCTCAGCCTAGGCTGATACATGCCCATCGCTGTGAGCTTGGGATGACCATTGAGATCCCAGATGATGGTTACCATGCAAACACAAATGTTCAAAAATTAGGTAGCAAATTTAAGTGCTATCAAAAATGCGGGCATCTGTGGAGACGTTACATACCGTAACAAGTCTGTACCATGTTTGCATTAAGCCGTCTTGCATTATGCCACTACCACGTGTCACTACTCAGTCAGAAAGACAAAGAAAGGTGTTGGAGATGGTTAGGGTAAAAGTCAATATCTGTCTGCAAGAAAGTCGGGTATCTACTCTGTTTCTTTTATGATGACCCAACAAGACGTTGTAAGAACATTCAACTTCTACCCCCAAAATGTTGCTTCATGTAAATACAGGCTTAAGGAGACCACATTGTACCGCTTCCACTTAGGTCACATTTGGAAATTTTTCTTCTTAGCCCTAAAGAGACGCATTGATTACTGCACAGTTTGAATGGGTATGTGGATCACAAAAAAATCCCTCAAGCAGGAGATGCATCTGATGCTATCTAATGGAAAAATTTTAAAGAAAATGTCAGCTTCCTGTGGAACAGACTCCTTAGAAGGTGATGTCTTCATGGGACTGCAAAGAGAACAATGAGTCTCTTGCCTCCAGCTAGCCACCTCATAACAAGATAGATGAGGGCAGCCAATCTTCATCGTTTTCTAAAAGTCCTCTGGGCTGGTAAAACAATTTGGCAGCTGCTATGAGGTTTGTCATGCCCAGGTTATGAGTATTCACAATGTGCTCACTGGATCACTCACCTCTTTAGTGAAGGATAGTTTTGCAGACTCATATTGTCTCTCTCTGATTGAGCTAATCTATAAATGTGGTCTTGGCCTTGCTGGACTTGTCAATGACACACTCGGACTCAGGCGCCAAGAGCCAAGGAGTTAACAAAGGGAGTAATTGACTTGCCCTTATCTTATCAGACAGAAGAAAAGGGGGATAGACCATCATTGTAAATCCACTAATCTCTGGGACATGATGGAGGCCACGAAGCCAGAGGTTGCTTAAGCATTTGGCCCCCTTGAGCACATACCAAGATGCCCACTCTGTAGGCATGTCAAACAGCCAAGTCCCTTTTGACTGACACAACATTCCATGCCAAGAGCCAATTGACACATAATAATTCACTTAGTCCCACCTCACCTAAAGATTTTCAAAGGTATAAAAACCAGCACTTGAAAAATTTCTTTTTGAAGAAGGAGCCAAGTGAGAACCTTACCTGACAGATTGGTCGATGGGCCTGAACCTCTCTTGCCCTCCAAGAAGGGACACTTTTTTTGGTAAGAGTCACGCCTCTGATTTTGTCAGACGTATCCCTGGGAACACATTGTTAACTAAAGCACTAAACTATTACCTTGAGCTCAACTTTCGTAGAAAGTGCATTTATCAATGGCAATACTGAATCTATGATACCTGTCGCTTGACTAAATTACCTCGTGTTTCAACTTTGTGGAACTGCTTCAGTGAAAGTCCTTGGAGGGGCTCTGACAGGCAAGTTGAATCTGATAAGTGGCTACACACTTAACCCTTTAGACATAAAACGTTGACCAAGTCTGCGACTAAGAGTAGATCCAGCTGCACCTAGACTCTTCTCTGAGAGAGAGTTTAGAACGTAAGGGGGTCTGCTCTGAACCTTGTGACTTGACGGGAGAGCTTTCCTTTTTCCGCTTATCAGATTTCTTTACGCCTTTTAACGCGACAGTAAATAGTGGTGGACTGTGCACTGAAAGTCTGCTTTGGCACTAGTTATATGATTCCTATTTTGTGGCCAGTCATTCCCTCAGTGATTAGCTGTTCATCCAACCATTCATCGAACTGGCACAAGCAATTGTTTCTGTTGCTGAAGGAGATCCTCTTGTGGTTACTAGGGCTAGTCTAACAGACAGATAATGGACAGGCAGAAGAATGAAAAGTGAAACATGAGATACCTCTGTATCCATGGATTCTGTCATTTTTAATCAGGTGTTCTCTGTCAGCAATACAGGAACGTGATAACCAGGCACAAGAGCCTTCCTCTCCCTTTCCTATTGATCTGAAGTAATGGTAAATGTCAAACAGTGAATGTTTGTTGCTGGCTACAGTTTTATTAATAAATTCCAGCATATGGCAGAAGAAAAAGGTTGGTAACTGTGGTCTTGCTTGAAAAATTTCAGAACAGGCTTTTCTCCCTATATTTTTGTGTTGTGAAGCACTCCTTATGAAGACCTGGTCAAAGCACTCTGAGAGATAAAACTCTGAAACTGAGCTATTTCCAAACACCCGCTAGAAGGTGTGCATGAAAGGTGTGTGGCACAATGTACACAAATTTGCAGCTGCACATTACTCACAGAATTCACCCCAAGCTAAAAGTCAGGAGCTCATAATTAGCAGGCACAATGCTTGGACTTAAGCAGAGAAGTAATGAAACAATTTATAAAATGGTAGGAACATACAACCAAGGCCAAAAAAGTGTAACATATTTCTTCTAGAAATTAGAACACAAGGAGGGAAAAAAAGGGTAAACATAAGACTGGACAGCTACTGGAAACAGCCACATCTAAACAAGTAGGGATGCTAAAGGTCATTCTGAGTATGACATTTGGCTAAACTCAAAACAACGATAGTTGCGTAGCACTAATCATCACAGAACTTTTAGTCTATAAAAGGCTTTTCAAAATTTATTTCTATTGTTTAAACAGATTCATGTGTCAGCTTCGATCTTTCTAATACATCAATAATGCTTTGAAGGCTGTCGTTTTACAAACAGTGTTAAGGTCCTGTAAAGACCTTTTCTGTGATTGAGTTTACATATGAACAAATATGGTAAAGGTATCAAATTTGACAGCTTCAGAGGAAGGCTAGTATCCTACTGTGAATATTTTCCTAGAGGAAGCTTGGAGTTCTGAAGGACAAATAATTATTAATACAGGATTTATTTGAAAACATATTAGGCAAGTCAATCCAATACCAGGACGTAAAATCTGGATGCTATCTGCTACACAAGAAAGGTATGGAACTCCTGTAGGGTTAATAACATCTGACAGTTTCCTACAGGTCTCTCCAATATCCTACATCCTCTAAAATGGCACTGGACTCCTATTTTTAGGCCAACATTTCTTGATCAGACTCAGGTCTTTTCACATCTGTTCTCCCACTCTTTAAAATCCATTTCAAAGCAAAAGGTTTGCTTTAGTCCCAGGGTTTCCTATACTTTAATAGGCTTTCCCATTACACTGTAGAACAAAAGACACATAAAACAGAACAAAAATGAAAGTTTCCATGATCCCAGAAACTGGCCTCTCACTGATGATGCTCAAACAATGCTCAGCTTAGCATGTGTGACTCTGATCTGAAGGAGAGAGATCATTTGAGCAAATGCAGTGCAGCATGTAGTTTTAAAAGTTAAAAATCAACCTGCAAACTTTGTCAGTAAAGAAAAATTCCAAAATGGGATGGAGACACAGAATTTGCTTACTTATTTGTAGAGGTGACACAGAAAACCTATGATTCTCAACTGATCCCTTATGTGATAAGGCCAAGACATGGTGTACACAGGTAACAAAAAAGATACCATCTACCTGAGATGTGACAACTCAAGGTCCCTGTTCAATGAAGCCCCTAAACATCTATTTAACTAAAGTCCCATTGATCTCAATATCCTTTATGTTAAGCAGGTGGGTTAGTGCTTTGCTGATTCATCAGATGATAAAGTAATTTCAGTCAATACAAATGTTTTAGAGGAACAATTATAACTGTTTAGGCAGACAGGAGCAAAAGGAAAAAATGTAGCTAGAGCTAATGATCTAAAATAAAGCTAGACACATTTAAATAAGAAATACATTTTTAAATTGAGGGTCATTATGCACTGGCACCAGAATATCTGGCTTCTCCCTTTTCAAAGTCATCATGTCAAGACAGATGAAAATTAAATTCTATTTAATTTTACTTCATCTGTAATGCTGCTCACAGTCTCATAGGTCCTTCTGGTATTAAAATCTATACATTATAACCTTCGACATAGATGCATTACAAACTTATACACTAAAACGTCTGCATTATATCCCTTAATTCAAAGTTCATGGTTTAGTTCTGAAATCTTTGAAACAAATTGTCTTTTTTAAATATCACATTTCATTAAAAAGTTATTGATAAATACTTCATATTTCTCTTTAAAAAATTACATTGTTGCATTAAGTATTTAATTTAGCAATCTGTACTCAAAAAGATAGAGGCATATGAACTATTCAGAGAGTGTACAGAATCAGCAGAAATCCAAGTGTTTGCAAACACAAACTATGCAGTTCTGCCTGTAAGTGGTAAAAGGGTTAACTTACAGATCAGACACTTTACCTACCCCTTGCTCTGGAACAAACCGTAGTATTTTGCAACAGCATTTTGATTTAAGATTATTTGGGTTTCAGTATGTATCAGGCATTAGCAGTGTTGTAGCTGTGGCTACTAATACCAAATTGCTTTTCATTTATATAACTTCAGCTGGAATTATCTTACTATCAGTAGAAGTATCTTGGAAAGCTTGTACAGAATTTTATATTTCAAAAGCATTTGTGCAAATGGAAGTCCTCATTCTTCCTTCTATTGGTGTTGGATTGTCTCTGAAGACTTCAGAGTTTAAGGTTAGAAGACTATTCCATCCCTTTCCCCACATCGTAAATTCTTCACCCCTTTTTTTTGTAATCCATTATTCTGACATTACTCCAGAGGTATATTTTCCCTTAGCCGTGTTCCCAGAACTCATTTTGGTGCAGCAATAGCAGAAGCATATGCATGGAAATGAAGGTTTAGCGGTAGTCTCCTCCATAACCTGTACATGTAAAGAATACGGCATGCATAACCAGTTTTAGTCAGAAGTCAGTCCTACTTCTTTTAGTATTTGACTAATATTCTTGCATCGCACCTACCCAACACTAGGTATTGTGTTCATTGACAACACAATATGCAAATGCAAAAATCTTAATACCTACAAATAGATGTAAGTTCAAGTGACAAAAGGATGTGAGGATCTAAAATGCTGGAAGCTTCCCATTAGTGTGGGGTTTTTTTATGCAGAGTGGTAAAATAATGCCCAACTCTACAAAAACAGATAATGTCTCTAGAATGCCTGAACGCACCACAACAGAGAAAGTGACGGAGCAATGGGAAAAGTGAAAAACAGTTCAGAGAAGCAAAATAACAAACAAGCAATTAAATGAGCAGAAGTGAACAAAAAAAAAAAAAAGAAAAAAAAGGAAATGTAAATTGCAGTGGTGTAGTTCGAAACTTTTAATGTTAAATGCATTGCTAAATCAGGGGAAAGTCAAGGTTCAGCACAATGACAGCATTTATTTCTGAAAATATATTAGAGAGTATTATAATAATAACTACTTTGTCTTAGACTAGTGTTTCAATGATCCTTGTCATACTTCTATTTCAGTATCTTAAGACAGAAGGATTTGATAAAGAATGAGCTCAGTAATTGCTCTGGGTCTAAGATGCCTGAAAGATTTCTTTACTCAGTGCTGTACTTTCAACAGTCTTATTAGTAGAGGACATACTCTGCATTGCCCTCTCCCAAGGGTTCCTAAGTCTGGGAAACTGAGCAGCTTAAGAAGTGCAGTGCCCGAGATTTCTCAGTGTTATTTTCATCTACAAATGAATTTGTATTCTTTAACTGTATGTAGCAAATTCCTTGCAATGTTTTTTTTTTACTTATGTGCGCATCTTCATTGTACTGGTCTGAATGAATTTCTTCCATATCAACATTTAAAAATGTCGTGTGGACAGAGTCTGTCCTAGACAGAAACAAAGTATGTGGCTGCCTCTAATAGCAGACTGCTTGGAGAAAGCTTTTTCCTCATTACCCGGGCACTGGCTCTGCTCTGCCTCATGATTGCCCCCTCCCAGCTTCCCTAAACCATGCTGTCAACACAAATTTAATTTTGCTACCATTAGTGATGAGGACTAAAAAACCTTTTTTTGTCATCCTTGGGGTAACAAAAATTAATTTTTCTCACACTTCTAAGAAGCTTTGGGTCAGGTCTGCCTTACCATGCCTGCTTACAAACAGGAGCAAATAAGTTCCCAACACATATCTACTATTGCAAAACCTCCTTGTGGATTCACTCTTATCAACCCAATAAATACACGATCCAGGAATTCTTTCACAGAGTTTTCTCTACAGAGAAAGCTAGACTCTGTGCCAAACTATGGTATAGAATAATCTCTGATACCACTGAGAGAACAATAGAGATTACAGCCTTTATTTACTTTCCAATCGAGTTTTGAGGAGGAAAATGAGGGCTAACATCTTCAGAGCTTAAATTCCAGACCAAAATCGCTGAGCATTTTTCATAATTTTCAAGTGACATTAAGATTTTATTTTTCACTTTTTGAGATTCAAACTTGAATACGAATATTCTTAATTTTGTGATATTAATTTGTATTTTCCCTAGACCACAGAAGTAGAGGTCCTCCAAATTACTACTGCTATATTAATGCTTGTAAATGTACTTTATTGATAACTCCATTATTTTTTTCTAGATTTGATCACATTCAGATTATTCAGGATTAAGATAATAGTAACACTTCTCAAAAGTTTCATTATTTCTGATTCTTGAACATCTGGCAATAAAATGACTAAAAGCAAACAGGATTAGTTAGTGAGATTCCTCAGACATTAACATTTAAACAGAAGTGAAATCCAGTAAATGCAAATTTAAAAGACTGCTAGTACTTTGCAACCAAAATGAGCTTTTAACAGTAATAGTTAGTTATAGTGCCTGAAAATACCTTTTTTTCTGAGGTCCTCCATGAACTTTGGGGATTTTTACAGTAACAATCGTATGTTTTGAAATTCTGTCTTTGATGGAATGTGAAAAATCTACAGAAGCTGCAAATGAAAAACTGATTACTGTCCATCTGTACAAGAAACCAGAGGAGATTGATTGTAATTGTAGCGATTCCAAGCATAAAGTATCAAGAAAAAATCTTTCACTTAAACAGTTATTTTAAATCTTAGTTTTACTTCTCACTGCAAATATGCTAATATAATTATGTCATTATGTGGCATAGATTTATTCAAATTCTTAGCTTTTGTACAGTCTAATGATTGAAAATTATGAACAACTGAATAATAGACAACTGATCAATTTGTGATTTATGTCAAGTTTCCTCTGAAGTTGAACTTGGAACTACATTCTTACCCTGAAAAGTGTTTTTTCATTGATCAGAACAGATTTAGGACAGAAAGCCAATTTGCCAGCCGGGCATGAATTCCCCATAAGAAATGTAACAGATTTCCTCTGGTTTATTTGCATTTCAAGATTTCAAAGCTACAAGATCCCACCTCTCTTACATCATTTCCTTCAAATATTTGGAGATTTCTACCTTTCCAAGTCAGTTTGACACTTTCAAAGACCATTTAATTAAACTGAAATGCGGAAGAGTAACAGCTGCAAAAAAGAACGGTTGTCAACACCAAATATAACAGTTCAACAACCTCTTCTTTTGACTCCTTGTTGGTTGTCACAATGACTAGTTCACACTTTAAAACACATTTTTACGCTTACAGTCAATTCTGAAACATTGAAGTCTGCATTGCCTTGATTCCTACACTCAACATTGACAACATACTTAGCTCATATTAGCTGGGATTGTGACATTCTCAGCGTTCACAGCTCAATACAACGCAGATCCTCTGCATGCTCCACATCCAAGCTTCTCTACCTGAAGATGAAGTCATCTGGAACTAGGCTTGGACCAGACGATTAGCCAGCATGGGGACAGTGTGGATGAACAGGGAGCCTGTGTTTGAGCCTTGGTTGCCTTTGCCACGAACATCAAATTTATAGCTCAGGCTTTTATCATAGCCACCTAATTACCATGGGCAGTTCACTTGCAACACAGATTTGTTATGCAATGAACAGCACGACACATGGGCTGGCTCTCTGCAGACTCCAGCTCAACGCTGAACACAGCTAGCTTCTTCCACTGCCAGCTGTGGCTGATGAACAGTTTTGCCATGTTTGCCCAGAGCAGAGCCCATGTCAATAAACCTCAAAGACCAATGCTGGCTCTGTGCTGTAGCATGGGATGTCTTCATGCTGTCCTCAGATCTGCTGGAGAAAACTGTGCACAGACAGGCCCATAGTGTCTCTGGAGAGAGCCAGCTCCCACCCTGCAAGGCCGGCACGGAGCTGAAGCTCGAGCATCAAGTACATCCAGGCTGCTCTGGGCAGAGCCGTGTGGCTCAGTCTGGGCCGCACACCACAGGCTTCAGCTTCCAGTGGGGTGTATTTGCTCGAACTCAGTGCCAGGCTTATGGTGGCTCCTTGTGTTTGTCTGAAGCATGATGCAGAGATGCCTGAGAGACTTTTCAGGGGCAGCTTGCAGGGCAGTGCAGTAACTCAGCCCACATGGCAGGTCTGCAGTGCAGCCCCACTATCTACGTCTTGCCATTACCCAGGGAATCCTAGCTCCCACAGAAGTGCGGAGCTGACTATTGCAGGAACAACAGGTGTTGGTGACTGAACTATCTAACTTCTGCTCATTATTTATATCATAGAATCATGTAGTCTAAGAGGGACCTCTGGATGGAGAGCACGCAGTCCAACTCCGTGCTCAAAGCAAGGCCAACCCCCAAACAGAACCCTGGGCAACCTGATCCAGCTGTATAGTTGGATCTACTTTCAAGTCACTCAATACACTTCCAGGTCTATTATCTTAAATTAAATAAGTAGAAATAGATTGTTTATTATTTCAGGATCCAGTCATCTTCGTGATTCAAAGCCTATCTATACAAATCTAAACAGATGATTCTTACCCTAAACTCACTGACTCCTTGCTATACCACTGGTGAGCTCTGTTAGAAACCTTCATGTGAAATTATCCATGGAGCAATATGCACTCTTCATAAGAATAAGACATCAAATCATTACAGAGTCACACAGGTTGCTGCAGCCTCCATATGCAGGCAGACACTGGCTTACATAGTTTCACATGCAGTGCTGTATGCAAGAATCAACATACATTGTACAAGCAGCAGTATCCATGAGATTACATGAATACATTTTTGAGGAGAATGAGGTAAGATATCTGGTAACACATAGACACAGAACAGAACGCAGCTCATCTGCACAAAAACAGCAACACAGAACAAAACATCAACTTGACAAAATGTTAAGTTTGAATGAATAGTGATTTGGCATTAGTGTTTTTTTTAAAGAATTGCTACCTACTAACATTGGGACAGTTAATGCAAGAGTTTCCAAAGTAGACTTGGTCCTGAGTTTCTGGACAATGCAAGCACATATGCAAACAAAATGTCTAGTGGATTCTGTCTTGCATGAAACCATATTCTTTTAGTTATTCATGCTAGCCCCAACATGACTCAGAAATCTGTGAGTTTTAGAAGAACCATTCCAGCCACAAATTTAGGAGACCAAACACCTTTCAGCTGAACTTCAGAAGGCTATGGCACTCTGTACAAATTTATCAGTCAATACAAGGAATACAGTGTTTGACACACAGAGAAAAGCGCACTACCTCTTCCTCTAGAAATTAAATGTTTGTGAGCTAGCAGAGAATGACACTACTTTTGCCCAGATTTGTTTGTACTAGGGTTGTCATTTCAGTTGTTCATTTCCTCCTTTAAAACAGATGCCAGTGTTTCTGAAAATCACACGGCGTCAGCCAACACCATGAGCACTGAAAACTCTGCAGCAATTTCCTTAGGGTTATCCTGTTAGTTGAATAAGGAGCAATTTCATTTCAAGACCAAATCGATCTGAAGAAATCAAGAATCATTTTCTTAGATGTTGTATGTCTTTGAAGTATGATTCTCTTCTCACAACAGAGGCACTTTCATAGACTGAAAGTATTGCTGGGCCTTCACTTTGCTTTAGGTAGCTGTCTCTATAAATGAGTGGTTTTCAGGGAATTAGTATGGAATATCACCCAATTTAGCCTGCTCCTAGTGACATGTAAGTACAGGTTGATCAATGACGCAGTAACACCTTTGGTAGTAGGGGTCCTTCCATGGCCGGAGGCTGCCCATGGGCTTACCAGTGGGGTTTAGTGCCTCAGCAGGCGGGTGACTGTCTGAGGCAGCCTCGCAAGCTGTCTGAAGGCACTCCAGTGTTTCCCTTGGGACCACTTTTTCAGAACAGTGTAGGTATACACAGCAAGTCATTGGAAAATTTTGTATGTTAATCTCCCGCCTTCGTAATGTGCTTGTAAGATAGGAGGTTTTAACCCTCTTTCTCATTCCTGTGTTCCGGGTAGTCCACGCACAGAAGAGCAGCTTATTCTCACTACCATCTGGCATAGTGGCTTGCTTAGCTTAAGTAACAGAGCTTCGTGTGTGGGCTTCAAGGTTCCTGGGTTCAGGCGCTGAAAGGCTTTTAGCAGAGAATTTTTCTAGTTGTGTTTTGGTTGGAGTCTGCTCAAGGGAAAACCAGAGATATTACTTTTAATGGCCTGTGAGTCAGACCTGCGCCTGAAATACAGGAAGTTTTAGCAGCAAACATGAAGTTCTGTTACTTGAGCACCTCAGCAGAAGACAATAAACTAAAGCACTACACTGCTGCCCTACCTGGACTAGCTACAAAGGGGTGGGACAACACCTACTTGACTGCTGCTTATTGCAACCCGCATTGAATGGAAAAGGGAGATGTGCAGTACAGCTGCAAAGCGGATGCTATAATATTTCATAGTGCTAAACTATAATTAAGTCAGGGCAGTGGGGAGAAATAAAATCTCACTTAGCACTTGATTTTTGCCCACCAGTAAAGCAGCAGCTGATTTTGCCAGAAAATTACTCAAGTATATGAATACTACAGCAGTGTTCAAAGAGAGTATGTTAAAGAAAACATAGCTACAGTGTATGGTGGGAAATACCACAGGAAGTGTAGAAATAAGCCGACAGGAAAAGATGAACATTCTTTGATTTTAGCTTTGATTTAGCTATGTCAGGTGCTGTTTAAACAGTAAACAAGATTTTCAAGTTCACCCCTTTTCAGTAGGTCATTAATATTGAAGACGAGAAATTTTTAATCCTGCATTTGAGTTCTGTTCAATATCTGAAACATCATAGACTTGATTCTTGACGGCTTTAAGAAGTATTACACTCACGTCATGTTGAATGAATTCAAAACTTTGGGCAAGAAAATTTATTCTTATTCTGCTGTTGGTCTAGTGACTTCCTCAATTATATTTTCCCAGTGGGGCCAAACTCCAAATCCATCTCATTCTTCACCCTTCAGAATAGAAATTCATAACATAGGCCCACCTAAGGATTGTGTTCGGGCAGAAAGACATAAAATAAACCTAGTTCCTTTCATGTTCTCTGTCTCTAGTGCCTCTCTCAGATGTCATTCTTGAGACTTATCATACTTGTTTCCTCACCTTTCTTAGCAGTATCTTTATTTTGTAACAGTGATGCTAGCCTGGGATTAGGTTAGTACAGCCAGCAGACTTGTACTTCTCACTGTAGGTGCATCTCCAGTCCCTAGCAAAGAAGTTCTACTGGAAGAACTTAGCTTTCCTAGCATTCTTAAGTAGGCTATTGGAAAAAACCTTCAAACTACAAAGACCTACAGCAAGAACCTCTGCACCTTAAATCAGTATCTAAAATTAATGTCTAGAAACACTGACAAACAAAACCTGAGAAACAGAGGTTTAGGCCAATTAAGTAATTTTATGTTGTTACTGCAGACTTTGATTATTTTGTATAAAATAAGTTAAACTTGAATATAAAAAAACCCATTCAAATTCAAAAAATATTTTTTCATTTTTTAAATCATTAAAACAAGGAGACAATCAACAATTTGCAAAAAAACAAAGTAAGAGAATGTCAGTGAGCAATTAATCTAAACCAAGCCCTTCCCCTGAAAAGTTTGTAGGTTCAACTAATTTACCTTTTCAACAGAAAGTCTTCAGCAAAAAATTTTCACAGTGGCTGTCCTTTGTATCTTTTTGTAAGTATCCCTGGTTTTCATGATTTCAAACAAGACATCGCTGACCTACTGGTCCATAATGAAGTTTAAAAGGAGAAAAAAATAGGGGTTTATTGCAAAAGTGCCTAGACACCCCAGTCCTGAACACAGCTCCAGCACCCTGGGCTACAGTGTTGTATTCACAAAGACATAGGATAAAACAATCTAGGCCAGGAAAACCTTGAAACCTAAACAAGAAGGTGGGACTGTGAAGAGGCAGTGCTATACGTGCTGGGCAAGGAACTAATGCACAGAGAGATTAAGGCCATTGTTCAGCAAAACCCTTAAGCGCATGTATGAGTAATCCCAGTCCTGTTCGAGATGGCATTACAGCCGAAAACAAAGTCTACAGCCCTGGTGACCAGTTCAAGGTCACCCAGTAAATCTGAGATAATTCTGGTATTTGGATTCAGGCGTCCTGCTTTCTACTGCCACGCCTTTAAAAACAAATCTAGGCTCCACTTTTTCGCTTGGGTTTATCACCATTGTGCTGTTTTTCTTTTTTTATAGATTTTAGATATGTACCCAGAATCTCAAACAATTACACATTTCAGTCTCCCTTCCAGTGTATCTGAAATCTAACTGACACGAATTATAGGACAAAGAGGGGACAAAATTAACAGGAAAATAACATAAGCACGGACAAGAGAACAAAATTTAGCTGAAATGTAGGTATGCACATAATGTTTCATAAAATTGTCATGACTCACTTTCTGTGAGGATCATCATATAAGGCAGCCGTCATAAGAAAGCAAAAAAAAAAGGATAAATAAAGTTTTTTCTGAATGAATTTGGAAAGCTTCTTTCAGGAGAGCAGAATGTCAGAGTAGCGTGTCTTACAAATACAACCCTCAATAGAGAATTGTCAGGAGCTATGGGCCTGTTTTACAGACAACAAAAGTATCTTAAAGAATCAAAACCAGAACTTGCTATTAAGAAATGCACTTTGTTGTTAAGAAATGACTGCCTAAGTCTTACAAAGAGCAGAAAAATATAGTAGAGTTTAAACTGGACTTCATTAATTTATCTTACCTAAATTAGTTGTTTTCCAATTAAGATACATTGCAATGCCTTCATCTTGGTTACATCAGATAATTTTCCACTAACAAGCCCACACAAATTTAAGAGAAGTGGCTATTATGTACTCTGTTTCTGAACAGTTTTTAGGCCAGGAGCATGAAAGATAACAATTAGCCCAAGTAATGGTACAGTCCCAAGACTACTTCATCAAAATAGCCACAGGACAAGTAACACTGAATTTTATTGAAGTCATGTGGGAGGCTTCTTTTTTCTCTGCTCATCTCACCTCTTTTTCTTTCAGAGAAGAGAAGTTGTGCAGGAAGTTAAATTATTCCTCATCCTTTGTCACAACTGTTGAAGCAAAGTTTATATTCAATTGAACTAATAAAATAGGAGATAAATAGAGATTTGATTATGAAGTGGAACTTGTTCAACTTCACTGCCAGGGTGACAATGAAGGAGAAAAAATTGTGAGAGAACTGGAGAAATAAGTACCAGTTACACAGGCTGTGCTGCAGAAGGAAATCAAGAACAACAAGAGCAGGTTTCCGTAAGCAGTTGTAGCTTTACTCAGCACAAGTTTATGTCTCCAAGAGAAGTAACATAAGCAGAAAAATTCCCCTTTTAGAATATGAAGTCTGTCATCTTTTTAACAACAGTGAATGAGCCATTTGGAAAGGCTGGTATGCACAGTGCCCTCAGTAGCCTGCAGAAAAGTCCTTCACCAACAAACACACATCGTGGTAAAAGCTCTCACTCTGACTAATTCAAAGTGCAAGGTTTCCCATTAGGCTTGCCCAAAAGTGCCTACAAACCATGTGATTAGTCCATTTGGGAGTCTGCCACCGAGCTTCATTTGTGCAAGCATACATTACAGAATTATTATTGACCCTTATGCATATTGTTTGACACCGTCCATTAGTAATGTTGTTGGACACTTCCCATTGTAACACCCTGTTTACTGGTTTTTTTAGGCTTGCAAAGCTAAATGGGCAGAAATTTTCCAGGCCAGATGTCTGCCTGACATCAAACTTTAATGGAAAAAATCCAGGAGTGTAGTTCAACTAGGAACCCAACCAGAAGAAAATACATTTTTGTTTAAATACTAAAAGCATTCATTCTTGTTTACAGAAGTTCTACTGGCCCCTGACTCTGCACAAGGACCATGACACTTGGCAGGGCTGAGTTTTTTCATCAAGAATGTGCCTTTTGCCACCCTGTTGAAAATCACCCCACATGGCTTTGGTCAAAGCTTTTGCAAAGTCAGGATTTGCATGGGTAAGTCCAACAGCAACTTGCTAACATTTCTGAGGTTTAAAAGCTGAAGTTTCTGAAGATCCGTCTTTACTAAGCGTGCATGAGCTTCGCGTTGCTCCCACTGCACCTGCTGCTGACCAAAGGGCACATGTAGTCCTCTCCCTTTCCCGTTCTGTTGCTAAGTGAAATGGCAGAAGCTAGAAAAAAAAGGTTTCCAAGCAGCAATAAAGCAGAGAAAAGGGAAAAAGGAAGAAAACCAAACAGAAACAGAGATCTTGACCGGAAAGTTATCTGAAAGGTCCTTGGAACTGTAAGAAAACTAGACCCTCTGTGTTCAGGCAAAGGAGACCTCATACTTTCTTTGAAAATGAACAAATCCACATCAAAAAGAGCTGAGACTTTTCACCCGAGCAGAAAAAAATCCCTGAATTTTAGCTAAACAGGAGTGAAAACAGGTAACAACTTTTGCTTCTGCAGAGGTTCCCTGCTTCATTTGAGTTTGATTTTCTGCAGGGTATATGCTCTAAATTTTTAATTTGGTTGGAAATACATGGGTTGCTATTGATCACCAGCTTAATCAATTCACACAGTCTGAACGTCAGAGTTTGCAATACTGTCAGAATTTTAGGAAGCTTTATGACATTAATAATGCAGTTAATTAGAAAATATGGATATTACTGAGGCAATTGTCCATTCCTGTAGTTTTTCTTCTTGACATCCTAGTTTTGCTCTTTTACATGAAAATACTTTTATTTACAGAAGTAGATTTCTAGCATATCATAAATAACCATATTTAAATCCTACCATCATATGAGCAGCAGCTTCTCCTAAAAAGGCACGGGCTGTGGGATTTGAGTGCAAATCCAATTTACTTCAGTCTCCAGTGGCCACTGCTCATAAAACTGAACACAATTTGTTGCAATTGGCAACTTCTGCTGAAAAGAAACTTGCAAGTTCCTCAGTACAATAAAGTATACAGCTGCTCTCAAACTCTGCTTTCTGCAGTGGTGGGGGATGGAGAGAACAGTCATACACACTTTTCCAATTCTTTTTCCAGGATCTAGGCATATGTATATTATCTTTATTAAAGTTGACGGTGAAACACAGGGAATAGGAAAACCTCACTAGTTTCAGTGCAGTCTGACACCACAGTATTTAGGGTTTGTTTGAGAGCTCTGGAAGCTTTAAAATAAACACGCCATTGTTGTGGTAATGAGCAAATTGTGTTGGTTGAATATATCTGAAAAAGTGTTTGATGAACACTTGAAAAGGTCTATCCGATGTTAAGAAACAAAAATAGGAAAGGAGAAATTTTTGTCCACAAAGCAAAAAGATTTACAAAACTGTCTTACTCCAAAGATGACTGTAACCTAACTCAGCTATAGGTGATACTAAAGCAGTCGCATAAAATCCACATACATGCTTGTAAATAAAATGGGCTGGTGACCATCCTGTAGTGCTGAGGCCAACTGGCACAGCCCAGCTGGTACTCTCCAACTAAACCTTTCCCCAGCCTTGGTGTCAGGAAGCCTTCTAAACATGTTACTTCCAAAGGAGTTCTCAGGAATAATTTGCAGAGGAATAAACTAGCAAGTAAATTCCTCATTGTCTGCCATGGCTCCTTCTGAAAGAGCATAATAAAACTAACTACAACAGTGCACATAGGTTAGGATTTGTTAGCTGACTTGTAGCACTGTCTAACACGACCTCTCCATGCACAGACGTGAGTCCTCACGATATTTGCACAGCAAAGGTCCCTGCTAGGTTGGGACCTTTGAGTCCTTGCCAGTCTCCATTAATTGTGTAGATTTTCCCGGGAGGCAGCAGCACGAATAACTACTGCTTCCTTGAGGGAACGGGGGGGGGGGGGATGCAGGTGGAAAAATTCTCTTAAGTCAACGAGGTTTACAGTATTTTTCCACCTATGTAGAAGGCATATTTTTAAACAATTGTTGACTGATTTTCAGGCAATTGCAGCAAGTAGCTTTGGCCACTGAAATCAGAAGGGTAAAGACAGTGGAGTAAGCACAAGCATTGCAGAGAAAGTGGAAAAAGACTTTGTATGAAAGCAGTAACAGAGTTCCCTGATGGGTAAGCTTCTTTATTACCCTATCTAAGCTCAACTAGAATGTAACTGAAAGCAGGCCTGTTCTCTGCAGGCAAGGTTCTAGCTCCAGCCTGCCTCTTGCACAATCTGCCCTGCATCTGTGAGACCACATGTTGTTCAGCGTTGTCCATATCTACCCATTTGCCATAGATCCCAGTTCTGAAAGTCTTGTCTGTAGCCCTGCTCTCGATGCAAAAGGTCTAAGAGTTATTTTTGTCATTTATTGGTTTTAACGAATGGGTTAAGGACATTGTTTATACCTCATTTCCTCACAAAAGCTTTCAAACGTGAGCTAAAACCTTCCACTCTTGCATCTTCGTATTCTAGCTACACAAAGAAGAATGTGAATTAATTGTCATATGCTAAGATACATTGCACTATGAAACAGAGCGATACCATCATCTTCACAAATTCTGTCCTGCTTACTTGAAAAGAAAACAAAAAATGAACTGGTTAATTTACAGTTTTCTTATCTGCCTCCGATTTTTCTCCACACATTCACACAGCTGTTGGTGAGGAATTTTATCTTTGGGACTGCCAGAACTATCACCTTAAAAGACTTTGGTCTGCATTTCCGTTACTGCTCTTCAACAAGCTATTCACAGAGTGAAACAAAATTTTACTCCCATCTAAATCAGAATTTGAACAAGGTGCTCCCCGGGATCTTATTCCTACATACTTTGGACTTGTCATGTAATTCCAATCTCTTTAGTCACCTGTTGCTTTACATATTTTGCAGTCTCCTGGCATGATTTGAACTTATTACTTTTTTTCTTTTTTTCCTTATTTCACCAGAATTAAAGTCTGCCATGACACAGTCTTACCTTGCCTCCACGCTAAAGCCTTTAGATAGCCAGATTCAGATCACCTTCTGTTTCCCTTTAGCTGGGCTTGCCTTTTATTTCTCAGGCTGGCAGATAATTCCTCGAGAATGTTTTCTTCTGTTCAGAAACATGGTATGCTCTCATTTAATACACTTATTGTTGACATGTATTGACATCATATTCAACATATACTGTGATCATTGATCCAGTATTAATTACCTCTCAAAAATAAATTTGGAAGTGTTTTTCTTCATTTTCTGATGTCTGTAATGAAGATCTTGTGATCTTTTCCAATCATTTCTCTCTAGTCAGCTAAGAAAACAGATGTTACAGAGAGTAAACAAAAATTGTGTCATAGAATCATGGAGTCATAGAATAGTTTGAGTTGGAAGAGACCTTAAAGATCATCCCATTCCAAGACCCCTGTCTGCCATGGGCATGGACACCTTCCACAGGCCCTGCTAAAAAGTTTGTCCCCATCTTTCTTATAAAGTCCTTTGAATACTGAAAGGTTGAAATAAGGTCTCCCAGAGCCTTTTCTTGTCCAGGCTGAACAGCTCCAATACCCACATATAATTGCCATAATAACTGATATATCCATCCTATTGCAGATAAAGTCATGCCTTTTGTTCCAGAAAGTAAATTTAAACTTGCCAGGACACACATGTACATGGAGCTGAAATTACTTTAGTAGAAAATGCCAAAAAAAACAGATACAGCTAGTAATGTCTTTCACATTTATCTGTTTCAATTCTTTTCACAAACAATTTAGTAGATCATTTTCTGCTGAGTGAAGTTCGACCTTTAAATCTTTGAGCATGCATATTGCTTGTTTGTAATTTCTTCTTTCAAAAATGTAATCAAGACTTGATCATTTACACTTAAGTAATCACTTGCTATTAGTTCTGTGTAAAACATATTTTCATCTGAATAGGAATTTGGTGCAAAGTTCTTGCTTGAAGAATTTGTCATTAAAATTTTTTTTACTTTCTAGAAATTTCCTAATACTTACAGTATAAGCCCTCCTGAATGCATTGGCCAGATTAATATCCTCCCTAAGAACCGGTATTTTTTCTTGCTTCTTGTAGATGGGTGTTTCAATGATTGATCTTTCTGTTTTCTAGTCTGTGTTTTATCTATTAACTTATCGATCTATGCACTTCTGAGATTGTTTGCTTTAGAGTTGTCTGCAATTCTGGAACAGACAATGCTGTTTTGACATTATGTGCCTATACCCTTTTCTGTGTTTCCTCTTTGTCTATGAAGTCCTTCCCAGTAAAGGTTTATAAACCTTGACTAATATTCCGGTGATGTTCAAAGATTTAGTGATAGCCAATAGGATCCACTTTATGCCAACAAAAGATGAATTCTCATTTTGTTTAATGTTTAGGTTTGCAATATTTATGAGAAAACAAATAAAAAATTTCTTCCCATTTAGAACCATCAAAACACTGACTCTCTGTTGGCATCTTGACTTCATTCCCTTTCTGTCACATGACATAGAAGATAGTTCCATAAAATCCTCATCTTTATATCGGGTACCATTAAACTATTCACTTGTAGAGCTTTCTTTCTTCCATACACTTGCTCCTAACGTAATGCAAGTACTTAAGTAAAGCTGTTTACTTTTTTGCTTCTAACTGCTGATCTATAGGCCTAAATCGGGTATATTCGAGTGAATGCACCGGTGTTAAACAAGGGACTGAGAAGAATAAAGCCATTTATTTGTTCCTGAATGGACAGACGTTTGTATGCATATCCTATGCACAGACAGAAGCAGAGATGAGCTAAATTTGTTTAGGAAAATTTGGTTTGCATCATGGTGTACCATGGTAAGGTCTAAGAAGTTCTATTTTTCAGCCTCGCTGAAAAATGCCCCTCAAAGTGAGAGGAGCATTGAAGTCTTTTGCAAGAGAAGCCTGCTCCAGCTATTTCCAGGTGCCCTCAAAACCAGAGCTGAGGCACAGCCACTCTCCCTGCACCACTGCCTGAAGCCCAGATGGACCAGAAAGCCTGGCTCAATCGGTAAACCTCTGGCTTTTCAGGAGAGGCTGTATTTTGTGGTTTAGCTGTACCTTTCTATAAACAGGGAAGTGACTAATAAGATTAGCAGGCTGCTTGAGGAAAACAAACTGTGGCACCTAGTGGAAGAAAAGAAATTAAGATGTATGATGAGATTGGACAGGTAGTAGGGGGGAATTCTCCCAGGAACATGCAGTAGTAAGCAGTGCTGAAAATAAGAGGCATCTACTTTTTTTTTTCCTTCTATTTCCTGTGTTACACTATAGAAAGAGAGTAATGCACAACTGTCATGGACTGAGAAAACGAGACCAGCAATTATAGTAAAAATATTTTTTAAGAGTATCTAGGAACTGAAGGACAAAACAAGAGCAAAAAAAATGTTCATGACCAGTAAATCTGCTTCCTTGATGAAGGATTTTATGTCAGAAGAAAAATTATCAGATTCTTTCATTTCATTCATCAGATTCCTTGCTTTTGAAATATTGAATCTTTTTAATAACCATGAATATTAGAAAACTTTTTCACCTCTGTCTGATTGTTTTTGCTGCTTGGGAATACTTCTGATTGTGCACTTCCTCTCAGACACCTTCCCTGTTCTTAATGACAGTCAAGTATTTGCCTTCCTCCCATCCTGACATACCCTTTTTCTTCCGCAGTGTTACCAGCTATTTAACATTTCATATGTTGATATTTAATACACTGATTTATTTTTATTTCTGTGATAAAGAACATTTTAGAAAGAGCAATAAGAAAGATATTAATTGTGTTTCTAGTTTGCTGTTTCATTTAATTTCATTTAATAATACTTTCATTCACTGTATGTAAGCAATAAAGAACAAAAACATTGAGAAGAAAGGCTTTTGTAGCATCTGGGATTACCTGCTATTTGGTTTGTCTCTTAGTATCCTATTGGTTAATCTGAACGTTTGCACTCACTCCTATGTGTGTGTTTGTGTTGTCTTGCTTTTTAAATAAAATTTTTACTATGTAGAGAGAAGACCAAAACTGTCTCTCTTTGAAAATATCTTGTTACTATTGTAGCACTTCTACTGTTGTAGAAAGGCGGGATTGAATTCTGTGCTGCAAGGTCAAAACTACAGTGGAAAGGATCCTCCTCATTTCAAAGTGATATCTTTGGGCTAGAAAATCATTACATTCAGAAAATAAATGTCAATATGGTATTTACTTAGTGAAATGTCTTTTACATTTTAAGTGAAACATACTGTACTTTTAAGTAACATAGCATTTTTTTAGCATACTCTATGCTACCTTTGGAAAAAAATGGTAATACGAATTTGCAATAAGCTCAGAAAACAGGATTGAAATATATTGTATGCATGTGAAAAACATCCAAATTCATGAAAAAAACCACTGCGTAGAATTTTTTTTATTTGTATTTATTCGATTTTCCAATATGAACAGTACATTGCTATATGGTAATACAGAAATTTATTTACCAGGTTTGATGAAAAGCTGTAGTAACTCCTTGAGATAACTGTAGCAGGCACCTGACACAAAACATGACAGAGTAGTATTTGCATTTGCAATCTACAAAAAATCAGCCTTTGCCTCCAGCTAAATTTATTTTTTGAGTATAGAAGTATCTGAAAACAGAATTTGGTCATGCTAAGAGTAAAGTAAAATTGTATTTTAATTTTGAAGGATAAAGATAATAGCTAAGCTGTTGGGTAATCATTTAAGAAAATACCTGCTAAATCATCTTGTCCATCCGAGTAGTGCAGCTGTTCACTTCCTACAACTCCTACAATCAGCCTGCCCCTACTTCTTTTCTGTTGTTTACTTTCTCAACACTGCAAGACGCCATGGTCCAGCATATGAAATGTCTTTTAGTTGCAAGTGGATCAAACAGTCATCCAAAACAGAAATGTCTAAGCTTACCTTGTTACCTTTGCTGCCATTTGGAATGCAGAATTGCTATGTGTAATTGCGAGCAATTATTTCAGATAAATCAATTTGTGAAGATGAGTATAATTTTCGCTCTGTCTTTGTTACTCTTTCTCACTGTTTCTCTTCCTCACAAGACACTTCATTTGTACAAAGACAGTACGTTTCTATATCTGAGGGACTTAACAAGCTCTTGTCACAGACATAATTTTCATTACCTTAACAACATAAAAACTAGATCTATACAGCATAGCAGGCAGAAATGCTATCTAACCTTTGAGTTCGTCTTGACAACCATCAATGCAAGCACGCAGCTGGAGGAGGACCAAGCTTTGATGCTTTTATTCAGTCTGAGCAAACCCTGGGAGAGTCTTAATGAGGGTGAATGATGTGTGCCCTCTAACACACAGGGCTCAATGCACTCCATGTGGCCTCCCCTTCATAAGCAAACAGTGACTGTTCGCTACATACTTATTGATGATATTTCCCAGAAAATCACAAGTCAAAGAATCACGGTCAGCAGCAGCAACAGCACACCAGACCACAGACACCACGCCACTGAAAAGAACAAGCCCGGTGCTTATGGCAATGCCTGCTTTTGTGAATCCAACAGTCATTTCCAAGCCCTCCAGCTCAGGGGTGTGTGCCAATGTTGAGACCTGAGGCGACTCAGTCCTTGCCTCAGAAGGAAGTGGCACACTCCCATTTCCATGGCTGTAAGATCGGGTACCTCAGCCCAAAACCACTGAAAAGTTTCTGCGCACCCAGTATTGCAGCTAAGCTGAGCCTCATGAAGGAGGGAAAGGACACAGGAATGGGCAGCACTTTGACAACAAAGAATTAGCCATCCAAACTGAGACAAGGTACAAGGAAAAGATAGCACAACTCCTTCTCTAGGAACCAAAGAGATGCAAAATATAATAAAGTTTGGACATAAAACCATCACCCTGTCACCCTTGTATTACACATTATCTCAATTTTTAGGGGACCACCCAACTCCCACATCCATTTCCAATGCTTAGTGCAAAAACAGTGCAATGAAACTCCGCCTTGTAAGCAAACATTTGCTTAAGTATTAAAAAAACAAACTCCAAACTGCAGAACAAAACCAGGAACGTAAAGCTACATGAGGATCATTTTGTGCCTTTAAAAAAATTCAGATATCTCACAGCTTTTGTTGCGCTACATGCCTGTTTTCAGTTACTTTTTCATTGGTCAAGTAATTTCCGAAATCAAAACTAGGCCATGCATTGTTACAACTAATTTCAACAGTAAACATGTCATCGTATTCCTGCAAAAATTACATTTCTAATACAAAACAAATCACCATAGTGTCTAAGAGTTTTTTTCAAAGCAAAAACACTCATGCTGAATCATTGTATTCCTGAAATACAAATATATTATTTTTACAGATTAGACTTTTTTAAAATTAATGACCAAATTATTTACAGAAGAGAATAAAATATATCTGCACTTTATACCTTGAAGAAAGAGGGCTTTGATAAGTTTGTAGGATTTGTTGAGCTCAGAGAGGATCCTTGTTAATTTGCCAGCCTCTATGTGGAAGTCCCAGAGGTGTGATAATGTGCTGCTGTCCACATTCTCAACCACCTCCCACATGAGAGAAAGTTCTTTATTTTCTTGTGGATATTCAACTGAAGAATTTGCTCCTGTCATTAGCTGGAGTTTATCTGAATGACAGCAGTGGCCTAAAGGACTTTTATTTCCTTAATACTTTTTTCTAGTCATTTGGTTTTCTCTTCTTGTCACCTGTAACAAAAGCCATGGTATGACTGCAGTACCACAAGGGAAGAAAACAAAAAAGTACGTGTCGAGTCATTGTGTAAATGATAACCTTGAGCTTTTACATGCTTTTTTATCCATAAAATTTACCACATAATCTTTATTAGACGATGATTTCTTCCACTGCCCAACACTTACAGTTCTTTTGTGGCACTACAGCAAGATGTGCTGTGTTAGGCTCTTGGTTTAGCAGGGTTATCTCCTGGATTCACTTCAGACATAATTTACTCACTCTCTGCTCTCAATGGTTCCAGGTTTTAGAATATATTTTACTGGTATCATGTCTGTAGTACTCTGAGCAAGTTAAATGTGAAGTAGTTGTTGTTGGTTTTGTAATGCAGAAATATCAGTTTTTACTCCTGCCCAATGCATGTCATAAATATTATACAACTAATAGGCAGAACAAACAACTGATTACATATTTCTCAAAATCTTTGATGGTTAGTGAGGAAATATGTCTTGCAGTCACACAGGTCTCCAAGGCCTCAGTTTTTACTCATAATAATTCTGTGTCAAATTACCTATCACCTTCAGCATCTGGTTGTAACAAGGATAAAACACTTTACCGTCTGATACCAAGTACCCTTAGTTTCTTGCCTAACATGACTTCATTTCTCCTTAACTTAAAAGGGTGGAGACTTGACAATTCATTTAAATAATAAAAACTCCATTCAAAAAGGCATTCAGGTTTGCTGCCCGATCTTAAACTAGCATTTGTATTCTTTGTTAGAATGGAGTTTCAGTGCAGAATTTGGCAGCTTCATCCCCATTGGCAAAAATAGTGTCTAGCTGTACAAGGTCTAGGTTAATCATTAAACAGCCAATGTAAATGCAAAGAACCATATGCCCAGTGGCTTTACGACAGCAACTGGGACATACATAAACTACTTAAAAAACACCCACTGGAATAAGAGCTATTTGTCTTCTGCTTTTCATCAACTTTTTTACTTTCAGGCAATTTTTTAAAAGATGCTTTAAGCTCAAGTGGCCTATTGAAAAGTTCTAAATTGCCTTAAGTAGGAAGATTTATCAGGCTCATGATTGACAAATGGTAACAAGTCTCCAAGGATTTATTGAGTGTGAGACCCTTTGGTCTCCAAGAGCTCGTTATATTTTATCTAACACGTCAAGGGTACAGACTGCAAAGCAGGAAAATCTTTGAAGATTTTAATAAAAAATAAAAGGTCCTGAATTGGAGCACTGAGTGAATGAGCCTGGACAACACCGCGAAGCAAAGCAATGGGGAAAGAAGGACACAGCGCACAAAAAGAAATTGTGCAGTATTCATTGCTCCACTGTCCAGCTTGCAACATTTTGCCTTTGCAGATGAATCTGCAGATGGGCTTTAGGTGATGAAGAGCACTCTAAAATTTATCACAGGACGGGAGCCACATAGACTACCTAAACTTAGACATAAGAATGTGTGTTCCTCTGACCTTGGATCTCTCCAGGAAGCAGGTATGTGAGGTTTCCCAGACCTGAACTCCCTTCTGAAATGGGACAACTAAATAATTTCTTCAAAAAGTGAGCTAGGCATTTCATTCAGTGCTGTGTTTACCTTCAACCAGTTGCTATTATTCAGCCAGTGTGTGAGAGCTTCAGTTTTGCATTGATCTCAAGCAGACTGGGTCAAGCATTTCCAGTCTTTCGTAAGGGTGCAATAATTTCAGAGTACAGACAGGCCAACAAGGAGAGGTGATGGAGTTGCTCTGTATGTGAAGGAGCAACTGGAATGCATTGAGCTTGTTCTGGGGGCAGATGAAGAATGAGTCGAGAGCTTATGGGTTAGAATTAAGGGACAGGCTCATAAGGGTGACATTATCGTGGGTGTGTACTACAGGCCACCTGACCAGGAGGAGGAAGTTGATGAGGCCTTCTACAAGCAGCTGCAAGCAGCCTCACAGTCACAGGCCCTGGTTCTCATGGGGGACTTCAACCACCCTGACATCAGCTGGGAAGACCATACAGCTAGGCAGGCGCAATCCAGGAGGTTCCTACAGAGTATCGATGGCTACTTTCTGATGCAAGTGGTGGAGGAACCAAAAAGGAAAGGTGCACTGCTGGACCTTGTATTAACAAACAAGGAGGGACTGGTGGAGGATGTGAAGGTTGGAGGTAGACTCGGCTGCAGTGACCATGAAATGGTGGAGTTCAGGATCCTGCGTGGAGGAAGCAGGGTGATAAGCAGGTGAGAACGTTGGACCTTAGAAGGGCTAACTTTGATCTCTTCAAGGAGCTACTGGGAGGAATCCCATGGGCCAGGGCCGTCGAAGGCAGGGGGGTCCAAGAGTGCTGGTTGCTGTTTAAACGTCACTTCCTCCATGCTCAGGAGTGGTGCATCCCCCTGAGAAAGAAATCGAGCAAAGGAGGCAGGAGACCTGCGTGGTTAAACAAGGAGCTTCTAGCGGAGCTCAGGTGGAAGAGAAAGGTCCATGGAATGTGGAAAGAGGGGCAGACCACTTGGGAAGAGTACAGGAATGTGGTCAGAGCGTGCAGGGATGCAACGAGGAAGGCCAAGGCCCACCTGGAATTGAAGCTGGCAAGGGATGTCAAAAACAACAAGAAGGGCTTCTTCAAGTACATCAGCAGCAAAAGGCAGACTAGGGACAAGGTGGGGCCGTTGCTGAAAGAGGTGGGTGTCCTGGTGACGGAGGATGCAGAGAAGGCAGAGCTACTGAATGCCTTCTTTGCTTCAGTCTCCAGTGCCAAGGCACCCTCTCAGGAATCCCAGGCCCCAGAGGTAAGAGAGGAAGCCCACAGAGAGGATGACTTTCCCTTGGTCGAGGAGGACTGCGTGAGGGATTGCTTAAGCGATCTGGACATCCACAAATCCATGGGCCCCGATGGAATGCACCCACGAGTGCTGAGGGAGCTGGCGGATGTCATTGCTGAGCCACTCTCCATCATCTTTGAGAGGTCCTGGAGGACAGGAGAGGTGCCCGAGGACTGGAGAAAGGCCAATGTCACTCCAATCTTCAAAAAGGGCAAGAAGAAGGACCCAGGGAACTACAGGCCACTCAGCCTCACCTCCATCCCGGGAAAGGTGATGGAGCAGCTCATCCTGGAAGTCATCAACAAGCAAGTGGAGGAAAAGAAGGTTATCAGGAGTAGTCAGCATGGATTCACCAAGGGGAAATCATGCCTGACCAATATGATAGCTTTCTACGATGACATGACTTGCTGGGTTGATGAGGGCAGAGCCATGGATGTTGTCTACCTAGACTTCAGCAAGGCTTTTGACACTGTCTCCCATAATATCCTCCTAGGGAAGCTGAGGAAGTATGGGCTGGATGAGTGGTCAGTGAGGTGGATTGAGAACTGGCTGAATGGCAGAACTCAGAGGGTTGTCATCAGCGGCGCTGAGTCTAGTTAGAGGCCGGTACATAGTGGTGTCCCTCAGGGGTCAGTACTGGGCCCAGTCTTGTTTAACTTCTTCATCAAAGACCTGGATGAAGAGTTAGAATATACTCTCAGCAAATTTGCTGATGACACCAAACTGGGAGGAGTGGTAGATACACCAGAAGGCTGTGCTGTCATTCAGCATGACCTGGATAGGCTGGAAAGTTGGGCAGAGAGGAACCTGATGAGGTTGAACAAGGGCAAGTGCAGGGTCCTGCACCCGGGGAGGAATAACCCCTTGCATCAGTACAGGCTTGGGGCGGACCTGCTGGAGAGCATCTCTGTGGAGAGGGACCTGGGAGTGCTGGTGCACGACAGGTTGACCATGAGCCAGCAGTGTGTCCTGGCTACCAAGAAAACTAATGGGATCCTGGGGTGCATTAGGAGGAGTGTGACCAGCAGGTCGAGGGAGGTTCTCCTTCCCCTCTACACTGCCCTAGTGAGGCCTTATCTGTAGTACTGTGTGCAGTTCTGGGCTCCCCCCTTCAAGAAAGATGAGGAGCTACTGGAGAGAGTCCAGCGGAGGGCTACGAGGATGGTGAGTGGACTGGAGCATCTCTTCTACAAGGAGATGCTCAGGGAGCTGGTCTTGTTCAGCCTGAAGAAGAGAAGGCTGAGAGGGGACCTAATATGTGTTTATAAATATCTCAGGGGTAGGCGTCAGGAGGATGGGGCCAAACTCTTTTCGGTAGTGCCCAGCGACAGGACAAGGGGCAATGGGCACAAACTGAAGCACAGGAAGTTCCGTCCCTTCCAACCCTTCCAACCCTTCCATCCCTTTCAACCCCGAACATTCTGTGATTCTGTGATTCTGTGATTCTGTGAATACCTGTTTGTTGACTCATGGAAACTATTTCCTCCTTTACAGTGAGGAAATGATGGAATGCTGCTACCCCACAGTCATGCAGAAGGCTACTCGTCATGAGGCTAATCAGTGGAAGGGGATGTAAGTAATTCTGGGAGAAATCAAATACCTTGTGGGTGGACACCTTATCTAACTTCAGCTCTGTAAAAATAATGTTGTTGTTTGAAAATAAAAGATTATTGATATAACATAGTGCAATTTGCCATCACTACAGTGTGCTTCAAACCTCACTAAATCCTTCAAGCGTGAAAGACAAATTTTTTTGGTCTTCTGTCAGCGATTAGAAATAACAGACAGTGGACCTGAGAATGTGAATCAACTCTCCTCTGTCTTCCTCCACCCTGTCAAAGATACATCTTTACGACTTCAATGTACTGCCACACTGCAGTGTCCCATAGGCCACAAACAAGAGATAGGAAGTGGTCGTCGACTGTTTGCGTCTGCCCCCAGTGAATACCAGTCAACAGCCCAGTACAAAACCCATTAATTCTCAGCAAGGAGTAAATTCAGAGTTTCCCAGAGAAGGACAAAGTAGTGTTAGTACTACTACATTTTCTAGAAGTATTCCACTGATTGTTTTGTCTAGTTCTCTCTAGCCAAGTAGCATAGAATTTGCTTGTCCACAAGTGATGAAAATACATAAACTGAAAACAGTACTTTTTTTTAAATGAAAGAGGCAAAATTCCCGCAGAATTTAATTTTTTCTCTGTGTGCTGGTGTCAAAGCATAAATATACAGGCAGAAAATCTTGATTATGTATGACAGTTTCAATCCCTTTAAAGGTCTTTGTTTCTTCCAAGGCAGTGGTTTCTGCTAAAAGCCAGTGACTGAACTAGAAGCCACAGGCCATGTAAATTGCTTATCTATTGATTAGGCAGTAGAAAGTGCACAATCACAAAGACTGAATCGCTTTTGCTGAGAGGCACCTTGAGTTTAACAATAAATGTCATGTGTAATTCGGGACTAAAAACGAAGAGGTGAGTGGCTGCCTCTGGATGCAATCTGACAGCTCAAATATGTTTGTCAAACCAGAGGGAGGCTAGTAATAACCTATTCAGACAAATGTAATAATATCCAGCACAGCAGTATGTTCAAAATTGTTTGTTTTCCACACAAAATTATTTTCAGTACCTCACTGATAGTCACTGGTAAATAATGTGGGAAACTTCTCCTTTCTTCAGATTTTCTGCATTTTTTCTTTTTATTTATAAAATTATATTCCATGCATGATATGATGAAATGGTTCTTATTTTTCAGTTGAAATATCTAGAATATTGCAGTACTCCTTATTATACAGATAGTTATAGTGTGAAACTACAGCCATCAAAAGTTAAGGCATTAATGTGTATTCTTGTAATCTTTCTTACACAGACTTCTCTTATGCTATAAATGTTTCCAATTTAATGGCTGATCAAAATAATGATGCTGTTAATTAATTTCACACTGCATCTACTCTTTACCTCCTGCCACAGAGTGTTAATTTCTGGGTCTTCCCTGTCACCTTTGTCAAAATATATAAATGTTGCTCCTTGTTGATAAGTCTTATGGCACCATGCATGGTATCCCTGTGGTGCCCCTGTTCCACACATCATGTGGAGCTGTACAGTGTGTCTTATCCACTCTTGGAAGTTAAAACTAAGCTAAGTTAAAACACAGCTAATACGTTTCCAGCCTGGTGTGATGGAAATGGCTGTGACAGCTACAAGGCTGAGAAATGCCATGTATTACCTAATACAGTTGATAGCGTTACATGTTTTGATGTGTCACTGTGTACCACTCTGTTAAATAAAATACTGTTGAAAATCTAGGCAAGCATCTTTTTCATGACCTTAAACTTATATGCCTTGATTTCCTCCAATAAAGAAACATTGCTTATGGCAGTTATTTGGCTGACAATTCAAGCTATTGCATAGTTGCACTAATACAAGTTTCTAACGTTAGCCACAAATTCCTGGGTTGTGGAAGATACTTTAAAAATGTAAAGCACCATTGTTGATGGTACCTAGAAATCTTTGTGCCACTATTACATGTACTAGTAATAGCTTTTTAGTTTCAGCTCTGTTCATTCTCGATGTATCTCCCTCCATTATGAACTGGGGGATAACTAATTGAAAATTCCTATTTATCAGCCTGATGTGAAGCAAGAAAAGTCTTTCTTCCACAGCAGAGACTCACGTCTTAAGATATTTTCAGGTCCCATGCAGTCCTTTGCTATTTGTCCTGGTGACCCTTCACTTCTCCCCTCTCTCCTACCAGGCGCTGCTGGAACTGCCCATTCTCCTACTGCAAGGACTGGCCTTGCCTCTCCTGGTGGAGATGGTAAAAGGAAGATTTTGACCAGGATAAAAACTACAGGGTGAGGGGAAACAAAGTGACTGTGAGAGGGATATTGCAGGTCAGAGGCAAAGTGACTGTAAGTTCACTAAAATCTGCTACCAAAGCAGCATCTGTAGGACTCCTGTTGTGTTGCTTCACAGCCACAGGTTTGACAGGGAGAAACTGGAAATACAGTCTCAATCTTCCACAGCCAGGACTATGCAGTCCTTATGGCGCCAGGCTATCTTTCTTCTCTTGTGCTCAGAGACCCCAAATTCCAGCATCTGTGGACATGGATTGGAAGACAACAAGAATCTGTAATCTGTGACCGCTACCCTACCGCTCCTCAGACTGCCTTGTATGTACAGATGAGCAAAATAAAACATTTCCTTAAGACCAAGTGTTTTACTGGGCAGGATTAAGTGTTCGGGTGCTATGACTCCCCGTCTACATCTTCCTTGAATGGAGAAGAAAGAAATTTAGCAAAGGAGGCAGGAGACCTGCATGGTTAAACAAGGAGCTTCTAGCGGAGATCAGGCAGAAGAGAAAGGTGCATGGCATGTGGAAAGAGGGACAGGCCACTTGGGAAGAGTACAGAAACGTAGTGAGAGCATGCAGGGATGCAACGAGGAAGGCCAAGGCTCACCTGGAATTGAAGCTGGCAAGGGATGTCAAAAACAACAAGAAGGGCTTCTTCAACTACATCAGCAGCAAAAGGAAGGCTAGGGACAACGTGGGGCCGCTGCTGAATGAGGAGGGTGTCCTGGTGACGGAGGATGCAGAGAAGGCAGAGCTACTGAATGCCTTCTTTGCTTCAGTCTTCAGTGCTAAGACTGGCCCTCAGGAACCCCAGGCCCCAGAGGTAAGAGATGAAGCCTACAAAGAGAACGACTTTCCCTTGGTCGAGGAGGACTGTGTGAGGGATCGCTTAAGCGATCTGGATGTCCACAAATCCATGGGCCCCGATGGAATGCAACGACGAGTGCGGAGGGAGCTGGCGGATGTCATGCTGAGCCACTCTCCATCATCTTTGAGAGGTCCTGGAGGACAGGAGAGGTGCCCGAGGACTGGAGAAAGGCCAATGTCACTCCAATCTTCAAAAAGGGCAAGAAGGAGGACCCAGGGAACTACAGGCCAGTCAGCCTCACCTCCATCCCGGGAAAGGTGATGGAGCAGCTTATCCTGGAGGCCATCATCAAGCAAGTGGAAGAAAAGAAGGTTATCAGGAGTAGTCAGTATGGATTCACCAAGGGGAAATCATGCCTGACCAATCTGATAGCTTTCTACGATGACATGACTGGCTGGGTAGACGAAGGGAGAGCCGTGGATGTTATCTACCTTGACTTCAGCAAGGCTTTCGACACAGTCTCCCATGATATCCTCCTGGGGAAGCTGAGGAAGTGTGGGCTGGATGAGTGGTCGGTGAAGTGGATAGAGAACTGGCTGAATGGCAGAACTCAGAGGGTTGTCATCAGCGGCGCTGAGTCTAGTTGGAGGCTGGTGACAAGTGGTGTCCCTCAGGGGTCAGTACTGGGCCCAGTCTTGTTTAACTTCTTCATCAACGACCTGGATGAAGAGTTAGAATGTACCCTCAGCAAGTTTGCTGACGACACCAAACTGGGAGGTGTGGTAGATACACCAGAAGGCTGTGCTGCCATTCAGCGTGACCTGGATAGGCTGGAGAGCTGGGCAGAGAGGAACCTGATGAGGTTGAACAAGGGCAAGTGCAGGGTCCTGCACCTGGGGAGGAACAACCTCATGCACCAGTACAGGCTTGGGGTGGACCTGCTGGAGAGCAGCTCTGCGGAGAGGGACCTGGGTGTCCTGGTGGACGACAGGTTAACTATGAGCCAGCAGTGTGCCCTGGCTGCCAAGAAGGCCAATGGGATCCTGGGGTGCATCAAGAAGAGTGTGGCCAGCAGGACAAGGGAGGTTCTCCTTCCCCTCTACACTGCCCTGGTGAGGCCTCATATGGAGTACTCTGTCCAGTTCTGGGCTCCCCAGTTCAAGAAGGATGAAGAGCTACTGGAGAGAGTCCAGCGGAGGGCTACAAGGATGGTGAGGGGACTGGAGCATCTCCCCTACGAGGAGAGGTTGAGGGAACTGGGCTTGTTCAGCCTGAAGAAGAGAAGGCTGAGAGGGGACCTTATAAATGCCTACAAATATCTGAAGGGTGGGTGTCAGGAGGATGGGGCCAAGCTCTTTTCAGTGGTGCCCAGTGACAGGACAAGGGGTAATGGGCACAAACTGAGGCACAGGAAGTTCCGTCTGAACATGAGGAGGAACGTCTTCTCTCTGAGGGTGACGGAGCACTGGAACAGGCTGCCCAGGGAGGTTGTGGAGTCTCCTTCTCTGGAGATATTCAAGACCCGCCTGGACAAGGTCCTGTGCAGCCTGCTGTAGGTGACCCTGCTTCGGCGGGGGGGTTGGACTAGATGACCCACAGAGGTCCCTTCCAACCCCTACTATTCTGTGATTCTGTGATTCTGTGAGATGCTCTGTTACTTCTTTCTGATCTTGAGGCTGAAGGCAGAGATTTCAGCAGCAGCAGCAGTAGAAGAAAATGAACTCATGAAGGAGTCTGGGAAGTAGATTCGTGCAGGCTCAAATCACTGGCTACCAGCAGCCAGGTCATAAATAAGAAGCTACCTGGATTTAGCTCAAGAAGAAGGGCAATACAGCAGTAAGGTCAGGTGTAATAAAAGAAATTTTCTAGGCTGATGTGAATCACTGCCATCGCTCTTTCTTGCTTTTGTTTCAATCCAAATGAATTCTAGTAATTTCAAACATACTGACTTGATTTGTCTCTGGATTTTGTTTTCTCTCCTTGCACTCAGATGGGTTTATTATGCAATAACTCCACAATGAGTGCTAGGCAGGAAGTAATGATTCATTTAATTATTTGTTTGCCTTTGATATAATAGCATTTCTAGGGTTTGTTTTGGAACACCACATTGCTCAAGAGTCTTAGCAGTTATTTTAAGATTGTGATCCAGCAGGTGCTCAGAGGGGCTATGCTATAAAACCTGAACAAAAGCTTGGAAATAATGAAGAACAATTTCCATTGAATAAATGTGAAGCAAAATGGACAGCTCTTTCTGTGCTTTTCTTCCTATCAAAAAAATATAAAGACAAATATTTATCTCAATAAAAATCAGAAAGTTCCCATATACCTCTGTCACTAAAGAAAGATTTAAAATGAAAAAGTAACAGGCTTTTCGTGATGTCAGCTGGTAACTTCAGTGTTACGACCCACTTTAATGTAGGAACTTGCAGTTGTACACTTCCCAAAGCAGCAGCAGAGGAGTTATTCCTGTGCCATCCTGAACAGCAGCTTCCAGCGGCCTCATCGCAAAGCTAGCAGAAAGGAGGTCAAGCCCGTTGTGTCGGAGTCATGACCAAAATGAAAATCAGGAACCTTCTTACACGGCTTTCTAGTTCTTCCAGCAAGAAACTGACAACCTCTTAAAATTCAGAATGATGGCACTGCTCTTTGCAGAGCCAGCACTGCATTTCTATGGGGATGAGCCATCATTACTGTACCCACCGGGGTGTGAGAGGCCCACTTTGGGCCAAACTTCTAGCTGCCTGTTTTGGCAAGGTGGTCTCAGTCCCATTGTGCTGTATTGGGTGTGAACCTCCTAGTATTCAGGTGAGTTGGCATGCAATGCAGAGACTTTTACCAGAAATGCTGGCATATGTGGTGCTTTCCTGTTGATCATTATCTTCCTGTGACAGGAGAGCACTACTCTAAAAACGTCCTTCTTATACCATTTCACTTTGTTCATGGTGCTTAATGCTTTGTTTGCTTTGGAAGAGTACGAACACTGTCAGAGCTCCTCAGAAGGTACTCACTCTCTCTCTCTGCCCGAGACAGAAAGGAGACCATGACAGCAAGTATTATTCAAAATCTAATTGATAAGAAAGATCTGTGTGTGGTTTTAAAGCCAATGGAAACAGTTTTTCCTGATACAATAGCATTGATAATGGAACCTAAAACAATCTAAAGTGGATAAAAAGATAAATATATTAAAAAAAATACTTGCCAGAGAATAGGTAGTGAAAATGGTACATTTGCTTGGCAAAATCTGAGTGTACGTTTTAGGGCAGGTGCTAAAGTTTTAGACACGTAAGTAGATTTGAAATAACTTAAAATAGCTATTTAATTTTTACAAAGCCAGAACTATATTCGTTACATTTTCTTCAGTATAAGAGACCATAGTTTTAAGAAGACTGCAATTGTTTTTCATTATGCAAAGAGAATAATCTTCAGTAAGTGAAAAAGCTCTTGTGTACCACTGGTAAAAGTCACTTCAGAAAATGTTTTGTACAAGAACCATATAATTTGTAAATAAAAGTAATAAAATAAGAAGGTCAAATCGTAAGAGGGTGAAATCATTATACTTTCATCTAGGGAGGCATATAAATGCTCATGGGAGAAACATATGCAGTGTCTTTGGGGAGAATCTACCGTATCAGCCTAGGAGTCAATTCTGACAAGACCTTGTTATCACAGTTTAGCTTTTTTGTGAACATGTAAATTTTTTCTGTTCCTGCTTGAATATCAATGTGGACATTTACTGATTAAACTGCATGTTTTTGAAGCACTGGAAACAGAGGATCACGTCCTTCCTGTTGGAAAGACAGCAGTTTAATGTCTGGCTTCAATAGAAATAGAGACCTCCATACTCATATTTTCTTTTTTTCATTTAGCAGTATCTCTTTTGCATGTAAGCATGTCTTACCACCTAACATTTTGGAGAGAATCTTCTTGTATCTATGACAGTGTAAGGTGATATAAAAACAGCATTTGGAGGTGGAAATAATAGATTTTACAATACCAAAGAATATATTTGTAAAAATATAAGAGTCTTTAAGGCTGACAAGCCTTCCTTAAGGTCTTCATCACAACAAAATTATGGGTTGAGTCTGTATATACCAATAATAAAAAAAACTAATAATGATCTTCCCAAAGTTTAGTAATAAAAAATAGAATATAAAAGTTGAAGAAGCAGTATTATTGTTATATAGTTTTTAAACACTACTTGCTCCAAAGGATCATCCATTAAAATTATTTTTAAAAAAAGATCAAACCAAATATATTTAAAACTCATAACCCTTCTACAGCAGGCATGAACTGACTGTGGTATAAACTAAGCTTGACCTTCTTCGTAACTCTAGATTGACACAAAACAACTCCAAAAGGAAGGATGAAGTAGTTGGTTCTCCTTGTATGATGATATATTTATTTAAGCAAAGAATATAATCAAATTTTTAAATTTTTTTTTAATTCTAAACATTTACTTTGATGTTTTAAAACCTTTTAAAAATCAGTATCTTGATGAGAAATTATTTTAATTAAGAATATTCTCCAAAAAAAATATATATCAAGTTTTCAAACAAGTTTAAACATTATCAGCAAAAAAAGAAATGTATTTATAACTTTGTTACCGTGATAAAATACTTTCACAATGAAACAAGTTACAAATTCCTGTCTGCACCCATTCATTTAAATGAATATCAGCTAGGGATAATGTTAATGGCCACTACAGCTCACACAAAGTCAATAACAGTGCTAGGTGAGACCTATAGCCTCCACACGAATAAAACAGATAATACTGAAGACAAACTGTTGGCTTGCCTAAAGCTATTTACAAATTGGTTTGGAACTCTTTTTAATGTTAATAATCCCATCTCCTGACACACTGAGATCCCAGTCCATGCACAACTGCTCCACAGAGAGCAAAAGGTCACTAAAAGCCTTGGCCAGTCTCAGTTCAGAAACCAAGTCTGCTTCACACAGAGTGGGATAATACATAACACAGACATCTGCTGGGGAGCTTCTCCCCACAGAACTGCACTGAGCACTGCAACCTGCATGACTGTATCTCGAAATGTTACCTAAATCACACCTCTCTGCTTTAGACATGAATATTAATCTGTACTCTAATTCTGAGCAGCAGTTCTGCAAAACACATGTCAGTTCCACCCTGGATCTAAAAAACCCACTTAAATACTTGTTTGGGTGTCCTTATTTTAGGAATATAGTTTAGCAAATATTTAACTTTAAGTGCACGCTCAAGATATACCTAGGCAACTAAAGGTTTCACTGTTTTCAGTAGGACAAGGCTCGAAGCTCTAGTCAAGAATATTTAATCTGAAGAAGTTAGAGGTTCTTTTAGTGACTGCTGGGTAAAATGATACGAGAATGATTTGACTTTGGAGACAATTCATCTTTGTTCATTAGTTGGAGGGATAATGAGCCTGTTATGTGTCAGGTTTTTATGACTGAAAGGTGTTTTGACTAAGTAGAATAAAGCAAGTTGATCTGATGCTTGAAAGCGATATTTCTGAAACAAATCATTTTGGCTTCAAAATAATTCAATGGTAAGAATAAAGCTAACATTTTTCTTCCATAAATACAAATGTCTCTATACTTAAATCAATAGAATATGATGCCCTGCCTTTATCACAGAGCCATTAATGGCCATGTGTTATAATTTAACAAGTATATAGGCTTGTTTGTGTGACAGTAAAAAGGAATTAAGAATGATTCTTTGGAGCTGTTTCCCAAAACGCCAACTTGATGAACTCTGCTCAACATTTTTTCTGTCATACCAAGATTTTGGAGAACTTTAGTGTTAGAACTGGCCCTTGTTTAGCAAGAAGAAGAATATATTTTATTTAGTTTGGTTTGTGCTGTGCAAACACAGGTCTCCACAAAGGATCTCAGATAAGGCGTACATCTACTGTTACTCCAAGCTGGAGATTTGCTGAGTTACTTTGGCTTGCTTGCTGCTAGCCTAGGACAAATAGATATAAGCCTCTAAGAGGCAGAGCAGGGAGAGTTTCTCTTCAAAGCCATAAGGCAAGACTTCTTGGCACAGAGGACGGAAGAGGTTTGAGACCTGCAGAGGCTGCCTGTATCATGATATCAGCGTCTGATGCAAGTATTGTCAGGGGGCTCTCAGGACTGGAAGCGATGGGGTGCACACTCAGCTATGCACTCGAGAGCAAATGGAGGCTTCTTTGGCAATGTAGTGCAAGTGTTCTCCAGTATACATGAAGGAACTTGAAAAGCAAGTGTTGGGAAATGGTGTCTATGGTATCTATCTTGTTAGCCTTTATGTATGTGGTACTATCAAAAGCCAGCTGCCAGATTTTCACTTTGTCACTGACCAGAAAGGAAAAATTCCTTCTGTGAAACAATTAATAACGAGCACTAACTTTGCTTAAAGTCCCCCACCTTGACGGTCATTCATCTCTCCATAACAGAAACATTCTTCTGGGCTAGTGTTGGAGTTTCTTTCGTATAAATCAGATGATGAGAAGAAGGAGTCATATAAAGATTTAAACAAAGACACTAATAATGATATTTTTGCACCATCCCCTACTTTCAAAATCACTCTTTATTCCTCTTCTAACTTGTCCTGATTCAAAGACATACTTGCAATTAATTTGTAGTGAGGCTTTGTTATGCACACTGTTCTCAGAGATATATTTAAACTATATTCTTGTTCTTGTAGCTTCCAAGAACAGGATAATAAGGTGTATACCCCAATCGGGGAATCTTCAGCTAGTCATTAAAGATCCACTGATTAAAAAGATATTAAAATAAAAATCCTTCTTACAGTTAAATCAATCACTTGGTTTCTTCTTAAAGGTAGCTTCTATTCTTGATACTAATGAAAGGATTCAGACTTCTTATTCACAATTTTCCAAATTTTCCACATAGAGAATGATTTTATTGGCTTGGCACGCTGTGAGTTTAAGCACTCTAGTTCTCTAAGTTTAAGAAGAAAATCTTGTTTAGGTATGCAGATAAAATTTTGTCTAAAATGCCAATTCCACTGCAGGACATACCTCCTATAGAAAGAGTCTGTAGAGGTGAACTATGTTTCCATCAGAGAAAAAAAAGAGTGTTTTACTAAATTTTCCTTTCAGCATGTTTTGGTTTCGGCTGCCACCGGCAACAAAAGCGCCACGCGGCCGCCCCTCCCCCCGCCGGCGTGCGGAGGAGAATGGAAAGAAAGAGGCAGAAACTGGTAGGTCGGGATAAGGGCAGTTTAACAGAACAGCAAACAGAGGGAAAACAGGAACAACAACGATACAAATAAGGAGAAAACACAACCACGAACCGTACAACAGCCGCTCTCCCGAAACAGGACCAACGCTGCGCCCCCCCAAGACGCGAGTGCGTTCCCGCCGCGCCGCCCCCCCCACCGGAACCCCGCGTGACGTCACATGGTATGGAATACCGGGCTCTGTTTGGCCAGGTGGGGTCAGCCCCCACCCCCCGGCTGTGCCCCTTCCTGGAGTCCGGTGAAAATTAACCCTGTCCTGGCCAAACCCAGGACACAGCATTATATGAAGATTGAAACAGCTCTTTGACCACAGGAAAAACTTGGTCATTTTCTCTGCTGGAAAACCCAAGTTCATAATATACTAATCCAAGGATAATCTACAAAACTGCACAGAAGTTTCTGGGTTCAGAACTGAATTTGAATCTCAAAGGACAAAGTGACTATTACGTGCCAAGGAGAGTAAAAATGGGTTATGATTTAGGATAACATCTTCTGCAAAGCCTTAAAATTGCATGCTTGTTAACTTTTTTACAGGGTCAGAACTAACGTGAAATTACAATTGTGAAAATCATTGAAAATGTGTATTTCTATCAGAAATACACATTTTCAATGATTTTGACATTTTTAGTAACGACATAACGAATAGCACTGGAACACTCTGCCCAGGGAGGTGGTGGAGTCTCCTTCCCTGGAGATATTCGAGACCCGCCTGGACAAGGTCCTGTGCAGCCTGCTGTAGGTGACCCTGCTTCAGCCTGAGGGTTGGACTAGATGACCCACAGAGGTCCCTTCCAACCCCTACCATTCTGTGATTCTGTGATTCTGTGACATACTGGTTCTTTGAGGGAGATTCATAGAGAGCAGTGAAATGCGGAGACTGTCGTGTCTCGGTGGACCAACAAGTTGAAGCTTTGAAAACATTTTAGAGCTATTTCTCTAGAATGCCTTTACCAGTCAATGCAGAGAGATTCCCGTGACCCACTGATTCAGGGGAAACTATCCTCTCCATTACCTATCTTTCCTCATTGATGGTAGGGGGTTCCCTGTCAAGAAGAACAGACAAGACAATTAGCTTTCCGATGGCTAAGCCAGGTGAAATTAATTTTTTCCTAAACAATGTGGAACATGTGCTTCCTATTTCCAGGTTAATCTTTTAAACTATGAGAAGCCACAATAACCAACCAAAACTCAGATATAATTCATTATAAGCTGTAATTATGTAGCAGTGGGAGACTAAGTATACAACAGGCTTTAAAACTCTAATTAACCCTAGGAAATAAAAAATGAAAAGTAACTGAATATGCATCGTAATAAATGCAGGATAAGTTATGCTCCAGTGACAGCTCAGACAAAAGACTCCTTTTTCAGTTTAAAAAAAGGTTATTTCACATTTAAACCGAACTCTCACTTTCTGAATACTAAGTTTGTAAAGGGAATTTAGTATAGGATATATAAGCTGGTAGTGAAATGCTCAGAGCTTTTGTATTCTTTTCTGCAGTCCAACACCTTCAAAATATTGTGACTTCTCAATCTGACAAAAGTTTACTCACTTCTCCTTATCATAAGGGGAAAGATACTTCGGAGAATTGCAAGGTTTTCGACTGCGGTAGAAAAGCTCACTCATACTCCAGTTTTCCCATTTACCTACTCTCATGTCCACCTTCCGAAACAGGCACCTCCAACTGCACCTGAATTTTGCTTTGTTTTTTTAACTTCCTTAGTGAAAGATGATGCAGTGCTCTGAGCTCCATCGCCACCACCTTGAAAAACTTCCCCTTACAATAGCTCTTCCATCATTCATTGTCTGTTACTTTCCTATCCCCTGTGTGTCTATGAGCGCCAAGCAGGTTAGGGAGGTAGAACTTCTTTACCGTAGCATTCCTGCTTCATTCCCTGTACCTAATGAACAACATCTGGAGAAAGGAACAAGATAATCTACTGCATTTTGGAAATGTTTCCAACTTCAATTGATCCTCAGCCCAGATTTTTCAAAAGTCTTATGATTCACAGTGGCACTTGAATTCAGCATAAAGAAATGTAATTTAACTTAAAACATCAAAATTCAAGTCCTGGGAAGCACAAACCAGGAGACAAATTTAACAGAATGTAGCTGTCTGGATCAAGTCACTTGTCTATAAAATATATATGTTCACTTTCTGGAGTGGTGCAAATAAAAAGTCTTTGGGGAGCACTCAGATTTTGTGTGATGAACCATAAAGCTACTGAAAAAATGTATATTTTTTTATTTCACATGAGAGTTTGAGTAGCATGCGGTAAGTAATCTATATACATGCACTATCAAAAAGCGAAGTCAAGCATATGGAAATGTGTTTCCAGAATTAATTTCAGCCTGGTATTATATGTGTGTGTGTGTGTATAGATAATTAATATATATAAAATACATAAAAATACACGTATGTTAAAATACACACACAGGTGCTCTTACGGGTAAAAAAAAAATTTTGTTTGATCAAATATCTCATCACCACAATTCTTTGAGAGGAGCATTACTTACTTGGGAATTATGCAAACTGTTCCAGAAAGCATTAAAAATACTTCTAGTATAGCATTTTACATGTTTCAGGGGGGAAAAAAATATTCTAAAATGTTGGAACATTTTGGAGAGAAAACTGTTTATGAAAATCATTGGCTTTTCTAACTGCAAAGAGGTTTGGAGAAAGAAGATGCATTTAAGATATTTCTTTGAAAGAAAAAAAGAAACAAACCCAAACTAGTGATGTTTTTCTAATACAAGCAACCCTGCTTACTGTTCCATCATTCAGACTCTTACAGAACAAGAAGATGAACTGCACTGCCCTACTGGACATTCAGGAAATTTTATTGTCAAGAGGTAAGCAGTCCACATTTTTTACTCTGAAGTGTTAATAGATATAAGATTTTAAGTCATCACTTGTGCAGGACTGAACAACACCCTCCTGTACTCAGACCAGCTTGTTTTAGAGGTAACATTCCTTAGCTGAGGGACAATTGTGTTTGATATTGTAAGAGACAGGGCATCAATTTAAAGCTGCTTAGAGACTTGAAGCATTAAAGTTTTTCTGCCAAGATAGGTTTGTAGACAGAAGAGTGATGAAGTAGATAAAATATTAGAGGCATCACAATTGCAGTTAATGATCTGACCCTGCAATTTATGATGTATTTATTACTTTTGCCAAAAGTCACTGTCTCTGTAACAGAAATAACTAGTTGATCAGGCCAAAATCACAAGAAGCCATTAATCCACATTCAGGGATTATTTTTAATGAACAAACAGTTTCAAGATAAGGACACAAAAAAATTGGATGAACCCCAATGTTAAAAAAACTCTTCTGACAAAGATAACTGATCAGCTGTCCTTGTTACCACAAGAAAAGCCAGTCTGAACAGCTGATTTTTCTATTCATACTTAAAATATAAAAAAATGGATTTCAAGGAGATGCACCAAGTCTCATTTCGCATGCTGAACCAAAGACCAGGAAAGCCCCGCAATTTAAGTAAATGACATTTTCATTATCATAAACACTGATCAAATGTTTCTGACTTTTCAAATGTACTGGGATATTGAAAAGCTAAAAGGAGTGAGTTCATCCGAGTTTATGTAAGTGATTTAGTTTAAGCTTGAACCACATGGATGTTACAAATCAAGTAATTCAGAAGTTATTTGGTAAAGTCACGTAGCAGACAATCATTAGTCACCATCTCCCAACAAATCAGTGTATGCAGTCCATTCTGTCTATCCAGGGGAGAAAGCAAGGACAAGTTGCTGCACCCTTTTACACTTTCTTATTAAATATAATTAGTTTGTCTTACACTAGTACCTAGAATCCACAGTCCTAGACCAAGTCCTGTGCTAGAATCTGTGTGATACATAACAATAACAAACTTTTATTACAGCTGTGCTTAAAGGTGCAAATCTTATTGAGGGCCTTCATTGCAGTCCATGTGGTACAAATGGGAATAAGCAACATTGCTGTTGGCGGCAACTATATGCCTAGCTAGAAAGCACAGTGAATAACACATTGACAGAATAAAGCCACTAAGATCTTAAGATCCTGAAACAATGAAATCTTCTCTTGGTACAGGGTCAGGAGCTGTAATGAAGTCAGGAGGGAATCAGGATACAGAAAAAGAAGAGAGAATGAACACAGCATTTGAAAGAGAAGATAAAATACAGAAAACCAGTACTAAAACAGAAAAAAATTAAGAAAAGCAACACTATGTTGACAGGCTCTCCAAAACTGCCTTAAAACCTTTCTCCTCCCTCTTTTATAGTATTTATTTAAAATAAAATATGCTTAATCCTATTACTTTGAAGTACTCCAAAAGCCTCTTCCCAAACATCTATGCATGGTTTTGCCTCATAAGAGATCAGTAAGGATGAAAAACAAGGACCCTTGGGAAAAGAGGCAGCTTGGGAAAAGAGAAGCAAAAGAGATGCCACAAACGACACTGCTAAAAACTGCTACAACTCTAAGAAATGCGGACAGGAGTCCGCCAGGGAAGAGACAGGCCTGCCACAGCCCATAACAGCAGAAAATATGGAGGCTACAGACTCGGAGCAGCTGCCATCTAAAATTGTGGAAAGTAAGAACTCTGTTGGCAAGAAATGAGCCTCAGTTCCAGGTTCTCTCTAAAAACTCCATTTTCCTTCTCTGCCCCCTGTGTGGGACCTCAGGAACTCTATAAAAAAGTCAATGTCTTTCGAGTAGTATGGCAAAATCAAGCTTAATTCAGATGATTTTAATTCTCTTACTCTGCTCTCTGTCCATATGCACAGATCCTGCTGACGCAGAATATCAATTGATATTTATCATGCATATCTGCAAGCAGATTCAGAGTTAACATTTCTTATTTGACAGAAACACAGACACTAACACACTAACACAGTTCACTTGAAATATGCTCCTGCTAGAAAAAAATGACGTTATTCATTGACAAACAACTGCTGCCTGTGATGTGTTTCTGCACAAGGCAAGTATCACTGTTTGATGCCATGCAAGAGCACTTCAGTCCTCAGCCTGAAACTTTAGCTGTTAGCATCCTGATAGCAAAACACACAAGGCTGTCATGCCATTTTAAAAGGCGTTTATCTGGTTGAGCAGCAATCACCAAATTTCCAGAAAGGCCTTCTTAAAGCTAAGTATTGTATTAAGCACCACAACTTGTAAGAAAAAAAATTATAGAAGAATATGCAGCCCATATGCATTTTTTAATTCCTTAAGGTTCACCAGCTCCTGCAACACTTCCCATCATTACCAACTGCATCTGACTTGTCTCCATAAAGGTCATGAAAAACTTCCCATTTTCTTCCTCTACAGAGAGTTTTCACCTCTTGAGATTTCCTAAATGCCAAACTCACTGCAGATTAGAGTTTGGAAGTAAGACACTGTTTATTATTTGTCCTCCCACATATTGTTGTTTCTCTTCTTCTCCAAAATGCTCTCATTAGGACAGACTACCACATTTCATAAAAGAACATGTAATAAACATCTTTGATAATTTTACTTCACAGCCCAGGCCATATGAAGTATTCACAAATCCAGTACAAACCAGATTTACATTGCATAGCAAATCACACCTTCGCTTCCTCCTTCTCTCCTTTTGCAAAGCATAGTCAACTTTCACATGTAAGGAGGATGGCAGATCAAAGCCTCATACCCCTTCAGTATGAAAATTTGTATTTGTCTCTGTCATCCTCTTTTAAGATGTCCAAACTGCAGCGCTTCTAAACAAAGAGTACCACAAGATAAAGTTCTCCAGAGGACAAACTCCTGTCTCTGCTGTTTCCACTACTGAGCCTCTGAAAGGCTTTTACTGGGCATGCAATCATCAGCATGAAAATATCTGACAGATGGGACTGTAGATTGGAGACTAAAGCTCTGAATGAGAAAGCACAAGATAAATTTATTCTTGAAAACTCAAGTGTGTAGTACAGGAAGAGTATTGTTTTCAGTTTAGTCCAAGATAGGTCATTTACAGATTGAATGAGTTTTAAAAACTCATCCCCAAAGGAAACATTTTTCCTTTGGAAAGGCTGTGCCTATGTTAGCATTCTACCTGATCCTTTTTAATACTCAGGGAGAAGAAATCTATCAGTGGGTAAAGCAAGTAGATTACATAGCACATAACAACTGTTTGGTGAAGACAGATTTTTCATTACAGTTGATGCAATGCTTGTGTGAGAGCTATTACCCACAGAAGTCCATACACTGCTAGAATGTCTCATAAAGAAAGAAAGAAGAAGAAAAAGATGGCATTTCTCTAGATCCTTTTAGCTTCTTATTTTATTTAGCATCTTATTATTGCAATTTCTTTTTCATAAATAACTTGTCTAATTGTTTCACTTTTATTGCTGAAGACCAAATGAGATTGAAAAAAATACCTTATTAAATACAAAAACTAAAAGAAATATGTCAGCCTGTTCACCAAGAATCCTCAGACAAGATGGTGATAATTTATTTATTGGTGCAAAGAAAAGTATTTTCAATGTAAACTTAGACCTTACAAAAACAGCTGCAAACAAACTACTGCATCAGTGTCACATAAGATAGGTGTTCATTAAACAGAACTTTTTAAATGATTTGCAAATTAAATAATGTCCAATAGTTGATAATAATGTTAGGCTTATTCAGACACTGTTTTTTAAAGACATATCTGTATCATGTCATGAAATCATAATGTAAGTGTCTGTATGAATAATTTAATGTGCAGTAAATTCATTAAAGACATCCAATTTTATATGGTACATTTCTTCTAAATATAATATGTCTATATATATTTGCAATGAGTTATCACCACGGTTGGTCACTGGGGTTCTAATTTGGCCTTTACCTAGCTGCACATTTCCAAAATATTATTTAAGAGTTGAAATCCTCAGTTCTATTTTTTTGAAGTTCAGTGTTTCGTATTCCAAATGCTGCTGCACAGAGGATTGAGAAGTACAGCCTACAGGTCACATGGACTTCAAGAAGCGTTTGTATGCAGACACATGCAAACACGCAGCTTTTCTGGCCGTCCTTCTGAAGTCATGATTTCCTTATGTGCTTTCAGGTCACATCCTAGCAATTAAACATTCTTTAATGAACAAAAAATCAAGCTCCACTCCATTAGCACTTGAATGATTTAACATTTGCAAACAATAAAGTCATATCTTTTGCACTTGGCAGATAATACATTATTTTTCAGACATGGACCCTCTTTGCCTCAAATGAAACACAAAAAAGTCTTTTTGTACCCAAACAGGTTGCTGTTGCTAGACAGGAAGGTGGGATAGGCCCAAACCCACCGCAGTGTAGTCATGTACACTGATACTCTTTTCCAGTTACCTTGCTATGCTTGACAGTAAATACTCCTGCTCAGGAACTGGTTCATGTATGCTTCAGCTAGTCCTGCCTTTTGTAGCAGGAAGATCTGCCACAGAGCAAACAATAACACCAGCTGCCTCAGACACACAACTTTAATGCATCTGTTTTCTTCTGCATATCATTAATATCTCACTAATGGATATAAATTCTCCCTTACTGCTGTAAACAACAGCGAAAATGTGTAACAGATGAACAAATGCAGTATTCTATACATATGCAGTCTGAAAGTAACATGGAAATCAGCAGAGTGCCAAGTAACAGTGTATAGAGCTGCTATGCACAGTAATCTGACTGTTCCAGAAGATATTTGTTTTAAGACCACGCAATTTGCAGAGACAGAAACAAAATCTAAGAGCAAAATGGGAGACCACTTTCTGACACTTACACTGAGAAAGAGTCTGGGGTCATAGTAAATGAGCTAAGCATGAACATTAAGCACAGTGCTATAGATAAGAAAATGACTGTGATTCCTGGATGCTTAAACCAGCAAATACTGAGATTATTGAAGAGCCAGTGTTTATCTCTGTAAAGCGTATTAGTGAGACCATTACTGGAATATTATGTCATGCTGTGCAGTGCACAGTTGAAGAATTACCTGGTACAAAGAAGGGATTCGAAAAAGGTCTTCAAAATAACTTGTAATATGGAAAATCCTTCGGTGAAAGCATCAACAAGCTCTGATTAGTTTATCAATTAAGATAGGACTGATATGACTTGATCAGCATCTACAAATACATATAAGTAAAAGCTTCCTGGCTTATAGCTCCTTACCATGACAATTTTAAAAGTATATAATGAGATCTAGTAACCAGAAAACAAAGAAAGATAAAGTTCAGGCTCAGGTTTACATTTCAACTGTGAAGCTAAAGAAACACTGGGAAAATACTATGAGAGAGGTGGATTCTCAAGCACTTTTTGTTTTTTAAATCACACCTTTTTTTTCAGCATATGCCGTATCTTATGCAGAAATTATGTGCAGCCTAGGGACTGTCGCTAAATGAACACAGTGGTCCTTTTTGCTATAAAAATTCCTGAAGCTCTGAGTTTTCCTCAAATTTCACGGTTCAAACAATTTTTTTAAAAAGCAAGGGAGTCCCCAGGAAAAATCTGTTTATTTTCCTATATGTTTCTCAAGTGGATGTCATCTAGAACAGTATCTGATTGTATGCCAAAGTCTTTCACGGTCTATTCAGAATCTATTTGTCATATTCAGTACTCAGAGATTAGTTTAGACTTTTGAAGAGGCACATAAACCAAGCATCAGGAATCACCAGACAACAGCAAAACCTGAAGCACATGGTGTAGGGCACTCAGAGGCAGACTGAGTTCCAGCAGACTGTTTCTAATTAAATTCTTGCTTACAGTGTTCTAAACAATGTCTCTGCATTGACTATCCTAGAATAAAATCTTCCACTACTATGAATAGTTCGATTTTCAAAGCTTTGCACTTGTTCTTGTGAAGTCTCCCCTGTATAGGGTAACAGCTGTCAACAGCTGGACAGCCAGCCTGCTGCCTTCTTCTGAATTGCACCTGCATGTCAAGGATGCTTACAAAAAAACTTCGGAATTTTTAGGTTGCTAATACTCTGTAAAAAAAATCCTTTCTAGGTGAGCACTTTCGTCATAATGTACTACACTCTCCATTTATGGCACCCCCATTTTACCCGTATGGGTAAACCATATATTTTTGGGGACAAGGACTGCCTTTTTGCCTTAACTTTATACAGGCCTGGGACACTAGAGTCCTAGGACATACCTAGGTCCAGCTGGCAATAAGTAAGAATTAAATACAGTTAACTGACAAAAGCCCCGCAGTTTACAAAATTTTGATAATCTTTGAAAACACTGAGCTGTGGATAGAAAGTATAATTCACTAGTTTATGTTTACCACTGCTGCTGTCCCCAGCTAGAAAGTGTCCTTTCACTTGTAGTGCAGACATGAGTGTTTCAGGATTGAAAAATCTCACTTCTGTTCTTGAAAGCAAATTCAGCTAAGGGCAGCAACAACATCAGACTGCTTCAGAAATTACTTTTTCCTAATATTAAATTATTTTGCAATGTTTTTAAGTACTGCTGTTACCAACAATTCAAAGAATCTTTTCCTACAAGGAATGCTATCCAATAAATATCACATTTAACAATTCAAAACAAGCTTATCTAATTCTTACTATCAATCTTCACTTTTTTCCCTTGCCTAGCTATTTGTACGTCTCCTTGTCTCTAGATTTCCACTATTGACAATTTTGTCGAGTTCATGGAGTGCAAACATCTATTTGCTTACTTCACAGTCACACCTTTCACAAATACCTTTCCTATCCTTGCATCACCATCTGCACCTGCTTCATATTCATCAATTTTCAGCACTCTGTATAGCTGTATTACTGCACATATACGCTTTTCAGACACCTGCTACCCTGCTTTCCAATTCTCATGTTCTCCCGTGCTGATGGCCATCCATGTTCCTTTTGTTGACCTCCCTCAAAATCTCTGTGTTATTGTATTTTGTCCCCTGATCCCTGTATGCAGAAATGCTTTTGGAAATATGTATACACGTAAAACTTCCACTACCCTCTATAATCTCTTCTCATTACCTGGTATTTTTCTTACAGTTTCTTCAAAAATAGTTTTCTGGTTTCCCATAAATTGAAGAGTGCTGCTTAGTTCTTCCCTGATTCATGGCTCATAACTCAAGAAATCTTGATGTAATCATTTTTGCTATCTGTAAGACCATGTTTCTAAAGTTAATCCATCAAGATATGTACCGTATGTAAATACCTATATGATACAGTTCCCATTACTGTCTTTTATTCTTACCTTACATATATTATTTGTTACGCTTACTTGTTAAAGGATGTCAAAATTACACAGTAAGTCTTTGTAGATATCTCTGTTCACTCTGTGATATGCTTGCTCACTTTTGGCTGCTGCACAGATGATGTAAGCAAAGGAAGTTTTGTATGAATAATATGAAAATAATTTTGTTAACATAAGGAGCATTTTAAGGAAGCATATATCCCAGAGGAGAAAAGATATTTGAATAGTTCACTGCATTGGGAGAACACTACGAGGTAGTAACAGAGAGACAGGTGGTTAATATCAAAAGCTTATTAGCCACTGAGGATATAAAATATTATTTGGTAAGGTTCTTATGCACATGTGCATCCTCATTTTCAATGAGTGAGCTATCACAAAGATACGCAGCTGCGCTGTCAGCAAAAGGTAGCTATTATGCTCAACAACCAGACCAAAGCTGAAATGGAATCTGACCCAGAATGTGAAAATATGAACAATATTAAGTTGTGAAAAAAAAATTGCAGTAGGCCCTATATGTTGAAATACAGGAGATATTCCATTTAGTTCTGTATGTTCAAAAAGGCACTTACAAAACTAATTTAAAAATGTATGACCTAACATGTTAAGCTATTCACTGTGCAAGGGGACATACTTTGGTACCCATATTTTACTCCTCACCTTTTCAAAAAGTGCTTTTGCACATATAGTTACACTTGAGAAGCAAGTGTGGAAAGTTCACATCTAGTGGGCCTTGCTGATTAGATATCTTCCTTTCACCCCTTGCATTCAATTTGTTAATTGCGAAGTGCCATTCCCCCTTGGTAGTCACAAGCTTTCAGAACCCTTTTTCAGGTCACACAGTGCTGTAGCTTTGGTTGGTAATAACTGGGGTCACACAATCTCCCTCATTTTCTTCTGTCTCTTGGCCATTCTCCCTCTCACACTAGGAACTTAGTTACAAATGCTAAAACAGATATCAATACACCTGTGCTTTGTTTGAACATTTGGTTTAACCAGACCTGGTCTTGACAAGCACATGTTTAAGACTACAGGCTGCATAAAAGAGGTGTATTAATCAAGCATGGTAAAAAAAAAAAAAAATTTAAATCTCTCTTGTTTTGCAAAAATAGGGGGCTCTTTAAACTCCCTGTTTATTTGCCATGTGGAGTGTTTAGCAAGATGGGGCTGATTCAATGAAGGAAGGAAGGAAGGTTCTTTTAAAATGAACTGAAAGGAAAAACAGGCTTTCAAGGGAAAACAACAGTTTACTCTTCATTCTGCAGCAAATAACTGCAAATCTGATTTGACTAACTTGTTAGTGCTACAAAACTACAGCACACTTAATAAATGAGTAACTTATTTATTCATAGCTGTCTAGGGAAAGTAGGGAAAAAGCAATCTTTCTGAGTTCAGTTAAAATAAACAAAGACAAAATTATTCATGTATTAGTGTGCATTTCAAATAAATACTGATTTTATAAATAACATTGTATCTCAGAAGTTCTTCCTCTTATTAACTAATTTCTGAATAAAGATTTAGGGCCAGATTTTGAGAACTAACACCACCTGAACCTTCTTACGTCCAGAAGGATGATCTCTGACATTAAATGTGTCCCGGTATATTTAAAGTGAAAATCCTATTATTTGTACCCACATCACTTATATTCGTCAGTGGATAGTGGCACGTCAAAACCTGGTTTTAAGACTTCTTGTAGAACTACTTTACATCAGCTGTTCTGTGCAAAGAGAAAACAAGAGGTAAACAAGCAAAACGCAAAACACAGTTCTGTTACTTAGCACAGTCTAGATAAAATTACTTTCATATATAATTCATTAAAGCTTCAGTGTTAAACAGGTTAAAGCATTTTTATTTAATGGGTTTCAGTGTTATGAATCCTTCAGAATAATTATCAAGAATGGAATAATCTTGCATTATTTGTAACTGTGGTGGAAATATGTGCGTTGGTTACTCCAGTTACAAAGGAACTTTCCTGAGCTGCAAGTGTATTTTATTAAATTACCAATTAATGCCATAGATGGATGTGCTGGGAAGTGCTTGATTTGCCCAGTCCATCCCGAGGACAGTGCAAATTAGAATGAATGAAGCAGCATGGTTCTTTTCAAGCTGCATCTCCATATTTCTCTTCCTGCAAATTCTGAAATCAAGAATATTCTAGACTACCTGCTGTAGTATCTACTCTTCCTATTAAGAAATTCTCTTCCCATACAAGCTGGTAAATCTATGACTCTGTCTCTTCAAGAAAATTATTTTTCATTTTAATGACAATTAAAAATCAGGTGGAAATATTATATATTTGAATCAGAAATGCAAATATTTGGGTTTTTCAACAAAGCAAAGAATCAGTAGTTTTATATTACTGCAGAATGAATTAAGAGTCTCTCTTCTCCCATTTTTTGAACACCTAAATATTAACAATTAATGAGATCGACCGAGAAGATATTCACAGAGTTGATGGGGAAGACGTGGCATCTCCTTTTTTTCCAAGCAGCCCAAAAGTAGAGCCTTTCAGTCAGATGGGAGACTCATGTTCGAACACATACCTGTTCTTTTTGATGGGATTTGAAATTTTATATCCCTTTTATAAAAAGGGATATATATAAAAATTTTATATTTATTATATAAATATTTTATATTTATATTACCAACAGGTTTCTGTATATTTCCCAGTAAATTGTTCTCAGTCCCTCTTCTTGACACCAACGCTTTATAGAAAATTGTGATATATACTGCATTAGAAAGGGAGTAAGAACTATTTTACAGCTGATAAATAGCTTACTTGAAAAACCCAGGTTTTAGTCAGTGCCTCAACTAAGATGTATTTTCTGTGAGGGGATTAGCAGGAGAGACCACGAGAGACAGCATGCTTGCAAATTGCCTATGGAAAATTTTGTCATAAAAGGCTACAGAAGAATCTCTGGCTTAAAAGTGCAGGAAATCACCGCCTGCTTCTCATTTTTTCTGAAATATTTCTTATTTTAAACAATCAGGAAAATCCAGTACAAAAATCCCACACAGTTTTGCATTAATTTTTAATATCTTCAATAAATACATAAATAAAACCACCTTAAAGTATCTATGTCATGGATCCAAAGGCCATCCAGATACTTCTGAAAAACCATTGTTATTTTGACAGTTGGAGTAAAACAATTGCAAAGATGGATTTTAACACAAGACTATTTTACTGTCTGCAAATAGCCAGTTGGTTCATTACTGGCTCAGGTATCTGAAAACATTACCAGTTTTAGTTGAAGCTTGCACTTGAAAAAGCTTGCAGAGGTTTGCAGATGTCTGTCTTATGATGACCTATGGTTTTTCCTCTTCTTGCTTGTTTTTCCTAGCAGACGAATATCAAACCTGGTGGATGACAGGTTAACCATGAGCCAGCAGTGTGCCCTGGCTGCCAAGAAAGCTAATGGGATCCTGGGGTGCATCAAGAAGAGTGTGGCTAGCAGGAGGAGGGAGGTTCTCCTTCCCCTCTACACTGCCCTGGTGAGGCCTCATCTGGAGTACTGTGTCCAGTTCTGGGCTCCCCAGTTCAAGAAAGATGAAGAGCTACTGGAGAGAGTCCAGCGGAGGGCTACGAGGATGGTGAGGGGACTGGAGCATCTCCCCTACGAGGAGAGGTTGAGGGAACTGGGCTTGTTCAGCCTGAAGAAGAGAAGGCTGAGAGGGGACCTTATAAATGCCTACAAATATCTGAAGGGTGGGTGTCAGGAGGATGGGGCCGAGCTCTTTTCAGTGGTGCCCAGTGACAGGACAAGGGGCAATGGGCACAAACTGAGGCACAGGAAGTTCCGTCTGAACATGAGGAAGAACTTCTTCCCTCTGAGGCTGACGGAGCACTGGAACAGGCTGCCCAGGGAGGTTGTGGAGTCTCCTTCTCTGGAGATATTCAAGACCCGCCTGGACGGGGTCCTCTGCGGCCTGCTGTAGGTGACCCTGCTTCGGCAGGGGGGTTGGACTAGATGACCCACAGAGGTCCCTTCCAACCCCTACTATTCTGTGATTCTGTGATTCTGTGAAAAACGAACAGGAAACATTCCCACAGCTTGGTCAATACACCACACTAGCAAAAGATTGCAGTGCAGGTCCAGATCAATTGTATAACCCACAGAGGCTACAGAAGCATAATCACTTCTATTTTTCTGCTGAAGTGTTGAAGGAGCCGACATATTGACCAGTATGAATTAGTAGACAATATTTTAACTACCTAACTGCACTCTAGTTCAATCACATGATAAACTTCAGATGATAAAATATTTGTCACTGCCAAAGGGGGCCTGTGAATGCAGAATAACACAAGGCAGTGCAATCCCTGGAAAAGCCCCAAGCCTCCCCGTATGGCAAAATGGCAGCAGCAGACAAGGTGAAATTATTTTAGCTGCTGGTCCCAGAGGGCTGGTTACAGGTGTATCCCCGTGACACTAAGTTAAATGAATAAGCTGGCCTTCATAAGCAAGTAAACCATTCTTAGCATAAGTAATCCACTCCTGCGAGATGGCTACATTGCCTCCAACTCCGGTTTGGTGGAAAGGAGTCAGGTGAGGACCATTTCAGGGTTGCCTCTACAGGGCTCCACTGCATGACATGGGCATACTCCAAAGAGCCGAGGGACACACAAAGCTCCCAGCAAATTTCAGCAGAGTTGCCATCGCCCATCCTTGTGTTCTAGGCCAGTATGACTTAAAAGTAAATATTTTTGCGTTGGTGCCATGTGTTACATTAAAAGGGGTAAGGGAGTCTGATAAGCGGCAAACGGAAAGCCCTCCTGTTGAGTCACGAGGTTCAGAGCAGACCCCCTTATGTTCTAAACTCTCTCTCAGAGAGGAGTCTAGGTGTGGCTGGGTCTACTCCTAGTCCCAGACTTGATCAACTGTTTATGTCTAAAAGGTTAAGTGTAGCCACTTCTCAGATTCACCTTGCCTGTCAGAGCCCCTCCAAGGACTTTCACTGACGCAGTTTCACAAAGTTGAAACATGAGGTAATCTATTCAAGCAACAGCTATCACAGATTCGGGATTGCCATTGACAAATGCACTGTCTACGAAAGTTGAGCTCAAGGTAATAGTTTAGTGCTTTAGTTAACAGACAAAGTCAGAGGTGTGACTCTTACCAAAAAAGGTGCCCCTTCTTGGGGGGTAAGAGAGGTTCAGGCCCGTCGACCAATCTGTAAGGTAAGGTTCTCACTTGGCTCCTTCTTCAAAAAGAGTTTTCAAGTGCCAATTTTTAAATGTTTGAAATTCTTTAGGTGAGGTGGGGCTGTCAATTATTATGTGTCGATTGGCTCTTGGCGTGGAACGGTGTGTTGGTCACATGTGGGACTTCGTCATTTGACATGCCTACAGAGCGGGCATCTTGATATGTGCTCAGGGGGGCCAAATATTTAAGCAAGTGCTGGCTGCGCAGCCTCCATCACGTCCCAGAGATTACTTGGTTTACAATGATGGACTATCCCCCTTTTCTTCTCTCTGAGAAGATAAGCCCAAGTCAATTGCTGCCCTTGTTAACTCCTCGGCTCTTGGCGCCTTAGTCCGAGTGTGTCATTGACAAGTCCAGCAAGGGCATTGACAACACCATGTTAGGTGGAAAGTGTGTAAGATATACACACATTTGAATAAAGAATGCTTCCCAAAGACCTGAAGCAATTATTGAAAAAGGAAAGCATAAACAGTACTCATTGGAATTATTTTAGGGAATCATTCAAGAGTGCTCAAAAAGCAAGGCAACTCATGAAACCCTAGTAAGACAGCCAGCTGGCAAGCCCACAGTGTTTCCAAAAGCAACAGCCAGAGCGGACTATGGAAGCTGCCAGCTGATCAGATGTTGTAGCTGATGAGATACTATTTTCCATGTATGTATATCTAGCTCCACTACTATTTAAAACATACTTTTTGTTCACAGAATTCGAGCATATAATGGAAAATTGATGTGAAGAAGAAATTTAGAGGTAATATTAAATATTGGATGTTTAAATGGCAAAATTACACTCCATATTCCTAGAATGCACAGGGATCTGAACCATAGTTTACCTCCTCTGCCTCAAATACTTCAAGGGATATAGTATATGAATAAACTTAAACCTTCAGTAAAAACCCATTTATTCTACAGAAAGGCCCCACACACTACCCACACAGTGTTTTGCAGAAGGGTTTTCAGGTGCTGGTCATGAAAGTTCACCTGTGCAGCTCAGATTATAAATTCAGAAGGAAACATTGACAGGATCAGCTCTTGGACTTGAAACATCCTTACGAGACTGACTGAGAGTGGGTGCTTTAAGGTACAAAGTCAGGACTCCTGTGATAAAAGCAGCTCCTACCCTACCTCCCCAGCCAAAGTCCAAGCTATTGCTTCCTCTGCAAGGCCACCACCACTGTTCGAAGGCAAGTGCATGAATGAAAGGTGGCAACTCATGGTCTACGTAAGTCGTTCCAAAATCAGGTCCCTGAACTCTGCACTGTCTCCTTGCCAATGAGCTGCATGAACTTTTACAAAAGCTAAAAATTGCATATTTGCATTCTGTTTATTATATGTAGTGAAACAGCCTATTTATAGCAGCTATTGGTGTTTGCAGTAATTTAAGCACTTCAGTGGCTCACTGGGCTTTTATTTCTAAGCTTCTAGGAGGTGTACTAAGGAAAAAAACCCAGAACTATTGTAAAACACTAATCCTGTCTCTTAAGGCTATGAAATTCAAATGGCCACGCAAGTCTTCTGATGCTTATTCTGTTTTACGGGCTATGATCAGATACCAAGTGACAAAGTTAGCTAAAACCATGATGTCTTCAAAGAATCATTACGTGACAGCTTGGTTGGAACACTAGATGTGAACACCTTTTTTTGCAAAGCTTTTATTAAAAAACTGTGTTCAAAGGCAACAAATTAAAAGTGCTATTCAAAGTTTATTTAAAGACAACTCAGTAGATGTGCTCAAAAGCACTTGAATATGCAGCATAGGACGGGATACAAGACTCATTAGCATAGTGATCCAAAGAGCCGAAAAACATGAAAGAAAAACTCCATTAAATTGAAAAAATAAGTTTATTAGAATTTCCTTGAACATCAGGTGTCCCTGACAATACTGGTTTAATCAGGCCCTAAGCAAGCTCTGTCATGGACCACTAAGACCCTTCCCTCCCAAACTTTAGCTTTCCCTGTAACACTGGGCTGCCCCTCTCCAACGCAACACACCGTCTGTAAATGACACCAGCTACTGTGTTAACAGTTTTGTGATGTAAACAAAGAGGGACTAGACCTTCAAGCTCTTATTTTTGAAGATGGAGACAACAACCCACTTAAACTGCATTCAAGGTGATTTTAATGATCTTAATTCAAACCCCAGTTAAATCATAGAGTCATCTAATCCCATGATCCATTTTTTTCTGTTGCACCTAAAAATATTTCTTCTGTTGCTCAGTCTGAAATTTTCATATCCAGAGTTGTTTCTCTGAAGTTGAAGTTCTCAAACTTTATCTGTTTGGCGAGGACAGCCTTCTGGAATGGTTCAAATTCTCAACTTATTGCTTCATCATATTTTTAATTATATTTTCAGCTCTTCAATATCTCCATGTCTGCAGAATCTAAAAAGGAAATTCTGAATTCAAGAAAATTTTCTTTTTTTCAAGGTCAAATGCAACCCAATCACCTTATTTCTTCCCTCTCCACTCCTAAGGGACATCACCTTAAAGAAAGGGCAAATTACCAGGGGAAGAACAAAGGACTCTGAGATATTCCCACCCATGTTGCTTAGGAGCCTCTGACCCACTTTTGCAAAGGCGAATATGCTCCTTTGACTATCTGTATTGTCAGAACCTGATCTGGAAGAAACAGGGCAGGGGGAGGTGGGCAATAGTTCCTGTGGAGCTGCTTCTCATATTACATGTATCTGGAAAGATAACAATGTATTGGAAGGAATGCAGAGAGAGACACAAAGTGTTGGGGCAAATCATACTCCTCAGAAAAACGAAGAAGACAAGAGACACCAGATTAATCACAAGTAGGTTCCCATCTTCTTGAAGCAAACTAAACAAATAAATTTTCTCAGACTACAACTAGTCTACAAAATAACTAATCAAAAAAATCACTAAGGGCAAATCATGCCTGACAAATTTGGTGGCCTTCTACAACAGGGTTACAGTGTTGGTGGGTAAGGGAAGAGCAACTGATGTCATCTACCTGGACTTTAGCGAAGCATTTGACACTGTCCCACACGACATCCATGTCTCTAAATTGGAGACACGGATTCAATGCATGGACCACTTGATGGATAAGGAATTGGCTGGATGGTCGCACTCAAAGAGCTGCGGTCAACAGCTTGATGTCCAAGTGGGCACCAGTGATGAGTGATGTTCCTCAGCGGTCAGCATTGGGACCGATGCTGTTTAACATCTTTGTCAGTGACATGAACAGTGGGATCGACTGCACCGTTGGCAAGTTTGTCACTGACACCAAGCTGCATGGTGCGGTCAACATGCTGGAGGGAAGAGATGCCATCCAGAGAGACCTTGACAGGCTTGAGAGGTGGGCCTGTGCACATCTCATGAAGTTCAGTAAGGCCAAGTGCAAGGTCCTGTACCTGGGTCAGGACAATCTCAAGTACAAATGCAAGCTGGGCTGAGAATGGATTGGGAGCAGCCCTGAGGAAAAGGACTTAGAGGTCCTGGTTGCCAAAAAGCTCAGCAAGACCTGGCAATGTGTGCTTGCAGGCCACAAACCCAGCTATATCCTGGGCTGTATAAAAAGCAGCATGGCCACCAGGTCAAGAGAGGTGATTCTGCCCCTCTACTCCACTCTGGTGAGACCTTACCTGGAATACTGCATCCAGCTCTGGAGCCCTCAGCACAGGAAAGACATGGAGCTGTTGGAGCAGGTCCAGAGGAGGGCCACAAAAATGATCAGAGGGCTGGAGCACCTCTCATATGAGGAAAGGCTGAGAGAGTTGGGGCTGTTCAGCCTAGGGAAGAGAAGGCTGTGGGGAGACCCTACCGCAGCCTTCCAGTACCTGAAGGGGGACTGCAAGAGAGCTGGAGAGGGACTTTTTACAAGGGCTTGTAGGGATAGGACAAGGCATAATGGTTTTAAAATGAAAGGGGGTAGACTGAGATTAGATATAAGAAAGAAATTCTTCACTATGAGGGTGGTGAGGCACTGGAACCAGTTACCCAGAGAAGTTGTGGACGCCCCATCCCTGGCAGTGTTCAAGGCCAGGTTGGATGGGGCTTTGAGCAGCTTGCTCTAGTGGATGGTGTCCCTGCCATGTCAGGGGGCTTGGAACTAGATAATCCTTAAGGTTCCTTCCAAACTGAACCATTCTATGATTCTATGATTCTATGACCTACTGTTGGCAACAACAGACTAATACACATTTTGAGTGTTTTACTATGGACTAGCCCTACTCTGGTCCCATGGACAGCCAGTTAGCTGTTGGAGTAGAGTAAGCAAGTTGCTGGAGTACACCTTCTTACTTAATCTCATCAGAAAGGAGCTAGTTCCTGTACTGTCTCTCCGTCTGAGAGACTCACCTCAAAAGAGCACTCCCAGACCAACCCAGGACCCTAATGTAGGCACACTTTCAGAATGAATTTTCTGAAGATATAGTACAAACCAAGAGTGATCATATTGAAGTCAGTGTTATGAAGGGAAGTAAGAAAGATCTGAATCAGGACCCTGTAACAATGTTACTGGAGTTTAAAACTGAATTACCAATGCTTACATAAAGGTTTATACTTGTTTACAAGGAAAAGGAAGGAAAGCAGACAGCTTGAGGTCTGAGTAGGTAAATTAGCAATGACACTCATCAACAATTTAAAGAATTGCCAGGAAGTGTTACCTTAGCTGGATAAACTAAGTAGCCTGTAAATTCATTGCTATCTTAGCTGAATTCTCCAGAAATGCTGCAGAGGAAGAGCTACTTTACTTTTTGTTGGGGTCATGCAGGGCTAGTAGATGCAGAGAATCCCTATGAACTGTGTGACATGAGGAATTTACCAACTCTTGCAGTGTACCCAGAAGCTACCAATTTCTAGATTCCCAGAAGTCCTTATTATAACTGAATTCTGAAAATTTAAGAGGTAGCTATGGTGCAAACATATGTATTGTTCTAGTTATAATGCCTGCAGCTCAAGTAACCCTTATCCAAATGAGTAGTACAAATTAATTCTTCTGATGAGCAAAGGAGATTCTCTGCTTATTTATCCAGTGTGGGTGAAGGGACCTGTGCATGTGTGGAAGGATTTGGGGAACTGTTTGTTTGATTTAACAAGTATAATTTCTGTATTGAATTTTCAAGCATACATGAAATTTCAAGCAGATCATTATTTCTATGCAGAGCCTCATGGAGCTATAGCCTTAGAGATCTTAACAAAGAAAAGCACGCTAGATGGTTTGAGATATTCCTCCCTTCTACTTTTCCATAGGATAAATTTTTTTAAAATGCTATGGTAAAATGTGTAACTTTAAAAAACAGTATTCAGCAAACATGAAAAAAAAAGTACGAGGAAGATTCAGGCTCTTTCTCCATGTTCTTTGCCTGTTAGGTTAAGAAGTTCCCTGCTTCCCAATATCTGCTCCCTTTTTTTCCTGTAGGCTGTAGTCAAATGAATTCTTAAACTTTCCTTAAGATAGAAATAGATTAATTTCCTTAAATCTTATTAGTGTAATCCAGTTTTCCAGATGTCAAATCACTCCTCTGGTTCTTTCCTAAATATTCCACAAGTTCTCAACTCATTTTTAAGTGTGAGCTCCAAAGCTAGACTTTAAACCAGAAGTTTAAAGTATAGGTTTCAGAAATGTGAAGTATGGGCAAAAAGTTGTTATGTAAAGGCCGATCTTCTAAGCTGCCAAGGTAGAAAAGAAAATCTGTCACCCCTAAAGTGAACTTGTTTATGAAAGTTAGTCAAAGCCCAAATAAAACAGAGTAGTACAAACTCTATGGTTTAAAAGCTTCCTGACAAAGAGGCCTCAAAAGCACCTGGTATGGCTCTAGGTCAGTATGATTCTGGTCTGAAGGATTCTACAAGCAAATGGAGAGCGAAGTTTAGCATTAAGGTCACTTACAGATACCTCTCCTGTATATTGCTAATAGGTTGAGGCTGCTTATCCCTCTTGAAACTGGTTATAAGGCACTCCTCTGTGGAAACACAGGAGATGACTCAAGTTTACTGTGAGCGTTGTCATCATAGCTACCATACTCATACCCTCAAATCCTGAAACTCCTTGGCCCAGTTCGTGCTTTTATAGACCTGGTCTTTCAGAGACATTGACTGTAGATCAATTTAGACTTCATAGAATAAAGCCAAGGCTTCTGACTAAATTATGAATGGTGTGTAGAGTTGGGGTCCTGCTCTTAACATCTCCTGTCTAAGTTTTTTCTATGCCTTTTCTAACCCTTTGTTTTCTTTGGCATACTTCTGGCTGCATTTGATAATATATTGGCTTAACAGACCTGAAAGATCTCCCTTGAAGTATTTTTTGAGATCATTTAGTGAAAAACTAGAAATAATACTCAACAAAACATGTGACCGACACTAATTTGTTCAGCTTTGAAGTGTGCGATAATAGCAGTCTTCCAGCTATGAAGTAAAGACTCATTATCATCCTCAAAACTACCTAAATCAAGTCAGCCAGGTGGGTTTTTCTTCTAGAAGTACTCACTAGCATAAGGAATAAATAATTTTATCTAAACCAGACTTGTATTTCACAGCTGTTGTTGAAGTTGACATATACTTCAAGCACTTTAACATCCATCGTAGATGTATTAACATATAATAATGTTCATCGACTACAAACTCTAAAAAAAGTTAGTTTTTAAAGAGAAACCTCCTACCCCTTACGTGCATTTACTGCTTTACTGGCAGACTAGTTGATTTTTGACTCTCCAGCCCAAAAGGAGAGAGGGGAAATTGGCTTCATATCCCAATGAACAAACAGAGGAGTACAGAGTTGTGCATATTCCACAGAACGGACCATCAAGAAAAGAGATGAGAAAAGTTCCACTAAAACCTCATTGGAAGACTCCAATACAACCCCCGTGGATCTCACACAGGGCCTGTGCTTTTTAGGATCACCATAAAAAGTGTTGGGGTTTTTACTTTTTATAATTAGAATTGTGATTCTTCTGATCTTGTGATCTTGTGATTAGATTGTGATCTTGTGATCGCTTAAGCAATCTGGATGCCTACAAATCCTTGGGCCCCAATAGAACGCATTCACGAATGCTGAGGGAGCTGGCGGATGTCATTGCTGAGCCACTCTCCATCATCTTTGAGAGGTCCTGGAGGACAGGAGAGGTGCCCGAGGACTGGAGAAAGGCCAATGTCACTCCAATCTTCAAAAAGGGCAAGAAGGACCCAGGAAACTACAGGCCGGTCAGCCTCACCTCCATCCCGGGAAAGGTGATGGAGCAGCTCATCCTGGAGGCCATCATCAAGCAAGTGGAGGAAAAGAAGGTTATCAGGAGTAGTCAGCATGGATTCACCAAGGGGAAATCATGCCTGACCAATCTGGGTGCTTTCTACGATGGCATGACTGGCTGGGTAGATGAAGGGCGAGCCATGGATGTGGTCTACCTAGACTTCAGCAAGGCTTTCGACACGGTCTCTCATGATATCCTTCTAGGGAAGCTGAGAAAGTATGGGCTGGATGAGTGGTCAGTGGGGTGGATTGAGAACTGGCTGAATGGCAGAACTCAGAGGGTTGTCATCAGCGGCGCTGAGTCTAGTTGGAGGCTGGTACATAGTGGTGTCCCCCAGGGGTCAGTACTGGGCCCAGTCTTGTTTAACTTCTTCATCAACGACCTGAATGAAGAGTTAGAATGTACCCTCAGCAAGTTTGCTGATGACACCAAACTGGGAGGAGTGGTAGATACACCAGAAGGCTGTGCTGCCATTCAGCGTGACCTGGACAGGCTGGAAAGTTGGGCAGAGAGGAACCTGATGAGGTTGAACAAGGGCAAGTGCAGGGTCCTGCACCTGGGGAGGAACAACACCTTGCACCAGTACAGGCTTGGGGCAGACCTGCTGGAGAGCATCTCTGTGGAGAGGGACCTGGGAGTGTTGGTGCACGACAGGTTGACCATGAGCCCGCAGTGTGCCCGGGTTGCCAGGAAAGCTAATGGGATCCTGGGGTGCATTAGGAGGAGTGTGGCCAGTAGGTCGAGGGAGGTTCTCCTCCTCCTCTACACTGCCCTAGTGAGGCCTCATCTGGAGTACTATGTCCAGTTCTGAGCTCCCCACTTCAAGAAAGACGAGGAGCTACTGGAGAGAGTCCAGCGGAGGGCTACAAGGATGATGAGGGGACTGGAGCATCTCTCCTACCAGGAAAGGCTGAAGGAGCTGGGCTTGTTCAGCCTGAAGAAGAGAAGGCTGCGAGGGGACCTAATAAATGCTTATAAATATCTGAAGGGTGGGTGTCAGGAGGATGGGGCCAAACTCTTTTCAGTGGTGCCCAGCGACAGGACAAGGGGCAACGGGCACAAACTGCAGCACAGGAAGTTCCGTCTGAACATGAGGAAGAACTTCTTCCCTCTGAGGCTGACGGAGCACTGGAACAGGCTGCCCAGGGAGGCTGTGGAGTCTCCTTCTCTGGAGATATTCAAGACCCACCTGGACGCGGTCCTGTGCAGCCTGCTGTAGGTGACCCTGCTTCAGCAGGAGGGTTGGACTAGATGGCCCACAGAGGTCCCTTCCAACCCCTACTATTCTGTGATTCTGTGATTCTGTTACGCGTTAAGAAAAATTTCCAGATAAAAATGACAGGCAAGTAGAGTCAGGAACAACTATGTTGAGGTTTTTTGATAATTATCCACAAAACTTTCCAATTTCTCTTCTGTTTTTTCCCCTCTTAACAAGATGTACCTGACAAAATTGTAGCAATCAGCAGAAATATTCTTTCTCTCTCCATCTCCTCATTTTACTCAAAAGTGTTTTCTTTTGTCTTTGGAACAACTTTTCAGTCAAAAAGCTACACAAAATCAATGGGATTGTTTCCTTTGTAAGGCACCATTCCTTGTTTCACACTGAAACCTTAATAACTTTAAACCAGCTCATCCTTCCCAGGGGAGGAGAACTTGTCAGTATCTTAAATCTACTACATGAGCTCTGTGCTGTATGAACTCGACAAGAAAACTGTTATACAACATGATGCAGTATAAATCTGTATTACATTAACTTTGTTTAAGTGCCATTCTGTCAGGTTACCCTAAGACAATCAGAAAGTCAGGGAGCCCTCACCCAATACAGAACAAAGAATATGAATGGATAACAGTATTGTCGAGCTGGAGACTTCTACCTGGGAACTCATGCAAAAGCACAAGATTGTTAATAATTTTTGTTAAATTAGTCTGCAGGATCTCAGCCCTGTCCCAAGGGTGGATCCCGTGGCTCCACTTTTCATTCCATTTTGCTGTAACCTGCATATCCCCCACCTCATTCCAAAACCCATCTTCTCCTAACCCTGTTGGCTGACCCACAGCTGACCTCCACTCCCTCTCCACTCCATAGCCCTACTTGTTCAGGCTCATCCATCTGCTTTCAGACAGAGGCCTACGATGACTGCACAATCATTAGTGTCCTTAAATTGCTTATGTCTTCTGCTTTGTCTGCAGGAGAGGTCACCCACATGCTACAAACTCTCAGCAGGACCTAAACCACTGAATCAACTGTTTCCAGTCAGCAGAGAGTGCTGCTGGAGTGCTTCAAGCCATATCAGTGAGTGGTAATGCCCTGCACTGTATGGCATGAAGGGGAAAAAAAAACCCAACTCTTTTTTAGAAGATTTCTTAGTCCAGACCATCACAGTGCAGCTGCACTGGCAAAGCAATGGGGGCTGAGAGTTATGGCAGAAGAATGGGGTTGAAGCAGTACAAAAGGCAACACCACAGCTTCTGCAACTGGTTTTGCTGCCAGAGACAAATGAAAATACCCATCGAGTCTGCTCAGATGTCGTCCTGGAGAGCAGGACAGGCACATCAGGGATGGAGCGGGTGCAGGAGGGGTTCACAGCCTGGGCAGGGGCCTCCAGACTTCATGTTCTCCCCGCACCCAGGCCTGTCCACCCAGCTTTGTGAGGGGCCGTTCGCGGTAAAGTCGTTTGACTCTCGGGGCAGCTGTGTCTCTTCTGTTCCAAGGAAAGGGCCTCACACAGGCATTTTGAAATGTTTGGAAAAGCCTGTCCTGAGGCCTGCCAGTTTCTGACACTACACAGCTTTGCCTTTTTACATATCCAGAGAAAGTCCTGTCGGAAAGATTTATTAGAGCACAAATTGTTTTGTGAGGAAGAACATGGAAGCCCCATTTCAAACACTCTTCCTTCTTTTATCTTTGTCTCAGGTACACTGACATGAAATTAATCTCATCTCAAAGTTTAAAGGACTTAATTCCATATTCTTTTGTAATTGTTAAAAGAAAGAAGCAGGAGACAAATTTAACTACAATGTGAGGTTCAATTATTTCAATTACCACCTCCTGCCTAAATGAAGTCTGTTCCTTCAAAGACATCTGCAATTTTGCATTCATTTGCTCTTAAAATAGCATTAATTATAATAGTTTCACTGGAAATGATAACAAGATAAATGAACAAATTAAATAACTACATACTTTAAAAAGTTGCATACATGTTTAATTTATAAATTAGTTATTTACCTTACATAATTAATCATGCAGCCAAGAACAATTCTAAACAAGTATCTCATGAATGTAACATGAGATTTTGTTCCCTTTTTCACACATATTGTAAGAGTCATACGAATATAGGATCCCTTTGTGGAGCCATTTCACAAAACAGAATAGGTGGATCTTAAGCAGTTGACACAAAAAGCGCAGTAAAAGAGTATAACTTACAAGGGAAAGTATCATGCTATCACTTTGGAGCTTTTTTGGGGATGGGTTTGATAGGTGTTGGTGGGACATTTTCTCTGTGTGGGATTTTGCTAGAGTGTGGATCAATGAAATGAAAGAAAAGGGAAAAAAAGAGAAAAACCAAGCACAGGAGGAAATAAGAAAATGAAAGACTGTTGCACAGTCAGGAAAGGAGTGAAATGACTGTGAAACTGGCAATGCTCCACACCGGGTCCCAGGACATCCACTGCAAAAAGCTTGCAAGGAAAAACATGCCAAAAGGCCCACGTAGGAAGGAAGGCAGGTCTTTGTGACAGTTTCTGTAGGAAAACAGCATTTGTCAGTCTCTGTGTAATGATTTTATATCAGTTACATGAAATGATAGTGAATAAAGGCCTTACAGTGTAGAAAATACTTCAGTGTAGCAGGTATACAGGAGAGAAGTGATGTTTAGTTACAGACTACCCCCTTGTATGGTTGTTGTTACTGAATTTAGTCAGAACAGAAAATGAACTGACATAAAGGGATACATTTCTGAAAGATCCATTGATTTAATCATAATCATGTTTTGTGTCTTATCCTAGGAAATTGTTTGTGCACCCAGAAAAGGCAGGTGATACAATTTTGGGGTGAATAAGCATTAAAGTAATTTAATTTCTTCTTAGACTGCCAGATTCCATTCAACCTTACCTATGGAAATCACCCTCTATGTATTCAGAGAGAAATGGAACAAAAGATGTATAATTCTAGTGTGAACAATCTGCATATCAAAAATTTCATTCACAGACTTCAGCCATAAAAACTGCAGTGGGCACTGACAGCAAAACAGTGCAAGGAACCTTTAATTTCTCTGCTTTTTTTTCCTGGGCTCCACAGCACGGATTGATGCCACTGCTTTGCTGGGACCAGTGTCAAAGACATCCCTACTTTTTTTCAGAGTAATTCTATGCAACATACTTGCTGGCTTCTCAAGTCCTATGTATGTCTAGGCACATACTGATTCTGCATTGTTGGCAAAGAATATGATTCGTTTTTTTGCAAAACCACATTGTTTGTTCTACTTAGATCTAAAGATGGAGTTTGTACTGGTTCTGAAGTGGGTGTGGGTGACCAGGTTTAACAGGATGAATATTAATAGAACCAGACATTGAAATTCTCTGCACAACATTGAAGAACCTCCTGTTTTAGTACTGTACTAAACACAATGGCATCATTCAGCAAATAATAATGAATTAGTTCCCAGATGATTGCTTATCTCTAAATCAAAAACATGTACATTGATTTTATTCCTCATCTGTAGAAAAATTTGCAAGAATTTTATTCTGAAACCTCAGTCTATAAGTCCAGTTACAACACAATGACTCTCTGTAGGACATGCGAAAGCAGTGACGGACTTTTAAGAATAGCCCCTGAGTATTGCCAGTGGCATCATGGGCAAAGAACCTGTACACACAGAACAAACTTAACTTAAAGCAGTTAACATCTCTTCGCTATTATTTCAAGAAGTCGACTGGCAAAGAGGGCACAAAATATTAGCCTTGGGGCTCACTAAAAGCATATTTTCTTATTGGAAACTTGCTGAAGGAGAAGATTTAGTGCACCAGAGCCAGGAGATTACCCTTTGTGGTAGAGTAGTGACTAATGAGTGACATAAAAAGTGGGTGGAAGCACTGTTGAAACTTGTGCTCCAAAGAGGTGTTCTATCTGAATAGTGAGATTGCTGGATAATCAGAGCTGCTGGGTCCTTGTTCCTCTTCATCTCAGATAATTCCAGAAGTAAATCTCACATATAACAACTCCCACTATCTGACCTATGATCCTTTAATCCTTCTCTGTCTCTGCATTTTACTCTTCTTCATTCCTTGGTGCTTCTCCTTAGCTATACATATTGCAGTTGCTAAAATTCTGCAAGTGTGACATGGTAAAAACACCTAGACAAATAGCTAGAGTATATGTTTAAACCTCAAACATTGCTGTATTAGTAACGTAATTCTTTTGTTTGTTGGACATTGTTTCCCTCTTCTTAATCAGACATTGGCAGAAATAGGCAATGATTCCCAGAAATGAGAAAAGAACACTTCGTGCAAAAATCTGTCAGATCTTTTCCATGTTTTTTTTACACAGATAAGGTAAAATTGTGGGTAAAAAAACTCAAATGCTTATCCCATATCACCTTGATTCATTCTCCATAGTGATAAAAAGAGTTCTCTGTGTGCCCTCAGAGTCTTATAGTTTAAATAGTTTTAATATTTCAAAGGAACTTTCACAAATAGGAAAATATTATAAAAAGTTGTGATAGTTTTATTTTCTGCTTTTCTTATAAAAGATATGTTATATTCTTTTATATGTTGACAGCCTTAAAGATTGCACTTAAAAGCTCTGCCAGTGATACCTAAGTAACTATCATGTACAAATTTCCTTTTCCTACATTGTCCTCGTGAATGAACATTACTTCTAGACATGATTCTAATCCATGATAAGATACAGCTCTGAAATCTTTGAATGAAATACTGTGGCCCCAATTCTGTTGACATTTTTCAAGACCTACCAGTTCTGCTGTCATCGGAAACAGTCATCCAGAATTTGCTGGCCAGTGAGGATGGACAGGAGCCTTTCTTCCTCCACTGTGGCATCATCATCTAAGTGACAGTGAATACAAGGCGTCCCAGGATACCTAAGACTGAAGTGGTTCCCCTGGAAAGCAGTGTTGTTGCCTCTTTCAGAGGACGGAGCAAATAGGATCTGGGGCCAGAACAAGACTAGAGCTACACAAGATATCTAAAGGGCCCAGCAGTCACAGACATAGGTGCTTTGTCATTTTTAACCCATGATCCGGTGGTGAATTCCCTGATATACTAATTTCAAAATTATGCTCTTGGCTACCTACTTGAACAGCAGCATAACAGCCACTTTCACAGGACTCTTTAATGACAGAAATTAAGACATGGGTAACTTTAACTCTCACATGAAAGCATGTGCTTCCAAGGATACCCACAGTATTTGCCCTTCCCCAGAATGACATGATGAGGTGGGAAGGCACAGGAATGGTGACAACGTGAGGCTGACTGTTAACATCATATTTCAATAGGATATTTCTCCAGGGGCACACCAGCTGGCCTAACCTCTAGCATACATCAACACATGTGGAGCAGAAAGAGACATTCCCAGTGGATATTCATGGAGAATACCACAAACAAAAGGAATGGCAGTCCAGTCCTCCCTGAGAAGAAGACTTTGCATGGGCTGAGGTTTACACCAGAGGACCAACAAAGAGGACAGAATGAATGCTGAGCATGTGCACAGAATCTGACGGACTTTAAGGGACAGGCAGGAGCTGGAAACATATGGCAATGATCAGGGAGCTCCTGACCTGCTAGATAGAACACCTGCAGTACATTTCCAACAGGTGTCTATGGATCACATAAGAAAAAACTTGAGTCAAGATCAGGGCAAGCAGAAGGAGGTTGAGAGGGTACAAGCAATGTTTTGTGCCTTCTTTGCCACTGTGTCAACCAGGTTAAATCATGATATCCTCAAGAGTTGTCAAGGGCTAGGCAATCTGGACCTCTGTGCCTGGCAAGATGATGGAGCAGATCCTCCTCGAAACCATGCTAAAGCACATGGATAACAAGGAGGTGACTGGGGACAGCCAGCATGGCTTCACCAAGGGCAGATCATGCCTGATCAACTTGGTATACTTCTATGATGGGGTTACAGCGTTGGTGGACAAAGGGCGGGCAACTGACATCGTCTACCTGGACTTGTGCAAGGCATTTGACACTGTCATAGAATCATAGAATCATAGAATCATAGAATCATAGAAAGTTTTGGGTTGGAAGGGACCCCTAGAGGTCATCTAGTCCAACTCCCCCTCAGCGAGCAGGGACACCGCTAACTGGATGAGGTTGCTCAGAGCCCTGTCCAACCTGGTCTTGAATGTTTCCAGGGATGGGGCCTCCACTGCCTCTCTGGGCAACCCGTTCCAGTGTTTCACCACCCTCCTTGTAAAGAATTTCTTCCTTATATCTAGCCTAAACCTACCCTGTTTTAGTTTAAAACCATTACCCCTCGTCCTGTCACTGCTGTCTCTACTAAAAAGATTGTCCCCATCTTTCCTATAGGCTCCCTTTAAGTACTGAAAGGCTGCAATCAGGTCTCCCCACAGCCTTCTCTTCTCCAGGCTGAACAAGCCCAACTCTCTCAGCCTGTCCTCATAGGAGAGGTGCTCCAGCCCTTGGATCACTTTTGTAGCCTGTAGAGGTTACTAGATTTCGAGCTAGATGTCCCACACCACACAGCTTGGTGTTGTCGGCAAACTTGCTGAGGGTGCACTCGGTCCCACTGTCCATGACACCGACAAAGATATTAAACAGCACCGGCCCCAGTACTGACCCCTGAGGCACACCAATCATCACTGGTCTCCACCCGGACATCGAGCCACTGACTGTAACTCTTTGCGTGCGTCCATCGAGCCAGTTCCTTATCCAACGAGTGGTCCATCTGTCAAATCCATGTCCTTCCAATTTAGAGACAAGGGCATCATGCTAGATGGAACTGTTGAAGCGGGTCCAAAGGAGGGCTACAAACAGATTTTGTCTAGAGACAGAGACATCTAGCTCAAATGTGTGGCTTTTTGAGATTAATCTAAATCAGCCCCAATTTCTTTATTGCTTAAATAGGAAACCTAGCCACCTGTTGAAGCTGCTGTGTTCAAAACCTAGCTCTTAGGTTACTTAGGTAACTTCAGCAGGCAGAAGGGTTTTTATGCATAGCTCTTTTTTTCCTCAGTAATTTATCAACAAAATATCAGCACTTAATTCCAGAGGTGATCATTAGCTGAGGAGCAATAAGATACAGGCAAAAAAAATACTTCAAAGAAATATGTACATTTTTTATGACAGCTGAAGGTGCATACCCATCTTTAATTCACTTGGTCTCATCTTTACTTTTTTATAATCCTGTGTCATTCAAATGGGATTTTATGAAAGTATCCAGGTCCCTGCAAATATCTGTAATGACACTGTTCCTGCTGTCAAGACAGATGATGACATTTTTTAAACATGAAATTGACCCTCAAAACAGCATCTCTTATTATGCCAGTATAAAGCAAGTAGATATGTGCCCCAGCTCAGTTTCTGTCCTAGTAAAAGGAAAGATTTGGTGTCTTTAGTATCTAGGTGAGAAATATGGTGAAACACAAGGAATTCTTTTTATAATCGTTACCGAACTGTTTCTGCAATCTATTAGCAGATGCCTCAGGAACAGCCCATCATGGCGTGTTACCAGTAAGAACGTTATTTCAGCCAAGCAGGTTTGCAGTTGTTTTATCCCTAGATTTTTTAGCAGACAATAAAAGCTTCCTTGAGAAACAAAACAGAAACATAAATAATACACATGTACTGTGTATGTGTATTATTATGTAAATGCAGATAATACACATAAACTAGATGCCTTTTAACACTTTGTCATCCCTCTTAACCTAGCCCAGAACAGGAGAACAGGACCTAAAAACGAAAAGTCATACAGTCAGAAACATCTTCCAGAAGCATTACAGAAAAGAAGACTCTTCATACATTGTCTATTGCTGTGAAAAATAATTAAGAGTGAAAGCTAAACAACAGCTTTCTGGCAATTATACTTTCTGTTACAATCAGCTTTCTCTAAGTTTCTCTTGGTAGAAAAAAACCTGTAATATTTTTCACTGATGCCTTTTTATAACCATCCAGTTTCATATATTTCTTTCATTTCCTTTTTGTCTTTGCTATTGCAGCTTTTCAGCCCCTCCTCCCAGGCAAAGGAAAACTCGGCTGAACTTCTCACTAAAGGACAATACTGGACTACTTCTGTCAGGCAGATTAGAAAAAGAACAAACCAGGAATATGTCAAAAATATTCTGCAGGTATTTTCTATTTCCACATGAAACTTCTCAGATAAATGCAATTGTAATTACCATTCTCTGGAGTATAAAACAACAATGTTAATCTTCTGCACTATAACTGTAGATATTATGTCTTTCTACCAATATTTTATTTCAGCCTTCCTTTGTGTTTACAGCAGCAAAATCTTTGAAAGGAGCAGCTGTATGGACAGATGTATGCTAAAGAGATCTTGCCAGCCAACAAAGCCACATGGGTTGCTGGTAAAAGCCACACGTTGCACACAGAATTAAGTAAAAGGCTGCTTAGCCCAACACACTCTCTGCCACAGGCCAGTGACCATGCATAGGGAAAGAATACAAGAAACAAGGTGACTAAAGACTGATCTTTTCCTCAGTGGATTCCTGAAAAGAGATTGATCCTTTCCCAGCTTCCTAAAAAAGAGCATATTGAGGGACTTCTGTGACTTCTCCAGTCAGAAGGTGTAGACAGACTATCATGTTTAGAGGTATACAAATGTGAACAGATCATCTTTTGCATTTATATATGCTCCTTTAATACATGGGGCCAAGCTCTTTTCAGTGGTGCCCAGTGACAGGACAAGGGGCAATGGGCACAAACTGAAGCACAGGAAGTTCCAGCTGAACATGAGGAAGAACTTCTTCCCTCTGAGGCTGACGGAGCACTGGAACAGGCTGCCCAGGGAGGTGGTGAAGTCTCCTTCTCTGCAGATATTCAAGATCTGCCTGGACAAGGTCCTGTGCAGCCTGCTGTAGGTGACCCTGCTTTGGCAGGAGGGTTGGACTAGATGACCCACAGAGGTCCCTTCCAACCCCTACTATTCTGTGATTCTGTGATTCTGTGATTCTGTGATTTAAAAACGTGTGCTTAGATATGACTTCATGTTTACATCCAAATGGAGGCAAAAGGGCTCTTTGCATACTTCAATTTGACATCTTTAAAACATTGAATTAATTATATGTTAGAGACAAGTTATCACATCTCCCTTCTGAAAATACTGCAAGAATGTGTACTGTGCATTCTTGAAAGTCGTTTGCAATTTGTATGTAGGAGATCACCATTAAATTTGTATTTCATGTTCAGAAAGGTAAAAAACTATTTACTATGAAAAGCATAAGAATGACTTCAGTGTTTATTTAAATGCTGTTCAAGCTCCATAGACTTAACAGAGAACTTTTCCCCTTCTGTCACTTGAGAATATATTCTAACTCCACAGTTCACCTGCTGAAGCTTTTAATACATATTAATCATGAAACAAATTTATACATCTCTACAGCAATCTTTAAGGGAAATAATGATCCTGGTTCGTCTCTCCCTTGCATAAGCACTAATAGCTACCAGATTATTGAACTTTCAGGATTTATTTAGCCAATATAGCTAAGAACACAAGGTCTGATGCAAGGAGGCACACATTATGTGTATGTGATCTGCAGTGATACAATAAAAGTTGCCTGATACAAATCCTTAGAAAATTAGAATTACTGTAAAGGTTCTGCAGGCATTCTTCAGAGTTTAATGTAACACTGTAACAGAATGGCTTGTGATGAATGAGTCAGTGACATAAGAAGTGTCTGAAAGTCAGGCTCAAACTAAATACTGTTTTGGTGCAAGAAAATTCAAATTAGAAAATCACTGAATTTTTTTTTTTCCTTAGGGGGAAAGGCTTCATAATTTGACTCTTTGGCAGTGTATTATGACTTTTGTACTGCCTGTGAGTCACAATTGCATTCCTATGCAAGATTAAGAACATTGTCAGGACTCAATAATTAAACCAATAACCAATGGTAGAAAAAAATTATTAAAGAAGTAGCTCAAATAGTCAGTAAATTAAAGCCAGTGAAAAAGAAGGGTGGGAAAGATAACTGACATTTTTAAATGCTGGGTCATCCTAAATACTTCTTTCCAATGTTTGCACTATTTCTCATACCTTTTAACATTGCAGAGTGACAAGGACGTTGTGAAAAATAAAACATCAGCACCTGATGTGTGAATTAAAAAACTTAGATTAATCTTAAGAGCTTACTAGGAATAAGAATGCAGCATAACTGGCCTGATGCTGGCATGAACAAAGTTCCAGCAAGCCAGTGTTTTAGATTCATCTGACCTCTGCCTATTCCATTTCTTCTTGTAGTTCTTCTGAGAAAAGGTTATTCCTCACATTTTTTAAACTTAGACTGAAGAGTAGCAAGTTAATTTTAGTAAATTTTAAGAGATGTGACCCAACATTCAGGAAACACAGCCCTTATCTCTGAAAAAATACTGGACAGTAGATTTCAGTTCTACAGCCTTTCATTTATTTTCCCAAGTTATCTATTAAGTTCTAAAGTCTGTCTCTGAATGTCTGAAAATAATTTGTATGCCATCCAAAACTGCAAGCCTGCAATCAAGTTTGAACATGGTACAAAATATGTAGCAAGAAATGTAAATGATTTATTCTTCTGAGACAATTGCATACTGTTAAAATTTCTCACACTTAGACATCCCAGTCTCTGCATCCATTTCATCTGTTTCATGAACTCAGATTCAGGAAAAGAAGAATTATTTCCAATCTTGAATCTCATAGCAATAATCTTTGCAACATCCCAGAGAAAAGTCTTGTCAACTCAATCTTTAAAAAAATCCAAACATCAGAAATGCTAAACAACAGTGATATTTGAGTGTTCAGTTACATAGCTGAGAAATTAGAAGTGTTGCCCTGAAGAGAAAACAAGAAAAAGAAGGACAAAACAAGAAAACAAAGGACAAAACAAGAAAAAGAAGGACAGAACACAAGTATGAATCAGACTTGACAAATTTATTCTTCCATGACATAGAGATCTCACATAAAATGCTCAATATAATGTTATCTCTGATATTAAAAGGTGATTCCAGTCATGAATTTCTAGCCATCACAGGGAGTTAGAATTTACTTTCTCAGTTGAACAAAGTGATTTCATTAACAACAAACTCCACTTTTCATAAACAATTTTATAAAGAAACTTTATTCATAGAACATTTGCTGAAAAATGATCAAAAACTTGCTTTAAAAATGCAGTTCTGAATCCACAAAATGTAAGTACTTCACCCAACTCCCAGTTTTCCCAGATGTGGAGGTGTCTCCACTTTCCTTTAAAGACTAATAAATGTATAACACAAGAAAATAAACAGCCTGAAGCCAAGAATCAGAAGGGATTGGAAATAATCTCAAGAAATTATTAAAATCATATCTACTTGTACTAGAATAGAAACATTTGCATAATGCATTTTCCTCCAATGGCATGAAAATTGTAGATAATATGTGCATATCATCTGCATATATGCTACTGAGAAACTCTAATTGCAAGAAAAAAGTGCGGACTTTATAGATCTAACAGGTGAGCGGCTTACCACAACGTACTTGGATGAACTACTTCCGAGTCATATTATTGCTTGAATATTCCAGCAGTTCAGACTAAATCCTTCTTTAACAGACAACCAGCCACCCAGCTGAGACCAGTGTTTAAGCCCTTCTTCAAAGCCTTAGTGTTTCCTATAGTTAGCTCCATCCTACAGTGGACTGTAAACTCAGTCATTTCTTCAAGGGATAGACATGACTTAGATGAAATATAGCTCCAGTGTGTTACATCTCTGTGAGAAAACCAAGTGAAGCCAGAATGAATAGAGCATCAGCTCCCCTTAGGATGTGGTCTATGAAATGTTAGAAATGCAAGCAAATTTAATTAAATCAACACTACTCCACACAAAAACAGACAGAGCTGCACTATTAATTCCCAAATATTTTCAATAGAGGCTATTGACCCACTATACCAATCTACAAGACGAATAGCAGAAGAGACATGGCACTGTGTCAGCACTCCCTTGAGGTAAGGCAACAAGTCAGACCTTGGCAAAGACTATGAAGTTCTCTAGGCCAGTCAGACTCAAGGAGATTTATTTTAAGACAGCCACAACAGTATCAACAGTACCAACAAAAAAAGCAACAGCAGTATTGACACAAAAAGCAACAGTATCAACAAAATCTACTGAACATGTTTACTTCAACAGAACTTCACACCATTGCTTGTACGTATGAATTCACCACAGAAAAGAAGGCTCAAGGGGCATCTTCTTGCTGTCTACCACTACCTGCTGAATGGGTATAGAAAGGACAGAGCCAGACTCTTCTCAGAAGTTAGGAGAAGACACAACAGGCAAAATTTGCAGCAAGGGAAAATCCAACAACATATTGGGGAAAAAAAAATCACCATGGAGGTGGTTAAATCCTAGAAGAGGCTGCTTAGAGAGTTTGTGGAATCTCCATCATTGGCGATATCCAAAACTTGATTGATCCAGCTCCAGAGCAAGCTCTTCAGACTGGATCTGTTCTGAAGCGAGAGCTGGATCAGATAATCTTCAGAAATCTCTTAAAACCCACATCATCCTACTATTCTGTTCTAACATGTATCAGAGTTACAGTACTAAAGAGTTTCAAATACCACACTAGAGAGCTCAGTATTAAAGGTGGTACACTTCGACACAGCAGCAATCACTGCATGTATGTAAAGATTTTTAAAGCTATAACTGATCCAGTTCATCCACTAAACCTTTAGTCCTGCTTCCAGGAACAGTTACTTATACTCTTCATATTCTTCCCTCTAAGAAGTGGTCTTTGACCCTCCAGCTTCTCCAGACTTTGTGCTAGCTGTGATACAAGCAGTATGGACACTTCTATTCAGATACATTATGTCTAGTCTGCTTTTCAATTAACTCAGTTCATCTAAGACATGCATTTAAGACATAAGACTTGGTGACATTCTGTATGTTTCAACAACATGAACGGAATGACCCTGTAATGGCAAGTACAAGTTCTACAATAGCTCTGTGCTGCTCTGCAGGCTGTCTGTCCATGTTTCAACTTCATAACTGAAGTAGAAGTGGCTATTCCTATTGTAACTAAATTAAAATCATCAGTGTTCAGTCCGAAACACACATTTCATCATTGCTGTCAACCAAAACCTGGTTAGCAGTCCCCATTTCCATTGTATGAATGGGGTGCTAGCAGCCTGGCTCCAGATTCTCAAGTGCCTCTGTCCGAATAGATTACAGAAGATCTGGAGCATTTACTTCTATATACCCTACATAACTGTTCTTAGACATGTATCCCAGCAACACACGGTAGTAAGAAATCCACGAAGTCATACCAGAAATTGCCCTCCTTCCATATGATGAAGGTGTGCCCTTGATGATCAGGAGATTTCTGCAAAATACTACTGTAGATTGTGTTGCACTCTGAATTCTAAAATCTTCTTGGAACTCAACATATTTCACACCAGGTCTTTTGGCCTACTGAATCTCATGTCAGTGTTGACCAGGACCAACGCTGACTAAGCTGCATTGAGCATCCTTGTGGCCTCTGAGAAGGCACACAAAAGTTATTGCTAGAATTTTCATCCACAACTGACCTGAGAACCTCAGCAATGGGGTTTCCAGAATGTTTCAGCCACTTCATGGTTTGTGGTCTCAGGACTGAAATGACCCAGACTTGCTTGCCTGGCCTCCAGCTGCTGATCCAGGAAGTCACAGGTCTAAAGGAGGCATTGTGACAGATCTGTCAGTCTTGTACAGAGGTTTTGGATGCCTTTGGGCACCTCCTGTGACACAACATATGTATGGGGTAACTGAATGAAGCTGCAGGGATTTTCTTAATCATTAGCTGAATTTTTCTAACTGTGCTGACTAGATACCCACTGATGAGGTCTTAGACACTTATCTCCTGTGTAGAACCTTACATTCAGAAACCTGAATTTCTATGTTTTATTCTTAATCTAAATCCTTTGCTTAAATGTGAAGGTGGTCTCGGCTATTTGTTTAAAAAAGTGGAAGCCCATAAGCATAATTTATAAGGTTCAGAAAGTTCTGTGGAGAACTACTACTACTACTGTTGCTACTACTACTACTACTTACTCTATTTTTATACTTTGTCCTTAAATATTTCCCATTGTTTACAGTGGTTAGAGACAGACAAATTAGGAAAAACATTTAGCCTGATCCACTATATATATCTTTCTTGGGGTTTTATGAAGAAAATTTTGAAAATTCAAAAGAAGATATCCAAGTACTGTAGTTTTTCTTTTGAAAGTGATAGTTTTGTAATGTAATCAAATGCCTTCTTTTAAAACAGAATCTTGAATAGAAATTTTCATTAGAAATTTGGTTTAAAATCCTGAGATGTCTGTCTTTAACAAAAAGTTTAAGGAAACATCAAAGACTAAACAGATTGCCCCACTTAAGCAATGCAGTCTCCCCTACTTAACACACAGTAATAGTTTTTATCTATGAGTGGTACTACAACAATTAGATGCATTAAAAAAAAAAAAGGGAAATAAAAAAGAGAGTTCAAACTCTCAAAGCAATTCTCAGCAAGATTGTCCAGGAGAGATATCAGCTTCAGATTTCTTCCAAATTTTTCACAGCTGTGGTGTTTAATGCTCCACTAGATCATAGCAATGGTAGAGGTTAATCAGTCACGTAAAAATTGGTTTGAAAATGAATTTGTAGGCACAGATAAAAGCACTTTCTTGAATTTTATTTTCAGCAGGTGCCTCATCAGAGATACTAGGATTTTATGAATTTTTTATCTCATTTGGGAGGTACAATAGGTGCAGGATGAGCAGAAAACTTGTTTCACAGGAATTTAAGATTGTGGACTAACATTTTGAATCAATCAATATTTATGGTGTCTCTTTAAGCATTAAAACTCTTTGTCGTCTTAAAAGTTAATGTGATGTAATAATAATGCTCTGCACCTATTATCTCACCTTCCAACTAGGGGTCTCAATATAGTCGTCAGGCATCCATAAATCAAGCCTCAAAATATTATTGTTACATCAGATTATTTTGCTGGAAAGGAAACAGGAAAAGAATGGTTCCATGTCTTGCTAAAGGTTATGGAAAAAATGTTGTAGAGGAATGATGACAAAACCAAATGCAATATTCCAGGTAAGTGTCTCCCTTTAAGCTACATGAAAACTTTACATAAGTTCAGGATAATTTCTCTTCTTGTTGGGGTATTCTCTAATCTTGTCATAGTTTTTTCACAGAGGTGTCAATGGTGATGGTTAGGTCTTTGTATCTGGGTGGGTCTGTATTCAGACCTCAGTGAAAGAAATGAGAAGTTCCAGTTATTTAATCAAACACTGACTACATTGCATACATCAGCCATGAATTATGTTTACCACATTACTGCTCATCTTCCTAAAATTCCCTTAGGAGTTTGTTTATAGAATCATACGTAAACATAATAGATTTGAGTAATAATGCTTTCCAGTGGCCAGTATATCAGCACATACTTTTATATAAATCCATCAGGAGAAACTGTTCTAGTGTAGGATGGTATAGCTCCTTTAATGTCAAAGAAGCCAAACATGTTTACCACTGTGTAGAACTAAATATCTTAGAATTTTAATCAGGAAAGAAGTACACAGTTGTTGCCATGGATTTAACCCTTCTCAGCAGAAGAGAACTATTGTTAATATATTGGATAGTTTCCTCTTTTTTTATATTCATTCTTGTCTTTAAATAATCAACTGTGTAGACAAAGATATAGTTCTGCGTTTGAGCATAAATGCACTTCCTTACCATTTCTGCTGTCTGTTTCTACAGCTCTGTGCTTGCCAGGCTTCTAATAATTTTTGCAAGGCTTCTAATAATTTCAGAGGGGTGAGTCTGAAAAAAGTGCGCCAATTAGATCAGTGCAGGTCTGAATCCAAAAGTAAGGTAGCTATTCTAGTCTTCTGTAAATAAAGTCAGAATAGTCCTTGTCTTTTCTAGAAATAAGCTATCACTCATGCTTCAGGAACTGCTGAAAAGATGATAAAGATGATTCCTGAAAATCCATTTCATAAGAGAAAGACACAAACAGAGAGGATGTTCAAAGGCAGGATCTTGCTTTTTCTCCTCAGGAGAGAAATTTTCAAATAGATTTTTACAAGGAAAGAGAAATTGTGTGGAGAAACATTACATCAATGATTTAAAAGCAACAGGGAGGCCTGTAAAGTACGAGAAGATGTCCCCAGAGTGCACTGACATTTCCAACATAGAGAAAATCTGTCAGGGATTCTTTTTTTTTTTGGTAGCCAATGGGAGTTATATAAATCCTAGAAAGATATTAAGTTAAGCAGGTAATGACAGGCAGTCTATCATTTTGTCTTAATAATATGAGAGTTCAACGAAATTTTTTATAACGATTCCTACTGACTGAAGAGTCATCTCCTGATGAAAACAGGATTGACCAGCTCAAAGTTTCTTTGTTAGTGCCTTTATTCAGATCATCAATCTTGACTCAATATTGTCTTGTCTGCAATCTAAAAATCCTCAAGAAAACTGCTTCTCCTATGCGGAAAAGGAAATCTATATTATTATGTCACTACTAATTGCAGGGGGGGGGTGGACTAGATGACCTTTAAAGGCTGTTTCCAACCCAAATTATTCTATGATTTTACTCTATGATTCAAATGGTCAGGCATCTGCATGCACCTTTTGAAGGTATAAGGAAGGTCAGCAGCTATGTGTGTCAGCCTTCCAGTTTTTAAATGTCTGTGGTACTTCTCTTACTGTCATAAAAGCACACTTTTTTAACACGTTCTTCCCCCCAGTATTGCCTTCAGATAGGAAAGTTTTATGGAAATGAGTTAGACTGATCAACAAAGCACCAGATCATCAAAGGCAGTTAGGTCCCTACCTCCCCCTGAGTGCAGACTTGGGGATCTGACCCAAGGACTTTGCTGAAGGTCATGCAGGATGCCTGTAGATGGATACTGAATTCAATCCAGCTTTCTAAATTTTCAGAATATAATTTTAATTATACTTCCTAAAAGCTCTATGCCTTAAGTAGATTGCTAATATAATATTCCTATCTCAGTAGCACTCTGAATCTTTACATATAGATGCTTCCTGTCATTGTAAAGCTACAGACTGTTCAGGGGCAAAAATATGGGGGGTGTGAGGTGCCAATTTTACGTTGTTTCTCGTAGCTTTAATATTGCATCCATAGGGCTACGACGATGGTGAGGGGACTGGAACATCTCTCCTACGAGGGGAGGCTGAGGGAGCTGGGGTTGTTTAGCCTGAAGAAGAGAAGGCTGAGAGGGGACCTTAAAAAAGCTTACAAATATCTCAACGGTGGGTGTCAGGAGGATGGGGCTAAACTCTTTTCAGTGGTGCCCAGCGACAGAACAAGGGGCAATGGGCACAAACTGAAGCATAGGAAGTTCCGTCTGAACATGAGGAAGAACTTCTTCCCTCTGAGGGTGACGGAGCACTGGAACAGGCTGCCCAGGGAGGTGGTGGAGTCTCCTTCTCTGCAGATATTCAAGACCCGCCTGGACGCGGTCCTGTGCAGCCTGCTGTAGGTGACCCTGCTTCGGCAGGGGGGTTGGACTAGATGACCCACAGAGGTCCCTTCCAACCCCTACCATTCTGTGATTCTGTGATTCTATGGTTGTCTCAGTTAGTTTTTCACTTGACAGGCTCATTCATGGTACATATTCAAATAATACTCAACTTTATTTGGAGTATGTAAGGCAGTATTTGCGTACATATGAGGCAATTTTCTGAACACATGCTTTGTCTACACCTACCCCAGCCTCTCCTGTGTACGTCTCATCTCATATGTGCTCAGGTAGCCTGGGGAATATGTTTAGTTGCAGTCTCTGATTCGGTCATTAGATGTCCCTGTGCACTGTGAAGGATTCTGTGTGAGGTGTAGTCCCTGATAAAAAACACAGAGGTGAACTAGGTGGGTCCTGGGAAGTCCGCTTGCTTTATTTGTGCTTGTTACTATCCTGTTAACAGGCCTTCTTAAAGAGAACGTTGTGTACCATTTTGCAGAATCCAGCCGATTGGCTATCCAGAAAACTCAACTTGCTAATCCTAGTTTAATGGCGTAGTTCTTTTTATTCAGCAGGACAACATGCTGTCAAACTGTCCTTTAAGTCAGCCGCTTTAGATTGTCCAGTTTAGATTAATAACTTTACCAATGAGAACTAAAGATCAGAAGGACTTGCTTATGTGCCATGAGCACCTTTGTGTCCTACTTTCCCTCTCCACTTGACCCTGTGCCTTTGTACAGCCCTCTGGCTTTTGCTCTCTACCCATTCTCCTTGTGCTATATGCAGTCTCCTCAATAATGGAGTAGATTCTGTGGGGACAAAAATCTTCTGGTTTTCTCGTAAGTTTTCAGTTTCATTAGACTGGAATTCTGGACTCAGCAATTTTATAACCATTGCCCTTCATATTCACTAGAGATCAGTTAAGAAGCATAAAGAAAGTAAACAATTAATCATATGATACAAATATGGGCATGAAATAGTACACACTGATTCCCTTAAGACCATAAACAACTTCTACAGGAGCACTGACTGCACAGTTAAATAGAACAGACCAGTCTGTGTTATATAAAAACAATTAATATTATCTGCCACATCAACAGGAGGAATGCATTTTTGCAGTGCACTCAACAAAGGGTGGAATTTTCATCACTTACTGTCAGGATCAAAATATCCATTCTTCATTTGTGAACATGAAATAAGCCTTTCAAAAACAGGGGAGAAAAGGTACTTTTTTGCCCCATATCACATGGCAAACTGAGCAAGTGCTGCACTGTATTTTCATATTCCCTAATGCTTCAGCAGCTGTCATGAATTTCACAAAGCCCTTTTATATTATGAAGTGGAAAATATATTCAGAAGCATCAGAATTCCATGATATTAATGTTTCTCTCTGTAATGAAGTCTCTGTAAATGTAACAAAAGAAACTACTGTAGCAACAATTCTAATTGGTTTCCTATAGTACTCAAAGAAATGATGGTATTTTAATGGAAATTTAATCTCTGCCATTTAACAAAGATGTTTATTTCTATTACTTCCCTTATATTGCCTTATGTATTATGAACATGTGTAGGATTGTGTAGGTTTCACCATCCGCAAGAAAGTCTCAGCAAAAAGATTTTTAGTGAACCTTTTACTTGCTGCTCTTTTCGTCATTTTTATATTCTGTATAAAATGTCATAACTGAGCTATATATTTTTAAAGAGGCTCTGACAAAGTGTATGTCTTGATACATCCCCATCTTAAATTTGTACGAACCTTTGTAAAGGCCAGATGCATTGAAATTCTTGTGTAAAAAATTTTTAAGATGTCTATGAAACCACAACCTATTTTTAAATTCCAGTCACAACCCAAAGCAAATCCAAACCCAGAATCCAAAACAAATAGCTAGTTTGGCTTGGTGGTTTTATACCATGTCTTTGCCACTTATTTATCATTCAAAGATTTCTGTCTCTGTAAATCTTAGCTAAAATCTAAGGCGACTAATACATTTATTACGTTGAAGTAGAAAACAATGAACATAAGAAAAGTATGTATCCAGGGCTTCAGTCATACAAACACATGCATGTGTGCTATGCTTTGCTCACACAGAATCACAGAATCACAGAACCACAGAATGGTAGGGGTTGGAAGGGACCTCTGTGGGTCATCTAGTCCAACCCCCCTGCCGAAGCAGGGTCACCTACAGCAGGCTGCACAGGACCACGTCCAGGCGGGTCTTGAATATCTGCAGAGAAGGAGACTCCACCACCTCCCTGGGCAGCCTGTTCCAGTGCTCCGTCACCCTCAGGGGGAAGAAGCTCTTCCTCATGTTCAGACGGAACTTCCTGTGCTTCAGTTTGTGCCCGTTGCCCCTTGAAGGGGGCAATTCCACAAGTGGAATCAGTAGTTCTGATGAAACTAACCATGTACTTCAAGTGAATTACATACCATCTTGTAGAACTCAAGCCAAAAAGATGGTGGAACCAGGCCCTTTATTATGAGTACGCTTGTAACACTTAGGTTCAGGACTCTTCAGATTATAGCTGTCCATCTGTTGTGTCTTAATGGGAATTAGAATAAAGCTAATTTAAGAGCTGGAAGACAACGCACTTTCACTAAAAAAGCACAAATCCAGTCTACGAAGAGTGTTACAAGCTGAAGAATTGATAATGTAAATATAAGATACTTATCTGATGTTGCTGTCTCTGTGCAATTTTCGGGAAGGAGAAGCTGTCTTCCCACTCGGCAGAAGCCCTGCCTTCAGTCTCTGCAAGTTTTCAGTAGAACTGTCTGCATTCTATACAAAAAAGTTATTAACTCCCATTAGGGACTTTTCAGTTACTTCTACAAAACTCTTAAGCTGACAACTGTTCTACAACACACAATTCTTTGTGGAAAGTAGTACAATTTAACCATTGCAATAAAATTAAGCATGTAGCATAATACATAATGATTTTAATTTATGTGATATTAACTGTTTTTCTGCAGTAAAGCAAAACATAATTTGAAAACATTTCTCCTTCATTGTGACTAAAGACCCAGATTTGAAGTGATGATGTATTACAGAAACCCGTCTGTACTTTTTGGTAGACTCTGTAATATTGAATGGGGATCTACGTATCTCTGTTCTACACTTCTCAGCCATCCTAGTGCTGATAGTCTTTAGTTTCTTTTACAGACAAGTGTTAGTTTTGCCTGGTAAATCATTTATACCTCTAGATCTAGGTATAAGCGATCAGCATTCTTCCTCACAGCGAATTCCATTTTTATCCAGTCTGTTCCCATGAGACATGTAGGGTCCGTGGCTTCAATACAGCTTCTCCAAATTCAGTAGTGAGATGTTTTTATTCACCAGTTTTGCTAATTTATTTATTTTGCTGTAAAATTTGCTGGGTAAGCAGTGTTTCCAAGGTGCAACAGGAAATCAATGTCAAAGGTCTTGCTTGGGGAATTCTAAGGTATTTGAACTTTCTTTACTCTGTTACTTAATCTATGTTACCTTTGTCATCAGAAATCTTTTTGTCACAGATGTGATAAGACTTTTTGTTACTGCATTAGAAAAATCAGCACTGATAAGAGGCTATTACAAATGATGAAATTTTGATCAGACTGTCATATTGTAGCAAAACAGAAGCCTGTTTCCAGATTCAAAAAAATTATGAAAGAATATGGAGTACACTAGCTTCCTTTCATAGCTGATGTAGGAATATTGGCAGTGGTCCTATTTATGGATTTGTAAAATATTTGTAAGATTGAATCTCAGTCCATGTCTCCCAGCCTCTTGCCTGGTTTAGCAAAGTTCTAGGAGATTTTAGATAAAAACGACCTCTGTTTCCAGAGCATTTAATGAAGATACATAGAGCCATATTCCATTGTTTTCCATCATTGTTATTTCTCATATTGTTATTGTTTGCTGCTACTGGACCTCCTTTTTCTCCCCTCTCTGCTTCTTCCTTATGATCCATTTTATTTCATTGTAACAGCTGCGTTCCTTTCCCTTTCTATTACATAGCTTTGTTGGGTTTTTTACACTTCCTTTTACATTGTGCTTCTGAATGCGTCCTGGTTGCCATGAGGGATATTTGCTAATCACAGTGGGATTTTTCCTAATCAATTCCATAACACCAAGAACTCAGCCTTATAATGTATGCAAATTAACTTCTCTTTTCTGACCTTCGTATGTCATATTGCTTAACTTGTTTGGAGATTTTACTGACTTAGATAAGTTACATTTTATAGCATAGAGTTTAAAAACAGATGCAATGTTTCTCAGCAGTGGCCATCGATCGCTCCATATCGTAACACAGTGCTAGACTTTCTGTGAAAGGGAATATCTCATACTTATATCCATTCTGTGGTGTAAACTGCGTCCCACTTCTGTGTTGCAAGAGTAGATTTGACAGATGTCTGACCCCAAATCCAGACAGCACTATTCCCAAAACTACAGTCCTGGAGATCTCAGTGTGGGAAACTGCCCCACTTGACAGTTAGAAAGCCTGACTATCAATAATTTATATTGCACTGTGCCCTATGAACGTGACCTGAAACCCTGACCTGAAACTCAGATCAACCACGACATCCCACAAGATTATGCATGAAAGCCCTTAGCACAAAAAAAAAAAAGTTGCTTCTTACTTAGTATTGTTCTCCATTTTAAAATCTGCTGTACAGATTACATTACTGCTAATAAGACAACATTGCCAGTTCAGAAATTTCAGCTTATGAGGCATTCCTTTGCATTATTCTCAAAAACATGTTGATGTCCCCAAACAGTTAATTCTTTCCAGCTAAGAAAAAGAAAGCTAATTTCAACATTAAGATATGCAGACCTGTTTGCCTTGGATGAAAATGAGATCAGAATAATGTGGATAAATAGGAATTTGACATTATCTTCAACATGAAAGCAGGACAGAATGTTGCTTTCACCTTGGTTTTGTAGTCTCACATAGACAATCATACGTTTGTTACTTTCCTGGGCTAAAGCAAACACACTGTAGGCAGAAATCCTACAAAGCAGGGCCATTTGACTGATGAAAACTTCAAAGCTATTTGAGCAAGTGGCTCTCATGGACAGCCCACAAATTGTTTTCAGAGTAAACTTAGGTCCCAAGAAAGCAGTAGCATTTTCACATGTGATGAGCACTCTTACCCATGAGGAGACTGTAGGGCAAAAGACAGCTGCCAAAACCTGCATGGACTCCCCATGAGAGATGTTGCTGCCCTAACCTGGGACTCCACGTGTTCTGTGCTTCAAATAAAGATAACCATGCTGTCACTGCTGATAAAGCAATATGGAGGTTTTCACTGGCTCGCTTTCAAGAGCAATGCTAAGCGTGTGCTGCTGTGGCTCCACTGCTAGCCGCATGTAAACATGGATGGACTTTGGGTATTGCTACACAAGTTAAGGAAGTTCTCAAAAATGCTCATTCAAACTGAAACCAGAGGCATCTGTGGTAAATGGAAGAAACACAGGGCAGTAGCATCCCTCCAAAGACACTGTTCTCTTTCTTTCATCCCAAGCTATTTAAACTCTTTGAGGACGTAAATTGGAGCTGCCACCCAATGCCACGTCTCCACATCCTCACATGTGAAGATAGGTCAATGAGACCTGTTTATTTTAAAGTGCTAGTCTATAAAACGTTCCTGGAACATTTTCATGGAAGCTGGCACCCAGGAAAGTATCTGATCCCCAACAACTTCCAGCCTGCCGAGATGGTCCCAATGAAGGTGGTCAGTTTCACAAGCAGGACTTGTGTGCACAAGCACGATCCCAAACAGATCTCAACTAGACAGCAGTAAAATAGCTGCCGCTAGCTCCCTCAGGGCTTGGCAACAGCAGCCTCTGATGACCTTCAAATGTAGTGTGACAGTAGTATTTATTATATTTGTTACATCAATGCTTGTGAAAGCAGGGTTTGTACACTACACACACAGCATCCCTACTCCTCAACAGCTTCTTATCTAAATAGACAAGCAGATAAAAGCTGGAGACAAGGATTAAATATCCAAACAGAGCAAGAGAAGTAACAGCCTGTAAATTTCATGTCAGTTCATCTACTTTTGTTTACTTATGCTTTGGGCAGAGTTTAATTAGCAAGTGATTAGATGACAGAAAGACAGAGGACAGGAGCTGTTAAAGATAGGCCCGACAGAGACAAGGCCATGGCCAGAGGGGGGGAGGAGAGGCGCACAGAAAGTGGCTGGAGTGCAGCTGAGCTGAAAGAGTCCGTTAGAATGCAAGCTCAGGGGGTTGCAGAGGGTGGCTGCGTGGCAGAGGGAGAGGTATTCATAACTGGAACTGTAAAAAGCAGTCTGATATCTGTGGTGTTAAATGTACAGGGACAGACGCACTATCTCGTCTTGCCTCTAACAAGTTCTCAGCAAAGAGGCAGCCCTGTCTGGGTAATAAGGATACTCAGCCAGCCCACAGTGTGTCTCTCACAGCTGCTATACAGAAAGTTTGGAATTTTAACTTCTTCTATACCAAAATCAGCTTTGAGCTGGCTCCTCCAAAACCATGTCTGGCTGAGAGTTGATGTGGTGCAAAAATCTGATGCATCCCAGAGGGTGCCTCTCCTTTGCTGTTCCAGGTCAGAGAGCTGAGGAGCCCCAGGGACCCCCAGTTCACTGTGCATTCATCTCAGGTCTGAGGTGGGAGGAATCCACATAACACATCCTATTCCATTTACGTTAAGCAGAGCACCAAATCCAGCTGACAACAGAGCCTGTTTTCTGGAGCCTGCGTTGGCTCCAGGAAAGGCCCTCATTGTGTTGTGGCATGGGGAAGCTGGGGGCAACTGTGGGAAATTGAAAGTAGCAATGAAGAAAGAGGAGCTGAAATGAAAAAGACATCTGAAATGGAGAGAAATAAACCCCTCTGTTAACATAATAGAATGTAGGGGGTAAAAGGAAGGTACAGTGCTGTTGTTTATTTTTTCCTAATAAAAAGATCAACTATTCAGCCTCTCTGAATTATAATTGTCCCATGCATTTTGAAGGCAGGAGCTACCTATATATTGCTGTAGCCACCAGTGAAATGCAAAGGGAAGGAAGAAGGAATTACCAGCGGAGGGTGGTATTGTATAAGATAAAATAAGTAGCTTCTCCCTTCTTACCTTGGAGTTACCAACCAGGGGTAGCTAATAAACACCACAACAATCCTCCACTCCACTCAGCTTTCAAAATAACACACCATAGTAGGCTGGAAAGTAACTTCAGGCCACAGACATGGAGGAGATAAGAAAAATGTGAAAAGAAGCAGAATGAAATTAGGAGGTGGGATGAAATAGGAAGGTCAGAAAGGAGAGAAGGCAGAAACAGAGAGGATGGAAACCTGGGGAAAAGAGATCAGACAACAGGGCAGATGGTCACCAGGGCGGAGGACCAAAAAAATGGCGCTTGGGTAAATAATAACTTGGCGGAGAATGTGATTTGAAAAATGGAGTAAAATATCAGAGAAAGATTGTATATTTAGGGTTCATTCTGGACTGAAGAGGAAGGAACAATAGCATTTGTGTACAACAGATTTCTTGACCCAGCTTCTTCTTTCTTGCCATCCATATGCGCCATTAATACTACGCAGAGGGTAATCATACCCTAACTGAAGGACATAAGTTACAAACTGGAAGAAACTTAACCACATTTTATCCTGTTTGTACTGTGAAAACATTTTTGAAATCGCGTCCTATCACTTCGATCAATCCTGTATATTCTTTTCTGGGAATGGGTCATCTTTAACTGTTTGTACAGCGTGCCTTGAATGGTTGAAGCCTAATTTAGGAATCACAGTAAGAATTATGATAAAAAGATAGAAACCTGAGAATGCTATTAATTCATTTCTAACAATACACACAATGGAACATTTGCCACTTCACAGAATTCTGTTTCAGAAATGAACAAATTCTAGAATTTTTTTTCTTCTTACTCAGTCTAAAGCTTTCTTTCCTTAAAATGTGATTTCAGCTTTCTAGACTTGATACACTCCTGGCTGTACATGGAATAATTTTTCCTGTTCTATGTGGGTTATACTCTAAAATCTTTGTGTGTGAATATATTTGCCGCATCAAAGAATCCCATTGAAAATACTGTTTGGAGCAGAATGTGGCTTATAGAGGCCCTACAGTAGGCTGAAGTGGTGCTCAAATAAATTAAAAAAATAGTTACTTGCCTCTTTACAGAGAGTTGTTTCTCTTTGCTCACTATGAGAGTATTATAGAACCATAGAATGGCTGAGTAGGAAGCGGCCTCTGGAGATCACCTAGTCCAACCCCACAAGAAGACCAGGGTCAGCTAAAGCAGGTTTCTCAGGACCGTGTCCAGTTGCGTTTTGAGTATTTCCAAGAATGGAGACTTTACAACCACTCTGGAGATCACTGTCCCACTTTTAAATCACCTTTGTATTAAGAGAGTCTGTTCAAATGGAATTTCTTGTATTTCAGTTCATGCTCATTGCCTCCTATCCTCTCACTGGGCAACACTGAGTAATCTGATTCTGCCTCTTTTCTTCCTCCCATCAGGTATTTAAAAATGTTGTTAAGATTCTCCACTGAGTCTTCTCTTCTGAAAGATAAACAATCCCAGCTCTATTCAGCATGCAGAGTAACACATGTATAATACATTTGGCCTTATAGAATAGTACACTGCAACTGCGAACACTTCCAGAAATACAAATCTGCAAGAAAGAAAAATAATGGAACTGAGACGCAGTTGGCATCTTCATAGAAAAGCAAGGTCACAACCTTACTAAATTATATATGACAGCTTCTCAAGCTGCTTAATGAAAGTGAAACAGCAACCCTTAAACATGAGAACAACTTTACAATTACTACTTTTGGAAACAATAAAAATACACCTGCCCTCACAGAAAGCAGTCAAGACATATTCAAAATTTTTCTTTTTGGAATGGACACTGACGAAGAACTCATCTACTTGATATTTCCCTTAACATTTATTGATACAAAAATATCAAAATGAGAAAGGGCAACTGAGCAATACAAACAACATCTATAACATGGTTTCAAAGAATTAGAGCAAATATTTCAATATCCTTAGACTGCATCAGCTGCATTTCCAAAAATGTAGCTATGAGATGCAGAGTAAGGCCCAGCTGGCACAGAACCCTTTGGAAAGAATGTAAAATAACAATAATAAAACTTTATTTAACAATCTAAAATAAGGTGACTAGTGATACAAGGAACAAAGCATGATCTGAATAATGGCAATGTCATACAGGTAATGTTATATTGAATAAACCATAAACGAGTTTGTTGGTGATAACAACACGTCAAAGTTAACTGTGTGAGATTCCATGGAGGCATCCATCAGCAACAGTACTGGGAAAAACAATTTCTGCACATACACAGAATCCTTTATGTAAACAATGACAAGTACGATACTGTTGGCTGGATAGAAATGAGATAGGAATCTATCAAAAGCATAAAACAAGCTTATTAGATGTGAGGCCAATACTTGCAAAGTTGACATATAACCTGCTTCTCAGAGCATCTTTGACAGAAAAGGTTTTTCACAACATTTGAGTTCAAACACAGTAGGTTTATTACTGGAAGTAACTGAAGAAAAAAGACCAATAATATAGATAACGGTAATGTTTAAATTACTTAAATAATTCCCCAAGCCTTGCCAGGCCTAGTTATATGCAACCTCTACACTACTTCTTCCAGTTTTCCTATGTGTGCTAAGAAAATATTGTAATTAATTTTGAATATTTATTCTTGCTGGAACTACATCTTATCACAGCCATTAACTTTGTTAATGACAATTACCATCACACACACAGATCAGTACATTCCAGGGTATGGTCAGTTCCATTAGAGTCCTGCTGACTGTCACCTGACCTTGGCTGAAAACAAAAGCAACACCGACTCCTCCTGAAAAAGGAGAGTAAGAAACTGTTAAGAGAAGTATCAAAAATACATAGCTTCCACAATAAAGAAAATAAATTTCCATACATTTGTGCATATTTTTATCTTTCTGGATAGGTTTTTAACTTCTCTCCTTTCAACAGCTTCAGTGCCACGCAACACTGGTGCATATACTAGGTTTTTTTGCAAGACCTTTTCTTGAGCCAAAAACTCTGGCCTACCTGATCAGTTCTGTGCACAGGAAATAAGGTCATTTCGTGCTTCACTCTCATGTGGTAAATCCAGAAAGTAAAACACTGATGAACAAATGCAGCCACTGTGCATGACAAGGAATAATTGAAAGGAAAAGCTGTGAAAAAAAACCCCTAGCAGCGTTAGGCTAAGCAATAAAGAGGAACTATTATCTCACACCAAATCTCTCAAAGAGGGAACAACTAAGCTAGTATAAAGATACAAGTACACCTCACACTTTAGATATCTCCCTTCTTGCCTCCTCACCCACTACTAAACATCTTTTCCTATTACCATAAAAAACCCTGAGCTACCAGCTACCTCTATGATCCCTGCTTCTTATTAGACAACACATATAGCAAAAGATCACATCTCTACAGGCTTGCTTCATGTATAGAGATGTATTTGATAGCTTTAATTTTTTATAGCTGATAACTACTATGTTCAACTTAATTTGCTACCCTTCTGAGGACTGTTCTGTGAATAGTAAATCCATCAGTTAACTCTATCGGCTATATCTAGAAAGATCCTTTCCGAGCACCAAGAGAAAAAAAAATTGTTTCTTCCTATTGTGAAGCATAGGAAGAAACACGTTTCAGCTCATTACAGCTCCCCATGATATAAGCTAAAGCAGCTCTAGAAATAACGGGAAGTTTATATTGGTCTTCAAGCAAATGAATGATCATCTGTTTGAGCAGATGTACTGTAGTCTTAATCTCCACTGACTGGAATCTAACAGTCAGCTTGCTGTATTGCTGCCCACTAGAAAAAAATCATTTTAATCCCATTTAGTGGTTTGATGATATCAAAGAAAGATCATATAACTATCAGCATGAGCCTAACTTGTTTATGAGTGACCATCCTGAAGCAGCAGTAAGGCTGGGGTATTTTCCTCATAATGGATCACTTAGTATTTTTTCCTTATGCTGAATTACTTATTTCATACCATGCTTATCATACTAACCAGCATCTAAATACATTAATCCCTTGAAGAGTGTACAGTATAAAAAGTTTCAGAAGAAAGCACAGATGATGGGGTCAAGCAGTCATCAGGGATATCTCCATAACTCATCATGTAAATGTATGCACAAAATACTTTTTCCCATTTTAAATAATAATGTGTGCTAGGACTTCATAACTGTGTTAGTAACAGCAAAACAGCAAAGATTTTTAAAGACCCCAGAGAATCTTGGAGATATCTTTTGATTGCAGAAGAGGTCTAGGCTTATGTTCATGAAAGGAGACAAAGAACTGCATTAACGCATCACCTGCTTCAATTTTGTGTTCAGACTAGAATTCCACAAGATTTGCTGCAACTGCAGAACAGAGCATCAGGCTCCTTGTTTTGGAAGAGAGAGGCATCACAGAAAACAGATGAGTGTGCTGCACCATTCAGTATGAGCATGAGTTGTTATAACTACTAGGTAAGCTTGACTTCGATAGTAGATTAGTCTGAGTGAGGAACTACAGCTCAGTGCCTAATAGTAGTCATGTTGGATCAGATCAAAGACGTACTTGATCTAGTACCTTATCTACATTTATGGCAAATAGATGCATAGTCAAATAATATAAGGTACAGGCAAGGAAAAGTGATCCAGTTCCAAGCGTGCCCTCACAGTGCTGGACAATCTGTGATTAATGGACTTTGTGCAAGAGGCTGCAACGGGAAAAGCATGTGAATCCCATTCCTTGATGGTCCTAGTGTTCATGACTTTGTCAAATTCCTTCTTATTCTTGTATAAAGGAAGCACATTTTCATAAGATGCACAATTAAATTGGAAAATTTATTGTCCCAGCAAGATCCAGAGACCAAAAATATAAGGGACTCAGGAAGAACATAGATAATAGATGCATGAAAATGAAATATGATATTTTCCTGTTCACATATTATGAGAAAAACTAAGTAACTTAATAATTTCCTCATCCTTTCTGTCATCTCTCTTTCATTCCAAAGACTTCTAGCCTGTGCAATATTTCCTAATATGGAAACCATGCCATTCCTCTGACAATCCTCACCACCATCTCATTAACATTTCTAATTTTACTAGGTATTATAGCTATTGCAGGACCAGAGCATCATTAAATATGCATGATATACCATTTTATTAAAAAAATTTGCTTTCCTTTATATTCCTTTCTAATAAAGCATTAATATTCTATTTCCTCTTTTGATCACGGCTAAAGATTGAGCTGTCAGTATCAGAAAATTATCCTTTCAAACTATACTTGCCAGATAGCTATTCCTAATTTAGAACAAATAATTATCTGTTTGTTGATATCATTATTTTTTTCCCATGGATGTCTTTTATCTGCAGCTTTGTTATCCACGTTCAGCAGCAAGAAGCGGGTCTGCATCTTTTCACTGTTAGTGTAAAACTTAACGACTCTGAGTAATTCTGCACCATCAGCAAATTTTGTTACCTTATCATTTTCCCCCTCTTCCAGCATAAAACCTACTGGTAACACCTAGCCTTTGAAATGTTTCTTTCCCTTATTTCTCATCTTTTAACAAGCTTTATAGAAAAATTTTCTTTTTACTCCATGACAGCTTAGTTTCTTTTGTATCAGGCAGATGTTTCTTGTTATTGTGCTTATTTCTTTTATTATGGTTTCTATCAATTTGCCTACTACAGAAGTTAGACTTGCTGAAGTACAGTTCTCCAGATTTGTACCAAAACCTTTCTGAAAACTTTCCTTTGATATAGAGGCTGATTTAAACACTCAGTTGCACAGTCAGCAATTCCAAACCTAAATCTCTGAGTCTTTTTTGAACACCTGGTCACTGATATCTGTTATTAGCTGTTTCTCGCAATTTAAATTTACAGATTTATTCTACGTCAAAATATTACTCCACTTCCGGCATCTACTCAGACTAAAATTAACTTCATTTCCACAGCATTTTCTGCATTACTATTATTTTAATGACACCCCAATAGAAATGTAATGTAATAGAAATATTATCCCAATGCTATCATTGTCTATGGCCATCAGCAAAGTGAGTTGTATGGCACTCTTCCAGGATATACTGTCCAACTTCAGTTTTGAAGGAAGAAAGTAAGAATTTCCAGAAGAAATAGGTTTTAAAGAACAGTTGGTCTGAAAAATAAGAGGACATTTGCAATCATAATGTCTAAACACTGATCAGTTATTTCAGGGAGAAAATATTTTGCTTGGTTCCAAACTGACTTTCCCTGATGTGATCATGTTTGTTCCCTGTTACTAAGGAAAGACACCAGAAAGAGGAATTGTCTACGAAATATAAATAAAAAAGGTAGATAAAACACAGGTATTTTTTAACTGTTCTGAGAGATACGTGTTTATTTTTCATTTTTATTTGATTTAATTTACTGACTAGCTATAAATCTTGTATTAGTTCAGTAAAAAAAGAAAACACAGTGGCCGGGCAGCAACAGAGGGCAAAATACAAATGCTACCCAACTGGAAAATTTCAAAGAGCAAACAGGCAATTTGTGTTCTTCATGACAAACTCATTAAAACCACTATAGGACTACTGCTGATGCCTAGCTTTGACATGGTAAACAGAACACCTAAAAATAACATACTAATTTTAAAATTTAAAACAATAATATTTTAAATATTTTATCTGTATTTTAATGCAAGATTGATGTAGAATAAGAAAGAATATACAATGAGAAAGTGGGGAAAACACCATTCATGCTTACTTGTGTTATCTTGTTTGCTCGTACAGAGGCTTTTCTAGCTCTCCAGCGTCATCATCTCCATGTGCAGATATGGAGGCTGAGAGACAGGGATTGGTTTGGCCAAACTTTGCAGCAAAGAAGGGAGCAGAAGAACTTGGGTTTCCTCACTTTTGACCAGAAATCTAAAGTTGTGCCTGGTGTATGCTGGCTGTCAGCTACCAGTCTGACTCCTATAGAAACAATGAATATTAGAGAAAGACTTGAGTTTATTTGAAAGGTTCTTCATGATTACAGATCTCCCCTTTGTCAGGGTGGGATGGGTCTCTCAGGTAAATGCAGCATGGAAATCATGAGGAAAACAGTTAGCTAGACCAGTAGGAGAAATTACTCTGGTCAGCTAAAACCAGAAGTCAAACTTTGATGGTATTGACTCTGATGGTATAGAATCTGACTTGCCTTTGTGGGGAACATGAGTTTGCTGGCACCCTGATTTACATATCTACATAGGGTACCTAATATGCACACTATCCATAGCAACTTTTAGATCATCTTTATGTGATGATGCCTTGAGCCCCAGACTTGCCAACAATTTACATCAAAAGTCTTCTAAATCGAGTTCTTGATGGTCTAAATTGTCATTTTTCTGCAAGCAAAGGAAATGGCTTTAGTTGTATTTAAACAGCACACTAGTCTATTGTTCTAGATATGTGAAGTGATTCACTGAGCTGACCATTAACAAGTCTGATTTAACCCATTTACAAGCACTTATCCTGGGTGAATGGATGTTTTAGCACACAGTTTTGCCCTTGCATGTCTTGGTAGTATATTTGTAATGCACTATTGAAGTTCAGTAGAATTTTTTTTATCACATTTTTAACAACATGTAATTATTTTTGACAGCAAAAGAACAAGAAGAAGCACTTCTAGATTAATTAACAGTGACCTATAATTAAACACTACAGTACTTAGAGATGGAGTGGCCCCTAGATAATATTGCTTTAGCTTTAATGAGTGTTTATCATTCTTGTTTGCTTCCACTATGGCAGTTATCAAGGTTGGTTACAAAATTTCTTAATTAAATGGAAATACATAGAAGGCACTGCCTTAACAGAAAACAGCTTGAAATATTCATGATTTAAGTAACATCTCAAAGTATGAAGACTCCTGCCCTACAAATTTTTAGTCAGTTTATCTGAGGAGCTCAATATTTTCTTAAAGTCATATCTTGACACTAAATAACACTGTGGTGTGCTCTAGGATTGTTCCTGTTCCTTTGTCTCTGAAATATAAAAGTACATTCTATTAAATGTTTGTCTTTTCCAACATAAAGCAGCTCAAAAATTTTTTTAAATTAAAAGCTTTGATAAAAGATTTCTGATTCCTGGCTCAGGCTTTACTAACAAGTCTCTGCATAGTAATTAAGTAAATCTCTTCATTGCACATGTTCAAAATGTAGTCTGGTGCTTAAATTAGATTCCTAATGTAATTAAAGAATCACATTCCTACCAAATTCCATAGGGAGCTTTCTACCTAGGGTGCTCTGATGAAATAATCTGTGACTTTCACCAATCCCACACTTGCAGATGACACCAGAAACAGAGGATTCCACCACTCCCAGAACAATTCCCTACACTTCAAGTTGTTGCAGATTAAGAGCTGAAGCAACTAAAAATAAGATAATATATTGAGGGAACTTCTTCTTTCAACTATAACATGTTTAAAGATGCTTACTCAAGCTTACCTCATTCATAGAGGTAATGCTTATATGACTACACTATATCCCATATGATTATGATATATAAAATACATAAAGACAAATACTGGTACTGCTAAAAAATGATCCTTATGTAACACTCAAATTTTCTTCAGTAGAAATCCTGATTATCTCCACTGTTGCCTTGCATTGTGCTGCTGGCAAGGTCTTCTTAATCTGTTTTGTTAGAACAACAAAACAATGTGCACAAAACAATGTACATAAAACATTAAAATAAGTACTGAAAATCAGAAAAAGATTGCGAAAATTTAAAAAAGCAGAACTTGTTTGGTCCTAGCCCAGTCTCTGTCTAGCTAGTTTGAGCAGTTAAAATCTGGGAATCTTGGGAAGGGAGGGAGGTTACCATTAATTAAATCCTAAGTAAAAATAGAATATTAATTGGGTTCAAATGAAGGTTGTTCTTAAAGTAACTTGTACTTACAGTGCTAGAAAACAGAGTCTTGCTGCCAGTCTAGATAGTTACTACACTAAAGCATAGTCACCCAAAAATTTGTAAGGGGGACAGACAATTACAGATACCCACCTGGTAGCTTTTTTAGATGTAGTGCAACATTGAAAAACGTTCTGGAAAGTAAAAAGTAAGCATGGAACACTTACATAGGCCAAATATGTAACCAGAACAGTTATTTGGGAAACTGGAACAGAGCTGTTTGAAAAGCATAAACTCTCACTGTCAGTTCTTGGGCTAGTTGTAGCTATGTGCTTGAAACAGCATTTCACACCACTGTTTCTTATTCTCCCTCCACACAGCACCTTCCCTCCCCCACTCCTAGTCTGGCATCAGATTGTGCCAGCCCTGAACACTGCCGTGATTTACTGCTGAGTCACATTATTTCACTGCTGTCACGGAACATCATCATCACTGCTTTGATAGGAATATCGCAACAGCAACATTTTGGTATGATAAGGGAGAGGGGCTTCCAAGATCTACTCAGTAAAAGGCTGAGTATAGTATGTTCTTTCAGAAAAAGACATCTTCCTCTCCAAAGGAAGTCCGCTGGGTTTTATGATCATTGGTTTGGAAATGGCACAATTAATTCTTCCCATGATTTCGCCTCTGCTCACATGCCATACCTCTGGAATGCCCAAAGGATCAATGTTCGAAGGCAACAGGCACTAGAAGAGACTTCCGTTGTTTATCATGATGCTACTGAAGTCTTCTGGGGTTGACAGATGCTGCTCCAGAAGGTTAATAAGATGAAGAAAGCTCTTCCAGCTGGACCGTAAGAGGGATTATGTCTGAGCAGCAGATAAACAGATTATTCCAGAAACGGACACTGCTTTTTTTTAAAACCTCATCACTCTTGTCTTACCACTCCAGTCCCCCAGGCCAGAACTGTGAGCACTGGAGGGGTTCTCTAGCTCTTGCATTCTGGCACCTGTTGCGCTCTTCGTCTAGATGCAATTTAATGCAGTCCAAGACTGAGGACACCTGAAAAATAAAAAAAGACGGAATATATTTGGAGATTTTAGTTCTTGAACAAAAAAAAAAATTCTTCAGCTTCACCTAAATAGTCTTATTTCCTGCATGATTGTTCTTGAAAACTGTGAATGATCAACAGACAACATGCATTTGAAAACTGGATTAATATTTTTGATTGTTTGCCTTGCGCTTCAAGTTCAAGGAAGCAGAGGTAAGTTCATATATAAAAGGTTATACTCATTTACATTGCATATGTTGAAAAAAACATTGAAAGATCAGGATATTTTCATATTACAGAATTCTTTGTTTGGAATTTGGTTTTTTGACAATTCAGCAAGAGACAGTTACTGACACTGCTATAAAGTTGGAAAAGGAAAAGTTGGCAAGATTTCTTACATTTGTTTCCCAGGCTTTACAACCTCTATGAGAGATGCCATTAAGTTTTGAATTTACTTGCATATGTTCTGTTATAAAAAAATGTAATTTTTAAAACAATTATATGGAAGGGGCAAAATAACTCAAAGAACATCTAAGTGCTGACATTGTTAAAGATGGTCTGCCATCCTTGAAATGAAGAGAAAGCAGGAAAGTATATTTCTGTATTTCCTATGCATTGTCAAAAACAACTTCAAAAACTTCTAGATATACAAATTCTGGAGGAATAAACCATACTGGCACATACACAAAAAATAGCAATACTAGTAAGCATTGTTGTAATAACAGTTACAAAATTTTTAGGAAGAAAACAACAGTTAACTGTTGCTCCTTTTACAAACATTCAAAAGTTCACTGCAATTTTGAAGTTTCTTCAACAACAAAGAAGAAAAGACAGTGATGTGATTTTTCCGTGTTCAGTTCTGTATTCAATAGAATTAGAGCTTTGGGGAACAGGTTTAATTTGGGTGGAGGTTTCTTACTAACTTTTCCATCTGTGCTTTGATATTTATATAATTGAATTAAAAGCCAATATTACAACTGCTTTATGCTTGCCCAGGTAAATGACCTCTTATTTTATGTCAATCTCAGGCATGTTAATTAAATGCAAAGACTGCAAAATGATAGAAGTCTCCTCAATGGTATTTAAATACATGTTAAAGAGATGGTGTAAAACATAGTCTCCTGTTCATACTACTTGGAAAGTTTTATTTACACATTGCATGGTTTTTTTTGCTCTCACTTTTCTTTGCACAGATTTTCTTTCAAAAATAAAGAACACGTTTCTTGTATCTCACTGAAATGATGTAAATCTTCTCTAATGGGCAATTACAGCACTGAAAAAATCCTTGGAAAAAAAGAATGCATTAGTTAACACTAGATTTATATTCTGTTGCTTTTTGATTCTGCTTTTTAATTCCATGTAAATAGTGTCATTTAATCACTAATGATATTTTGGAAAAGTGGCAAAAAATGAGCGAATAAGTGATAGTTCATGTCTGACAAGAAAAAAAGGTATATCAAAATGCACTGCTTTTGCATTTAAGCTGCATATCTATAATGGAAAGAGACAGAATGAATTCCAGGTAATTCTTGCATGCTTGATTGCAGTCCGCATTTATGATTATGAACTGAGAAAGTGGCAATATAAAAAGTGGGGTCACTTAGTTTCACCCTTTGCAAATTGTGATCACTTGTTGCAATGCATTTCCCCTAAAAGACTTCAGCAAAAATCTGGGAAGATATCTTGACAGAGGGGAATGCGGAACTGTAGATTATCTCCTCAGGACATGTAGCAAAAGACTTGGTGCACAGACTGTTTATCAACACTCATGAACAAATGATGAATAATAAATTTCACATAGCATCTTGGTCTTGTAGCTGTCTTGGAAATTTTGTTGACTTTAAAGGGAAAAGATACTTTTTCTAGATAATTGGAAAAATTCCTTCCTACCTGTTTTACAAAGTACATGTGGTATGCACAGATGCATAACAATTACTTTTCTTGCCATGCAGTCACGCTATATCTAATATTTTAAAAATATGTTATCTGAAATATTTGCACACAAATCTCAAAAGACTTAATGCTTGTATTTAGAAACTTCTTTACCAGAGCAGGTATATTTCCAGAACTGTTGTTTTCTGACAGAATCAGGGTCAGATACTTACAGAAAATATTTTCAAAAGTACACAGGCTCTCCCAGTAGTCTGAATACTTACATTAATCACTCTTTAGTGATCCTAACATAGATAATTTGATGCTTTTAAGGATACTGACGTTTGCAGTATATGTCAACTATGACAGACTAGGAAATAAGAGACAAAGATATGCAATACTGCCATCTTCAAAGAAAAAACATAGAACTAATCATCTCTAAACATTTATAGGGTTAATCAGTTGATTTTTATTTTTCCTCATGAACAAAACTATCTTAAATTCAAATTCCTGTTTTACTCACACCTGTATTTCAGGGTTAACAAAAATGGAGCTTGCTCAGTAATGTCTTTTGGTCCTGCTTTCCCCTCTTTATTTTAGGACCAAAAAAGTCCTTCTCCCAGCCATTTAGGAGGCTGTCCAGGAGCATTTTCAATTCCGCAGTAAATGAACAGGGAACTGTAGGGAGCAATATAAAGACTTCAGAGATAGCGTGTTTATCTTTCGTCATGACTCATGCCAGAATCCAGGAAATGACCTCTGGGATTGAACTCTGGTCTTCACAACCATTCTGACACAAACCATCTCTAACAATGGGAAGGAAAAGTGAGGGGGATAAAATCTTTGAGATAGCAAAAAAGTCTACAACAGTAATTTTTAACTGTTGAATTGTAAAACACTGAAAACCCAGACTAACTAGCAAAATATAGAGGAGCTTTGAGTTGCCAAACCTATACAATGATGCTGGGTACAGCCTAAAACTTCATACTGAGAACTTAAGGGAGCTAGAGAGCGTTCAAGGCTGTTTAGTGTTATTTTTTATTCAGTAAGTAAATATCTTCTGTTTACTCAGTCATTCTTTAGGACACAAAGGCTTTGTGTGTGCTCTGTGAAATCATTTTAATTCATTCTGACTTACCCCTTCCCGCTCGGCTGTTTCAATTCAGCAATAAGTGCTGCACATCTTCATTACTATAATTGCCCTTGAAAAAAGGGTTAAGCAAATTTGTGCCAAAGGGAAAGGGAAGTCAAAGAACATAAAGCTTCAAAGAAAGAATGAAAAAACAGACGCCTGCTTTTTGCACTAAGATTATTTTCTACTTTCATGCATAAAATAAGAATTGTCAAGTTAAAGCTAGCTTTCCCGGTTGCGCTTACAAAGAAATGAAAAGTAAAACTTTAGTTTTTCCCCCAAATAAACATAACACTGGATTAAATGCACTTTTAAACCTTATCTATTTCCTGGCTAAGAGCCAAACTTGAATAAAAGTACTAGAATATTGTTGCTGAAGATTAATTCCAGATATAATCATACCCGAACCATAGTAATTAATAATATTTTTCCTTCTGCTTTTGTACCTCTATCTTGTTCCCAGTCTCTTTGGGATTAAAATGAGAGTCTTCTACTTACTCTCCATCACACAATTCCTCCATTTTTGTCAGGAATTAGGTGCACTATTCTACACATTCCATGCACTTTGCACTTTGCAAGCCCAGCTGTGTTTGAAACAATTTTTCTCCTTAAGAATGTGTGATATTGAACAACACCCATCCTAAAAAGAAGTATCCATCTGTCTGCTTGTATACACATACATACTGGCATTTAGTCACTATAAGCTGCTATTTACTGGACAGACACTTCCGAATGGTAGTATGTCTGGAAAATATAAAATTAACACTCATCTGGGAGTACCCTGATGTCTGCCACAGTGTATAAATACATATTTACTTAATTGTAACATACTTTATCATTGTATGCACCATACCACCAGTTTTAACCTTACAATATATCTGTCTGACAGAGCAACACTTTAATTCTTATTTCACAAAAGCACAAGGACCTGAGGTGTACATAGAAACCGAAGCCCTGGCCTGCAGGAGGCATTGCAGTCATAAAGGAGGACAACACCGGAGTTTAGCAGGCTGATTCTTAAAGTAACAGCCTAGTCACCTAGATGTCTGCAAATCATTAGGACCCAGACTCACAGTTACACAGCTAATTGTACTTAGGTCACCATGCTTATCTTTCCAGTGGTGAGGTTCTACTGGCTTCTAAATTTCTGCTTCAGTGCAGAGCCCAAATTACCTTCTTATTGGCCACTCTGAATCTTTCAGTACCTCTCTCAGACTTTATCCAACTGTGTATTAACAATCTTTGTAACCCTGTTACTTGAAATACCAGTTTTAATTGTTATGCTCCAGGTCTACCTTTCCTACATACAAGTCAATACAGATCATACAAGACCCAGCAGCCTCAGGTAGCAGGCAATAATGCACTCACCTTTCACTTTGTGATCTTGTGGTTACAGCACAAATTTAAGACAGTTCTAATCAAGTTCTTTTCAATTTCCTCTTTTCCTTAAAAAATAGATCAATTTCATCTATCTCTGAAGTTGGCCACAGTTAGAGCAAGGAATTGGACTAGGTGACCTCGAGATGTGCTTCCAACCTTATTTGGTTTATGCAGCTTGACACATAACGAAGTTAAGTAAGGTTAAGCCCAACTCACTCTCTGTCAAAAGCAGATGGAGTCAATTAACCAGAGGCTGTAGACTGCATTGCAGGATGAGTGCCCCGAAAGTGTGAGTAACTGACCGGTTCCAACTACATAAGTTCAAGCAAAGAGGTGGTACTGCGGCTTCTGACTCCTGAAAGCTTTCTCATATGCCAGCCTTTCTAATCATCATATCTGAATACAGTTACCTCAATGAAATCATTCTGCACTCCTACTTTTTGACCCACACTGTGACAATTGTTGAAATATTGACATACATGCCAAAATATCGATGGAACTTGAACTTAAGCTGTTTCACTGACTTTCCCAGAGGATGGCTGTATGTCTTGAGTAAGACTGCTTAAAAAAGTAAGAGCAGAGGTGCTCAAGTGCAGTGTTTCATCACTGCGGATTGGATGCATCCCTCCAAGAACTAATACCTAAAGCATTTTCTTGCATGCTTTGATGCAAACCGTTGCAGATAATAGAGCAGCATTTCAGGCCAAATACTTCTAAGATGGCCAAGGATATGCAAATAGATTTATGTTTCATATGTCAACATTAAAAGCAATGATTCTTCAGTGCTGTTTCTAGTCTGGGTCCTGGAGCTTAATGAGACTCTTACAGGATTCAGATGTTGGCAATGGAGCCATAGACTGCATAAATTCCAGCAGCAGTGGTTAGTAAAGTTGGTGAATAACACGGCGGATTCTTCACCAGAATCTGCACTTACGTGTCTGCAAGAGAAACTATATATTTCTACCTTAAATGAGACATTTGATGTCAACGAAAACATGAGTTTCTCTTTCAGGTAGGGAGGAAATGTGTTGAAAAGCACGTGTGTTGACTCATAAAGTTTTCAGCACGTTCAGTATTTCCGGTTGTTAGTCAGTATATGACAAATATATTCACAAAAGCAGGAGAATCTTACCAATGCCATATTGTGTTTTCTGTTCTCATCTGTAATAGTTAGATAATTCACCATAGTTATTTTGCCATGAATTGTATAGTTAGAATAATTCAAAGATGTTACCAACTTGTTTGTTTAGAGCAAGAGAAAAAAATATGTTTGTCTGTTATAAGGCCTAAGCATAAATTTCATAAAAATTGATAATGATAATTTGAAATTATCTTCTTGGCATAGAAAACCATACAGATTTATCTGAGTATCTGGGAGAAGGGGAACAGCTGAGAGATTATATCTAGTTTAGTTTTGCAATGTTACCTACTCGCAGAAATGAAATCCTTCACACTTACTGAAATCCCAAAGAACATTGTTTGATGAAAGCAGTGATCTTTGGTACCAAAATTTAAATGTAGATTAATTTAAAGGGTTCTGCAAAAGAACTATTTTCTAATGCCATCTCCTAGCTTTGAATGTAACACGATTAAAACAAAAATATTTGGGGTTTTACTAAAATTCAGACATTTACTACTGTCATTGCTACACTGCATATTTCAAAATAATTTATCACATTCTTCTCCAGATTGAATTCTATATATGTTCTGAAGTGTAGATTGTTTCATTATAACCAAACTTTTCGTATTTTTAACATAAAGATAACAACAGGAATATATCGTATAAGGATTCAAGGGAGCCTTGTGTTAACGGTAACTAAATTCTTCATGTTCCTCGAACGTTTGAAGGAGCATCATCACGCATTCCTGCCAAGAAGCGGATTTTATGAAAACCTACCACTTTCCTGAATTCTCAGGAAGGAAAATCCCTTGGTACAGATCTTATTCAAAACAAGAATATGGTCTTTAAAAGGTTGAAAATTACAGAACTTATCTTTTAAGCAGGAGCCTGGAGTTCCTCTCCTGTGTCACAGAGGTCTTGAGCACAGCTTGTGTATGTGTGCAGGTGACATTTTGTCATGCTGAATCCAAGCAAGAGATACAGAGATCAGATGTATTTCGTCTTCAGTACAAAGTCCCCACTGCACAGGCAGGGCCTAGTACATCCCTGACACGTAAGGTGATGCTGAGTCTTGCACAACATAAGATATTGGTAGGTACCTGAAAGGTTCTGTAGTGCTGGGTGTGAGGAGACCAGCTTTGTGGTTCTTGTGCAGGAAGTTTGCTGGTGAACATTGGTCAACTGAACACAGGGTCATTCAAGCTGGAGGCCTGGACCTGGTCCTCATAGATCTTTGCCACAGTTAAATACACAGGCGTCATTCCACATAATGTTACTATTTAGTGACATTTAAGAACAGCATTCACACAAGCCAACATACCAAACAGGAATTACCAATCTCATTGTCAATATTCATTTTGAGGAATTAAAACAAATTACTTTTAATATAAATGCCTTACAACTCTTCTTGTCTTTTAGGAACACAGGCATTCTCCTCTGGCCAGTGTTCATCTTCTTCTGAAGCTAGACATCAATATCAGTTCCTTACCTTTCAGCAAAACATCCCTACAGTAGTGGATACTGTTCTCCTACCCAGCAGTTCACTGGCTAAGTGCTCTAAACCTGCAGAAGTGAGATCCAAACCCAGTTCTCTCCTGTGCCTTAGCTACCCCAATTAGCTCCCAGTCAAGATCCACTACCCACCAGGATGCAACAACTGTTAGGACTGAGTCCCCTCAGCAACGCCTCTCAAAATTCTTTCACTATGTGCATCAAAGATAGTTAAAGAATATATTGGACCCAAAAAAAAGTACAAGCAAGACATACAATCTTTTGTTTAAGGGCATTGAGCTCTCAGAGATAAGACCTGAGCAGATTAAATATAAGTATTAATTTTTCTAACATGGGATTCCATACTCAAGTTTATAAAGTTGTGAGCCTTCACAGTTGAAAAATAAGCCTGGAAAGGTAATGCCAACACAGTCAGAGCTAGTGTGTCTGACAAAGCACTGGCAAGGTAGCCCCAAACATCCGCAAGAGTACAAAGAAAGGGCCTCCAATTCCACATCTGCATGGGAAGATAGAGATTGTTGTGTGCTTCTCTGGGAGAAGACAGATGCTGCTCATAGTACTCATATGTAGGATTTAGGCTGCATTTGATGATAAAGCTATGCCATATTTTAATCTGTCCCTGCTCATCTAAGCCCCTTCAATCCAGTCAGATCCTTCCTATGCAACTGGGACTGAGGCAATGTGGCATAAAAAAGATAGAAAAAGGAATATAAGGAGAGGACATGTCATAAGCACCCTGTCAGTCACTGGCAAGTAACATTAGAATTTGGGGTCCTCACTAGTCCAATGACAGGAGCCTGACTCTAAGAAAAGAGTCCAGGATATTACCTCTCTTTGTACTTTCCATGCTTTTGATACTGGTTGAATTATCAACACAGGGGCTGTTGGCCCTGCCATGTGTTTATTTGGATCATAACAACACATTTATGGGATCTTTGCTGAATTAACTCTATGATAAGTTTTCTCTTGTCCTGTTTCAGCAGTTCCCCTTAAATAAGTATTTTCTTCTAATTAATAAGTATTTTATTGTAAAGGCAATATGTCTCACACATCAGACAAGCCTTCCTCTCTGTCCTAGAAACACCCACTTATTTTTCAGACTAATCTGCTTTTTCATACATGTCAAACCTTGTCATGGTTTTAACGATGAATTATTCAGACTTCAAAAATTTTGTCCTGATGTCACCTTGAATATTGCTGCCAAAAACTTTAGTTACCATATTTTAAATTCTTCTTTTTGTATGCAATGACATCTTAATTTTCTAAGGCCAACTCAAACTAAAAGTTTACTTCCAAATTAACATTGTAGGTATATGTTCCTCTGTAGACATTACCTACTTTGCTGAAAAAACCCCAAACCCACACCAAAACTAGCGGCCTCCCAAAATTGACACTATTAACAGCTAGAAATGAATCAAGCTGTATAGAAAAGTGTCCACTACAGTATATACAAAAAAGTTACGAATACAAGCTTCTTGGTGCTGTGTTTATGAAAGCAAATAAAAGAAAATCCTGCTGATCAATTATCTGAATGGCTTTAAACTTTTTTTTTCCTAGAATCCAGTTAAATAAAAATGTAATTTTCCTTTCTCATCATGCAGATTATTAAAAACACATAGAAACTCTCACCTTTGAAATCTACTTCTCCTTGTTTTTTTAGTGAGGCTATAAATATGACAATGTAGGTCTCAAGAGACATCAGGGAGAGGCCTGGCCTTATTCCAAGGATTTCAGTTTTTTAATTTGAGAAATTTTTATCTGCCTGAAAACAAAACCTGAAGAACAGTACCATGCACTTGAGAGACCTGTATGGACATCAAAGCACTTTTGATTAGGTCCCATATGAATAAGACTACTATATCATATTTTGAAAATTGGTTTATCATACTTTGAAAATATTTTTTTATATTTGTCTAAGTTCAGGACTAGAGGTCAGGAGCTCTGAATTTTAATACTGACTGACAGTGACTCTGTAGATCACCATGGTAAAACCGCCTCAAATTTTTTCCTCAGATATACCACCTGGAAAATGTGGACAATGATGCAGATCCTTTCATGTGAGAATAAGAAAGGAGAGTTACATCTTTGTTTAAGGCACCTCGGAGATTAAGCCAAAGCACAGTAAAAAGTTACCACATGTCAACAGTTATCTTTCCTTCTGCCCTAGAACCACCAAAGAACACTAAAAATCTTAGACATACCTACATAGGTTTTAAAGGTAAAACTGAGATAGTCATCTTTGTGAAACCACAGAGTTAATAAAAAAAGACAAATTGGTCAGGGTAAACACTAAGTATGTTAACTGCATGTTTGTTTAAGAAAAGAGAATGAAAACAAAAAAAATTTGCTAGAAATTATTTCTTTTAAGAATACTAAGACAACCTAGTATTATTGGGATTTTTTACATGATCAAATGATGTACACTATAAAATTTGCACCGTTCCAATTTACTCAATTACTATGTTGTATGGTAAAAGAAAAGGGATCAGCTAATACATATGGGTTTAATTCCATAATAGCACAGATCTTTTTAGGGTTTTTTTCAACACAGGAAGCTGAAAGCCAAGCATCTAAAAAGTTGTAAATAGAGGAATATTATAGTAAAGCACACGGCTGAGCCATCTGGGAGTCTCAGGATAAAATTTCTCGGTTCAGAATTTTCACAGACACAGAGGAAAGCACAGCTCTGAAAATTATAAACAAATAGAGCTTACTCCAAAAGACATGTTTTCTTCCATTCATATTCAGTAAATATTAGGAAATAAGTATTGGATAATCATGGGAGAAAGGGGTTGATGTTTCCTTCAATTCAAATTTTGCTTAAATATAGTAAAAAAGTGATTTCAAGAACAGATGATAACAAAAGTTACTCTAGTAAGGGAAATTTACTAACCAGGAGTTATAAATGGAATTAAATCTACTACAATAAGCCTATGGAAGCAACAGATCCCTCTCACAAAAAAGTGGAAATTGAAGGGAAAGAATGAAAAGAGAAAACGTTCACACCTACCCTGAATAGGCTAGCAGAACAGGGATAAGTGGAAGCAGATAATATATGGTCACTTTCTTAGACTGAGAAGCCAAAATATCCCTAACACAGAGAATTCGAAATCATTCCAGCAATCATTTGAGAAGAAGCTCCTTTGTCACTTTAATTAATAATATAATTCTTAATTCAAGTTAACAACCTAGGGTTAAATCCTGAGGAAGAAACAAAACCTTGAACAAACACCTCTGGTCTATACAAAAGCTATCAAAGAGCTTAGTGACAAAATCCTCTGCCCCAATTGGTCAGACTGCCTGGGCAGCTGGGCCATCGTGGTTAATATAGTTTGTAAAAGGTAACAGACTTACAACTCGTTAATATCCATGTAGAATTTTTATATTTTCTTACAGAGCATTTCAGGGATGTGCTTTGAGATTTCATTGGCATTGGATCTTTTGCTCTCATACCATATATCATTCAAATTATTCAGTGTCTCAGCTGATCTGGTGTTTGGCCACTTGTGGTTTCTGATGAACCGAGAGTCATGTTTTCACAGGGGAAATTCCATTTATGCAGTTTATGGTTCATAACCTGACAACGCTGTGGAAAAATTACTTCAGTTTCATTTAATGACAAACACTATATGACTCTATCATGATCTTAACTTGCCTTGCAACAATTAGACACTTATAGGCCTACAGGTTGAGGCCCACTGGCATGCTTTACGAAGTAATTACAATCACCCATTGCCTTCATTGTATAACTCCCTGTCTTTCATACAATATTCATCATATTCAAGCAGTCAAAGTTTTTCCATATCAGAGTACCACCTACCACATAATATATATGTCATTACTATGATTTCTACACAGTAAGAATTGGATGTTCATTCTGAAGTTAAATAGGAACCAAGACATATATATGTACACACACATAATTATATATCTATATATACTGACATATATGGCAGAACTTATCCCATTCTTTAATTCAAGTACTACTCTTTTTGTAACAGTATGTTTTTTAATTATTTTTTTCTTATCGTTTACCTGCCCGCTTTTCTTTAAACATTTAATTAACACAGATTGAAATTGTCAAGATGTGTTTTTACCTTCCTTATTTTCTCTTGATTTACCTAAGAACATGATAATTAATGTTTGTTATACGCAGTATGACATTTCTTCTTTCTCCAGTAAACTGATAATTTTTCACTCTTACTTTGAAAAGATCGTATTACTCTTACTAAACCTGTTCCTTTTGAACCTGTTATATACTCTCATTCTTCTTTTGCACATTTTTAAATCATTCCTCAAAGCAATTTTTTCTGTCAATTCATCAGCTTTCAGGCACACATACACCATATCTTTCTTATATTTTCTCCCTTGAAGTTTTTCAATTATCTACAAATTTTACGCTTTTCTTTCAAAACATTTCTTTCAGAACATATTTTATTCTGTTCACATCTATCTTTATTGTTCATCTGTAACAACTGTGTCAAATGTACGAAAATGCAACCAAAAAAAAGTATTTCCAAATTAACTTTAACATATTTATTAATATGTATGCAAAATTTTGGAAGATAATCTAAAAGACACTAACTGCTCCTGCCACACTATCCTGCAAAATGGCATATTTCAGCTCACTTAAATGTGTACCTTATGTGTTATTATTTACATTTTAAATTTCGCTGCTATGACATGTAATACTGCATCACAAACACTTAGGAAGTGGGACCAAATGAGTCCTGAAGTTTTGTGTGCCTTTTTAAGATTGTGGTTCCTATGCTTGAGGCTATTTTGATACCCTAGAAGTATTTCCATTTTTCATAACTGAACAGCTCCATAAATAAAACTTAAGACTAGGTCTTCAATTCTTACTCACTGGTTTCTCTTGTTTCTACTGTAGCTGTTCCCTTTGCCAAGAATAGTTAAAGATCTATTGAGAAACAATGCCGGAGCATTCACAACACCTATCATCCAGTGGCAAAGAAATGTACTTGCAGTCTGTTCTGATTCATACTTCTGTTTATGTGAGGGAAGGATAGAGGAGTGCACTGTGGAGTAAAAGAGGGAGACTGGAAACAGCTCTTTCTTTCCCCAAAGACAATCAAACTCCTGTGCAGTTTTTGAAGGAAAATGTTTCAGGGTCCACTTCTTGGTACGGGTTCAAGACTACAAACCTCCTGTGAAGGGAGATGTGCCCTGAAGCCCCAAGAAAAGATAAGAACATCCTAAAAGTATGCAGATTTGAGGTACAACTGTTTCTCATATTACTTATCTGCTAGACACCGTTTTACACTGTAAACTGCTACAGATATGCTTCACTTTTCCCAAGCTCCAGACTGCTACTTATCACTATGTTGTAAATTTCGCTACAGGGTGATATGCTCACAAATGAGATGCTGCAGCACGAAGTTCAAGCACTTGAGTGTCCTTTGTGGATCTAATCCAAAGTCAGTTTTGAAAACAAGATGTAGGGCTTCTGAAACTTTTACCCTGTGTGACCTGGAGGTCGCATGTTGAGATACCAGGAAATAAGTTACCAGGTATCTGGAGTCCAGGTTCCCCTGCATGATCACAGGACATTTCTCCTAAGCACATGAATTCACTGAGGGCATTGACACCAATATAATGTAACAAAAAGAACTCTAAGGTTCATGCCCATTTTCCAGTCATGACCTTGCATTTGATACCTACTGCCTATGCAATGTATGTTTATGTAAATGCTTACTTTTTATCTTTTCCAGAAATTCCTAATAAAGTAAACCACGGTGAAGCCAAACATCTTGCAGATGCCTCAGGGTCAGACAAAACAGAAAGAACAACAAAGAGGTCCAGAGTGTCAACCATAAGGCGAATATTTGACATGGCAAAACACCGAACAAAAAGGTCATCCTTTTTCTCAACTGGTGTGAAAGTTTGCCCACAAGAATCAGTGAAGCAGATTTTAGCCAGTCATCAAGCTTACTATAGATTAAGAGGTAAAATGATGATTGCAACATGTACTTCCTCCCCAAAAGTATGTATTTTAATTGAGGAAACACAATAATTTTCCAGAATCTTGTTCTTTAGCTCTAGGCAGTGTCTGTGATATTTGCTTTGTGCTTTATTTTTACATAGATAATCAAATGTTATGTAGGTAGGTAGGCAGGTACCATCATTGCTACTCAGAATTAATCCCGCCAGCTCAAGACAAGTAATGAAACTGTTTTTCGGTCATTGCACAAATATATTAGTGTGTCTGTAGTTATATTAAGTCTGTGTTAGTGCTGCTATGCTACAAACATGGAGATAATTGCCAGCAACCCTTTCTAAGACCTTAGTCTTATTTTTTAAAAGTTTAGAACAGTTTTTCTGCTGTTTCTCAATTAATTCACTCTCTCTCCAGCCCTTTCTTTTCTTCGCTTGACCATAGAGACCCTGTAGAGTTACCACTCCTGTTTTAGATCCCTACAATGTATGGTGCAAATAGACCTCTTTTTTATATTTCCTCTCTTCCTCCCTTTCCCTTTCCCAGCTTTTCATTCTGTGGATGCTCCAATTCATATTAAACAAATGCATATTTTTGTGCTGCAGCTAGAAGGTCCAAAGCTAATTCTAAAACCTAGTCAGCACTCCTGGGGTGCAAGTATCTAAGGCAACACCTACTTCCTAAACCAACTTTGCTTATCTATTTGTCATCTATATTGATCTCCAGCCTCTCACATACATGTATGTAACTTTGCAGCTCCTCAGCTCTCTTTCAGGGAGCCAGCTAGTTCCCTCTGAAATGAAACCTGGTTGTAAAGTTGCAAAAATTTTATAACAGCAGTCACTTGCTATAGGCAGCTTGGCAACCAGTGTCTGTAGCCGTTCCCATAGATACAAACATATTTGGTATCCACTGCGGGACTGAAATCCAACCCAAAAAGCATTAGACAGAATTCTGAAACATATTAAAGAGGCTGATCCAAAAAGCCTTTCTTAAATACTAGTTAATCCTGAAAGTCCCTAAAGCTCACTGGTCACATCCCTGATAGGGCTGAAAACAAGCTACTCCTGGGACAGGCTGGTATCAATGACCTGAACTCAGTGAACTGCAACTACAACATTTTTGTTAAAAAACTGATGATGACAATGCTACCACCTTTTTGGAGAGCAGCACATCAGTTTGGAGTCAGATATTGGGCTATATAAGTCTTATAGTGAAGAAGGTTTAAACTTGCAGCTGCTCTTTCCCAGCAGAGTGTCCTACACTCACAAAATTCACTGAGTCGGTGTCATCCAGTTCTTCAACTGAAGCTGGAGTACTTTCCAAAAAATAAAAAAAAAGAACAGATGACTACAGACAAATAATTTGTACACTGGGTCAACTGCTAAAGGTGTTTCTGTTCCCTTGATTAGTTGCATATTTTCCATTACAATGTCTTTGGTTAAAACCTCAAAAAAATCTTTCCTTCTAGGAAAAATCAGAACCAAAGACTTCTGCTCTCCCAGCTGAGCATGCTAACTTACCTGACAAAAGACATAAATGAAAAAAAATGTAGAAGTGAAAATGTGGTGATGCAACCATTGTCCTTGGAGCTGTAACTACAGTACAAGCCTTCATGAAAAGACAATCTGGTAGCCACATTGGAGTCTTACAGACTGTGCCTATCTGTGGAACAATCTTACCTTCATTTTCTTTTGTAGACATACATTTAGGTCTGTTCTTTTCCTTAACCTAAAGTCTAGGAGACCCCTTCCACCCTTCCAAGTCCCACAACACATTTAGAACTATAACAGCACTGTGGATCATATCTTTCCTTCAAAGAATTTTACTGCTTCCTAAGAAAAATTAAACAATTTTTGTTTTCTACACATATATATATACATATATATATTCTGTGCTTTCAGGAATGAGCACACAACACAAAGCAGCTCAGCTACAGGAGCTCAGAGAGGTGCTGTTGGATAGCCTGAGCCTATTGTGACCCACCATAGCTTAAGTCACCACGAAGGCAGTTCCTCATGTGGGGCAAACTGGGAGCATGCATGGAATTAGCTACCACACCTCCTCAGCTGCCCATGTGTCATGTTTATCTAAACGCTGGTAACTGGATTACCTTTCATCAGATAGTATATCTTTAATCAGCAGTTACTGCTTAGAAAAACAGATACCATAGAGTTGTGAGAAAAAGACAATAGAAAGCAACCTTAACAGTTGGCTCATAATGAATAAATCTCTTCAAAAGGCAGCCTGTTCCTTTTTTATAATCTGGCCACATCTGCTCCACGTGCAGCTGCTCTACTGGGAGCGCAGGTCATTCCTAAAGTATTACTGAGGTGCCCTAGCATAACTAGGTGAGTGCATCCCTACAGCAAGTTCCGAGAATGCCTAGAGAAATTAACTGCACGAATTTCAGAGGCACCGATATTTTAGAGAAGGCAGATAATTATCTCATTCTAAGTCAAAGCCTGTATCAAGTACTGAAAATAAACATCCCATCTCACAGCATTGAACTTTGCGAAGTAAAGTGCTAAAGGCAACAGCTTTTAAATTGCTAGCAAGTTTTTGTTAAAATGATTTTTCTAATATGTTTGAAAATCTCCTTCTCTAAAAGCATTTAACTTTAAACAACATTTTGAAGTGTGTTCCCTCATCTTGAGTGAGCGTCCATTATACTTTCACAAAGCCAAAAATACAGCTGGCTTGGTTGACTCTCTCTATACCAGAGGAATCAACAGGTAGTGAGAGTCACCCACGAATGGGAAAGTACAGTGACAGCTGAGATAAACTGACCTGCTTCTGTTTAAAATGCATTGGTTCTAGCAGCCACCTAGCCCTATTGGTTATCCTGCACAACTGAGGTCACAGCCCCTGCAGAGGACAACCTCCATAAGTGGATATTTCTGCAGTTAAGCAGGAAAGTCCACACAGAACAGCACTCCCTGGCTGGCTCTGTGATAGCTTGGGGATGTCTTTGGACCACCCAATGATTTTAAACACAACTCAGGTGCAGCCAGGACTCATTGTATGTTTAGTTTGAGGCTGTGCAAAGTGAGTCAAATGAAACCCAGATATTTTGGGTGTGGGGAGGGGCCGGTATCTGAACAGAAACCCAAAGACATATTAGTCTAGTTGGTCAGGTAGGCAATAACTGTCTGGAGGAGGAAACAGTTCATCCTCCAGAATCTTTTAGAAATGGTTTCAACTTAAAAAAAGAGGAGACTTCAGCAAGATGTTCGTAAAAGCACACTCAGAAGTATAGCCCCACCTGGTGATCTCTGACTCTCAAAAACTCGCTTCTGCAGGTATATCTAAGACCGGTGTTATCAGGATCATCAAGGGAAAGTAAACCCTATAAAGTATTTCCGAGCAGTCATTTCTTTCTTCCCTCCCTCACGTACTCATGCCATGATCCTCACTCACAGTGTTACAGAGCAAGGTCTTTGAAGCAGGAACTTCTCTTTTACAAGTTTTCCCCGAAATGCCTGACAGAGTTCTGACTGCTAGAAAACAGATCAAAACACTGTTAGCCAAGCCGACATATGTATTCTAATATATTTTGTAATACTACAGCTGAACTTCACAGCTTTCCTGCATAAAGAGTGAGCCAACAGAATATATAAAAGTATTAGTCTCCAGTATTACATATGTTTTTTACACAATCTCACATAATTTTATCTGTTTGCATCTGGTAATTGCAGCTCCCTTAGAGCCATTCCTGAAAACCACCTTTTCGAATTCTCTCTTGCTGTCTTAGAATTATAGAACAGTTTGGGTTGGAAGGCACCTTTAAAGGTCATCTAATCCAACCCCCTGCAATGAGCGGGGACAGCTTTAAGTAGCTCAGGTTGCTCAGAGCCCCATCCAACCTGACCTTGAATATTTCCTGGGATGGGGCATCTGCCACCTCTCTGGGCTACCTGATCTGGGGTTCAAAACCCTCACCATAAAAAATTTCTTCCTTATATCCAAATATATCTCAAATTACCCTCTCAGTTTAAAATCATTACCCCTTGTCCTACTGCAGCAGGCCCTGTTAAAAAGTTTGTCCCCACCTTTCTTACAAGCTCTCTTTAAGTACTGAAGGGTTGCTATAAGGTCTTCCCGCAGTCTTCTCTTCTCCAGGCTGAACAGCCCCAACTCCCTCAGCCTTTCCTCACAGGAGAGGTGTTCCAGCCCTCTGGTCATTTTTGTGGCCCTCCTCTGGACCTTCTCCAGCAGCTCCACGGCTTTCCTGTGCTGAGGGCTCCAGACCTGGACACAGGACTTCAGGTGGGATCTCACCAGAGCAGAGCAGAGGGGCAGAATCATCTCCCTCGACCTGCTGGCCACGCTGCTTTTGATGCAGCCCGGGATACAGATGGCCTTCAATTTTTCCAGAAGCATTGAGATAAACATAAAACCATGTACCTGCTGCAGAATGTCCCTAAGATTTTGAAAAGACTAATTACATTGAAAATTTTGAATATAATTGAATCATTTTACCCTGCTGCATTTAAAAAATATTTTTTTCTATTAAAATATTTTGTTACACATGTGGGGAATATAAAAATCTTAAATATGTTCTGTTTAACTTGTTGTATGCATAAACATACTAGTGTACAAAACCTTTGTACACAGTCAACATTGTGATTGTACATTTATAATGAATGGTAGATTTTTTTTTTCCACCTCCTTGTTTGATCCACTAGAACATCTAGAACGTATCTTTGTAAGTATGTGCCTTTGAGGTGAAGGAAGTGTGCTTTGTGTTTGTTCCTTATTCATGATGATGATCTCAGGCCAAATTAATGTCTCTTTTAAAATGAGGGAAATTAGCAGTCCTTAACTCTAAAATGGTTAATCCTTCAGTTTAAAGGCAAAAGTCTGTCAGCTCAAAAATACCTAAAAGATGTAAATATCTAAAAATATCTAGAAGTTGGATTTATTTACTAAGTACAGTAAAATGTGTAAATCCCAAATTGCTTCAAAAAGGCTTTCAGCTTTACTTTTCGGTACAAAGCATCCACCCCCAGCCCCTTTCTTCTTACTCAGTTTGCCAGGAAGCTGTGTGGGAAGCCTTTCGTATTTTTCTGGATCGGATTCCGGATACTTCTGAATATCAGAATTGGGTTACTGCCTGCCAGAGGGAAACCTTCTGCATATTCGACATTGGCAAAAACTTCAGCAATTCCCAAGAGCACCTGGAAATAATTCAACGGGTAAGGATTACTAACATTTGTTTAGAAACTGGGGGAAAATTCCAAGTGCCTCTCTGTCTGCTTATGTAAGGGTAAAGTGTTGCCCAGGAAGAGGAGGGGGCACGTGTTAGAAGGAAAACATAAAAGTACAGTAAAAAAAGAACTAACAGGCTTCTGCTCAATGGTTGGATACACCCACTAGTAAAATGCTGTTTTTCTTAATTTTTTCGCAGCGAGTAAAACATAGAACCTTCCAGGAAAGGTAAGTAGCACAAGTAGAACCTTGCCACTTGGTGTTACTGCCTTTTTTTGAAAAAGATATATGTAGATGCATGTGGATGTGAACAGATATACAGATAGCAATGTGGTGTATTTGGTGTGTGCTGTGAGAGATGTGTATGCTGTATGTATCATAATACACTGTAATCAAATCACAAATAATTAAGGTGGCCAAATGTCTGAGCTGGCTGTTCACTTTGAGACACCACAGAATGTCTGCTTAGACTAATGTGAGCATGAAACCCTGACAGAGCCACTGCTTTGTGTTAGACTAGTGCTGACTGGGAATGTGACAAAAGATTACCCACAACCACTATAATTCTCAAAAGGAAAGTCAGAAAGCTGAACAAAAGTTTATCTGAGAGGTTACATTAAGAAATAATATAAAAACTCTATGCCTTCACTTTAGCTTTCCACTGTATTTTTACACGTCATAATCGTGTTAACTAATGTGATGCTTTATTCCATAAACTCTTCGAAAAAAATGTATGCTGCTGGCAATGCTTGGAAGTCTGAGAATGGCAGGGTTAAAGTTACAATACCAAACTCTGTCTCTCTGCATATAAATACTACAGTACAGCCAGACAAACCATTGTCCACAGTGTCTCTGACTAATGCATTATTTTTTCTTCAATTTTTCTTAGTTTTTCAGGTGTAGCAAATCATCTTTTTCATTCATAAGTTATGTCTCATGATCACAGAAGTCTTAGGTATCTTTATTCACTGTGACATGGGAGCTTTGCGTGTTCTTCTTTCTCAGAAATGTGTTTTTAATAATGTAGGGCCTAATTAAACTCCCCTGGAAGTCCAAAGGGAGGTCTTTTCAACTCAGTGTAGTGCAAACAGCAGCAGCAAGGCAATAAGTGAAGCGACTGATCTCAGAGTTCTTACGCTCTTTGAGAACAGTATGGTTTCCCCCAGACACAATCCAGAAGGTGAAGTAAATTCTATGAAATTACTCATATTTCAGCTGGAAACGCAGCCATGATTATGCATTGTTGGATTTCCCCTCTACTACTGGCTGGTTTGGGAAATGTTTTGTATCTTCTGTAGAAGCCATGTGGACAGAGCAGTCTCCAGTTAAAGCCACAACACATAATCAGTTAACATTGTGAAAACATTACAAACAATACTTTACTTCTCACCACACAAGATAACCAGAGGATGTGGTAAATCAGGAGGTGTTCATAGTCTTTATTTATGTTATTAAACACCAAGGTCCTGTATAGAAATGCAGCCCAGCCATCCTTTCTCTCTATGCTGCATGTTGTCTCAGCTAATACCACACTATGCATTTGCAGCGCCCTTGGTTCTTTCACTCACATCATTTTTGCACAAACACTCCACTTGTGTGCACAATAACAGCTATTTCTATACAAATTTAGAGGAACGCTTTCTTCATTTGTTTCCATGAATGGGCTTTTTATTTTATGCTGTGATTTTTTTAACGCTCTACTTACAACCCGAAATTACTGAAATTCTTCAGTCCTCAACTTCAGGAAAGAAAATCTCAAAATGTCACTTAGAAGAATCCAAAGGTTTCCAAAAGCTACAAATTACTAAAAATTTGGGTTTAGAGCAGAAATTATTCTATAGTCTTAACTGCAGGAATCTTTGACGTATCTATTGTGAAATGTATTTATATATACATACCACTTCTGCTTTTCAGGGAAGCTAACAGTCTCATTTCCAAAATTTCTTAATCATCACATGCCTGTCAACTTAAAACAGAAAATAATATCAATAACACCAAAACAAATCCTGTGATGTAAGGCAGACGATCTGTACATCACACCCACCATCTTCTTACTTGAGTTTTCATCTGTCAGCCATGGGGACCATGGTAGGCATCAACCCATCAATATTACATCCAGACCCAAACATAAGCATTCCTACAACCTGTAATAATCTTCATTCAGGAATCTGACTTGAAACTGTCATTAGTTGGAAGCATCCTTACGATATTGTAATGCAGGCTGACAAATGAAAAATAAGTCTACTCATTCTCTCCTCACACCAAACCATGAAACACCCTTAGAACCATAAAGTGTCCATTGACTCTAAAATTATAAGAAGGCCAAAGCCCTCACTGAACTATCTTGATAGGATGAGATATAGCAAAGGAGGCAATAGTTGGTTTAGACAAGGTACAAGAAGTCTTGCTTCCATTTTAGTCAGTGGTCAACCATTCATAGACTTCAAAGAGAGAAGAAGCAGACCCTGAGCGCTGATTTAATCTCTGTGACCCCATCCTTCTGATTGCCTGGAGAAAATCAGTCACGAAACTTCATGGCAGACTCCTGACAGGATTGGTAGTTCGTGGTGGAGGAATATATCAAATCAATATTTTTGTTCATTGTAAGAGAAAATACCATATTGAAGGAGAGGAGAGGAAGTATATAAACTGTTGAATATAAAATATTATCTACTGTTCCATTGCCTGTTTAACCAGTTTATCAAATATTCCATTAGAAATAACTTCTCTCATTTAAAGTACACTTTATATAGGGGTCATGTATACTATTTTTTTACAACTTTGCCATTGCTAGTACAGCATGCTGATCATTAAATCACTCATTTCTATTTGATTGATAGGAAAGATGAAATATCCACAGAGAAAACAGGTGGCAAAAAGCTGGAAGACATTCCTTCCATTTCTACAGGTAAAATCAAATCTGCTTGCTGTGCGTCTGCCCATTAAATAGAATTGCTAAAAGCAGTGATTCATAGATCTTAGAAAGCTGTAATTTAATGAATGTAGTAGAAGCATGACAAGTTCAACGAAGTACGATGAAAATGCTTTAGCAAAATCTTCTATAAGAAGAATTTTTCGATTTCCTTACAGCATGTCTACTACTCAAATGTAGCATTCCAGGTTTGTTTCACTGTCTTTAAAGGCATATGTTTTCCTAGTTTCAGGAGAGTAAAGCTAATTTTCTTCAGGAATGTTATGAAATAACATTTAGCATATCAGCTGCTGCATTTTGTTAGCCAAAATAAGCAAGCAGATGAAAATGAAGAATTACTTTAGCCAGAAAGTCACAGTGATGTCACAACATTAATTGGAGCAGATTATTCCAATCAGACCTACCAACACTGTTGTGTACTACAGTTCTTTAAAATGATGTTAGGAATTTATTAAGTGATAAAAATCTGTAAACATGAGCATTTTGGTTCAAGGAGGAAACATACTGCACAAATGTTTTTATGAGGGCTAAATATGATGGAATCTTATTAATTGCGACTTCCAGCATGGTAATTTTGCCTTTAGGTAGAAAACTCTGTCAAAGCCTGTGATTACTTTAAATCGAGCCCTAAAGAAAGGCGGCTATCATAGAGACAAAGATGTCAATTGGCAAAATCAAATTTAGACATTTTGTGATATATAATGCAGTGTGAGAGGAAATGATCAAATATTCTTATTTAATTCACACAATTTCGTTGATGAATAGTCGGTGCAATTTTTGCCTTTAGTAACACACATGAAATGCTACTGATGTTTTCACTTCGAAAGAAAGGTTGCCTATTGTACAAAAAGTAGCAGCTTTACCCATGCCATAAATGATGACCACCTTTCACTGGTGCGGGCTTGTGCCCAAACACACCCTCTGTAAGCAAAGCTTCTCCAGTGAGCAGACACCCGACCAACACAGAAAGGGGAAGATTTTTGATGTGCGAATCTGTTCTTGCCTGATTTTATTTTAACTTCCCCCAGGCTCCCCTGGCATTTCCCTCTCTCCATATGCACCAGTACCTAACGGTACGCTGCTGAACGAAATTGTTAACGACACGAAGACTCCAGTAAAGGTGAGGGCAGCCTATTTTCCTATCCCACTTTTTCACTCTCCTCCTCTTTTTGAGCTCAGCTAGCAGAAAAGAGAAAGAGGGGAAGCCTTATAAACACTTCATGCTTATAAACCATGAGGGCTCCCCTCTGTTACTGCTAGTAGGACTGAAGGGTTTTATTAGCAACTTTTCTGTACTGGAATAGTGCATGATGTTTCTTGCATACGTGGTAGAAAGTATCAAAATATGGCAACCAGCTTTTAGGCAGACTTTTCATTCATTTAATAAGGGGCCTGCTGCCTGTTTTGCACCATTTTGTAACATTGTTCTTCATCAAATAATGTAAAAATGCACACCTTCTGAGCTTTCCACAACACAGGGGACAGGACTGCACCTTCTCTGTCTTCCTCCTGCCAGACAGCCAGGAAAACAGGGAATCTCTGCTGCTGTCCCCTTGGAGCAGCCGTGCAGCATGGCGCCGGGCGCTACCCCCTCGCTGCAGGTGAACAGCAGCTACCCTGGTCCGCAGGTTGCGTCTGAGATGGGGTGGGGGTGAGAGAAGGGGCTGTTCTTTTCCCTGTCCTGGCTGCTGCGCCTGGGATGGCAGGGAGGTAGCCCTGGCCTCAGCGCAGCCACATGGCTTCACGGAACCTTCTGGAACATCCCTCTGGAGAGAGACCGAGGCCTCACCAGGGCCCGAGGGCTGCGGTTGGGCCCTGCCACCGAGAGGCCTCAGGCAGGAGCTGCGCTCTTGCGTTTCCCCTCCATTTTGTTCTGAGGTGTTTTTTTTTTCGCTTTCTAAAAAGTTTGCCTTTCTGGAGCAACTCCTCAAAAAGCCACTCTGGGGTTCTTTTCATTGTTTGTGTGTGCTGGCTGTGGGAAGAGGCTCTTGCCACCTCCTCCCCACTTGGGTGAACTCAAGGTCTCAACGCTGCCACTGAGAATTTCGCCACCATTCTCCATCCTGCCTCTGCAAGCTTCTCAGCTCCAGGCACAGGAATTGCGCCAGAGTGATCCCAGATAAATACTTTTTTTACTGTCCAAAATGATTATGTCCTCAGGATCTAAGAAAGCAAATTAATCTTAATATTGTCAGCTGTGTATTGCCTACCTGTATCATAGCTGTTGGAGTGAAAGAACAGCTAGAATATGAGGGGAAAATGGTTTTAAAATCACTTATTTATGATGCTTGAGATGTACCAGGAGATCAGCTTTAACCAGTTCCTCTGTGTTATAGGTGTCGTCATTGTGTCTTGGCCCAGTCCTTTGTGACCAGACACCCAAAGGCTGGCTCCTCAAGAGTCACAGATCAGCTGTACAGAAAGTGCATATTCCTTCATCTTCTGTTTCTATGATAGAACATTACAGAATGCTGAGCCACATTTTTATATATGACACGAAACATACTTTCCTCTAAAACTGAGGCATCCTAAGGAATGACTCAGCAGAGCTGACCTACATGAAATCAATGGGTGCAGAAAGTGTTCACTCCTGTTTTACTCATTCTTTATTACGTTAACATCTTATTTTCTCCCTTATCCCCTGACACACAGTAATTGCACATATTTCTTGTTCTGCTCATTCTTGGAAGCTATCAAAGCCTAGGTGTTATGTATGGACAGATGTCGCTAGCAGCCTTGTGCCAACCCACCTGGCAGCAGAAATGGAAACCCCATCTCCCTGTGGGATTCAGGCTGATGAGTTTGCTGCTCTTTTGGGCCAGTTTCTTCTTGATCATTGTCTTGCTCTTCTTGTGTTTGTTTGTTTATCTAAGGTATAAAAAGCCTGGCTGAGTGTAGAGTTGTCCTTGAGCAAATAAACACACAAAAAAGTGTTTAAAGAATACAGAATATGTAAGTACTGTTAATAAGCATACACATGCAATGTACATGCAGTAAAGAAAAACTTGTTTTGTGTTCCAAGACCTTCATATTTTTGACAGGCAAACTTTATAGTACTCTGAAAGGTTTTATTCAGAAAAAAAAAAAAAGATTTTTTGCATGACAAAATACTATCCCTGCATTTCACTGCCAATGTATGTGTTGACATTAGTAAGAGGATTTTTGAAGAAGGACTGAGAGATTGGCAGAAGGCAGGAGTCTCCTGGATGGCCTCTCTGCATCACCTCTTCAGGCACTTGCGTTCCAAGATTTGAAATTTGAATCTCACCTCTGTTTGTGAATAAGGAACAAGAGATTCCTTCTGATCTTAAAACTACCAAATATGTAACTTTATATCTAAGATGACTTAGGAAATCTTTCTGAATACTTAGTGGCTTTCCTCCTTGTGGCCAGCACATCGCAGCCTACAAATGAATTGGCTTTTGGAGTTTGAAATTATTAAAACAAAAAACTAGTAAGTGTAGGCCAGAACTGCAAACAGTGTTGGGAAACAGCAAACAAAATAGCAGTAAAGTCAACTGCACAGGAAAGCTGTAACACAGGTAGGGATATTTCTACTTATCAGGTAAAACCAAATGCAAACGTCTGAACATGAAACAGTAACAGAGAGTCTGGCAGTCTGCTCTGAATGATCAGGAGTTTTCTGACAGTAGGATACTAACCAGCTTTTAGCATTTGCTTGTCACTCTCCTTGATGTCACACACTTTCCTCCAAAGTGGCAAGTAAAGCTAGGTGACTTTAATGATGATGGAAACAAGAAGACCCAGTAACACTCTCTGTACAGCAAATGACTTGATTCTCTTCATCACCTTCATTTATGCATATCAAAGGCAACTCTCAAGTCACAGTAGTAGCAACTTGTTTGCAAAGGCAGAAAAATTAAGCCAACAGATGTAGCTTGGAACTTTTGCCTTTTGTAGTACATGGTTCAGAAAGTTCTTTCGGGGACGGGCTTAAAAGGGAATCCTTCTACCTATTATATACTGGAATGTGGGGCAAAAATCACTTAGTTTTATTTCTCCTCTTTTCCTCTCCTCTTCTTTTTCCAGGAGCTGGGAACAAATACAGTTCCAGAACTGCCTGTGGAGCAAATGGTAGAATTCAGTGTCACTCTCACTGATCAGGAGTACACAGCGGAACTTAATGATCCCAACTCCCCGCAGTACCGACAACTAGCTGCCAAATTTCAGCTACAGGTAAGGAGGCTGAGTGAACACCAAAACGTTGGCTTTGTACCTTGGCTGAGATTCATATTATGAAACTACCTTCACCATGAAACAGAATTATAATCTGCTGCCCTCATTTGCAACAGATAATTCCTGTTGCCTCAAGACCTTCAGTTTTCCTTCATGTACAGGCAACTTTTCACCTGGTTTAGGCCATCTGTTCAGCTACCAAACTAAGAAGCCAACATCTTTGTCAGCAATAGAGCCTCAGATAACTGATGAACAGAATAATTTTAGGAATACCATTTGGGCTTAATCAGGAATTCATGGACAGTACTTTGTCATAATTTAATTTCTACAATAAACCTAATGAGAAATGTAATATAAATGTTAAAAGTAATTAGCTACTGTTGTCTGAACTATTCTTCAAAGGACTTCCAGGCATTTTATTGTGCATTGCCACAGTTTCTGTAAGAACTGGGACATCTGTGGTATTTTATTATAATTCATAATAGTAACTGAATGTTCAGCTTAATAGATAGCAGTTAATGACTTGAGGATCCCAAAAGGTTTTCTTAGTAAAATTAACTAAAGCTTCTCATCAGTTTCACAAGCGTTCCTTAGTGCAAGTTATTTCACTATCCTTGTTCAGTTTCAGATAGGCATAGAAAAATTGTGAAGAATGTGCTGGCAGAGCTGATAAAAAGTAACTTCTCCAGAGATTTACAGTATTATCCTTGAACAGAACTGTCTGCAGACTTTGTTTACTAAACATATAATGGTGTAATTCAGCAATCTGATTTTTAAGTTATTAATTTAATTAATAGAAGGGTGAGAAATGCAGTCCCTCAACTGTTAAATTATTTTCCATTGTCATGAAATTTTGTCTGTCTACTTTAAAGAGTCCAGAGCTGTTCTGAACATGCAGTGTTGAATAGAAAATGATTTGTAGTCCAGTACCATGAAATACACCTGATATGCTTTCCTCCAAAGATAGACCATGAAGAAGGCAGAGGGTGATCTTTATACAAAGCAGTTTTAAAAGGGCACTGAAAGGGTGAGAGTGAGGAGTTTTATTCAGAATTAAAACCTCATCCTACTACATGAGCTCCTGTACAAATTCCAGAGAAGCCCTTACAAAGGCTGGAGCCATGAGTTCCAAGCTCAGTTTCTAATTCATTCTAGGACATGGCAAAAGGGAAAAGCTGCAGCAGACATTACACTGCAAATATTTAGAATTACATCTGTATACCATAACAGACATTTAAAATCACACAAAAAACAGAACACAGATTCAGATGCTTATGCTACTCAATGAATAAAGATTCATTTAGCAAAATGAATTTAGGGAAAAGGAAGCTACATATGTGCGTACAGTTAAACGAAAGCATCAACTTCATTATGATATAAAGAGAACCAATGAGGGACTGAACAGAGCCCATGCCAAGAGTCAGCTGGAAGTGCAGGCTAAAATGGGTTTCAGTTGCATAAACATGGATATCTGGTGCCATTTTAGGTGCCCCACGTTATCCAGCACAACTGCAAGGACCTCTCAAATATGAGAGCTGCACTCTTTTAAACCAGCAACTGAGCAGAAGATGACCTTAATGCATCTAAAATCATAGTGCTTGACTAAGTTTAGGAAAACTAATTGCATCCTAGTGATTTAGGTCCTTAATCTCTGTTACTTTGAGTGAACATTAGTCACATGAATAACTTTTAAAGTCTTCCCATGATCTAATTGCTGCTTCTGCACCATCTCTACTAAGTCAGACTAAGAACGAAATGAAGTATTTAGCTCAGCACCTTTCCTACTGTCCTCTTGTAGGAGATGGGCAAAGTGAGTGTAGATGGTAGGCCATTTTCTGCACTAGACTTCAGCTTCTCCTCTGCTTGGTGCAAAGAAAAAGCCATCTAGGCTGATACAGTGGGGCTGATACCTAGTATTGTGACTATATACTGATCTTCTGCTACTTCTTCACCTCACTTACACTAGAGATGCAGAGAAACCTCTGGGTCTGACTGCCCATTCCCTACCTGTTCTGACAGACTGTCACACATGAATGGATGAGTTTTAAATGTATGCTGGGTTTGAACAGAATTATATAGCTAAGGAAGAGGAAAGATCTCCATATTAGTCCATATACTTTTTAAGTGATATGATGAATCAAAAGGACATGATTCCTCAAAAGGCTTTTTCTCTTCTTTTCAAGAGCTGAGTTCCCTCAACTCCACAGGTTTTGCTCGCAGAATGAAAGGCTTAGACAGTGTGTTGCCTAGTACTTAACATGACCAGGAAGTGAATCAGAAAGGAATTGTGGATCTGTGTGTTTAAAACAAATCCCTTTCCTCTGACATAGTACATGTACATGAAATATTTCATTTGACTTAACTGTATAAATGTTGCTACAGTTGGAAAAGACTAAGATCTACAAGCTGGATCTCAAAATGTTAATTCTTGAGGTGCTGATAAAAACACTTCTTATCCTGAAGTCTGAAAAATTTATATAGAATTCACTTTTTCTGCTCATTGTTTATTCTTCATATTGCCTCTTCTATTCAAAACCACGTAACTGTACAATTTTCTACATTAGAATTAAAAATATATAAAGTTATTCTATTTGTACAAGACACTTAAAACTGTTTAATTTATAAATGATTTGTCAAATAATATAAATCTATCTGCATTTGGTTAATATTTCTAAATAATTAACAATTTACAGTTACGGTAACTTGAATCACAAAATTATTCATGAACCAATACTGCTGAAAATAAGAAAGACATTTGATTCATATTGTTTGTATTATGAACAAGATTATCACTGATATACGTAATTAAATAACTAAAAACATCTGTATTTTGTATTTCATTTTGCTTATTAACAGGTAATATAGGCAGCATATACAAACCAAATATTGTGTTTAAGTTGAGCAATAATGATATCACAAAGAGGGCAGTTGAGAGCATTTGCTAAACTCTTTCTGAAATATGAAAAATATTGTCCAGGTAGTCAACCTGTGCTTACTTTTTAGTGTTAGAACTTACACTGAATTAATGATTTTATGATTTTTTATAGATGCAAAAAATATTTGAGAAACTTCCAGGATTCAAAGAAATCCACGTATTAGGATTTAAGTAAGTAAGAAAACAGGAATCATTTTTCTATTGTTTACTAGGGTTCTTCTCTTCCTTCTTTCCCTCCAACGTGAAGAGATCTATATAACAGCGGGGTGTGTATTGCTATAAGTAGTTTTCTGGGAACAACAGAGAGACAATACAGAGAGAAGTGCGAACACACCCCAAGTGAGGCTATGAGGTTTTGAATTACTAAGCAGAAGCAGCTTTGATTCCCTGATGAGTGAAGCAATCAATAAATCCTTTGAAATTGTTTGCTAGCAACGTTGTATTAAGAATTTTCTTAAAAGAGAGTTAGGAGTATGGATACTTAGGTGGCTTTTTTGTGTGTGTGGATCCTGTGCCCTTCATGGATCACAGTGAAGGTGCCTTGGCAAGAGAAGGTTGCAGGAGGATACACGTCCATACATATGAATGCTTTCCACTAGGTGTTTCCCAGGTGTTTCAAACAATTAGAATTGTTTCATTCAATTTGCTTTCTGTCTTGCCATTATTTTAGTGTTAGCTTCCTTGTATGTATACTGCTAATTCAAGCTACTGTGTATTTTTTCAATTGAGAATCTACAGAGGAGGGGGGGATCAAAAACTGAGAATTTGATATGGTTATGCTTTTATAGATAAGAGCACATTATGTAAAGAATCAAGGGAAAAACAAATTACTAATAGTAGGAAATAACATAAAATTGAAAGGGAATAAAGAGCAGGAAAATAAGATGTAAATTGATGTGGGCTTACGGCACAGCATCAGGAACATTCAGTCCTTCCAGTAATATTTAATACACTTTGAAGAACATTCCTGTCACCATGCAATTTTAGACAAGAGTATACGTCTTCCTAGCTTTTCTCTCTGCAAAAATTGCTGGGGAAAAGAAGACGGAAGAGAAAGCAGAGTGAAAATTAGTTGCTTACTTTTTGAAAAATGAATGTGAGAAAACTAAAAGCTAGCTACTGCAGAACAAGCAGAGAAAAACTGTAGTAGTATCTCACAGTTACAACATGCAATAACTAACCTCTTTCAGCTGCAACTCCAGGAGATCTGGGATCCATTTCTGTTTAGTGCCTTGGTCTTAGGAGCTGATATGAAAGTACTTTCATCAGTGTGGAAGACCAGGATTGCTTCCCATCACCTAGTAATTTAGTTAGCTCCTGAGAGTTACAGATCAGCAAAGACAGGTGTTGCTGTCCATTCTCCATTAGCCATATTGCTGCATGCATTAGCAGCATTTCACACAAGGCAATATGGAAGGACAACATTGGAGCTATGCTAGAGAATTCATCAGGGAAAATAACAGGGCATTATATTACAGAAGGTCAACACAGGCTTGTCTTCCAGAGGTAATTAATAGGTCAAGTTACCCCCGTGACTATCATCTGAGTAGGCACCAAGTGTGGTAACTGTAATAGTTGCTACTACTGTCACAGGTGTTCATTGTCACCATAAAGACATAGATTAGCAATGACAGTGCTCAAATTGCACCATTTGTAGTGGAAAATAGGAAAGCAGATATTTCAAACTCTCAAAGTAAAATAAAATTCTTGCTTCACCACTCAAAATGGGGAGATTCCCATTGTTCAGAAGGGAAAAAATGAAATTATGGAGAGTAGGCTGTCATTTTCATACCCAGATAAAAATTAGAGATGACACATAGAAGATAAGATAAACTGTCAAAAGGTGTTTTTCATTTACTGGTACACATGAATCTTTGTCTTTCTTTCTTTTGCAATCCTTTGTCACATCCTGTCTTCTGTGATGAAATGAAGACAGAAGAAGGAAAAAGATGGGTAAGTTTCTGTAATTTGTAATTAAGATTAATCATTTTATAGCCTATCAGATGTAGATAGATATATCAATAAATGTTCTTTAATTTGAAGCGACAGCGTGAACTGATTTGTGTTCTGCCTAAGTGCAAAATCTGTTATATAAAGCAGCAGGGACAGCTTTTACCTTAATCTGAAAGGTTTGTGTAATCAGATTTTTTCAGGATGTCTCTGAAGGAAGGAAAATTATTTGACCTAAGAAAATTCATGTTTAGATGAGTAAAGATCTCTACCTGTCATAAACTGAAAGTGAAAAAAAAAAGGGAAACTTCATTTTTTAATTTTTATTTTTGATCTGCTGTTTCCTAGCTGTGTTTCCGTATACACATTATCTTCAATAGCTATGTAGAATTTGATTTGTTACCTCCATTATCAGGCCAGATAGAATGGCAAAGAGACCAGTTACTAGCTTGATAAAACACAGGGAGCTTTTGACTCGTAATACAAACAGCTATAGAGTCTTATGCTCTTGCTTAGAAGTGCTGCTAGGGAACAATTTGTCTAGCAGTTCCCACAATTTCTCTTTTACTCGTAGCTTAAAAGGAAAAATTGTCTAATGCTTTTCCTGAATTCTTGCAGTGTCATACAAATGTAAATACATAGCAAATACTAGATAAAGTGAACTTCCTCTCTCTCCAGTTATTTGATATTATAAAAAGCAACATAGTTGAGTACAAATATTTTACAATGTACTCATTATTTTTCATTTTAATTAGGTGAATTTACCATTTATGAAAAATGATATATTAACAATTGTAAAAATTTTAGCCTTCTGTTAAACAAATACATCTAGGGAGAAGCTGTACACATTCATTTGGACTTGGAAAAGCTAACTCCCATTGTGATATGTGATTTTCTTTCCACATTAGCTAACTTACTTGCTGTTCTTCAAAATGAGCCAAAAGTTGCCCAGAAGTGATAGCATTTTTGCTTATTTGCAGTTTTATGAATTTTTTAATCCCTTTTCATAGGTTCCTGTATAATTAATAGGTGATTATGGCTTCTAAGAACCCCAGCATGCATTTATAACCATTTGAACCAATAATCATTGACTTCAAACTGTATTACGAGTTCTACAGGTCTCTGAGTAGTCACATTAAACTGGATTATGTTAGAACATTTTTATAATTTTTGATATTGGAATTTTGATTAAAAATTATGAGTAGAAGAAAAAAGGTTTAAATATAGCAAAAGTAACTGGAACATGACAGTCTCATTAGAAAGAAGTCTATCTGCCTTATTTTTACAGAAGACAGTATGTTATGCTTGCATATACTTTTGTTTGTTTGTAAAATCAGTCCTCAGCCAGTAACTGATTTTGATGCACTGGGCATTTTTTTCACCTTCTCCTTGCAGATCAAGCAGCACTATAGCACGATATGTGGTAAACTTTGAGAGAGATGGCTCAGAAATCAAAAGCACGGCAGATGACATCTCAACTATTGGATCTAATATGGTTGAAAATGAAAAAAATCCACTTTCTCCAAAGGAAGAGATGGAGATATCAGCAAGTAAACTCACCGTAACCGACCTTCAGCAACTGGTTGCCATCGCACTCCATGAAGACCAGTCCCTGCCAATGGATCTTGGAACACTTCAGTTTACTGATGGTCAGTAGGCAGGCCAGTGCCAGGCACAAGTCTGAACCTTGTCCTTTCAAACTGATGCAATTTCAGTAAGGTCTCCTTTGCTTATCTAAGAGATTGTTTCCATTTGATGTATCCCATTCTCCTAAGTGTTGCATGGCATCCGAGGGATCCACACATCTAAGTTAAATTTTATAGTAAATTGTGCCTTTATACAGCTTAACTTCTAATCACATTGGAGGATCTGTTTCTTGGTTGGTTTTTTTTTTAGAAAAGCTGAATATTTTACACACTAAGACAAATAAGAGGAGAAGGGAGGAAAAAAAAAAATGAATTTTCAGTATATTGTTTAAATTTCCCAGTATGGACAGTCTCCTTTCTTTAATAAGACAAAAGTGAGGGCTTCCTCTAAGATAAATTTAGCTTTCTGAAAGCTAAGTCTCAATTGTAAGCAAGACATCTAACCTCCCACTGAAGTCAGAGACAGACACCTTGAAGAGCATTTGCTCCCAAGCTCAAATCTGTGGTGTGAATCACACTGTAAAGGTGCATTTTGCACTCTGAAACACAGAAAGAATGTAGACGAGAAGAAGAGTGTGAAGACCCCCAGCAGAAGGTTGAAGGGCTGCACGCTGTTCAGTAACCCAGCTAACAAATATCCCTTCATAGCCCGTCGATTGTTCTTTTCAAAGCTAGCATAGCCCTAGTTTTGGGGAGGTCAGCTAAAAATGGGGAACATAATTTAAAATATTTTTTCATAGATATATTTACCAAACTGTTTTAAAACATGCACCAAATTTTAGCTGTAGTGTTTCATTTACAGACAGCAGCATTTTATTTTCAAAAAAAAATACTTACATGAACTAATACTGAATAAAATGAATAAAATGTATTAAGAATTTATTAAGAATAAAATGTCATATTTTAATGTAGATTAAAAGTCCCATGAAAAAATTTCATGGATATGGAACACTTTCATAATAACTATTTTAATCAAGTTTTTCCCCTCTAGTTATTTTTAACAACCAATTTTAGAAAAACAGCTTGCATGCAAGTATGTTCAAAGAGCTCTTCTGAGGGGGTGAAGGGAACAAGTGGGCACTAAAACCAAAACACTGAGAGTAACAATGGTGTGGACTCTGGGTAAAACTGAAAGAATTTAGGCTTAATGAACAACACAGCATAATGACTCATCATAGCCCATGCAGATTTAACTGAGCGGTTCATACTTCAGCTGATTTTAAGCACTGATCCATAGTTCAGCTCTCTGCAGATCTATCCCATTTATACTAAATGAAGAGTACAAAGAATACTCCATATAAAGTTCCTGTTTTCCTCATAATTGTCAGTTTAAATGAAAATGTATGCCTCTTTCTTCTTAACATGGATTTTTTAAAAGTAATTTTTTGGTGAAGAATAGTTTGAATACTGTTGTTTTTTTTTTAATGAGTTGATGTGTTTTGATCAGTCTTCAGTGTGCCACTCCTGAAATACTGTGCACGCTGTTTCTATTTTTTCTTTTTTTTTTTAGAATCTCTTATACCACCTAGTGATTTGGATAATGATATCCAGGCCATGGTCACTATTCCTCTGGCAGGCCCTGATTTGGTAAGTTAATACTGATTGTTATATTTATTTGTTTCTCCACAAGAAATAAAATTAAACAGTGTTAAGATGTACATAAATATACAGAAAAATGCTTTTATGCTAAAATACATATTTGCCTTTTATAAATGCTAAAGGACTAAAGTTGTGGTGTTATACTGCAACAGAGATACTGTTTAGAGCATTTACAGGTGAATATTACTGCTTGATTTTCTGATTTTAATTACAAAGTAAACAATGTCTCACCAGTTCCGTAGTACATCTCAATGACAGAAGCACAGCAATTGACAGGGATAGTGAAAGTTATCTTTCTTTAATCATTTTTAAAATTATAGTCAATGTGATCAGGATCACATGCACGTGCCAAACATTTTAGACATCCCGTGACTTCATGTTAAGTTAGCTGTTTGCAAGCTTCTGTGGCTAAAGATTATTGGCATTTTTAGTAATGAAACTTCAACATAATAATGAAAGATGATTTTAAAAAAATTTTTCAGGAGGACTCCATGAGTGTGGAACTCCCACTAGGTTACCCCAGCCCAGCAACAGTGGACCAAACAGGAGACATCTTGGTCAATGAATTTACAACTGGAATCACTGTGCTAAGTGGAGAGATCAGTGCCCCTGAAGACTTTAACAATTTTGTTTCATCTGAACCTGTGTTCACTACCAAACCCTCCAGAGAGCCATTTCAGGACAAATCTCCTCCAGACACAGAAGATATCGCTACTGACCACCAAAGTTTCACAGTGCCTTTCAATGCTCTGGGTAGCACTAGCAGTTCTCCAAAACCAGAGGATTCCTATTTGCCTCCTCCAGCAGATGATTCCACTAGCAATGACTTAATCACTGACGGGTACAAGTCTCCAGCAGAGCGGGCTACCACACTGGCAGTTTATACCACGGGGAGCTTCACCCTACCTAATCTCCTGCAAGCCGGAGATGAGAATAGTGAAGCTGAGGAGAAGAAAGAACTGACTGATCTCACAGAACCACCTTTCAAGGAACCTGACCAAGGTAGTCTGTCCGGACAAGGTAAGACACAAAAGATTTTTTCATAAGAGACAGTAGCAGAGATCCAACTGTTATTACATAAACAGTCATGTATATGTACAATAAGCATTCCTTTCAGTTGTGACAGAAATTTTTCTGGACTATCAAGGGTGAAAATCTACATTTCTGATACTCACTTCAGGAAAAATCCTAATGTACCTGACTTCAAGGTTGTCAAAGCAAAAACAAAAACAACAACCAATGCCTAATGATAAGGCACACTTGCTACAGGGCATTACAGTTGGTAAAAGTTCAAAAAGGCAGAGAAAAGAGACGTAAAAAAATATTCTGGTATTTAAAGCATGGAAGGTAAATTACTTTGGGTTCTACAGACAGATCTAGATGATAGCAGCAAGACTATAATGAAATAATTTATTCCAAGCAAAGAGTACCACAGGTCGGAAAAGTTTGCATATCTACAGGTCTGATGAATGAGAAAAACTTCTTAAAATTTCTGGTTTTGATGACTGTTGATTCAGTTTTATCCACACAGTAGGGCTTTTTAGAGGCACCTAGATACATGAGAAAAAACACATAATAAATCAAAAAATATATATACATATATGTGTCAGGGTGGAGAAAAGTCTGTATAATTTGGCTTTTAAAATGAAAAATACATGATAAGCATGTTTCCCAGTTATCAGAAAGTGTTCACCCTGCAGATGAAAAAAGTACAAAGATATTCAGGTTGTCTTTAGGGCACAGGCAAATTAGACTTTCCCCTAGAACAGCAAATGCAACAAGGCTGCTGCGTTCATCATCACCACCAGCAGCTCGGAAAGCTACGCCAGACACTGCGGAGAACTGTGGTGTGGGGGTAACTGGATTGTATGGGGCAGCAGCCTCCACTGGCAAAGCAGCCAAAGCACGGCTCCTGCCATTGCCCTTGATCTGTCCCAGCTCTTGTCTGCTCCCTTTCCTGGTACCCAACCTGGCCTCACCAACTCAGCGTTAGGTTAGTAAACTTTAATTTTGCTTACACTTCTAAGAAGCCTGTGCTAGCTGTGAGATGTAAGAGGTTGCTACAAACACACGGGACGAATTAGTACTTTGATGAATACTCAGATGTGCTTTGTCTCCGATTTCTTACTGACCCTCTCAACAGAAAAGCAGAGGGTAGGTAAGAATTTCACAGGAATCAGCAGAATGCTTTGAAGTCCCCATGTAGCCTATAAGCAATACTAAAATATTTGCAAAGAACGAACAAAAAACAAATTCAGTGGTAGACTTCCCACTAACACAACCACACTCAGTGCTTCTGAATCTCAAAGAATGTCATCCTCAAAGCCTGTATGTTTGCTCCCTGCTTCAGGGAAGATACCTGCTCTCATAAGAGGCTCTACTCTGTCCCTGTTCTGCCAGCTCCCTCCTTGCTCAGCCCTTGGCCTTTCATGTCCCATCCTGCACATCAGAAGCCTCTTGGAGTGAGCATAATGAACCCTCCTCCCTCTTTCAAGATGTTCCTTCTTGACCCAGCATGCCCAGAAACAGCAAGAAGGCACATTCATCCCTGCTGCCTGCCTGCAACCAGGCAAACAGGCTTTGTTTGCATAGCTGATCGAAATACCCCACCGAGTGGTGACAACATCCTGCGCGACGAGCCCACACAGCAGAACTGTGAGAGGGCAGAATGCCCATGTAGTGTACTGTCTGCAGTAATGTTCTTTCTGGATCCAGTGAATCACAAGACTGGCATTTTATAGAATAAATAATGTAAAGGCTGACACTTGGGATCATACACTAACCAGCTCCAGACAGGGAAGAGCATAGCACATTCCATGGTCATGTTGTTGTACCTGGTGGTTCATGTACTGAACAAAACTCCCTGTTCTATAGTCTTGCCTTTATACACCAAGTTCTGAAGTGAGAGAAAAGCAAGTATTTTCTGATTAGCAGAGTGACTTAAAGATCAGAAAACCACTTCTTATAAGAGTCAGTTGTGAAAAGTTCCTGAAAATAAAGTTTATGATAAAAAGTGTTAAACACAACTGTTTTCAAACTCACGCTGAGAAGTCTTTTAGTGCTATTGATAAAAGCACAGGATACTTTCAAATAAGCATACAGCACACCTTTAAATAATATTCATTATAACTGTGGAAATGTGATATATTTGCAGGGGGGGAAAAAAAGTCATATGTATTTTTCATTTTATTCATACGATGAGTTAGGGATTTGGTGTTATAAAAGCCACATAAAACCAGATATCTATTTTGCTGTTTGCTAAATAGCTGAAAAACCTGGCAGCCTAACAGCTCCAAATGACTGAAGAGAAGAAGCAGAGGGTATTTGGCTCACCAAAAATACAGAGCAACTTGCGCTGAAGATATTCGTTCCATTCTTCTTATTCAGATCAAAAATTATAAAGAATTTGTTTATTGCAATTTATTATAGTTACTGCCTGACTGTTTTTCACTGAATGAGAGCAGGGATACAGGAGACGGACGTTTCTCTGGCCCCATGGTTCAACCTTGGTTGATTGTTGCTCAGTGCTAGTGTGGGACCACAGTTCGTTTGGCTTTTGCACAGGCTGTGATAAAATGGGGATGAGATTCTGTGTTTCTAAACGATCCTCAGAGACAATACATTGCATAGTTTAATGAGTTTCAATGTCATCGGGCAAAATATCAGGACCTAGGGAAATTTTAGGAAGGATAACACAAATGGAAACTTCACTGCTTACTAACCCAGATTTCTTCAATAAATTTTTCTCATGTAATTTGAAAGTCAGTAAAAAACTACATAAAGGTTTTTCTTTTTCCTAAACCCATTATTGCTAGTGCCCAAACAATATGGAATTGTTCACTTAAAGAGGTGTGGGTCTTCTGTAAATGCAGCTTTGATCCTGTAAGCACCTGATACTGACCCTTTAAACACCATTGCACATTTGGGTTGCAACCTGTCAATCTGCAAAACAGAATGAACTGTCTAGAGCTGTAAAAAAAAGCTTCCCCAATATAAGGTCCACTATCTTGTTCCTCCTTGTTGAACACAAGCTATGTCTAAACCAAGCACTAGAATGTAAGAATTCCATCATCATCTCTGCAACAGAGTAGAAGGAGAAAAATTACTGTTCCCTATTTAAAAAGAAGGGATGCTGTGTTAGCAACAACTGTAGTTATTATATTTGCATAAAATCTTATAGTACACAAAACATACTGCATGCTTAACAGAAGAGAGATGTTGAAAATTTATTTAATGAGCTCTTAAAAGAGTAAATAGTGTATACTCTTTAAAACTTTTTCTCTTTGTGTAGCTTTTTCTATTCTGGAAGTCCTCTGTACAGCATTCCCTCTACTCTTTGATTTCCCTAGATGTTGTATATTTTGTAGGAACTGATAGACTTTGATCTGGAAATTCAGGACTGAACAACATTTATGGCTGAGGTTTTATTAAAGTCAACAGTGTCCGTGATACTAATTTTTATATGGCAAGCAGAATTCCTCACTAGCAGGTACTGAATTTTTCACATTTTGTGCCTGGCTGCTTTTCATAGTCACGATTCTTAGTAAAAAATTTTGAAAAAACAAACCTTTTAACTGTTGCTGGTATGAAACAGCAGGAACTACTTAGACAGTGCTGTATAAGGTTGGACAGAGGGTTAGGGTTTAAACAGTTTCTGGCTGTTCTACTACATAAATTTCCAGCCATTTCCCCACCCTGCAGTCCAGAAGATTGAGCAAATTTTCTTCATCACATGTTAGAACTTTAAATTCACTCTTCTTTACCATGAAAGGAAGAACTGGCTAGCAGAAATAACATAGTTTGAGATTCTTTTAGGTGTCCTCATCAGCTGTATGTTCCACATAGACTTTATTGCACAGGTTATCACATATGTGTAACTACAAGATGAACATTACTACAGATTCCTGAATACTGAATGTCTACAACCCACACCAACTACTTTAATTGTGGCTAGCTGAGATCACTGAGCAAAGCAATAAAAAAAATTCTTTCACAGCTCCCCGAAAGATAATCAGACTCAGCCTCACACACACAAAACTGCATACAAGATGTAGGAAGAGTGAAAAACAGATGAGGGACAAGGAGTCAAACCATGGAGGATGGGATTTATCAGGCTTGGGCAGACAGTGGGAGGAGTGAGCCAGGAGCACATGTGAAGCTTCTTTCAGATGGTTCTATGCTCATTCTGGACAGTGATGTTGTCCATGGGCAGTGAAGAGCAGGGCAGTGAGGATGACAGCTGTGCTGGTCCAACGGTGATGGCAGTTACTCCACCCCTTGAAGTGGCCCAGAACTACTAAGAAGATGCTAAGCTGTCTTTAAAGTAACCCTAACATTTGCATTCCGAATTCAGTTTTGAGATTTCTCAATAGAATTAAGAGAAAAACCCTGGTACAAATTTCCAGACCTCTTACTGAAAAGTTCTGAAATGCCTGGGTCAGACACTGTGGTTTAAACATTTGGCTACTCAAAAAGGTTTTTCTTTGCTATAGCACCTTCAAAATCTAAGTTATTTTCATTTTGCATTTACAAACTGTGCAAAAATTCTGCTTTTTTCTACTGTCTGAGATGATACCTGCTCAGTGTTCTCAGCATTCCTCTTTCCTCTTCATATATATTTCCCCTCTGGAGGTAACTCACCAATATCTTTTCTGTATGGTTAAATTTCTTCTCCTTCTCTTTGCAGTCTTCCTGTGACTCTATCTAAAAGAGCCATTCAGAAGGAAGCCACTTGCATAATGTATTAGGCAGACTGTTTTTTCAAAAAGACCAAGAAAATTTCAGCATCAAAACAAATGCAAGCAGTTGTATAAACACATAAAGAGTTCAGGAGGTCTGCAACAACAATAATGATACACTTTTACTTCACAGTAAGAAGAATTTTAATTTGTGTTTGTTTTAACTGTAGCTACTAACAAATTATACAGTCCAGGTAAATGGTTATCCCAAAATCCTGACCATCATGGAGGAAGCGATATTTCTGGAGAAGTTATTCCGGAATCATAGGACAAAATAAAGCTAGCAGTAAAATCCTTCAGCTATCCTGCTGTACTACATCTCAGTCTCACCAGCCTGGATCATCCTCAAGCCCTCAAGAAAGACTCTAAGAGTAGAAGACTGTGCAGGTGTATCACAGAGTTTATTTCTGTGGGAAAAAGTCACTGATGAGGTGTAAATTGTGGTCACATCTCTGTATGTGTAACTGATAAGAACCTCATTAATTTCCATAATTGCTCTCATGCTCACACAGCCTTGTTGTGAGTGGTCCCCTTTGATATCTTCCTCCTGCCTAACAGTTAATTCCGTTGTGCTCTCTTCACTTGCTACTATTGCTAAGCAATCTCTAGAAAAACTCCATTTTCTGGATGTTCGGGGATTCTTTCTGCCTCTGCTTCATCCCCAGCTGCCTAAGCACCATCTGTGCTTAGCATAGCCTTCTGCTGGGCATAACCAGCATTGTCATGGAAAAGAAAACCTCATTACTCCTTGCAAGCACCCCTCCGGATATTCCCAGGAATGGAATTCACCCATTCTTTGTGCCAGGAATGCTCACCAGTTTTTTCACGTCGATGGTTATACAAGGTAAGAACTCCTCTGTTTCCTTGCATGTTTTTCTGCATTTCTTGTGGGTTTTTTGACCATAAACTGATATGCTTTTCTCAATATTCTTCCCCATCAGCTCCTCTCTGTGTGCTTTCACTTGTTGCTTGCTGCTTCAGATGTGCAAAGAAAGCTTTCCATGGAGATGCTCCTTCAGCCTGATGCTTGGAGAAGTGAACAGGTAGGTCTAGCTACGTCATTTTCTCAAACAGTAGATATGATATTGATCAGCCCAAAAGTTATCTGTGAATTGAAGATGAAGCTGAATGCAGAAATTTCAGCAGGCCCGTCTTAGGATACATCAGATTAAGAGAAAGTTCATAGCGTGTTCACTGTTATGATAAAATTAGAATTGCATATCCAAAGTATGACAGGTATCCTGAAGAGTCCTAAGGGTATTAAAGTACGTAGTTAGCATATGGGCAAAATTTAATTTTGGAACAGCAGAGACAACCTGAGTAGAACAAAACCTGCACTATGTCTTCAAAACATAACTAAAAATGCTGAAATGAAATAACTAATCCAAGCAAAAAGTTAGGAAAGAAGCAGAGTACTATCTATTTTCCCAGTTCAACACATCAATTATTTAAATTCTTAAGTTATCAAATCACTTCAGTGTAGCTGTATAATGAAAAAACGTAACACCTAATTCTCCACCTGCATAGATAGCAGGAAGACACACCTCAGTGCTCTGCCACTTGTTCACTCCTGCTTTTGACTCTTCAGTCTCTTCCCCAGACACAGGCACACATTGCTATCCTGCTGTTTCCACAGGTGCACACCTACACCAGATGCTCATTTTCTGCACACGCACTTGGGATTTCTCTCTTCCACGGTTGTCACTGTTGCTAGTAAACTGCACTGCAACTGCAGCTGATTCTGATGTACCTCACATGCTCCCTTTTAGGCTCTCAAAGCTGACCACCCTTCAGTACCTCTGTTTTCCAAACACTGTCATTTCTCCTATAATTACCTTTCCCCTGATGATTGTCTTCTTCCGTGTTCTATGCGATTTCACTCCAAACTCATAATCTCCCTCCCTCTAAATCCACTGTAATACTCCTGACTTAAAATCAGCCCACTAGTCAAAACTTCATCTTTTCATTGGTTGCAGGTAACCCTCCAGTGCGAGTGAGGAGTAACAAATGTAATAGAGGCTTTTGTACATTCTAGCCTCCAATCCCATCTTGTATTGAAACCAATCCATGATCAGCTTTCTGCCTATGTGCAGAGACAAGTTTTAAAGCTGAAAAATAACACCTTAGTATCCTGGATAAAATTTTTTAAAAACCTGTGACAAATGAGGTGGTAAAATAAGAAAAATATTTTGAAAGAAGTAATACAGATTTTTAGGCTGAGGGTGTAAGATTACCCTTTGCCATGTAATAAACGAATGAAGCTAATCAAGTTTACACGGCATATAGTCCAGCTGGAAGAAATATCAAGTGGCACTGCTGAGACTAACATGCCCTAAATAATGCATTTCCTTCACTCATTAAAAATCCTTGGTCTTGCTAGAAATGCTGGCTTTGAGAAATAACCTGTTATGATCAAATGGTAGTAAAATTAAGATTTTCTAAAATTATTACAGTCCTCTCTTCAGAGGATTCCAAATCCTTCCAGCGTAAGAAGGTCCATTTGAGCTCAGCCTGGCAGTTATGACAGTAAATTCCTTGTTAGGGGATAACTCATGCCACATGCACCAGACAATTATAGGCAAATTTTAACTTGCATGCCGTGAATCACATCTCTGGATGGAGTTTTATACCTCTATCTACCAGCTACCGAGGGCGCTTGGCCTTCCAACTTTGATTCTCTCAGCCATACCTGAGATGCCTTACATAGATGGCACTGATGCTAATATCAATTTAAGCTGTATGTTCTTCCATTTGAAAAATGCCATAGTAATAAAATCAACAGACAAAAAGACTTAAAAATCTTAAATAGAGGCAAATTTGCAATAATATTTATATTAAATTCAATGAAGTTTGTGTTTGTGAAAACCTAGAATGTGCAAAACTCCTGCCAGTGTAGATCTCATATATTTGCACATTGCAGTTTAAGAAAAAGAAAGAAAAATACAAAAGTTCTGACTTCTGGTTGAAGATAACAGCATTTTTTTTGCTTTCTCAATGCAACTTTATAAAAAAGTATATAGAGGAAAGGACTAAACACAATTTCAGGCAATGATAGCCAGGTGTAAGTTAGAAGGAGGCAGAAGTTTGGCTCTCATTCTGTAGAATGGTCAAATCACTATGTGCGTCAGTAAGAACATGATTAAACCTAGCCTGGATGCAAACTAATTAGTTGCTTGTTCATTTTATTGCATTTACATGCTTTGGTTTCTTTTTCATTGTTCCCCAGTTGGTGGATTTTTTTAATTAAAGTATTGTAGAATACAATACTTGCAGAGTAGTGTTGCCAATAACAGATAACTGAGTCCACAGTTGAAATTTTATATATGGCCAAATATTCCTTTAATAACTGTCTTTATTGCCATGCAATTTGGAATGATTGGCTTTTGAGCAAAGTGGGAGGAGGGTATTGTTGGCATAGCAAAACTTGTCAGGGGTTGACTGAGAAAACAAGAAGTATTGTTCACGAATGACGTCTTCCTACCTGAGGATTTCAATGCGTAAGTAGTATCTTTCAATAAAACTTGCCATTGTTTTTGATTTATTTTTCTAGTGATCAGGAGGAATGAGGTTGGAAAAATACTACAGCAGTAATACATTTTTGTCCTTTTCCCTAAATTTATACATGGCCTAGAGCAGTGGCTGAAGACCTCGCTAAACTTGTCTTAGATCATTAAGAGAAGTTCCATTCTCGTCCCTGTTAAATGTCTTATTCCTCATTTCAGAATTGGGCATTAACTGCAACTCCAAAGTGAAAGAATACAAATCAAAATTATGCTGAACAGTTCTTGAAGAACTTCAGAATATGCCTACATGATACTGCAAAGCTCCAAAACAAAACAAAAAAGCAGTGTGTCTTGAGGAGAATGCATGCCTGAAAGCATCAGGACAGACAACTTTGCTGGCAATACACGGCAGGGCAGAAAAGAATACACTCAGCATTGGGTGCAATTACAATAAAAGATTCTTCCTCCTTTGTTGGGAAGGGCTAATGAAAAAGTATCAGTTTCTCTTTGTCCAGGTACACCTATTACACCTATTTAAATCCAGTTTTCTCCGCTTTTATTGACAATTTCTCTTAAAATTATTGTAAGATTAGTACTAGTTATAGCTAGTATTTATTTCATACAGAGTAGTATACAGACAGCTAACTAGATATTTTTTTCCTTGTTTTAGTTTCCCGTTATATCTGTAAGTTCTATGATCAGTGACTCTTTGTTACAGTAACAAATAATGTTTCATCTTTGTATTATCAGCGCTACCCAACAACAGTTAAGAAAAGTTAAATGCAATCAATATGTACCTTAATCCAAACATTTTACATGAGAACAATACAAGATATTAATTTAAACGCAATTTTTTGAGAAACTAGCATATGTCTTAAGACTTCTGCACCCTGGTGTTATACGAGGGTCTCTTAGGGAATTTCAAAGCAAACGTACAGCTAAAGGCTGCATGGATCCATTTTACCATACTGTGTAGTTATTGCTGGTTTTAACAGCTGCTGCCTGCTCCCTAACGACTGTGCTCTGGCTGTTATGATTCAGAATCCAGCCATGATAGATGGATTTAACAAGCCAAGTCAGCGCTAAGGCATCTGGTCCAAAGTCATTATCAATACCACTAAAACTGAAATGTATTCTTACAATGCAACATAGTGTAAAACCAGCAGGATCTTCCCAGTTAAATATTGCCTTCCATCTCTCTCACAGAGTCGCTTGTTCCATTTCAAAACTATGAGAAAAATCAAATTAGCTACATCCAGGGCACAACAGTTTTGAAGAGTAAAATACTCCTCATTCTGTGACTTTCATTCCATTAGGTCCATGATTTTCACATGCAAGTGACTATGCAATATGACAAAAAAAACACTCAGTGTTTTCTTTTTTCTTGGCCAGTCTTAAAGTGCTTATCTGATGACAAGATTTTAATAGAGTCATGGTTTTTAACTTTCTAATTTCATGTTTGTCTTTTCTGCTTTTAGGTCCTTGGGCCAACACATTACTTGAACACATATTGTGTGACTTCTGTTTTGTATTTACCATTGTGCAAACTAATAAACTTCAATATAACAAACCTGTCTGATGGTCCCATCATCTCCAAACAAATGTTGGTTTTTTTCCTATCACACAGTTGAGAAAAACAGAGAAAGTGGGTAGGGATTTGGAGGGTAATATCAATTCTGAAGGATAGGTATTGTAACCTGTCAGATTTTGTATCTAATAATTCTAAAGTAAAATAAATAAAAAATAGTATTCCAGGTTCCAGATCCTCCATTTGGGGAGCTCCAAAATTGTTACAGTGTCATGCAGGAGCATTTTTAAATTTAGATGGATGCTTCTTTATGTTTCCAGGTGTTTGTAAAGCTTTAGGTTATTTTCACACAGACTTTGTTATTTTAAACTCATGAAACACAAGTTTTTCAAATTTAATTGTAGACCCATAAACAGAGAGCATAAGGGAGTAAGAATTCTCCTGAAGCTATGGTTTAAAGCGAGATCTTTCTTATTCAGCTTTGATTTTATTCCTTCATAGAAGCGTATTCATATTTGCAAAGTCACTGCTTCTCAGTTTTGCTTCTCTGTTTACTCCATTGTCAAGTCCAGACTTCTCAGTTTAGCATGGTATCTTACTTGTTTAAGATGTATTTTAATATGATTTTACTATGGTAGTAAATAGTGCAAAACTTCAATACAAAATAGCTTACAATAAATAATACAGCAGCCTCTAGCATTTTTAACTTGTTTTCATTGTAAATGTACTTACTAATTTTCCTACTTCACAAGAGTGTTCTAGTCTCAGTTGAATCACAGCTTTATGGGCAGTCACACTGTTCTGAGCTGCATCATTCTGCTTCCCTCAGGCAGAACTTGCTGCACCAAGGGAAAAGTTGCAGGGAGTAAAAGTAGTCAGGGCTTGGCTTTGTTCTTCATGCTTTACTCTAAATCTTTATGCATCTTTGAGGAATAAGTGAAGAATTCTTTGCTTTTTATTTCTTCAGTCATTGCAGAACTATATACAACTACTGACTTCCAAAAAAAGGAATGGTAGTAAAGATCCCATAGTGAGACGCGGGTGACATCATAACTCTGTTTGGGAGCAAACATCCCAAGTCAAACACAGTCTGCTGCCCTGGTCAAATTACTCAGATAAGCACGCAAGTCGGTCAATGAGGGTTGTCCAGTTGTTACTGAATAGAAGGTTGGCCTTGATGTCAGTGTGGGGAGTCCAGCTAAAGCATCACCCTTGGAAGATTCTTTCATAACAAACATACAAAATATTAATAAGTTATCATTGCTCAACACCCTGAATTCTGCAGTGGTTTAGCTCTTCAGGTCTTGATTTTGCAGATTTTCAGAATGTAAGGTAGAATGCAATTGTTCTGAGAATAATGAGAGATGACTATCATTATTTTATCAGTATTTTATTGGGGTGCATAATACTCCACTTGTATGTCAGAATGACACTTCTTTGTGTCTTCGATGGTAAGAACATGACAAAGCACAGCTGCAAGGTACAAAAAGTTTCAGAATACACTGACAGCTTCTTACACAAGTTACACAGAGCACTGCGTGGTACTGGGGGCAGAGCTGCAGGTTTCAGGCTGCGCTGTGAAAAATTAGACTACTCATAAAGTTTCTGTCACACTACTGCAGCGGAAAAGTCAAGAGACAGAAGAATTTCTGGGACTGGAGATGGTGAAGCGATGGAGTTTGCTCCCAGTGAACTGAGGTTAACACAAGTCAGTGGAGAAGTTTGGTTGTTTACACTGAACACTGGACCTGGCTTCTGGAGAGTTCACATAGACAGACAGAATGACAGCCATAGGCTGTTCTGGATCTTCTGGCTTGGCCTTACAGTTAAAAAGACAAACTTAGTAATTATGCGCTGCAAGACATTTGTTGTGACACTTTAGGTTAATGATCCTCTTCCCTTCATTCTCTTAATCCTCATCTTACTTGTCCTCTAGTTAAAAATGAAAGACCTCAAACACAAATTTGGCACTTTATCTATTTGTCTGTACACAACAGTCCTGCATTCAGGGATTTTTTGGCATTTCAGGCACCAACAAAATATGTAAATTTGAATCCGGCTACTTGCTGTACCAGTCCATCTGGTGTTTCTATCAGCAGAGCTGCCCACAAGGAGATTCTTATCCTGCGTTATGGACCAGTCTCTTAATTGCATAGTTTTTCCTTTGTATTTTCTTCAGCCTGCACATACACAAGTACATACATATACATTGTAATACTGTAACTTTGCTATACAGAACAGTATCTGTCAGCAGACTTGGAAAATTTGTCTATTGCCAGTAGGAAATGTCAGTGCTTATTAAACTCATGAATGAAATGAAATGCCAGGCCCTCTTAATGTATAACCTTCTGGGCCTGCTTATTAATGCAAACTCACTAGAAAAATTTCCCATGACAATTTGACATTTTCCAAACAATAATTCCTTATTCATGGTCAATTAGGAGGGTTTTCCTCACTTAAAAAAAATGTAGGAGGACAAACTAATTACACAGATACCTAAAACAAAGCTGTTCAAATGGCAGCTGATTATTTCTGATGAATCAAACCTATGTATTTTACTCCCTCATTTGGGATTAAATGCCTGCATGCAGCACTCTTTTTACAAAGATTTAATATCGCAGTGCACCCAGGAGATCGCCTCTTAAATTAGTGTTTACACATCTTTGCCAACAGCAGTTTAATTTTGGATGCAAATCTCTGCTCAGCACAAGATTGTCGCACCTTGTCCAGGTAACACAAAAAAAATCTGGAGAGTTCGGTGAACATCTTTTTGTGGACGGATAAGTGGTGGCTGAGAGAGTTTTTTATCGCTGGCCGCCATTTTAACTCCATGTCATTGTTTAACCCTCAGTATGGTTGCTCTGCAGGTATATTAGAGTTCAGCATCTTATTACATGCTCTCTGTGAGTTCCCTACACCTGAATGATAGCTTTGTAGACCAAACTGTACACTGAAATGATGTATGCTGAGACGAAGAATGGCTAAATCTTCAGTGTTTGTGCTTGTAGAGGTTTCATAAAATAATTGCCTGTGTTTTTTCTGTCCTTTTGCTCTAAAAATCTCATCTACAAGGCAAACTGGATGAAGTATTACAAATAGTTGCTTTACAATGAAGAAGTTTAAGTGTATTTGGTATTCCTTTTCAAACTAATATATATATGTGCATATATATCAAACCATTATTTTAAATGCAACGAGGATATTTTTGGATTCCAAAAGTCTAGGTCTTCTTTGTTTCATCCACAGTTTTGAACTCCTTGGGATTCATTTTATCACTTGCTCATGCAGACAGTGGAAAAGCTTGGCAAAACCAGTTGCAAACCATTTTACTGCTGATTTCCACACGCCACTTGTGCGGGCATGTCTTGTAGCAGTAACGCGACACGTGTTGGACAAAGTGCACCCAGCAGAAGGGGTCAGTAGCCCCTGGGATCGAGACCGGGGCTGGGCTTTGCTCAGCAGCCTGTTCGGCGAGCCCCGTTCCGTTCCATCGTGAGGGCCTAACACCACCTCCGCGGTCAGTCGCTGTCTGTCTCAGCTGGAGAGACAGCGACTGATGAGAATCGGCAGCTTATGAAAACAGGTGATACGCGCACAGAGATCATCTTGGTATGCCCTCAAGGCCTTTTAAGTTACTTTACTTCCAATAAGAGGATGCCAGGAGACCTTTATAGTCTGTGTACAGACTATATATATATACACATAGCTATATGCCAAATGTGTAATATATGCATGGTTACTCTGCTTCAAACTTGCTGTAATTCCAAAGCCATTTCAGCATTTCTTTCTCCTGTAGTTACCTCTTTCTGAAATATAATCTGCCTAACAAACACCATCATGATTATATACTTGGTTGTCTGTTGTCATGCTGAGCGAAGGTTGCTCTGTGGAGCTGCAGGTTCATCCCATCAGTAGATCATCCTGCATTAATGCCTCAAGCGCTAATGCTAAGAAATCTGTTCTGACTTCCCCTAACTAATAAGTGACTCTCACTCCTCATCAGCGTAACAAGTAACAGCAAGAGCTTTGTAAACAGAGAACATCATTAGGCTTTGTTTTTCTAATCTGTCCGTATCCTTGATTACACAAGAAACATGAGGACATGACAAGGGAAAAGCATCTCAGGTTCTCAATGAGCATTAGGGCATCAAGCTGTGGTGCGGCGTCGGGTGTCACACGCAGCATGCGCAGCCCCAGTTCCATACCGCCCTTTGCTCTTCTCTTTTGGCTACTCTCCAGGACTGTAGAGACTAGGATGGTAGCCCTGGCTTTCTACTGTCAGCAGTGCAAATTACACATCACAGCAAATGACAGGGGACTGCACGAGTGTGCTGGTTTAAACTGGAATTTGCCACACCCACTTGTGGTCCTGCTGTGCTTCCAGATCACTGCAATCTGGCCTTGCAGTAAAGGAGGATCCACCACGTGGTCCTTTTCTGCATTCCAGCCAACGCAGATGGCTCCTATTAGCAGTGAGCTTCACAGTCTCTTCAAGAATCACCAGTACTCTAAGCTCATGAAGTGTTCACACACGCAGATGAAGGCAACAAGACTAACTATAAAAATCTGCCTTGTCCAATATGGGAAAGGGATACTAAATATTGACAGAGATCAGTGATCTTCAATAAATTAGCATCAGCCAGCTAGTGTTAAGGGCAAAATAGGCATGCCACTGCTCTGCAGTTGCCTCCACTAAAACCCTGTCTCTGAAAAACCTCGGCAGCACCCAGCTGCTACTGATTTGCTCCAATGTCCCAAAGTATGGCAAAACGTTTGCCCCTCAGCAGCAGCTGCCCAGGGCAGTTTGGGAACTGTTTGGAAGAAGCAGCTTTGGTGACTGCTCTGCTTTCAGCTGCAAGAAAACGTGGAAATCCTGCAAGAACATGGAAAAGTAGTTACATGGTCTTCTAAAGAGCGGGAGTGTCTTGCAAGGCAGTTGCCTTACAAACTTGCAATATCGTGTGCATCCAGAAAGCAGCAGATGTGCAAGGTGTCCTTTCCCTGATTACCCCTGTCAGAGTAGTCCGCATCGCCTTGTTTCTAGAATGCTTTTCCATGTGTGAACACACGCTGCTGCAGTAATAAACCCTGCTCTGGCAAGAAATTGCTCAATCTGCCTCAGCAGCCTGGTGAAATACAATGTTAGCACCTGTTACTCAATACCTGTTAAAAACGGCCTTAAAATACATTGTGCTTTCAGACAGGTTTATTTGTAATGGAATAACATTGGCACTTGTTACTGAGGCAGTGACTGCAGAAATAGAAGCAGATGCAGAAACGGTCCTTCCAGGCTACTTTATCTGAGGAGTTCTGCTTCAGACTATCCAGGCTGCTTGGAAATTGTCTCTAGAAGTGCACTTCCCCACAGAACAGACAGAAAACCCCTGGTTCTTCCCTTAGCCAAGGCACGCAAAACACTGGTAACAAATGGAAAAGCTTAGAACTGACAGTGTGAGGAGGAACCCTCCAGTAACACCATTTTACTGGTAATCCAGAGTAAAACTCACTGACCCTTCACCAGAGCCAGAACCACACTGCCCTGCTGGCAGGGTCCAACCACGACACAATGGAAAGTGTTTCCCCTTTTCAGAAAACTTTAACAGTAGTACTTGAGCACCTCAGAGAAACCAGTGAACCTCAACAATCCTACAAGGAGCTGAAGAGATTGGTTTAGATAACCAGCCATGCAAGGGGAAAATCAGGCATCTTACACAAATTCAGTGTGTGTGTTCTGAAGTCAGCAGACAGATACAGGCACTTCAAAAGGTCCAGCATGTTTGGATGGTTTTCTTCATGTGAGATAAATGTCTGTCTTGACTACAAAGGGAACAAAGATGATCGATGTAGAGGATGCATCTCATTTTTAAATGCCTTCAAGTGACATCAATACCACACAAAGGCTTGTACTCAAGACTCCCGAGGAGTTAGAAGAGGAACCAAAAAGTAAATCTAGCTATCTCACAGCCTAATCCAAGAGTTTAACCACTGGTCTGTCTATTACGTGTTTGACAATTTATTACTATTCATAAAATCATAGAATAGTTTGGGTTGGAAGCGACCTTTAAAAGTCATCCATTCCAACCCCTTTGCAGTGAGCAGGGACATCTTCAACTAGACCAGGTTGCTCAGAGCCCCGTCCAACCTGACCTTGAAAGTTTCCAGGGATGGGGCATCTGCCACCTCTCTGGGCAACCTGTGCCAGTGTTTCACCACCCTCACTGTAAAAAAAATTGCTTCCTTATATCTAGTCTAAATCTACCCTCTTCTAGTTTAAAGCTGTTACCCCTTGTCCTACTGCAACAGGCCCTGCTAAAAAGTTTGCCCCCATCTTTCTTATAAGCCCCCTTTAGGTACTGGAAGGCTGCTATAAGGTCTCCCCACAGCCTTCTCTTCTCCAGGCTCAACAGCCCCATCTCTCTCAGCCTTTCCTCATTGGAGAGGTGCTCCAGCCCTCTGATCACTTTTATGGCCCTCCTCTGGACCTGCTCCAACAGCTCCATGTCTTTCCTGTGCTGGGGGCTCCAGAGCTGGATGCAGGACTCCAGGTGGGATCTCACCAGAGCAGAGTAGAGGGGCAGAATCCCCTCCCTCGACCTGCTGGCCATGCTGCTTTTGATGCAGCCCAGGGTACAGTTTGCCCTCTGGGCTGCAAGTGCACACTGACAGCTTATTTCCAGCCCTTCATCCACCAGTACCCCCAAGTCCCTCTCAGCAGGGCTGCTCTCCATGCCTTCATCCCCCAGCCTGTATTGATAGAGGGGGCTGCCCTGACCCGGGTGCAGGACCTTGCACTTGGTCTCATTAAACCTCGTGATGTTCACACAGGCCCACTTCTTGAGCTTGTTCAGGTCCCTCTGGATAGCAAAGTATCTACTGATACTATTTATTGTTCACATATATTAATTTTATATACATATAATACTATTTATTATTTTATATCAACCTAGTTTATTAGTGTTTTATTTATCTTTTTAAACTACTGTCACTGAATCACCATACATATACTGCAACATACATAATGAAACAAACAGCAAAGGGGAAAATAATATATATGTCGCAGCTCTTCACACAAGTTTACGCAAAGTGGTAACCAGATGGGAGAAAATTCTTTCCAAGCATCTAATTCTAGTAAAATCACATACTTTGTCTTAGAGTAATTCTTTGCTGTTTTGAGAAGTGTGGTCAGCTTAGCAGAATGGGGTTAAATACAGGTATACAGAAAATAATCCACATTAGAGCAAGGCATTATACCTGCAGGGAGGAAGCAAAGAACTAGCACGCTCTGTTAAAGTAAGAGTGTCCAGCAAATAGACAGCTACCTCGTATTAAGATTTTCTTTGCTGAAAATGTTCATTTGTTCCTAAAACCAGCAATACAGCAAGCAGAAAATTGGACCTTCTTCATTTAGAAGCAAGGAAATGAAAAGGGTTTAGTAGGCATGGTGGCGTTGGGTTGACATCTGGGCTTGATGATCTTCAAGGTCTTTTCCAACCTTAATGATTCTATGATTGTGCGACAAAGAGCATCCACGGGCAACTCCTATGCCACGGACAGGGTAGTTGCCACCTCCTTCACTCAGGGTTATTCCTGATGCAAAAGTTTGCTCTCCCTTAGTGCTTTCACTGGGCACTGGGAGGAAATTAATGCACAGGGAATGGAAGAGTTCATCAGCTGGAGAAAAAACTTCTATCAGCTGATAAGTGAGTTTGCCTGCAGGTGGCTGCTAAAAGCCTCTCGTGAAGAGCCCACATATGTATATCTCTAGAAAAGGACAAAGTTGTCAGTTTGGGTAGGTGTCTGTCGCTTGGAGGCCATCGTTTTCTGTGAAAGTCATTGTGGCCAGGTAGCCGCAGGCCACAGTCAGAGTCTCATTCACCATGCTTTAGATTTGCATTTCAGCTGCAGCCAGCACACATCCTAGATCCACAACAAGCCCCGATGGGAACCTCTTAAAGTTCAGCATCTGGCTCAAATGGCTGCTTCAGGCGCAGCAGATGATTTCTTAAGGTTTGAATTTGTTTTCACTGGGGCTGCTGTCTTTCAGGTAAATCGACACAGTTCACATCTGAAGAGGCTGTACTGTTTCTCTTAACCACATTTTGTGACTACTGGCAAATACTAGCTTTAAGCTCTCACAGAGCGCATCAGAATGACTCCAGCATGCAACTGATCTGAGGAGACAGCTCAAAGCTGCGATCTGCTCTTTCAGTCAATACAAACTGACTGTGTGATTATGTACCTTCAAAACAAGAATGTGCTTTGGAATGGCTCAGGAAATATTTACCCAGTGTAAACATTATTTAAATACAGCACCCACAGAAATCTCATCACTCAAAGATGAGGATGAGGTGTTTTGTTCCAATAGTCCTCCCCTGGTGATCTAAACAATATGTCTAGATAGTGTTAAAGCTTGTTTTTAACAATGCTTCAGTGGAAATACAATACGCTTGCTGTTTACATGCTTGACGTTTGCTATGCTTGCTTTTCAAAATAGCTATTTATTTTTCCTTTGTTTTTCTGCAGCAGTTAAGATCATGGATGAACCAGAATCATCAGGCGATGACGTTTTAGCTACACTCAGCACTTACGAAACGTTGCCTTTCTTTATTGGTTCGAGTGATCTCTCTACCACGCAGCCTGGAGAGGTGATTACAGACGTGCTACCATCAGACCAAACGGCACCACCGCCTGCAGCAGCCAGCCCACCCTACAGCCACTCCGAGGTCACTGAACAGTCCCTGGAAGCACCAGACCCCGGGGTGCCCACACCTGAGAGCCTTCCTCCCGACGGCACCGGGACAGGGGTGCAGGATATTGCTGCCGAGTCAGATCATGCCGATGCGACGAGCACAGCGGCACTGGATGAAGTGGAGCGTGGTAGCGGTTATATCCCCGTGCGAACAACCGAGCCTGCAGAAGCCACCCCAGCTCCTACGCTGAAGTACGTAACCACCAGCTCCATGACAACCACAGCCAAAGGCAAAGAGCTGGTGGTTTTCTTCAGCCTGAGGGTAACCAACATGCACTTCTCCGATGACCTCTTCAACAGGAGTTCGCCAGAATACAAAGCACTAGAACAACAGTTCGTGCAATTGGTAGGTGAAAATCGACTTGAACAACACGTGTAACAGTCAGGCAGAGTGTGAAGTAACGCACTGAGGGGCACAGAATTCTAACAATATCAGACCCTACTACAACTCGGTCTGATAAGCTGCATTTTTAAAGGACAGGTAAGCCTGGGATGCTCTCAGGGTATGAAGAAAGAGTTTATGAAGGTAGCGCTGAAAGTTTTCACTTGTTCAAGGGACTCCAGATCTATGGCATGTAATTTATTTGGTTTTTGCTTAGATTCATGTCAACAGTATAGCAGTGCTGATTACATCTTAAGGTGTGTGTCCACATGGTGGATTTAAAAATAGGCCTTTTAAAATAGACCATAGCTTAGCAGAGGGAATATGATTAGGTCTGGATTTGCTCTATGGGTACAATAGGGCAGCAGGTCAGCTCAGTAACGTACCTGTTATGCTACCCCCTAACCTGCCTGGATTGAATGTTTGAAAATAATTAAAGCTGGCTCCAGCTGAATAAACTCCCCAACTGCTGTGCATTTCATTACAAGGGAAATTGCTGCCCATCCATCAATACATTACTGAGAAAGATGCAGAAGTCTGGTAGAAATTAGTGCTAAACAGAAAATTGAATTTGTTGATGGAGCTTTAACAATTGCATTAAATTCAGAGAAATAAGTGTGCAATTAGTGTATTTGATAGTGAAAAGTGACTAGAAGTGAAATTAATGGCAGGCAGACATTGACAGTAAGTTAAAATAAAGGCAACTTTCTGTTTTTCAGCTACTTCCATACCTTCAGTCCAACCTCACAGGTTTTAAGCACCTAGAAATACTTAACTTCAGAAATGGAAGTGTGATTGTGAACAGCAAAATGAAATTTGCCAGGACAGTGCCATACAATATCACGGAAGCAGTACACTGTGTTTTGGAAGATTTCTGTGATGCTGCAGCCCAGCACCTCAATTTGGAGATTGACAGCTATTCCCTGGATATTGAGCCAGGTAAGACTGCGTGAATAACTTATGCGCGAAACCACAGCCAAGCAGATAATCTTTTCCAGACTGTTACAGCTTCAGAAGGATTACAGTTTTGGAAATAATGATATTAGCAATAGCCTCCCAGTGATCAGGAGCAAGAAGAAAAACAAAGATATCGCAAACTGAACTCTCTGTAGACATATTTTCATACTACAATGAAATGCTGGGTGGAGCTGTTGGTCCATGCATGTACATCAATAGCTTTCCAGAGCCAGGGCTCTCTAGAATACGGGCTGGGCGAAGACAGGTATAAAAAATGCTCGAGTGCAGTTCACTCAGGTTGCAGGAATGACTTAAACTAACTTTGTCTCTAAGCATGTAAACACAATTTCTGATGACTTTTGTAATATTGTAAGCAAACCACAGTTTTGGGTATAATTAAATCTATTTTTAAAGGACTACAGAGTTCAAAACAGAAGGAGATAATTTTTAGGAAATGTAATTCCAGCATCCCTCCTGATGTAATAAATTTCAAATACCTCTGTAAAGCTGTAGTCTTTGTTAAACAGTAGAAAGTCAGTAACTGCATATCTGGACACCACCGTAATGTTGGAAGGTCCATGGAGAAGAGAGATACCAATGCCTTCCTGTGCAGATGCCTTTAGCAGTTTCAGTTGCACTGTTTTTTTACGTACAGATCTGACAATTGCAGAACAAAAATCCATTTGCAATTCATGCAGGAAGTTTCTAATCTGTTTTCATTTCACCTGTCTCCTTGTGGCCACTGAGAGCATAAGCAGTGTGTGGTACAGAAGTTAACGAAATCACAGTATTCAAACTTTCAAATACTGCCATGATAAACCGATGTTTTGCTGAACAAAATGAATTCTCTAGAAAGAGTGATCTTTGGGCTACCACATGTTTTCTGCTTTGGTAGTAAACTTTCATTACATAAAAATTAAAATGAGAAAGTCACTAAAATGGAAATACAAAAATATAAAAATTTTTCATCTTCATCCATATTAGCTGCTTTACTGATGTGGTGTTTCAACATTAATTCATTGTGACATCGTTTCCTGGAGTTTGCTGAGAGCACTGTTCTTTCAAGGCTTATGAGCAGTAGTAAAGTGCCAAAATAGAAGAAATTACGTTTAGAAAGACTATATATTCCCGTACAGGTGTTTCAAAGCCCTAATGCCTTTTCACTTCAGAAAACAAACAAACAAACAAAACAAAACAAATCCCCGACCTGTTCAGTAAATTGCCATATTTTAAGCAAATTCCTATTTGTTGTGAAAGGAAGAGCCATCCAGTGGCAAGAATGCTATACCACACTGAAACACGGGTGGGAACCGACAGTCCGAAAGACGTACCAAGGCTCGGCAGCTGCAAAGGGCTGACTGCGTTGGTCATAAAAAATACCTTTTTTTTTTTTTTTTTTTTTTAATCTAAAAGTGAAAACAGAAGAGATGACAAAGTATGGCAGGTACGTAGCCCAGCACTTGGTCAAGGAAAATGAAACATTACCACAAAAAAATGACCCTCTAACGCAGCAAAATGCTCATGCTGAACTCCACTTGTCAAACAGAAATGTGCTGAGACCTTTTAGCTTCTGAAAACTGCAGGGCTGTAGCACCCAGCCCCGGGTAATGCTCAGACGGCGCCTGTCTCCCCTTACTAGCAGTACCGACCTTTACTCTCAGCACTATAAAGGTAAACTGCGACCACCAAACCTGGGGACAGGCAGTTAGGCAGCTGTTGCCATTGTAATCAACTACTCTATCATACAACTCTTTTATTAACAATTTTTCCTTGGGAAGTGTTCTGGTTTTGCTGGGAGTGCAATTCTGTGTGGGATAAGAAAAGAATCTTCAAGAACTAATAGCCCTTTGGATTTGATGTTTTTGTTTCATTAGAGGCTAAACTTTGTAATTCCTGATCAGTAATATCAACGACCAGGGCAAAGTACTTGGAAGTTCTGGGGTTTTCTTTTGTTTTGGGTTTTTGATTTTTTTTACATGTAAGCAAGAGTTTGTCTGACAATAAAGTTACCTTGTAATTTATTGTATTATTTTTCTGCCCAGTTGTTAGAGTTTACATGTACATACATTTACAGTCCAGGAGTAAAGTAGATCCAAAATTACCATGCATATTGCATAAAGCAAAGGGAAATCGAGCATGTTAAAACTCACTAGTCTTAAATTCCCAAAAAAGGAACTAGCCATGGAATTATAGAGGGGTTAAGAGTGAACAGCTCTGATGGATTAATTTCTACGAGTTACGCATACCCAACGTGTGTCTGAGATTTCCAGTACTACCATAAAAAATATGATGCTCATTTTTCATTGAAATTAGTGTTACGGAGCATCTAGGGCCATGAAGGGGCTCCGGAAGAAAATTCTCAGCCCAGAAAGCACCTACAGGAACTAGCTGCAACATCCAGTATGGATTTTCTTCAATGACAGATTTATCTCCTTAAGACATTTTAGCCCCACACAACTAAAAAGAGATTGTTTTCTTCTGCACTGATGTATTAGGTGATTTTGATATCTACAGGCCAGACCTGAGACCAAGTCCCTTTCTCCAGCTAAGACGACATGTGCAAGCTTCCCTTGATCAGGTCCGGTCGCTCAGGACCTGCTGTCCTGGGTAGCCCAGCTCGTACCTGTGTATCTGCCCTCACGTCCTTCTCCTGCTCTTCTTTCCTGCGCTCTCCTTTCTCGTCTTGGTACGCTTGGGGGGAGTTTTTGCCTTTCTGGACTCGCACATCTTATTGAAACTGCTCGCTGGCAAGGACAGAATTTGCATCCCCTGGTGTCCTTCTCATCTTTCGCCTTCTATCCAAGGGCTTCACCCTGCAGTGCACAGGAAACTGCCTCCATGGGACGGGACTGGTGGAGGCAGCCCTCCTCCTCCTCACCCTATCAGCACACAGCTGGGCTGACCACTGGGTTAGAACGACTCCTTCTGTGTCTTTTTTTCATTTCTAGTAAGAAGCAGAGAACGGGAAAGGAGTAGACTTGCGCAACAGGTGATGTTAGGACTTTAGGCTGTCTCTCATTTGGGCCTTCCTATGAACATCAGCAGACTCATTTTCCCTTAATCTCACAGAAGAATTCCTTACTAATATTTAAAAACGAAACCAACAACAAAATCAGCAAGCTTTCCCAATGCTAACGCATCACTTTCAAAAAAGCCCTGCAAGCACATATTTTCTCTAGGCAGTGCCAGTATTTCTAGGTTGCAGTCCTCGGAGTATTTTGTAATATTCAATAATCTGATTCCCTCCCTGGTCTTGTCCTAAATTACGTGTTTAAGGTGATTGCAGCTGCAACTATTTCTTACGCAAATGAAGGCTGTAATGTAGCACGCACAACTACAAAACAAGCACTTACAGTAAAAAAGGATCAAAATAGCCAAATGTGAAAATCCTTGTCAGTGAGACGAAAATGAAATCGCAGTGAGGGGGTAAACAAATGTACAAGTAAACGCAAGCTTGCGTGCTTGCTGTGCCACCTACAGAAAGAAGGATGCCTGTCCTTTTATGCTAGACTACATCCTCCTATTAACACGCACAAGTAGCAGGCCAGTAAATGTGAATCGCTTTCTCTAGCTGCCACAAAGCCTGCCAAGTTACTCCGGGGTAATGCATCAATTAATAATTTACCCATCCTTTACAGCTGATCAGGCAGACCCATGCAAATTCCTGGCATGTGACGAGTTTTCCGAATGCGTAATGAACGAGTGGACAAGAGAGGCTGACTGCCTCTGTCAGCCGGGTTACGCCAGCCAAGACGGATCACCCTGCCGGAGCCTGTGCGAGCTGGAGCCCCATCTTTGCGTCAATGGTGGGAAATGTGAGTTAGTTCCAGGAAGAGGAGCTGTCTGCAGGTAAATAAACTGTGTTTAACACCAGTTCCATTAATGGACCCCCGACATGTCTCTCGCAGTAACAAGCAGGGCTGAGTACATACTTCTCAACAGCATAAACTGTGCTCATAAGCCAAGACCTCAATATTCAGACACTTTATTCTACATTGTAATACCCTTCTTCGGTATAAATAGTCTCACTTTGGATAAATCCATTTCTGCCTGTTGGTACACATTAAATATCATGATGTAGTTGTTTTTTTAGAGATGCTGTAGAAATTTATTACAAATTCAGCATCATTGGCAGAGATGACCAGTACGAAACCAAGTGTTCTTTTCAGATTTCCAAATGCATCTTAGAAAAATGAAATCACACATTCCCATGTTTGCTATTGATTACACTGTAGTGTTTTAAGAAACTGATTTTTTTCTAAGTTGTATTAAAAAGGAAATCTATATTCTTAGAAACACACCTATGACCCCTGTTCTGCTTGCAGACCACCCAATAAAGCACGAGGGCTGAGGCTGCTTTCAGGGCTTTCTGGGAAACACTTGAAGATTAGCGGCCCTGTGTAATTGCAAACACATTCCACAAGGATTTTTACATGAAATGGTGCTAAGACAATGTTGAGAACTACCACAATACCTGACCGTACTAATTCTGTTTTAAAAAGTATCCGGTTTTACCTCCTTGTAAGACTAGACTGTCCAGAGCACCATGTGAAACGCTGTCTATCAGACTGGCACAGGGTGGTGGACCAGCTGCGTGTACCTGCAAGAGACAAGCTGCAATTCTTGCACTTGTTTATTCTCTCTTAATATCAACTTTACTAGGTTCATGATACATCTTTTAGTGTATTTAGGATTAACTTCGAAAAATAAGACTACTGAACAAATTAATCATATGGTAATTTTACCGTAACAACATAACTGCCATAATTCACATTCAGCAGTGGGCATCCCAGAAGTGATAACAGAAGATTACATTGAATTCACCACAGTTACTGCTGAATTCCTGACTCGGAGTCACAGTGGTGCAGCTGCAGTATTTTGCACTAGAGATCAGCCTGTGAGCTGAAGAGGTCCTCTTCAAAACTCTACTCAAGTAGCAAGGGCTATAGCCTACCCCTCCAAGACTAAGGCACTAAAGAAAACACCACCTTTCCGTTTCAGAAAAGCCCTGACTATGTACAGTAATAACCAAACCATCATTTGGAATGATGAAAGTATTAATAAGAAATGAAACTTCTTGTGAATTACAGCAAGCCACAAACAACCAAACTTACCACCATGCTCAGACTGACAGCCTGTGCCAACTTGTACAGTCTCCAGAGAGAAAATTATGGCCTATTACTTCACAGAATCACAGAATGTTAGGGGTTGGAAGGGACCTCTGTTGTAGTTTTGCACTTGTTTTGCTTGTGAATTCACTCAGAACCAGGCTAGTTTTTCCACTAACTGGAACCCCTCTGTTCTCATATAAAATACGGTGATCTTCTCCCTCGCTCTGGAAGGAGCTGTTTGTAGCAGCACTCTTCTTGCAGACCGTGCTGCTCAGATTCAAATCACAACCAACAGCACGCAGGCTTCAAAGCTGTGTTTAGGCATTAGTCCCGAACACACCTGAACTTCTACGGTTCTAAACCACAAATCTTATTTCAACTTCACCTGTGGGGCCAGAAATTTGTCAGAGGTGTTCCGAATGCATAATTTCCTTAAAATTTATAGGTTGGCAAGGAATGTATCAGTGTCTTTTTAACACTCACTCTCAGGAATCTAAGAACATTTTCTTTCCTCTACTATCCATCGCGTTATTTCATACAGACACGTAACAATTAATTTTATTGGGAATACCGTGTTTATATTTAATCGCAGATTTTCCTTTGTTTTCATTTGAGGTACTCTGTGTTTTCTGCCTTCAAGTTCTGTGTATTTTTCTCTTCCTCTCCTCATTTTAGATGCCCCGTACGTAGACACGAGTTTTACCAAGGACAGCGCTGTGCAAAATCTGCTCCAGACCCCATACAACCCTTCATTTTAAAACCTCTCATTCTTGGCTTACTAAGCCTTGTTTTTCTTTTCATCATTTTAATCATTAAATTAAGAAGAAAAAGCAAAAGAAACTATAATTTGCAGTAAGCTGCTCACGATCTTTTTCTTCACATTTCAAAATATTCTTTTTTTCTTTTGCAATTTAAAATCTTACCTAAACAAAAATATTCTGCATTGTAGAAGTTCCGCTCTCAACAGCTGCAACTCAGAAAACGCTGTAAGCCTTAATCCTGCTTTCGAACACGATGAACCCATAACTAGCTCTTGTCATACGGCTTGTAGTGTAAGTGCTGCTCTCGGTTCCCCAGAGCTCGCTGATCACGAAGCATTACGTGAACTCGAACACACAATTCAGCGTGGAGGTAAAATGCGTGGAAATACTTTTCCTACCCCTCAACAAACAGCCCCACCTCAAATAACAGCTCCATCTTCATGTATTAACTCCACAACTAAACCAAATCTATTGTAATCTCTTGCTTGGCAATTTCAGAACTAGAAAGACTAACTCATTTATTTGCTTCCCACATCCACTGCTGTGTAAGTTTCATAACAGGATTGTAGAACTGCTTTTCTTACAGCTCTCTTGCATGGCTTTGGTCGTCCATCCTATCCAAGTGCTTTTTGTTATTTAGTGAAATAATTAATGTAGTCTTTTGGTTTCTTTTTCTTTTTTCTAAACTGCTGTAGGTCGTCAGACCAGTTCACAAAGCCAGGACTGACAAGTTAGTCTCCGAAACCCTTAATTTCCAGCATCAGCCAGACAAAACCCAGGTTTGTGACTATTTTCAAGAGCTTTTTGTTGAGTTTCCCACTTGTCAGTGTTACCAGGAAGCCTCTTTGTACTAATGCCATACAAAGAAAAGCCTGTTTTTCTTTGGATGCTTGACGTGAAAACCACAATCCCTTCTTAAGTGCTTTTACGCAACTAAGTTCCATTCTGTATACTCATTTGCTAATGTGGCAGTCACTGAAACGCAGGAAGGAAGAAGCAATATCTTAAAATGAAAAAGCAACACAGATGATTATTTAAAAATAAACTGTGCCTGTTTAAGCTACATAGAGTTGGTACAAGTAGGAATTCCAATTTGGGCAGAATACTGCTCGTATCTCCAGCATCATTTCAAGTTTTGCAACTGGAAACCTCTTGTATCTTGGGGGGGGGGGGGGGGGGGGGGAATAACAGAAAGAAGAAAAGCCAAGTCAAAAAATTATCTAAAATTGCCAGACTGTCTCTAAATTATGTATCCGAGGATGCTCTCTTGAGAAGTAAGCAAAAAGCTTTTTACTTTGCCCTTTTCATTTTTCCAAATCACAGCCCAGTTAGGAACAGAAAGGTTTTACTCTAGCTGTTAGCACCCATTGTTACTGGGGGAAACACCAGTACAGGGGATTGCCCTGGCGCCAGGCAGATACTACGGGCGACACGGATCCTTGGCTTGAGCCAGCACATCATTGTGTAAATAAGGGAACAAGTAATGAGACCCCAGAGAAAAGATTTGTGCTCACTGCTCTTCATCAGACAGAGGATTCCTGCCCAGGCCTGGTTTCGTCTGGCACCCAAGGTGACAGTTACAGACTGAGGTGACAAGCGGGGGGGTCTGGAAGGCAGCGATGGAGATCGACAAGTCAGCAGGGAGCAGCAGCTCGGAAAAGCTCCAGAATGAATCGGCTTCGCTGCTGATAAAAACAAGTGCTCAGACGTTTGCAATTAGTATTTCGCACTCCTCTTAAAAGACGCGTGTCTGTGGGTAATTGTAGACCAATAAACTTTCCTACCAGCTGAAGTACTTAAAATTACTACTTGCAAAAGCATTAAACATTTCATGAAAGGAATAAAATGGCACATCTGTGGTAGAAAACCAGGCCTGTGTCACTCTAGACTCTACTTGAACTGCCAAAAGTATATTGACTAAGTTCTTCTCAAGATCTAATTAAGGAAACTAATTTAGTGAGAAGTGAGGCAACCACAAAATGGAAATGGTTTTAAAAAAAAAATTAGGCAGTTTTGGCCATTTTTCACCATTACTTAAGCTCAAAATGAGTGTTTACATCAGAGCCCTTATGTTGAACACATCTTTAATGACTTGATAAAAGATAACGGAGTAATAAAAAAAAAAAATGTATGCAGAACACAGCTTTTGCTAGCCGAAACTAAGAGCACCACTTCCATCTCACAATCTGGAAAAGTCTTTTTGCGCTAGGATTTTTAAAACAGAATACAGCACCTGAATTGAATTTTCAGGAGGTGGAAGATACCTAGAACTCTTAGGCCACACTGAAAATTCCAGTCTAAATTCTGGTTGGCAATGTGTAGTGACAGCAGTGACAGCTTTTTAGGACATACTGCCCACAGTAAGTACAGCTCTGTATTTATAAAGGTGTAGATGAAAGTAAGCATAAAATTCCAGTACAAGCTACAACAACCTTCAGTTCCTTCCAAGCATGAAAAATGCCTCCAGTTTAGTTACAGGGTCACTACATGGTAAATGATTGCAAAACTTAGTTATCAGAGGGGGTTTTGTTTGATTGGGTTTTTACCCAATTAGTCATCCAGGAATTAAAAAACATGGTTCACGTCCAGGTGAAGAACTTGCTCCTCCTTCTCTCTGAGCTCAGTAGAAAATGCAAGTTCTTGCAAGCAGCTGAAAGCCACAGCTGCCTCTTTAGACGGTTAGGGCTCTGGGAAGTTGGCCTGTCTTACTCCCCAGACAGTGTAACGTGGGGAATAAAATGACTGTGAGAGTCATCTTCCCTTGGGCCAAAGCAGAACGTGACAATGAGCTAGAGTTCACACATCGCAGTGGATCAGCTTGTTCAGACTGATACATAAGGCCGACAAGTCCACATCCAGTTGGCACCTATGACGGTTGGGAGCCAAACATGCCAAAGTTCTCTAAAAATCATCCTGCTGATGTCTGCTGCCTCCCTCACCCGCACGCGTGCCCTCTGCTCCTCTGAGATGGAAGCTGAAGACACCACCTCATCCAAAACGTCACTTTTCTCTTACAATACCCACTGTCCCTATTATGATTGTGCTGGACATTCTCTAGTCAGTGAAAAACCTGCTGAAAAATAAAGCACACCATCGCTTTTCAGCTTAAGGGTCTTATCTTGAGCTGTCTGTAAAGTCTGTTATTTTTCAGTTGGTCTGACGGATGCGACTCTCTAAACTTGTCGTTTATTTGTGCTTGTACGTGGCATGGGGGAGCAGGCTGCTTTTCAGACATCATCTGGCAAAATGCAGTAATGGATCTAACCCTTGAAAAGAAAAAGGATCTCATCGAAAGAGAGTTCACAAACTTTTTCTAAACTTGCAAAAGAACTGTGCTGCAACAGATACCACAGATAAACGGTTTTAAACTTAGATAAAACCTTAGAGGAAGCAAAACAGCCCAGAAGCATTGGAAATAATGCACTGGATAAGAGGATGGTAGAATAATTTGTTTCATAATGCTGAATCTAATTGGCATGGACTAAGACTGCTTCATGTGATGCAATTCAGATGAAGCCTGAAAGTCATCACAGATTCTCCCTAAAAATATAGATATAAAATACACCATTCTTTGCTCATCAAAACCTGTAACTAACACATAGCAGAGTCCTCTGAAAACCTGACTCTCCGCCACCAAGAAAGATGACTGAAAGTAATTTTGATGAGAAAACAAAGACCGCCATTTGTTTCATCCTCATGTCAGCCCCTTGGATCATCAGGCAAACAGTATTTCGGATTAGAACAACACAAGTCAGCCTGCTCTAGCTCCCCCGCCAGCCCCAGAGATTCTGTGTTTCATCACCAGAATCACAGGGGAAAGAAGACCTAAAATCACCACCACAGCGGCAGAAGTGCTGTGCTCTCAGCTGGAGAACGCCAGGCACCAGCCGCTGCCAGCCCAGCAGCTCGCGCGGCACAGCGGCTGCCCTTACGCTTCACGCAAGGCGCAGGAGCTGAGTGTCCCAAAGCCTGCTGCATCCCAGGTCTGCTCTGACTGCCAACCTTGTAGATACGGCTGCTTTTGTAGCACGCTGCACTCTAATTATTTTACAGCCAAAAGCATGTTTTTCACATTATGATGGTATCAGTGGTACTCGTTATTTCATAAGCAAGCACAGCATTGTTATACCAGGGAGGGAAAAAATAATAATTTTACTCTGAGCTCAATGACTTAGTGCGTAAAATAACTCCAGGAGTAACTCCATTCTCCTTACAATGAACTGGAGATTACCTCAAAATTTTTCAGTCAGATCTTGCCTATTAGCAGTAGATAAATAATATATTTTCAAATCCAAAAATGCTTTTCAAATGTCTTATGAGACTTTCTCTTACAGGTATTCAAAAAAGAAGGCCTGCATTATTCAAGACTGGACTTCAGGGTGATTATGCATATGAAAAAAATACGAGAATTCCTAAAGACGTAGCGTTTTAGCTCTAAAATCAGTACACATTAACTAAATGTTATTAAAGAAAATCAACACGACCAACTATTTGACCATATCTAAAATCTGCCTAGTAAGCAGCCACCAGTTAAGACGCATGCATTAAGCAGCCGGCGCTTACACACCTTAACTGTACTTCCATTTAAGAACAGAGTGCTAGAAACAGGTTTTGCTGAGAAGTAACTTTTTTCAATATTTCATGTCACAACCATTCTGCTAAAAGTGTCAATGAAACTTTACCACATTTCTCTACCTTTTTATCAACCTTCCTTACGTTCACTAACGTAAGCGGCAAACACAGAAATATGAGCTGTCACTGGCCAAAGGCCGCAATAAAAGCGTTTGGGAACTTGTTCATTCTCTCCCTATGATGCTCACATTGCAAACCACACAGAAGCTGGGATTATTTTTTTTAATGTTTTCTATGAACAGCAGACTCCTATTTTTCTGTTAATGAACACATTATGTATACATATGTATATACACACTTCGCCACTTAATTTCTGGTGACAGTTCAACTGTCTTATCCTAAGAGCTCAAAACTTTTTGCTGAGGCACAATACCTGCAGTTTCATCTTTTCAGAACATGAGATTTACATTCACAAGCACCCTCTCAGCAGCAAGCAGGTTATGGAGTCACACGTAAATATGCACACTTTAAACTCAGTACGCACACAAATAATTTCGAGAGGTTACTGTAAGTTTTTGTAGAAGAAATCTAAGCAGACAGTGGGTGGCCACGCAGTATTTTACAGGCTTAGCAATTTATGCTCTATGGATCCACAATCCCCATTCATGTATGAGCATTACTTCACCTTGAACATCTTTTCCTTGAGTGTGTGTATACGTAGATATACAGATATAGACATGCTGCACCAGTGTTGTACGATACTGAGGCACTGCTTGCTGCTTGGTGCATACCAGAAGTTGTACTTACAGCTCAAACTGAGCTTCTGCAAAGTTCCTGACTATGCTGGATGACAGCTCCTCATCCAGGCGTGAAACTTGCACATATTCAGGATAGTAGCTGATTTTAGTGACAACTCTTTTTACTTCACTTCACACAGCAAAGACTGAACTTTAGTTTACCTTGTTATGTACACTCAAAAGGACTGTTTACAAATTCCAAACAATTAACTGCACAGATTTGCCTGTGAAACCACCAAAACTGGTGACTGTGTACAAATGAAGGCAATGCACCAAGAATACAAGGTTGAGTTTCTACAGCTGAAATAGTATTTTTACTTACTTTACTGCACTAGGAAAAAAAAAAAAATCAAAACGAAACCTAAGAGGTGGTTTTACACAGTAACACTTCAGAATAAAACTCTACTTTAAAAATATTTCTTGCAGGGGACTGGGAGTCATCCCTGCCAACAAATGTTAGCTTTTCACTCATGTAAGTTAAGAACGCATTAAGAATGCTGAACGCATTCCAATTTTTTCCATCACAAATGTATTTTTGTATGTGTTTAGTATATTTCAATTCATACTAGTCATCACTAGTCAGATTAAAAATCTAAGTAATTTTAAAATGTGTATTTTAATAATGATTATTCATGACTGTATTTATCACTCTCAACTATTAATTACCAAATATATTTGCTGGATGTAAGCCTTTTGTATTTCAATAAAACACAATAAAACTATTTACTTGAAAATTTCATAGGGAATTGCCTTGGTATTTAATGCCACACTAAGACACATCACATTATTTTAAAACTGTCGTAAAGCTACAGCTGGAAATGAAAGCCATAGGGAAAGCAAAACAAAATTATCTCTCCTAGATATCAAAGTCTGAATTACTTCAGCCTTCTTAAATTAAATACTAGTCTGATTTGGCCTTTAAGACAGGAAAGTTTGATAACACTTTATTTTAAAAAAAAAAAAAAACAAACAACAAACCCAAAAGCAACACCAGAGCCCCACCCCAAACCTCCAACTTTTCCTGCAGCATACGAACTTGGAGCATCCTAAGTGGTTTCACTGGTCACTGACGAAAAAGATGCAAACAGTACACAGCACAGCAAATGAGAAATACATTGGAAGCGATAGCAATAAAGGTTAAAAAATAGTAATAAAAGTAGAAGTATACTTGTTTCAACAAATACTGAGAAATGAGGTATGAGACTTTAAGATAACAAAATCAGAACTTCTTAATACCAGAATGTTATTTTAGAGGAACACTTACCTTAGAAAGTAAAGTCAAAGTCTTTACTAAGCATCACTTTAAGCACCATACACACCTCACAGAAAAGCATTAGGCAGCTCCAGCACAGAACTCCTTTTATCCATCTCATAACTTAATTTACTCTTACTTATTACACTTCAAATCTTTAAAGACAAAACAGTGAGAGAGATACAACTGAGATTTCAACATGGAATGTATTTATTTTTTATTAATTTTCAGTACAGTATTAGAAGGTCATTTAAATACTTTAAATAAAGATTTTGGAGAAAAACCCAAAGGATTCAACTAGGTAAAGAAAAACAATCTTATTAGTGGATGAAAGACAAGTATTTAACGACCTTGCGATCCTGGAAGCAGCATTCTCTAGAGAATTCACACTTCTGGATCACGTCAGTAACATAGCCTGGCACCGTGATTCTCTTCCTCTCCTTTGTTTTCTGGAGTGTCTCAACTATAATGGACAACTTCACTGAGAGGCAGGAAGATTTTTTTGTTTTGTTGTTTTCAAGTCAAACACACAGAAGCAAGCCAATATGTTTAGCTCACCATTTTGCTTTAAAAACGAAATTAATTTTTTCTCTGGAACTAGATCAGAAGGGCATTACGTAATACTACAATCCTACAGTTCAATGCCTTCCCCCCTGTTTTTATTTCCTCTCCAAATCAACCAACAGTATAATTATCTGACACAGCAGATGGGACAACGGAAACAATCAGTAAGCAGCTGAATATTGCCCAATGTAAAAAAAAAAAAAAAAACACAAACCCAAACCTGAAATGCTTTCAAAATTAATTTTGTTGCACAAAAAGATCAGTAGAACTAAAAGCAGATGCTTGTGGTGCAGGAAAGAAAAAAAAAAAAAAGTCTGCTACTGTGCAAACTAGAATATGCTCTTTTTGGGAATGCATCTTCTGCTTGCCTCAGCCGTACTGCTGGAGCAATGCAGAGGGGTGGGAACATCTCATTTGGGAACATTCAGCCACCAGTTCCTCTTCCACTATTTCAAAGTCAATTTTATTTTCCTGATAGGTCATATCTGTTAGTCATTTAGTTAACAAGAATTCCCATACACCCCATTTTGAAAAAATTAATTTTCTCTCTGATGCCAGTCAAGGAAATCCTGGCACAATCAAAGGAACACACTGGAAAAATTCAGTTAACAGTTTTATTTAAGTTCCCCACAAGTATGTTTACACATACATATACTAAAATATTTAAGCATATATATGTGTATATACATACACACACTCTCGTTAAGTATTGAGGCTCTTTGCTTACCATGTTCAGTCTCGTAAGATCTGTTTTATTTTTTTTTTACATATATATGAACTGGGAGTGAATGTGTTAAGTCAAGAAGTTAAATCTAGATAGTAATAAATACAGGGTAGGGCATCTCAGCCCTATTAGTTCAGTGATTTTTCTTCCTTGCATTGCCATGAACGGTCAGGTCATAGCCTCTTGCAGTGCTAAATTTCTGGAGACTGGAAGTTCTAAAACTTTGGTTCTAATTCATTAATACATTAAACCAATAATCTAAATTTCATAAGCAGCACCTCTGAACTCATGCAACTCTGTACAGGTTTGTACATAGCTTGCTAGCCAGTCGTCTGATGCACTTCTCCTTTCACGTTTCAGCCAAAAATTACTGCTTCAGTGAAGAATTTGTTTGGGTAAAACGAAAGCATTTTCTCGTTTGCAATCACATGACCAAAAAGCAGTGTGGGTATGCAGTGGCAGCTGAGATTCTCTGAGGTAGCAGACTCAGAGACTTCATGTACCGCTGAAATATCTCCACATGTATGACAGTAAGGAGTGCATTTATGACAGCAAGCAGACTGTGCCATGCAAGCACAACCTAAGGTCAGCAAGGCTGTATGCACCACGAGCTTTCTCTGTGCTACAGAACTGTACCTCTTGAAAGTTGCTAATGAAGTATAGTTCTGCATTTAAAAAGTTTCCACGAGTTCCTAAAGTTTCAAACTGAGTAAACAGTGAGGAAACTATTTTAATATGAAATTTAACATGAAATAATGGCCAGCATGGTGAAAACATGTTCACTTAAGTGAATTAGATGCATCTTGAAATGGTATGAAAATTAGTAATTCCCACCTACAAAAACTCTCAAAATGAACTGCTTAATAAGGTTCAATGCGATATTCCAGTATATTAAAAATTGTAGCTATCTCATCTGCACATAGTATTAAGATGATGCGTTATGTTATTGGACCAAATTTTTATACAATCTAACAAAAGCACCTTGTTACACAAAAATAAACAGGATGGCAGAGGCTCAGGCCTCAATACTCAGTTAAGTTCTACTGCCACCAAAAAGCTGAACATCTTTCCCTTATGCTATCCTTAATCTTATGTGCCTCCAGATGTAAGACTTGGACGTTTTTGCACACTGTACTGAAATTACACTGCCTGGATAAACAAACTGTTCAAGAATTCCTAACAGAAATTTGGTCAGAAAAATAAAAGTGTAAAGGAAATTCGTACTCAAAGAGACAAACAAAAAAAGAAACAGGGAGAATCGGGACAAGCCCTAATGAGCTGTACATTCTTTGAGTACCTCCAGTATTACACACTATTGACATATATGAATGCTCTTCTCAGAATGCACAGAAACCATTTCTCTTAAACCAAGACAGAGAATGCATTAAATACAGGAATTTATGGGTCTCAAGTTCATAAGGATTTCCCATCAGTTTCTGAAAAAGTCAGTAAATACAGACACTAACCAGTTTTCAAATCAGGACATAAAATGTCTCAGATTATATAAAAGTATACTCCAACTTCTCCGGAACAGAAGTCAAAGCTAAGGCCTCACAATTCCAGTTATTAAAAACAGCACACCGTCTTTACTAGGCCACCACTCGAAGCCAACTCTTCAGTGTTTCAAAGAGGGGATTTTATAAAAAGCTGGTTGCAATGTGGTTCTTTGTAATATGTACCCAAGTATAGACAGATTGCTAACAAGTGTTGAGAGCTATAACAGAAACTGTTAAAGAAAATGCAATATATAAACAAAATGCAACAAACTACACTGACTGAAATTTCTTCAAGGTCCTCATACCTAGTAAAGTTCACTACACAAATTAAACTTCATAAAGTACAAATTAACAAACCACATGATTAATAAAATCTGTTCACTTTATATTAAACATCTCTAATATGATTATAGAATGTTTACGTCCTCTGCTGCACAGAGGAACTCTTCCCTTTGTATCGCAGGCAAGGGTTCTCGTCTCGAACGCTGCTGTGCAAAGTGACCATTTATTTCAAGAGGTTCTGCAGCATAGCTGTAGCATATGTAGGACGAGCTTGTCTGCTTTCAATCGCGTTTTGAAGATACTGGATACCTCCGCAGCGCTCCCAAATTTCTTCAAACTGTCTCGGCAAAATCTCAGCACCTCGCTTCCGAGTTAAGCCAGTCTCTTCAAGATTAAGCTCGCACATATCCATATCGTCCTTACCTGAAATGGTAAAGGGAAAAGGAAAAAATCTTTATAAAGCTTTTACATCATTCAAAGGTCCTATTAACAAAGAGTAGATCTTTGTTAATTAGATTTCCTCTCTCAAGCTCTGGTTTGTTAATAGACTTCAGAGCTTACGAGGAAATCAGTCCTCAGACACAATTGGCTGGTTTGTTTTGGGGCTTTTTGGTTGGGGTTGTTTTCTTTTTCCAAACAGAGCAGAAAAGTGTTACCAGAATCAACTAGTATCAGGTGCTGCTACTGAAAAAATTTGGCTTAAAAAGCGAGCATAAAGGAACAAAGCAAAGAAGCTGAGAAGATCAGCATCTTGATATATTGTCCTGAAATTCACTACAGCATGACAACCATGTGTGTTTTACACATACTTTCAGTTTTACAGTGAACTGCTGTTATTATTTATTTTGTTTAAATGTAGCAAAGTGACTAAGAACTCAAGATTTTTGATCAAGTAGCCAGTATTCTTAACCTGTCAGCCTCCCACGCTAAACACACAATGTTTACCAAATGGGACTGACACAGGGAATCCAATGAAATGATGAGTGTAGCTCACTCACTGTATTTTAATCTTATCATAATAGGTGATCCATTAAATGCGGTATTCATGACAGCATTTTAGCCATGGGCTTTGACACTGAACAGGTAACAGTGGTATAAGGAATTCTATTAAAAATAATTAGCAGAAAACCTAGGAACTTTTGTTCTTGTCCTTTTGTGATGCTAGTAAAGCATCACTCTGCAGCTAAACAAATTGGTGATGGCTGCTTCCTCAGTCCCCAAGTAAAATACAAAAACCCAAAACACAGAACTCTAAACAGCATTTCTCCAGTGTTTTGTCCCCCTTTTATTATCCTCCAGAAAAGGCAGATACATTTAATTACCAGATAAAATCTCTACCTATCCATTGCCACATTTAGTTTTTATTTTAAATGTTCAAGACTAAAAAGCTATTTTCCCATCCTAGACAGCATAAACCTGGTAGAAGCATCAGTTTGTTATTAGCACCATACTATGGAAAGACAATATATCATACGCACAAATTGTTTTAATGGAAACTGCTGTAATTTTTCAAAGCTAATTAAAAAACAATACAATGATGAGTAGAACTTCCCCAGATTTACTGTGATGTTTTATCCTCATGCTCTCCCCAGTTCAATGAATAAACTGAGAACGCTTAATAATAAAACCATTTACATTTGGATTCCCACTCTGTCTATGATTTCCTGGATTACAGTACATGTACAAGTAAAACACGTGACCAGTTACATCTCCAAATGATATTCCACAACATTTGGCCACCATCAACAGCAGTCCCAAATCCTCAAATTCTGCCCAGAGAAGAACGGCAGAAAAAAAAGAGGAAACAACTTGGGAAACTTCCATCATCAGCCTCTTTTTCTACAGTAAGCTATCAACTCTGAACCTTTTCAACATTTGAATTTTGCTTTCAATACCAACCCGCTACAAGGAGAATGGGTGCCTTGTCAGGGTGAAGTTCCATTTGTCGAGCAATCCACGGCCCATCAAAATGTGCGTACCACCAACCCTTCTTCTTGTTCTGGGGATCTTTGTACTGGTCCGCGGGACGGATGAAGGGAATGCGGAAGTAACGCTGTTGTCTGTTTATTACAATCTCTTGTTGTCTGGCTGGTAGCTGGGTTGTCGGGTTCTGTTGAGCTATCATACCAAAAAACCCAAGAACAAGCAAACAAAAAAAACCAGAAAACAAGAGAGCCATATTAGGACTTGCTTGATTAGTCAGCAAAGTAAAAACAAACAAACAAAATCCCCAAAATAAACAAACCAACCTAAAAACCAAACTAAACCCCCCAAAATCTGAGAGATTCTCTCTGAAAACAAGGTCATCTGAAGTCTCATCAAGCCTAAGAAGTATTCCCATCTTGTCTTATGTGCATTCTTCTAATCACTACAGCTACCACAGTGGTAAGGAAAGGCTCACATTGACTACTGTATCTACTTGTAATACTAGGTTGCTCAACTGCACCACGTATGCTTAGACAAAACGACTAAAACAACACATTCTGCTTTAAATCAGTATCTGAGGCAAAAATTCCCATACAAAATTTCTCACCAACCAGAAACATTAATCAGTAACTGCAGTAGTTCAGTCCATCTCTTTGTAAAACAAGGTCACAGTACAAAGAAGCAATTTCAGTACAAAAATACAAAGCACCACTGGAAGATTTCTGACAGTCAACACAGAAGAGTGTGTAATATTGTTAGAAATGAGCAATTTGTTAATAGAAATGGTGACAACAAACACTGCTTATTACAAAGCTGCCACCAAACATAACTTTCTGCCCAGATTTGTGTGTACTGAGCTCCAGCATTAGAACTACTCTCTGACTGCTTTCTTTTTTAAAGAAATTGTTTATTTCTGACCATTAAGATCAATAGATCAATCATCTAGAGGAGACAGAGTCATATGAAATCTTTTAAAGCTTTATGTGTATTTTTGGTAAACATTTCCCATGTGCATTTCTGGAGTCCCTCAGAGTCCCACACATTTCAGACTTCAGAAAGAAACTTTCTTTCAAATAGAAGCAAATACTCTCTATGTTCACTGATCAACCTTCTTAATGTTACACATACACAATCATAATCAGTTATAAGTAGTAAATGCTCTTACAAGCAAAACCCTTTCCTTTAATAACCGCCTCCTGCAAAAGTTTATTACTGGTCGTGTTTTAGCAGTTTACAAAAACACTGTTACAAACACCCTGTTTAAGTATTCTGAATGTGAATCTATGCCATCTCTACAAAAGAAAATCAGTATTAACAGTTTCACGTTTCAACATAAAGGGAAAAACTATAAGTGAATTCCTTTTCTGTCCATTGTCTATTATGCAGCAAAGCTATTTTTTGAGCTAAAATTTAATAAAATGAAAAATAAGCATCACTTCTAATAATGTACTTTCACAAGGATTAACAAGACTAATAGACTAGCCACTATACCTTGGAATTTCTTCCACTTAGATTCAAGCATAAAAAATTTTCCTAAATCTGAAAAGCAGAATCTTAAAAAAATACACATGTACTACACGAATCTTACTCCCAAATTTTTTTTTGGCATGTCTACATAAACAAAGGGAAGAAAACCAAAATAGATTTTAATAGGTGAATGCTAATTTTGTACACCAACTCTGATAAAGCATGTATTATACAGGGAGACATAGTCTACAGTTTACAGGAAATAAACTCTTTTCTGCAGGTTGTCTGAACATTTACCACAGCAGACGAGCGCTTTAGTACTGTCAAACACTTTTTGCACTGCAGTGATAACTGCTAAGGCTTATTTCTACCCCTATGCACACCTAAATCCAATAGGAAATCTAGAGGACAGAAATGCTAAGCAGCCAATACAGCCTCTACTTTTCAGTGCTACGGAATTGTAGTTCTTTATTCCAAAGAAACCATCACCTGAATGTTAGTTTGTGTGCTAGGAAGATAGCTGTTACATTAAGTTGATTCCAGAGTTTTGCTACAACAAAAAGCCATGTGCAGACAGTAAAAAAATGTTAGAACAAGCATGGTATTTCAGGGAGGAAGGGGGGAGGAAAAAAAGAAGATTATACCTTCAAATAACCTACATAGAAAGGTTATTTCATTCTCCCTTCCCGTAACTGCTCAAAGGGGTCGGATTTCATGAAGATGAGCAGTAAAGTACATTCGTAAATTACCAGAGCAACATATAGTTACCATTAATTGAATAATATTGCCAAATTGTAATGTAGAAATTTTTTGAATAATTGAATTCTATGTACACATGTAGCAAAACACTGGATTAATGTTAGTATAGAGCTCTCAAGTGTTCTATTCTTCAAAGTTAGCTTAAACAACCATCTCCCCACTTACGTGAGTTGCTCAAAAATGGTGCAAAATCTGTGAACAAATATTACATGTTGAACAAAACATAAAAGTGCTGATCCTTTGGAAGTTATAGTTTCATTACCTCAACAATTTTCACCAACGCTGATAAACAAATGGAAATTCTAGTTAGAAGAAAAACACAGATGTTGAGCTAAGTATTTCTATTAAATTTCTGCTCACTGAAACATATAAAATGTCTCCTTTCCTCAAGTTTCATAGATTTCCAACTGCTTCTATTTTCATTGGGATTTATTTTTTAAATTGATTACTTCAATGATTTGCAATGCCTGTTACAAAACCTTGGTTGTATACCTGCTAAGCAAAGATTGCTGTAACAAATCTGCTACTTAGCTAAAGTAGTACTATCAATTTCTGACATTTCTGCTAGGAAAAAAATTCCAGACCTCTGTTAGTACCAAATCTGCCTATTCCAGTAATAATACAGAAATCTGTGTTTAGCTTCTATACTGAATGTATGAATTTAATTAAAGGATATCTGTAGAATTATATGACATCAGTGAAAAGACAGAAAGAAGAAACTACATGATTTGAAGCACACATCCACCAACACCTGAAAGACTTTTAGCTTAAACACCGAAGAAATCAGAGTTCCTTCTCATTACCTTTTCAGATCGTTACAATACATAGATGTGAAACGCCCATGTAGTATAATTATTTGCAACAGGAAGAATTACTTCTGACATTAACAAGAGTCTCTAAAGGTCACTACCAGTGGCCGCCTTCTGAACTACAATGTTCTAACTTTTCTTCAGAAACATGAAGCCATATTTCAAGAAAAGTAAAAAAATGCAATGGAAAACATTGAAAAGAATGCTGTAAATGTCTAACTAAATGTGATGATTTTCTGTTCTTGGATACTTCCCACCAGCAATACTGTGCATGCATATTTGTTTTACCCATTTAGCTCCAGACAGAATTTGCAAACTCAAATTCAAAGCAACTTAGCACTTTGCAGAAGTGCTTCAAGTATGTTTTCCTGCTGTTTCAGTCATAAGCTTTCTTAAGCACTTAAAAACACATTACTAGGCATGGCCACAAGGACCCATTCTTTGATAAAATCTTTTCCAGGGGTCCAGATTTCACCTGCCATATATCTGTTCCAAAGTTCCTGGAAAAGCTCAAGTTCTCAGGTAATGCTCAAGCAATGCATAACTCAGTAAATGAATCAAGGGGAAGGAGACACCTTAGTATAAGGACTAACAGTGAAAGTAGGGCACCTGTATCCCCTGGGATCTGTATCCCTCATGTCCCAGGACAATGCTCAAATCCCAAGCTAATGGGACTTTAGGTAGAGCATCTTCTCCCCACCTTCCCTTTCCTCTGCTTTTCCCATTAACTGCATGGCCAGGATCACGAGAATCATGCAATCACAAGACAGCAAGAAAGATCTGACTAAATTATTATATCCAGTCGCTGCGATCCTGTTCATTTCTTAGATTCCTTGGGGGGAGGGAGGGGTGGCAACAAAAGAGTAACAATCCACACTGCAAATAGCACTCCAGAAACTGGCGACCTAATTTTCAGGTCTGGCACTGTTACACATGGTAACTCCTGCATCTTCTTGTAGAATTTAAAAGGCAGTCACTTATTCTCATTAGTGCATTGCTGTGACAATAAACACCCATCTGTGAAATCAGCAGAATGACAGTCTAATTAAAGAAAGCGGGGACAATGCAAAATTTGTCATCCCATAATCAAAACTGCAGTATCAACACTCATGGAATTTTTAAAAAGCGAATGTAACCTGAAAAAAATACGGCTTATGCTAATGTAAATGAGAAAATTATTAGCACCTTTTACAACATCTACATCTATGTCTTACACATTTGTATCTTATGAAACAATAAAAGCATGAGGAAAAAACCCTTACCACCAATACTTCTTGTTTTGTCTGGACCCCATACGTAATAGTGAATTATGTAAGAGAGCATGATTCCTTCCAATCCTGTTTTTTATAGCACCAAAAAAATCACATGCAATTCTCTGATAGATGGACTATCTGAGAACTATTTTTAGAGTCTCTATTCTATCCTTAGGTATGATTTTCTGATCTGAACTATCACTAACTACTCTCAGAAAGCAACATCTGTAATTACAGAGGTCAGAACTAGTACGAACGATCTTAAAAACAGCCTCAAAAGTCTCAAAATGCAAACCAGTTTCATAAATGGACAATGATCATCTTTAGTCTTAAGAACAGCAATGAACATTTAGCAGAACTGCCAGCAACTGCAACAGCAAATCAAGAACTATTTTTAACAGATATGAATTGGTATGAGAAAAGGTTTTAGGGAAAGCTGTTTGGTACATTTATCTGGATCTCCTGGAAGTATTCTACTTTTTGCAAAGTATTTGCCACTTACAATCTTTTCAGAATAATTAAGGTAAATCAACATAAACATACTCTAAAAAACCCAAGAATTTCCTTCAACCTAGCAAAACCAAAGTTCATTCTAAAAATGTTTTCTTTAGAATATTGTCACCAAAATTGTTATAAACACTAAATTATCTCTCCTCACCATAGTCTGTGACTGATTTGGGAGCACGCTGTTCTGTTTCTGCATTGCGTTTCTTATTCTTGGATTTCCAAGCATGATATACCTTTAGCCTTCTGTGAAACTCTTCTCTGCAAGCTGCCAACAGTTCAATATCTGTCTCAAAAATGAGGAAGGAAGGGAGGAGGGTAAAAAAATTAGAAAAATTATTTATGAAATGCTTCTCTATATTGCTAGGCACATAATTTTAGATCAATTTGTAACACTAATATAATGTATCCAAATTTTCTGCAGCAACAGGGCCTGTATTGTATGGCCCAGAAAGATCCTTGGAGCGTTATATGTCCTTTTCTCCTTTAGAGGAATGGCAATCCCCAAAGTAGCTGGTTCTGCTGCGAGATCTGGAGCAGTGAAATGCTACAAATAACATTTTCACTTTCCTAAATTTGTCTGTTGACATTATCACAAGCCAAGCAGTGCAGAAACAGATAGAATGTCACCAGTGAACTTTATTTCTGCAATTCAAAAAAAGAAAATCAGCAATTTGACTGCGCAGATCTAGGGTTTTTTCCACTTTATTAAATATATTTCTATTTTGCTGAGTTTCACGATACTAAGAGACTGAATGATTGCAAGGCTTTTTCATTAGTCATCTAAGAGCATCCAAACTGGCATCAATAGTGATGAACACACATTAGCACCACGCATTACTGCACCATCTATTCAGATGAAAGCATTGCTCCAGTCTCGCATATGTAAAAACAACTGAGACACAATTAGAATTTGGAGCTAAATTTGGGTTTTAAATGCAAACAGAGAGAATGAGTTTGTTTCCAGTTTCTATATCGATGGAGAAATTATGAGTTATCTTAAATCAGAAATTAACCAACTGCTTTCAATCACAACCAGGAAGGAACAGTAATACTTAACAAAGAAATAATTCTTATCTGTTTCTATCTTCACAACATTAGGGGAAAAGTAATTAATATTCCAACTGTGAGCTTCCCAAATGAAGTTACAATATTTTGAAAATTAATGAATAATATGAACATCTAAGACAGAAAATATTTCACGCTGTGCTTTACATAACATATTTGCTTTTTTGTGAGTTGGTGACAGTGAGAAGTGATAGCAAAAACTTTCTTAGAACACGCAAATTCTAGGTAAAGCATAATAACTATTATTCCCTTTGTGGAAATACATAAAACTGAGATAATTTAATTAAGAAAACATAACATGTATATTATGGCCCAAGCAGTTTACCAGCATAATCAGTAAAGGAGGTAACAAAGGAAATTCTGTTTACTCAATAAGGAAATAGCTTAGTTCGCTGTTCTCTTTGGAGTAACAGACCTTTTTAAAATTAATTCGACATTCAAACTTAAATAAATCCATAAGCAAGTTTTTGTATTTGTCATAGGAATAAAGTAAGATTTTTCATACAACTAAAACTTGACTTCTTTCTCAAATCAGAAAAAAAAACCCCAACTTACCACAGGATGTATTGATTGTATCGCGAAGCTCTGCATACTTCCACTTACTGAGATCATGCTTCTTAGTACCAGCAGCAGCTTTTGTGGCTTGAACTGAAGGACCCCTACAATTATTAAAAAAAATACAACTTATTTTTTCAAGTCTGAAACTGGAGTTTTCATAACAGGAGGAACAGATCCCACGATCAACACTGCAGCATGCTTATTACAATGAAAATCAGCAGCAGAGGGACTGAATTCGAAGGCAAAGTACATTATTATTTTCAAGATGTTCAAACGATTAAGAAAAAATGAAAGCATCTTTTATATCCAAAATCATATAATAATCTGATTGATTGCCTGGAGATTAAAACAAATTGCTATTAATAGTGCTTCTGTGTGAAAAGACACATATTTTATTCATGAGTACCTCACCCCACGCTAATGTACACTTTTCTTGGTACTAGTCAAGATGCAGAATACAGACAACAAAGAGTGGCCTTACACATTTTTAGTTCTATTCAAAAAACAGACGAGGAAAAGTATTTCTGAAGCACACAAGCAGAAGGCAGAAAAGGCTGTCCTCTACCTTTTAAAACTGGATTAGGACAAAATCCTTGTTCTAAGACTAGCGAAAATATTTTATGTCTTTGACAAAAGTCTAATTTGAGAGAGGAAATCAAATTAATTTTACATTAATTTTATAGTAGCTGTCTGAGAATACCAGTATTTATTGGGGGGGAAGGGGGGAGTCATTAATAGATATCAATGAGAAAAAGACCACATTCACAAGAAAAGTTGACCAGTATAAAAAGACTCATCTAGAAACTGTGTTTTTCACAGGCAAAAGTTAGTCATCATGTAGGTAGTACGCAATAAAGCCAACAGCAAATGCAAGTGAGAAATTATTAGTAAAACCTCCTTCATCTTTAACAGTATGCATGAGGTTATTCATGTAACAAAGAAATAAAAGATTACATGTATACATATAAAGATAAACCTGAGGGTTTTTTTCCCCCCCTTAGAAATGGTATGGATAAGAAGTAGAAGAACTCTCCCTTAGCAACAGCAAACTTCCCATGGATTATCTGGATATAAGCTAAGTTCAAAACACTCCAACATTCTGTGACGATCAGAATACTTTTTAAACACTAAGGAATTCAGAAAGAGACACATGACTTCAACTTCTGCTAATGCCTGTCGCTTAGAACACGAGGCACACTGAATTATCTTTCAGGATCCGAGAGGATTTGTTCAGAAGAAACTGGAACTTTAACAGAGTAGCAAAATACTTGATGCAATACGTCATTTGAAAAATTCACAAGAGAGAAAGAAACCAGGCCTTTTCAGTTAATGCCTGTTTGTGCAGCAATATCTTTGTGGGACTGTTACATTATTATAGTATTTATAATCCAGTGAATATTATTTCAAAGTTTATTTTTCCATAAAGGTCTCATGTGGGACTACCAAATTTTATGTTGTTTGTTTTCCCTTTTTACTTAATAGGTTATAAATACATTTGCAGTGAAAAATTTCTCTCTGTAGATACAGTAGTTCTGAAAGCAGAGATAACAAAAGCAATTTCTTTTTAAGTTTCATAGAATAAAACAATCTGTTTAACCAAATGTTCTTCTTGATACCAACTGAACCACCTCTTCAAATGTAATTAAAACTACAGAATCTTACTGTTTATTGCAGCATCAGCTTAATTATGCCTATTGATACTACTAATCTGAGTCAACACAGCTTCCAGTTATAGTATGTCAGAAGTCTGACATAAAAGCTGAGGGAAAGGAACTTTTCCTCACCCTTAGCACTACTCATAAAACAAATCATTAGACAGTCTCCTTCAAAATCTGTATTTTAATACTTTATCATCACTGGCATACCTGTAGGACATTAAAGGATTGCTGCTAAATGCAATTTCCGCTGCCTTGTGTCTAACCTTTTGAATCTAATTTGACAAATCCTAAGGATTTTCCTTAATTAGCAACACTACCTACCACTGTAAGACTTTGCTACATAATTTAGAACAGCAGAACTAGGCTGTAAGACCTTTGGTTAAACTAGTAATCTGTAAGAACGCTAATCCAATTGAATAGCTTAGCCTTTCCATTACAGTACTACTCTGTGCTCTGCAGATCACTTTAAGCACAATAGTATGGCAGTAAGAAGAGCACCATACTTTGCCGCAGTAAGAAGTACGGCATTTTGAATTCAACCAAAACATAGAGCCTCTGACTTTGCCGCAGAGCTTTGTCATTTTTTTGCACATTAAGAATTGGCCATTGTCATTGGAACTACATCAGCACATGCAATACAATCTAACCATCTAAATTCACATGCTAACTTTATTACACACATTGTTTATTCCTGTTCTTAATGCCACCACAAGAAACAAATTCAGTTAAGAGCTGCATTCCCAATTATCAACGCTACAACTAGAAAACTCATCAGTCATGTGAGATCAATCATCTTCAGACCATATACACATAGCATAGTAGCTTGTTTAACAACAGATTCACTTTTAAGAAGGGAAATTGTTTAGAATTTTATGTGAGCTTCAGAAAATGAATGTCAAACGGTTATTTTTGTCCTCAAGTTGCACAAAACACTTTCCAATTACTTACTGATGTGGAGGACATTATAACAACTTCTTTCAACAGAGAATTAGTATTCTAACACAAACTGCTACGAGACCATTACAGTTGAATTGTATTCGGATCTAAACCAGCATTCTCCTTCCCTCCTGCCCTGCACACAAAATCTTGTATTAGCATTCAAGAAGTCTCAGAAGTGGATTTTGTCTAGATGTCTTCAGAGGAGTTTTACTATGCTTTTAACTTCGTAATTTTCAAAACCGCTTTTATGTGAATGGAATTATAACAACTATTTTCTTAATAAAAGCACTAACAGTTACATTAACATTAAATAACTCTTTAACTCTGTGTTGAATCTGTAGAAATCCTCCTTAGAAAGATGTGGAGCCTAGTTTTCTATTATCATTATAAGAAAGGTGAGAAGAGAATAAAGCTGGAGGAACATCAAAATTACACAAAATACCAGGGTATGTGAACTACTCTTAATTTATTTTTTTATACAATAAATTGAAATAGCAGGAAAATAATTTCTGGAAAAAAGGTGTTGATAAAGGAAATTTATCTGAAGGAAATAATTTACATATCTGCTTAGCACTTTAAAAAAAAAGAAACTGATTCCATTATTTTTCATTCCATAATAATGCAACCCATTTCATGTGTGATTTCTTTTTATAAAATGATTGATTCATTTGGTGTTGTCTTCCCACCTACCTAGACAATATTTCTGACATTTCTGTGGCCATTTGCTCCCTATAAGAAAATTGATAAATAAGCATAAACCAAACATAATAATATAAAAACAGCCTTTATAACTGTGACAGTCACTTGCCAACCAAATTGAAGCTAATTCAAGTGCACAAAAAACCCAGATACTTATTTCAAATAATCTCCATTGTAATACACAGATATACAGTTGTGATTCTGTAAAGAATAATAAATCACACAGGTCATTGAAAAATGGATGGTATGTGAAGAAGTTTACACGAATTACATATTCATCTTTAAATAGATATTATTAGGTAAATTAGATTATTAACTTGTTGATTAGACATAAGCAAAGTAGTGGATATAAGGTATTATGAACTGATTTAAAGTTTACAGATGCACGCTAATAGATATTATTATGGGGAATTAGTAAATAAGAGGACAATATCAATTTCCTTTGAATTAATTAGTGTTGGTTTTTTTCTATTAGTGCACTCAAATGGAAAAAATGCCATACGCAGTCATTTGTGGCTTTGTTCCATTGGCTCTGCAAATAGAAGATATTTATGTTAGACAGACTACTTCCCAGTTACCTTTCTAATAACTGAAGTTGGAAAAGGTGGGTCATAGTATTTCCTGCTCTCTTACATCTTATTTATTACCTTATTTTTTTTCTTTTTTTTTTTTTGAATTGAGAAACAGGATTCCACAGACTTTTTTCTTCACCTTTCTCATTCAATTATGAGTGTTAGATTATTTTTTAAAAGTTAAATTAAGATAATCTGGAAAAAATGTGCAAGCGGAAATTGCCCCCATCCTTTCTCCCACCCCATATTTCAAAATCAAAGACTTTGAGACATTGTACTGATATATTTTATGCCTGGATCAGTATATCACAAGAAATACCCGCAGTCCTCATGTAGCTACTCCGGGAACAAGACAGGTAGCTGCTTCATGCAAGCTGTGAAAATACATTGAGTCTCACTGTCGTACTGAAGACTCACATGTACACACATGTAGCATTGAATACGCTACAAATCAGAACTTCTTTGAATTGTTCCAACGCAACACACAGAACATATATACTCTCAACACCTTCACTGAGGCTAGCTAATTTTGGTGCTATATGCTATACTGTATGTTTCAATAAGTCACATCATAAATTAAAAATATGCACAGTTGAAAACTGGTATTTTTTCTTTAACAAATTTATTACTTAAGCGCTAATCACGTCTGTTAATTTACCTCTAGGTGCAGTAAATCTCTTATTACACGTGCGTTCAAATAGTGAATCAGTAATAAAACTGGATGAAGCTAGGAGAGGTCCAGCACATCCAGCACAGAATAAGCACAAATAAAAATGCTGGATCTACTGCCAGAACACACAACTTATTTTCTTTGTGACAGGAGCCAACAAGTATATTTGTTAAAGAAACTAATGATACTTATGAACCTTTAAACATCTATGAAAACTAAAGGCGAATTCTGCAAGCTATTGAAAGAAATAGCAAAGAAGTAAAGAGGCTACTCATTTTCAAATACGACAACATGCAGTATCACATATTCCTTAAAAATAAGCAAAACACAAGAGTTCCTTCAACCAAAGTGGCACCTAAAAAACACCTTTTTCTTACTACTTTTACTCCACAGGTAGTACAGCACAGTGGAAAATACCCTTTTATTCATGCCAACGTGTAATCGTGAAACGTTCTTTTACAAAATTATGTGAAAACACTGTAGAACCAGAATTCAGTAAGGAGTGAGGCGTGCTTTATTTTACCACAGCAAAATGTAACAGAAAAGAGCAATACACATAGATAAAAGTCACAGGGATTTCAGTGTATCATATGGTAATATGCAAGTCTCGAATCCAGAAGATGGCAGAACATAACTTCCTTAGAGTCCAGTAAAATTTTAACTGGTATCAGTTAAAACAAGTTCTGAGAGTTTGCATTTAAATTATTAAATGGCATGTTTGGTTCAAAACAAATAAGCAGTTTTCATTTCAGAGAAGAATTCCCAGAGTTTCTACCTTTAAGACAATTCCTGCAGTTACATGGAAGTCTACCCTTGGATTTCAGTAGAAGATATTGGGGTCTGGGGAATGTTTTAGTTTGTTTTTAAACAAACCAAAATAAAACCAAATCAAAGGTGAAATTAAAAGAATTTTCTTTAATTTTTGGACATGCTTAAAACTCTTTGAAGCAGACTCCAGAAACAGAAGGCCAAAAATTTGCTAATGAGCTAAAAAGAAATCTAAGCAGAAAAATGTCTCGCATTGCTTTTTTCTAGATTTATACATTATCTTGTTCAAGAAAGGATTTACATTGCTATGTTGACTTGTTCAGACCATTCTGCACTTTCCAGTCATTCAGAAAAGACTCTTCATTCTCCTACTGCTAGCTACACCACAGAGAGAAACTGGCAGTCATAACTATCAGGATGGTTAGTTCATCATCCATTCTGGGACTACACAAGGAAGAAAAATACCAGGATCACTCATGAGCAGTAGGAAACACTGTGGAGATTAGAGCTTCATGACAGAAAATTTCTTGAATTCTCTGAGCCCTTCTTGCCTAAAGCCTCCCTTCTTTCATATTTAAGAGAAGTCTGCCAGGTTGCAACACTAGAGTGACTTTGGGTTTACCTTCAGAGTATTGGACCAAAATCCAAACAGCGAAAGTATGAAAATCTCCAGAATGCCGTCTGTGAAGCACTTGAACATCCAACTGAGCATGTTAAAGTGTTATCTGAGACCATATGACAGCGATTGTGTAACTGAGGGCAAAGCCACAATAAATTTAGTGGAAGAGTCTAAAAATCAATACTATACATGACAGAAAAAATTACCTCACTATCTTACAAAGACATACAGTTACTAAAAAAAAGTATACATCTAGTTAACATTTGAGTAGGAAAGAGAACACATCTGGGAGCTTGAAATGCAATGGAAACGCTTGGGATTTTCTTACACCCCTTTTTCAACAACAACAATAAACTGAGTAGACTAGCACAAGTCACTAGTGATGTGATCATGTTCATAGGTCCCTTTACTTGACCAGTAAGCATCACTTTTACTGAAACTTCTACTTTGCAAGTGGTGTGGATCTGTATACCAAAAGCCAAGCACTCCTTGTGACACATCAGAAAGTTCAAACAAAACAAAACAAAATGTTTAAGACAACATTTATATTTCAAACCCCTCTATGTTAAATATATTCATTCCACTTCAAAAAACTTACCAGTCAGGACACAGAAATAACTACTATTTCTGCATTCAAAGAGAGCTTCTTGTTAAAAAAACCACACACAAATCCACACTAAGCTACTGGAAAAATCAAGTACCAGAAAGGGTATATTTTATTACTACTTACCACTGAAGAAACTCCATTCACTGCTTTAAATGAGTCATAAAAATCACAATTTAAATTTGTTGCCATCCTTGCCAGTACTCGAAAAAGAGAACTGCAGTTGTATTCACAACCACCTATTAAATTACTAATGTAGCAAGATGCAAACTGGAGAAGGCCTTTAAGCAAAAGCAATTTATTTCTAACAAATTTCACAAGTTAATTTGAAAAATAATTGGTCCCTTTAATTAATACAAAAATACATAAAACCAACAAGAACAGAGTCTTCTCAAAGGGATCATGATAGGAAGAGTACAAAAAAAAAAAAAAAAAGAGAAATTTAACTACTTAACCCCATACCTGCGCAATCCTAAATCAAGCTGAGCCTCATCATTGATGAGTTCTGCCTCACTTTGGGCAATTCTCATTGCAAGTTCATGATCACGACGCTCCTGTTCAAGCACTGCCTGGTGCTGGGTTTCCTCTTCTCGTTCTCTAGCTAGCTGAGCCTCAATTTCAGCCTGTTTTATAAAAACACACCTTTAGCCTTAGCCAATCAAAACCAAAATGCTACATAAGCAAATTATTAGAAAAATATGCCAAGTAGTATATTTATGGCTTTTGAAACACGCAAAATTTACAATTGAAAAAGTAACAGCACTAGTATTTAGTCCGACCCAAGAAAAACAAGAGAGCTATAAACTGTATCTTGGTTTTCACATAGTTTATTAAATCATTATTGTTCACTACTTGTATCACCTTTTAAAATTAAAGTGCCAATCAATTATTCCTTATTTAAAAAAACACATGAGGCTTTTTGTTAGCTATTATGAAAATTAGACTTCAAAAGTTTTCAGAATCATTAAAACTCAGATCATACAGAGCAATACGGTTACCCTTCCAGAGCACTAACACAATACTCCCTCGAAATTCTGCACCTGGCATTATAGGACTTGCAATAAGCATTACTTTGCATATAGGTCCATGGTTCATTCTGAAAAGGGATCAAGACAAACATTGGAATCCTCTGTAGACCTGATCTAGGTTTGAATTAAAGCAAACGGTAAAATTCTAACTTACTGCAACGCAGAAGCAATCCAGATATACTGCCTCTGTAGAGCACAACTAATTCCAGTTTACTGTCATTATTTAACAAAGGGTCTTGCACACACAGTAAGTAAAACACAATCATCCAATTCATACTTCTGAAAGTCATACACGCCAAGTCTTAGCAGTGACTTCCTCGTCAAACATCAAAGGAGACAAAGTCAGCTCCCACTCATCATCATGAATTTGCACCACTAAAGCAGTGCAGTGACATCAGTGACTTTACCCTATGAATCTCATTTTAGATTAGCTGATAGTAACAACCATCAGTAGGAGAGATAACGAGTAACTAACTGTAGTAGAAAGAAATACCCTACTGGATCACCTGTCTGCTTTGTATCCAAACGCAGCGTTTCTAAGTATAAGTGTACATTATGAGGGTTCAGGGACCAAAGACACCTCAGAGTGAGAGTTCACGACAGGATCAGTAGGAAGTCAAGAGGCGTCAGGAATCAAGGGGGAGGGGTGCAGGAGCAGGGTTTGAATTACATGTATTTATTCTACATTAATGTAGCCAAAGGGGCTACCAGAGACAGTCCTGTATCCTCTTATTATTACCAAATTTCTGAAAGTGTTTACAGTTAAGCTAGTACATGACATAGCCCGAGTCCAGATGTGACTTCTAAAAGAGAGCCAAACTTGCCTGACATGGAACATCTGCTAAAATTTCAAAGGCTAGACTAGGATTCTTCAGTGTTCTGTATTTTTAACTTCACAATAACTTAAAAAACCCTTCAAAAATAAACGCACCTCTACTCAGAAGACCTGAACTTGCATGTGAACTAGAAATAGGTGATCTGCCTTGGGATGCCCTAACATGACTTTTGCTTGAGACACATTTATAAAATGAAGCCGATAGACTCAGTGAGGAACCTAAGCCGTGAAAAAAATAAAAAAAAAAAAAAAAAAAAAAGATTTCTAAAAAAATCCCAACAACAACAACAAACCCCACCCAGACTCCCCCTAGGCTAAAGTATTAACCTGAATACGCTTTTCTTCCTCTTCCCTCTTCTTCCTCTCTTCCTCTTCTTGTTTTCTCTTTGCCTCAATCTCAGATTTCCTATTACAAAAGAGGAGGAGGAAATGAAAACATATTATTACGATGCAAGTGAACAAGAGATATGAAAGCATCTTCCATAAAACTGAACAGTAATCCAGAAGTCAGTACAGTCCTGATGACAGGACACTACAGGTAAAGTCAAGAAACTTTCCAAGTCCATCTGTATTTTCAGCTGCATCATATAACCTCTTCCATACTCTATTCTGACTACATTTATCCTATAAATCACTGGGAAAGGAAACATTTCAACATTGCATAGGAGACCAGAAGTACAATCCAAGTGATAGTCTTTAAGCACAGGAGTATTAAAAACGACCTCATTAAAGCACCTTTCCTATTTTCTTCTCATTCTATAACTAGCAACTTATTCAAGACTCACAGACGTCTTTCCTCCTCTTCCTTCCTCCGCTTTTGTTCTTCCTCTTCACGTCTCTTTCTTTCCTTTTCCATTTCCTCCTGGATGCGTCGTAGCCTCTCTGCTTCCTCCTCTTGCTGTTTCTTCTTTTGCAGCGCACTCAGAAGCTGCTCTGAGCTTCTAACTAGAGCATCATATTCTTTCTGTATCTGTTCCCTAGTCATTATAGTGGTCTGCAAAATGAAATAGTGAGAGGGGGTTACATTCTTTGACATTTGTACTTCACTTTTTAAAAATATATATTGAAAAAAAATATTAAATGAAATGAGAGCACTGAGCAGTATAATTAAATTATATGTACACTTCAGGGTGGGGGAGCCTGAGCACATCCTTCCCTTTCTTCCTAAATTCCTGGGGATCCATTACTCTTCTCTCTCATATACAACCATACAAAGTAATATCCATTTTATCACTGAAAACATAACTTCTCTTTAAAACATGCCTTCATTTTTTAAACCTTGAAGCTTTAAGCAAGAGAAATTAATTCCTGCCACACTAAGATGAAAACCACAGGCCTCCTATGTGCATTTTGTGTCGTGTTCTTAGCTGCTATAGTGGTTATTTACAGCTCTGTCTTTTATGTCACAGCACAGAATATTTTTTCTTACTGTATGTGACAGCGCTCAGAAAAAGTACCGGACTATTCTGTGATTAACTTTTTTTAAAAAAGTATTAGTAGCAAATAACAGGTTGAAAATACTTAAAAAAATGTTTTATGTATGTTTTCAAACCTCACTGATAGCTACAATTTAATTTAATTTTACAATTCACATTGATGCATACTAATAAAGCTGCGTTATGGGGTGTTTGCTGACCTTTTCTGAGGGCGTATCATGATGATAAGAAATTACCTTATTTTTATTAGAAAAGAGAACTGTAAGTTGACAGGTTAACTCTACCAACTGTTCAGACATGATTTTCAATAGAAATATCTTAATACGGTACGCTAAGAAAGCTATAATATTGCATTAAACAAAAATTCAACACTTTTTTTTTTCCTAAAATTAATAACTCAGTGTGCTCTCATTTTGTCTGTGCTTTTGTGTTAAGCAAGTGAGAACCACAGACCCTGAAGCATAATGAGCAAGCTGAATTCTCTTTATTACCAAGTCTGAAAAAAACTCGTAACTGGAATATAAATCTCTTCACTCCGTGATCGATGCTTGGATGTTTCAGCTCTGATTAATTTAAAACATTGCTAATATGCATTATTCCATTAATAAAAGCAACAAACAAATTACTAACAACACTTGTCTCACAGTATCAACATGCATTTTTGCTTTAAATTTTCCAGTGCCAATTTCAAAACACAGATAATAATACCCAAGTCTAGACATATGCACCCAGTTTCAAGATTCACTTCAGTTACATTCACAAATAATTTTAAACAGGATTTATCCAGTGTCTCTGAAAATTAAGACTACTATATTAAAATGTCTTTTCTCTTATGAAAAATACATTGGCATTCCACTTCAGATTAAGTTTTTAAAAGATTCCAGTAATAAGAAACAATTTCTCTGTTTATTATCATACCTTAATTTTGGTCATTAAAGCATCAATAGAATACTCCAGCTCCTTGACCCGCTTGCTTGTCTCCGCCTTCCCCTCCTTCAGAGCACTTACTACTTCATTAAATTTATCAAGTCTCTTCTTCAGTGTACGCACTTTTATCAGGCCATCAATGCTGTGAAGGCAGGACAGTTTATTTGTATCTTGAAGTGCTTTTACAAGGTGGTATTTTTAAAACTACCACTAATCACTCACATTGAAGAGGCAGATAGGGGAGACAAGTTATGTCTTCTAATAAAATTCACCCTCTTTTTTTTGAAATTCAAACATTATCGCGTGAAGTAATTCAGCAATGGAGCCTTTTGCAAACAGTAATTAAAACTGATTAGCAGACTTCGACTCAAAACAAAATGCACTTTTATTTTGAGAATTAACGTGGGGGTTCGAGTTGTGCCACTTATTCAAACACCAATAATGGGACTGAATCCGATAAAACTTAACTACACAGCATTAACTACACAGTGGGGAACTCAGTCACTGGAGCTCAATGGAGGAAGAGTCCAGGAAAAGTTGGAACTTTTTAAAGAATCAATATGAAGGCCACACCTACAAGTTACAACTCTGCAGAGACAGACTTCCTAGAAAGAAATCACTGAACTGGGATTCAGAAACAACACACAAAAAGTAGAAACTTAATAAAATCATTAAAGGTGAGTACAGAACAGCTTAAAAATACACAGACATCCTCAGAAATGCCAAGCTACAAAATGAAACAATTATCAAAAAATGTAAAAGAGAACATTGTATAAAGAACCCCACTATTAAAGAACAGAGTTATCAAAGAACAAAAAGGTATCAGCAGATCTTAATGACCAAAGTGTTTTTTCCATCAGTATTCCGTGTAGCCAGATGAAAGCTAATGGAATTAGTTAATTTCAAGAGCAGACGAGACAGACAGAACACACAGTTATTTTTAAGATGAAAAAGAAAGGGGGCCTATAAAGGAAGGTGTGAATAAGTGAAGGACAAAAATTAATGACCTTACATTTCATTTAGAGAGACTTAACTAAGGATTTCTAATAACTAGGTTATCATTGAAGGATTTTATGAACAAAGAGCTAAACACATATTTGTAGGAAAGGTTCAAATTTAGTCTATTCATCCTTTGGAAAGAAAGCAGGAACACGGCACCTCTCAGTCTCTTTCAGTCGTACTTAGCATTCTTCTATGATTTCAGGTATGTTTAGCTAAGTATAGTAAATCTCTTTACATTCACAAGAAAATAATAACAAAATCCCACTATCTTCAAACAAGGAATATCCTCTTACCGTGGTTTGTGCTTTCTCTTGCAAAGCCACATACGAACAGTCTTTTGTATTTTAATGCAGGCACTGGCTCGATATTGTATCTTATTTTTCACTGTAAACACACAGAAAATACCAAGTCTCATTGGGTTACACAGTTTAACACAACTCCTGTATTATTCCTGCATTTGATTGCTCAAAACTGTATGTAGACTACACGCACTTGAGAGCTAGGTCTACACTGGAATCACAACACTTAAGACACAACAGACAACAGAATTCACAATCCTGAGCCAGGCACAGAGGCTCCCACCCAACACAAAGAGGAAGAATTAAGCGCGCGCACACTTGCACGCGTGCACCATCCACTCCCTCCAGACCCACAGACGTCAGTGACCTCAGTGAAAAGTCAGCGGACCCAGCAGGCAGGAGATGCTCAGCTCCAAGCCTAAGTCTGGTGCTGAAGGGTAATCAAGCAGCCAATGTCTGCCAGAGATAAAAAAGTGTCTGCAACTTTGCTGAGCATTTCTTCGCAATACTGAAATAAAAGAACACAAAACAAAACCTCCACCTGTTCTTGTTCTAATACAGTCTTCATCTAAAGACTCAAATGACTGGGACCAGGAGGAGAGTTAAACAGAGAATGATGTCAAGGTACAGGCACAACCCTATGTGCGGAGTAGCTCAGACACACAACAATACATGCTGGTTTTATATAGGTATTAGAGGAAGCACAGACGCCGAAGCATCCCTGCTGCCTTCAGTCATCAGCTGAGCACATGGTTTGTGAACACAGGGATACTTAACTACTGAACTTAGGTGCACAAAAAGACTTACTCTACTTCTTGTCTACCTATTTCAGCTTTATTCTGGGGATAAAATTAGCTTCTAATTTCCCATAAAACACTAAAAAAAGAGTAAGGCACGTCAAACCAGCATATTATTTCCCTGGGTTTCTCTTTTTTGGATACAGTGACAGACTTTCTGTCCTATCTTTCTGAAAAACAGACCAAATGGCATAAATAAACCATGATGCTAGTGTTACAGTTTCTGATGTCTGAAACCTAGATGATAAGAACTCACAGATTCTATTTGTGCTAGTATAAACAGCAGCAAATAGCACCCAACCAACGACAAATGTAAATGTCATGACCGTGCTGGCCCAAATGCACAGCCATAAAGCATGAGGCCTTTCTGCTTTTCTTCCCCATTTAACGTATACTTTCCACCATCCATGTTTTTATAGATCACTGACATCCTGCATTAGACCTTTCCCCATCTCCCAGACATCTCTACTGAAGCACCCCACAAGCATCAATCGCTGTTCCACACTGCCTCATCCCTACCCTGCACAGTAAACTGAGCAGGCCAAGCACTTAGAAACTGCTTATCAATAGTGATAGGCACTTATTTGCTGATCAGCACCAATTGCTGGACTGGAGATGTTTGCCACATAATCCATGCCAGTGCTGTCAAAAACATGCATTTTCTGTCCAGAGAAGACAAGCTCTATGCAGGCACTTCCTGGAACTAAATGACTCCATGTTGTCAGCTGAAAGCTGACTGCTGTTCTTCCACACTGATGCAGAAGTCTCCCCTAGCTGATTGCTAGTTATTTCTGCGCAAAAATCTTCCCAGGCTTCAGTAAGCACCCAAACAGACTGGACAGAGCAGATTGGTGGTGGGCTATACAACCCACTTCAAAGAACCTCTGCTCTAAGCCCCCCTATATGTACCTAACATAAAGGATAAAAAATCCTCACCAATGTTGAAAGCAATTACTCACACTTTAGTATGCAACCATCTCCTATACATGTCCTTGGTCACATTTCAAGGTGATAATAATTGCTTTGCTAGATTTTCATCAAATATTTTCATTTCATAAAACATAAAATACATACATTTAATCACTGAGAGAGAACACCATTGAACTTTTTTCCAACGACTGCAGATAAGCCAGCGATTCACTCGTTTAACTAGCTCTGCTAAGTGATCCGGATCAGACTTCATTATCTGATCAAACTCTGCAAACTAAATATTAAAAAAAAAATTAAAAATTACAAATTAGGAGAACAGAGAGTGTTAGACATTACTATTTAAGAGCTTATTGAGTTAAAAAGGTAAAATATTTTTAATGTAAACTGTATGTCATCATTATATCAGCTTTCAATTAATTGAAGTGAGCAGGTATGTCTGGTATCACTTTATTCTTTAATGATAACAGAAATGACTACTGGGGTTTTTTGTTTGTCTGTTTAATCGCTGTGCAACACCTAGCATTTTGAATAATCCAACCATTTATTAATCACTAAAACTATTTATTGCCAAAATTTTTAAAAATTGCTTCTCTGCATCCTGAACACTTACTCTGGCCTTCCACAACTTCAAGACACCTCTAAGTCTGTATCTGGGAAAAAAATAAAGCCCTGAAAGCACTTCTCAATTTCTAACCTATGTATAAGAGTCCATCTAAGGCAATTTTGTCTGAAAATCCTGCACTTCTACTTTTCGGTAAGAACATTCTTCTGGAACTACAACAGTTTCCCTCTCTAGTCACAACAGCTCTCTACTTCACGTCCTTTCTCTGCATAGCAGCAGCAATGCTCAGAATCACAGAAAGAGACTTCAGCTATAAACAGATTTTACTAGAAAATATTTTTTCTTTGCTCTGACTTGATCTTCTTAATAGTCAACATAAGTCTTAAGTGACTGGCAGAATGTCTCAGAATACAAACATTACATTAGGAATACAGCAGCATTAGCAACAAGACTATGAAACCAATTATATCAGTATTAATACTGATTTTTTTCTTAGGAAATTAACAGTATTTACAAAAAACCCTGGGCAACCTTATTTAAATTGGTCACACTTTTAGCAATGTGTTGAACAATGTCACCTTCAGAGGTTCCTTCCAACTGAAATTATTCTAAGATTCACATTCACGAACTCCAAGAGAAACATTACCTTGCCAGGTCTAAAAAACACCTTAGTTAGCCCAAATTTGTAATCATTTTCATTCAGTCCCAAGGCTTTAAATAGTGCCTGAAACACAGAAAACAGGATTATACTCTGCCTCCTTCAAAAAAAAAGTTCAAAAAACACAAAAAAAAATCCCTCAATACCTTGCAGAAGAGCCTAGGATCCAGTCGAGCCAACTTATCAGGCAAGTATTTCTTGTACATATTATACAGTTCATGAAATGAAGCTCGTGAAGGGAAACCACCTTGCATCAAATCCAGAACTGACACCATTCCTAGATTCATAGAAACACATGCACAAAAGCTGGTATCAGTAAAATGCAAATGAAGCAGTGATTTTTTATGATAACCAGTAGTTTATGACATAAACCTTCAAGACATTTTTCAGACACTAAACCACAAAGTTCAGCTGGGACTTGACCCAGGCTCTTAACATTTCTCGATCACGTAATCATTCACAAAAAGTTAATACTGAACAGATGAGAAGAGCCCATACAATTTTCACTGTATGAGAAGTATGTTAACACCCAGTCACGCAGAGGATTTTTTTTCCTAAAATTTTTTCTACCTATTTTTTTCTTTTTAGTAAACTTGACATTTTAATTTTTAAATAAAAAACCCACCCCAACAAACAATGTCTGGCCAGGGTTTTATTTTCATTGTGTCAATGATATTTGTGAGACGTGGTACCTATGCAGCATCAAATACATATGCAGCACTAGAACATTCAGTGTACTTGCAGTACTAGGTGTCAGCTGCTAAGATGTAATCGTAATGTCCCGAATACTGTTACTACATTTTGGCTGCAACTAGGAATCAGTAAAGCACAGACGCAAAGTCAGTAAAACGTTCCAATTAGTTCAAGCAGCACCGGGCATGCCCGCTGCTTTACATAACCCTGTCAACAGATTTTGCATACAAGTTCTTAAGTTAGCCCTTACCTTGTGGTTGCTGTCTTTAAATTTAATCTTTTGCATCTTTGTTTTCAATGGAAAATTGATCTGTTTACACTAAGTCTTTTTCAAAAAAGATTCTGTAGCATTACATCTTTCTCTTATTACATGTAACAACTTTGTTTTACCAGATTAAGCTTTATTTACTGTTGCTAAAGTAAGCACAAGGGAGCTTGTAAGAGACCGCAACTGCTGGAGGGGGCGGGGCAGAGTTAATTTGTTATTCTTTTCCTCTCTGACATGCCAAATACTGTTAACCTGAAGAAACCTACTACTAATGATGTTAGTGGAATTCTAATTGCTGAAAAGTTGTTAAGCTTTTGTGATGATAACATGACATGTTAAACATGCGGGCTTGTCAAAACATCAGCTGCAGAACTTCAAAATACCTTGTCTTCAGAAAAAATTAAGCACAAGCTACTGAAAGTACAAAATACAGAAAAGGGAAAAAATAAATACTGAAGTACTCTGATGAACAAACACCCTATGAAGAACAACAATACTAGCACTCTAATTCCCAAGCAAGCATTTCCTTCTGCTGTTCAGTGAGCAAAATCTGCTAACATTCATTCTTTAAAATAAAGCTGTAAAATTGGAAAGCACCTAACATTTCAAGAATAATGAAAATGCAGCACTGTAATCTGTAGTATATAAAGCAACAGGAAAGACTATGCTGAAATGCCCCTGTTGGAAGTTCAGATCCAAACCAAATTAAGAGTCAGATAAAGAACTTCCAAAAGAGTAAAAGACGACGATTCAACTCTACCATAGCATCTACAAAATCAAAAAAACCCAGGTGTGTTTCAATTATTAAGATATCTCAGCTAATGCTCACTGCCTCTAAATGCATACAGGAGTTTCTAACACTTCAATTGCCACAGCAATTTAAAAGAATTCTATTGTTCTGGACTGAACTGTTGCCCTATTAACACTGTGGGTAACAAACAGAGGTGGGATTCAGCTCCAGGTCAGGACATCTAAATTTATGTACCAATATATGGCTACATGGCTTCTTGCATATGCACCTGGTGTCTGAACTTTCATTATGATCAATGGAAAAACAGTCAACGGAAATTACATCAACTCTTTCTGCAAAGAAGACACCTTATGGCTGTTCACATGAATTATTTCTAGGGTTCTCTGACTAAAACAAGAGCAAAGTTACTAAGAATCTAAATAACTGCTCATAATGCATAAATAAGCTGCCTTCTAGAAAGCAACAGTTCAAACAAAGAAATATTAGTTGCATCTCACATATTTCAAACTTAGGTCAATCTATAATCTTTAATAGTAAACAGAGGGAAAAATATCAGAGGCATACGTTACCTGAACACTGAAGCTGAGAGAGGATCTGTCCTCCTTCAAAATTGTGGTTTGTCATCTTTAAATTAGGTTTGATACAGCGAATAAAGCTAGACCCCTATTACCAAAACAAGAAGTTAGCAGAATTTACACATTTTTAAACCTCCTGAAAAAACAGTTAGTCATTTAAGAATTACGCGGGGGGGGGGGGGGCGGACAAAATGATACAAAATAATAGTATTGTAGTACAGAAATGCCGACATTCTTTTTTCTCTTGATATATCTGTTTTGCACTCTAGCCTCGGTCTTAATGTAACTGATCTCAATGCTCAAGCTATTAACTGGATCCTCAACTGCTGAATTTTCCCTCAAATGTTCTTCTTAACATCAGTAAAACCTAATCACGATTTAGCAGTCTAGATTCTACAGTCACATCACCTAAATGCCTCAGTCTTCCAGAATTCACATCAACGAACATGCTACCAGCCTCCTGTCACTTGAATCATGCCACATGTACTTGACTTTCCTTCCTTCTACTTTTTACAGTTTCTTTTGGCTCATAGCTTCTCTCTCCATTTCCCTATGTTGTTCCAGCCTGCTCCCCTCTTATAACCATGTGTGCTATCTCTACAATTTCAACCACTGCCTTCTCTGATCATTTCACATTCCTTGAGGATGACATTTTTGCAAAACACCATCCAATTAGTCTGATTTTCCTATAACAGGGGGCTGATAACGATAACCTAACTTATATACTAAAACAAAATTTGGACTGAGAAAACATAGTATTACTTCTGGTTTGCAGTGTCTTCTCTCTTTTTCCATCTCTTAGCTGAGAGTGGGAGAGCACCTGCCAAGGGAGCTCTGTATTAACAATACATCCTCAGTCATGGATGAACTAAACTCAGAGTACAGCTAGCCTGGCCACATACTTTTTCCCTGGACCGGGTCTCAGTTCCAGAGTGTTCTGTGTGAAAGAACTGGATCTTTCTTTCAGACCACTCTCATGAGTACAGTGAAATCTTAATGTCAGCTACGCTCCAGCACCTGTCCCGTTTGTTTCCCATATTTTTTCCCCTTTTTCTTTTTCTGACAGTGCATAACTTTGTATCTAGAATTGGTTAGAACACGCGGTCAAGAGAAATAAGGATGTGTTCCTACAAATACAAGTTCTTAAAAAAAAAAGGGTATTTGAACTACACGGAGAACTCCACAAACTATCAAATTACATCAGCTACATTAGCAAATACTCATTAGGGGAATCAGGTTCTTTGATCATGTGTGCATTTACAGCCTATCACAAAAGTGAAATAAAACATTTTTAACAACTTTATGGACTCTGAGAACAGAAACTAGTAATAACTTATTGTCTACCTTCCTTCTAAGTAAGATCTCTACATCTTCTGCAAAACAGTCATCAGTGATAACCAGTGAATGGAGGGAAGTAGAAGTGACAAGAAAAGGAGACTGCAGCCCAGACAGATTTCATATTGCTTACTCAAATTGTTTATCTTTCATTCTACGGCTTTTTTAAAGGTGCTAGGTTTTTTTTAAGTAACTCAATAATCATGATGCGCACAGCAAGACGTTTCAGAAGTGCCATTTAACTGCAAACTCTAAAGCAATTATTTATACTTATTGTAAGCCATATTGTTGAGACGATTATGACTTACGTCAGAAAATTATGAACCTGCATCTGTATATATACTTACAGTACTGTGAAGCTTCTCAAGAAGCAAATTTAACTGAGTCTGTAAAAGAAAACAGGTATTTCAAGAATTTTACCATGACAACTACAGAAATACACACACAGAATAGTGGTATAGTATTACTCCATGCATGTTTATTGTTAGTAAACCAGACAGAATTGATAAATCAAACGGTCACAAATTTTAACAGACAAAATCATGCAAGTGTGCATGAATGGTCCTGAGGAAACTGACTGTGTTTAATTGTACAACAGTATTGTATGGACTGGTCACTTCTACAGGGCAGTTATAAAAAACACAAAAAGTGCAAGTCCATTTGGGAAAATAAAGGAAATAATGGCTACGTAATAGAACTATAAAGAAAATGAGACTGATCAGCAACAATTTTAAACAAATACACCGAAAATTTGTAGAAGCCCAAATTTCATCTATTACAAGCATATATTTGTATGTTAAATAATTAACACAGAAAACAGATATGCTCAGTCTTTTCTTGGGGTTTTTGAAGCAAAGTCAACATTTCAGTGAATGAACCTGCATAATCTGTTTTTTATTGCAAAATTCCAAATTTTTAATTCTCTGTTGATGACAACAGACTATAATTTTAAAATCACATTTACTGAGGCTGGAATTAAACACACTATGATTAGAAAAGACCACAGTCCTCTGATTATTTGGGGGCAAGTCTACAGGATCACCAGAGACCAGAGAACAAGCTACAGTTGCTATCGAATGTGATTGGTAGGGACTTAAAAAATTCCAGAAGCACATCAGGAAAACAGTTGTAATTTTACTTTACAGATGTGTCTGTTTTACCACATAGTTTATTGCTGTGCCAGCCTTTCTAGTTTACTATCCAGCATTAAGTATACAGACTGAAGACAGAATTCTGTATGTCCTAACATACTCCTCATTTTCTATACTGGAACCAAAATTGAAACGATCTGACTTCTGACTAGTTTAACCATATCTTTCAATCACCTTCAATCCAAGAAACCAGATTTGTATGGGCAGTATGCATTACCTACAGCTGCCAGTCATCCTTCCAGTGGATAAAACAGGTTTGGGTTCTTTTTTCAGCTTATGATGGATATGGTTAGAAAAAGAGAAGGAGTGCCACGAGAGGCATGACAAACACTAATAACCTCCTGCTTAGTTCTTACTTACACATAATGTTTTATATCTACTTGACTATAATCTTTTTCTTAGGTTAGAAATGCTCAGTTTTGGAGGGGACAGCCCAATTTCCATCAACAAAATAAGTTTCTGCTACAAGAAAAATACCCCTTCCTTATACTCTGTGGTTTGACAAGAAATAAGCCAGAGCCATTGTCAGGTAAATTTCACTGATGAAATCATATGGAAAAAACATATTGCTAAAACTACTGCTCTTTGAATTATCACAATTTAATCCATCGTTACTGTATTAAGGTAAAATTATCCAAAGATTCTTGAGTAGATCTCGTGAACTAATCATTATTTCCTCAACTGATTTATGTGAATTAATTTTAATTAGTTATAAGGAAGGGATGTGTCAAGTATTTCATAAACAGAAGTCCCTGCAAAATCATCTAACAACTGATGTAATTAGAATTCAAGACCGACTTACAGAGTGATGCACCAAGAATTCTTATTCTTAAAGAAATGGAATTTCTACTAAGATAATAGAACTTATTTCAATGTCATCAGAAGTGACTTTTTCAAGGCTATTAGTGTTCATCAGCAGCACATGTTGTGTCTGGGAAGGTAACACTAAATGAATTACTGGAAGTAACACATACATTCAAAATGCCATGACACTTGAAAACATTGAAAGAATTATAGATTTATGGGCCAGATCCAAAGAGGACTTTAGTCATGTTCTAGGGTCAGAGGTGAACACCAAAGTCCAAGAGGCAATCCAAAAGGTTCCCCACTCAATTGCCGCGTAACTTAAAAAATGCCTCCCTTTTTACTTCAGCCCTCCTTGGACAATGGTATCATTCACATGTCCACATGTACGGGATGTGAGATGCTAAATCCAAGACGAACCAAGAACCCAGATGGAAGAAAGCGCAAATTATCTCCAAAAATCCCACAGTTGGTTTAATTTTGAAAATGCAGTTATAAAAACCAATGGATCCTAGCTTCACCTACAACAGACCCATAGTCACAGGGCTTGGTCAGGAGATGGCTTATCTGTAATTCCATTTTTCAGTCAGCCTTCTGATCATGCATTTTATACTATATCAATTGCTACAGTTTAATTCTACAACCATTGTCATAGTGAAGATGAGGAAATAATCGTCAGAGCAAAACTCAAGAGAGCAGGCTGCCTGATTCCCAGTTAAATACCAAAACCACTACCTTACAAGTCAGGCTCTGTCTCCTACTCTTAGCATCACAGAATCATAGAATGCTTTGTGTTGGAAGGGACCTTTAGAGGTCATGTAGCCCCAGCACCCTGCAGTGAGCAGGGACATCTTCAGCTAGACCAGGTTGCTCAGAGCCCTGTCTAACCTGACCTTGAATGTTTCCAGGGATGGGACCTCCACTACTTCTCTGGGCAACCTGTTCCAGGGTTTCACCACCCTCATGGTAAAAAATGTCTTCCTTATATCTAGTCCAAGTCTACCCTCCCTTAGTTTAAAGCCATTGCTCCTTGTCCTATCGCAACAAGCCCTGCTGAAAATATTTTCCCCTACAGGCCCCCTTCAGGTACTGCAAAGCTGCTAGAAGGTCTCCCCACAGCCTTCTCTTCTCCAGGCTCAACAGCCCCAACTTTCTCAGTCTTTCCTCACAGGAGAGGTGCTCCAGCCCTCGGATCATCTTTGTGGCCTCCTCTGGACCTCCTCCAACAGCTCCAGGTCCTTCTTGTGCTGGGGGCTCCAGAGCTGGATGCAGTATTCCAGGTAGGGTCTCACCAGGCAGAATCCCCTCCCTTGCCCTGCTGGCCACGGTTCTCTTGATGCAGCCCGGGATACAGTTGGCCTTCTGGGCCATGAGCACACATTGGTGGCTTCTGTCAAGCTTTTCATCCACCAGTACCCCCAGGTCTTTCTTGGCAGGGCTGCTCTCAATCCCTTCACCCCTCAGCCTGTATTGATAGTGGGGGTTGCCCCAACCCCGGTGCAGGACGCTGCACTTGGCCTTGTTGAACCTCGTGAGGTTCACATGGGCCCACTTCTCAAGCTTGTCCAGGTCCCTCTGGATGGCATCCCGTCCTTCTGGTGTGTCAAAACTGGTGGTCATGTCTTCCCGGCCCCATCAAAATTTAACTTCTGACTACATAACAACCCCTCTCCAGAAAGGTATACAAAGAATCCCCTTTGTCAGACTGACCAATAACTTGTCGCTACAAGAAATACAGTAGACACAAAACACCAAATATAGTATAGACCTGAAGCAGAATACTGCTGCTATACGAAAAGCAAGTGCTGCTACCATATCCTTCCTGCTCTTCAGTCCCTGCATTTTTAGAGAACAGTTCTAAACACTAGCCACAAGTTACAATTATGCAAGAAGGAATTTCTCTCACAGTCCTAATTCAGCACTTTACCTCGATAGAGAGCAGAAAGCAGAAACGCTCCTCTGCTGTCAGCAGTGTCCCGCTCTATGAGAAGGTTTTTGGATTGTCTGAGATACCTGCTTTCCCCAGGGACAGTATAAGGAGTCTAGCCAGGAACATGATGTGGGGTTTTAGGTGCTCTAGGTAAGGTAGCATACCAACAATGTTGCAGCACTTGACTTGAAGGCATACAAATCCTTCATTGGATCTGGCCCAGATGCGTTGAGGAGAGCTCTTGCTGAAATTGCAGCAGCTCTACCAACAGTAAATCCATGAGATGGAAAAATTTACCTGCAGCCCATGGTTGTGCCTGCTTTTCATCTCTTAATTCCCCTACAGTTCTCTTTCTAGCCATCCTGAGCTGGAATAGTCCAGCTAAAATAAAACTGCTGAATGAGAAAAGGATGCAGAAAACATTGGGAGAAGACAAGGTTTGAAGGTCAGCTTTACAACAAGCAGAAGAAAGGAGAAAATGAGGAGAAGCCATCAGATTCAGGTATCGAGAAAGGAAGCATTCAGCACAATGAACATCTTTCTGTGAAAGCCATGACTATCTTTATATTGTAGAAGAGGAAGAAGTGGTTAGGTATCAAATTTTGAGACTGGCAAACTGTAGCCAATTGATGGGTCTTCTAGGATGCACAATTAAGATAGAATGGAAGAAAACTTTTGGTCACATTTTGAATCCTCTGAAGTCCACAGAATCCAAACTTAGATCTCAATCAAGACTTTAAACCTTTTGAATAAAGACTTTTATTTGCATGTGCAAAATTCTGCCTTAAAAATTACTGTGTAATTTCTGTAAGGACTATTACAAAACATCTTTTTGAGAGAAACACATAGCACATAGCTTGAAGGTACTGGTTTCTTATAATTCAGTATAAAAAAATGTTTATTTTACATAATTTTCTTTGTATTAATCTCAAGTTGCTGCTAGTTCTCCCAACCTTAGGTTCTACTTATTTCAGGTAACTTAGAAGTGGCATATATTACAAGAATATAAGATTCTTTATTATATTATGTTACCTTGAATTTGTTTCCCACACTGATGAAACTAAGTTTCCCAGCTTTTTGTTTGGGATCCTTATTGTTATTAGTGTTAGATTCAAACAGCTGTCGAACAAACTTGTCCTTGGATTCACATATAAGCGATTCAAGCGACATGTGCAAAGCATCATTGTTTTTTTCCACAAACTGCATCTGAAAAGACAACCCAAGAAATAATAGCACAGTTGTTTCACTGCCTCGGTTACTTAAGTCTTAAAGAAAATTAAAGAAAGCAAAGTTATATATGTAATTCAAAATTCAGGAAGAATATGTGGTGTAAATATTCATACATTATTTCAAACAACTTTTCAACTGGACACAGAAAACATTAACGACAGAGAGTAAAGATGTTCCTTTTCTTAAATTTGAAGGATGTTGTTGGGAATCATGAAACCCAGGACAAGATTTAGTGCGTTTTGAGAGATCAGTTGCTCTTCTGGCAATGATTATCCTCCTTGTTTCCATTTCTAGTACTCAGCACATCATCACTTGGGAGTTCTGATAACACTTAAGATCTGTTGTGAAATAGGAATTAACACGCACACTTTAATTGGTGCATCTACTACACGAAATGAAAAATCGTTATTTTAGCAGTACTATGACTACTTAAGTGCAGTTGATTTAATAAAATGTATTGTCCCTTCCTACAGACCTTACCTCTCTGGTTTATTTAAATCGGCTCACTAACTTTTAGAAGTTAAGAACAAAACATTACACTGAAATCCAGAGATCAAGCTGCTAGTATCCAGTTTCACACTAACAAAATTCTCAATAGCTTCTAGTACAACTTTAATAGTGACTTCAGTATTTATGAAGAGGCCAAAACTAATTCAAAGGAAATATGAATTTGCCAGTTGCCCCATAAAAGCATTTAATGGTGAGACGAGAACAATAATTTCTCTCCCCAAGATATAAACTTCGGCTGATGCAAGATCTGCAGTAGAGCATGAATCAATGTATTTAATATTGACACCATTACCTACAGATTTATAACAAACTCTTACACCAAATACGTCATCAAAACACTCAGTAATCTGAGAAGTTAAAAGAAAATGTCAATTCTGTCACATACTCAAAAAATTAGTTTCAAAGCTAAGACATATCAACTTTTTAATTTCTCTTCTGATGAAAGGAAATTTTGTTATTTAATCTACATACACTAAAAAATGTGGAAGTACTACAAAGAGTAACAAAACCAGTTTTGTGTAAGTAAAATTACCGTCTCATAGCATACTGCCCCTGCAAAATGTCGGATAATAAAGCCTTCATCATCTCTGATATTTCTGTGAACAGCCAGTTTAGACTTTCTAGGAATCTGGAATCAAAAAGTTGAATTACAAACAAGAATTACATGGAGAGCTAGGAAAAGTTTATGCTTAAAATGTCACCGTGATTCTGCCAGGAGCACTGTGTGTTAAAAATGACATTTCCTGCAGTATAATTGTGATGACCGCTACCATTCCTGTTCACACCAAGATATTCCAAAAACCTATTTTCATTCTCATTCACCCCCTTAGATACCTCACATTCAAAATAAAAGTCACCAGGATCACTACGTCAGCTAGTTGATTTTCTTTTTTGCCTTTAATCAGCAGTTTCTACACCATTCATTCCACAGCTGATGAATAGCCTTGTCATATGAATAGGATCAGACAGAAGCTTAAAATATATTTTTAGATGGCATATTTTAAAGTGCAACCACCTAGCTGATTATACACACACCAACAAAAATGTTTCATTGCACAGCAATCCAGTTAAGGAAGATTAAGTGGAAACTTAATGAAAGGTAAATTGCATTTTTTTCAGCAGGGAACTTTTTTTTTTTTTTTTTTTAATTTCAACAGAAGTCATGTACCTAAATTGCAATAATGTGCATTAATCTTCCACAGAGTTAAAGAATTAACAACAACAAAAAGGTTTTCCTTGTGTGTTCCCTATTTTCACCTATGTAGTGCTAGCTAGACACTCCATGCGAGCCAGATATTCAACAAAGCAAGCAATTTTTGAAAAGAACAACAAAATAGCTCATCTGATATGAAATAATCTAAATTAAAATGTGTTTTTATTTCCTTTTCATTCATTACATGTTAACAAACTTCAAATGTAAATGAAGAATACAGCTTTAGTTTCAGCAGGATATTAGAATTGCTAGAAGACTTAACCCTTCAATGATCTTTTCAACAAACCTAACAACCAGACCTGTCCTTAATAGAAAAATATGGATTGTGCAGACTCGTGTGGTATGAGAATTCCTGGGAAAGCTTTTCATTAAATTGAAGTGCTACTCTCAACTGTTCCAAGAACTGTTTTATTAAAACAAAACCGAGAGCGAAAATAAACCTACTGAGAGTCTGAAATGGTCCTTGTGTTTTTGGTGCACTACTGAAGTAAAATGCTGGTCACTTGGTTGGGGAAGACGATTTTCTTCATCCAAAATATCCAGTACACCTATTAATTTTGCTTCAATCAAATCTATTAATAAAACAAAATGTTTACAAAAATTGAATATATAACCTCATATCAGAACTGAACACAAGTTTAAAATGCTACTGATCTGATTCTGTGTAACAGTATCTATGCAAAGCTGTTAACACAAAATACAAAAAGTCATTGCAAATCAATTCTACTTAATTCTGAGCTGTTGATTTAATCGATATCCTATACATACCAAGTTCTAACTCTAACACAAAGAACATGAGGGGAAAAAGGATCAAGCATAGATTGTGTGATTTTTACTCTGGGTCTCAAGTTGAATTTAGTCATCTAATTCCCAAAAGGTTTATGTAATACAACCATAGGTTTTTATGGGATAATTGTTTATGTTGTTGGTGGGTTTTTTAAGTTTTTCATCCATGTTTCACTACATGTCAAAACTGAAAGTATGAAAAGACACATACTTCCATTTGTAACAGGATCCAGGAAGAAAAATGAAATGCATTCGTTTTAAGGAAGGCAGATTAGACTTAAGCATACAGTGGTGGTTTCACAGCTTTTTACAAGTGTATTGCCTTGACCTTTCACATACATATACAAAAACCCTTGAAAGCTGAAATAGAAATTCATGGTCTTGGAACTACTAAACAAAAGAATTTTGCAGCTTTTAAAACCTTCTTGTACTATCTACGAAACTGTTCTTGCAAGAGGAATTTTTACTACCTACTTTTTTTCCCTGTGGTAAGGAAGAAATGACTAATGCTTGTACTGCAGCAGTGCCTATGAACTCTTACCACAGACTGTAAACAGTACGAGGCTACATATAAGGCACAAAGCCCCAGTCCAAAGAATTGATGCTTATCAAATCTGAATAAGCTAATGTAGCTACAAATGACTACCATTCCATCAAAACATTCTAATATACTAATGACTGTTTCTAAGATTCTTCCATAGTGTTAAAAAATTGTCCGTGTCAACATAATCTCCCTCTCTTTTGTGACAGTTAATATTTCTACATTTACTGCTGTCACTGGCCTGCTCCAACACCTTAAACAAAATCATATTTCGACACAAACCAACATTATTTTTCTCACTTGCTTCAAAAGGCAATAGAAACACCTTTTCTCCAGACCATGCAAGAACAGAAAAAGGGCATGTATGTTGTGTTTAACTAAGCTGTAATTTTATTAACTTACCCAAGAATAACTCATACAATGAAGCAATGTGTCAAATCTGTGATGGGGTGCCATATGTTGGCTGCAGTAATAAAAGGGGTCACGACTGCTACTTGTATTCTTAGGTAAGCTGCCCAAACCTCTTCTATGGCAGGAAAAAGGCAACAACTTGGCAACAACCTCTACAACCTGACCCATTTTCCCACTATGAGTCAGACAGTTGGACCTTTTCTTCCAATAGTCACCAGGAAATCCCTTTTGATCCTCAGATACATTTGAAAAAAAAAAACCAAAAAGACGACTCACATTGAGGGGGAAGCAATCCTTTTTATAGAAATGTGACAGTCTTTATAACAACATTTTTGGGAACAGGCTCAGGCTCATATATATGTTATCAAACACATTATTAAACCTCTACAAGATTTGTATTCACAGAAGTCACTTATTTCCTTTTGCTATGCTTCTGTTCCCTCCTCCAAATACCTTCCTGTTGCTTTTTCACAAGATGGCCAAGAGGTTTGCTCTACAAGAGCTGTCTGCAGTTAAATCTGAGTTAGTGACTGTACACTCCTATCTGAAAAAGTGAAAACTTCTTCAGCAGAGCTATAGAAACTCAGAAGAACCACACATTTTGCAACAGATGTTGAATTCTGCCACTCTGAACCCTCTCCTCAGCCAGGACTGACTAGTTACCATAAGCAAATAACTGTACATACAAAAACACGATGAACATTTGTTCACAGGACATCAATGTGGAGAACACAAGTGGAACATGGAGGGGGAAAAAAAAAAACCACCACCACCACTCTCAAGCCTCTGGTATATCAGTCTATGGAAACCTAAAAGCAGCAGTAACATCTACAGCCTGTCGCCTATAGCCAATTTTGCTTCTTTGCTCATTGGCTTGAAAAAGGTGGGGGGAATGGGATAGCGGTTTTTTTAATTCATGGAATATTTTTTCCCAGACACCCTCTTACCCTTCTTCACGTTATTTATCTTATTTAGGTGTTCTGTTTTTTTAGGAAAATGCACAAGAAATTCACAAGTCCCAGCTGCAATTATAACACACTGCAGGACAATATGGCTCTATTATCAACCAGAACTGGAATGTTATACAAAGCTGGAAGAATTCACTAGCTTGCAACAGTCATTAAAAGCATAAAATTACTACTGCTACACATATTATCTCTTCTGCTTGAAGCTTTTTTTTCTCCATGAAACTAATGAATTGCTTGACATTTCAAGAAGTACATACCTATACAGTCCTGATTATCTACATAGCGCACTTCATTAACCCCTAGGCCTTCTTTTTGATAAAGTTCTTGTTCCTAATAGTAAAAAAAAAAAAAAGTAATTGAGAAAACACGTCACCATATATTTTTTCCACCCACTAAGAATGTTTTTTTAAATAAACATAAAGACATTTTTATATACAGCATGAATCAACACACATTTTAGTATTTCCTTCCACAGCTTAAGATATCCCAACTTCACCTCCTTAATGATAAGCCCATGCAACTAGATATTCCCATTAGTTATGAGATATTGTCCAGGATGTGGATGCCTCATTTTAATCAATGGTAAAAAAGATGAAGAAAAAAAAGATTGCTGGTTTTCGAATAGCCATATTCTTTTCTGGCGCAACCAGATGTGACACAGTAAGAAAACAGTTTGTCAGCTGATTCTTTCTTAATCTCAGCATAATGTACAATCTCATGGAAAGCAGTGCTATTTTAAGTATCTCTTTACTAAAAAAACAAATCCTCAAAAATAATATCAAATATAACATACCTCTTTCAAAATCCTTTCATTAAAAAACTGCTGCAGTTTCTCATTACAATAGTTAATACAGAATTGTTCAAAACTGTTGTGTTCAAAGTATTCTGAAAAACAGAAGTCAAACTTCTATGATAAACCAGTCTTTCAAGAATTTATATTACATAGTATATAAGAAAAGTTTCTCATTGCTTATATTTAAAGATGGGTTCAGATCCATATCTGTTTCTTTCAGTAAAATAAAAGCTTTTATAAATTTTCAAGTTGCACATAAGACAGATATAAAAATACTGTGGCAGATCATATTTCTAAGGCAACCTGGCAGCAAACCAAAGCAAGATACTACCATACAGTGAAATTGTACCAATACATCCTCACACATCCACATTAGAACAGGCTGGCACAGGGTATCATGGCTCTAAAGACCTGAAAACCAAAGGTTCCCTTTTTCACCGTTCTTGCATCACCTTAGCAGGGCTACAGCATGCCAGAAAATATGCACTATTCTGAATCTCAGTGAGCCAAACAAGACAAAAGCTTTATGGGCACCAACAATGCCCAACACTTGCAGGGATTAATCAGGAGCCTGAAGTTCAACACTGGAATAGAACTATCCATCCCCCAGGAAACAGGACCACAACTCAGGGACTTCATTTGCCTGTCAGTATACAGTGATCTTCCCAGGACTGAATGGGAAAACAGCGTGCATATGCAATATCTTTACAAATCTTACCGGGTGGCCACAGTAAGATCCATTTCCAAATTTTTAGTCCTTCAGAAGCTGTGTCTATGTAGACACTAGAGGAATCTGAAACCATTACCATAACCAAAGATGTCTAGTTTCATGCTGACACGTTAGTGTTATTGGGTCATCAGGAGAAGATCTAGACCTCCTCTACATTCCTGTATCTCAGGAAAATGAGGCTTTATCTGCTCTTTTGACATCTTCTTAAGCCCTTGTAACCCACCCCACCCACCACTACCAAAAACAAAACCCTCTCACTCCATTACAGTATTTATCATTGAATCTTTGGTGGCAATAATAGACAACTAGAACATTAATTATTTTATTTCAAGTACACTTACCAAAACCAGCTATATCTAGAACTCCAATGAAGAAAGAAGAAGTCTCAAATGGAAAACACTGGTTTACCCTGTTTACTACATGGTCAAACAGATGACTATACACCGTTTTAGCCAAGGCATCACGAGCATTGTTTGCTTGTTCCACTTTCAAGGGTACTCTAAAAAACAAAAATACAGATCTTATTTTTCAGAATTCCTTACTCTGAAATACCGAGATAAGACCCTAAACTTAAAAAGAGCCTTTCCAACTAGTATAAAGGACAGAAAAAAATTTAACTCTTGTCCCAGGGAGGAAACAATCTTGCCAAGTACGACTATCCTGCCTGAAAACAGAAAGAATAATGTTTTGCTGTCCTCAGCAGAAGCGAGATGCAGATGTTTTCATGCTCGTTTACTAATTAGAAACTACATTGATAATTGCCAGAGAAAGGTATTTAAAACATATACATTCCCATCTACAAAAGTTATTTCAACTATTTATGAGCTGCCTAATTACAATAAAACCTATAGCTCAGTTTTGCTCTGACGTCTTTGTTCCTATGTTTTCATAAGAGCTATAACTAAGGCTATAAGGCTGTAAGTTAATCAACAATAAACACACACAGATCAGGGAGTGTGTTCTCATGGTGAAAGTTAGATGCAATCCCAAAATAAGGATTATTATTAAACACTGAAAGAAGGGGCCTTTCAAAAGATGAGAATTTATTCTTCCCCCTCCCTTATTTATAAACTTTTATTCTGTATTCTGACTGTTTATTACAAGCCTATATCCCAGTTTAGCAGTTTAAAAATAAAAATTAAAAAAAAAACCACAAAACCAACAACAAAGCCCCCATGAGTCACAACTTCAAAGCCTATGAAATGCATGACAAAACTGTGCAAATATCAGGAAAATCACAGAATCATAGAAGGGTTTGGGGTTGAAGGGACCTTTAAAGGTCATCTAGATCAGCCCCCAAATACAACCACATATTTAGCTATACATATAGTAATACATATCTAGTTATTTTATAAAGTCAGTACGACAGCTTAGAATGCATATATTTCAAAGCACCTTTAATCACCTCATTTCCTGACTAAACACATTCCACAAGACTGTTTTGGTTTGTTTGTTTTTTTAAATAGGTTTCAGATTAACACATAAGAGTACCAAAACTAAGAACAGTTACGCTGTACACGGCTAAGGAAGCACCTATAGAAGTCTCCAGAATAAGACAATTCATACAAAAATAGAGCCTTAATGAAGTGTTTAAGAAACAACGTGAAAGAAGTATGAAAAACGAACTTTTGGCTTTATGGTATGATTGCAAATGGCACTTATATACCAATCATGTTGCCAAACAATTCAAAAGCAAAAGTCCCACCAATCTGAACAGGATCAGAACAGAATCAGACTGTCAAAGATCAAAACTCCAAAGGATTTTTACATGTCAATAAAAAAATATAAAGAGAAAAAAAATTAAACTGAAACAGCCCCTTGACCAGACAGTACCAAAATCTCAGGCATGAAAAGAAGGCCTACAGTTTAGAACAACTATGAGCAGACAAAGACTTTGCACAACACTGTATCATTACATACAGATAGACCCAATGTTAGAGTAAATCAAAAAAAGGGATTTTTAGGGAGACACCCTTTGCTAAGCAAACTGAAAAAATTTGCAGGGAGGAAGCTGGAGAAATAATGTCAAGATATTTTTCACACCAAGCCTCTTTGTCATAAACAATACAGGATGATGGCTGTATGCCACAACCTCTCATGCTTTTTCTAAATATCTCAATCAGTTGGCTTAAAAATATTAATCACTTCTTCCCATATAACTCTCTATATTATTTCTCCCCATATGCCTCACCTCTCATATCTTTGGACCACAAGCGCTACAATAACAATTTGCAATAATCAACCGATAGACTGTCCAGCTAAGTTGGTGGAGTCATTTATATAACTTCTCAAATACGCAGCAAATGATGTTTAAAAAATATTGCTTATCTGAGCTGTTTAGTAAGCCCTACGCATGAGGTTCAAGATGTCACCACTGCAGAGCGGCTCTGTCGCCCTCGCCAGGTAGTTTTCCATATACAGGAGTACAAAGAACTGGCAGGTCAGAAAAAGAAAAATTAACGCTATGCAGCCTACCCACACTGCATTATTTCCCTCACTTCCCAGGATTCACAAGCACTAAACTACCTCATTATTTCTGTATATTTTCAAAGATGATACTTCTGATGCAGAAACGTAAGACTGGTGGAGATCACTTTCCATTGTGACTGGCAAGTCAGGGAATCAGAGACTCTGTTCACTAAGGACACTTGCAGCTACATTATATTAGACAGTAATTAGCTTTAACACACAATCTTGTCTTCCACTAAGTATCTCCTGACTTATCTTAAGGTAACAAGTACTGACAGAAATCTTATCTTATAAATAGAATGAAGGTAACTTTACATTCCATTCTGATACGTTTAAGAGATCAGAATACTAATTCCCACGTCAGCTGCAGTGCCATTACATAATACAATACACTAAAATAATTTCTGCTTTCAATTTATTTTTTTAAGTACGTTAAACAACATCCGAGTCATACTTCTAGAGCATGTATTTATAAAATGTTCCTGTGCTTCAAAAAAATTTCTGCCATTATTAAGTAGAATTCCAGAGACCGTGCAAAACCCTATTGCTATTTTACATTATCATTGTATGCAAAAGAAACCTGTGGAAAGAAACTGTAGCCCTGCAATGTGTTTTGCACTGCTGAAAGTGCAGAACCACAAAATAATGCTGAAATTGCACTGAGCCAGTCAATACAGAAGAGCCCTATTACAGAAGTGACATTCAGCAAGAGTAACTTCCTTCTTGTGAACTGGCTTTCCCAAAGCTTCTCCTTTCCTCTGGGCCGCACAGTGACAAAGGAATCTCTTTCCTGCTCCTGTTTTTCATCTGAACTGGAAAAAGATATATTTTCCTTCCTCCATTTCACCTTCTCCCCCTCTCCTCCATCCATCAGCTACTTGTAAGGAACAGGGGAGAAATTCTTCCAATTTTCTAAGCTATTTGCTAAGGGTGCAACAAAAAAAACTTCTTTGGCCGTCATACAAATTTCTTCAGTAAGGCTTCCAGTGATCTACAGTCCTAGCCTAGGGGAAAGCGCTCCCGTGGGCTGGATTTACCTGTCGATAATTCCATGCAGTACACAAATTTTTGCCGAACAAATAAACTGCAGTTAAAATATGTACAATTTGCCCATGGTTGTCAACAAAACGGGGAGAGAGAGCAGGTGAAGCAATACCCATCAGTCACTGTCACCCAATCCGGTCACTGCTTCACAAATGAAATGGCCTGGATGAAGTAACACTACCTAGGGAAAGGCCTACGTAATTAAAGAATATAAACACCTCATTTGCAATTTGAGAAAAGTTGGGGAAAAATATTTTTTAAAAAAACACAAAATTTGAAGGGCCTAGACTCTCAATGTTTTTCCAACAGAGGCTTCAGTACTACCACCAAAAGATGCATTTTGGTAGAAAACGTACTACTCCAAAAGAAGCTGGAGGACCTGGAATGATGTCAGCTAAATTATTCGCTCTGTAAAATTATTTACGGGATGATGGAGTTCCATTTAAAAGTCTTCTTGGGAAGGGAGAAACCGAGTAAGAGAGTAGTACAGTGCATTTACAGTCTAAGAAGTGCACTGGATTTTGAATACTAGTACATTATTTCTCTCTGCAATCACACTTTACAGGGATGGCAAAAACATCAGCAAACAAGGAGATCATTACGCTCTTTTTGGGAGACTAACGAGGACAGATAAAAAGTAGTGCAGCTGTCAAGTCTCCCACATTAGTATTTAATAAAATTCACAGAGATAGCATGTAGCATCACCCTCCTTCTGTTCCTTGTTGGCTCCATTGTGCCCAGCAGAACAAAGCCTTTGTTATACTCTGAGCACAGCGATTTCAGCTGAGCTATTTGTTCACTGTGACCCATTAGGACTCACATGATCTACTTGCACACAAAAGGTCCCTAAGAAAGAGAGAGAGAAATGAGTAGCTCTCCGGGTTGCTGTAACAAAATAAAACATCGTACTTGTCAAAACTCTAAGACTGATGGCAATCAAATAGTTTCTAAAATATGCTACCACAGTAAAACCTGGTGGCTATTTAATAAGTATCTAAAACAGTCCAATCCACTTCCCTTGTACATGCAGCAAGCCATACAAGAAGAAGGTATTAGCGTATTTATTAGCATATGTTTGCTTTTAGGTGCACAATTTTAGAAAAGGCTAGAGAAAAAGGCTTAACACATTAATCGTTCGAGATGGTGGAAGGAGTCCTCTGAATTCGTTTTTGCTATCCACAAAATAAAACATTGGTGAAAGACCTGCTGGCACAAAAACATAGCTCCTTGTGTTTCCAGACTTTTGAAACAGTACACTGCTAACAATGCCCCAGGCTTATCATGATAAATATGCTGAGCAGAAAATCATTACAGTCTTAATCCAAAGTGAATTTGAAGCTGTAACAAAAAATGTATTTGTTGTTAAGAAATCTTCCTGGACAGGGTCACTTGAGATGTGGTGAAAGGGAAGCAGTATATTATGATACACCTTTGCTTCAGTGCTTGGTATGTCCCACAAACATTCTCAAAAGGAAACCAGACTGACACGCTTTATCTATACGTTACGTGTACAACTGCCAAAACTAATCTGCTCTCAGAGTCCAAGTCAATAGTTCACTGAGAGCATTTCCAGTGGGGTGCCATCTGAATCCGACACGGATGCGATTACTTTAACCCCTTTCTGCTTCTAGTTATCACTTTCACTAAACAGGAATGAGGAAAGTAAGGGTATTTTCAAAAGAACAGTCTCACAATACTTAACTAAGAAAGCAGGAAATAATAGTAACAAGATTAGCAATTTTCACAATGTGAAATAATTGTGTAATTATTTCCACAGATTGAAGATACTATCTAAAAATCCCCAAGATAGATTTTAGTAAAGAAAAGTGTGTGGTAGTATACTTAGGAGAATTCAAAAATACAAATGCAAGATGGAGAATAACCAGACAAGCAGTGAGTCAACAGAGAAAGATCAGCAGTTATCGTGGATCACAAGCTGAATTAAGCAAAAAAGGTTACGAACTTCCAAAACCTGCAATTCTCATACCACCATCCGTTATGAGTACCATCTGTACTGTATAATATATAATCGCCTATTCTAATGCTACCTTTAATTAAAAAAGTTTCTCCTGGATGAACGTATCAAAGATTTGCTGTCAATTTAGATATGGTCTGGAAGAGAGCCAACAGTACAACTTGGAAACTGGCAACTGGAAAAACTTTATCCTGCCAGACCCACGTCTTCCTACATGTAAAGGCTGTTATAAAGCGAAAAATTATTTGTAACTTTCCATATCTGCTAATAAGGCAGCAAGACAACAGTGATTTTAATTTAATTGAGATTTCTAATAACTGGGGTGAGGGGTGGGGGAGTTGGGTGGAGAGAGGAATTTATAACCACCTTCCAGAAATGCACTATTAAAAATATTGTGAAGAGATCTAGATCTTGAGCTTTTAACTGAAGGCAGAATAATCCCTCCCCAACCATTACTTACCATTTGTCCCTGCATTGTAACTTTTTCCATGGTAATCGCTATGAAGGTTCTAACTCTGGAATATCCCTTCTCTCAAAGTACAGAAACAAGGAGACCACCAAGCAGTCTACTTGTTTGCTCTATCCAGAAATACACATCAAAGGTCTGCCATTTGGTAATAATGTATTTCTGGAACAACAGCCCATACCCATGCTAAAGTGAAGACTTCTGAATTAACTTATATTCAGGACAGCTTCTGCATGCCCCTAAAAAACACAATGTTCAAACAGCACAGGCTGTTGGTTTATTATGATGGTTTATTATGCTCGCACTTTGGCCAGGAAGATCGGTTTCACCGTGGAGATCACGAAGCGGGAACTGTATTTCTACTACAGCTGTTCTCTTTTTGTGATTCTGTGATTCTTTTAATTTATCATCATTGGCTGGAATTAGTTGCACAGCATGAGATCTTGATCACTGGAAACCTTCATTACTCAAATCTATTACATCCCTTTGAGGGCTAAAAAAGCCAATACTCTCAAGTGCTCAAATATCAACTTTCCACCCATAAGTCTGATATAACCTAAGCAGGCATTAACTAACACCTGCCACCTTTACTGGACACAGTGACATATCAAGGTTAAATCAACCAGCCTTTACTTTGTTTCAGTCCACAAGTTTATGGAATGTTAGCAAATATTTCATATTATAAAACATAAATAATAAATTTTGAAAAATAAAACATATGCAAGGAACTTAGACAAACCATATTAATACAGATAATTAATTACGGTTTTCATATATTAAACGTCTGGTGTAATGCGTATGAAGTTGCATTTGTGATTCAATGAAACTAAAACAATGTTTCCGTAAGTCAATACGAAGCAGCCATGCATTCTTCCAATGAGTGAAGTGAATGTTAATTAGTTTCCTAATTAAAAGATTGATGCATTCAGCTACACGTTAAGAATTATTTTTAATGTGCTCAAAAACTGTTCAGCCCAAGTTCAGTTTTTGATGCAATGTTTTCTTTAACTCCAGAAACTACACAACATAGAAAAGCATACAACTTGGAAAACCAAATGTTAGAACACACAATTCAGTTGCTCGCAGCTTAGCTAGCGTCCCTGACAGCTTGCATGCTAGAAGGATTGATCTCAACATGAGAAAATTTGTGGTGGAAGCTAGAGGTTTTTCATAAACAAAAGGCAACTGTAGTGAAATTGATCATTTTTACAAAACTCAGTTTCACAAGAGTCATAACTTCCATGGTATTGAAGTGTTATCATCAATATCATGCCTAAACATGCTCTTTGCAATTATTCCTTCTCCCCACGTGTACAGAAACAAATCACTATCCTATTTCTGTGCCTGGGAAGTTACCTTGATAATATCTTCTTGTCAAAATGTAAGCTAATGAAAAAAAAGGGATAATCACTCTTTTTTTTAAGATTGTTATTTGCTTCAATAGTGACACGTTCTTAGTAGCTACAGAAAAAATAAACCAACTTTCTCTTAAATTTATACTGTTCCACTGTATTTTATGTTTCTATGAAACAATATTAATTTCACAGTCAAGATTAAATGTTTGTTTACCAGCAATAGCAAGAAGCAGCGCACCTCTGGATTTCCATTTGCGGTGGTGTTTTTAAAGCTGAAACTTGATTTCAGAAGAATTAGATGTGGCGAACACAGGGAACCTGAGCACCCAGACACTGAGAACTGTGGATGTATTACCCTCTGATTAAAGCATCCCAGACCTAATATCATAGCACTGTACAGCCCTCATGACAAAGAAAGATGCATCCCAGTATCTGCTGAAATACTTTCAGCACAGCACTAATATTCCTTGAAGCAGTATATCTGTTAAATTCATGCGCATATGTAATTTTCTGTGTAGGTTATGGATTTAACAGGCTGACTACTAGTCTTTGTTCACACAGCATATTCACCGACATGGCGAGGTTTTATAAAATGTGACAGCGACTTGAGCAAAGCTGTTCCTTTCCTGGAAAAAGGCCATTTTAGTTGAAATGCTGTACAACCGCCACCCTTTCAAACGAAAATTTTAAAACCCCCAAGAACCCAACAAGCTAGCCTGAACATCTAAAAACGCGCAGTTGGATCAACAAATAAAACTAAAAAGATAAAATCAAAGCGCTGTTAAAAATTTGTCATGTCATAATTAACACTTGCGATACGGAGAAACGCCGCGTGCCGTTTCTGCTCTGAGGGGACTAACAACGCCAGTCTGCCGGCCTTCTGCACTCTCCTATTTCTGTCACGCCATGTTTCTGTCGCCGTCTTTTGTAAACCGTTCAGCAGGCATTTTAAACAGCTGCACTTCGGCTGACCGCAGCTCAGTTCACGCGTGCAAACGGTGAACCAGGAGCGCGGGGCCACTTTTCCCCGCGGGTCAGAAACCGGGCAAAGCCAGTGTCGGCAGGCAGGCCCCGGGCGGAGGTCGGCAAGGGGTTACCTCACACCGCAGCTGGGCCGGGAGGGGTCAGCGGCTCCCAGCCCCCGGCCACACTCACCGCAAGCCCCCCCCCGTGAACACACCGTCGCCCTTCCCGAGCCTCCCGTTCCAGCGCCGCGACGGCAACGCCGCGCCCTGCCCGCCCCGCTCCCGCCGCGCCAGAGGCAGCCGGCAGCGCGCCGCGCCCCGCCGCGTCCCGGGGACTCACTTGATGACCGTTCCTTTGGCGCCCCCTGCCGTGGTGAGCATGACGCGCGTGGTGAGGCTGCCGCGCAGGTCCTCCCCGTCCAGGCCCAGCAGCGCGGCGCAGCACTCCAGCGCCGGCTCGCTCCGCGGCCGCAGCGTGCAGCCCCCTGCGGACAGGCCCCACAGGCGTTAGGCGCTCGCCCCGCCGCCCCCCCCACCCCACCCTCCCCGACTCCGGGGAGGCCCCCCCCCGCCCCGCCGCCCCCCGCCCGTGAGGCTCCCGGGTGCCGGCACCCACGCCCTCTCGTTATTTTACATCGTCAAGGCCAACAGCTGCCGGCTCGGCGTGAAGAAAAAGGCAGCCCTTAAAAGATCAAGGCTTTTGCGAATTGGTTTTGGAAGCTCTGAAACACCGCCTGACCTGTAGTAAACAGATTTTGAGGGGTGTTTACCAGGTTTTCAAATGAAACTTTAGAGGGTCTCTGGTGCAGAGATACTGCCCGGAGCAGTTCAAACGAACGCTCTGTGCGCACATGCACAAGGCGAGAGCAGAAGAAAGCCTGTATTTGCGATGGACATTTTAGAAGGTCAATAATTTATTCCAGAAAAAACAGGCTTGAATTTCAGTATTCCGAGAAAATAAGTTTCCTGGTGTTCTCCTTCCCTTCCCTAAACCCTGACTTCCCTCACCATCAGTGGCTCCCCCTCTCCTTGTTCGTTTGCCTCCCGAAACTGCCTCTCCACTCCCGTTTACACCTTTTTCACCCCATCCCACCTTGTCATCCCAACTCACAGGAGGCCCAAACAGGGAAGCTCCCTGCCAGCTCCCTGCCGGGCCCCACAGAGCCTTTCCCTACCCCCACATCCCCCCAGATCCATTCACGTTCATTTCAGTCATCTTCATGAAGATGGCAAGGTCGCGAATTGACACTGGGGAGGTTCTGATTTGACCAGCAGAGGAGGGGATGGGAAATAAAAAGGAAAAAACCCACCTTTGCTATGACAACCCTAAGCTACCCAGTCTGAATTCAGTGTTGGCCCTACTTTGACCAGGACACGTTGGCCTACAGATCTCCCACGATCTCTTCCGACCCGAACATTTCTGCAGTTCTGTGGTGATTCTGTGCTTGAGGTCAGGAGCTAGCGAATCTATAAGGCTAGCACTCACTTAATTCGTCATTCAAAACATCTTTTAGAATGTTCTTTGGTACGCCCTTCCTAACAACTTTACCAAGTCTGGCAACAGCCATACATACTTGAAGTAGGACTAAGAGCAACCAATTTCACTGTATCTTGTCTATCCTGCAATTCCAGATAAAGATCTACATACACATCTTTTGTACTGCAGTTATATTTGTAGTCCGTCCAGACCAGGAATATCTTCAGTCCTTCAGGAGTATATGGACAGCAATTCTCAGCTTAGAGAGGCTGATTTCAGTAGTAAGGTAAGGACAATCGTTCCCAAAATACTCATTCCCCTTCCTCAGCCTTCCTGCACATTCTGCTACTAAGTCCCAGCTACACTTGTACCAACTCATCTTGTGAGTGATATGTTAAAATGACTAAGTTTACCTTTACCTAAGTTTTTGCTGTGTCTTTTTTTCCCTCGCCTCTCAAAATACTAACATGGTGATATTTTTATTTATGAAGCCAAAGGACATAATGCCTTTCCCTACAGATGGAGTTACTAATTTCAAGATGTTTTCATGACATTAGCAAGAAGTTGGGCTTTTTTAAAATTATTATTAAAATACAAAAATGTCTCTTTTCTTTGTACTGAACAAATTCTTGCACAATTTCAGTGGGAGCCTATTTGCTTTCAGAGCATGTAAAGAAGTACAGCTTGAAAACAATCGTAAACTTGACTTCAGAATGGTGTGAATTAAGACTGAATTACCCTTGAATGCAAGGCAGCTTTCTAAAGCAATAATTCACATGGAAAGGAATCATCTATAATCAAGAGACATTTTCAGTATTTTTTTTTACAGAAAACAATTTGTGTTTCATCTAACCTGAAGTGCTCCCAGCTTCTTCAAAATCAATATTTCCAAGGTGAAGGACACCAGCCACTACTCTAAAAAGATCAAGTTTTTCTGCATCATCTAGTCCAATCTTTTTCATCGCTGTGCACATTCTGTTGAAATCTCCATGATCGTCTAAGAGTGGATCCTTCAAGGAGCCTGCTTTGAGATACTACAAAACAAGATAAACCAAATACTGAGTGAGTGATTTTAAAGTAAATGTAAGCAAATATCTCCAGTCAAAAATAAAGCGTAACAAAAAGCATAAAAAAGCATGCAAAACACAAACTAAGCAGAAAGAGATTAGAGCTCTTCATACAATACAGGCTTTGCAAAAACCCTGATTTGTTTGTTTGTTGATACTTTGAAACATGATCTTCAAACTCCAACTTCAAAGCAAACTTCAAACTATCTTCAGGAAGCAGAAGCTGGAGAGTGTGACAGCTAAGGACAGGGGAATACAAGACAGCGAGCGGTGGAAAGGCAGAGTTTGGCTAAGGAGGCCATCAAAGCACTTATACCGAGGAGTGCTTCTAGCCCCTAGCAGCTGGAAGGAGACTGAAGTCCTTGTAACAGGGTGACAGAAAGTCTGACAGACCATGGGAAAGGAGTAGAGGACAAACCGGAACTGGAAGCGTTATCCCTATTCCAAACAGACATATTTAGAGAAATATACTCGTTAACTTTTGCTGGCGATTAAGAAGCGGTAAAGTTGTTGCAGTGTTCTACTGGTTAAAAGAATACCAGCTATGTTTTAAAAGACTAATTTAATGTTTTGCTGATTTTCCTAATTTAAATACAACAAAAGCCATTTCAATTATTAACAGTTTTAAATAGTAGATAGTAACACATCTCCATGCAATCAAGAAACTAACTGAACATGCACAGACTGATCTAAGGTTTTACAATTACTTTAAAATGTTTTCAACTAAGAATAATTAACTTTAAATAGAAGCCTTGTTAACATCAAATAAGCTAACATGATTTTTATCAAAACACCACATGCATCTGAAAAATTCACTTCACACAACATTTAGACACATCAATAGAATTAAACTACATCTTAATTATGCAAAATGATCACCTCATCTTCCTGATAAGGAAAACACAAAAATAATTTAAGTATTAATTATTCCAGCTACTTTTATTAAAATAAACTATCTTAATATTTTTCACAAAATGACAGAGCATATATTAAATTTCTGATTTAAAAACTTGAACAATGCAATACATTTCCTGTTTAAGCGGCTAGACTAAGCTTTAATATCATCGAAATTTGATCATTTATTGCGCCTTCAAGTTGACTTGGCTGTAACATACAGGTATTATGGCATTAAACATCACACTATTTAATCTCCAGTACATATTTTCAGAATTGTTATTTCAGTATCTTTTAATTTAGACAAACACTTATTTCAAATTAAGTCCTTTTTGACACATTTTTGACAGAACACCCACCCGTAAATCACATCAATAGCAGAATAGCATAGGTTCATCTTCCAGTAGTAAGAATAAGTAAATGTTGATACTTCATGCCTACACAAGTTACCAACTTCACTACAAATCTTAATTTAAGGCAAATTAGGTAAACTGAGGCAAAATCTCCCAACCATCTCAGCCTATATGCTTGAAATGAATTAACCATCTACCAGCCTTCTGCCTCACAATAAGATCAAATCAGCATTTCTGCATTTCACGCGCCACCATCCCCAAACACAGAAAATAGCCTATACTCAAGCAAAATAAATTGGCATTAGGTGCTCAGTGTTACAACATACAAACATTAGAAATCCAGGAGTAGACTTCGCAATGCTGACCTGAGCAAAGCAAGTATCTATATTGCCTTTCATAGCTAGGCACAAGCTACGTACAAGCTCAAGCCGGGAGAGAAGCTCTTGAGTAAACTTCTCTTTGTATTAATCCACACGTATATGCAGCTTGCCCTGCTACTGAATCCGAAGTATGGATTTTATTAAGATTTGAAATATCTTCCAGCTAAACAACTGAAAAATTCATACTTTAGGTATGAATAGATAAAAATTATACTAGAAAGCAGAGTAGAAGTTTAATGAAGTGTTTAAACTACTTCCAATTGACATATACTATTAGTTCAGATTAAATTCTTTAGTGTCTTCACACAAACAAGCTCAAAGGCTTAAATGCTACAAATTCAGGTAATTCCAGTTTTAAAAAATGTAAACGGACATGGAGCAAGAGAAAACAAATGCTTTGAAGTGTCACACTCTTCCAGGAAATGCCACATTGTGCTGTAAGTAACAGTTCATAGCAAGGGGACAACAAAAACCAGTGAAGAACACAGTGTACTGGAGAGCAAGATACACTCGTCCTGGAAGCGACACTGCACTCATGTTTTACAAAACAGTTTGGAGCATCAGTTCAAAAATCCAGACAGTAAAAATGTCTCTGGAAAAAAGTACTGCTTCTGACCTATTCCTAGCGGCAGAAAGATTTAAAAAGAAAATGACAACAAATCTTGAATTTATTTTTTGTTTTCCACAGAAGACAAGCTGCATCATTAAGTGTCATATTATTACAAGAATTAAAAGGAAACAGATTTCATATGCTGTTCCATTTGGCATTTTATATTACATTTTATGCACGTTAAAATGTATTTCTAGGACTGAACTCCAAAACTAGAGTTCTGAATGCACCAGCTTTGACAGTACCCATTTAGACCTATGAAGGTGTGCAAAATGAACATTTCATTCCACACTGTAAAACTGTAACCACCATTTTCAACTCTATCTCTATTAGTTAATAATATAATCTAACTGAAGATGCAAACATACCTCAGGACTCTTGCGATTTTGCAAAATCTGCTTGTCTGTTTCTTTGTTAGCAAAGTATCTGGTACAGCCTCGATTTAAATACTGTAACAATAAAAAAGTGGAAATGCTTACTTAAAGACAGAAGTAAAGAAAACATATGCTTTTATTTAAGGCTTGCTCTACATAGCTTGATTTAATTATATGATAGCAACAACATGCTATGTATTCGGAATTCATTCAATTTATTTATTTACATCTACAAAATTACAGAAGTGCAACAGTAATAAACTCCTATCAAAAGCGCCTCGATTTTGACAATTAAAATACTTTTTGACACAGTGGGATATTCATTTTGTTAAGTCCAACAATCTTTTCTTGACTGTATGGAGTGTGGGATTACAGAAAAGACAATCAAAATTAGGAACGAAGAAAATAAATTTTCTGGCCTATGTCTAATATCAAACTTTACTCCAGCAAGCTGTAAGGAACATCAGAAAAAAAATTCACAATAATCTTTATGTTTTCAGCAACTTATAGGCTTCATATAGAGTATCTGGGGGTGACAGGGGTAGGATCAAAGAATTTGTGGTACTAAGGCCAGTGTAGTTTTATGGTCACTTCTTTCCTCACCAGTGAAATATTTCTGTAGGTAGTAAGAGACATAGCATATTAAAAAGCTTGAAGAGTATTATAAGCTTATAACATGGTACAAGCAGAAGCCTAATGCAGAATTTGGCTTCTGATTTCAATCTCATGTTGTATAGTAAAGGGAACAGACCAGGCATTCACATGACTGACACTTCCAGCAAAATGGGATCGCCAGCTTTTTCTTCCGAATTTGTTCAGCTGAAAGAACTCTGGCCAAAAAAGCTTGGACAGAGCCCTTTGTCTGAAGGAAGCGAACTGATTCTTTGCTCTGGCCCATGAAGAAAGGAGATGTTTTCAGCTAGGTGAACACAGATAATTCCACACTTTGATTAAAACTTGTATACAAAATTCTAAAAAATAGAATATTCAAAGCATTTCTAACAGCAGAACAAAACTAGGTGACAAATTTAATACTAAAAAACTGGCAAGAAGCACTGTTCAAAGTTAGCTTGGTGTCTAACAAAATACTGAAAAGTTTTCTTAATCAGCCAATAAGAATGCAAATCACAGCATATTTTAAGCACAACAATATATCCCTGTATTACAGTATTAGTAACATGATCCTAGAAACTCGGGAGGGAAGTGAAAAAGGTCATACTTTTCACGAAGAGAGTGTGGAAACTTATCTGACAGGCTAGGAATGTGAACCAGCATGGTATTCAATAATAATCTATGTAGAAGACATTTAATCACAAGATAATGGCTTTCACTTGAAAGCTAAAAACTCAAATAAATTTACATATTGCACCTAAGAGAAATTGTATTTTTAAAACACACAAATACTTTAAAACACACAAATACACAGCTTGATGTTATCATGTATAACATCTAAATACCACTGTACTTGTTTTTTGTTTAACTGTGAAGTACAACACCCCATTATAACATCAGTGACCCAAACGTAAGGCAACCTGATTTCTCTTCTGGAAATTAAGATCTGAAAAAAAAATCAGCTTCTCATCCTCATCAACTCTACTCCAGGTACAGATTTACTGTGCAACTTTACTTTCAAAGCCATGCAGTGCAGTCCAGGCCACCTAGACCTACAAGGTTTTTGTGTGGGTGTGCTCGGAGGAGGGGTGCGTAAGAAACCTGCAATTTTTAATGGTGCTTTGCTAAGCAAATACACGCTTCCTCAAGGGAACTGCAGGGGAAGGATGAACCAGCAGAGAGGTAACCCCCACCAGTGCTGCCGAAATCCCGACGCCAGGTCAGGCAGGCGCAGCCAGTGCAGTGGTCTCAGTTCATGTGCCCAGAGCAACTGCGCGCTTACGCCGAGACGGCCAAATGTGCAGGGAGGAGATCACAAGGGTTCGCTTAAGTCAAAGGGGAGCAAGCCTGCTGGGGGGGGAGGAAAGTATTTTCCAGTGAGTGGAGTTAAGAGAAACCAGGCATTGAGCAAAACATGCTTGAGTCTCAGAACCCAAGCTGGCCCTAATTTGGATTTTAACTCAGTAAGCTAAAAGGCACAAGTGGCACAATAGTGCCAATGCAAAACGGTGACTTTAGGGATGGGTTTTTCTAAATAACTAATGTAAGAGCGTAATTTTTTTTTCTCAATGTTTTTCTTGTCCAAAAAATTATCATTAATATCAAAACACTGATCAATCATCAAACCTTGCCTAGTATAATATTACCGTATATTATCAGAAGCTGGAAAGATGGTATTCCCATGAAATTTGAACCAGACAGACATGCAGTCAACAACAAAACATGGTAAAACTGACACAAGCGTTATGATTTAGAGCCATTTCATGATAAAACCTGAAGCAGCAAATGAGAATGAGGAACAGAGAAAAAATGACCTTGACAAAAGTAATAAAAATTTAGGAAGAAAATTAACCTTTTACAGTTTGTTTTTCTAAAAAGCTTCCATATTTAGTGTAATATGACTAAAGCTTTATTTATATTAATTTGCATACATACAGAGATGAAAATGATCCTAAGGGTTTTTTTTTTAAAGATAATTTACTTTAAGTTCAGAAGGGGAAAAAAGGTTAATTTTGTTAAATTTAACATGCAGAATGGATCTCTCACATGCAGCAAGAACTCAAGACTCAAATACTAACTTATGGTAAAGCAATAAATATTCTTAATGGAAATGAAAGCACCTGCTGCAAACTTAGAAGTCAAAAAAATTATGTCATGGTGCGATAATGCTGATGTGACTGTAAACTCCTTATAAATGAAACAGGCAAGTGAGTGTCTTCTGTAAGGCACTCAGGCTGTTCAGCACTGTGCTGTGCCAGCATGATTTTAAGCAGGTTATAATTCTGAGCTTGACATCTACAACATTCTGTGTTCTCGTAAGCAGAGTTTTTGACTAAAGAAAAAAAAAATCCCCAAGAGTGGCTACGCAGCATATCCAGTTCCAGAACTAAAAATCTATTAACTACAAGAAAAAAGTTTTAATGGAAAACTGGCTGCACAATAAAAATATGTATTTGAAAATTTGTTCAAGATTTTAGTTTTAAAACATACAAGAGAGTATTTCATAGAATAGCTGCACAGAAACGAAGGAAGTTTTGAAAACTAGCTCCATATTATATGAAAATAAATGGTGCTGGGATTTTTTTAAGTATTATGTTTATTGGTATTTCAAAAGAAAACTTTCCTTCTAGAGAACAGAAGCAGTTCTTTCTTAATAAGCATCAGATCAAGTTTCCATCACACAACTGAGTACAAACAGATGAACTATAAGATACAAACTAAATATTTAAAGACATAATATAAGGTCTATAATAAAGGCCCCTACAAATACCTCTGAGGAAGTAAGGAAACTTGTCCTAAAATACTGCCATGGCTTTTCAGGGAGCAAGATCATCTAGACACCACAGTACAAACGTACGACGTGCACGACACAGAACTGCAGCTCCATGCCCGCTGCCTGGCTCATCGGTATGCAGAGACTGACCTGGCCAAGCCAAGAAGCAGCAGCAACCTGTTTGGTCACCAGTGCAATTTAGATGTCACCTATGCAACCACGACTTTGCACAGAACTAGCAGGAGCTTTCTATTGTTAAGGCTTCTAGTCCTCTGCTAAATTCAGACGAAGCTGAGTACAAAAGACCTTGGGGAAAGTATCAGATAAGCACAGTTCCACTTTTATTTAGAAAACCAAGAAAGAAAATATACCAACAAAGAAAACAATCCACACCGTAATGTAATTCTTTGTTAGTAGTGCTCCTCACCCCATTTAACATCAAGGAAGTCTAAAAAGATGACAGTCAATTAATTTATAGCCTTGTAATTGCACATGCTCTTCAGGGATGTGTTTTTAAACACTTCCAAACCTGTGGCAGGGATTTGGTCTGGGTATTTTAGAAATATAAAAAATTCTGCTTCCGTGAGATTTCAAGCCAAGAGACAGTGGAGAGATGGAGACAAACCACAGAACACAAACAACTGACCAGTATGTACCAGTAAGATTTGATCTGACATTATTCTTCTTTTCAGTGCAAGTCAACAAAGCACATGATGATGTTCGTAGATATTTTCAGCTCAAGTGTGATTGTCAAAAGGAAAAGAAAAACAAAATACAACAAAAACCTACTGATACATTTATATATAATTTAATAACAGGAATGAGTGATTGAAGGCAAGAGTCTTCACCTCACTAGTGAAATTGGTGACGACAGTGTAAGATGTGAATAGGCTTAGAAGGACTCAAAGGGATGGCAGAAGCTAGCTTTGAAGAGAAAGAGAAGGGACAATGAGAACAACGAGAAACAGCAGTATCAGTAAAGCTGCCCTGGCTGGGTAAGAGTTCAATAATGTTTGTTTCTCAAGAAAAAAAAAAGACTGCAATAATCGAGATGTAATACACAGAGAAATTAAAATCATTTAAAAATAAGGGAAATGGGGTTTGAGTCACTCAAGCAAACAGAAAACAAAATAGAGAAAAAATTTTGACTGACAAGAAAGGAAAGAAAGCAAAAGGAAACGTCACATGATTTGTGGATCACTTCTGAAAACAATTCAGTGAAATCTGAACACAGACAAGGGGAGGAGAAAGACAGAAAGCTGAAGGAAAAAGTTAAAAGTTGAACTGAAGTAGTAAAACCATTCAGTGGAAAAATGGGAAGAAAAGAATGCAAGAACTTAATGGTAGGACAGAAAGCCAGCCTGTTTCTGGGATTGATACTAGAAACATTAACACAGAATCAGGGTTAATCAGGAGAAACCATATAATCTCAGAAAAGGACAAAAACCTTAAAACTAAAGCATGGGGAGAAGGGGGAAGGCAGTAAACAAATTGTAAGTCATAAGAACAGGCACACTGGATTGCATTAAAAGGCCCATACTATCCAAGAGCTTTTCTTCAGCCATGACCTCTGTCTGCTTCACCCAAGGATTTTACTGTGCCCTTCCAAGTTGGGATGACAAACTGTGTACACTGTTTACAAATATGGATGTACATTGCAGCATAACTCACTATTTCATTCTCCCTTCCTTTCCTAACAACTCCTAAAATTCTACTCTGCTTTCTTCCTGCCACTGAACATTAACCTAACATTTTTAAAGAAGTATGCACAGCGATTCAAGTCTTATTTCCCCACTTTTTATTTTAAGATCACTTTCATTTAGGTATAGCTAGGAGTATTACATTCAGCACTGATTTCATCTGTGTTTTACTGGCTTCTCCATTACCTGACTGACTGGACCAGTAACAGGCTATGGAAAGACAGCCAAAACTCAGGAACAGTGTGTAGTCCTCAGGAAAGAATAAATTAGGTGAATAAAAACCTAAGAGGGAGGATCATGCTTAATGAACAGAAGTCATCTTGGCAGGAAGAGCTGAGCATGCGCTTTGGGTCAACCAGAGATAAAAGGGCGAGCTTTCGGCTGAAAGCCACTAGTAAGTTATCACTTAACCTGGAGTGACCAAGAATGACAGAGGAGTATGATAAGAGGAAAAGGAAAGGCTCCAAGCTGGAGCAGTACAAGTGGCAATCTAGGGCGCAGAGCATCATATGATAGGAACAAGGTGCAACAGAGTAGGAAAGACAAGCAATGTGAAAGCACATGGGCTGGAATAGAGAAGTACAACCACCTTATCACCCTGGTCTGATCCTTGGTGGGAAGTGTGAGGAAAGAATAAATTAAGAGAATCGTGGGACAACTCCTAAGTCTTCCTAAATGCATCGTTGGAACAGAAGGAAATAAATGCAGTTTTCAGGACTTAAAAGATAGGCTACCCACAGAACAGTTAGGTCATTATCAAGAAATTCACAGTTTATACAACTAGAAGAGCCCATAACAACATTACAGCAGCTGGGTATGCAACAACACATTTTTGGAAAAAGCAAAGATTCCTCAATTTTAAGACATGAAGTACAGGAAATCTTCCAATAAGGAAAAATGGCAGGCAGCTTTATTTCAGGATCAAATAGATTTAACAAAAAATCTTCTGATTTTTGTAATAGGAAAAACTCTATCAAAAATAGTAAATAGAGACTTTAATAAGATCTATATGAAAAATCCATGTATGGAAATATGAGAAGCTTTACAAACACTGACTCTGATACTTACCCTAAAGTTGTCAGGAGAGCTTAGATATAGTTTTTCCCTAATGTCTTCTGGAGCACCAGCACAAAGCCTGTAAAAAATATGATAATTCCTCTCTTCTTTGCCTTGCACACAGATCCTAGATTTCTCCAGAAGGTAATGTGATACAAATCCACCAACCACCGAGTTCTAGGAAGAAGAAACATTTTTTTGATTATCTGAATATTTTTTGGATTGTTTGAGATTCAGACGTTTTCAATTTACATTTGTCTGATCGTGCCTCTTTCAACGGGCACTGCTTCAAAGAAGATTAAAATATATCTATACCTAATACATATTGAGCTTGGAAAAGAAACCATTGCCTTTACCCTACCTTCTCCCCCCCGCTCATGTATTGCATATGCATACATTCCTGTTAAAAGAAGGGTCTGTTTCACCCCAGCAAACAGAAATCCTGAGTAGAATTCGAGTACCTCCTGCAAAGAGGAGTGCTACAGCCACCCTTACACATTCAGTGGACGGCAGTAAGTGCCATTCCCACACTGCTACAACCTTCTCAAGCTGCATTTCACTGAGACTCTTGCAAAGGGGGAGGAAGTGTTAAAATTAACGAATACATATTTGGACAACATCTTAGGCAGGCTAATTATGAGTGAACATTTTATTTCAAATACTTGCACTTCTTTTCCGAGAGCGAAGCCTGACAAAGATTTCAAAAGCTATTTGTTATCTGGCCTTTGACAAAATTCCCTGTGCCTAGACAAATCTTAACAGCAAGGGAATTCCTGAGCTCATGGCCACTACAGAAGCTAAGAAGGACTTACAGACTGACAAATTTGACTACGGTTATGCAGTCATTCACTCATTCAGGAGGCCCCAGTCTGTACTTATATTCCTCTGAGAAATCAGACCTAATAAGGTCACCACGAAGTGAAGTCTTGTGAAGCATGAAGTCTTGTGAAAAGGGGCTCAAGTAAACAGGCTGATCTTGCCCTGGAAAGCTGGAACAGGCTTTTAAGCAGTTTCTGAAGATACTCTGTGTGTTATTTGCCTCAGCTGAAGCAATTAATCCGAAACATCATGTAAGCGTTGACAGGTAAGTTGAAAGGTCATGAATGCATCATTCCAAGTAGAAATTTGAAACAAAGAATTTGTTTCTTTATGTCCTCAATCAGAAAGATGAGGAGGCACATACGTAACCTCTATGGGGATCATTGACAAAAGTCTTCAACTTGAATATGCTGGACAACTATAGAGTCATCCTTAGTTGTGGAATGTTTGTATACATATGCTATCCAAGCAAAACTAAACTCAGAGAAAATCTTTCATAAGCTACACAGTGAATAGTACTTCTGACAAAAAACAATTGCCTGACTTCTGCCACATACATAATACTAATATGAGATCCCAAAATTTCATACAAATACATAAAACCATCAATAATTCATTTAAAGTATTAAAGCACTGAAATACATTTATATCTGTTTGTATCTAATACGCAGCTCCCACTTATCTGTGCATTAAAGGAATGCATAAATACTTAACAGCAAGTAAGTTATTCTTTAGCTATGCCTTTTTGTCTTTTTGCAATAAAGGGAACAATTTTTATCCTTTTGTGGATGGAAGCAATTTTCCTGCTGACTTGACCCACCATTTTCCAGTAATGACACAGTACTGTGGCTTTGGTTTTCCTTTCAAGGTGACAGAATATAAAACTTATCTGTAAAGCAGGACAGCAGCTATTTGGTGCAAGATAAGGAAGTCTATTCAACCTACTTTCCATCTAGCATTACCATTTTATGGCAAAAAAAATCATCACCAGTTATCTGTATCAAAATTCCAGTACCTTTTCATTGAAGTGAATTTCTACAAATTTCCCAAAACGACTGCTGTTGTTGTTGCGAACAGTCTTTGCATTTCCAAAGGCTTCTAACAGGGGATTTGCTGTTTAAAAAATAAAATATTTTAAAGAGTTAAAACTTTATCAATTAACTACCAAAAAGAAAGACAGAACAAATATATATTAATTATTCAGTGAACATATTGGGAATAAGGTTTGAAAATTAAAGGAAAAATATTACATATCACGAATAATCAATTTTGCAAATTGTACTGCATAGACTGTGGTGGAACTTACAATGAAGTGCTGAAATATTACATAACATTGCAAAGCATTTGAATCAATGCTGTAAGAAACTCAGAGACAAACATCAAAAATTGTTCAGTGATGTTCTTCTACAGCAAGTAGGTAAACAACTGATACTTAAACTATATGAGACAACACACAATCTGACATTTCTCAATGAGCTGTTATTCATAAAATCCACACTACCCACTTATCCCACAGACAAAAGTGCCACTTAAATGTCATGCATGCAACATGTTAGATTGATTAGGGAATAAAAAAATGTATTAGAAGAGTGTGTTGATTTCAAAAACAAGTTTTAAATGCCATTTCAAGTTAGGTCAATTAAGCGATTGAGTGATTTTATTTTTTTACTGGCTGCAGTTTTCAAGCATCTTACAGCCCATACAGAAAGAGTGACAGCAATCTAAAAGCATATGTATTTCTCTCTCCACATCATGCACAGTTTAAGCAGTTTGAAAATGATTAGTAGTTATGAAACACAAGGCCTCTGAAAGACTGCATTTACTAGTTCTGAAGATCACAGAAAACCGATTTACTGAACCACACTATCAATAAACCATCGAAAGCATCTGTTAGATTTTTTTAAGGCTTTTAGCTAAAAAAATATGTATTGGAAGCTAAGCAAGCAGAAACTCAGATCCAGAACTCCACTGACAATCATCTACAAATCTATTCCTACAAAAATTAAAGAATGAATAAATAACTATAATGGTTGGATAAGTTATTAATGATAATACAACATTTAGTAGGACAACATCAGCATTAACTTTTTTGTTTTGGCTAGGTTTTCATTCTTTTAAAAAGCTTATGAAAATAGAATTCTGACTTTCAAAATTGACTTCTTAAGAGATCTTTGATAACCATTCAGGTATTTTACATAATATTAACAGTTTTGAAGAAAAGATCATTATTAAAAACAAATTGCAAGAGATCTTTCAGATAGGTTACAGGTTCCTCTAGTAATACACATGCTGTAAGGGTGCTCATTAAAATTGTGCCTAAAAAATTTCAAAAGTCATGCATCAGATGCTGGGTTAGATTAAAAAACCCAATTCTAAGAATACCTACAAGTACCGATTAATTTTATGGCATACTGCGTCAGGCATTATCCAACTCTTGGCCACTTTCCGAGTTCCTTTAGCACACAGTGGATTTCACTAAGGAATTCATTTAAGCAAACCTACAGCAACAAGAGATCAAAGCCCGCAGTACTTCTCTTGAACAATCCAGTGGCTCGAAAGCAAAAATTTTTGCTTTAAGAAAGACAGAGAGTAATGAAGTTCTGAAATAAATCTACTATATAGTACAGAAGACTAAAACTGACATTTGAGGTATTATTAGATTGGCCAAGGGTTGTTTGTTTTTGAGATATTTATATTTTCTCAACTAGTTATTTTCGGTTCAATCAGGAAATGCATGCAACATTAAAGAGGCTCAACTGGATGATCAGCACAGTCTCTTCTGACCTTGTTTGGGAGTCTACTATAAAGATAGACACAATGAAATTGTTAATCTGAATTATGGGCTTTCTGACAAAAAAGACGTAACAGAAAAATAACCCAGAACCATAATTGAAAAGAACTTTCCTGCTTTATCTGACTTTGAGAACTTTATAGTGAGGAGGAGGAGGAATTACTCTTTCCTGGTACTAGCAGATACCAATGAGAACATTATCTTGTCCTTGCAGATTTCATACAGCATATAAACCAGTCTTGGGTACGCATGTGTGTGAAGTTCAACTTGAACGCATACTTAAACAATTTCTAGGTCAAGGACTATATGACATTATAATAAATAAAAATAAAGTGAATCACACATAAAAAAAAATGTTTTCAGACTGTAGGATCAAGGTAAACTACCAGTAAATGATGCCCTAGGGAGTCTGACAGTTTTTCCATCCTAACTTTTACTTATTTAGTGTTGATTGACATATCAAATTTGTAAAAAAATACAACACTGGAACTTTTAATTTATTTAAGGAAAATTCAATACCTTCTACAATTCTATCATCAATATCTTGGCCAGTACCATAGGATTCTGTCAAATACCTGTAAAGCAAGATAAAAATATCAGTATCTCTCATGTACCAGGTTACCTCAATTCAACAGGTCTTAGCACGTCTGTGCACCATACTTACTAATAATTTACTAAAGGGAACGCATATTGATTACAAGTTCCAAATAACTATATCTTTTAAAATAAATGCAGTTTGACTTTTCTTTTTTGTTAAAAATATTCTTGCAGACTTCAGATTTTTTTCAATACTTCATGACACACTAGAAATTTCTTCTAGACGTGCATATGGAAATTACACTTTTATACAAATATAATTACACTATTACTATACTATCTATATTTATTAATAACCCTAGTGAACGCATAAGGTTTCGTATGTACTTCCTGAATTAAAGACTGTTTCCATGCATACAGCGTCTGTGTTCATAACTATCAGTGTTAATAAAAATCCCACACGGAGACAGTGAGATAGGAAATAGCAGGTGCATAAACAAGGTAAGGTTCAATTTAGCAACTAAATGAAGAATGTGAAAATAAGTCTACAACCTATTTGCTCCATAGCTGCAGCTTGCTTTCCCCCCTATCCTGTGCACAGCGCATGCTTTCTGGAAATTCACAAGTAAATCTGGGACAAGTTAAAAACAGTTCTCGAAAATGGGGCCTTCCAAAAAAAATTTAGGAGCACTAACAGAGCTGTATTAGTACCGTTTGCTTCCTGATCGCACAAGGGAAAAAACCTTCCTGCTTTTAAAACTCAATGATGTTTCACACACAGACTCTATGAGGGCGGGTGGTGGGGAGAAGCAGCAGCAGTGACATTTGCCTGCCGTGTAATAAGAACTTCCTTTGCCGAAAAGCAGAAGAATGACCTCCTTAGAGAGCACTCCTCAGGAGATGTTCTCCCAGTGCCTGCCATCTTTTTTTACTCTTAGCAGGATCAAAGTTAGGATGTCCCCTGTAAAAATCATTACCAGCACCTTCCAGTAATTCCTACAGGCATCTGTTAAAGGTTGAACAGGGGCAGAGAAGAGCAGTATGAGTGAACAACAGACAGCCATGACAATTCTTCCTGGGATCTAAAAGATAATATCGCTACTGTACATACATACTAGAGAATACACGATGTTAGGGAAAATGGAATTAAAGATTCATAGCAGATAACAAGGACAAGGTGGGGAAGGGAGTGCATTCACACTGCCTGCACTGTGCTTCCCGGGATAATCAGGCCACCTATGATATAGGTGAATTTAATGGAGTGGTGCTTTCTAGTTACAGTGTTCCAGAGTGATATAAAGCAGATAAAATATAAAGTAAATATGGTCAAAAACTTTAAAAACATGTAAGAGGAAGCAAGGCTAATATAGATCAGCAACATGACTTCCATACAGTTTAATATGCTTGACAATACCAGTCAGACATGAACATCAATAAATAAACAAATCCCATTATTCAATCTTATTCAGTAAATTAGGGTACAGTACATTACAGAATCTCTGCAATGACCTCAAAATTAAGAGTTAAAAATCCTGGATGCTTAAGCAAACTAAAGAAACAAAGACAGGGAAAACACAGAAATGCACATTTATGGCAAAACCAACAGTGTCTTGCAAGACACAGTTAAAATGCCTAGTTACATTTTCATCTACCGCAACAGCAGATATGCAATACCAAAATGACTGCATCATAAACCATAACTACCACATGATGTCACAACCAAGTTAAGGTTTCTGTGAATAGATAGCCATTTTTTATGTTATCATGTCAGCATTTAAGTTTAACCCTATGAATTTTTTGCGTTAAAGTGTACGTAGAAGTATGCTGCTGAACTGTGGCTTAAACCTACTGATTACTTCACAATTTTCTCTGTCTGTCTGTGAACTAAACACATCAATACAAGAGATTCAATGAATTACTTTGGTCCAAAAACACAAACCTCAAAACAAATTTAGTGTTTTCTGTCTTGCCAGCTCCCGATTCTCCAGAGACTATGATGGACTGACTCATTTTGAGAACTTTCATGTCACGGAATGCTTTATCAGCTTAAAAAGAAGAATATGTTGAACATGACAAAAAATTAATATTCAGGACAGTTGCAAGCATAAAGTTCAGCTACAATACAAAAATGAAAATGTAACATTTTCAGGAATAATAAAGCAATTATTTACAATTGAGTGCATTACAACTTATTAAAGTCTGTTTCCCTTATATTATACTTGCTCACCCTCAAACACTGACATGTAAGAGCTTAAAATCTTTGAAAATAAAGACCTACTCAACTACATCCAGGACGAAATAAAACAAAAACCACCACCTAGAACTAAATCTCTTGAATTAAATGTATTTACAAAATTGTAACCAATCTTAATGTGTCTCCTAAAGAGAAACTTTCAGTTGCACTTTGTAACAAGTAACATCTGAGACAAGGAAACTTGGAAAAATGTGTGTAGTTTTCTTGTTACACAGCAGGTGCTAAAACCCCAGCTATGTATACTTTTGATTACAAAACAAAATGCCACACAGTGAGAAGGCTTTTAACAAGTCAAATGTTGATGTGTAGTTTCCTTTTTTTTTTTCTTAAAGAAAGTGACTGAAATCAGGTTTATCCTGCTAATAACATAGGCAGAAAGTGCATTTAAATAACACAAGCATATAAAAAGCAACAGTACATGTTCTCTGGCAACATAATAAAAAAATAAAATCTGAATTTCTTTTTTTTCTTTTTTTAATGGTTGTAAATTATATTTAATCTGCTTAGACGTAAAACACTGGCAATATAGAACAATAACAACAGGGCTGCTAATTTCCAAGTTCTTCAAACTGCTTATCAAAGATGATAAGATTTGCAATATTAGCAATCAGTGGTTTTATTTTATAATGGTTTAAAGTGAATTAATTACTGTTACAGCTGCCAATTTATGGATAACTGCAAAGTATTTAATGTTTGCTTTGTAAAAGACAAATACAGGCTCAATACATACCAATAGCAAAAACATGTGGTGGCAATGTTCCAAGTGATCTACCCTGGTACTTTTTAATAGTATCTGAAGAATACAACTTAGGTATATCAAAGTATGGATTCACTGCAATAAGAATGTTGGCTACGTAAGTCTGTGAAGAAAAAAATTAACAGCAAACTATTAGCTGGTATCCAATCAAGTGGGTAACAGCAATTTTCTATTACTATTGAAGACTACAGCCTAAGTATAACAATTACATTTACAATTCTCTCCAGCTAATGCAGATGCTAGAAGGGCTATATTTTCAGAGTTCTTCCAATTATCTTCTCAACACCTCTATGAAAAAGCACTTCTTAGGAGAATTTCCTAACCACTGAGCTAAGAGTATGTCCTGAATTTGACCTTTCTCCCAATCTCCTTTTAAATTATTTCTTATTGTTCAAGTTACTGGATCAAGGATAAGACACCACAACCTCCCCCTGAAAAGTGAATAAACTAAGTTTCTGGCTAGCATAATGCACTCTCCTCCAGTGAGGAGGATAATTTTTCAATATCGAATGGAAGCAACTCAGCAGGAAGGACTGACAGGATCCTGCCTGGGAACACATTCAAGCCAGGCAATAAAAGCATTCAGCTGAGAGAAATTAGCTACGGCTGCTTCCACAGTGAGAAATACAGAATGCAAATGTTTTCTCACAGAGAAAGAATTTGAGAAGAATCTCAAACCAAGACTGCTTTTCACCTTTCCATAGGATAAGGAAGACCAAAGAGAAGCTTTTTTAAGATTTCTGAAAAACTTTCATAGCTTGGTTATGATGGCCAGATTACATGCAAGGAAGAACAGATGTCTGAATCACAGGAAAACAAAAAAGCAGATTTGCAGGAAAAGGTCTGAAGAAAACCAGATAAACCTTCAGCTTGAATAACTTACTTGGTTTGTTGTTACTGAGCATGTCCCTAGACAACTGAAATTTGGACACTATCCTGATACATTGATAGAGAACTGGGTCACATACACAATATATGAATTTTATTACATGGTTTCTATTTTCAGCACTTATTTCACTGAAGGAAAACATGCAGAGTTCTTCAAAAGCTGCAAGTACTACTATTAGTTTTCCTTTTAGTGACAAGACAAATACTTATAACTAGCATTAAACAAAAAGCAAAAAAAATGTTGATTCAAACTGTATCTTAAAGTTACAAGGGAAAGGCAGTTAAAATATAAATCAAACCTCTCCCCAGCCCCCCTCAAAAATCCACCTGGCCAGGACAACATATTAGTAGTATTGGTTTAAAATGAAGAACAGCTTTATGAAGCTAAATACTATCATACCTCATAACCAATTCAGTTTTAGAATTTTACTTCCTTGGAAGGTTTTTCATTTGTTTTTTAAATAATTATTTTTCCAGAGCAGCATTCAAATGGCCATTTTTATTTATTTATTTTAAAGCTGGTGCTTGATCTTGAGCCATAAAGAATTTATAGCTATGTAAAATTAACTGCAACAAAAGAAAACAACTATACTTTCTTTATATAGATATATAAAAAAGAGGGTTTAACCCTAATTCAATTCATTTAAGAACAGTATGCTAACAGGAAAGTTGATTATTTTAAACACAGACACTTAGAAAATACGTAGAACTGTTTTGTATTATTACTAGCCAACTTTCTATTAGGAAAAAAATCAGGAAGAAAGAAAACTCTTATCTTTCTTCTATTTCACAGCTGTCAGTGTCCGGGCAGATGGCAAGGACAAAATGTAATTTAGTCAGAATTCATTAAGTACAATTAGGCAACTTGATAGCAATATAAAAGATTAAGATGGACATCTGAGCTAGGAGGTGTCAAAGACGGCACCTGTTTGCTTCGTTCAAAAATAATGAAGAAAGAAAACCATCTTTGTTAACAGCTACTCTACTGGCGAAGTTACCTGAAGGAACAGACCTTTGTGAAACAACGTCGTGCCATGGTTGCACATGAACAGTCATGTAGAGAAAGATCTATTGCTCTGACTGGTAAAAATTAGCTAACATGAATGTGATTAATGTCATTCAGATCTCAAACAAGGTATAATGTAATAAATAAATAAATAAATAAATAAATAAGGCCTAAAACATCCTAACCTTCCAATGTTACCATTTCTGTTTAGTCTCTGTTATTGCAAAAATCAGAATTGGAAACACCTGTTTTGTTGATTTTTTGAAAGGACATCTATCATTAGACTGGTTGTCACGACACATAATACTTACGTAAATTCTGTCCTTACTATACCGAACTTTGATATTGTGAAGGAGAGTGGCCTCATTTAAATACATAAGGGAACCTGCAAGTAAAAGACAATCATACACCATTAAGAGCTCAGGACTACTTTTGTGTACAGCTGAAAAACTAAATCTTAGGATTAAGAAGAATTTTTACTTCCCCTCTCTTTGGTTACAGTTTAATCTTATTGATCATTTCTTTATACCGTCTTGAGGCTGACTCAATATATGCTTTAAAAACCATAGACCTGCTCTGTTGTACAACCAGAGTTACAGAAAGCTGCTGAACAAAGGGCCAGACTCCGGGAGTCTCGACACGGGCCCGGCGCAGGGTAAGCTCCCTTTCAGCAGCCTCAGACGAACACGGTGCATCTCCCTCCATGCTGGTCCATAGGCGCAGAAAGTGGTGCCTACCAAAATCCCCAGCACCGACTGCTTCCCTCCTCCCAGCTCCCCTCTCCAACCTCAGCCACAGTGTCCCCAGGGTAATGCCACCTAACTGACGTTCAGAGCAACTGCTGGCTCCCGGTGATTTTTAGATACTTATATTCACCAAGTCAATCGGGAAATACTGCCTAGATAGAGGTGGCAGCAAGCATCATTACAACACCAGGCACCAACGCAACCTTTTGTGTTCTGATTCTGAATTTCACTGCTACTCAGCCTCCTCAAAGAGACTGTTAGGGAGAAAAAAAAATGTTAACACACCAAAACCTAGCTTTATTTTTCTCTTTGGCTCATTAATATAAAATAACCAAACCAACTCTGCTGAAATGGTACAAAGCAGCGGCTCAAGGCAGCGAGCAGGCATCCAAAGAAAGCTTCAGACCGTACAGGCTTGCATTCTGCCAAAGCTGGTGCTTGTTCTCAGCTATAAGGCACTAGAAAGTGTCAGCAGCCTTAATTACGTAGGTCATTACCAGGTTCCATTGTAACAATATTAAAAACATTATCCCTAAAACAACTGAGGGCACTACTCAGCCTCTGTTTTCAAATATGCCCAATCTTCTTTTGCTCACCACTTAAAATTCAAGTGCGCAACAATATTTTGTCTAGTTACAACCGACTGACTACCATGCTGGTAAACCTTATGGTGAGTGCCACTTAAAAAGCTGTATACATCTGACTGCTGTTGATGGAGTAAGCACTGCACCTGTAATTGTAACTGCTACCCCTCACCTCACACGAGGGCCACATACACACCTCTCATCTATAATGACCAACAAAGTTGCTTCTCAAGTTGGACCAATGCTCTTTCTTGAGGGCTCCAACTGAGAAGAATGTATTCCAAATTCTTTAGACAAATGTGCAAGCCGGGCTGCCAGTTCTTATGACCTAAAGCCAACCCCCCAAGCCACCTCACCCCGCAAGGATGCCTGAAGCACAGTAAGCAGCTCTTAACATCTCCTTCAGCGCTCCTCCTGCTGAACCCAAAGATACCGGCAAAGGGAAAAGGGGAGCTTCTCAAGAGCATCTGTGTTTTCATTTTTAATCTTTTACCCTTCCTCCCACAGTGGACTGAGGAGTGGCTCTGCCTCCCACCACCTAGACCAGGTCGGCCTGAAGCAAAGGCAGGTTCCACAGCCATTTGCAGCCTCCCTCCAGCTCCTCCACCGAATAACAGCCCTTCCTTCCATTACGTGACTAAACACAGCTCTGCTTCAAACACTTGGAACCGTTCATGCTTCCCACAGGACCTTGCAACTTCTGGGTTGTTTAGAAAAAGCCATCTTCCTCCGCGCAACCCCTTGCATGGGAGCGGTGCTTCTCCTCCTCCTCCCCACCCCAGGCGCATGCGGGTCACGTGGCTGAGAAAATGGTGCAGGCAGCAGCGACGGCAGGGCTGCTGCCAGAACTCTTGCTATCATCTCCTTGAACAAGGTCATCCCAAGCGAAAGAGACATTACAAGGAAATGGGCCAGAAACAGAAATTCCCATTTGCTCTAATGAAAGTTAAAATCTCCTTCTCCCCTTGTGTATGCCTTGGGAGGGGAGCAGGGTGTTAACTTTTGAAGTCTGCTAATTTTTTAAAAGTCATTTGGATTCTCAGTATTCAGTTGAGAAACTACTACATAGTAATTGTCTACACTTCAAGGAACGATCCTCTCTCTTGACCATATCTTCCCAAGAACCTCTCACGGTTTGCAGTATTGTTTCAAAGGAAACAGTCATCAGCGAAGCATTCGAATAAAAACTCGGTAATTATCTAAACAACAAAGACCCCAGATTTCAGTGCGACCCCAGTACTCTCTTAGCAAGTCCTTGCTCAAGCAGTTATACCTGCAGACTGGGTTCGTAATGGGAGCTTGCTCCTCGGGGCAACCTTCACTCCAGATATGCAAACTAAGGCTTATGTCAGCAACTTCCAAAAGCATCTTCTTTAGAATAAATCCTTTAAAAGAGGCATTCATATCCAGAGGCAAAGGAAGTCACCAGAGGGAGAATTCTGAATATGCATATGGCTCATGCCTAAATGTAACCAGTGCGTGTATGTGCATCTAATAGTCTGTATATATCCACTCATGCACACACACAAAGTTCACAGAAGTGAAGTCAGGCACTAAAAGCTAGGAAATACCAACATCAAATTTTCTCACATTGGCTCTCCCGTGCACACAATGAAGCAGGGTTTATATGGAAAATAATTTTAACATGTAAGTGCAAGGCTCTGCATCCGTAGAACTATTTTTTTCTTTTAAGATTCTTATCTGATACCCTGCCCCTCTTAATTTAAAAAAAAAAATTGTTTCATCCCATAAATAAATAAATAAATAAATCTTTTTCCTGGCCATAAAACATAAAAATTCCATGTATGGTGACAAACCCCCAAAACTGAAGGGCAGAAAAAGAGTGTGAATCACCATAAAAAGAAGTAAATGCTTTGTCTCTGCTCTGTTTGCAACATTAACTGAAAATTCACATTTGAGGAAGGGCTACATTCTCAAAAAGGTGTCTCCTGCAGCTAGCGCATTTGGGATATGGAAGACTAAGGGTGCAAAAAAGCAATACTTCAGCAAATTACTTCCTAGAAGGGAGTTAATCACTAAAGCATGGGTTGGAATGGCAAGTGTATTATTAACTAGTTTTTCAGGATTTTTGAGAACAGTGTTATAAGGAGAGACTGAAAGCACTCAGTATTTTATAAAATATCTTCTTAAAGATCAAAGATGCTCAGCACAAACGCTCTTTGACAGAAAAGGAAAATGAACTTGAGTTTTGCACATCCTGGAGACAAATCTCAACTAGTGAACAAAAAATGAGAATACATTAGAAAAGTCTCCAAATAAGGTTTGATACAGAAAGGATTACTGGAAAAAGCATTTTTAAGTTTTATATTTGACTCAGTAAGCCAAAGAAGACATTTTCTCTGAGAGGAAGACTGGTTTAACTTATTTGTTTACTTTGCTGGAATCTCAAATTATTTCCATAATCTCATTCCAAATTTCACTGCCCTGACTAGGAGACTGAGGCGCCAGGACATCTCAGTAAAATCACTGTGGCCGATGCACAGATTAAATGCATTTCCCTAACAATCATCATGTGCAGAGAATACAGATGCCAACTTTGAAAAGTTTCAACCCACGTAATGTTTGCAAAAATATAAGCAACTGGAAACAAGGCTACCAGCTTGGTTCCACCTGTAATGACACCGCACCATCTAAGTCAGATCATAAGCCTCAGGTCTCATCTTCCTGTTCCCTGTGGAGCAGCCGTAACAGCTATATTTCCTGGCACAGGATATAAACACTAACCCCTATTCCAAAATAGGAATTGTGGTGAAATCACCGAAACAACTTTCAAAGTCCTAGCCTCTAATTTAAACGAAGAACAATAGAAGATACTTTTGCCCACAATTTACAAAATTACCAGTATTTTCACCAACCAGTAAACACCATGGGAAATGTTTAAAAGAATTGCCTTCACACAGAGCAACAGCAGCAAAATATTTGTTCAACAGTTCTCTAAAAGCTGATGCTAGAGCTTACTCACCTTTCTTGGTAATCTCCCACCTCTCCCCAGATTTGAATACTGTATTTGTCTCCACACATCTAACTATACAATATTCAACAAAATAAAAGCCCTGCAGATCAACACTGAAGTCTATTACTCAAGTTCACCTCAAATTCCTTCACCAGCAGCATTCCTGTATCCAATTCACTACAACCTCTTTCCTTTTCCAGTGGCCCCAATGGGTCCAGATTCCTGTCTCCGGTTTTGGGAAGGTTACCTTAAAATCTGTTTTCAATTACCTGTACTTACACAGGAATGCTACCTGAGAAATGGGTTATTTGCAGGAAAATGCTGTACAATACAGCTACTGATAAAGCAACTAATTCTTCTGTTGCCCCACAAAAGACAGAGTTAACCCACTTAATACTGAAAGCAGTTGATCCTGATGCAGTTAGGTGACATCTGATATATATCTGAAGCCAGGTAACAATTGTATGACTTCCTCTAAAGTGTTCAACTGAAAACTAAAAAACACAATAAATGAGGTTTAAAACCGGCTTACTTGAAGAAGTTTAAAGGACTAGTAGAGGTCATACATAAATTCAAGCAAAGAAGCAAAACAAAGGTTACAAGGAAGAAACAGGAAGCTTGTAAGGAAACGATATTCTCTACTATACAGATTTTTTTTCAAACATGTAATTTCTTTATAAATTCATAACTTACAATTATCTTCTACATCCTTTTTGCTGTCCTCTTCCACAGGAAACACTTGATTGATAGCAGCCTGAAAAGTCTGTTAGATGAAAAATATTAATATGGTCAGAATTTGATAAAAATATAAATATAGTCCAAAGATGTCTGATGCGATGATACAAGTGAGTGCACTGTAATTGTGCATGGTTAAAAATGAAGTTGCCAGCTTTATAGTTCAACATTTGAAATTTTATTGAGTTACTAGATGCAGATAGGAGCTGCCGCATTTACATTACTGCACTACATTATAAAAATGCAGTCACCATAATACATATTTTTACTGCAATAGTATTTGATGCTCATTTCCAAAATGGCATGTAATATTGTAATTTTGTGTAATATTGTGTAATATAAAAAATAAGGACAAAAAAAAAGTACTGCAAAGGGAACAGCATTTAAAGAACATACAACTTCCTCAGTTTTGCAAAGAAGCACAAAGAATAAAAATCAAATTATTAGTTCAGTCAAAGAACTGTGCTGTCATCATCATATGCTGGTTTAAAACATTCCTACTTAAAATATAAATGCTCAATACAGAATATCCTCTCTATCCCTGAATATTGCAGCTTTGGTTGTTGCTTTTTGGTTGGTTGTTTTTTTTTTCTTCAATAAATCAATACCAAAGCCAGACAAGACCTTCCTTCAAGCCTTGTACTCCAGTTATACAAAACAGCCATTTATCAAGTGTTCATGTCCAACTGAAAAAATTCATAACAATAGCAACTTTGTTTCTTCTTTATTCTCCAGAAATCATAATTTACATTGTTGTAAAAAGGAAGGAAAAACATCCTAGCGCAGAGGCATTACAGCATCTGCACAGAAATACCTATTGTTAGAGGCAGGCTTTTAATGCTGATTTTTTGTTTACCATAGTAATAGCTTGTTTGCACTAACTACGAATGCATAAAACCCCCGCTGCACCGGTTAGACACGACAGCCGCCATGCTGCTGCAGGCACAGGCTCCTTTTCCCCATGGAAATGGAGACAAGAAGTCTAGGCTAATATTTGAAAAGGCAACCAACTGGATCTAAAGAATGACCTTCACAAACAAACATGTTTGCTTGTTTCACACTGTACTCGGCAAGACAGTCCCATGAGAAGCACCTCACACCGAAGTTTAAGCAAGTTGCTGTATTTCTCCTAATCTCTGCTTCAGTACAACAGACGCAGTTATGTGAGCTCTTGTAGCTTACGCCATCATCAACAGCCACAAATTCCAACTCCCTGTGAAGTGGAAAGGATTAAAAATGTCTCAGAGCAGAACTAATTGCTGCCAGTCAGAAAACAGTAAGTCTACAATATCCCTTCCCTACAAAGTTATCATAAAGTATGCAACTTGTAGTCATAATAAATTATATTTTGTCATCTTCTTATCAGGATCTAATGCAGAAAAAAATGCACAAGCAGCTTTCCTAAGGTAAACGGAGCAGCTCAATGATGTTGGAACGTCTGAACGTCCATCAGACCAACTTCCTCCAAAATATCCTTTGTCAGAGCTTAGAGGCACCACGGAGGACCTGAACATCTTTACCTACCTCAGAAAGTCGCCAGCTGCTACTCGGAGTTTTAGCAGGGCAGAGATTCACCCTGCTTTCCTCCCCCTCACAATACTGCAGTTAGAACATATTATCCTACTAATTTTCTCTGCAAGTTTATCAACAACAAAGGTATATCGCATTGGCTGAAGATATACTTGAACACAACATTCCCACGTAATCAGCTCACTGTGCACGGAACAGTGGAAAAGTTTAAAAAGAGCATGACTGGCTTCACGAAAACCTAACTTTACTTCTTGTTCTTGTCTGCTGATGCGTAATGCAAGTTTAACCACTAACAAAGACAGATTTTTTTTTTCACAGGAGAGAATGAACATGACACCCAGTTATTCTTTAAGACTTCTCACAAATCTCTGATACTTCAACATTTCATGGATCTAAAGGCAGCCATACCAGATCTGTCCCAGAAGAGGAAGAGTTTTTTTTCAATGTCCTCACCACTCACCCTTCTGATGCAATATAAAATTTGATGCAAAAAATAATGAGAAGTCATGCTGTATTAAGTCCTCCTTCATTTTGTTCACTCAATATCAATTGTGAATTATTTTCTAGAATATTTCAGAAGTGACAAAACAAATAAGCAATATGAAGAAGACTTATTTGAAAGCTGATGTTTTTCTGCTGCACGTTTTTAGATCAGAACATGCAGCCTAGTTTCAACTATGTCAACAGAATTTCAGTCCTGTATGTCACAGTTGGACTACTGCTTTACGTAAGGTGATTGCTTATTATGTAAGTAAGTACGTTAGCTAGATGTGCAGAGCTCTGAGTTTTGCCAATTACTATTAAAATGTAATACATTAAGTAGGAAAATGGGCAAGGTATCTCAGGTCTATCAATAAAAAAAACCAAAGAAATTCTTTATCATGTTGTCCCTTTTTTTTTTTTTTTAAAAACATTTATTGTAAGGAGAAAACACTTCAAGCATCTGGTGGAAGACTTCTGCATTAAGACGTAGCTTAGGACAAACTTGTTGTAAGCAAATGGAGAGGATATTAATCTTACGAGACACTAAAGTGGTCTCAGGAGGCAAAACAGAGCGTTTAAGGGTTTTTGTAGGGTTTTTTTTCCCCTTTGTAATGAAGCAGCCCTTGAAATCCAATGGCAATCTTAACTATTCTCCCAGAAACTAGATGAGTGAAAAAAGATATCTTTCCATTCAAGCAGGATCTTCTTTCTACCATGTAATCCAATATGTGTAACCATGCCTTCCTTTATACCTTCCAGATCCAGACAGGAGACATCCTTGCTCTCAGCTGTATTTCACAAACCAACCTACAGCAGTACAAATGGTGCACAAGACAGACAAGAACACACCTCATTCGTGCAAGCAAGCTGCGCTCACTGCTAAAAAAAAAAAACACCCTTAGCTTGAAAAACTGAACTTTGAAAGTAAGGATCAGAACGTCCAAAGTACATTCATTTATACTTAGCCTGGGAAAATACCTTTCTGGTTATTCACAGCATACCAGGGCAGGTGCCCATGAAGCCCTCCATGCCCCTTCAGAACCGGTGCAGAGCCTTAAGGTGCCTCTTGGCTGGTGGCAGCAGGGGTGCCGATGAGCACCCACCGCACCGCACAACCTCCCAACTGCTCCCAGGAAGTCCCTACTGCCAACCCTCGAGGGTTTGCTGATGACACAAAACTGGGAGGAGTGATGGATACACTAGCAGGCTGCACTGCCATTCAGTGAGACCTGGACAGGCTGGAAAGTTGGGCAGAGAGGAACCTGATGAAGACCAACAAGGACAAGTGCAGGGTCCTGCCCCTGGGGAGGAACAACCCCATGCACCAGTACAGGCTCAGGGCGGACCTGCTGGAGAGCAGCTCTGTGGAGAGGGACCTGGGTGTGCTGGTGGACAACAAGTTGACCATGAGCCAGCAGTGTGCCCTGGCTGCCAAGAAGGCCAATAAGATCCTGGGATGCATTAAGAGGAGTGTGGCCAGCAAGTTGAGGAAGGTTCTCTTCCCCCTCTACTCTGCCCTAGTGAGGCCCCATCTGGAGTACTATGTCCAGTGCTGGGCTCCCCACTTCAAGAAAGATGAGGAGCTACTGGAGAGAGTCCAGCGGAGGGCTACCAGGATGATGAGGGGACTGGAGCATCTCTCCCATGAGGAAAAGCTGAGGGAGCTGGGCTTGTTTAGCCTGAAGAAGAGAAGGCTGAGAGGGGACCTTCTAAATGCCTACAAATATCTGAAGGGTGGATGTCAGGAGGATGGAGACAGACTCTTTTCAGTGGCGCCTGGCGACAGCACAAGGGGCAACGGGCACAAACTGAAGCAGAGGAAGTTCCATCTGAACATGAGGAAGAACTTCTTCACTTTGAGGGTGATGGAGCACTGGAACAGGCTGCCCAGAGAGGTCATGGATTCTGCTTCTCTGGAGATATTCAAGACCTGCCTGGACAAGGTCCTGTGCAGCCTGCTGTAGGTGACCCTGCTTCGGCAGGGAGGCTGGACTGGATGACCTACAGAGGTCCCTTCCAAACCCAAACATTCTGTGATTCCGTGAAACGCCTGCCCCCTGCTCCTCAGTGCCACAATGGTCTCGGGATGGCACCTCAGGTTGCAAGTCCCCCTGAGGCACCTCTTCCTAATAGCTTTCCTTAGATTTGCCACCTCCAGGAAACGAGTAAAATCCCCGTTTGGGAATTCACTGTCACCTGCTTTCTCCCCATTACAGCATCAAGAAACGGAACAAAGTAAGACGTATACAACATAACCTGAGGTGGGTATCCCAAATAAGTTCAGAGAAGTACACTCCAAGTAGACGTGTAAATACAATACTAGCTGAGTTTAGCAACTGGCTGCCTTTCTACCCGCCTTCCTTGTAGACCAGTGTGCAACTGCTGGTGGGACATTGGCCAGGGCTCCCAGCTCCAGCCCCCCAGTCCAGTTTGGAGCCCACCCTCAGGGCAGCGCTCCAGCCATAGGTGGGACCACGCTCATTAGCAAACTGCTCTCCAGATTCTTCATTTTCTTTCCAGCCATGGCATTTATCAGCCTCGCGAGCTGATGATCTAGTTTTTGGGGAGTCGCTCCCATCATATAACACATGCATCCTCTGTTCCGGTAACACGCTCCTGCGGCTTGGATTACTCTTTCTCCTACAAGCTAGGTGACTCAGGTCTCCACCTCTCTTTAGACACCCAGCCTCCGCACAGAAATGTAAGTGCCGTCATTAACTCTGTATGGGCTTCTGTACGCAAAATTGCTATTGCTGGTTCATAAGTACATCAGTGTGTTGACCAACTACCTTCACCCAGTCTGGATCGGGTAACTTGGTTTCACAACACAAAGCGATCTACAGCCACGCTGGCCTCAGGTCCTCTGCCCTTCTGCCACCGCTTGCTGCCCTCCTGAAAACTTCCCAGTTCTTCATTTTTAAGGTGCATCCGTTCTCTGCCCTCGTTTGCTGTGTCATGCACAGCTCGGCGAGCAGAGCTGTGAGGGTGCCGCTCTGCTACGCCAGAGCTAGCTACGGGTGGGGAAGGGAGGGAGGATTCTAGGACATCATGAAACTGCTGCCTTGCAGCATTTACTGCAGTTATCAGCAACATATTCTAATTAACCACTAAGGGGTATAAAAGGTAATAAACATATGCATACACATTTCCTCTCCAAGCCTGTGATCTCTGGTAAGCTACCAGCGCCTACAGAGAATATATATGACATGTTAATGACCCAGATTAAAAAATAATAATAAATTACACTGCCCGGATATGTTTACAAGATCAGGTTACTCCTCTCCTCCCTGTAATTATCATGGGCAACTCTGGAGCTGCTGGATCACTCCTCCTTACTGAAAAGCACTTTTGATCTATCATTTTAAGTAAACAAAGTTGATAATAATGGGTATTAATGCTGACTACTTCAAATTAATAGTCTAGGCACACAAGAACAGAGTCTTCTAAAAAGACAAAAAGCAATGAGAAACATTTCACTATAAAAAGAAATCAATGACACCTTGAAAAGACTGAGAAGGTCATCAAGAAAATGTTTTACTCCACCTCTATTAATATAAGTTAGTTTGATAATTAGAAATGTAGGACCATAATCTCTAAGGTATTTAAACTGTGAAGTGTTTGTTCCTTTAAATGAATGAACATTAGGCCCTTAATTGATCTGCTTAATTCAAGAAAACAGCCAACAGCAGAATAACAAACTTTCTTGACAAAAGAGATTGTTCATTGTGAACCATAAAGCAAAATAGCTGTATTTTAGGATCATTTTTTGGTTTCACAAAAAATGAAAAAAAAAACATATATGCACCCTGAAAGAAGCATTTGTTAGAAATAAATAGTGACTCAGGAATCTCCTTATTGCCTATTTCTGTTTCAATATACAGACTTTTGATCTTCATCACATCAGAAGCATTTGGGGACACAAGCAGAAATAGCGGGGGGGGGGGGGAGGTGGGGGTGGTGTCAAAATCTTTTAAGTCAGTTAAAGACTACTTAGTCATGGTTTTGTAACATTTAATATTCTCGTCTGAATAATTTCCCCAAAACTGAAGAATGCAGACTGCTACTACTAAACCTACAGACTTTATCTCACACACAAAAATCAGATGTTACACTTGCTTTATGTTTCTAAGGAAAGCAAAATCAACTTCTTCTCCAAGATGCAGAAAAAAGAAAGTCTATAAACATTTCCCCCGGAAGGAAGGACTGCTGCATAACCGTTTGACCTGTGACAAGGCATTCTCTACTATTGTTGACGTATTATTGTTGACATGAAAAAAGAAGTTACAAAGAAATTTTGTCTTTTGCATACCTGAAGATACAGAAAGGACAAAATTGTAAGAAAGGGCACATATCACATATTCACAAAGACTGAAATTACAACTTTTAAAACAGCCTTTGTTCTTATTCCTGCTAGTAAAAACCATGATGCTGACCATGTGAATTAGGATAATTGACAGATACAAGGTACGTCCTGTAAAAACTGACATTTAATTTCAACATACTGAATATGAAAGATGTAATGATAAATGAAGCAGTTGGAACACACTAATTAGGATGAATTAGGACTTCATTAAAAGCTACATTTATCTTGCCTTTAATTTGATGCAGCAATTCCATAGGACCTTTGTTTGACATACTGTGTTACTTCTCAAGGTACTTGAAGTAAGAGGATTCATCTCTCAACCTTCATCATTCTAACAGGTGTCTAATCTGAGCCAGAGTCTAGGACAGAGTCTAGGACAGCCCTGCAGGACACTCTCTTTATGCATTTAAGGGAAAAAAGAGAAGCTAATCTCAACAGTAGACTCTTAACCAGTCTCTAATTTAGAAAAATATACAGTACTGAATCAAATGGCTATGGGGATTCAATTCTTCTGTCTTTCACAAGCACATAAACACATGCAGAAAACTGACAGAAGGCAGTCACTTCTTATTAGTGGGATATTTCATTTGCTATGCAAGCTATGCAAGCTAAAGCTAAACAAAGATCCTTAGCCAGAGAAAACCAATTTCCCGCTCCTTCAGGTTGTGTGTAATGGTAGGTATTGGTAAAGATTTGGCCTACAGGTGAAATAGTTCTTGTAAGGTTTTTCTCCGCTCCTTTGCTTGTGAGACACTTACCTTGCCTTTCTGATTCAAAGGTTCAATAGTTAAGTTGCCAGGGCCAATGTCCACAATCATTCCCATCTGAAACCCATCAGTTGGGTGCGGAGCCCAAACGGGCTTCCCGTCCTCCATCATGGGATCTATCCAGCACTTTCTGCAAGAAAAATAAAATAAAAATTAAACCAAAAAAATTTGTATACAAATTTAGTAAGCTATCAGGACTCACTATGCAGACTTTAGTTCATTATGTTTATTCCTGTTACTCCCTGTGGAGGTAGCCAGTCTGTCAGGACAAGATTCTTCCAGTCTTTTTCCAACTCATGATATTTTGCTTTCTGCTTACCCTCAGCCTTGGGTATAGAGAATATTCAAGAAGAGATCAGCTTTTGTGGGGGTCCACAGACTAACCCCTGCAGCTTTTTCCCCAATTTTCCTAACTTGTGAACCAAAAAGGGGGTCTATCTCATGATCTAAATAGAAGTACCAAACATTCAAAGCTAGGACTATACTAGGGGTGTGTCTATACATAAATATATGTCTGTATACATGTATACACACACACATATATACATACACGCACACAGTGAGTCATATGACTAATGGATACTTGTCTGTCCCTGGTCTTGTGTCCAAATATTTGAATTTCTGTAACGGGCACGTCAGGCACGTGAGCAGAAACAGAGTCTCTTGTCACTTCAGATGAATGAACGTGCCCACTCATTTCATGTTGCTGGGCACTTCAATAACTTTAACTCTTAAAAAACCCACTAATGCATTCAGTCACAACTGATTTATCATATTACAAGCTTTTGTGAGACTCACCTCCAATACTATGACATTACAACTCTCCCTCTTAAGGAACACCTACCTTACCTTCTATGAAAATATTACGTGAAAATCATTTTACAGGGATCTACAGCCTACAAGTGAAGTAGGTGCAAAGGCCAAGACATTCAAACCTTAGGCTCCTCAAATTATGCAGCTGAATAAGCTCCCAGTTAAAAGGAGTATCTGCTTGCATGCAATGCTCATTGAGCTAACCAAGAAAGTTGCCAGGATTGGCACACTCTGAATGGCTAATGGTGCAATTTTAAATATGCTGAATGAGTCCCTTTAAAAAAAAAAAAAAAAAAAAAAAAAAAAACCAACAAAAACAAAAAACAACCCTACTTTATAGTCCTTACCCTAATAAGAATAGGGAGTCCACACAGCTTGAAAGGCTTACCTCTCCTGCCCGTTTCTTACTCCCCTCCAAAACTCTCTCACATACTAAACCAACACGTTTTAGTGATTCCAAAATTTGTAAGAAGTATCTCATAGCACCAAGGTGTAACTTGCCTCTCTCAGCATGAATGAAATGAGCCTGCCAAGCAGCAAAGAAAACACTGGCAGCGAACTCCAAGAGTCTGTAAGCTGGGAAACGTCCCACATTTTTCTTTTCCCATATCTGAACAAGCTCCAAAATTTCTCACAACCAGGGAAGGCTGCAGACCCCTTTGCCATAAGCAGTGGCAAGGAAAAAGAGTCATCGGCCCCCCAGAAAGTTATACAACCACGAGCAGTAAAGGACCCTCTCATCCCACAGGGGATCTGTCAGGACATGCTGCACATGACCTGCTTTTTCCTGCCTCCAAGGAATTTAGAAAGGTTTGAAGAAAAGACAAAGGCTTGCTGAGACCGCCTGGAGAATGCTGTTGGGTCTTAACATCTTGCTTGTCAAGGAACAAGACAATCTGCTGTTAACTTTAATGTGAAAAGACAGAAGATAAAAAAGTAATTCTAAAGCAGAGACTCAGAATGTAAAGTCAAATATTTTTAAATGAAGTAACGTTCCAAAGAGACAGAAAAAATTAGTTACAGAGTTCCTAGTTTAGTGCTGATATCTGGTTTTGTGTTTAAATTTACTCAATCAGATTTTTTTTCTCCCTGAATGCAGTTCAGGATGCAAGAAGCTCATGAAGATTTTAACAACTGTTTCTAGTGTCTTCTACTCATGTAACTCATGCTATTTAAAATGTTGTATTTAATACAGTAAAACATGCAGTTTACTTTCCCCCCATGAACGCAGCATATTAACTTCCAACCACTTATAGCAACTCTATGTTCTACAACCTCGAGTGTAACATTCACTCGTATTTACTTCAAACCTTTTGCCACATCCCATGAACTCTACAAAACACCACCACCTTCATCGGGTGTTGCCAGCATTGCATGATAAATCCTGTAAAACATCTGTATTCACTCACAATTGGCTGTTGGACATTTTTTCTTTACTTTAGGGTACTGTAAATCAGATCTACTATACGTCAAAGTTGTATGGATTTTTTTTTTTCCCGGCCAGATCTGACCTCCGAGTACAACTGCCATCGTGGGCATAGTTGCAAAACAGCTGAGTTTATTTCTGGATATAACCAGGCCTTCATTTCTTCACAAGCCTATCATCTGCTTTTAAAATGCTAGTTCAAACTAGTACTTAAGTGATATGTCACACAACCACTAAAAACAAGGCTCTCTTTTACACCCCAAGTAGCATGGCCAGGCATCCAGACATAACCATGTCGCACAAGAAACAAACCCTGAAATTACTGACAAAATTCCTGCCAAAAGTCAGAATCCAGTCTCCCCATTTAGCATCCAGAGGCTTCTGCTTTGCTCACCGACATGGACTTTTGCATTCTTACATATTCTTAAGCCTACTTTACGCTTTACTAATAAATTATGATAGAGGAGTGTCACAAGCTAAAAAAATTCTTCTGAAGGACAGAGCAGTGATTGAATTCAGCCACCACCAGCAAATGCATGTTTAAGAAAAACACCTGAGGCTTTGTAAGCATCTAAGAAGCCACTGAGTGAAAGCATCTAAGTATGAGTGTAGCAGTTATTATTCACGGGACAATTACTTTCAATAAATAGTGTCTTCTGCCTGAGCAGTGACAAAAAAAACAGTTGTAACGCTTTGGTTTTGGCACCACTCCATCCCTGTCAGCTGGGCCTCTGACGGCCAGCACATTAGAACTGGATACCAAAACCTATCAGGTCATACCTGCTCTATCATCTACCCCTCCAGCTGATGTATATGCCATTGCCCTTCAGACAGATGCATGAAGTCTATTCCTGAACCGGTTCTTGAATAGCCGGTTTCCAATCCAGCATTTTAAGGTGAACATAAACAAAAAAAAATTCTAAGTTCAACTACCTGACATAAGTCCTTTAGAAAAGAAAAAAAACCCAGCACTTTTTAGAAACAGGAAACTATGCTTTACTGATTAAAACATACATATCACAGAGTACAAACTGGGAAAAATATAGATTTGGATGGAGAACCTTCACATCATATTTTCCCCACAAAAAATACAGCCCCAGTCCGGTTACAGACCATTCATTAATAGATATCAGTGGGAACAAGCATTTTTTTTCCCATGTGCATCCATCTAAATCCAATCCACATGCAGCCAACTTCACTACACTGTTGAAAGAGCACACTGTTTCTGAAAACCATGAAAGCAAAAAGACTGGTATCCAGGCTAAAGGCACTACGGCAACACATTTGAGACCGTCCACCAAACACAACCAGTCACCTGAACGATGCTTCTGAACAAAGGAGGCCAAAATGAGCCATCTTCCACATTTGTATTTGTATATATACTGTACATGTACATATATTAAAGACTGAAGTAGTTGATTATAAGCTGCTAGGTCATTTTGGTCTTCACAATTAAGACTTCTTCCAACATGAAGGAGAGAATTCACAAAGGTTATGTTTATAACTGGGAAGCTGGTCGCCCTTTTCTCTTTCTACGGTCAGTAGAAAAAAAGGCCAGGAACCCCATGCTGGTGTTTGTCTCTCCGTTGAGCAGGAGAGTGACAGTAATAAAACAAGCCTTTGTCTGAAGTTGGTAAACTTAATAGCTATTCCTTCAAATGTCAGATTTTATATTTTCATAATTGGCAAGCAGTAATAGACCGTGCCTTAATTGCCAGTAATAGTATTCAACACATTCAGGACTGGCTAAACACCAGCAGCCAGCAGTTCAAACAACCTGCAAGACAAAACTATACTGCACTCCCCAGATTACAATATAAGGAAAAATACTTACTAGCTCTTTTTTAACTTATTCTGTGCTATTATTCCCTCTTTTGGAGAATGTTTAATGACACCGTTTCTCAAAAAAATTATCTATATAACATATTAAGTATACGAAGCTAATAAGAATTCCTTAGTTAAAAGTCGGCACATTATCATCTCACTTATGTTCACTTAAATATTATTGATTTTAAATGAATTTAATACAACTACATTTTGATTTTGTAGAGTGTTCAAAAGGAAATCAAACACTACCATCTGGTGAAAGAATTCTAGGAAGGCAAAATATAGTAATGCAATTTTAAACTTGATATCAGAGCCCAGAGATAGGCATTTGCATGATCTGATCCTATTTATTATCCCAAGAACAGTTCACAACACCAAGGCACTGATTGCTGAATTAACTAATAAAAACAAATGAAAAATTAATGCAATTTTCTAATTAAAACAAATGAAAAATTAAACTTCAATAAACAACTGACAGTATCTCATTAGGTGGGATAAATCCAAGGAAAATACAGTAGTCAGAATAGGTACAGTAGCAAATCATCAGAGTAAAAGCAGAATTACATAGGTTATTTTATATTAAAAAAACCCTACTACTCGTGCTCAAAATTCTGCACATTACACCAGACACATGAGAATGCTTTGGGGAAGGTCCTGTGAACATACAGGACAGACCAGACAGAGGAAAACATTGATACATAGTGGTAGCTTACTGCCATTCAAGTTCTTTTTTCAACCATAGTTCATTGCTTGACTGAAACAACAACAAATCAAAGCTTAGGCAGCATCCAAGACTCTACTGCAAGAGACATCATATTTCAAAAGAAACTGCAGATATAGCACAGAGATTTTTTTTTTTTCTTTTTTGAGCTAAATGCAACACAGTCAATAACTGCATTGTTTAACTGAATATGAAGCCCATTCAATTCTTATTTCTTATTTACTTTTCCAATTTTTTATAAAACTTCTCTGCACTAACAGACCCGAGTTTAGCCATACCAAACTGCAGTTTTTTTCATACCTACTTAAGACAGAATCAGCAGTTAACTGTCAAGCTGAGCCTTCTGCCAACCCAGAAAAGAAAGCAGGCTAGAACACAGCAGAGCACAAAGGTATCTTCAAAAACAATTTGCCATGAAAAAGTTAATACTGACTTGTTAATTGCCAATACATTTTGTAGAAGTATGCAAGCAAAACAAAGAGTAATAGTTCATGCATCTGAGACTTAATAGATAAAAACTTCTTTTAAAGCTACATGCTCTGACCGCCGGAGACAATTTGAGGACAACAGCTGATGGAATTATTCTCACAGCATGCTCGTCTCCTTGCATGCTTGCACGTATCTACACGTTCTCAATACTGAGCAGCTAGAAACTGATTTCTGTAGTACTGCTGTAAGAATCACTCTTTTGTGTTTGTACTCACTTTGTATTTAGCAGACATAGGAAATACCTACTCTGCGGTTGTGTTTACTCCTCAAACATTTAAAAAGAACCAAAAACAAACAAGCAAGCAAGCCAATACTTCATGCTTAAAGCAGAAGAAAAATCTAGTTTTATCTTCTCCACATTAAATGTGACAATTCAAAATTACAAAAGACCTGTGCTGGACCTCAGTGAAGCGAGCCTGCAATGCCCGTATCATTTCTCAAACAGCCACACCTGGCACATCTGTGCTCTCTTTCCACTTCCCTCACTACGGGAAATATGTGTGAAGAAGTTCTAAAATTGGAAGGAAAATATGCAAGTAACTCCAGAAACACATCCTTGAAGAACAAATCTTAAAGCAGAAAGCCAGCCCACCCCAGCGACGCTCCCAGCTTTAGTCCCTGCCCCTGCCTCTTCCCCTCCCGGCCACCTTGAGAAATACTGAGCCAGGGCAGGAGGCGGTCTGAGTAAGAACGAGTACTTTGAAAAAAACACACAATTACTTTGTCCGCAAATATTTAAATAGCTGAGGCATCCAAGTAAGTTCCTAAAAAGAATTGATTTGTTAACTCGATTAACAGTAAGAAATTTCCTTCACAGGAACCGAATGTTCCATATTTATCACTATTCTGAAAATAAGGTGTTATATGCACTGAGCTGTAGGCAAGAACTCTTCCAGTTTTGAAATACATTTGTTTCATACTTTTTCAAATGCATCAGAACAAAAATGCAGTCCACTAAAAAAGGATGAGATAATTAATAAAGCTCCTATTGCAGGAAGCTTATCTAACATCATTCTTACTTTAACTGAACAGACTTCTTAAAAGGCCCAGTGTCTTTCCACTGTTGTTTACGAAGTGCCAAGAGCCTCAGTACCACCTAGGAAACAAAAGTAAATACTTCCTGGCCATGAAAATCTGCCGTTGAAGGTTACAGCAAAGCTCCAAGTAAGCCAAAGGAAGGAGGGTTTGGGCAAGCACACCAGCTCCGTGGGTATGGCTGAAGAAGCGAGTCCACACGAGAGTCTGGAGAGGAGCGACAGCAAACACTGCAAATCCCCACTCTCACAAACTCTACTGTGTGAGAGGGCAACAAGGAACGGAGAAGATGGAAAGTCAAAAGAGACTTAGCAAAAGGAGACAGCAACACACATTTTGTATTACCTAGCAGATTGATACTGGCTCATATTAAATCCTGAGGTAATCATGACTGTGTTTGCACTTGACAGGATGTACTTCCACGAAAGATGGCCAAGGCATTTATGAAGGGGAAAAAAGAAAAGCTGATTTCTATAAACCCAAAAGAATAAACTGAAGGGAACAAGCAGCTTCTATCTGTCAATGTGAACAGACTCAGCTCTCAGCAAGCTGCAGTATAGAAACATTTGCTTAGACCTTTAAAAGAAAAAGCACTTATCTTACATAAAGCTTTGTTCGGCAACCCTAACATATATATATATATATATATATATATATATATATAAAACAGTAGTTCTAGATTCAAGAATTTCAAATCTACCAAAAGGCAACATCTCACTTTTACTAAGCCTAAGCAAAACCGTTGGCTGCAAAATCCTCGGTGGAAAGTTTGCCCACCTGCCAACAAGGGGGGCTGCAGGAGCAAGTGCTTGCGGGGAAAGCGTTCCAGCAGACTCTGCCCAACTGCTCTTACTGGTTTTTTAGAACTGCACCCACCACCAGACCCTGAGAGCACTGAAGATCTGTGTGGCACCCAATGTCACCGTGTCCCCCATACGCAACTGTGCTCACCTGCGCTCACCATGGCCAGTACTGACTGGACCTGTCGAGATGGGGCTTACACAGCAGCATCCTACTGCAGTAACCGTTCAAAACAAGAACAAACAAACAAATAAAAACTCAACACCATGAAAGCTAGGCTGAAACAGCTCTTATTTGCAGCAATGTAGTTCTAGTTAACTTCTTGATAAAATTCTGCCTAGTTATCAAATTCTGTCGAACTTCAGTACCAATTCTCTTTAGCCAGTATTTGTCCAACTGCAACTGCAGTTATACAAAGACCAAGATGAATTCTGCACAACTCTAAGCTTGTAAAACTCTAACCACAGAGGTTGCGGTCTCTTGACTATGACCGTGGAAAGTTAAACTTGATTCATATTAGGATCAGTGAGGTCTGATGATTTGCTCTGTGATTCCTGCTCTTCTGCCATCTTTTTGTTCCCATTTTAGTTCCTACTAACATAACACAGAGGTTTCTGTCCCGGTTCTTGTTAATTAAAATAACCCGAGTGGAGCTCCTTGATGGACCAAGGAAGACATATGTCAAGGGGTCTGCACAAGCATTTTCGACCAAGAGCAGTACCTAAGCCAGTAACAGAAACAAGCAGAAAGAGGAAAAGAAGCCAAACCCAAAACACAACGTCAAATTTCAGCAAGACAAAAAAAAAAAGCTGAAGTTAAAATTAAAGAAAGAATTCCTCAGTTATGGTCTGGACGCTACTTCAGAAGCATCACTAAACAGAAAAGAGGACCAGAAAAACAGATGTGGCCAAGAGATAGAGTCTGAAAGAGGTCATTCAAACCAACCAAACTCGAAAGACTGTGCAAGCCAGCCCTAGTGAAACCACCGGACAGCGATAGGGGAAGGAAGTAAGCATGAGGCAGAGCTCAGCAAACAGGTAAAGGCATCAACACAAAATCAAAGGTGTCTTAAGCCATCTCATGACAAAGTACGGAGCATGCACAGGAGCAGACAGACACGCTCTCTTGCGGATCTAGCTGAAGCAGTTCAAGCTAACGAGATGAATGCTGGTGTTAACTACCCCTATAGCTGGGAGACCACACTGTGTGACCCCTGGTAGCAGTGCTCAAGCACGCTGGCTTAAATCATATTCAACAGCCAGCCTCAATAAGGGCAGGTATTTACACTTTAACGGTGTATTTGTTTACACCCTCGTGTGCCACGTTTTCCAAGTGTAAACATCAGGAAGAACAAATGCTTCTTGATGACTGAGGAAGACTCTTCTCCAGGCTAACGAAGTTTAAATTCTCCTCCAGTTATGTCATCTTCCAGCCTTCCCCACCCATTCACCTTCCACATCTCATACTCTCCTACTGTTCAATTAGAGCATCCCTTTTCCCCACCCAAGGCACCCTGCTGCCAAGCTATTGCTCATCTTCAGGTGACCCAGTACAAGAACTGATGTGTATATCCTCCTTTAAGGCTACACACCCGCCAGTTTCTCTGAGCTCTGTATACAAGATAAAACAAAAGCTACCAATCGGCCTCAAGTCTGCCCAACACAAGAGACCTCGGCTCCAGCACAAAAAGCAGAAAATCAGATTACGCAAATGAAAAAAATACTAAAGTAAAAGTCCCTCCTTGATTACCTCTAAAGGTCCCTTCCAACCCAAAGCATTCTATGATTTTATGATTCCCAAATATTTAGAGGAAATGCTATCACTTGTCATAGATACTGGTTCGGTATGTAAATATCTGGCCACCAGCTTCCATAACCTGAACTGCAGAAGCTGCACATTATGATAAGTGATCGGGACCCCAGAATTTCAGTCCTCTGTAAACCATCAATGTCATCTAAAAGCACATCTTAGTGTAACCAGCAGGGGCTCATACCAGTTAAAGCAAGCATATATTGCATTTTGCATCAGCTTTTGCCAAGCTGATTCAGGAAGAGGCTGAGCCAAACTGAATCCCAGTAATTTATCCTAACTCATATGAAAGCAGCTAAACCCAGTAAAAAGTTCATCCCCTCACGAGAAAAATCAGAGACATATTCCTAACCACCAATTTAAGAAAAAAACCCACAAAACTAAGAAACAAAACAACAACAAAAAAAACCACTTTTGAGTGCTTTTTGAAATTTTGGTAATTCACCAGCAACTCAAGAACTCTCCACAACTTAACTAATTTTTCAGAAAAATACTTGAAGAAGAAAGCCTACTAACTAGTGCCAATAACATACAGTTTGTACTTTTGGATGAGTCATGCTCAGGTCCTGAAGTTCAGGCTACCCTGCAGTTCCAAGAGAGCAAGGCAAGAGCTGAATCGTAACCTTGAGCCTATCAGTACCTTTGTTCTCCTCGGCTGCGCTCATGAATGCCTTAGGAATACTCTGATGACTCCCAGGAGCAGTCTATTCACAGCTCCAGCCCCTACCCTCAACTCATTTGTCTTGCTGAGTCTTGAGCCTGAGCTATACAACCCGCTCACTGCAGTGTAATAAAGCAAAACTAAGTAAGTAAATACAGGGATAAGCAAGAAAGCAATCTGCACCGAGTTTCATCAGTTTTGATAAATACATACATGTACAAATAACTGAACAGACAGACGTATTTGCATGATAATTTGTTTTTAAAGTCCAGCAATAAGAAAACATTGCCAAACACCACTTTTCGGTACATATCAGAGTGAAAATGGAACAGAACTGATATTTTAGAAAAATAAGAATATATACTCAGCCAGGATCCAAGTCAAATCAAATAAACTAAGCACTGTGGATGGCAGCATCAAAGGCTGCTGGAGGGTCTGCAGGAAAACTTGGATGCTTGACCTCAGACCACTGCAGAGAGGTTGGACTGGAAAAATAGACAACTATACTTTCTGTCTTACTCAGAGTAACAAAACAGCAAGTAAATCGGAGGTTTCCAAATAGCATTAATTTTTATTTGGCCACTTTAATAGAGGAGAAAATACTAGAAACTAATGACAATCGGCATCTGCAGATTACCGGGTACAGTCTGGAACTGTTTACTGCCATTCCTCTCTGTGCAGAGACCATAATTCTTTCAGAGACAGAATTAGTTCCTAAAAATGCTTACATTACCAGTTTCAGTCTCCTTTTTCATCTCTTCATATCAGCTTGTACCTCTTACAAAAAGTAGAGGTGTAATTTATAGGCAATGGGCTAAAAACAGACAATCCTCTACAGATCACAGTGAACTCAGGAGAAAGTCCCCCTTCAGAAACAGGCAACTAAAAAAGGAAGATTCTTGCCCAAGTCTACTCAATCTAGTCTACAAAAAAAAGACAAAAATCTATTGCCAAGTTCACAGATGCCATCGATAAAGTAATTCTGAGGGATGAGACTGAAAGCTTTCTCTTAACCTAGAAGAGCGCGAGAGTCATTTAACACAGTCTTAACAGCTAAGGACAAAATGCTACCCAGAGAAAGAGACAGAACGTGTTTTGTCAGCAAATCCATTGGTTTTCTTGGGAAGATGATTTTAATGGGCCCACTACTATGATGCTAAAAAATAGTAATTACAGGGAAAGACAGTAATTGCAAAGAAATCATTTACGCTATCTCAATCTCAAAAAAAGATCTGGAATGCATGCTTAAGATAAAATACACCTAAAACCCACAAAAATGATCAGAGGGCTGGAACATCTCTGCTATGAAGAAAGGCTAAGAGAGTTGGGGCTGTTCAGCTTAAAGAAGAGAAGGCTCCAGGGAGACCTTATTGCAGCCTTTCTATATATAAAGACATATAAAGATAGAAAGATGGAGAGAGACCTTCTACCAAGGCCTGTAGTAAAGGGACAAGAGACAACAGTTTTAAACTGAAAAAGGGTAAATATAGATTGGATATAAGAAAGAAATTCTTTACTCTGAGGGTGGTGAGGCACTGGCACAGGCTGCCCAGAGAAGCTGTGGCTGCCCCCTCCCTGGCAGTGTTCAAGGCCAGGTTGGCCGGGGCTTTGAGCAACCTGGTCTGGTGGAAGGTGTCCCTGCCCATGGCAGGGGGGTTGGAGCTAGATGATCTATAAGGTCCCTTCCAACCCAAACCATTCTGTGATTCTAAACTAACCTTTAATTCTTGTACTATTCCAGAAGAGTTTGTATTTTCACAGAAGGCAAAGTGCTGTAAAGGCCAGGCATCGGAACAGCAACAAATCAGACAAAATCTGCGGTCGGCACCGACAGGGATCTCAGCAGCAGGGAAGACTGCAGACCAGAACAACTTCCGTCACAGCCACATCCTGACCACAGCTCAACTCGCTCATTATTCGGTAAGACACTAGCTCTCTGCAAGGTCTGAGAAAGTCCTGGGCTTCTCTAAAACTTGGTACAGGAGCTGCAGAGACAAACTGATGAAGCTCCCACAGCTCTGTGCTTTTACACACCATGAGCCATAAGAAATCCAGTTCAAGAACATCACGCTCACTTCTTGTTCAGAAAACAGTTAAAAAGATCTAAGACGGAAGACTGAGATCAAAGTCCAGTTGTATTATACTGACTTATTTTGAAACCTCAAATACATCATCTGAACACTACTCCCCATCCCTGCCACATATAAAATGTTATTTATTAATTTCACAGGAATGCTGCAAGAAAGTGCATTCCTGCTGAAAGGTTCTTTGAAAGTCAACAGTGACTAAAAATTACCAACCAGCATTACCACAAAAATCGTTATTAATTTTCTGTCCAAGTGTTACAAGATCTATACAAAAGACCAGGCTTGGCTGAACCCATCTTTCGGAAGAGATCTGGGGTAGCTTTAAGGCTTTCAACAGCAAGTCCCGTGGTGCAGGCGACACAGCGAAGACATTGTCTCCTCATACGCAAGAGAGCCATCCCTGAGACTGGGAACTGTACTAAAGCACAGCAACCACAGGCACACACGGTCTCAATAAATCTGACATGTGGGTAAACTGAAAATAACTCATGCAGAATCACGGCTACCAGGACCAACCCTAAAGCATAATTACAAATTCTGTACAGAAGCCCATGCAGAGGACAAACCACCACAGCCACATGCTAAAAACAGCCTATTTATTTTGGCTAGGAGGCCAGAAGCGGAGTCAAAGGAAAGCCTTTAGTCAGGTTGTAAATTCAGCCGCAAAATGTGGCTCAGGTGTTTTTAAATTCAAAACTTCCTGAGCAATTACAGCTGGAAAAAAAATTCTGGTAGAATGAGCACTGTCATGCTGCCACTGCTACTCCCTAGCTGGACTCGGCAGCTCGCAGATGAGAGCATTTATCCATGGCACTGGAGCCTTCACTTCAGGCTACGTGAAATATTTTATACAAAGAGCACACCTCCAGAGGTTAGGAAACTCATCACAACCACTTTTCCTTCCTCCTCCTTCAGTTACATGAATATTTAGTTTCCATTTCCTTTTCTGTTCTTTAACAATTATCCCTAAATTTAACATTGCATTGGTGCTAGGATCATACTACGTTGGTTTTCATCTCAGGAACAAAATGAAAAATGAAAACACAGGTATTATTTTCAACTCTAAGTGACACTTTTCTTCCATTTTGTTGCTTTACAGCCCTTCCTACAATATTCTGAACTAAACTGCACACCATTCAGGACAAACCAAATTAAATTCTTATGCGCAAGACCAGAGATGTCATACAGAAACCCTGTATGGTCAATTTTAAATACTTCTGGTTTGGTGAGGCTTTTGTGTGTTTTTCATTTTTAACTAATTGGAGAGATTTTAAAAACATCCATTATCTCGATGAAAGGATAAATTTCAGAAGTGTAGGACATATTATTTACAGAATTTTTTCAAGTCATTATGTGTTGTGACACAAATCCGAAAAAGGAGTTTTAAACTCAATAGCTACATCAAGTAACACAGTACAACAGGAGCAAATTTGTACAGTGCAACAGCAGCGCTGAGGGGCCAGTGCCCACACCACAGGCATTTTGAGGGTTTTACTAAGTCTAGTCAGTACCAGATGGCTCATCTGGGTCCCTGGGCTGAATATGAATTCACAGCTGCAGCGCATCAGGTGTTTTTCTCAGGAGCATCATCTGCTCCAGTTTCATCCAGTGGGACCCAGTTTGGTGCCTGGACCTGCAGTGTCGTAAGTGCAGGCAACCTGGAGGTTCACAACAAGAGCAAGCTCCTGAGATGAACTAAAACACTAACGGAGATGCAACTCTACTCACTCTTCGGCTGCTGATGGCTCCTGGCACAGGAAAAGACAGAAATTGTATACTGTTGCTCTAATGTAGTCACAGGCCAAGCCAGAGCATTTTTTTCCCCTTTTTCATCTGCAGTTTGTCTTCAACTTCATCACCATTTTAATCCAAGCTTTATTTTTTTAATACTGAGCATTAGTGATCATATATAACATAGCCACCAATCACAGAGCATTACTTAAACAGCAAGAAAGACCTTAAAATAATGTGAAGACAGCTTCTCGTGACTTTTTTCTTTTTTTAAATAGTGTAAGCTATTCTTCCTTCCACCATCCCCAGGGACGGACTATTGCTATTACAACACAAACCTTTGGCCTAGACCTCCAAAGTTCAATACTGAAATTGCATGCTTCTTTTAAAAGCCAGAGTTCAAACACAAGCCAAACTGAGTTTTCCCCTTCAGACTTCACATAATTGTAGTGATCTTGCTATCTAAAAAGAAAGCATGATTAAAGCTATCTTCCCTTCCCTCTAAATCATACCAAGACGACCCAGCAGCCCCCAGCCCACCACCCACCACCAGGCAGCTCTCCCCATCTCTGACGAGCAGCCCTCACCCTGGCTGGGGGAGGACACCCAAAGATATCGTTGTCTAATTAAACAACAGGTCTCCGAGTAAAATATCGCTGACACGCTCAGCTGGTAACTTGCCACCCGCTCCCCGTCAGATGATGCTGTGGACAGGAAACCTGGAAACAGGAATGCGAGTAAGTCCTGTTCCCGCATGTTCTGATGTAACCCTGGTCAGCTCTCCCAAACAAAGGCTTGTGCTTATTCAGCCTACAAATAGCTTTAATCACTGTGTTTTGTCTAAAACTGGGGTATGGATTCCTCTCTTCAGAGGAGATTAATCTTCCTGCTGCTTGTTGGACAGGAGAGATTTGAATTAGAGCTTTAAGCCAAAAGCACAGCTAACATTTGCAGTGGTGCAGATCTAATAATGCACAGAAATTTCTGCTCCTGTTCCAATATCACATTATAAAAGGTAATTTTTCTTTCATTTATGGGCAATATGTAACATGTAAATCCAAAATGTTTTAAAAACACACTGGAAGATATTATTAAAAATACCCTTGAGAAGAGCGTACAAGGCTTACACATAGAAGTTTAAAGTTTCCAAATACAGGATCCGTGCAATATTACTCTTCCCCACAAACCAGATACCTCCACCAAAAAACCCCAAGTAAAACCCTCTTTCCCCTTTGCCAGGACATCTCATCCCCCTTAGTCAGTATGTAATGCTCCACTCACAATCAGCTATGAAACTACGAAGAGGTATCCGGGACATTTTGTGACTTAGGGAGCAGCTTCCAAAAAAAAAAAACAAAAACAAAAACAACAAAAAAACCCAACAAAAAAGATACACCTCACAACCAAATCCCAAAAAACATCCAGCTGAGGTAATTTAACAGCTCACTGCCCCAAGGACAAAAGTTACATTTTCCATTTCTCAGTGCCACCCTCCCCAATCAGGTGGAAACATATCTCTGCCAAAGTGCATGGTTTCATCCACTTAAATAATTCCTCCCGGTTCAAAAGGAAAATGGGTGAGCTCCACTGTCAGCATAAAGTAGAAGTAGAAAGTACATCCGTGAGAAGGCAGAGATGCGAGCAGAAATTCCTCCTTAGGGCAACAGCAAGTTGTTACATTGGCTGTCCAAATCTCTGAAAATATGTGTGGAGGTGTGAAGGATGCAGTCGAAAAGAATCAATACAGACCAAATGTCTGCCTTTTCTAAGGCACAAAAATGAGTCAACTTGTAATCAACCAGACTTGCTTTATTCATTTTTAACATACAATCCTCTTTTATACCTAAAAGTTTCCCATTACTAAAAGCAAAATACTAGATGCAGAAATACAAAAAAAATTCTGAAACATTAATTAAGGGTATTTTCTCAACGATTCAGGTTAAAAACTCAGACCTTTCTAAACCCGATGGTTTTTCCATAGCTTTGAAAATCCTGTTCAATATTTAAGAAAAGTCAGCAGGTTTTCTCATCTCCTGCAGGTGCTGTTACCTGTAACATTCTGCAAAAAAAACTCAAAATACCGACAAGCATGCCCTGAATTACCTGGACTCAGCTTGAGTTCAGATGCGCGGAGCTTCTGGAATGGATTACCATCATATCTTTGAGCTATCTGCTGTCAAGGATGGTTGACACAATTGAATCTATGATTCTATCACATCACGTTTCACAACTGTAAAAGCAGGGCACTTCATGCGGATCACAGAGATCTGACCAATGTGACCTTAAGTGTTTAAGGAACGCTCTTCTAAAAGAGTTATTTTTAATTGCTGGTTTGGCAGCCCTTAGCAGGGGATTAAGAAAAAATAATATTCCAAAGACTTCATAGATTTGAAATTTCTAACAGAATCCAGGTGCCCAGCAGAAACTGCAGGGGGTCCAGAAATCAAAAAGACTAATTATTTTCACAAGGTAATGAACAAAACTGACATCACAGCTGACATCACACGTTCAAACCATGTATCAGCTACACGTCTACACATACAAAATGCAGTCCATACGCTCGACACTGAGACTACTGAGAGAGGCAATCAAATGGAATTGCCTAAATGAGTGAGAAGGACCAGGTGTACGGGGAGCAGAAACACACTGAACAGCCATTTCCACTTAATACACTTATTTAATTAATGTTCTTGAAAAAAATTCTCATTTTCTCAACACCATTCCCAAGAAACAGGCACAACTCAATTTAATTCAACCTGTTCTACATCATTAGGATTCACCCAGGTGGCACAAAAGGAAAAACCAAACTTAATTAGATCAATTTAGATCAGTTGCTATAAAATCCATTGGTTTTGTTATTTAGCACATTTAAACCTATTATCCAGTTAATCAATTAGAGAAGAGGATAACATGAAATAATTCTTACATGTGCTTTGAAGATACTTAAATCTTCTTACACTTTTTTCTTTTAATTCAAACACTTTCTGTGATCAAGAGCAGCACCTTTAATGCCTTCCTCCAACTCTAGCCCAATCTAACTGAATAGTTTCAAAATCCTTCGCACTTAAAAATACATTATTACTAATTTCTAAACTTGAAGACACATCCCCTTGATCTTCCCAGGCCAAGGTGAAACATTTTACTCTGGCACCTCTTTACAACTTTCCTGTATATGCTCAGTACCAGCCACACAGAAATTCCTTCAAGTCTTAAACAAACCCTCTGCCAAACAAAAAAGGATAAGGATCACATCATCAGAGGTTAAGTATGTACAATGTTGATGCAGAAGCCCGACTACAGAATCCATCAAATCCAGAAAAAAAAGCTGTAACGCACAATCACTGGAAACAGAGGCCACACAGACTAGAAACAGGCACTATTTTAAACACGAAGGCAATCAATCATTTTGAAAATCTTTTGTAGAGTTACTTTTAACCAATAACACAGGTTTTAAATTAGGGCTAATTTTTTTTTTCTTCTTAGTTCAATAGTCTAATTGCAAGATCACACCCAGCTTGCAAAACAGCTGCCTTTTTTATTTATTTTTCAGCACATCTACAGCCACAGCCAAAGAGAAGTGCTAGAGCTTTCCGCCAGAAACACTTGAGAGTCAATTTCTGGCTGGTTTCAACATCTGCAGATACTGCAAGTACTCAGAAACATCAACAATGTCAACCAAAAGGTCTAGGAAACAGCTGAAAAAAGGCACACGCAGAGTCCTGATGACAGAAACGTTTAATTAATCCATTTGTGATTGCAAGCAAGACCCTCACTGCTAACTGCCAAACACCAAAACACAAAAAAGTCCCTGATTTTTTTTGGCGGGAAAACTAACATGCTACTAGTTTTGAATGGATGAAAAATACAATTCGAAACCAAACCGACTGATCAAAGATGCAGTAGAGGCTGTGCTGCTACTGAAGGAAAGACCGTGGGATCTTGTGGAACTTATCATCTGCGGACCCACAAGAAAAGAACCCGACGATGCCCTTGCGCAGGGCTTTACAAAGCATTCTCTTCAGCTTTCTGGACTTCTGGTCTACAGTGCTCCAGCTTAAGTTCACTCAAGCACCCTGTTTGGGACTCCAGCCTGGAGGTCTTCAACACTTCCTACATTGCAGCAAATACATTCTATACTGGAGATGCACACAGTCAATACATCTCCTCTGTATATTCATACAAAATTTGAGCTTCGTAGGAGCTTAAATTACAGTGATCAGAAAATTCTACAAGAAAGTCAGATGTGACCAATGCAAACTCCTCCTTGTGAACAGAAGTATTTCAGATCTCCTCTCACAATGGATATTTATTCATACAGCTGAAGGATCTGAGCACCTTCTTGGAGGGATGGGGGGGGAGGGGATGGGACACAGACATGTTAATACCAAACTTCTCATAGATGTCCTATTATTTTCTCTTCAGAGTAAAAATCTTCCTCAGAGAAGAGGTTTCAGTGTTGAGTAATTCATGGGAACTAGAAAACTAAAAGCTTGTGAGTATAGTTGTCTTACAACATCGTATGATTAGAGATCTTCTAAGCTCATCTTAGAAGAGATTCAAAACATAGTGCAAGAAGAAAAACAACATGTCCAGAATACAGATAAATCTGACTACCTCAGAGGGTTAATGTGAGTCAGGCACTTCCTCAGGAATCCAGAAAAGCCCAATTCCTTTGTTTGGTTCTTAGACGGAGAACACTATAAATACACACGGCTCATTCACCCTCCCGAGACCTACATGAAGTCTTGAGGCAAGAATTCCAGAATAATTGAGTTCAGAAAGAGTAAGATGGTAGTACAAAGCAGTCCACTGACACAACTCATAACCCACTGAACTAAAAAAAAAAGCTCAACTCTCAGACCCACTTTGCAAAATGCATCAACAGATGAATCAGTACCCTCGTCACACCATGTTATTGGAGATTCCACCTGAGACTCCACCTCTCTGTAGGAAGACTCATGTTCCACCCTCCACAATAGCATACGTGTCTTCAATTACAGGGACACACACGTTTCCTTTTATTGACTGAAGGACACAAGGTCTGAAGAATTATCACATTATTTCTATTAAAAAACAGAGGATATCTAAAAGAAGCACCAGACTATCGTTCAGATGACTGTATTTAAACCTGGAGTACTTTTTTGCCACAATATGCCTCAAAAAACAAAAGCAGACAATATTTCTTTCATACTAAACAGAAAGAAAATTACTCATATTAACCATCAACCTGACTGCATTTCAGTATCAATGCTCTGTCAAAAGGAAATTCACATCTGCCGCAGTTTCTGCTTTATCTGGCTAACTCGTAAAAAGAACTCACTAGTCTTAATGGTTTATCCTGACAAACTTAAAGAAAATATATACGCTTCTTGAATAACTCCAATAACTTGGGAACAACAAGGAAAACAAGAAATTAATCAAATGCTTTCCCAAATGCCTGCAAAACCAGCAATAGCTGGTTCCTGTACTCTCCTTGCAGAAGAGGGTGAGCCATGCAGGCTAACTTCCCAGTGTTATGACCTGTGAAGGATACAAATCTAATTTTACTAGAAGAAAAATACCACTGCATCTGGTCTATGAAGAGATAATATTTTTTTTTTTTTAGAAGTGATGAGTTAGCAAAATGTGCTGATGTTCAAGTTTAAGCACACAACAGAGAAGTACAAGTATATTTCAAAGGTTATTCAAAAAGTATTTAGTTTTTCAGCTTCTACTCTATAAAACTCATTCAGGTTTCACTGGATGCTGTAATTTAACTAATCTCTTCCTGCACCCAGCAGCTTGTGCTGTGAATGTGCTGTGAATGATCCTCCCGTGGTACAGAAGCTTTTGACATTATTCTGGAAACGTACACAGAGCGTGTCCTGTAATAACAGCACAGGAAGCCCTAATAAGCCAGGTGTGGCTTTGGAGACGAATCCTGAGCCACCCAGAAAGTGCTCTAGTAACTACAGCGGCCTTCCTGTAAGCCTTTCCTGCTGCAAGCCTCTTGAACGAGTTTCATACTGCAAAACGTAAGAGAAGAGAGGTATAGCACAGGGGACTGACTTTTTGCCTGCCCTGCCCTTTGATTGCAGCAGTGCATTAAAAGAGAGGCCTTGACTGCAGTGAATGATTTTCATCTTTTTTGGCACTTGGCTCCCCACCTTTCTCTAGGTACCCCATAGTTCATCTCTTCTCCCAGCCTCAAAATGCTTTTTTGCTCTCTGAAGAGAAGCTCACATCTGTTGCTAAAACTGTTATCGGCAAGTCAAAAACCACGGAAATGGCAGGACCACTGAAGGTATTTAAGCGAAAACGTGCCAGCAGAAAGGACCACATTCTAGAAAATCACAATTGATGCCATTCCAGGTAAGAGAAACTCCTCGAAATGCTTGGGACTGCTTTTGGTTTTGGGGAACACCAGGAGCTCCCCGTCCTGCCGGGGTGGCTGTGCTGGTCAGGCACCGTGCTGTGCCTCTGAGCTCAGCTGGAAGGTGAACCACATCTCCCCAGCCTCCTTCATTCAGCGCATCCGCAGCTCTGTGAAGCCACTGTTACACATCAGGCTTTCCCTACAGCACGTGTCTGCTTTTGCCTACACTACCCTAGTAAACACCAGCATTAATAATTTTGTACCTCTGGTACTCACTCCCCTTCTCAAGCCCTTCTACTCTAAACTGCCTCCCCCTTCGAATTAAGCTACAGCTAAAATCTGCTTCTAAAGCAGATCTCCATCTTATCACAGCAGTATTCCCCTCACTTCCATTCTTCCCAAAACAGGACAACAGCTTGCTGCTTCAGACTAGGAGTTTAGTGAATCCACACATGCTGTGGGCAGCAAAAAGCACAGGGGTATTTTCGCTAGGATGCTCTTGGCATGGTGAGAAGGTGCTTCTGCTGACCCAGAACATGACCAGGACGATACCATTGGTGCAAGGACTCTGCTGTGAGTAGCCAAAGGTGTCCCCAGCAGAGCAGCAACCCACAATAGTCCACAGCAACAACAACAAAAAATACTCCTTCCTGCTGATTCGGATGGGGAGCAAGCACGTTCCACCGCAGGGCTTCCCAGCCTGTGCTAGGCACACGTAAGCAAAGCCTGCTGTGACAGGAGTGTTCCCCACAGCAAATGTGTCCTCCACGCCACCCTCCCAACCCCAGGCTGATGAGCAGGGGTAATTGTAGGTTGACAGCTTCCAAGTAATTACAGCCATCCCGAATCCAGCGCTTACTGGTATGACACTGGTCATCCTCAATGAGGGAAGGCAAAGTACAGAAAAAAATGGATTTTGATTAAAACTCTCTTTCCAATCCTTAAACTCTGCTTCCACCAGATGTTCTGCCCTGCGTCTCTCCACTACCCTGCTCACTAGACACTAAGCCTGGCTGCCAAGTAAAACAAAAACCAGCATCTCTTCCATCCTCGGAAAACCATACTGATGCAGCCAGTTTTACTTGCTCTATTGTACAAACTCCACTTGCAATCTGTCTTGGTCTACGCCGTCCACAAAGAGCATGCGAAGCTGCACGCTCATCTGCAGGACTGACGCCATGTAAATCCTTCTTATCTCCAGCAAGCTGTGAAACAAAAAAGGCAGGATATCCTGGAAGTAGCAAAGTAAAAGGAAAAAAAAAAAAAAAAAGGCTGAAAAGGCAGGTGTCCTAGGAATAGTGCTTATGCAGGGCTTCTTTAAGGGCAGCAGCTGAACCTAAAACCAGAATACTGATTCAGAGGGAGCCACCTTGTGAAGCCGCCCACAAATACCCGCACTTGAAGCGCCAAGGATCCAGACCACACCTTCGCCGCAGCCTGGATCCCAGAGCGATCCAGGCAGATGAATGAGGGGCAAGATATGATGCAACCCAGGCAGCCAATTCAGGTGACATGCTAATCCATATTTTATGCTCTGGTGAACTCCAAATGAACACTATCACATGCATCTGGGTCAAAATTTGACTGCCATTACATTCAACAGTGCAAAGAAGAGGTATCAACTATCACCAAGCCAAGGTCTGCATCCCACGTATGACTCGCTATAGCCTGAAGCACCCGAGCTTCAGACCAAGTCATTCCTGTCCCAGGTGGGTGGGGGCCCTTGGAGGAGAGCCCTGGTACCCAAAAAGGGGAAAATCCTGCCTCAGCTACAGGAAGATCTTTTAAAAACTCTTCATCCTTCTCCCACCTTTTCTTCTTGTTACGACTGAAATATATGTGAAGACCTTCACAGAGCTACAGTAACAGAGAGGGCGCTTTAGTTTTTCTAACTTCCCTAGGTACTAGTATAAGCTCTTAGCTTATACTGAAAGTCCAGCATCGCCCAAACACTGGCAGGAGATGCTTAAGAGAAGTGGTGATGTGGTAGAGAAAAGGAAAAAAACACCACCCTTCTTTTTTAAGAGTAGTAACTTAACACTGCTAAGACATGAGCTCCAAAAATAAACAGGCCCCCATACCATCGACCAAACTCTGTTCTTCACTAGGCTAACTCCTCACAACACAAAATTCTTTTTCCTGCAAATGTGGCTACAATTTCATATTTGACTTGGTTCTCCTATATTTTCAGGTGTGTAATATTTACACAGCTTTTCCTTATGCAAAGGCCTGAAAAAAGTAAAAATTAAATACTTGAAAAAATCCTGTATTTATCACACTGATGTGTTTACCTCATTGTCAGACTGGAGGCTACCGGTTACAGTTTTGTGGGTTTGCCTGCCTGTAAGATGTTTGTCACAAAGTTAGGCTCGAATTTAAAATGGAGCAGCTGATCAAACTGAACAAAACAAAGCCATGAGATCCTCACGCACAGCTGTATCTTGCCTGTTCAAACCTCTCCATAAAGTATGTAAAGTGGAGGAAGTAACAGATCCTTTTGAGAAGGCTCCTGTCTTACCTGGATCCTCTCAAAACCCTTCAGCCACTTCCAACAAGACGACCGATGGAAATAAGAGAGGCTGCTAGAGAGAACACGCCGAATCCTAGGAAAATACGAGCCAATTAGCTTTCATTAATTACAACTAACCACACTTCAGCACACCTTCAGATGTCACTCCAAAACCTTTACCTGTCTTGGGCTGAAATATTTAGCTCAAATTGCGAGGCCTCGTGGTCTCCTTACACCCACGGCAGGCACACCCGGGGTCAGTGCCTGGGCGTGTATGAGGATCAGACAGCATCCTTCAGTTGAGGAGGAAAACACGGCTTTAAAGCCAAGCCCAGACACGGTAGGAAGGGCTGGACTTACCCCCGACACTAACCTGTTTTGCTTTCAAGTGGTCAAACCAGCATTTTTCCCCCACTACAGTCTTCAAAATGTTCCTCTTGAATCTACTGGGTTCCCTTGGGTCCTCTCAGCTCCCCAGCCTTTCCCACCGCGGCATCATCCTTCACACATTCCTCAAGCAGGAGCTCACCTCAAACTGCTCTTCCTCCTCCTGCTTGTTTCCTTCTCCCCTTGCTTCTACCTCCTCCCTAGGGCGAAAGCAGCAGAGTCACTCAGCAAACACGCCAGCGGCATAAAGTGGCCTTTGTCCGCCCTCTTCCCTCCCACGGGGATTCATAAAGAAACCAGGATTGGTACAGAACACAACTCATCTCAAATAGCCGGTTTCTGTGAAACCATACAAATTTCCACTTCCACTTGATGCACTCAAGCATTCGGTACTTATTATTCACATGAATTCTCAATTTTTTCACTAAAAAACTGTTTTAAAAAAAATCAGGAAATAATAGAACTGTTTGGTTTTTTTTTCAGAGGGATAAAAAAAAATCTCCTTCTGCAGAGCTCAGTAACTGATCTGGGACCGTTACAGAAGGGTTTGCAACAGAAGCTGCAAATGGCAATTTAAAAAAAGTCTATGAACCAGCTTAATGTCTCAAAATCCCTGCTAGGCTGACTACTACACGAACAGACACCAACTCTGTATCAACAGAAATAAAGAAGCTGAACTCCAACACTTGGTAAAAAAAGTACTACCAGTTTCAAGTTAAAAGAAATCTGATGTAATATTTTAAAAAATACATGTATGTACGAAAAATTGGGAAAGGCTGCAATGATTTAACAAGAATAATCCACAAGAGTTTACGGTCAACATATTATTTATATTTATCATTGCTGCTTTGGTGTTGAATATATATAACGTAGCATGTAACACAGAAATACTCATAGCATCAGATGCCATATCATCGAAAGACTGTATTTTCATTTACAATAGGAAAGACTGTTACAGCCCCAAGAAAAGCAGCTACTGAGTCCACTGCACTGCAAAAACCATGTTCTGTGGGTGTTGACCTTTTGAGCAAGACATGACTTGTACAGCATGATAACAGTCTATGAATCTTCATGTCTAAGATGCCTCTCCCTAGGTTAGCAAAAAATAATCTTTTTCTTTGAAAGGATGTAGAATTTCAAAGCAAAACATAAACCAAGGTCTAAAATCTGTTTTAGATTACCATCAGAATATGATACAAAAAGTTTGTGAAAAAGCACCCTTCCCCTAATCAAAGATTAAAGTTTGTTCTTATACAAATGATCTGAAAAAATACTAAGGTGTTACACTGCTTTTTTCAAAAGCCCATAATGCATCTCTCAACACCCAAAGAAACATGTATTTTAATATATGACATTCACGCAGTGAACCAAACACAATCTCAAGGTCCATATAATCTGAGATTGAGTGTCTGACCATGACTAATATCAGATGCTTGAGAAGACGCAAGAGCCCTGTAATGGGACAACAATTGAAGACAAAGAACATCACACCATCTCTGAAACTTCTAGTTCTTCTGTACACTTGCAGTTAAATGCACAACTATGACAGACAAGTCCATTTCTCTTCTGTTTCCCAAGAACTTTGAAAATTGAAGCAACTCTTTCAACCACGGCCACAAGAAGATCAGTTACTAAAATCTACAAAAGCCATTAAAGTCGCTGAGAAATGACCCCAACAACGAGCAAACAAGGACAGTAAAGTGATGATGCAACATGCATGCATCTTCCCACAAATGAATACGCAGTTGGCAAGTCTATTTTTGGAAAAAAAAATTAAAAGAGGAGGAGAAAATGGGCCTGGCACAATTCTCATTGAAAGGCAAGCCAACAAGTATGAGAGGAGAAACAGCATCGTCCCTTTAGGGCCTGCGTAATTAACACTCCTTGCAGCAGAGCAGAGAGATACAACACGCAGCAGAACGCCATGCGTGTACCCAAGCACCTGCAAAAAGGCTCGCTGCAGGAACACAGCAAAGGCTTTAAAGCAACTGGCAAACACTGCAAAAATAACAACTTATTACAAGCCCAAAAAACAAGATAAGGGTTTGTCTCGTTAGCGTTCCTATCTTTATAACAGATCCTAGGTAAGAAATTAAAATAAAAAAAAAAAAAAAAAAAAGAAATTCCTCCCCAGCCCCAAAACCACCACGTGTGCTAAAAGCAAGTGTTCTTATCTTTACACGGTCATAAAAGTCCACATTATCTTAGGGTCTTCTGAAGTTCGTGATCTTTTAAAATCCTTTCTGGTCCTACTGCTATGACTCTGAAATTCCCTACGGACACTCTTTATGTCCATGCTTCTCTCTGCAACAGGGCTCCTGGAGGCATTTGTGTACCTTTTGATAGAGGCAACAGGGGTTACACAGGTGTAAAAGACTGCAAAAAAACCGCTGTGGTTTCCTGAGAGAGGGTGAGCTGAACTGGTAACAGCTTACCACCCTGAGAGGGGTAAATCCCTCATCTGCCTCCCCTCGTTTCTGCTCGTGCTGCCCTGCTCCGAAACGCACGACGTCCCTCTGCAGCAGCAGGGATGCGACGGAGAAGAGAAAGGCGACGGGGTTTGCTGCCTTCTGCAGAGCCAGCAGCTTGCGCAGAGGTGTGGGAGAGCCCAGTGAATGTCAGCGCAGCCGTGGGAAGATATCCTCCTTTCGAGGGGCCAGCAGGCAATTACCTCAGCCCAGCTACTCACAAAACTGCGACCCTAGAGAACCATTAAGTTATTAAAATTATTTGTCACACTCTTCATTCCCGGGTGCTTTGATCCCTGTCCTGGGAGATTTTTACAGCCATCATCTCCGCCACCATAGAGAGGGCATGAGGGGCTGCGCCTGAATAAACTGGAGAAAAGCGGAGCGTGGATGGAAACGGAGGAGGAGATGTCCTCACCCTGCCGCTGGCACGGCTTTGCTCACGCCGTCGTCACGCTGTTGTGCCAGAGCACTGGCGAAGGACACGCTGCCCTCCCACGGGCAGCTTCCTCTGACACACGGCCATTACAGTACCACCCTTTAGTCAGGTGGCTTTGGACCTGGGGCACTACGAGCAAACCCAAGACAACCAACACCTTGCCGAGTGCCACCGTAACAAAAGAGAGCACGGCAGATGCAGGGGACAGGGTTCTGGACCATACAAATCACGAGCTGGACTTGCTGAAAGTACAAAACGTAACACGACTTATACGACTTCAGATCAGGCCTGAAGGATCCATAAAAATACTGACTTCTAATTCAGGAAGTTGTTGCTGCTAATACAGACACAGATCTTGCTCATATCGGGAGAGATTTTTGTGAACCACTGACTTCACTACGTTCCCTGCTTCTCATTTTTTTTCCTCAAATTTCAAATCAGTCTGCTAAACATTGTTCATCACAAAGAAAACAGATTTGTTCAAGAAACTACAGAATTATCCAATCTGTAAATAATACCAGTAATTTAACTGCCCATTTAACTACCTTTGCAAAACAAACTCAGCAAGCTCATTCAAGGCAGGCTGCTTCAAAAAGCAAAGATGAGCTTTCTTTTCTTTCAAGTTGAAAACGGCCTTTTACTGAGCATTTACAAACGCAGGGTTCACTCAGACTTCCAGCTCAAGAGTCAGGGAATTTCTCTATTGATTTTTCTGGGAGCAGGCTGGGCCCTGAGAGACAAACGTACGGCTGCAGCCAGCTCTACCAGCGCTCACAGCAGCTCCCTTCGGCCCTGCCAGGGCTGGAACCCAGTTTGGAGACTGGCCCCGCTCCACCTTCACCAGGCGAACCCAGCAGCAGCAGCAGCGCTGCGAGCCGCACCTATGGAACACGAGGGTTGACCCCAGGTGCCCCATCCTCCTCTCATTCCCCAAAGCAAGCGTCACCTACCCTGTAGGCACCCACTCGCAGAGCGAGGGGAAGCACCCAGCTGACGAGGACAGACCCCTGGCTCGACAGAAGCGCCCTGTGTCAGGGTGCTGCCGGGGCTCCCAGACCCCCTTCGCGTTCGCTGGTGGCACCAGGCTGTGCCTTCAGGCTCAGGACCAAACCGAGCCAGCCCCCTCTGGCCCCGACGCCCTCCACTCTGTTTCCGCATGCTGCTTGACAAAAGGAAAAGCAAGAACTTGCTTGGCTAAATCAGTTTTTTTTAAACTGTTATTCTAAGATAGTTGCTTATTGAAAGACAGAATTACCATGTTCTTCCCAATAAAACACATACTATTAACTATGCATGGTCATTAGTTGCACAAATCATTCCACCAGAGATTTAAGTGCCCATGGATTTATCTGGCTTTTCCTTGCCATCAAAACCTCAGGAAAAAACATGCAGGCTGCTAATACTTCACATTTAGCTTCACACAACTGATTTTTTTTGAAAAGAAAAAAAAAAAAAAAAAAAGAGGTTTCATCCACAGATTTCAGTTCAAAAACTGTATTTTTTCCATGCCTTCTGTATATTATTACTGTGTCTATCAATACTTCAGAAATGCAGTCACTAGTATTTACTAAAAATGTAATAAAGTCATCCCAGGTAACAGCAAGGCAAAAAGATAAATAGATGGCATACTATGCTGAAATGCTAAGTCATTTTTATCTGCCCATCATACTTTAAAAAAGATTCAAAATGAAGGTACCTAAAGAAACATACAGTACTTCACAAGTCTGATTTCTTTATTTTAAATAGGCTGACAGTTTCTTAAAAGTGTTCCAGAACAGAAGATGCTGTAACATTTGGACAGAGGTTACTAAGCCCCATGCAGTACGTACTACAGCAGATGATGAATACCTCAGGTTTTATCCTTCTGATTTTTCTGGTTTAAACCACAGTATGATCCCACACCTACATTTTCCACCGAATTATGGGCTACTCTCCTAAATCACAACATTTTGCTGTTGAATATAATAGTTTGCCTCAACACAAACCATTTCAAAACCAAATGTGTTAAGCTGTAACATCAGATGGCCTGCAATAATTGAAAGATTCTAATTCTTTATCACAGAAACTGGATTTCTTTTGATTACTTCTTCCACATAAGCTCAGGCCAGCACCTGAAGAAATCATCAAGTTCAACAACCTGCGTGAGAAGTAAAACAGTTGTGAGGAAAGTCTTTAACAGATCCCTAACACAAGTCCTATTTGACTTTCAAAAAAAATCTTTGCAAAAAGGAGACAGCACAATCTCAGCTTGTTCCAGTTTTCCCCAAAGCACAACAGATTCCAAGAACGACATCCAATCTTTGGTACAAACTAGTTTCATCTTTTTCAATACAGTCACTGACAGTAGGACCCAGACCACTTCTCACTCCTTTTCAGACTGTAGCATCTTCTTGTCCTCTCATCTCATCCTCTTTCTGCTGGAACTGACCTTGTCTAGCCTTTGCAGAACACAGTTTTGAAACACGCGCGGTCGCTGCAGATGATGCTTTCTAAACCCTTCCTTAGCCTTGATGACCATTCCCGCCGGATTGCGACGTTTGCATTTATCTGCCTCAAAGGGCTGCAGCCCTAACTGAACACACTATCCTGTTAACTGAAGCTTCACTGGTACAAAAAGTTAAACGACAAACTTCAGCAGGACTGCATCTCGCTGCTGATCATGGTGACCTCCCACAACCCTCAGATCTGCTTCCATGGCGCTGCTGCCAAGTGGACTTCACCTATCTGTGTTACGGGATCTCCTTCCCAAAAAATAGTATCTCATACTTCAGTACAGCCATGAAATGTATCTAAAATCTCTAGTCCTCCAAAACAGAGCATCAAAACTAAGGCCTGAAACGCCTGCTCGGTCTCTTTCAAACTTTGTGCTAATTCTGTGGATCAGACACCAATGACAACACCAAGCACACAGGTGCCAGAACTGCCCCCAGCACCACTTAACCTGACTTCCCAGTTTGATGACAACTCATAATCACTCTGTCACAATAATCACCCAGAGCTGCTATCTCTAGACCTGGTCCCTTCGGCTCAGCTGTTCTCAAACACTTCAGATGAATAAATAATTTTCCTAATCGCTGCCCTACCGGGTCAGACGGCAGGTCTGTTGTCTCCAGTTTGCTGCCTGCAGTTGTCAATGGTATGGTAAATACTCGACAGCGCTTTCCCAGTATATTCTCCCAGGCTCCATCTGCAGCTCAGTGACTCTCTGAGCTACTGGAGGTACTCCGTACAAAGTCAGCCTCAACAGATTTTTCTTCCATTAATTTTTCCGGCTGCTTTTCAAGTCCCTGTAAACTCTCAGCATCCACATGCTTCAGAAAGGATTTCCAAAGCTTAACTAACCACGCATTGGGTCAAAACCAAAACACACCCCTTTTGTTTGTTTTGAACCTAACAGCTTAATTTCATGCTTCCACTTTTTGTAACGGGAGCGACAATAAAAAGTTAGTCCCTGCTCACCTTTGCCACATCACTCACAAGACCGTCCAAATTTCCAAAACCTCAACGTTTTCCTCGGACCAGTATTATCAAATACCAAGAGAACATGAAGGTTAGATCAGGCCACAAAGCCTTCCCTGCCCCTGCAGACCAGGCACGAAGAAGCACTACTTCACTTTGCTTACGAGAACATGATGGTTAATGGGTCAAAATACTGACCCAGTATCAAATCAAAGGCGCACGGCGATCGCAGGTCCTGAAGGACGCGGTACTTAGTGCAGATTATACATGAACACCCACTCCGGCTAGAAATATGAGGGTGGGGAAATTAGTTCAACTTCCTTACAATTTCTGCAAGCTAACACTGACATGCTTTCAATTCAGAAAGCTGTTAAGCCTCGCAGTAAACTTTACTGCCTTTACGTTCACACTGCTGGCCTTATAGTTTCAGAGTCAAAGGCGTAACTGTACCATCACTAAACTGTTCATTAACTTATAAACATTACAAACACATCCACTAAAAATACGGTCAAGCTAAAATCCAGTTTCCACATTAGTAAAAACAACATCGCAAAGGTTTCTAACCTCTGCTCTGACAATTTCGATATTTACTCTCCTATCTCAACAGTACTCAGACCTTTTTTTCGCAGTTTTTTTATGAACTATACACTTCATAGTTAACTTGTACATCGGCACAGTTTTATGATATTTAAACAAATACCACAAGAAGACATTTGCTTATACTTTTAAATTTGTACAAGGATAATTTTAATAATTTCCACTGTCATTAGGCTTTTTTGCCTAGTGTTGAAAAGACTTTCCCCTCTGTCTGGAAGAGAAAAAAAGCAGATGACATTTAACTCACGAGTTCATCACAACCCTGTTAATTTGTCACGTCTGCTGCAGAAGGAAGGCTCAGCCCCACGGCCAACCTTTGCACCCCGACGGCTGCGAACCCAGTCCACAGGCCGCTCCGCCGCCTGGCGATGCCACCCGGACTGGCAGAGATCACACCGCCTCCGAGGTCTTCTCCTTCCCAGAGCGGGACGGGACTCAAGGCACGACGTACTGCTTGCCTTCGCGGAAAAGGGCTGACCATCAGCAACATTCAGACGGAACAACAGGCGACGACCATCCTTCTAAGCAAGACGTAATTTATTAATCCAGTGGTCTCCATCTGACGGGCCTCGGCATCAGGACTTACCAGCCGGGAACCCACGGGCCAAGCATCAGGCACGCACCGACACTGCCTGCGCCGCACTGCACAGCGTGCTCAGGTGACGGCTCGCGGAGGGGACGAACCCTCGGAATTTTTCCCATTCCGTAGCCAACTTGGGTGCCCATTTTTGGCATCACCTCACGCTGACCGGCGCCGCAGCCCGCCGAGGGACCGCCAAGAGCAGCCGGGTTTCAGCTGCACCAACGCAACCCCAGGCTGTAAAACGCGTCTCTTCGGTGACGAGGACAGCCCTTCGCAGCGCAGGGGTGTTTCTGACACAGGGAGGGGAGCTCAGCTGTACCTCGGCAGGGATGGCGTTTTACGGAGGGTGACACTGAAATTTAAAATTTTTAAAAAACAGAACGTACGGGGAAGACACTCCCACGACGGCAGACTCAAGGAAGGAAACAAAAATCGCTTCAGACGGCGACGGCACCGCACCGGGAAGGCCCGGTGCCCGCACACCCACCCGGCGGAGGACTGACGGGGAGCCCCGCCGCGCCGGGGGCCTCTGCCCGGCCCCCCCCACCTCCCGCACCGGCCGCTCTCCCCCGGAGCCCCCGGCCCCCCCCAGCCGCAGACCCCCGCCGCCGGCGGTGCGAGCTCTCCTTCGCTACCAGGCGCCACAGCCTCCGATCCCCCGGGCCGGGCCGGGCCGGGCGGGAGGAGGCGCCGGGGCAGCGCCGCGGCCAGGCCCGGGGCCGGAGCCCCCCCGCCGGGCGGGAGGAAGGCGCGGAGGGGCGGGGGGGGTGGGGCAGGGGCCTGCTGCGCCGCCCGGCGCCGCGTCCTTACCTGCTGCTGCCGCCGCGGCTGCCGCGCTGCTCTGCGCCGCCCCCCGCCGCCCGGCGCGGCCCGGCCCGGCCCGGCCCGGCACGTCAGCGGCACAGGGGCAGGCCGGGGGCGGGGGCTGCGCCGGCGGTGGGCGGTGGGAGGGGGGAGCGGCCCGGGCCGGGCCCGCGGGCCTGCTCTGCAAACCGGCCCTGCCTGATAGCGAGCACCGGCCTGCGCCCGCCCCGACCGACGCCTCTGACTCGGCGGTCACCGTCTGTGTTGTTGTCTCGGTTACAGTGGGACTGAGCGCACCCTCAGCCAGTCTGCCGGCGACACCAGGCTGTGTGGTGGGGTTGACACGCTGGAGGGAAGGGATGCCATTCAGAGGGAGCTTGACAGGCTGGAGAGGTGGGCCTGTGTGAACCGCATGAAATTCAACAAGGCAAAATGCAGGGTCCTGCACATGGTTCGGGGCAATCCCAAACACAGGCACAGGCTGGGTGGAGAGTGGCTCAAGAGCAGCCCTGAGGAGAAGGACTTGGGGGTGCTGGTGGATGAGAAGCTCAACATGAGCTGGCAATGTGCGCTGGCAGCCCAGAAAGCAAACCGTATCCCGGGCTGCATCCAGAGAAGCGTGACCAGCAGGGCAAGGGAGGGGATTCTGCCCCTTCACTCCGCTCTTGTGAGACCACACCTGGAGTGCTGCATCCAGATCTGGAGCCCTCAGCACAAGAAGGACATGGATGTGTTGGAGCAGGTCCAGAGGAGGGATACAAAGATGATCAGAGGGCTGGGGTACCTCTCCTAGGAGGACAAGCTGAGGGAGTTGGGGCTGTTCAGCCTGGAGAAGAGAAGGCTCCGCTGTGACCTTATAGCAGCCTTCCAGTACCTGAAGGAGCCTACAGGAAGGATGGAGAGGGACTTTTCACAAGGGTGTGTAGTGATAGGACAAGGGGGAACAGCTCTAAACTGAAAGGGGGCAAATTTAGGTTAGATGTTAGGAAGAAATTCTTCACCATGAGGGTGGTGAAACACTGCAACAGGTTGCCCAGAGAAGCTGTGGCTGCCCCCTCCCTGGCAGTGTTCCAGGCCAGGCTGGATGGAGCTCTGAGCAACGTGGTCTAGTAGAAGATGTCCCTGCTCATGGCAGGGGGGTTGGAACCAGATGATCTTTAAGCTCCTTTCCAACCCGAACCATTCTATGATTCTACGATTCTGTTAACCGCTACCCCACGAAGAAGGATGCAGAGTAGGTGGCGGCTCTCCCGCTGCCGCAAACTTTGGAGGTCGGAGAGCGTTGAATCCCCTGTTCCTTCCTCTGAGCTCCCCGGGCCCCGTGGCATGGCTGCCCTCCCAGCCCGGGCCCTGTGCTGTCCCTGCCCTCACGGCCCCAGCCCCGCACACCCACCCTCACAGCTTGTACACGGACGGGTGAGGAAACCATGATGCCCGCTGCTCAATGGTGGCACGGTGTTCGCTTGCCCCAGCCCTGTCCTCTCCAGGCTGGTGCCTGCCTGAGTTCCTGCCGGCCTCCATGGCGGCTCTGCGGGGCTGCTCTCGCTCCTGTCGACCCCCAGACGTTCGCGGCATGGCATCGTGCTGGGCTGTGGCGTCATGCTGATGACAGCACCCAACAGCCACCCCTCCCTGACCGGCCATGCTGGAGTTCTGTGTCACCTCCCATCCCATGGCTTCATGAGCATTCGTTCCTAGCGTCGCCCGCAGCTTGGTCACCTTCCCCATAAGCACGTCGCTTCTCGTCGCATGGTCCTTCACGAGTGATACCACAACCCTGACCATACTGTGTCCAGTTCTGGGCTCCCCACTTCAAGAAAGACGAGGAGCTACTGGAGAGAGTCTAGCGCAGGGCTACGACAACCATTAAGGGACTGGAGCATCTCTCCTACGAGGAAAGGCTGAGGGAGCTGGGCTTGTTCAGCCTGAAGAAGAGAAGGCTGAGTGGGTATCTTATAAATGCCTACAAATATCTTAAGAGTGGGTGTCAGGAGGGTGGGGCCAGACTCTTTTCAGTGGTGCCCAGTGACAGGACAAGGGGCAACGGGCACAAACTGAAGCATAGGAAGTTCCGTCTGAACATGAGGAAGAACTTCTTCCCTCTGAGGGTGACAGAGCCCAGAGAGGTTGTGGATTCTCCTTCTCTGGAGATATTCAAGACCTGCCTGGAGGAGGTCCTGTGCAGCCTGCGCTAGGTGACCCTGCTTGGGCAGGGGGGTTGGACTAGATGACCCACAGAGTCCCTTCCAACCCCTACCATTCTGTGATTCTGTATGCACCGAGCCTCTTTGCTCCCCACCCGATGGCTGTAAAATTTTTGTGTGCTTTGCTGACGGAAGGAAACAAACCAGTTTGTACTTCAAGAATCTCCCACGTTTTCCTTTGTCTTGCAGCCCTACGTACCTTTCTTTAGGCAGGGTCTGTTTCACCGCGTTCTGTCTATTTGGACAACACCAGGGACATCACAGGTACAGCCGCTAGCTAATACGTCATCTAAACAAAATGTGTTCTTCCAGCTGTGTGAGCCCCTGCAGATACAAGAGTCGAAATGGTGCCTTGACCTCTTTTAGGGGATAAACAGAAAACCCCGGGGGGTCCCTAGGGAGAGGGTTCTGCCAAGCGTTGGTGTGGGTGTACACATGGAGAGGAAAACGGGAGGACACCAAGCGCCCGAGTAATCCTGCGTCCTGGGCAGAGCAGGGTGGAGTGGAATCCTGTGTCCGGATTAACATTCCTACAGCTCCTGAAACGTGCCGTGAGCTTGTCTGGGTTGCTAAAACATTCCACATGCTTGCAGAGCAGCAGGGTGAATTTGACAGCTGCACCTTCGGTTGACGTAATTTAGGCATGTGTAACAATTTTGACAAATCAAAATATTGTAGAACTTCTAGGGGATGGGAGTTTACCTTTGGCATTACCTTTCAGGGCAGTACTTTGTGTGTTCAGCCTTACTTGTATTTGTAAAAGACAGATAAGGATAATTATTATCTGGAAAAAAAAAATACGACTGGTCAACTAAATAAAAATGTAAATTTGCTGACTGGTTAAAACCCCCTCTGTTAGCGAAACAGGATACAATGTCAGGAAATCTCAACAAGATATTTTCAGTGCAAACAAGCTGGCCGCTTCCACGGCGCCAGGGAAGCCAGGCAGTGCTGAGCACTATCTCACCATCTGACGCGCCGCTCCCTCATCGGGAAGAGCGCGTCTCTGCTCTCTATCCCCTTTCTTCTCCCTGGGAAATCTAAAAATAACCGGAGACACAGCCGCAGCCGTTCTGTGAATCTTCTGGGAAAACACAGGAAGACTCGCACACAAGTAAGGTCCAAGGGCAAGAAATTCAACCTAAGCAAAAGGGGGGAAAAAAAGATGGAAAGAGAAAACAAGGCAAAATGTATTTTACCGTACCCATTGTCTCTCTCTCTATATATATAAGGAGGCAGGCAAGAAGCATTTCTGATTGCATTCCTAGGGAAGCTGGACCAACCTCTGTAATTTCAGTCTAACCGACGCTTTTCGGACCACCAGGAACAGTGTGGCAGGGCTGGAAATGCCAACCAATTTTTGCTCAACAGCAGTGTGCGGCACAGATACAGTTCCAGGCCATGAGGCAGAGCAAGGGGGCCTTTAGCGTCACCCAGTTCCTCCCGCTCCTCAAAATGTCGGGCGGGGGACACAGCAGCGGGGAAGCATCCGCTCCCAGTCGCAACGCATCGGTGAGGGTTGCTGGCGTAGCTTTCACTCCAGGGCAGGCTCACACTGTACCCATCCAACCACGAGGGTCTGTTGCAATGAACAAAAAATACCGTGAATGAGAAATATATGTTAGCACCATCTTAAAAGTGCCCGCGAAGCAGAGTGGACAGCCTGCCAGGAATCACAGAATGTTCGGGGTTGGAAGGGACCTCTGTGGGTCATCCAGTCCAACTCCCCTGCCAAAGCAGGGTCACCTACAGCAGGCTGCACAGGACCTTGTCCAGGTGGGTTTTGAATATCTCCAGAGAAGGAGATTCCACAACCTCCCTGGGCAACCTGTTCCAGTGCTCCGTCACCCTCAAAGGGAAGAAGTTCTTCCTCACGTTCAGATGGAACTTCGTCTGCTTCAGCTTGTGCCCATTACCCCTTGTCCTGTTGCTGGGCACCACTGAAAAGAGTCTGGCCCCGTCCTCCTGACACCCACCTTGGAGATATTTATAAGCATCACCGAGACAAGGCAGCACAGCATTTCAACAGGACTGTCAACCTGCTCACGCGCCCCTCTGCTGCAGCCCTGCCACAGAGAACTGACAATATTACAGATGTCTGATGTGTCTACGTTCCCTAGGATGTTAAAACTGAATATTTTAGTATGAATTCAGGTTGGTACAGATTATAGTAAACAGTTTCTGTCATTAAAGCTGCCACATATTTTTAAAAAATAGGTTAATTGTATGAGCCACCATATGTTGTCAGAGCTGATGAACGATAGTTTGGAAGGATCACAGAATCACAGAATCATTAATGTTGGAAAAAACCTCTAAGATCATCAAGTCCAACTGTCAGCCCACCACCGCCCTGCCTGCTAAACCATGTCCTGAAGTGCCACATCTACACATTTTCTGAACACCTCCAGGCATGGGGACACCACCACCTCCCTGGGCAGTCTGTGCCAATGTCTGACCACTCTCCCAGTAAAGAAATTTTTCCTAATAGCCAATCTAAACCTCACCTGACGCAACTTGAGGCCATTGCCTCTTGTCCTATCATTAGTTACCTGGGAGAAGAGACCAACACCCACCTCGCTACAACCTCCTTTCAGGTAGTTGTAGAGAGCAATAAGGTCCCCCCTCAGCCTCCTCTTGATGAGCAGGTAACAGATGCCAGATGACTTCTCGGAAAACTCTGGGAGGATACTATGTACGTTTTGATTTCAAAGAATATCGTACAATGTCCTGGCTATTTAAATTTCTGTGAAGGTGAATTCTCATGTATAATTCAGTCGATCAAGATTTAGACCATTCAACACAAATACAAAAAGGTAAAGGCTCTCACACTTGCATGGCTGGAAATTTCACCCGAGATGGTTGTTCTCAAGTGGTTAGTACCATCGAGTGTTAAGTTTCTCTCCCCACACTTCATTATGAAAAATTAAACGCAAAAATCAGGTTGGACATCGACTACGAGCCTTTACTGTGTGCATCTCTTCAGATGGAAAGCTTGTGTTTAAATCATGTTGGCATTAGCTGGGTTTCCCCTTGGATTACACGTAGCCACAACTGTTTCACACATCGCATGTAATGGGCAAATTTCTGCCTGTAAAAATGTCCATGGGCGCTGACTTAGATCACAGCCAATGACTTAATGAGGCCAGAAGTTCATTTATTTTACATTGCTTTGTTGGCATACTCTAAATACATATGAATGTGATGTAATTACACTGTATCCGTGTAATGTGGTGGTGTTAAAATACCTTCTCAGCATCGACTCTTGGAGCTGCCTGACTGCTGAGTATTTCAGTTTAATGCTTTGATACTCCCTAAAATGATTTTATAATTTTGCAATTAATTTATCAAAAAAACTCCTAAAACTAACCTCACTGGTTTTAAAAGTGTTTTGAATTTACCCATGCAGAGTTTCCAGATGTAGCTGTCGTAGCTGCCAACATAGGCCTGCCAGCACTATTTATCTGTTATTTGTCTGGATAAAGAATAGCTTGCTCATATGTTTGCAAAAGAACATTTCTAACTGGCTCAAGGTTTAGCAGCTTACGTTCAGAGACAGAGAAAGAACACGGAAATTTGCTGGGATTTTAGCAGTAGTATGCTTACCAGCTCCAAGATGGCGTTCCGTTCAGGATCAACCTTTGGTTTCTTTCCAGGGAGGCTTACTCTAGATAAGAGCTATTCATTTCCTTATCATGTAAATTATTTACTGGGAATTGGTGTGTAAGTCTTACTTTATCTGCTCCCTTTCACTTAGTGTTATGTGCACATACATAATTCTCTGATTTTGACAGCTGTGAAATGATCCTTTTTTTCCCCCCCACTTTCCTCTCAGTAGACTTTACACGACTTTTTGACTACATCTGATTTTTTTAATATTCTGACTTTTCCACAGGCCTTCTGTATTCCAACTGCTTCGTTCCAGTTACAGAAAATTTAGACATTATGTTTTAAGGCAAGAGCTCCTATTGAAATGTTTCATTTCAATTGGTAAGTAGTTTCTTCTTCTGTGTCATCAGAGAGGTGTTAGTTAAGGAAGGCTGACAGTTTTGCATCTCCACCCCTAGCAACGTGTGACCGGTGTCTGAAGCTCTGGTTTTTGACTGGGAGTAGGTTTCTTGGACTGGCCCCATTTTTCTGTTTCCTCAAATGATAATTCAATTAAGAAAATAGATTATTTTGAATTGTGGGTAGCTCCAGAGAAATAGGCTGGCATAAGTAACGGCATGACAGGAGGTCAGAGGAATCCCTAACTTGTCAACTCGTAATCCTTCTGCAGTCCATTGCTTTTCATTTTACTCTTGTGAGCAGATTCATTCTGTAAACCCAAATGGTGAGGACAGGAAAACGAGATTACGGTACCCCAGAGTACCTGGAAGATATTCCTGGAGTCATCCCAGGATCTGGGGACAGATGGATTCCATTCCTGGTGCAACACGCCCCATGGATCTTGGGAAAAGATTTGCTTCTGTGTTTGCTGAAGCTTCTGTCTGGCAAAGATATGACAGGTCCACTCCCGCACATATTAAAAGCAGAATGGGCCCCACCGGTTTAGGTATTTCATCCGCAGGACAGGGAGGAGCTGTAGTATACAAAGGAGAACCCGGTAAAAGCCACACAGGTCACACACAATAGCAATTTTTTGATTTCTGCTCCCTCCTCCCCCGTGATCACCTATATAGATTTCCTTTTTGGTGATGAACATCAATCGTTGATAAAATAACTGCAGGCTCATCTGAAAGACAAAAGTAGCCTGCGGTAAATACGTAACCTACAGATGTCAGGCATCAGGCTGTTCTTCCTCCATGGAGCAGAAGCTATTCACCTGTGGGTACATGAACTTTGGTACGGATTAGGCAGATCGTGGTACTGATAGCTTCTCACTTCCTAGAGAAGTAGAGAATTTTTTAGTGAATTCTGTGAGGATATTAACTAATTCTTAAATCTTTCTGAAAGGGTCACTGGTCATCTAGCGTGTTCCCAAATGATTGCGTCCTGTTAAACATACTGTGAGGACTTTTCTTCTATTCCATTTCAAACATTTCATCTTAGGCAGTTCTAGCTTTAGCTTTTGAGCCAGTCTTGAGAAATAAAGAATGAAGAGGAATTCTAACACAGCTTTGGGCAGGGGTCAGAGGAGGTGTGGCAGTCATCTAATTCACAGCATAAAGGAGTCCAGCTGTGGCTCTCCTACACCTCACATTGGTGAAAGCAGCAAAAAAACCAACAGTCTCAATTAAAAGGCAGCATGAGGAACATACTACTAGGCTGAAAAGGAGGATCACTGATGCTAAGACAAGAATGAAATTCTGCAAAGCTCTTGCAGGCGCCTCTCTTCTGTCTAGCCCTCACATATCACTGTGGGGTGGTTATACAGAACGGAGACAGCTTAATTTACGTTGCTCATTGAATAAATCCACTCTCAAAGATGTAGATCCTGTCCTTGATACCCATCTGGGCAAACCACTCGGCCAACTTGCCTGGGGACCATTGTTGCATGAAGGAATCGTAGAATATCTCAGGTTGGAAGGGGCCCATAAGTCTCATCGAGTCCAACGCCCTGCTCCTCACAGGGCTACCTGTCAGTAAACCGCACGACTAAGAGCGCCGTCTGGACAGAAGAACAATACTTTGCCAGAAAAGGAGGCTGCCGAAGTGGCACGCTGTCTCTTTCCTCTGTCTTCTTTCTTTCCTCTGTCCCTTTTCAATGCAGTTACACGTGCACGCAAGCGCAGCTGAAAGCGTGGACAGACTAGACTTGCACCCCCGTACTCTTCCCCTACGCCTATTAGCTAGATTACTTTAAACCACACCCTGAGCGCTTTCCTGCGAGTGAACAGCCCTTGAGCTGGGTTTTACACCCACCCTTAAATTCCACCGCCAGCTCTTCAACCCCTCGCAGTAGGACTTTTAGTACAAGATCGGACAGTCCTCGCTGAGACGGTAAACGCGCACTGCAGCCTGGTGTTCTCTCCGGGCCTGCTTATTTGGCCCAGGGAGTGCCAAACCGTCCCATTCCGACTCAGTTACTGAATTTGCTAATAATCCGAATCCTTGCTGTTCACAGGCAGTTCTAGTGGTGGGAACGGCCAAAGATAGCCTGTTAGTGTAGTTAATTCCTTGTGAAACCACATACCTGAAACAGATGCAGAATGACATCTCAGGTGGGGACATTCAATGCAAATACTAGTAAGTGGGGTTTTTTTGGCATAAATAATCAAACCTTGTGGATTTGGAATGCTATAGGAGCTCTTTAGTACGGTCAACTTCTCAGACAAATGAGGATGAACTTTGTGCTTAAATACATTTGAAATCAGAAGATATTTCCTCCACTTCCCTGAACTCAGGGGATTTCTGACTATATAAACAGGCTGATGATCACAGTAATTTAGTGTCCCATTGGCTGAAAAATGGGAGGACTGTTCTGCTGGTTTTGACTGGGACAGAGTTAATTTTTTCCATATTAACTTGTATGGGACTACGGTTTGGATTTGTGCTGAGAACAGTGTTGGTAACACAGGGATGTTTTAGATATTGCTGAGCAGCGCTTACACAGAGCCAAGGCCTCTTCTGCCTCTCACACTGCCCCACCAGCGAATGGGCGGGGGGTGCACAAGAAGCTGGGAGGGGACACAGCCGGGACAGCTGACCCCAGCTGACCAAGGGGATGTTCCATACCATATGACATCATACTCAGCATATAAACTAGGGGGAAGAAGGAGGAAGGGGGGGACCTCAGGAGTGATGGCGTTTGTCTTCCCAAGTAACCGTTACGCATGATGGAGCCCTGCTTTCCTGGAGACAGCTGAACACCTGCCTGCTGATGGGAAGTAGGGAATTAATTCCATGTTTTACTTTGCTTGTGCACACGGCTTTTGCTTTACCTATTAAACTGTTTTTATCTCAGCCCACGAGTTTTCTCACTTTTACTCTTGCAATTCTCTCCTTCATCCCACCGGGGGTGAAGTGGGCCAGTGGCTGGCTGGTGTTTGGTTGCCGGCTGGGGTTAAACCATGACAACTGTGTATACAGCAGCAGACTATGTAGGGAACAAACTGAATGTCCTATGAGCAAAAAGCAGCAATAATTCATAGACCACAAAAGCTAATATATTTATTTAACAGAGTCTACTTAAAAGCACATCTTGCACATCCATCTTACAACCTAGAGCCAGTTGCCCAGGACTGTGTCCAGATAGCTTTGAAGTATCTCCAAGGATGGAGATTCCACAGCCCCTCTGGGCAACCTGTGCCAGCACTCAGTCACCCTCATGGTAGAAAAAGTGTTTCCTGATGTTCAGAGGGAACCTCCTGTGTTTCAGTTTGTGCCCGTCACCTCTGGTGCTGTCACTGGGTACCACTGAAAAGAGCCTGGATCCAGCTTGTTTGCATCCTCTCTTCGATGAGATTTCCCCCCACCCTGAGCCTTCTCTTCTCCAGGCTGAACAGTCACAGCTCTCTCAGCCTCTCCTCATAGGGCAAATGCTCCAGCCACTTAATCATCTTTGTGGCCCTTCACTGGACTCTCTCCAGCATGACCATGTCACTTTTGTACTGGAGAGCCCAGACCTGGATGTAGTGTTCCAGGTGTGGCCTCACCAGTGCTGAGGGGAACCTCCCTCAACGTGCTGGTGACTCTTCCCAGCGCAGTCCAGGATACTACTAGCTTTCTTTGCAGCAAGGTCGCATTGCTGTTTCATGTTCAACTTGGTGTCCACCAGGACCCCCAGGTCCTTTTCTGCAAAGCTGCTTTCCAGCCACTCGGCCCCCAGCATGTCTTGGTCCCTGTGGTTGTTCCTCACCAGGGGCTGGACTTTGCGCTTCCCTTTGAAGGTTCCTCCAGCCTGTCCAGGTCCCTCTGGATGGCAGCACAACCCTTCAGCGTATCAGCCACTCCTCCTGGTTTTGTCTCACCTGCAGACTTGCTGAGGGTAACCCTCTGCCCCATCATCTGGATTGCTGATGAACAGGACTGGACCCAGTATCCACCCCTGGGATGCACCGCTAGTTACCGGCCTCCAGCTAGACATTGTACTACTGATCACCACCCTCCAGGCCGTTGTTCAGCCGTCATTCAATCCACCTCACTGCCTGCTCATCCAGCCCATCCTTCCTCATCCAGCCCATCCTTCCTCAGCTTCGCTGCTGCTGAACCTCCTTCAGCAACACAGGATCATGGAGGAAAAAGATAGCAGTGGCCATTTTCCTAGAGTGCAGATTGAAGAATTGAGCTTAGACATGATAAAAGATTAACAGATGTAGAGCCAAGAGAGACCGGCAGAAGAACCAGTGCAGGAAGGGTATCATCTGGGGTTTGTAAGGAAGGAGAACAGCACAGGACAAGGGGTGCAGGAGAAAGTCTGTAACAACCACCAGAACAAGTCCTCCCTAGAACAAAACTAAGCCTGAAGTGCATCACTGTTCCTCTGCTGTCAGCAAACAACTGGAAAAGTCACGGGGATGTGTGCACCACATTCTCATCTAGGTAAGCAAGAAAATGACAACATATTATGACTGCTTACAGCATAACAAAAATCAGAATTGCGGAATTAGTTCTACTAGTGACCATCATATACTGACAATGGAAGTCAGAAAAACCCAAATGTGCAAAATGCAAAATACATACTAAATGAGACTGTTACAAACGCAAGCACTAAAAAGGTAGGAAGCATCCAAAAATTATCAAGCTGTCCAAGGAACCTTAATTTAGTCCACTTGCATGTACAAACTTCTATACGATCCCATGTAATGCTTTCTCCAGGTACCATTTCTCTCAACGCGTGCTAAGTCTAGTGTTCAGGGAACTTAAAATTTCACAGTAAAGACAACCATGAACTGTACGATTCCTGTTGTTCCAGCAGAAGGTACGATCATGAAAAAAATTTTCTCATTGTTAAACCAACTAAATACCGCAGTTTAGATGTGAACACACGACCCATTGCTACAGGAAAACTATCTGATATTTGGCAAGCTACTGAAAAGTATTTTCCTGTGGTCATTAGCTATGTTTGTATTTTCAGGTGCCCAACTTGAGACTCTTGGGGTCGGATTTGCAGGAGTATTAGCAAAACCAAAGAAATCAAGTGACAGCTCTATACAAGTACTGCAGAAAGCGCTCACCTCTGTAAACATCTGAGCAAAAACTGGAGAACAGAATTGAACGCTCACTTCAGCTCTGGCTTCTGATAATCTCAGGTCACTAAAATTTCAGTGTCAGCAAACAGTCCTCCTCACCACAAAATCGTTTTCTCTCTTCAAGTAGCCAAGTAAAGAGCAGACGTCTTTTTAAGCTTACTTTCCAACACTCCCAAGTGAGAGTAGCTGGAGTGTGAATTTCAGCAGTTTTAAGCAGCTTAGCTTAGTTAAAATAAAATGCTTTTAACCTCTTTCCCTGAACTTCCGCAATCAATTTGCAAAATGGAGATAATGACATCGAGCAACTCTGACTGTGGACAAGATAAAGAGAGAAGCAAGTTCACATTGTCTAGCTCCTACTGGCCTGAAAAATTTTGTGTCTAAATAAAAGCATTTGAATTAGACAATGTCCCCATGAGAAAAGGGAACCTCTTTAGACTCGGAGAACTTACTTGCTTTAGACAGACGACTGGGGCACAGGGATGCAAGCCAGATACTGAAATCAGGCTGACTATATACTGCATCCAAATTCATTAACTGTATATGAAAGACTGAGAATAATTTGAGCAGCATGAAAAGCTCACAAAAATGACTGTACAGTAAGGTGCAGAGCAAAAAAAGAACTAATAAATTCATTCAGGGAACAATGCTTTTGCAAGAAAAAGGCCTGGCTTCCCAGGGGGAAAAAAGCACCCTATCGCTTTCTGGTTAAATATCGTATCATAGGGTGTCCACACAAACATGTTCAATACATTAATCCAGACATTTGTTAAAAATGTCTTCTTGATTCTGGAACCTAAACATTCATTTGCAGTGGAAGGAGTCAGTGCAAATTTTGTTTCAAGTCTAGAAATTTCAGTGGTCTTGTAGGATGGAAGGAAGCTGTGCAACTTCTCACGGCCTTTCATTGCCCTTTTGTAACACGGACAGATGTTATTACAGTATTGTTTATAAAGCAGTTTAGCTTTCAGAACAAAGGAACATTTAAGTAAGAAACATACTCCATTTGTTTGCATTCCAGCACAACTTATGTCCTATTCAGTTTCATTTTCTGAGAGAAACATGTCACGCTTTTAATAGTGCTCTTTGGGGGTTAGCCTGATTTTCCTGCATTACAGAAGCCACGCGCTATCCAGCGTCTTCCTGAGGTACAGTACCAACTAAATTTCCAGGCCTGAAGCTACAGAGTATGAAGTTCTCTAGAGCTAAAGTAATTACCCTGTTTTCAGCCTGCCATATAAATAGTGGATTAACCCCAGAGCTTTAAATTCCCAACCAATTATTTCCTGAGAGTTCCTACAGTTCATGCCGTAGGTTTGGTCCAATACACACCAACGCCCCTATCCAGGCTACCACTGCACGTAAAGCCAAGGGAAACACGTTGTTTCCCAAAACAGGAGCCAGGAAGGACAAACCCGATGCAAACAGGCACGGTCACACAGCTTGACTGAAAAACTTTGCTACTCGGAGGCCAATGGGGGTAGAGGTTTGTGTAACAGTTTGCCAACTACTGCTGCGAGTTGGCATCAGTATATTTAGCATATATATATTTAGTAGACATCAGTATATGTGCAAAAGTAAACTAAATTCCTAAACTTAGAAATATGCTTAAATAGATACGGCTTTGTGTAAATAGTTGGTAAATTTCACTAAGTTAAACCACTGGGGTAATCCAACATGTTTTAATCTCTGGGTTAAAGCCCAGAGTCTAACCAGACTGATCACGAGCAGCTCCAGCTGGCCGGAGCAGGGCGCGTCTCCCATAAGCGGGCTCCTCATGGCTTACCGGGGAACAAACACGCGCCTGCAGCAAACCAGTCTGGCTCCCACTAACCTTAAAGGTTTTGTCAGCTTACAGTAACAGAGAACCTGGTCCTGAAGATAGAATGTGTAAACATCATCTGCATCTATGATACTGCACAAACGGACACACGTGTGACGTGGATTTGACCATCCCATTAAAATAATCCATCTACTTACGAAAGTACATCCAGCTTTTTTGTTGCTGTTTAGACTTCCATTTAAAAAATAGTAATAGTCGTCTTTCCTCCCCCTCCTTAATTACCATTATGTACTGATGACTGTTTTTGGTAAAGTTATACCCCAAAGAATTTGTAAAGAATCTCTGTATACCTACAGAGAATTTGATCACAAAACCCAACAAAATAAGGAAGGATGAAGAAGGGGGGGGGGGGAACAAAAAAGGCAGACAAGGTAAGTCTCTTTTTTGTTTAGTAGAATTTGGATACTTCTAAATCCATATACCCTTCTGTTTGTATATATTCATATATGAACACAGTTCATATATATTTTTAAGCATCATGCATCACAAATAGTGCTGTTTACTCTCCTCCCAAAACATCAGCTACGAGCCTCACAGAAAAAAAACAGAAAAACAAAGACCTAGCAAAGAAACAGCCTGGCTGTTTGAATCTAGGTTGCGGCTAGCAATTACCCACACGACTGAACAACGAATCCCCAAGGCACGGTGTACATTACCAAGTTTCCTTTTGTAACCACAGGTTTGCATGAGTCCACATGCAAATTTGTTAAAAGCAAGCAAAATCTAGCCTGCAACAGACCACAACAGGGAGAACAGTCATTTTCCAGATTACATCCTCACTTAACCAGACTGGAGCCTACAAAACAGCCATCCTTCATTACATCTTTGTGCAGGCATGACTGAGTTAAGCAGAAAGGATTTGGTTTAAAAACATGGTGGTGAAAGAGAAGTAAAATGGCTGTTACCTCACTGTTGCTGTATCAAAGTTGTAGTTTGTAACATCAGCTCCCCTTTGATTTCCAGAATTAGATGGGAAGAGTCCAAAGACTTGGGGAGATGAAGTGCCTTTGTGAACCCAAGTTCACAGAGGTTCTTTAGAAGTACTGAGTATGCAGAATTTAAGAAAGACTTATAAAAAGCGTCACACCAAAACGAGATAAAATCCTCTATCCAGACTCCACTACCTCTCACCATCACGGCCCAAACAATCAGAGCTCCAGAGAACAAGCACCTTTATAGCTACTTCTTCTGCTCACATGCTAAAACGCAAGTACTGTGCTACCAACAAAGGGCAATGTAAAGCTTTAACCAGTGACTGAAAATACATCCTATTTAAACACCTGAGTAAAAAATTACAGTGGATTGGTAAACTAAGGAAACTGCATTTAGTTCATCAAAAAAGTCTAGTAGTTCACTCTGATATCCAGAAGAACATTAGCAGGAATTTAAAACCATACACGCAAAAAGCTTCTTGTTTCTGCTTTACTCATTTGCTATGCAATACATAAATAATAATAATAAAAAAATCAGCAGCATGGTTTTCTCATCATGGTGTAAAGTTTTCTTGTTTTTCAACTCTTTCTTTACTGAATGTTTTAGAAGTTAGATTCTTCCAAGACAAGAATGCAGTACAACCTCAAAAATCAAAACCGCAGTTCTTCTGTTTGAAGCCTCCTAAAAGTGTGCTCAGTTTCTTAAGCAGGAGAAATAGGACTGTCACAAGGGACTACTTAGATGTCTCTCCTGCTTTTGCAGCTATCCTGCAAACCTGCACCAGAAGTACATGCATTTTTTATGCTAAGTAATCTAAAACTTCTATAAGAATTCTTAACTGTTACTCTATCCCACGTGAAAAACAATACAAACAGATACATTATTAGGTGGCCATCTGATACCCTGCACTGCAGAACACAGCCACGCTACTCTCCAAGCATCTGTAATCTTAAATCTTATAAAGGAATACACAACTTCTACTTTCTTCAGAATATATGTGTTGTCATACAATTATTAAACAAACATATCTAGTCCCCACCCCGCTAACTTCCACTGAATAAATCCGATTCAGAAAATTCACTGGTAAAACTCTTTGTTAGGTTCCGAAACACCGTACTGTAGCTGACCATTATGCTAAGAACAAATCCCTAGCAAGCACATGCGGTAGTGAGCTTTTTAAATCAAGTCAGCAGGGTTTTAAATAACTCATTCTTAATTCTGTTTTTTTCTATGAACATCACATTTTATTAAAAAAATAGGTTTCCTATATTTAACATGTATATTAGCTTGCTGTATATGACTGCAGATCTCGAGACCTTTAACATTAAATGATAGTAAATCAAACACTTTCTTCACAGCTTTGAAAAAGGGGAGGGAGGAAGAAGGGGAGGACAGGAAAGAGGCAGGAAAAGGAGGAAGCACCAGGCCATTCCTAGCAAGAGAACCAAACAGTTCTACAGCATCAAATTATGAACCTGCATCACAGACGTCAGAAAAAGGAAAACTAGCTATTATATTGATCAAATTTGGATATATTCCATATCATTAGAACAAACCATTGGGAAAGACTACACTGGGAAGGAATACATTCTATTTGCAATTGCGTCTTCTCTGTATTTCCAAGAAATTATTTTACTTCTGTCTCTACAAGCCATCACCGATTTACTTGCATTTGTATCTTCTACTATTCCAGCATGTCGGTTGCACGAAAGCCAGATACACGTGACCCTGCAAGGGAAAGAATCTGAAACTATTTTAATCACTGAATTCCCTAACAGCAGCAAGAATGCTGGATAAATTCGATGGAGGAAACAACCTGGAGGTGTGCACATTACGTATTTAATTTGTAGGCCAGACGTTTGCCCTCAACAAGAAACCTGCGTAGGACTCATCGCTAACATAACGCATGTATGTGGTGCTTACATGTTCTCCATGGAGCCCAGGGTCTACGCGAAAAGAAAGAAACGAAGGGACTGACAACTCCCCTAACTGCCACGGGTTATCTGTGCGAAAGATTAGCAGCCCATGGTTGTACTGCGCTGCGTGCGATCGCTCTGCCTCGGTGAGTGAACCCCCTTTTCACCAGAGGGTGTCACAGAGTCACCTGAGCAGAAATGCCCTGGCAGTAATGTCACTAGCAGCCGTACTTTCAGGGTTTAGTAGAGAATAAAAACTCACGGAGAACCTTTAGTACTAGGTTAGACTTTATCTTGTGTATAAAATTGATCTTGGGGGACACAGAGTTCAGCTAGTGAATTCTCTGCTGCTTCTCTTTGGGAGGAAGGAGTGACAAATGACATTCCCAGTAGAAAAATCAGGTGAGAAAATACCATCTGCAAGGAGGGACGGAAGGTCCCTCTCTTCCCTTGACAGATTCCTTCCTGGGAAAAGACAGTTTCCAGATCCCTTCAAAGATACCTACACTAGCAGAAGACTGGAGAGAGATACCTGTATTCTTGCAAGAACCATTTCTTATTTTCCTCACTTGAATACCAAAGCCTTTCTATAACAAGGATAAAAGGCTATGTTTGCACTTCAAGCCACAATGGCATTTTAGATTGTTATAAAATCAAAATACAGTGGAAATATCCAAACAAATCCCGACATTAATCTGATGCTACCTAAAGGCAAGAACAAACAAGCAAGCAATGAACACTGGTGTTTTGGTTTTTTTGCGTGGATATTACAAAAAATAGTAATCATACACTTTTTTTCTTTTTAAATGTTCATTACTTAGATAAAGCACATATGAATGTAACATTCAGAATTGTAACATAGAAAATGTAATGTGGGCAATCCGCTAATCCAAGTACACTTACCAAAATACAATTTTATAATGAAGAAAGTCTCAAAATACACCTGTACAACAATTGGGATCCACAAAATATGATTTAATAGTATCACTCAAGATCACTTCATTGAAACCACTTTTTATAATACTGTTTGAATAGTAATCTCTGGTCAAAGAGCATTCCTTTCCCTAGCCCATCTCACTAAAGCAAGTGTGGAATTTTAATTGCAATGCGTATCTTTTAAAACCCCAAATCTGAAGCAGTCCTATTAACTATTACACTGCCTACACTTAGATACTGGGAGGATGGGAATCGCCCTCTCTGAGGTCATGGTACACTGAGACACTTACCCATATTATTGTTTGCAGCACAAGCAGAATAATCTTGTAAAGGGCAACTAAACAGGGTCAAAATATGAATTATCTTACTACCAAATCATTCCCTATGTGTTACTTAAGCCTGTAACATTACAACTTTACTGAAAAAGAAAAAGTTAACCATTTTATCCTATAAATATTTTCTTTATTTGCTTTATGTTTAGAAGTTGCTATTTCTATTAACAGAAATACATAACAAAAGCTCCCTAACAAGTGGAAAAAAAGTAATTACAAATGCTGAAAAAGTTGGCCTCATTAACATATGTACAGACTTGCTTACTTAATACACATCCTTGTGGGAATTAAATCATTTTATGACACACATTTATACAGGCATTAAACATTCCCAAGTAACTTTGAGCAGAGAATACGCCAAATCTTTAGTCCGGGCAGACAAAAATGTATATTTCAGTTTTGATTGTGGAGCTAACATGCAACAGATACAACATTCAGTCTGAGCTGCTGTTGGTAAGTTGTTCTGTTTTTTCCTGCAAAGATCTTTCCATTGAACTTGGGTCCTTCTGTCCCTTCTTTTCCTTGTTCTGCTGTTCCTGCAGCTTCAGAATTATTTTTCGTATTTCTTCTCTTTTGGTTTTCATTCTTGGGCGTGGAAACCAGTCTGTTAAGTTCATTGGTAGCTCAAAACTCAGAATGGGATTCTGAAAAGAAAGGACATTTAGATATCACAGTAAGGAGTTATTACCTAAAAGACTGGAGAGAACTGCAGTGGGAAAAAGCACATTCTTCCCCACTTCATCCCATCCGCGTGAAACAAAATTTCTACAATGTGTGTGTTTTGTAAGTGTACAATTAAGGTAAAAATCAATCAAGCTTCAGTATGTTACAGAGTAACATTCATCCAGATCACAGTTCTGTTTATGAGTGCCCAAATAACCTGCTCAGTTTGCTACATCTTTTAGACAAAGCATTTGACTGCATAAATGTCTAATTTGATAAAAAAGAAAGAAAATTACTGTAAAGATATAGCACTTTTTTTTTTAAAGGATGACTAGCATCAAAATCTAGAGCTGATTAGGAATCCGTTGCTAAATACTCCCCGTCTTATAAATACCTTTAGGACCACAACCAACTTGGAAAGTCAGTTTCACATTTCATCCTAAAAAACAGCACTTGTGAAAAGCCCCTGGCTACCACCAGCCCTTTTGATACTTACATTCTGCTTTCTTGGTAGAGGTCATTCATCCAAAGTCAAGAGAATGATTATTCCAAGACATTATCTACGCCACTTCTGTGACACTGCACAACAATTTCACCCTAACCAAGCAACAGTTTGTGGAATAGTGTTTCCTCTCAAAGAAATTCCTCCCTTTGTGCATTCTAGCTTACATCATTAAGAGGGTTATTTAACAGTGAATTACAGTCATAGAATCATACAGTCATAGCATTATGGGTTGGAAAAGGCCTCCAAGATCGAGTCCAACCATCCACCCAACACCACCATTCCTACTAAAACATATCCTGAAGTGCCACATCTACATGTTTCTTAAAAACCTCCAGGGATGGGGACGCCACCACCTCGCTGGGCGTTCATCCACTGAGCTAACACTAGCAAGACTCCTTGGGAAGAAACCGATCACATTCCGCACAGGAGCAATGTTGCTCTATGCACTGCGTTGAACTGACTTTGCCAGCGAAGCTGCTTAACACCAGCTGTAAGCAGACTTCAGCAGAAGGACACTGAAGATGCAGAAAGCCATGGACGAAAGCTGAATAGGTTTTCTACCGATTCAATTATGAAACAGGCCAGACAAAGGAATAAGAACATTAACAAAAACTAATTAGTGTGGTTACCAACAACAGTCAGATATTTCAAGTGAATCTGAGCACATCCCTCACTCGGGCGTTGTTGTCGTCGTTCGGTTTGGGGAAGCAAGGCAGGGATAGGCGTCGGGGCCAGCGGTGCAGACATTCTGCCTCTCCGCAGCCTCCTCCCGGCTCTGCCGAGCCGAGCCGACCCCCGCTCCCCGGACCCCGGGGCGGGGGGGGGGGCACTCCCAGCCCGCGGGGGCCGCGCCGCAGCCGCCCGCCCTCCGAGCGCCGGCAGCACCGCGGCGGCCCCTGGCGGCGGGAGCCGCGCCCCGCCCCCTCCGCCGCCGCTCCGCAGCGCGCCGTGGCCCAGCCGGGCGGCGCCTCCCCCGACCATCGCCCCCCGGGCCTGACGGTGCGGGACAGACCAAGAGGGTTAAAATAAGAGAGATTTTAACCAGCTGCTTCCGTGGAATCAAGGTTTGGCGTTTACCGGTCAAGTTAAGAAACCCAGCTGTATCCCATTAACGAACGTACCCCGAGCCACGCTGCTTAGGAAAAAATGAACATGCTTTCTGTACCGTGCCTTTGGTTCAGATTTTGAACTCAAATTTGAACTCTTCTTCCTTACAGGATAATTTTGAAAGGTATGCACTACAAGAACACAAAGACCCTATATATATTTTCTTAACATTCTCTCGGAAAATTCCACGGCTTCCGATTTCTGATACATATGCGCAACAAATATGATAATTAGTTTATTTTCAAAAAATAATTACTATGCATGTTAATATATAAATTAGTTCATAACGGATAATCTAATAAATAGGTACAAGAGCTACATTAGAGAGCCTTTTATTATTGTAATAATTTTAATAATTATTTCAATTTAATATTGAAGTAATTTTAATTTCAGGCTTCTTTAGTCTGAAGAAGAGAAGGCTGAGAGGGACCTTATAATTGCTTATAAATATCTTAAGGGTGGATGTCAGGAGGATGGGGCCAGACCCTTTTCAGTGGTGCCCAGCAACAGGACAAGGGGCAACGGGCACAAACTGAAGCAGAGGAAGTTCCACCTGAACATGAGAAAGAACTTCTTCCCTCTGAGGGTGACGGAGCACTGGAGCAGGATGCCCAGGGAGGTTGTGGAGTCTCCTTCTCTGGAGATATTCAAGACCCGCCTGGACAAGGTCCTGTGCAGCCTGCTGTAGGTGACCCTGCTTTGGCAGGGGGGGTGGACTAGATGATCTCCAGAGGTCCCTTCCTACCCCTACCATTCTGTGATTCTGTAATAGCTCCTATCTGACTGCTGCAGGAGACCCCAAAAGACAGTGTCCCACACAGGTATACACACCTCAAAAAAGCTCTCCACGTACTGCAGTATGTACACTCCACAGTCACTGAAGTTGTTCTGTTGCGGCACTTTTGGGTTGGAACCTTTCATGACATCTTTGGAAAAGCTTCTTTTGTTGCCTTTCCTGACTTCCCATTCCACCTCTAGATACCTATGACAGAAGATCATGCACATTCAAACTTTTTTTCTGGCAGAATTTTGCCTGCCCTACCCAATACAGATACGAAACTTACTCCCGTAGCGTTTTCACAACATTGGACCGGGAAGGGCCTCTCAGCGAGTCCATGAGCAAAATGCAGGGCCTAAGAGAGAACGCAGTGTTTAAGTACACAGTATTTTAAAGCAGTTTGGAAAACACAACTTTACACAGCTAGCTAGCTATGAAGTAATTTGTGGGGTGACCTTGAACAAAACTAGGCCAATACTATAAAGCCTTGCTAGCGCTGCTATAATCCCCTAACTGGGAAAGACAATGCAAAGTTATCTGTAGATTTAACCGTACACTAAGTACAGAGAACTTGGGAATGCACTTCAAAAACAGAGTACTGTCACAGTGAAAACATTTGTTACATGCAAAATCCAGTTGCCTAAAACTGGCAAAAGTTTTTGTTGACTAAAACTAAAGAGGGTGGGGAAGAAGTGAAAGCCTTTTCAAGCTAATTTCCTTTTTCATATAGCAGTAATTTAAGAATATGCAATAGTAAAGTCTTTAAGCGCCCTTAATGAATTTTGATACTTAAGCGTCAAAGATCTTATGAAATGTCATGTTTGGACTAAAATAATTGTCTGGTGGGAAGTATTATCTACAGATAATCCATCATCAGAATGGGACAAATTTAGCCAAGCTGTAATCAGAAGCTCACAAATATGTTTAATGCTCACAACACAGATGGATTTTTACTCCTTCATGGAAATGTATTAAGAACAATTCATACACATTGCATATTGTGTATAAATATGTAATTTTATCTTGCATCACAAGAATGTATTGTGAAAGCCTTTACCTTTCTAGTAACCATTTTATTCACAAAGAAGGAAATACGAAAATGGATAAACAGATTGTGAAAAAAATACAAACAAAATTGTGAAGACAGCAATACTAGTATTTCCAGATTTGGAATCATGCATTTCTGTCACACTAAAATGCAAGCAACCGCAGTCAATGATTATTGATAAATAATTTCTGGGTTTCAAACATAAAAGTTTTAAAATCCAAAATAGGTAAAAAAGTAAACAAAAAATTGTAACTGAACTTAGTATGTGAAACTTTATTATTAGAGAAAAAAGAATAATGCTAAGAAAAGAATGAGACAATAAAGAGAAACAGTTAGAACACGTTTAGATAAGAAATAGGAGCAGTTAAAATTATTCCCATTTTCCTGCACTAATTTAAGTGGTGACAAAGGTTATCTTTAGTATTAGTTACTTTCATTTGAAGACATTATTTTTTTTAATATAGACGGATACATTTAAACATGCTCTGCACCTTCTTTTTGTGGAATCTAAGTGTAGGATATCAAAGAACAACCTTATTTGAAGAAACCATCTTCAATTGCCTGAAGCAGCACACAGGCTTAGCAGAAACCCAACAAGCTATTATTTCACTTGTAGTTTCATTCATTAAATTTTCTGCTCACTGAAGATGATGGTACTACAAAGCATAAAATTCTCTCTCAAACACTAACAACATGCTGATTTAAAGTGTTTGAAGACTGATGTACGACTGTTTCTCATAATTACTGTCTTTTAAATTTCATGAACTTTATGAAATTTCCATTTTAACTGTTTTAATACTTACTGTTTGCAGATAGTGGGCTTCAGGTGCCATTGTCCCATTTCTGAATTACAGTTATCATCTACAAGGCCACCATCATCACTGCTGTCTTCCTACAGAAGCAACATGTTTACAGGTGTTTAAAAGCTAACGTTTTTCAAACAGATGCAAGAGAAAATATTGCTATACTTGCCACTTTTCTTCAAGACCAATAACATAATTTCATTAAAGAAGTGGTAACTTTAATCTGAAACCATTCATTGTTTATAAAGTTTGCATTACCAACTTTTAGTTACATGGTTTCTCAAATCCCTGTGGGAACGACACGGAGTGAAGGGTGCAATTTATTTAACAACCGCTGAAATTAGAAAAAAGCTGCAACTGACACTTCAAATCATTGCTGGCTTAAAAGAGGTGCATCTCCGTTATTTGATTATAATCCAAATTATCAATACTTTCCCTTGCCAGTGATTACTACAAACTTGCTTGGCGGTTTCATGTATGTTATCTTCTAGATGACATCAGACAAAATCTGCAATGAACTCAGAAGTAAAATTTGATCTTTGCTCCAGAATGCACCAACTTGGTTTTGAAGGCAAGGGAAATTAAACTGCCATGATATTCTATATCACAGGCTGCAAAAACAGTCATGCCACAAACCTGGGAATGTCCTTCGCCCTTTTGATTTCAGTATTGATTACTATGAAGGATATGGAAATTTTATGAACAAAACCACTGAATTCTTGTATCCAGAAGTAACCCAGTGATCCATGGTTTCTTACCTTTCTACAGAGTTCACTATGACTACTGCAGACCATTACGTTATAGGGAGAGAGGTGCTTTCCAAAAATGAGAACCCCCCATCAGCACGATTTGTGAAATATTTGGTGAGAATTATATGCACTTCACCAACACGCAGGATGCTATGACTGAAATCCTCATGCTACCCCACGAAGATGTTACAATATTAGAAACTACTGCCTTGTTCCTAATACACTTGTTTCTGTTGCAGCTTCCCCTCCATTGTTGGCAGATGTGTAGGTGCACTCAGCCTGTCGTGGTCTACCATTTACTGTATTTGCTTTGTGCATTCTAGAATATACCAGCTACAGCTTCAGTCTGCGTTAAGTTCTAAGCTACACTGCAACTGCAGAAATGGGCATCTTTTCCTCCTCTCAGGGAACACAGCCGGCCATGTGCATTCTTCCCTGTCTTCATGCCATGTATTATTGCAAACACTCTAGTACTCATTCTCCATCTTCAGGAAACTCTAACTGCTACAAAATAGACAGAAAGGCACTTCCAGCAGGCGAGATTCACAGAATGTCTGGGCAAGTGGCATGACAGGAGAGGTGGGTTGATCCTCTATGAAAAATGCAGTTAGGTTTCAACACCAACTGGAGCTTTTATATGTATGCACACATACATATACTATTTGGAAGCCATTACAAATAGCTGCAGGCTTTAGAAAATAACTGTTGGTTCTGGAACAGGAAGGCCAAGTAGGAAGAGTAAATGTGTAACTCCTAGCTTGCTCACATTGAACTCACACCGGTAGAAGCAAAAGGGCTATGGAATAATGTCCTCATATCCAGCAATGAGTCAGTAAAGACATTTTAATCATCTGTCTTTCCACAGCTCTAAAATCTACAGATCTTCCAATCTGAACAAGAACACTACTTCATTATAAATCCATGTTGTTTAAATTTGATTAGGAGAAGCACCAATGAAACAAAACAGCAGAGTAGCACCTACTTATAAACGTGTCTGTGTATGTCCAGGAAATGCAGCTGAAAGAAGAGAGTAACTTCTTCTTGGGTCTGGTAGATAAATACGGGAGTGAGGGAGATGAAAGATAAAAATGTGTTGACTTTCAGAGTTTCCACTAAAATCATTGGGAAACACTGTCACTACGCAAAAGACTCACAAAATTAAACGCAGGATTAGTACAGCACTTTCCTACTAAATAGTTTAATGAACGAATGTACAGTCCTCTCCTGTCAGCTAATTTGCAAATTTTTCTAGGTAACCAGTACTTTGGATTTGAAACTCGTAAAGATGACTAGCTTTAGACAATGCACATTCACAATGTGTATACAGCTTTTAAGCTGCTCATTCAAAATACAACACAACAGTTTGTATTTCCCAAATAAAATTGCTAAATTCTTTACCTGGTTATCTTGGTCTTCAGAAAAATCTATAAGCTCATCTTCATTTAGTTTACTGCCGTCAGCTGAGTCGTCACTATAGTTTAGCCTGATTTTGTGCAATCCATCTGTATCAATCACAGATAGTAGTGTATTTAAACATCAAATACTACATCATCTTTGAAGACCAAACTAAATTTAAGCACCTCAGATCTGCTCAGGATTACTCACAATAACTGTCATACAGCTGACATAGCATTTTATTCATGCATATGAACAAAAGTGGGAAGTTTCTTCTAAGTAACACAGCAGAAACTGCTCCTTATTCTGTGAAACGCCTAAAAAAATCTAGAGATCTAGACTAAAACCCACCATGAACTTACCCTGTAGTTCCACGAAGCCCTAACAAAAGTATAAATTGGTACTGCTACCAAAAGGAGCAGTCTTATTTGGTCCCTAATATAACTACTTATTCCCGTCCCTAGCTGGTTCCTTCCACGACACCAAATACATCCACACACAGTGGACCAGACTGAGAAAGTCAGTCACAAGCTTATTATTTTTTAACTTGGATCAGTTCTTTGATCAGATTTGCTGTGCAGTTATGTGAAGACTTGTGCTGGTAAAAGGGAAAAGGCAGCTTGGGAACACACTGCTAGGGAGGGCAGAATGCAGGATTAGCTTTCCTGAGAGCAGCAGCTTAGAAATGTTTGTGAAACTTCAGTGTCTGCTGCATAAAAAGAGCATCTGTAAATTCAATCCCTACCCCCTCTACGTATTTAGTCACTTGGGAAACAGCATCAGAAGAAATAAAGAATAATGCATGTTATAGCTATATCCGTGAGAGAAGCAGATACAGAGAGCTACAGGCTCACCAGTCTTACTGTACTACCATGCAAGACTTCAGAACAGATTTTGAGGGGAAAAATAATGAACTATGTGGGAGTAAGTGAAAAATGAGTAACTCTTGCCAGCAAAACCTGAAATCTCCATAAGGAAACTTTTCCTAAGGCAGCGGCTATACAATATATCTAAACAATCACAAAAATAGAAGTGCTGGTTATGGTGTCACTGGAGAACGTATTACTCATTAAAGAAAACTAGGATTTCTATAAGAACAGTAAATAGGGCAATGAACTAGGTAATGGAAAAAAACGAAGACGACCTGCATTTGAGAATACTCCAACAGAGAAGCTGAAGTAACACTTTGGAAAGAGGTTACCAGGGACAAATTTGGGAAAAAGTCTTACTCAGTATCTTTGAAAAGACCTTTGCACAAGAAGTAGGCCATATACTAATATGACTTCTTGCTGACAGACACCTAAAAAGTAAAAATCATTATTGAGAAGAATCACATCTCATATAAGAATTAAGCAATAAAAAGGGGATTAGATAAGTAATAAAAAAGTACATATTTTGGATGATTTTTTCAAAGTTAACTAGGTATCAGCTCCTACTGATGTACGAGTCCAACACCAGCATTTAGTTTGAGATCACGAGGAAGAACTTCTTCACTTTGAGGGTGATGGAGCACTGGAACAGGCTGCCCAGGGAAGCTGTGGATCCTCCTTCTCTGGAGATATTCAAGATCCACCTGGACAAGGTCCTGTGCAGCCTGCGCTAGGTGACCCTGCTTCGGCAGGAGGGTTGGACTAGATGGCCCACAGAGGTCCCTTCCACCCCCAAACATCCTGTGATTCTGTGATCAAGACACCTAAGTTTAGGCTCTCCTGTATAGTAAGCACCTAGGGTCTCACTATGTTAAGTGGAGACCATAATCAGAGCAGAGAGCTATGCAGCTCAACAGCTACTCTATGTCTGCTTCAGGATGCGAAGAGGATGTCTCTTGGTTTCATGGACTATATTATCAAAGAAGCACCTGCTGTCTTTTGAGATATTCTAGGATATCCAGGACATACGTATGGATTTGGCAGAGTCAAGACCCACATCCTTCTGGAGCAACAGCTGAAAGCCGGGTAGAAGACCCAAGGCCTACATCCCCACCTTCTATCTGGCTGAAACAGAAGTTTAGATACACAGCACATCTAAGTTTAGCTGCCTGAACATATGCTTAGTGTCCATGGCAAATTGAATCTCGCCCTTAAACCAGGGCTGTGACCCATAAGAATGTCTGCATTAATGAAAGTGTGCATCACCTGCAACAGCTGAGCAAGAGTCCAAGTGTTTTAGTCAGCAACAGACTGACCATCAGCCACCAATACAATGCAGCCATAAAAAAAGAGAAATGTAATCCTAGCACAAATATATGTCATAAAGTAAGTTTCAACTAATTACAGACAACTAACATCCAAGACACGTGAAACCATATCATACAGCAGTAATATCATAAACAGTAACAATCACACATAAAATGAAAAATCAATTCAAACAAGAGCAGATCTACACATATCCCCAATCCCTCACCAAGTCCTTCTAAAAGTGATAATGTTATCATGTCACTTGAATAAATTTAGACTAGAAAGGAGGAGAGTGTTTATACCCACAGAGATATTAAAGTTGTAATGGCCTGCGCCATACAGACTAGACCACATGATTGATAATCTTTTCAGATCTTGTACTATAAGCTATGTAATTACTCTACTGTGTAAATTTAAGTCAGTAGGAATACTGCAGTGACTAAAGTAAAAGTTTCTGCATGACAGATGTTTGGTACTGTGCACCTCAAAGGTATCCAAACCTTGCAGTGAGCACAGAAAACAATCTTTTCCTAATTCCTTTAAAAGTATGTCAGCTCCTTTGTTCACTTAGGTACAAACACTGTTCCAGATCACTGAAATCAGCCTCCACAGCAGCAATGCATGAAGAAAGCCTCTCTAAATGCAACACAGACATCATGTGAGAGAATATGTATGTATTTTTTTTTTTTAATTATTTTCTTCTTACTCTTTTTTACCTACCCTCTATCAGGACATTAAATAACTTGATGGTGTTGAAGCAAAACCTCAAATGCTAGAAGACACTGGAATTAAGGTTGTGCACACAATCTTAATTCAGCTCCCCCACGCACATACATTATGAGGCTCCATGGTCAACCACTATTCTTTCCTTAACAATTACACTCTTAGAGTGATGCAAAGGGATATCTACAAAATTATTTTGCGTGAAAAAAGGTCACACAACTGAAAAATTAATCTGATTTATGAAAACAGCATTTTATGTCCAGCCCTTGGCCATGAGAGTTATGTCAACAGCCACAAAAACATTTTATATGCAATGGCTATAAATTGCTTGTATTTCAAGCACTCAAACTTCAGCCACATACTAAACTTTCAAAGTATGAAGTTTACACAATTGCCAAAGTAGTAACAGAGGTGAAACCTCCAAATTTTTCATGAAAATGTACATATTTTTACAATTACATACCCATAGATTGGCTAGCAGTTGTGAATTCACCCTGTATACCATTTTCGTCCAGAGTCCTATGGTCTAGTTTATGGCATGCTGATTCCACAGTGTTAGGTTCTTCCACATCACTGTCTATTTGATTTAGTTTTCTGAAAGCACTTCTTCCCCTACAAGGGCTTCTTCTGCAGCATGAAGACTCACTGTCCTCTGTTTCAGTGTTTGGGTCAATTAAAGCTGTATTATACTTTTTGGTCAACATCTTCTTTGCTGTGGACTTGGAAGGCGAGTTTTGTGCATCTAACTCATTTGGCAAAGGAGATGGTGTGTTGCTCTCTCCATCTGAAGAGGAAGATTTTATCTGTGTTGTAGCATTTTCATGATAGTGGGGATTTGGTTCATATTTGGGTTTTTCTAAACCAGGAAAACAGATGACAGCCAAAAACCAGTGGGCACTGCAGAGGAAAAAAACACATTAAAAACTAGAAATTACATTAATGCTCATGGTTAAAACTGAAGTTGGTGAACAGCAAACAAAACACTGACAGCGTGTGTGCGCACACGCACACAAATCCAAATCCTGTCCCCCGTAGTTATCAAAGATAGACTGTTATTGCTCCTTACTCTTCTGCACAGGTTTTACTCAAGCCTTCTCAGTCTTCGCTAAAGCTAAGATCACTCCATGCAAGTAGTCACCAACAAATGCATTAATATGACACAGTTAGTTGAAAACAGGTGTCGTCTAAATAGTTATTTCAACTTGTTCATACTTTATACATTCTTTTCATTCTTTGAATTAAAGCTTATTTCTTTTTTAACATTTTCTTTATCACTGCCTGAGTTGGAGATTGTAGAGTTCATGTTTTACGGCTGTATAAAATCTTCTAATAGTTCAGCACTAGCAACACAAGTAGTCAGATCTAATGGTATAGCTGAATTGCCCATATTCTTCCACCTATGAAATCTTCCAATTATATATGACACTTCACATTTTGAAAGAAATCTTGTCAACAGTGAATTAAAAAAAGGGGAGAAAAGAGCATTTGTAATGTCATTACCACGACTCTGTTGTCCTCCTCACCCTTCACAGAACTTGTTTTCTAACCCTTTCAGGATCAAAAACAGTCATATTCCCCAACATAAGATAGGAGATAAGTTTTGCCCCAGTTTCCTCCTCATCTCCTTGCCTCTTTGGACTTCACTAACTTGCCACTTAACAGAAATGGAGCAGCAGCATATTCAGGGATTGAGGCATTTCAAGTAAGTACTGACTGACCTGATTTAGATATTTTTCCGAAGGTTCTCTGATTCCCTACAGCAAATAACAAAACAGAACCTAGCTATGTATTATGCAAGTGAAGCCATATCTCAATGTGTTTTAGAAAAAAGAAAAAGCGGCGGCTAAAAATGCAGGTCAAAATAACATTAAAAAATGAATTAGATTATCACGAAGCCTAAATTCCATCGAAACCTCAACACAAGTTAGAGTAAGTGGCCTTTGAGAGCAGCATGTGAAGTATGGAGGCGTTTTGTCTTGAATGATTCACCACACCTAGTACATAAATATATTAAGTATTGCCAAACCCTAGAATTTGTGTGTGCTCTATTAGTATAGGCTTTATTTACCAATTATGTAAACAGACTAGCAAATTAACCTGAATCTAAAAGGAAAATAGCTTGTAACTTATAAAAGAACAACCTATTTCCATTGCAGAGTTGAACAAAAAGGACTGTACTGCCAAAGGACACTGCTGTAGTCATGATTATAACAGCCATTTTGTTCTGAAGTTAATTCTCCCCTAGATTCATCTTGCCCATCTCCAGTTACTGCAGTTTGACAACTTGTTAGATGATGAACCCACATTTCCTAAACTAGTGGTTGTGGGAGAGTCTGGAAAGACTTTCTGGAAGTAGATACCGAAGTCCAGTAACTCCAAAGCAACCATTTCTAGAATGCACTCTCAAACCAGATGCCAGAATAAATAGCTGTGTCCTAAAACAACAAGAAAAGCAGCATTCTAGGCAGCACAGAAGCAGCATTATCAGAAGAAAACATTAGCAGCATTCTTACAACGTAAGAGAATCTTTCAAGTTTTCTCAAATTTTACAATAACTTCTTTCACATTTCACGTACTACCTAGTTCAAGACACAAAGAAGCAAAAGAAACTGAGACTGGTTCTCAACCAGACTAATTTCTCCTCAAATTAAGATTTAAGACCTTTATAAACAGTCATGAATGCAGATCTTTCACTGGAGCCAAAGAAATTCCTCCATACCTTTGATCCACTATTGTATCACATAGAGAAAATTCTGTTTACGAGGACTAATTACCAGCATTGAAACAGGTGGCAAATTCCCGAAAAATACCTGTAGTGCTGCAGTGCATTAAGTTGCAAATACTGGGAGAGTCTAGACAACACAACGCTCTATGCGAGTTCCATGATCATGATCTATGAAGACAAGGAATAAACTAGGGAAGAGCAGTGGGTGATGAGAGCCTTACTACACTATACTACGTTGCACATACAGATGTCTAGGCAAAAGCATATTGCAAAAATTCTGAAAATGAGGTTCTCCAAAAAACACACAGGCATTAACTGGCTCTCCCTCCTCATCACTGATCCTCTGTGCTCCTAGCATTTTCACTGATCCCTTGGAATTCTGAGGCAATGCCCCGATTTAAAAAAAAACCTAGATGGCTAAACACCAAGTAGTTGGAAGTTGTGTTCTGATGAACACATCACATCTAAACGTCTCCATTCTTGTCAACACAAAGCGTGACAGTCCTCATTTTGCAAGTGAGGAACAGGAGCATAGGGAAATCTGGGGAAATAATGTAACACGAAAGTTGTCACACAAGGGAGTTTCTGAAAAAGCTGCAAATTAGTACGGGTGTTAGGTCCCAGCCCACAGCCTTCATCATAAGACTGGCATATCCAAAAGACTCACTGCAGATTCAGAAACCAACTGACATACAAATCAACACCACAAACATACAAAAATATTGTATTTGCCACAAAAGCAAGGTTTCACAGCCCTATTAACAGACAAAGCCCAGAAGCTATGTATTTCATAACGCATCATATACACAGTTACAGAATGCTACCTGAGGCTGTAACTTACACAGACAGGATCTAAACTGTAATTGTAAATCAGATCAGAAATGCTTCAGGTTAGTATTTTGCCATTAACAAACAAAAATCAGCACTGATACTTTTTGCCTCTTTTGTCACCAGTATGTTTAGTTCTAAAAATAAAACTTCCTGGTTCTGTATCAGTCTTCAGTGCCCAGGCAGGCCCTCAGGAATCCCAGGCCCCAGAGGTAAGAGAAGAAGCCTACAGAGAGGATGACTTTCCCTTGGTCGAGGAGGACTGCGCGATGGATCGCTTAAGCGATCTGAATACCCACAAATCCATGGGCCCCGATGGAATGCACTCACGAGTACTGAGGGAGCTGGCGGATGTCCTTGCTGAGCCGCTCTCCATCATCTTTGAGAGGTCCTGGAGGACAGGAGAGGTGCCCGAGGACTGGAGAAAGGCCACTGTCATGCCAATCTTCAAAAAGGGCAAGAAGGAGGACCCAGGGAACTACAGGCCGGTCAGCCTCACTTCCATCCCGGGAAAGGTGATGGAGCAGCTTATCCTGGAGGTCATCATCAAGCAAGTGGAGGAAAAGAAGGTTATCAGGAGTAGTCAGCATGGATTCACCAAGGGGAAATCATGCTTGACCAATCTGATAGCTTTCTGCAATGGCATGACTGGCTGGGTAGATGAAGGGAGAGCAGTGGATGTTGTCTACCTTGACTTCAGCAAGGCTTTCGACACGGTCTCCCATAACAACCTCCTAGGGAAGCTCAGGAAGTATGGGCTGTATGAGTGGTCAGTGAGATGGACTGAGAACTGACTGAACGGCAGAACTCAGAGGGTTGTCATCAGCGGCGCTGAGTCTAGTTGGAGGCCAGTAACTAGCGGTGTCCCCCAAGGCTCAGAACTGGGCCCAGTCTTGTTTAACTTCTTCATCAACGACCTGGACGAAGAGTTAGAATGTACCCTCAGCAAGTTTGCTGATGACACCAAACTGGGAGGAGTGGTAGACACACCAGAAGTCTCTGCTGCCATTCAGCGTGACCTGGACAGGCTGGAAAGTTGGGCAGAGAGGAACCTGATGAGGTTCAACAAGGGCAAATGCAGGGTCCTGCACCTGGGGAGGAACAACCCCATGCATCAGTACAGGCCTGGGGTGGACCTGCTGGAGAGCAGCTCTGCGGAGAGGGACCTGGGTGTCCTGGTGGACGACAGGTTCACCATGAGCCAGCAGTGTGCCCTGGCTGCCACGAAAGCTAACGGTATCCTGGGGTGCATTAGAAGGAGTGTGGCCAGCAGATCGAGGGAGGTTCTCCTCCCCCTCTACACTGCCCTAGTGAGGCCCCATTTGGAGTACTCTGTCCAGTTCTGGGCTCCCCAGTTCAAGAAAAATGAGGAGCTGCTGGAGAGTGTCCAATGGAGGGCTACGAGGATGATGAGGGGACTGGAGCATCTCTCCTATGAGGAGAGGCTGAGGGAGCTGGGCTTCTTTAGCCTGAAGAAGAGAAGGCTGAGAGGGGACCTTATAAATGCTTACAAATATCTCAAGGGTGGGTGTCAGGAGGATGGGGCCAGACCCTTTTCAGTGGTGCCCAGTGACAGGACAAGGGGCAACGGGCACAAACTGAAGCACAGGAAGTTCCGTCTGAACATGAGGAAGAACTTCTTCCCTCTGAGGGTGACGGAGCACTGGAACAGGCTGACCAGGGAGGTTGTGGAGTCTCCTTCTCTGGAGATATTCAAGACCCACCTGGACAAAGTCCTGTGCAGCCTACTGTAGGTGACCCTGCTTCGGCAGGGGGGTTGGACTAGATGACCCACAGAGGTCCCTTCCAACCCCTACCATTCTGTGATTCTGTGAAGTTAAGAAGCACTAGAAGCGGTACTGTAGTGAAGTTCATGAAAACAATACAGGATTTACATGTCAATTCAACATAAAGACAACAGCTACTTCTCAGAGTAAGAGAGATAACTTGATCAACAAAACCCCAAAATGTTTTTTGACTGAAAAAACTAATTGACTCCAGTTCTCTGCTCTTGACTCATTTTGAAACATAAGAATATATGGAAAAGAGCAGTATATATATGTTGTGAAATGCAGAAATGTGTTTGTGACAACCTGCTCTGATCTTAAGGAAAGCAAGCATCACTGAAAGTCCTTAACAACCAACAGAATGCTAACACAGTCTGCTTCCTCACCCAAGCAAAATATCAGGACAAAAGGATATAATTAAAAAGAAAAAAGCTCCTAATACAGGGCAGTAGAGATTTTCAATCGCATGTTTTTCCTGCAGTGGTTTGTTGTAACTAAAGGATGATCTCATCTATATCAACGAGATCTCATTAGAAAAAGTAAGGACTCAAAAAAGTAAATTCAAAAGTTATCAGTGACAACAGATTAGAAGAACAAAGTCCAGAGAATCAGGTAAAACCTCAAAAAAATACGCAGAAAAATTAATTTTTGCTCAGTCTTTATGTTATTTGGTAGTTCTTATATTACAACAATGCACTTAAAAACAAAATAATAATGTGAGGCCTGGAAAAAGCTGTTTATTCTCTTAATTTTTAACTTCAATTCACACTGCAATATAACTTTCAATTTTAGCTTAAGCGTTTACCAAGTGTGATAAAAAGGTATGTTTACTTACGCTTCATTAAGGGGAACAAAAATGAAATCTTTCTCAAAAATGTCAACATGCCTTGTCCATGTTTTTACTCGCCCATGTCGTTTTTGTTGTATTCTGCAAGAAGAAACCAACACATGATTTGCAGGGTGGCTTATTTTAATTGAAAAATTACTTTTCCAGATATTTTCACCTTAACAACTTCTTAAGATTTTAAAGGCATATTCTATGTTTGTTACAGGTCTGGATGCTTCCTAGAGTTCTGCTGATATCATCATATTGTTTGTAAGGATTTTATCTCTGTAAAGCATCTACCCTTGTAGTCTTCACTGCGTTTAGCTCTTGGTTAAACTGACTTATCAACAGACTTACGAAAGGTTTGAAGTTTCGTGAGTATTTCTTCTCTCTCTTTGATTAAGGCGTTTATAGAAAAATGAACTGAACACATGTATTCTATCAGCATCTTCTTTTTTCAGTTTTTCAAGTACCAAATACCTAATTAGTTAAAAAAAAGTGAAAAATTCATGGAGGCGTTAACTCAAAGTATTCATCATCAGAGTAAAAAGGATTGCCAACAGTGCTCCCTCCCCACCGAATTGTTGCAGCCTCTCACAAAACAGCTGTAAGAATATTAGAGCTAACTAACCACACAAACTAATGAATCCAAAATCTGTGTCAATATTTCAAGGTATTAAGTGCTCTGCTCAATCAACAAGTTGGTCTGCTGCTGTTATATTTATTTATATGTCACAGCAGGAAAACAAATTTTCAAGGAGTTTGTCACATAACTCCCTATCTAGGAAGGACCCATATTTTGTCACTAAGCCACTAAATCTCCAAACACTCCCAGAGTGATGCACTATTTTTCTTTTACCTCTACAATATTTTAATAGACTCAAAATTATACACACACCCCTTATGTGTACCATAAACACAGCAGCATGTAACAATTGAATACACTTCTACCGTCTGTACTATCAATGACACCAAAAGATGAATTTATGTATTATGTTAATCAAAACAAATGAAATTCCAGAGAACATAAATACTCTGGAAAAAACAACTGGACTTGAAAATGCTTTTTTTTTTTTTGTCCTTGCACTTTAAATTCCTCTTCAGATGCAGAGAAATTCTGAAGAACCTATTTTCCAAGTAAGAACAATGTCACAGTCAAGCAGGATAGGAGAGGAACCAGAACTTCTTGCACAGATACAAAACAACCTTTAAGATTACAGCTATACATAGTTGGAGTCCAAGTGTTACCAACTGACCTGTGAATCTTTAATGTCATAACTTTTCAAGTTTCAAAGTAAAAGACAACTAAAAACTGATGTGAAATAAAACTTACTTTAAATAAAAATCAATAATAACATCATTTAAAAATTCTCCTTCATTTAGACAATGGAGGTCTTCGTTGGTCACAGAAATACCACCTTTAGCTGGAGGAGGTGGATAAACTATCAACCTGAAAAGAAAAGATACATTCAATAATAAATATGAAATGCCAAAAAACCTGAGAGAATTGTTACAGGGCAAAGATAAATATCTTACTTTTCTATAGGACCAATAAATACTGTATGTGGTTCTCCAATTTCTTCATCATCATCAAAATACGGTAACTGTTTATTTCGCTGCTGCATTTTAGACTCAGAAGAAACCTTAAAAGAATAAAGTCCATATTAATTTGCACACTGTACTCAAATTTACCAAAAACGGTAATAAAGCTCTGTGAAGTCCAGCAGTGTAATATCCATTGCTTTTGAGCAGGACTTCAAATTTGGGTTTTTTCCGTTCCTAGTTCATTTATTACACTGTATTTCCTGTAGAGCTACAAAACTTTCAAACTCTTCACAAGGTAGTTTTATTTAAAGAAAGCACTAATTATACTTAACTATAACACTGCAACTTAATTTCTTGTCTGAAATATTGTGATTTTACCGGTAGATGATTTTGGAAACAATTATGTTGTCTAATTACAGTACACATTTCTTGTCCCTTAGTAATTTTTAAATGACAACATTACTTGTGGACCAATGTACAACTTTACAATCAAACTAAACACACTAAAAAGTATTGTGAATGCACGACTATCTCCCACCATGAACCAGTCTGGGAATCCTCATATAAAAGCCAGCAGAAGTTGTTGGGATTTTTTTTTGCTCCAGTGACTAGCACACTATCTTTAAAATAATATAATGACTTTGTTCTAAAACAAAAACATAATTACATTTTTTATTTTGTTTTCTCTGTGAGATGGGCTTCCTTTGGAACTGTCTTCCAAGCACTTAGTAAATGCCACAAGCCTGCCATTGGCTTCTTCAAAGGAAATTTTCACAAAGAAGTCAGAAATATTATTTCTAACACCAATATCAGTAATTATTTTTTCAAATATTGAGTTTGCATGAGGATCAAGACCAGTTTCAAAAATCAAAATGATGTACTGTTCTTCTTGACCTACAAAAAAGCAGCGAGAAAATTATTCATATAGAAACAAAATAAAACATGTTGCACTTATAAAGAGATTTCAAAAATCGTAGGCCAGCACGTGCACACACTGCTGACAATACCTACAAGCAGTAACACACATGTATGCAGACTGAAGGATTAACTACTCAACCCTTTTACCTACATTTGCAAAAAGACTGCATCCAACTTCTGCCTTTATCTAGAAATGTCATTACACCTGATAACTTTTTAAGACACTGAATGCAAAGCCAGAACATGTTTTCAAATACAGCTTCTCTGTTTACTGACAGTAAGGCTCTGTAATCAATACTTTCTCTTTTTCTTCTTATAGTTCCTATCCTATTGTTTCAACACAATTCCAGAAATTATGTATTCAGCATAATTTCCTCTCTATACAGGGAAACACCTTGCCCTAATTTCTCCCAGGTCAACAGCTCTCTCAAAAATCAACCAAGATGCATTCATCTGTGGAAATTTATTAGAAAAGGAGAACTGTATTAAGAATGTAGATGGGTTTTTGTGGTTTTAATGTTTATTATAAAAATGGCTTTCATCTACTTAACCCCTTCAACGTCTACACGGTATTCTGTTTTAAAATATTTCAGTCTGGCTCTTCCCTACTTTCAAAAAGATGTGATTGTAAAAGGGGAAGGGGAAAAAAGAAAAAAAAGAAGAGAGAAAGAACTAAGACAACATACACTAAATTAAACAAGAAACAGTAGATGAGACCCCATGATTCATGGTCTGTCCTGATCCCAGAAGGCTGCACTATCAAACATTACTGCTTTTTGAAAATTTCACATATTAAAGTCACTACAGCATATAAGCCCAGAGGTCCCCAGCCTTTTAGCTAAAACAGTCTGTAAGAATCACTTTTACATGGAAATACAAGCACTGACATCTACGTGTTACCTCTTTCAGACAATAGAAATTCTCAGAAACAGTAACAGGTTGGAAAAAATACTACTTGGGGTAGTTAGCAAGTAGGATGCAAAACTTAAAACACTGCTTAGAAACTAAACTGAATAGAACGTTGGGGGGGGGGGGAAGTACATTTTGAGACGACTGTTTCCAGACTTAAATGGGAAAACAAGCATGACTTTTTTAAAAAAGTGGATATATGCTTATAAATATCTTAAGGGTGGGTGTCAGGAAGCTGGGGTCAAACTCTTTTCAGTGGTGCCCAGCGACAGGACAAGGGGCAATGGGCACAAACTGAAGCACAGGAAGTTCCACTTGAACATGAGGAAGAACTTCTTCCCTCTGAGGGTGACGGAGCACTGGAACAGGCTGCCCTGGGAGGCTGTGGAGTCTCCTTCTCTGGAGATATTCAAGACCCGCCTGGACAAGGTCCTGTGCGCCTGTGCTAGGTGACCCTGCTTCGGCAGGGGGGTTGGACTAGATGACCCACAGAGGTCCCTTCCAACCCCTAACATGCTGTGATTCTGTGCACCAAGTTCTAACAAAACTATTCTTACTGATTCTAAGCACATGTTGTTAGGTACATAACTACAAAAACCTGTAATGGCAATTTCACAAAAGAAATAGTTATTTTTCTCTGATCAGATTTCTGTTACCATAGAAACAGAAATCTCTTAAGGATCTCCAATCCACTGGCAACCAGTTTTCATTTCTAAAAAGTATGCACCTGAACAAGGAAAGGAACTTACAATGTCACAGTAATCAAAATCTTCATCTCCTTACACAGGTAAAGGGATCTCACTACCTAGAAGAGCAAAGCCCTGCTTTCGGGTCCCGTAACATAAACAAACAAAAAACCTCTCTGCCTCTGGTGAACATTCTGAGAACAGAATACTGTCAGGCATTCTCTCATGCTTACTCTTGCTAGCCCTAATAAATCTTGTATTTCTTTTGGTACAGTGGCTTAGCTTCAACGAGTCAGCTTACACCTTTACCAAAAGTTGGAGAATATGAGTGGATCAATCAGCTATTGTATAAATACCAGCCGCTCACGTCATCTGAAAAATCAAAAAGCAGTTAAGTTGCACTAAGAGGAATTATTTAGGCAGTCAGAGGCAGGAACAGGCTTCAGGCTGCAAATCCCAGTTTTAGGCAGCTGGCTAACTCAGAACTGCAGGGACCTGTTTTTCTGTAAGAGAAGAGTTTCAGACACATGCATGCCCATTTCCTTTTGGTTATTCTTAACTCCGCATGCTAACTGTCATGAAAACTAATTCTTCAGCCACATATTTCCCAGTTCACTGAATTTAGGTGTCTAACTGGGGTTTGGGTGTTTCTATTTTGGGAATTGGGCATCTACACACAATTGCTTACACAGCTATGGATTCAGGCTTAAAGAAAATTCATTGCTCACAAAGCAAATAGCAACTGTGTTATCACAAAGTACTCCTAAGTATCAAGTATAATAAAGCACCTGGGTCTAAAACTGGTTGAGTGCCACAGCCTCAGAGGGAAAAGCTGGGGCGGACGGAGGCCGAGAGACATGCTACGGGAAGGATTTCTTTCCCAGACCACTCAGTTCAAACTGCATCAACTTTTTTCACTTGTGAACACCTGTGTTCACCTGGGATCTAACGCTCTCTCCCAGGATTGTCTCTAGCTCGCCCACATGCTCTCCAATTACTCTCGTAATTACAATACTCCTTACAGTTCATCCTTTTCATAGGAGGTGGATGAGGCTATTGTAGCAGTATTACGTGCTGGAAGCACATAATTCTGAGGTTGTTGCGAGCATTCTTCCTCCACTGGAACGCATCATGTATTTATGAAGCTGAGTACAAGTACAAATAACCACAAAATTTAACCTAAAGAAAAACCTATTTAAGAGGAAGAGGAGTCTATGCTAATTTATAAAATAGTGTGCATATTAAGTTGCTAGACCCTTGAGGAAAACTATGTTGAAATGAAACTTAAAATTACGATGCATAAAGACAATCCACTTATTTTCCAAGCAGATATCTGTCTGCAACACAACATCACTACAAGCATAGGGGGGAAAAACCCAGGCCAACCCACACAAGTTTCTACTGAAACTAAGGCCTGTAAGCAGAACAGCACAGACAGCAGAAGTTAGTATACCAAAAGCTGCCATATAAATGTAAAGGGCTTATACAAAACCTAAACAAACCAGCCTGCTTTCCTTCAGTACAAATGTCAGTGAAAAAAGTTATACTAAACTGACTACATGTTGTAACCAGCATGTGTCTGCACAACCAGAAGACTACACTTTTGCCAAGCTGTTCTGAACTGAACACCTCATCAGCGTCTGGAAAACACTACACCTCCCTCAGCCAACCATGCCAGCTTTGTTGTTTAGTGGAGTATCCAAAACAACGCACAATTTAAAATGAAAAAGTAGAATAAAATTGTTTTACTTACTGTCTCCTTTACATTCGTACCAGACATTATCTTTACTCATTTTCAGTTGGTCTCTCAGGCTACTACAGGTTGCAGGTACTGTTTGTAGGAAAACTACTGGTAATTTGCGGACACTGCACCATTCACATTTGGTAAGTTCTGAAGTTTTCAGGTTAATCTCTCGGATATCGCTTTCTGATTCTAGACGAAAATAAGGACATTATATTCAATTATAGTAGAAATACTTAAGTTTCCTTTATACTTTCCCCCTTGATTTTAACAAGAAATAAGCATGTGCTCATTTCATTTTAATTAAAATTGATGATGTCTGTAAGTATCTTTAAAGATGAACTGAACTCCTCTGTCACCTTTTAGGTAAATTATCAGAAACAAACTGTTTTCTTCTCACTAATCTAGTTTTTATTCTACAGAGAAAACAGCATTTCCAGTCATGATTTCAACTTGCAACTACTGCTATGACACATTTTACAACAGGTTTACAAAACTTTCATTGTAGATTTATCTTTGACCAAGTTCCCTTATGAAAAATAACTGTACAATGAGAAGGAGAATAAACACATGCAGAGAAACAGTCTCATTGCCTAAGGAAAATAAGGTACTGCTCTTAATTTACTACCAAAGAGAAATGTCAGCAACATGGTATATTTTTAACACTACATCTGATGCTGCTGGTGCCAATGTTGAGTATTTTACGGGTTTTATTGAGTTATAAAAATGGAAGGAAAAATGTCTGAAGTCAAAGTTCTTTGAATTTGGTGAAAAGATCTGAAAGTTCAATGCCAGTAATTATTTCTAGATCAGAAAAAATGGTTAATGGTAGTCACTTAAAGCTTTAGTTAGTGGCAGCTTCCACCATTCCACCACATGCTTGATGGCAGCCTCCACCAGAAAAAATTATATACTCCTACACAGGGGACAAAACACAGACAGGATAGCAGGAGAAATGGAGCCAGCATAATTCTTCTAATAAACAAAAGTCAGTGCACAAAGTCCATCTCCTCATCCTTTCCCTGTAAAAGGGAGGAGACGCTGCAAAGACTAAGGCCTTTCTTTAGTTAAATTTTAGTATTTCATGAACAGATGGTGAGTAAAAATAAGTAAATGGTTACCAGATAAAAAGTTTAATTTGCATCACCCTGAACATAACTGCACACAGCCATATGATGAAAAAAAAAGGACATAAAAGACATACCATTACTATCTATCTTACTAGTGTTAGTTATTACAAGTTATTATTATTAGTGGAGACAGTGCCTTTTTCTTTTTGCAACCTCCCCCCCCTTCGAACTGTTTCTCCTGTCCCTCTCTTGGCATTTAGTAGCCAATGTCCAGCAGCAGCCCTCTACATCGTCCCTTCTTGTTGGCAACTTAATTCACATGCTGGTGCCTGCCAGAAAGGAGTCTGCTGCTCATAACGACAGGGCAAATAGCTACCCAAAGTGAAGCATCCACTGGCTGCAGACTGGAAGTGGTGGCCACCACAGCTTCTGTGAGCAAAGGAGCTCTCCTTTCCTTATGAACCATCAGCTGGGGAAGAAGCAGCCCAGCTCCAAGTCCAGGCTGCAGCAACACCATGTGTCCTTCAAGCCAACTGGGCAGCATTTACTGCTCAGAACAGCACTTTGCCATCTCATCAGGAAAAGAGCAGCAGAAATACGCTACATGATCTAACTAGTCCATTTCCTCGCACCGATTCTCCTTTATCTCCCTAGGGACTTACACAGGAGAAAATTAAGCCAGTAACTAAATTTAGGTTTACAGATGACTCTAGAGTCTTCTCTCCTTTGTGTTTAAAACAAACAACAAAACAGCTTTCCAAGGCTAGGCGGTAATACTGCAGTCTCTACAGTAATACTTCAGTTCTCTCCTTCCTCAGCGTACACACTTTCCTTAATTAATTTCATTTAATTTCCCGCTTTCAGAGGCAGATCACAGCAACAACAGCCCCAACTTAAAAACGGATTCAGCCCATTTAGCTGAGGCATACAGGTCCTTCTAACGGTGTCTACATAGAAGGTCCTTGCCAAAACGTGACCTAGTTGGTCTTTGGAGAAAACTCTGAAACAGTGTAACCGTGTTTGCACTGAGATGAAGCATACTGAATTTCGTGTGAGAGGATAAAAATTTATATCTTATTCATCCTTTGCATTAAGACAGAGTTCTTGTAATACTATAAACGCCTTAACCTGTGAACAATATTTCCGGTAACACTGACATAAGACAGACAATACGACCTATCCATTAAAGGCAACATGAATAGTTTTTTATGCATTAGAAGCAGAAAGCTGTTTCCTTGAGACACCAGGTGGCACTTGCAAAAAACTGACAAGGCATGTGGAAAGAATTTTGAGAACATGACATATATTATACATGCAAAACCAAGCTCAAGGCAGGACAGTACTGCTGTTTCTACAGCTGTTGAAAGCATTCGCCTCTCCCTGAAAAAGCATAACCACTGTAATCAATCTAAAGAAAAAAAAAAATTAGGTGTCATTTTTATTTCAAGACCCTTACTTGTACTAAAACAAATCATGTTGACTATGAAGCTAATAGAAATGGAGCTAGCTAGGAATATACCCATCTTCCTTGAGATTCAACACTCAAAAACATTAAAAGGAAGAGTGCTAAACGTTCCAATAAACACAGCACGCAAGGAGTCACCATTTTTATGCTATTGAGGGATCAAGTCCCACGCAAATAATTTCACCATGCAGCTGTTTTGGCTAAAAAATGCTAGACCTTTTCCACAAATTTTACTAATCACAGAATCATAGAATGGTTTGGGTTGGAAGGGACCTTTGAAGATCATCTAGTCCAATCCCTAAGCTTTTTAGTGGTTTTCTTTTTTTCACTATAGCATCCACCTCAACCATAAACAGAAGACAGATGCTCTAGTAGCATCTACCATATACAGAAGGTGGATGCTATAGTAAGCTAAGAGTTTTTTAAAATTCATTTAATGCATGAAAACTGGTAGTTTCTATGCATTTAAATTTTAGACACAAGAGGAATTTAAATACTTGACTGAGCAAAGGCTAAGCTTATCTTTACAGGTTGTGAGACACCTTTTTTGCATGTAATAATGACAAAATACAATAGAAGTCTTTTACAAATAAAAAAGGGCAAAATTTGATAGGACTGCATCTTCACAGAAACTTAAGACTACAAAAGGAGGCAAAGCTTCTTTTCAGGCCCAAAGCAAAACCCTACAAAAGAAAACAAAGGAAACAGAGCAATAGTTGTAAGCTCACTATCTCCTAAACTATGCCACTGTATTTCTTTCAGTAACATGAAATATACAATCTACAGCCTAGAGAAAAAAAATTTTAAAGAAAGATACAGACAGGAAAGGTCTGACACCTTTGCGGTTTTTACTCTCTACTTCTGCATCTGAAATAAAAAAACTAATAAAGTGTTAAAGAGGTAAAATATTTTACAGGAGGTTACTCTTGCCTGTTGTTTTTATTAATAATTTTTCAAGACAGCTTTTGCCAATCATCACTAGAATATCTACAGCCCTTCAACAAGTATGAAAGGGAAGAACTACAGACCCAGCTGTACGCACACCAAAAACTGTTAATTATTGCTATCTGTGACTTTTCTTTCATCAGTGAAAGGCAGAGATAATGCAAAATCATTCTGGTTTTTATTCACCAGGCAGTTCAGGTCAAATTTATACTCTTTTTATTTTTTTTTCCTCTTATCTGACTACAGGTACCCAGTATAATTTATTACATACATAACAAAACCAGAATTGACATTTCATTATGACTCACCAGTTAATTCCTTTGACAAAGTTACTTCATTCAAACTATATATATAGTGTATTAACATAAAATGAAAGATATACTCACCTTCTTGACTTTCTAGGCGTATTTTTATATAATCCAAGCAGAACTGTGGAAGACAACACAATAACAAGATTTCACTACTTCTCCAAACCAAAATTGACTTAATGCCTTCTAACTGTTAGTAAACACACTTCAATTGACTAAGTACTTCAGTAATGAGAATTTTAAAATAAAAATGTAAAATGTAATTTTTGTTTTACAAACAAATTGTACATTGTAGCACAACTTAAGGAAGCAAGTATATTCCTTACTATTCAGTGTCTCAGTCAAACTGACTGTTGAAACTTAAGATCTCTCCTTAGTACTCTGTTCTCAAAAAAGGTTTAAAAGACTTTGAAAAATATCACAAATTATAGGGAAGGAAAACAAAAAATCTTCAAAAGAGAATGTCATCTATCAGTATCAGTATTCAAGCAAATCAAACAGTAGGGTTTTGCAGAGGTGTGGAAAGAACAAGTAACACCTCTCTGCTGTTTATGTAGTTACCTCAGCAAGAAGTAGTATGTATTTTTATCTGGTTTACTGCATACAACTAACATTCCATGTCTCCTTGAAAGTCTCCATGTAGCTTACAAGGTTAATAAAAAAACTATGGTTCTATAGAAACAAAATTATTCACCTGCAGACACATTTCTTCCTCCCACCTATCAATATCTGGTTTTTGGTAATTGTTGCCTCAACTTTCTTAACAAATGCATGCTAATCCGTAAGCCCCCGCCAGCCAAGTAAGCAGGGTTTTCAAAGGCTTTGCATGCATGATGTTTCTATTAAACACCAGAACTAGACCGTATGCGTTAGTACATAATAGTACCTTGGGATTCTTTGGGAATCAGCCTCTGAAATTAGAGACAAACTTAATGTTCCACGTGCAAAGGCAAAACGTTATGTTGTTCAAGTATGAAAATAACAACGCCCATCAAAAATTGAAAGGACATTTGTCAAGTCAAATAGCAAGTTTACTTACAATCACAGGTTCCACTACCATTCTTCGTAGTGTTCCTATTCGTATACTTCGACAGTTCAGAATGACACTTTCACAGGAATTTTGATAATTTAGCGGTACAGCCTCAGCTACAATCTCTTGAGAAATAACTTTACGACGTTTTATTGGAGTGTTAGACACAATGTTCCCGAACTGAAAAGTAATTTTCAAGGTTTCAGAATGTCTCACTGAGACTTATTGCTAAAGCAAGCTTGTTAAAAACTAGTGACTGAATTTTCAGCTACTTTTCTGTTGGTCAACAGGATTACTTACTACAGCATCCACTTCAACCATATACAGAAGGTAGAAAATTCCTAAAGGACTTTTTGGAACACCTGAAGATGATAATATTGCTAGATTCAAGAAAAAAATATAAAGCTGACACTTGTAGACATCCTGTTAGCATTTCCAATTCATAAAAAATATTTCTAAAATTGCCCAAACGAATTTAGTTTTCGTCATTTTGAAACACTGTGCAGCCCAGCAAACCAAAGTTATTTTTAATGTATTTTATTTTTTCATTTATATAAAACCACTAATGCTGTAAAAACACGACAATGTTGGTGGGTTTATTTTTCCTTTCAAATTCTTATTAGTCCAAGCCTTCAGTGACTGAAAACACTGAGTTATTACAGTGCATCACCACATCAGCAGGAGTAGAATCTTGAAGAAATATAAACAAATAAGCCCAATCAAAATTCCTTAAAGCAACTCTACAGAACTATTAAGATGTTTTTAGAACAGATTTCACAATCAGAAGACTAAACACTGAGAGCAGACCATGCGGAGTTTGACTCCAGTTCAAGAAAGTCTCTAGATGCTGACTGAAGCTGTAATCTCAATAAGTCTCCTGTTTACCAACAGAACCATCTTACAAATACCTACTGAAATGAATTAATCAGATTAACGTATTTATTTGTTGTATTGCTTATATTGCTCTACTTTGTCGAAGGATTTTCTGTACACTAGTCTTTTCTTTGGTATTTATATCATGCTGTCCATTAATAAACATTCTTTTGGGTTACAAAATACAGTTATAAGGGATTCAATATTTCTATTAAGACTACATCTCACCAATTACTTCAAAGTCCGTAATCACTAGCCTATCTTGGCCATAATTCAAAATATACTTTTGGATGCTTCATTTAAACACAGTGGAGAAAGCAGAGATTCCAAATTCCTGTAATTGAAATATTTTCCTAGGACTCCTTCTGAAGATAGCTTTTCATTTTTGTCTGCTGGACTAGCTAAATATTATTAAAAGCTCAAAACTCAAATCACAGACAAACAGTAGGACAGTAAGCATTAAAGTGGTGCTATATTCAAGCAGTCTCTTCAGTAAAGAATTAATGAATAGTTTGAGAGAAAAACAAATGAAGAAAGCTTCTCAAAGCTTCTATCGTATCTGACAAAAACACTGCAATACCTACATTCTTGGTAGTTTCCTTGAATTGATGCAAAGTTTGTGTTAAATTTCACCAAAAAAATTTGCTTCCCTCTTTTTCAAAAGCAAGCTCTTTCCTACTTTTGTCTAAAATTTGCAGTTAGTTTCCAATGTTACCGGTTCTTAAAGACTAGTGAACAGGAACATATGGATGTACAAAGGAAAACATTTGGAGGAGTTTCAGAAGTCTCAGACAGCAGTTACCTTCACAATACAACACTTTCAATTAATCCAGTGTACAACACCAGAGTAACTGAAATTCAAAACTATCTATCATGCAAGCTTTTGGCCCCACAGCTTTATTCTAGGCTAGAGGTTACAGCTTTATATTGATTTAGGTGACTAATTATACACCACATTATAAATATACCTAATCTCATAAATTACAGCACTAGAATGTTAGCTTCTGAATCTCAACATAGCATGAAGGTTTTGGCACAATCACTTTCGCGCTCTAACCCAGAAAACACAAAGGATTTGAGACTGCAGGTGGAAATCTGATCAGGTACTCTTGTTGAGCCAAACTCACAATAGTGAAACTGGACAAGTGACCCAAGAATGGTTTTAATCGGCACTATTAATTGAACACCAGTTGCCACAGGGAATTTATTCTTCTTATGGCTCACTATTGCAGTGGTTAAGTTTTTAACATACCATGAAAGCTGTCCCCTTTGACAACACTTGAGGAGTCTGCTCACGGTGCATTTTTTGTCTTTGTTTATCCAATTCTTGCAGTGGTACTCAACTCAAAAAAAGAAAAGCCCCACCATGAAATCCTTAAAGTAAGTGCTATTAATTGGAACAGTTGTCAAAGTATTTTAATTTTAAATGGCCACTACTGTTCCCAGTGTCTCTTTAGATATTAAACTTTGCTGTCCAAAGTCATACCAGGCAACAGCTGGTACTGATATTCTTCTGCAAACTAAGCAGGCCCTTGAGTTTCACAGATACCCTGCCCAGTCTCAAAAGAGCAGACATTCAACATAGCAGCATCTATGTTAAAAGCATAATTCAAATAATTATGAATGCTTCTAAAAAAATAATGAACACATTTTCTTGTTTCCAATATTATGTAAGCAGAGATACTACTCAAGAGCTGCTAAATAAGAAAAACAAATATAATCAACTTCTGACAACACAAGACAAGCCTTTACATTTTCCATTTATGATTTGATTTTTCTTTTCTTTAAACAAAGCATTAAATAGTACCTGATCTTTCATTCTTGCTTTTCTTGGTAGTGTGACTGCAATTTCTGTATCTGTTGTTATACTACCTATTCTCTGTTCTATTCCACAACTGTTTTCCTTTAATGCTGCTTCCACCTTTCCTGTAGAAGGAGCTGGGGAGGAGCGGGCTGAATCTGCAGGACGAGGTGAAATGCTTTCCATTCTCCTAGTGCTGCCACTATCCTCCTCCTCATCATCATCACTAGACAAAACAACTAAACAGAAAATATTAAATTCTCAACCACTACATTTTTATGTAACATAAATTTATTTTCAAGCAATGGCTTAAAAGTAATTTATGTAATTGTCCTGCAGTGCCAAAAAAAGTCCACATTTACCATTATATTACACTTTTATTAATGTTTATCTGGAATCTGCTAGCAGGCGCTCTCCCCCTCATGTTTATTACTTGTAACTAACTATACAAGAAATGTGTATCACTAATCCGCCTCTAGACACAGAAGTGAAGCGATACATTCCTTCAATCAAGAACTGACAGTGAATAAAATGGCTTAAGAAAAACTGACAAGAGGAATTACAACTTACATTGTTCAAATCAGTAAGACAACATGGTCTAGTAAACTAAGCATGGAACTAGAAACATGATTTCAAAAATTCCAGTTCTTTCCTGCTTAATTAATTTGCGTTTATGCAGAGAAAGCATGAAAAATAACATTTTACAAATTATGAAATTTAAATAAACAGGAAATCCTGGATAGTGTTCAGATGTGTAGCTCAAAAGGAAAGAGGAAAAAAAAACCCATAAAAATCAATGACTGTCTTTCCATTTGGGAGAATGAATGATGGAATTCTGCTAAGAATACTTTTGTAAAAATTGTAAAGTGTCTTTTTAAAAAAAAAAACACAACGTAACATCAAATAACTTTTTTTTTCCCCTATGTTCACCTTTCTCAGAGAATACCTCAGTATATGAAAAGGAAATTGTAAAAAGGTCCGTTCCTCTTCCCCAAGAATATACCCACAAAAAACTTCCATGCAAAATCAGTAATGTAAGCCTGTAAGGACAGTTCCTTCATCACAATATTTTGGCTTTCCAGTTTATGGCCATATTCATTAAAAAGTACTTACTTGGATCGTTTAGTTCAGATGGTCTTGTACTCCTCTGTCTTAAGTTTCCTGTAATTTTAGGACTTTTTGCCCCAGTTATAAAACCAACTTTTCCATTCTGTCGCAACATAGAATGTCCTACAACTTCATTACTCAGTAGAATATCCGTTGGACCTTTCCCAACAGCAGAACTATAAAACTTCTTTGTGTTGAACCCTGTACCTGAAGATTTTTGCCCTGTTGAATTCTGATGTATTGAAGAACGCGATAAAGGTCCCACAGATTCACTTAACGCCACAGTTTGTCTGGAGACTCTTTGCAAATCCTTTAGAGAAGCACTTTCACAATGTCGGCATTTGGTCTGATTTTCATTTGCCCGCCCACAATTTGGGCAATCAGCAGAATAATCAATTTGTTCCAAAAGCTAGAGGGGACACACACACAAAAAATCAGTAACTGTGTAAGTACAAAGAAACTATTTCCAAATCTTGCACTTTATTCCTGTTCAGAATGAAGATTGACAACACTATATTAGCTATTACAGTAAGCACAGAAAGCAAACATTAAAATACATTTTTATTATTTTCATTTAAGAGAATTAAAAATATTCTAAGAGGAATAAATGTGGCAATTTTTAAAAAATTATTGATGTTGGACAATTCAGATTTTCCTTCTTGCCTTTTTTCTTTCAATACGTAAAAGTCTGTACCATTCAGATACATATATCCACCATCAAGAACGTCCAGTTACATAATTTCTATAAAAATAGTTTAATTGGATGAAAATAAAGTAACATAAGGATCCAATGCTGAAGTGGAGTAGAAGCAACCTCCTAGGTCATGAAGTTCATCTGTCCTCCTAAGACATCTTCTAACATCAGTCTGGAAAGGCATACAGAAAAGTCACCTCTCAAAACAGCGCTTGCAGAAAAGAAGTTCTCCAAACTTTAAAGAGGAAAGCAGGGACTACAAGGGAAAACATATCCTATCACTGCAAAGACATATACATTCTGTTTCTCTCACATGTATTACGTCCCACTTAATTACGTATAACAAGTGCAGAACTTGGGCTTCTAAGTCTAAGGGATTCAATAGTAACACTTAAGCTACTGCATGTGTACGGAGTTGAATATGGGACACCTCTAGAACTGAAACTTAATGTACATCATTGTCTCCTGGAGCACTGAGCTCAAATGACATAACCACTTTAACTGTGAACCATTGAAGATAATACATACCTACATCCCAACAAAACCTTTTTGAACCTATTTTCAAAACATAACTACCACAGATTGCACCCCCCCACCCCCAGCCATGAACACCTTTCCAATAAAGAGGGAATCTTTCCAATAAAGAGGGAATCTCAAGCATGGGATCTTCAATCATATTTAAAAGCAAATATAAAGAAAGTCATATAAGTAGAATTTATTATTTTTACAAAACTTCTGCAATTTAACAAAGCTACACATACCATAGCGAAATGGACACAAAAACCCCTAGTGTATGAAATCTATCAGATCTTTAAAACCTGAGTGGTGGGATAAGATAGCAAGTGACATGAAAACCAGTGTTGTGCCTCAGTGCCCAGTTACAGGATGTAGTTTTTACAAAGACACTGCTCATCACATTGAAGAATTTCAATCGGACTTTAAAATATTCAATAGAAGCTACCAGTTGTACCTGAATGATCTTAAGTATAGAATAACTGCACCCCTCTACCTCAACCACACACTAAAAATTTAAAACCAACTTCCTTTCCATGGTTTGAGAGCCTGCAGTGTTTAGTTAAGGGAGCATACTCTTTTTTTAGACTCTATTTTCAGATAAATGACTACTTAAGTAGATGAGTTCTACCTAAATGTGTCTGCCTTAAAACTTGCATCATACAGCATTTTTTTTAAACTTTGAAATTTGCAAAATACAAATGCTATATGCCCTATACATACCCTATATATGTATGTCTAAAAGCTTCAGAATCCAAAGCTTTTGTTTCTTTTCAGCTTTTTTTTTAGTAAGCACATACGCAGCAGAAAATCTTCTTTCCTTTAAAAATTACACACATTTTTAACAACCAGAAAGCACAACCTGTTATAGGCTAGTAAGATGAAAACCATTTGTGCTTTGTCTGACAAGCAGCTGGTTATGTCTGTAATTCCTATGGCATAAAACCACAACCAACACTTCTGAATTGTTCAGAGGTTTCATAAACCTCCGATCGATCATCTGCACGCTTTGGCAACTCATGAGTCATGAAAATGCATATGCTTCATGACAAATGCATACATTATTACGTTAAATCCCTTCACTGTAATAAAGGATAGAACTCATAACCCATTTAAAAAAGAAAATAAAACGAAGAGTTGTGCTAGTGGATTCAGTTGCAGCAAAATCTGTTCTATATCCATGAAGTGTATCCACAAACAATACAGTCTGACAGGATCACACCTATCCTATGGGACTGCAGTAAAGGTTCATCTAGCCCTGGGCTGTACTTTCAACAGTGGCCAGTGGTAGATGGTTGGGAGCACAGGGAACAGAGTAAGGACATACCCTCCTTACCTGGTGTAATAACTACTGATTCAGACATTACCCGAATCAGCGGCTGAATTTACATCAACCTGTTTAATGATGATGTAGCCTCACAAATTTTATCGACCCCTTGTTGAAATCTCATAATACATCACGTCAAAAATATGGAGGGGGGAGGGGGGGGTTGCCTTTTTTAAGCTTACTGCTTGACAGTTTTACCACTCAGCTCTTGTGTCTGAGAAGAAGTAACTGGTTTCCATTCATGGCTGCTGGTGTTCTCAACTTTACAGATTTCTAAGACGTGCATGGGAAAAAGTACCAGATGTAATTACTAAATACTGCTTACAAGTGGATTCTGTCTGATGGCTTTGGAAATGAAACCACACCCCTGGAAGAACGTAATTGAGTCTGCTGCTTTTTTAGTGGGGAGACAGACAACAGCTTGTTTTCGCAATGTGGCCAGCTCCACAGAGTCTGGCTCAAGCTGCTGATGCTTCTACATGCAGCTCCAGCCCCCACTTTTCACATGTATACAATGCAGAAGCAGTTCTGGAAGTCAGTACCATGGCTTTGTAATAGGGAGGAATACGCTGAAAGCACACCTCGCTTCCACACATACACACAGTCTTCTGGTCAGAGCTAGGAGTTACCGCAATGGCCTACACAGATCCCAATCCAGCCACAAATGATGAGGCTGCTCTCCTTCCTCTCCTGCTAATTCACATGATTTGTAAGGAAGAAACTCTGTTTATTACAAGATGACATGTGTTAGATCTTCAGACTGAAAATTGTTTTATCAAGGCAGTAACAAGATTCTGTTTATTTTTAAACTGTTTTCTTCAATGACCATTTCAATCTAGCTTTTGCCCCTTACCTGACAGGACATACGCAAGCAATATTTCACTTCTTCAAACAAACATAAACAAAGTTATCAATGTAATGATTCAAACACAACCCACAGACCTGTAATGCCTTTTGTTTTGTTTTTGACTGCTTTGTTACTTCATTACTTAGCTGTTATAAATCATACCTATATAGATATCATAAGTAGACCAAAAACTCAGCCATTAAAATTTCCAAGTAACACCGTATTAATTAACTAAAAATATAATGGAAACACGTAAAAGTAGTACCAAGTGTTTCATCCTAATAAAAAAAATACAGTCTGACTTACTTTCTAATACACAAGAGCAAACACAAGCTGACTGTATACACTAGTCACAGATCTACCTTTCTTTTTTTACCAAGATCTCCTTACAGGAACTTTTGCTTTGATAGTCACACAGTGTGACCTGTATGTGAGCATTATGAATCTTCGCTAGTAACCTGGGAAGATGATAAAAAGTATGGAGAGCCTTACAGGAATTTCAAAAATATCTTGCATCTGATATTGAGAAAAGTTCTACACAAACCATCCTGGTTGGCTGCATCTAGACCAGAGAATGCCATTGGGATACTTGTGCTAGTTTTACTATAAAGAGAGCAACTTACTAAGAAGTACTTGCATCTCTGCAGTACCTCTGTCTTTATTATTATAATGACTACAGAAAATCATGACACTTAAAAAAGGAAAAAAATCCGTCAAAGGGTAAAATATTGTTCCTTTGTTTCACAGACAGCAAAATACAATTACCAGTTTCTGGTTTATCAATTAGCCAATCAATTACAATACAGTTTCTTTTGCTTTCCAATGCAGCACCTCCTTGTTCAAATCAGAAAGTATTTCATAACTATTTTCAATAGTAACACTTACAATATCGCTATCATTATAATTTAAAAAAAATTAATTACGTAAATCTTTCTCCTATCAGCATTTTTAGAACACCAACTTATGTTACAACTGAATGCCTGTTTTAAAATATGCATCAAATTTTAAAATTCAACGGAAGTTTACATGTTTTTAAAATCTAACCCACCTTTAACTGGGTTAAGCATTTTTTTGTGGCAGAAGACAGAGTCAAGTCAGACTGATGCGAATTGCAGTGACGTTTCTGTTGCACCTTTCGCTTAATTTCAGATTCTGATTCCGATTCTGACTCTTCCGTGTTTTCCATTATACTGTCTAGGTGGGAAAAAAAGCAAAAGTGTTAAAAAGAAGTGTCTACTCATATGCTGTTAAAATTGTGATCAACTTATTTCTTCACATACACTAACTTGAACTAAACATAAATACCTTTTTAAACACTCAACAAGCTACACTGCTTCAAGTGTCTCATGATTTGTTGTATGAATAAGAAAAAATTCCCCAAAGTAACTTTCAAAACGTTCTTTTATTCACACTGTTTCAGTGTCTCTCAGTGACAATATGTAGCTTAATATCTTTGGAGGAGGCTTTGGACTTGGAAATCTACACTAAATTCACAACAACTACAATGGAGCATCCGCTACCAAAAGCGGGAGGGGATCTGCTAGATTATGTTGATGGCAATTTCCACTGAAGGACTGCTGGTGAAGACATTTAGAGTAACTGGAAATGTTCTGTGTAATTGGGATTCATTCCTTCAACACAAGACTCAGCAGTACAGTGAACTATGCTGCCATATCCTATTTTACATTGGAGCTTTCATTTAAATACTTGAAGAGTATACGAACAAAGAAATCCATAATCTACTTAAACTAACAATGTACAGACTGAGATTTTAAGAAGTGCAGTATGTTGTACAAGTGTGTCTTAATTCAGTTCAATGTTCAAGTGCTATTTACAGTCCCTAGTTTAATTGCAGTCCCCATACTGGAACTTTTTTAAGTCTGTATTTTTTTTAACAGATATGAACACTTTTACAATATACATACTGATAGTCTTACAAACCTCCTATTATCAGAAGACATCTCAAAACTAAAGAATAACTTGTTTTGAAAAAAGAAACAGGTAGTGGGTTTTTCTGAAGTTAACTTACTTTTACACAGAATTGATGAAGCTCTGCTTACATTAACCTACTAACCAGAACAGCTGGCCAGCATAGATAGCTAAGCAGCTGTACGGCAGGTTTACATACTGTGTCTGCATACATACTGACAAAGTTCAACGAAACACCATGAAATTTCACAATTTCCACACTTCAAATTATATTTTCTCTCTTGCATCTTCATCACTGGCCCTAACCAATAACATAAGAGCATATTTCAGTTGAGCTACAGGGCAGCACTGATGCTGGGTCTTCTACTCACTACCTCAGTGCCTGAATATACTTCACACCAAGTGTTATTCACCACGTTACATTTTGCACATACTAACAGTGCTACAGAAATTCCTCATCAATAGTTCAAGAACAAGCTGGGAGCTTGAGCTTGGACTAGATGACCTCCAGAGATCTGTTCCAACTCTAACAATTCTAAGATTCTAAATTTTCCCAATTTCATTTGTTTTTAAAATAACTGAAGCCTAATTTAAAATTTATTACAACATTATTGAACAGGTTGCAGAAATCTGTCAAAAAGTGCAAAATCCTCCCTTCATGCACAAACTT